>NC_091069.1:27355000-28605000 GCF_032405125.1 Capricornis sumatraensis | reverse complement strand
CTTCCGATCCATGAACATGGTATATTTCTCCATCTATTAGTGTCCTCTTTGATTTCTTTCATCAGTGTTTTATAGTTTTCTATATATAGGTCTTTAGTTTCTTTAGGTAGGTATATTCCTAAGTATTTTATTCTTTTCGTTACAATGGTGAATGGAATTGTTTCCTTAATTTCTTTTTCTACTTTCTCATTATTAGTGTATAGGAATGCAAGGGATTTCTGTGTGTTGATTTTATATCCTGCAACTTTACTATATTCATTGATTAGCCCTAGTAATTTTCTGGTGGAGTCTTTAGATTTTCTATGTAGAGGATCATGTCATCTGCAAACAGTGAGAGTTGTACTTCTTCTTTTCCAATTTGGATTCCTTTTCTTTCTTTTTCTGCTCTGATTGCTGTGGCCAAAACTTCCAGAACTATGTTGAATAGTAGCGGTGAAAGTGGGCACCCTTGTCTTGTTCCTGACTTTAGGGGAAATGCTTTCAATTTTTCACCATTGAGGATAATGTTTGCTGTGGGTTTGTCATATATAGCTTTTATTATGTTGAGGTATGTTCCTTCTATTCCTGCTTTCTGGAGAGTTAAAAATATGGAACGCTTCACGAATTTGCGTGTCATCCTTGCAGAGGGGCCATGCTAATCTTCTCCGTATCGTTCCAATTTTAGTATATGTGCTGCCGAAGTGAGCACTAAAATGAGCATAGGACTTTAAATAGTTCTCCAAAGAAGGCTTACAAATGGACTATGAGCACGTGAAAAGATGCTTAACATCACTAGTCATTAAGGAAATGAAAATCAAAATCGTAATGAGATACCACCTCACGCCTAGTAGGATTGCTGTAATTAAAACACAGAAATATATCAGTGAGAGCGTGGAGAAACTGCAAACTTTGTGCCTGGCTGGTGGGAATGTAAAATGGTGCAGACACTCTGGAAAAGTTTTGTGGTTCCTCAAAAAAACTAAACATAGAATTACCACATTGACCCAGCAATTCCACTCATAGGCATATACCTAAAATAATAAATTCAGGGAAGAAAGTCATGTGGAGATGGAGGCAGAGACTAGAACCATGAAAAAGCCATGGGATGCCAGGTCCACAAGAAGCTGGAAGAGCCAAGGAAGGATTCCCCTCCCTGGAGACTTCAGAGAGAACATGGCCCCAACAACACCTGGATTTGACACTTCTGGCCTCCAGAACTGTGATAGAATGAATTTCTGTTGTCTTAAGTCCCCAAGATGGTAGCAATTTGTAGCAGCCAGCACTGGGAAACAGACACAACTCCAAAGGAATAAAGAGTTGTGGGTGTCAGTTTTTAGCTCCTATTGTTTCCTGGACAATAGAGATTTGGGGATGCTGCTTGCAGGACAGCATCTCTCTACTCCACTCCTTTCACAGTATGCCAGTGTCCTGGGATACAGCCTGTCACCCCTGACTATGCCTGTGGGTGTGTGCATGTTAAGTCACTCAGTTGTGTCCAACTGCCTGTGACCCTATGGACTGTAGCTCGCCAGGCTCTTCTGTCCAAGGGATTCTTCAGGCAAGAATACTGGAGTGGGTTGCCATGCCCTTCTCCAGGGGATCTTCCCAACCCAAGGATCGAACCCGTGTCTTTTATGTCTCCTGCATTGGCAGTTGGATTCTCTACCATAAGTACTGCCCGGAAAGCCGAGGGCTTCCCTGGTGGCTCAGATAGTAAAGAATCTGCCTGCAATGCAAGAGACCCAGGTTCGATCCCTGGGGGGAAATCCCCTGGAGTAGGAAATGGCACTCCACTCCAGTATACTTACCTGGAGAATTCCATGGACAGAAGAGCCTGGTGGGCTATAGTCTATAGGTTTCAGAGTCAGACATGACTGAGTAACTAACATCCCTGACTATCTTTGGTGTCAAATCAGGTTCAAGAGTGGCCCTGCCCTCACTCTACTTATGACAGTGTCATTGTTCCAGGTAAGGAATTGCTGATTTTTTTCTCTTCATGATGGGCCATCCACTTTGAGGAATTGTGTTCTGCCAGCTTCCTCTGTGACATCCAAGGCACAAGTATAATCTCTTGGTCTCTCCTTTGGCCCTGTTTGATCTCCACTGCATTTCCTCATAGTTGTGGTTCAAGGTTATAGATGGTTCCCTTTTTTGTTAAAGATGGAGTTTATATGTCTGACTTCTGCTCTCTTTGTTGCTTTGAGGATATTTCCAGGGCAAGAAGGTACCATCATCTTAACTTTACTCTGATGTCTAAAAACTGGGAGTCCATACCACATCATCCAAAGTTTTACTATTCTACAACCAGGGTCAGCAAACTTTTTCTGTCTAGGGCTGGACAGTAAATATTTTAAGTTTTGCCTCATAGCTACTCCACTCTGCCACTGTAGTACAAAAGGAGCCATAGGGAGTATGTAAACAAATGAGCATTGCTATGTACCAATAAAACTTTATGGACATACTTTTTACTTTTTTAAAAAAAATTTGTTTTTATTTTTTTATTTTACAATACTGTATTGGTTTTGCCATACATTGACATGAATCCACCACAGGTGTACATGAGTTCCTAACCCTGAACCCCCCTCCCACCACCCTCCCCATATCATCTCTCTGGGTCATCCCAGTGCACCAGCCCCAAGCGTCCTGTATCCTGTATCGAACCTAGACTAGCGATTCATTTCTTACATGATAGTATACATGTTTCAATGCCATTCTCCCAAATCATCCCACCCTCTCCCTTTCCCACAAAGTCCAAAAGTCTGTTCTTTACATCTGTGTCTCTTTTGCTGTCTCGCATATAGGGTTATCATTACCATCTTTCTAAATTCCATATATATGTCTTAGTATACTGTATTGGTGTTTTTCTTTCTGGCTTACTTCACTCTGTATAATCAGCTCCAGTTTCATCCACCTCATTAGAACTGATTCAAAAAGTAAAAAGTATTAAAAAATAAATTGATAAAATGGAAAAAAAAAAAAACCCTTTATGGACAACCATAGAATACAGCAGAAGAGATGTGATGTGACTTTTAGGGTTAGGTTATGAAAGGTATTCAGTTTCTAACTTGTTTTCTGGAACACTGAGCCATTGAGTAAGCATGTGAGGTGCCATGGAGGAGAGGCTCCAAACACCTTAATGAGATACTATACACGGAGACTCACAAAGAACTGCCGCCAGCCCTAAATGTTTCTCTAGTGTTGTACTCTCTATTACTATCCTCTATGGAAATGTGACTGGAACAACTGAGAAACTGAATTTAAAATTTTAGCTTATTTTAATTAAACATAACAAAACATATCATTAATAGTTTTTATACTGACTGCATGTTGAAATGACAATCATTTTGATATATTGGGTTAAGTAAAATATATGATTAAGATTAATTTTACCTGTTTATTTTTCCCTTTTTAATGTAGTTACTAGAAATTTCTTATGGAAAAGGAAATGGCAACCCACTCCAGTGTTCTTGCCTGGAGAATCCCAGGGATGGGGGAGCCTGGTGGGCTTCCGTCTATGGGGTCGCACAGAGTCGGACACGACTGAAGCGACTTAGCAGCAGCAGAAATTTCTTAATTAATTATGGCTCACATTATATATCCAGCATTATCTCCAAAACCAGAACTGGGGAACTTGGGCCATTGTCTTCCACCTTGTCTAAGTCAGCCACAGGAACCAGGTGACCTTCCATGGGCCTTCCAGGGCTCTGTTCTGCACCTAAGCATGGAATAGACCTAAACTTCCCAGGGGATGCTGCTGGAAGTTGAAGGACATAATAGAACATAAAGAAATCCAGGGACTTCCCTGGTGGTCCAGTGGTTAAGAATTCTCCTGCCACTGCAGGGCACACAGGTTCGATCCCTGGTCTGGGAAGAGCCCACATGCCTCCAGGCAAGTGGATCTAGGCGCCTATGCCACAGCACTGGGGCTGCGCTCTATAACTTTTGCTCCGCAACAAGAGAAGCCACTGGAATGAAAAGCCCACACACGGAAGCAAAGAGTAGCCCCTGCTTGCCACAACTAGAGAAAGCCAAAGTGCAGCAATGAAGACCCAGCCCCCAAAACTAATTAATTAATTAAAGAAATGAAATTCAGGACTTCTTTGCCTGATGTCCATTGCTCCTTTGGGGCACAATGGCATTTTATAAAGATTTTAGTTATACAACCTTGCTTTAAATAGCAGTGAGGCTCATTCTTAGCTGTATGATCTTAGATGTGCTTCTGAGCCTCTCTGAACATCAGATTCTTCGCATTAAAACAACAAGAAAGATTTATTGTGAGTGTATTTAACCCATTCTACTAAATCTGTGAGGTTCCCCCCCCCTCATTAACAGCATATTTATTAAGGATCTACCATGTCTTGAGTGGGATTTCCTTGGTGGCTCAGTGGTAAAGAACACACCAACAAATGAAGGAGATGCAGGAGATAGAGGTTCAATCCCTGGGTCAGGATGAACCCCTGAAGAAAGAAATGGCAACCTACTCCAGTATTCTTGCCTGGGAAATCCCATGGACAGAAGAGCCTGGCGGGCTACAGTCCATGGGGTAGTAAGGGGTCAGACATGACTGAGCAATTGACCAAAATCTGTGAGTTTTCTGAAGACGTAATGTGATCCCTGCCTGGCAGAGCTGTTTCGAGGATCAGGGATCAGGGTGTAAGTGGTCCACGATCTAATGCTAAGTAAACAAATAAACCATACTCAGCACCTAAGAGTTCTGAAGAGGTCTGAAGGACAAGCCCTAGAGAAGTCAACAGTGACTAAAGAATTTATATCTCTGTATGTGTGTACATGTGTGTGTGTGTGTGTACGTGTGTGTTGCTTGGGGGGTAGGGATGCAGAAGACAATCAATTAGTAAATAAACAAATAAGTACTAACTCAGGACGGGATGAGAACCTCGAGGAAATATAAAGTCGGGCAAGTAGCCCAACTGGCTGGGGAAGGCTTCTCCACTAAGGGACCCCCACCCAGGGGCACCACAGCCACGTTTCCTCTCTATCATGTGCTTGGTCTCCAGGGATATAACCTTTGGATAAAAACCTGGCCTTTGACACTGCCTCATTTTACTTTTGCTGTATCTGCTGGCCTTTTTTTTTCCTTTTTACTCCAAAACCTGACTGTCTAACCAGAATCGCCAGAGTAGCATCGTTTTCTAAGAAACCAGTTTGACATTTGACCATTGTCCTAAAATCAATCCTTCTAAAATCAATTTTCACAGAGGCAACTTGTTCAGGAGTCTATGTTCCATATGATAACACTTACCTGCTTTTTAAAATTTTTTAAATCACCTAGTTAATTTTTGGCTGTGCTGGGTCTTTGTTGCTGCCTGTCAGCTTTCTAGTTGTGGCAAGTGGGGCTTCTCACTGAGGGGTCTTCTCTTGTGGCGCACAGGCTCTAGGCGCTCAGGCTTCAGTAGTTGTAACTGGCAGGCTTCGGAGTTACGGCCCATGGGCTGTGCTGCCCTGAGGCATGTGGGATCTTCTTGGACCAGAGATTGAACCCATGTCCCCTACACTGGCAGGCAAATTCTTATCTACTGGACCACTAAGGAAGCCCTTCACCTATTTTTTAAAATGCATTTAACATTTAGAGCATTTTCTACTGAAGTCAGTTTTAACCTCTCGTGAAGTTTTGTATTTTTCTAATTGTTTTGTTTTAGTCACTTGCTGAAGGTATTTCTGTCTTATTTTCATATTTCTAATAAGCATGTATGGGACTTCCCTGATAGCTCAGTTGGTAAAGCATCTGCCAGCAATACAGGAGACCCTGGTTCGCTTCCTGGGTTGAAAAGATTCCCTGGAGAAGGGAAAAAGCTACCCACTCCAGTAATTCTAGCCTGGTGGATTCCATGGACTGTATAGCATGTATGAAGTCATTCACATATGATTTATCAAACTGACCCCTTTTGAGATTTCTTGCCTCTGTCTTACATCTTTCTTTGTCTTTTCATATTGATGTGTCTCTCCAGGTTTCCTAATACAGATTAGCTCCACATGTGTTAAATGCAATTAATGTGGGATTACTGTTGAGACTGAGACAAACTATTCCATAAAAGCTTCCTAGAAGAAATTTTTTTATAAAGTGCTAGCACATAATAAAAGCTGCAAAACAAAATGACGATACCTGCATAGGTATGCTACACAAGTTCACATCATACCCATTTGCCTTTAACACTTTGGAGGGTTGAACAGGCAGAACCCACACATGTGGGCAGAGACCAGACTACAGGTTTTCTTACTCCAAGCTCAGTGCTTCAATTAAGCACTCTAGATTGTCCCTGGACTTCCCTGGTGGCTCAGATGGAAAAGAATCCGCCTGCAATGCAGGAGACCTGGGTTCGATCCTTGGGTTGGGAAGATCCCCTGGAGAAGGGAATGGCTACCCTCTCCAGATTGTCCCTATCAGTAAATTCAAAAATGTGCTAATTATGCTGCTAATTAGGTAAATAAGACATGGTCAATCTACCACTTGCTGAAACACAATCTTACTTGAGCTTCCAAAATGTCATTTCTTACTAACATTAAAATTTTACGGAGGAGGAAACGTGGTCAAAGAGATGAGCAAATTATGTAAAGCAGGGTGTATAAACTGAGCCCAGTGATGGAAAAAAAGAAAAGCTGACATCAAGAAATAGCTGGACAAAGTAACAAAGAACATTTAAGCTAGTGGTGCTCAGACAGGGGTGAATTTTACCCTTGTGGCATTTGTAGAAGCTTCCAGAGTCATGTTTTATTGTCACTCTGAGGAGAGGGTGCTACTGGGTAGAGACCACAGATGCTGCTAAATAGCCTACAATGCACAGGACAGCCCCTCACAACACAAGAAAGAGCTAACTGGCCCCAAATGTTCATAGTTGCTAAGGCCAAGAAACCCTGTTTTAAGGGCCACTTGTTTAGGGAGGTAAAAATGGGATGTACTCTGAAGACTATCAACACACATCTTTTTTTTTTATTTTAATTGGAGGCTAATTACTTTACAATATTGTAGTGGTTTTTGCCATGCATTGACATGAATTAGTCATGGGTGTACATGTGTTCCTCATCCTGAACCCCCCTCCCACCTCCCTCCCCACCCCATCCCTCAGGGTCATCCCAGTGCATCAGCCCTGAGGACCCTATCTCATGCATCGAACCTGGACTGGTGATCTTTTTCACATATGATAATATACATGTTTCAGTGCTATTCTCTCAAATCATCCCACCTTCACCTTCTCACACAGAGTCCAAAAGTCTGTTCTTTACATCTGTGTCTCTTTTGCTGTCTTGCATATAGGGTCATCGTTACCATCTTTCTAAATTCCATATATATGCATTAATATATTGTATTGGTGTTTTTCTTTCTTTTGGACTTACTTCACTGTGTATAATAGGCTCCAGTTTCATCCACCTCATTAGAACTGATTCAATGCATTATTTTTAATAGCTGAGTAATATTCCATTGTGTATATGTACCACAGCTTTTTTATCCATTCATCTGCCTATGGACATCTAGATTGCTTCCATGTCCTAGCTATTGTAAATAGTGCTGTGATGAATATTGGGTTACACATGTCTCTTTCAATTCTGGTTTCCTCGGTGTGTATGCCCAGCAGAAGGGATTGCTGGGTCATAAGGCAGTTCTATTTCCAGTTTTTTAAGGAATCTCCACACTGCTCTCCATAGTGGCTGTACCAGTTTACATTCCCACCAACAGTGTAAGAGGGTTCCCTTTTCTCCACACCCTCTCCAGCATTTATTGTTTGTAGACTTTTTGATAGCAGCCATTCCAACCGGCTTGAGATGGTATCTCATTCTGATTTTGATTTGCATTTCTCTAATAATGAGTGATGTTGAGCATCTTTTCATGTGTTTGTTAGCCATCTGTATGTCTTCTTTGGAAAAATGTCTGTTTAGTTCTTTGGCCCAGTTTTAACAACACACGTCTTGAAGGGAACAGTTTCCTCTGTGCAATCTTTTCCCCTTCACATGTTTAGCTGTTTATAGCCCAGTTCCTATTTCAGAAAGAATCCACGTTCTTATATTCATTCTGTCGGCCTGCAGTCTTGGGTGAAGTTCTGTTTTGCTTGCCTGTTTTCTTTGGCACGATCCCCTCTCCACCAACTCTCTTTATGAGCTTGACTCTCACTCTTAGTGAAGAGATAGGCCATTATTGCCTCAAGTTTTGTCCCTGCTCCCAGCGCATTGCCTGGGCGAGGCTCCTAGGTCAAGCAGAGCATCAGGGGTCTCTGGCTCAATCTACTCCCTTCCAGGCCAAGGTCAGCCCAGGAACCATCCCAGGCAGGGGAGGGTTTTCTGTTCCTTTCTGTCCTTCTCTCCAACACCGTACTCCCCAACGTCTCTCCCATCTTTTCTCACTCCTCTTTCAGACAGCAAGTGGAATCCTTATCCTGGCTGCCTGACGAGCCTGCCCCACCTGGCGTCCCTACTGAAGCATACATTCTTTCAATTTTCCCCTTGAACCTCATTCTCAGATAAGGTCACTCAGGGAAGAGCCAAGAAGTTACTGCTCGTGTGTGCTCAGTCATGTTCCACTCTTTGTGACCCCATGGACTGTAGCCCACCAGGCTCCTCTGTCCACAGAATTCTTCGGGCAAGAATACTGGAGTGAGTTGCCATTCCCTTCGCCAGTGGATCTTCCCAACCCAGGGATTGAACCTCCATCTACTGCATCTCCTGCTAAGCTAAGCTAAGTCACTTCAGTTGTGTCCGACTGCGCAACCCCATAGACGGCAGCCCACCAGGCTCCTCCGTCCCTGGCAGGCAAATTCTTAATCACTGAGCCACCTGGGAAGCAGCAAGAAGTGGTTACTGACTGATGATTAATGTCTGACCCCTTCCACGCAAAGCTGCCTTCTCACAGAGGGCTTTGCTTTGGTTCAGGGGTTAAAGGGCTAATGGAGTCATCAGACAGGCTCATACAAAGTCCTTTCCCATCCTTCATCTCACCGGCTCTCAGATCTTTTCTCTAACACTGAGAGAGCGAGGCATTTCTAAGGGAGGGAGGGAGATGGGGAAAAGTGTTCAGAGCTCCAGGTGACCCAGTTGGCTGCTGGTGGTACCTGTTTGAACAAGGGCTGCAGACCCCAAGCCTGGTCTCTTCAGCAGAGAGACACCTGTGTGGAGGGGTCAGGAAGGGGTGGGAGAGTAGAACCCTTGCAGGATCCACCCAGGCTCCTCCTTACAAGCACAATATCTCCTATGCAGACACCAAAAGGCAGCCAGCCCAGCAACCCAGAAGGGGAATCCAGGCTCCGCTTCATGGGGCGGGGTGGTGGTGGGGGGTGAGTGCTACTCCTGTGTCCTTGGCCCTCAGGGCTGCATTGGTGTTGTTCAGTCACTGAGTCATGTCCAACTCTTTGCGACCCCATGGACTACAGCACGCCAGACTTCCCTACCCTTCATGTCTCCCAGAGTTTGCTCAAACTCATGTACATTGAGTTGATGATGCCACCCAACCATCTCATCCTCTGTCGTCCCCTTCTCCTCCTGCCTTCAATCTTTCCCAGCATCAGGGTCTTTTCCAATGAGTCGGCTCTTTACATCAGGTTGCCAAAGAGCTTCAGCACCAGTCCTTTCAGTGAATATTCAGGGTTGATTTCTTTAGGATTTACTGGTTTGATCTCCTTGCAGTTCAAGGGACTCTCAGAATCTTTTCCAAAGCTGCATGGTTTGGTGCAATTCAGGGTCCTGAACGTCTCTTCCTTGTTGGACCCTGACAGAATCGTGCAGTTAGCATCCTTCTTCCTTATGAGGAACAATTCTCAGCAGATGCTCACTCCTTCAGAAAGACCCAGTGAGCTTTCACGTGTTTGATGTCTGAATTTCCTCTCACTCAGTTCTGGCCGGGGAGGATGACCTCAGATCAAATGGCTCACATTCTTCTTCTGAGTTCTCACTCAGCTTTCTTGCCTCACTAAAGTAGGGGTAATTATTTTTTAAAAAAAATGCAAAACAAAACTTAGAAATTCATTGTTGGGAAAAATGCAGATCTTTTAAGAAATCTCCTGGAGATCCCTTAGGAGCCCTCAGTCTGGAAGGGAAACAAATAACACAAATATTTAAGTAAGGCCTGAAAAATGTTATACTTGATATATGTCTGCAAGGTGGTGGGCACCCAGAGGAGGGAGCGAACGCCTGGGCAGGGTGGCAGGGACGTAGGGACACCTTCCCAGAACAGTGTCATCTGCTATCATTATCAAGTAATAACAGCATCCTCAGGTGAGAAACTTTGGCCTGTTTCAATGGCACCCCTACTTCAGTAGGTGGTTTTATTTCCCAATATATAAACTCCAAATATCAATATTCTTGGCACACCGCATTGCTTTACTAGAAAAATCAAAGTTTTGGAATGATTTCCCATGTAATTCAAAAGGTAAAATATAATTAAGAAAAATGTAAAGTTTTCTGTTGTTGTTTTCGTCCAAATTATGCTCCGTCTATGCTTTTCCAGCCTGTTGAATTTTACCCTGGATTGAACTTCCTCTGATTCATGATTAAGATCCTGGCCACAACTGCCTGCATGCCGTCGTGTTTCTCCTCAACAATCACAAGCAAGTTACCTTATCTCACAGCTGCAGCAAAATAGGACAGAGATTACCTAACGCACCCTGACAAAGTCTGCTCCCTGCCCTTTGTCTTGAAATGCCCATAGGGATCTGACCATACTTAGTCCAAATTTTTTGCTTTGTTTTGTTTTCACAGGACATTTATGTGTTACAAACAACTTTTCCTTTTTTTAACTAAATCAAGGGGCAAAGCTCCTGAAGGTGCACTGGTCTGGTATGTTCTCCATCCAGATGCATCCATGCTACATCTCCACTGAAGGCCTCATGCAGTTTATGATCAATGATGCATTGTCCTATCTCAAATTAGAAGTGGAACCAGACACACGAACTCTAGATAGAGCCTGCTCCCTCTAGCACTCCACACTAAGCTCTCCTGAGGTGTCTGTGACCACCAGTATACAAAGCAATCTCTCTGGAAGTGCAGGGGAAGCAGAGCCTACTATAATCTAAGGAAATGCCAGAAAACTGGAGGGAGAGGCAGGAAGCCTGGTGCGCTGCAGTCCATGGGGTCGCAGAGAGTCGGACACAACTTGGCGACTGAACAACAACAGCAGAGGATCTTTAAGCCTGGGTAGAATTTCAAAAAGTCTAGAACAGGAAAAAAGCCATCCAAGGAAATGGAGCCACCTCTGGCAAGATGCCGTGGTACAGAAGGACCTACTTAAGAAAGAGTCCTGCAGTGTGGCTAGAGATCAAGTCTCTGGGAAAAGGGCAGAAATGGAGGTAAGGCTATGTAGCTGGGTCTGAGTCAGGTCATCCAGGACATTAGAAAACAAGCTGGGCAAAGATTTTATTCTCAATGGATTCCAGTGATATAAGTGAAAGGTTTTTGAAACTTTAATTAGGACATCAGCTTCAGAGAGGAAGAGGAGGGGGAAAGAAACTATGTAGTCATCAAACTGATTAGACTAAAGTCACATTGGATATGGCAAACAAGGGATGAAAGGCTGCTAAGAAGAAGAAAGCCAAAGATTAGACCATGTGTATCAAAATATCCTCCCTGTGCAGGGTTCAAAGGAGGCACCCAACAAATATTCATTGAAGTTGATGGTTCCAGAATTTGGAGTATGAAGAGCCAGTGATGACACTCACTGGGATCAGAAAGAGAAAACTTAGGCACTGGGAAGGAAATGATGGGTTAAGCCATGGGCAGGTTGCATGTGAGGTACTTAAAAGACCTCTGGGTGGGAATGGCTCACTGGCATTGGATATATAAATCTGGAGCTTAGGAGGGAGGTTTGGGATAAAGATGGAATCATCAATGTTGAAAGCACAGGTGAATGAACAATATAAATTATATCTTCCGAGAAGCACGTATAGAAGAAAACAGAGGGCAGGAGGGATCTTCGGGGAACATCAATGTTTGTGGGATGGCATGCTTTGCGAAAGCATCGTTATGCCCACCATTTTCCCCATGGTATCTCCAGAGCCTGGAGCGGTCCTGGCAAAGGAGCAGATGCTCAATAAACGTTTGTTGAGCAGTGGAATGACTGAATTCAAGGAACAGGTAGTCTGCACTTCATCAGAGGAATGGAGAGGGATGGGACAGAAATGAGACCTTACCTTTGCTGAGCATCAGCTCTCTACCAAGATACTGGCTTTACTTGTGCTTTCTCCTTTAAGAGAATGAAGTGATGTCACGTAAAGCTTTACAAAGCTTCAGAGTCAAGCTTTGTAGTGACCTCAGCTATCACAATGTTTGCAACTCCCATTGAGTTTTCCCTATCTGCAACATTTTTGTGTTTAGTATTCACTTAAACAGTCAAGATGGGGTTGAGGGCTTCTCTGGTGGCTCAGATGGTAAAGAATCTGCCTGCAATGCGAGAGACCTGAATTCAGTCTCTGGGTTAGGAAGATTCCATAGAGGAGGATATGGCAACCCACTCCAGTATTCTTGCCTGGGAAACCTCATGGACAAAGGAGCCTAGTGGGCTACAGTCCATGGAGTCGCAAAGAGTTGGACACGACTGAGTGACTAAACACATCACAGCAAGGAGTCAAGGCAAAACAAAAGTCATTTGAGCCTGGAACATTCTTTTTTTAAGAGTAATTTTTTATTAAGTTATAATCAGTATAACTATATTAGTTTCAGGTGTACATTAGGGTCTTTTCCAATGAGTCGGCTCTTCGTATCAGGTTGCCAAAGTGTTGGAGTTTCAGCTTCAGCATCAGTCCTTCCAAGGAATATTCAGAACTGATTTCCTTTAGGATTGACTGGTTGGATCTCCTTGCAGTCTAAGGAACTCTCAAGAGTCTTCTCCAACACCACAGTTCAAAAGCATCAATTCTTTGACACTCAGCCTCTTTATGGTCCAACTCTCACATCCATACATGATTACTGGAAAAATTATAGCCTTGACTAGACAGACCTTTGTCTACAAAGTAATGCCTTTGCTTTTCAATATGCTGTCTAGGTTTGTCATAGCTTTCCTTCCAAGGAGCAAGCAAGTATCTTTTAATTTCATGGCTGCAGTCACCATCCACAGCGATCATGGAACCCAAAAAAATAGTCTTTCACTGTTTCCGTTGTTTCCCCATCTATATGCTATGAAGTTATGAGATCAGATGCCATGATTTTAGTGTTTTGAGTGTTGAGTTTTAAGCCAGCTTTTTCACTCCTCTTTCACCTTCATCAAGAGGCCTTTAAGGCCTCTTTGCTTTCTGCCATAAGGGTGGTGTCATCTGCATATCTGAGGTTACTGATATTTCTCCCAGCAATCTTGATTCCAGCTTGTGCTTCATCCAGCCCAGCATTTTGCATGATGCACTCTGCATATAAACTAAATAAACAGGGTGACAATATTCAGCCTTGATGTACTCCTTCCCCAATTCTGAACCAGTCTGTCATTCCATCTTCGGTTCTAACTGTTGCTTCTTGACCAGCATACAGGTTTTGCAGGAGGCAGGTAAGGTGGTCTGATACTCCCAACTCTTTGAAAATTTTACACAGTTTATTGTGAGCCACACAGTCGAAGGCGTTAGCATATTCAATGAAGCAGAAGTAGATGTTTCTCTGGAATTCTCTTGCTTTTTCTATGATCCAATGGATGTTGGCAATTTGATTTCTGGTTCCTCTGCCTTTTCTAAAACCAGCTTGAATATCTGGAAGTTCACAGTTCATGTACTGTTGAAGCATGACTTGGAGAATTTTGAGCATTACTTTACTAGCATGTGAGGTGAGTGCAATTGTGCGGTAGTTTGAGCATTCTTTGGCATTGCCTTTCTTTGGGATTGGAATGAAAACTGACCTTTTCCAGTCCTGTGGCCACTGCTGAGTGTTCCAAATTTGCTGGCATATTGAGTGCAGCACTTTCACAGCATCATCTTTTAGGATTTGAAATAGCTCGGCTGGAATTTTGTCATCTCCACTAGCTTTCTTTATAGTGATGCTTCCTAAGGCCCATTTGACTTCGCATTCCAGGATGTCTGGCTCTAGGTGAGTGACACCATCATGGTTATCCGGGTCATTAAGATCTTTTTTGTATAATTCTTCTGTGTATTCTTGCCACCTCTTCTTAATATCTTCTGCTTCTGTTAGGTCCAGACCATTTCTGTCCTTTATTGTGCCCATCTTTGCATAAAACATTCCCTTGGTATCTCTAATTTCTTGAAGAGATCGCTAGTCTTTCCCATTCAATTGTTTTCCTCTATGTCTTTGCATTGTTCACTTAGGAAGACTTTCTTATCTCTTCTTGCTATTCTTTGGGACTCTGCATTCAGATGGATATATCTTTCCTTTTCTCCTTTGCCTTTTGTTTCTCTTCTTTTCTCAGCTATTTGTAAGGCCTCCTCATGCAATCATTTTGCCTTTTTGCCTTTCTTTTCCTTGGGGATGGTTTTGATCACTGCCTCCTGTACAATGTTACAAACCTCTATCCATAGTTCTTCAGGCACTATGTTTATCAGATCTAATCCCTTGAATCTGTTTGTCACTTCCACTGTATAATTGTAAGGGATTTGATTTAGGTCATACCTGAATGGCCTAGTGGTTTTCCCTACTTTCTTCAGTTTAAGCCTGAATTTGGCAATAAGGAGTTCATGATCTGAGCCACAGTCAGCTCCCTGTCTTGTTTTTGCTGACTCCATAGAGCTTCTCCATCTTCAGCTGCAAAGAACATAATCAATCTGATTTCGGTATTGACCATCTGGTGATGTCCATGTGTAGAGTTGTTTCTCATATTGTTGGAAAAGGATATTTACTATGACCAGTGTGTTCTCTTGGCAAACTCTGTTAGCCTTTGCCCTGCTTCATTTTGTACTCCAAGGCCAAATTTGCCTGTTACTCCAGGTATCTCTTGATTTCCTACTTTTGCATTCGATACCCCTATGATAAAAAGACATCTTTTTATGGAAGTTAGTTCTAGAAGGTCTTGTAAGTCTTCACAGAACCTTTCAGCTTCAGCTTCTTCAGCATTACTGGTTGGAGTACACACTTGGATTACTGTGATATTGAATGGTTTGCCTTGGAAGTTGAACAGCGATCATATTGTTGTTTTTGAGATTGCACCCAAGTACTACATTCTGGGCTCTTTTGTTGACTCCATTTCTTCTAAGGGATTCTTGCCCACATTAGTAGATATAATGGTCATCTGAATTAAATTCGCCTGTTCCTGTACATTTTAGTTCACTGATTCCTAAAATGTCAATGTTCATGCTTGCCACTGGAAGTCTGACCACTTCCAATTTTCCTTGATTCATAGACCTAACATTCCAGGTTCCTATGCAATATTGTTCTCCATACAATACAGCATCGGACTTTACTTTCACCACCAGACACATCCACAACTGGGTTCTGTTTCCACTTTGGCTTAGGCTTTTCATTCCTTCTGGAGCTATTTCTCCACCCTTCTCCACTAGCATATTGGGCATCTGCCAACCTGGGGAGTACAACACAATTATTGATATTTGTACTTATTGCAAAATAATCACCAGGGTAAGTCCAGTTAACATCAAATGAACTTGGGGAATTCTTAACATTCTCTTCTGTAAAGATAACTCTCATATAACCAGAAACTTTGTGGTTCTTCTGGGACTGATGCAAGTGTTCATCTAATTGACCAATTAATCATTTTCTAAGAGCTAGCACCACACAATATATATATATATGTATATAATATGTAATATATATATACACAATGTATATTGTATATACAATATAATACATAGATACAATATGGCTCAGCCCTCAACAAGCTCAACATTCATACAGTTCAAATGTATGCATACTCATTCATATGCATACATGGCATGAATATTCATTCATAATATAATCTGTAAGTAAGTACAGAATCTATATTCTGTGGGCACACAGAGAACAGTGAACAGCAAAGTCATATCTTAAAAGCAGAAATAGAGGTGAAAGATCATGGAAGTCTTCACAAAAGAAAAGGAGCAGAAATAGAGCCTTGAGAACTAAAAGGATCTTGGAGGGTTTTTGGTTATTGCTTTTTTCCAGGCAGAAGGGGCCACGTAAGCAAAGATAATGAGACATGAGAGGGCCTGAGTGTGAACTGCTTGAAAAAGGTGGGCGAGGAAGCTGGTGCAGTATCCCAGAAGGGTTTTAAACTGAGTGTAATATGACTGGATTTGTGTTTGGGGAAGACCCTTCTGGCAGCTAGTGTAGACACTGGACTAGAGCCTGGAAAGATGCCTAAACACAGAACTTTATCCCAAGGTGCCTTCCTTTCAATCCTTTCGTCTGCCTCATAAGGGCTTTGGGAGGACTGGATTTTGAGGACTGATATTTGCATATGGATTTTGAACCATTAGAATAGGGTTCAGACTTACATGTATACGTGAATGTGTTAGCAGTCAGCAGAAGCCATGGAGGGTTCAGACTCGTCATTGTGGAGGATAAAAATGAAGCTGCTCAAGAAAATAGCTCGATGGTTTGGTCTAATTTGTACTTACAAGTCTTAATTCATCATGAATAAGATTTCCTCTAATCATTATTAGGTTTGCACTTAACTTCCTAAAGCCCCTTCTGTATTCTAAGAAGAGTTTGCCTTATGTGTTAACACTGGCCCCAGCTGAGCCCCAGCCCTAGACCCAGCCGCAGCTACAGGGAAAATTTCAAAGCTCTCTTAACCTCAACTTGGCATAGCTCCTTTCATCAGGATTTACTCTTAGTGATTTACATTTTAACAACTCTCTTAACACAGATATACCATCATGCTATGAAATTCAAGTGGGATTTGCAAAGAGCTCTTAGACCTAATACAGTCCTTTAGATTGTATCTTGAAATATGGCTTAACCACCTCATCAGATTCAAGAGTTTTAACTATCCAAAACCATTTTTTAAGTGCTGACTTAATTGATGTTGCATTTAACTGCCTTTTCACACACGTGTTAGGCATTTTGCACATATGCCACCAAATGAACTAGAGATTGAATTTCTACAGTAATCTCTTAAGAGCCAAGAAATAACAATGGAGGGATTTTATTCCACAGTTTAAGATGCACAAGCCCTAGCATGTCTGGCAACAAACAGAAGCCATGAAAATGGCTGTTGTCTGCAGCCCTGGGAATCTTCTTCTACCTGTTGATTTACTCTTAAAGAATTAAAAAAAAAAAAAAGAATAAAAATACATTGCTTAATCTGGCCCTTAATCTATGTCACAGTGGATGGTACAACATCTATGCCACATAGGTGTTAGGTGAGGCTCCACATCAGGAAATTTTTAAACAATGATGACACTCAGACACGTGCCTTCTGAATGCCATCTGTGCCTACCTTTACTCTCAGCATCTTCTTTCCCCTGGTCTGCAACTAAAGTCCCATTAGTTTCTGGGACTTTTTGGTAAGTGGATGGCTACCCAGAACATGGCTATCAATCCTCTTGGTGCAGAGTGAGGATGAGACATGCCTTCTCTCAGAAAATTTCCACGAAGTCTGAGAGGATGGGCAATTTCACAGCATGTGGGCAGGTAAGCTAAGGATCTCCAGTAGGAGATGAAAATCGACTCACATAATCTGTAGAGTCAATGGCATCATTTATGCCTCCGAGCGCTTTATTATTCCACAGATCTTATTTTTACCTTATATCTGATTTTTTTAAAATCAAGACATTCCCCCCTTACCTACACCCCAGGCAGGGAGTCCATTCCAAGTTTCACTAAATTAACTACATTTAAAAATATTGTTGACATAAACCTACTATTTCTAACAACCTATGAAATTGAACTTGTTTTCCCTTTCCTTTCTTTTTCCTGCTTCAAGTTTTATTTTCTCTTGATGTTATAATAGAAACAGGACTTCCCTCGTGGCTCAGAAGGTAAAGCATCTGCCTACAATGCGGGAGACCCAGGTTCAATTCCTGGGTAGGGATCTCCTGGAGAAGGAAATGGCAACTCACTCCAGTATTCTTGCCTGGAAAATCCCATGGACAGAGGAGCCTGGTAGGCTACAGTCCATGGGGTCGCACAGAGTCGGACATGACTGAGCAACTTCATTCACTATATAATAGGAATAGCACACAGTAAAGAGTCCAGAGGTCTGTATTTCAGCCTGGACTCAGCCAACACTACTGGAAACTATAGACGGTCAATTAACCCTTCTAATTGTCAGATTTCTCTCTCCTCAAAGGAAACAGAAATTTTCTGGACCATGTGCCTCACAAGACGGTTGTGAGCCTCAGACAAGAACCAGGTCTGTGAATGAAGTCTAAAACCCACCATGAGCCAGAGTAAAGAAAAGGAGTCTCATATTTCCCACAGATATTTCACATCAAGCATCATGTAGCTTCGATGTATTTAGTTTCCTTTGATAGCAACCATAACTCTGGCCCTCAAATATTTTACATTCTTAGAATTAATTTAATAATAATTTGCTGCATGTACTTCCTGCAATATTTATAACCGATCCTGAAAACAGTAACTTTCTCACCCGGGAATTAAAGATTTTAGTGGATATGATTCCATATTAAAATTGATTTAAATTATATAGCATCAGACCATCCATCATTCAAACCATTTCCGATCGAAGGGATCTGCCAACATGTCTTCCTATACTGTCCACTAGGGCTGGATTATTCTTTCAGTCCACAAATTCTGATGAGGCAAACTCTCTGAAGAGCGCTGGCTGCAAAGCCCATGCAGCTGCTGGGAACTAGGAAGTGAGTGAAAGAGGAAATTAAGGAAAACATGCGTTATAGATTGTGAACTTTTGGAAGATTTTATGGAGAAATTTTTCCATTTTTTGAAACAAGGCTTCTTTTCAGATTTCCACACTTCATCATAAAATTTACAATGATTTTCAAAATCTGTCTTTGGCAGTGGAGATTATGTTTGGTCTGGTAAAAGTCCTAGCAGCTTTTTTTTTTAACCAACAGCTCATCTAAAACCGTTTACCAAATCCAGAAATTAAGAGAACTTTGGAGGGTAGTAGACCCCAAATCAGCTGATAGAAAGCTAATCCTTACTTGGATGGAGCCTGTGTAAACTATCTTTCTCTTATGTATAGAACTGCTCAGAGCAATGTCTGTGGAGTTGACTTCAGAAGCTCTGAGTGCCAGAAACAACAACTGCATTAGATCAGGTCCAGGAACATATAATAGGACCAGAAAGAGGGATTTTCAAAAAAATCTGAGTTTCCTTTTAATCTGTTATATTGCTAATAAATGGAATGGCTACTATGTGAAACACTGGCACTTTTTTGGCTATAAAAGAGCCACATATACAATAAATATGGGCTCTTATGCCTTGTCAACTCTAGTTCACAGAGAAAGCAGTATGGACATCTCCTAATGGCTAGTGATCTACTGAAGTGCATTTGTGTATTGATAAGGAGAATTTAAATATTTCTAACTTATTAAAATATTATTTGAATTTCATTTCCTTTGTTAAATATCTCTAATACTGAATAATATGCTTCTGCTTGTGCTTACATATTGAGGAAAATTTGAATTGTATTAGTATTTGCTGATCATGTACAGAATTCAAGCACCATATTTTCAAATTGTTTCCTTTTGTTTTAAGGTCTTTCCTTTTTAAATAGAGTCAACAAAGTAATGCATATTTTATCGTATTTAAGCATATACACATAGAAACCCTTAGAAAAAGTTAACATGCAGCATGCTAACAACAAAAAAAAACTATAAAAGAAAATAGTATGATTAGCCAAGAGCAAATTGCCAACCAAAAAAAAAAACCTATAATCGAAAATAGTATGATTCAGTTCAGTTCAGTCGCTCAGTCATGTCCGACTCTTTGTAACCCCATGAATTACAGCACTCCAGGCCTCCCTGTCCATCACCAACTCTCGGAGTTCACCCAAACTCATGTCCATCAGTCAGTGATGCCATTGAGCCATCTCATCCTCTGTCATCCCCTTCTCATCCTGCCCCCAATCCCTCCCAGCATCAGTCTTTTCCAATGAGTCACCTCTTTGCATGAGGTGGCCAAAATATTGGAGTTTCAGCTTTAGCATCATTCCTTCCAAAGAACACCCAGGACTGATCTCCTTTAGAATGGACTGGTTGGATCTCCTTGGAGTCCAAGGGACCCTCAAGAGTCTTCTCCAGCACCACAGTTCAAAAGCATCAATTCTTTAGTGCTCAGCCTTCTTCACAGTCCAACTCTTACATCCATATGATCACTGGAACAACCATAGCCTTGACTAGATGGACCTTTGTTGGCAAAGTAATGTCTCTGCTTTTTAATATGCTATCTAGGTTGGTCATAACTTTCCTTCCAAGGAGTAGTGTCTTTTAATTTTATGGCTGCAGTCACTATCTGCAGTGATTTTGGAGCCCCAAAAAATAAAGTCTGACACTGTTTCCACTGTTTCCCCATCTATTTCCCATGAAGTGATGGGACCGGATGCCATGATCTTCATTTTCTGAATGTTGAGCTTTCAGCCAACTTTTTCATTCTCCACTTTCACTTTCATCAAGAGGCTTTTTAGCTCCTCTTCACTTTCTGCCATAAGGGTGGTGTCATCTGCATATCTAAGGTTATTGATATTTCTCCCGGCAATCTTGATTCCAGCTTGTGCTTCCTCCAGCCCAGTGTTTCTCATGATGTACTCTGCATATAAGTTAAATAAGCATGGTGACAATATACAGCCTTGACGTACTCCTTCTCGTATTTGGAACCAGTCTGCTGTTCCATGTCCAGTTCTAACTCTTGCTTCCTGACCTGCATACAGATTTCTCAAGAGACAGGTCAGGTGGTCTGGTATTCCCATCTCTTTCAGAATTTTCCACAGTTTATTGTGATCCACACAGTCAAAGGCTATGGCATAGTCAATAAAGCAGAAAGAGATGTTTTTCTGGAACTCTCTTGCTTTTTCCATGATCCAGCGGATGTTGGCAATTTGATCTCTGGTTCCTCTGCCTTTTCTAAAACCAGCTTGAACATCTGGAAGTTCACGGTTCACATATTGCTGAAGCCTGGCTTGGAAAATTTTGAGCATTACTTTACTAGCATGTAAGATGAGTGCAATTGTGCGGTAGTTTGAGCATTCTTTGGCATTGCCTTTCTTTGGGATTGGAATGAAAACTGACGTTTTCCAGTCCTGTGGCCACTGCTGAGTTTTCCAAATTTGCTGGCATATTGAGTGCAGCACTTTCAAGGCATCATCTTTCAGGATTTGAAATAGCTCAACTGGAAGTCCATCACCTCCACTAGCTTTGTCCATAGTGATGCTTTCTAAGGCCCACTTGACTTCACATTCCAGGATGTCTGGCTCTAGGTGAGTGATCACACCATCGTGATTATCTTGGTCATGAAGATCTTTTTTGTATAGTTCTTCTGTGTATTCTTGCCACCTCTTCTTAATATCTTCTGCTTCTGTTAGGTCCATACCATTTCTGTCCTTTATTGAGCCCATCTTTGCATGAAATGTTCCCTTGGTATCTCTAATTTTCTTGAAGAGATCTCTAGTCTTTCCCATTCTGTTGTTTTCCTCTATTTTTTTGCATTGATCGCCAAAGAAGGCTTTCTTATCTCTCCTTGCTATTCTTATTAGCCAAAAGCAAATTACCAAAAGGATTAACATGTTGTAAGACTATGGGTTTAAGAACTGTGTAGAAAAACCATGCTGTCTTCTTTAAGGGCTGCAGAGCAGAAATTAGCTGACTTCCATATCTGGCAGCAAGATAGGCACAGATCCTACCTTGCTGAAAGACTCTCCTGATACATAGCATGAAAATCACTGCATGAAATATTAAGCACTTTTTAAAAATGAATAACTGATTTGAAAAAAAAGGTCAGGAATCTTCAGAAGAAGAAAAAAACTGGAATTAAATGAATACCAAAGTCATCTAATGAAAACATGCCACTACTGGAAGAAACATAGATGAGTTCTGCTTTAACTTCAACATCAGTTCAGTTCAGTTCAGTCACTCAGTCGTGTCCAACTCTTTGTGACCCCATGGACTGCAGCACATCAGGCCTTCCTATCCATTACTAACTCCTGGAGTTTACTCAAACTCATGTCCATTGAGCTGGTGATGCCGTCCAACCATCTCATGCTCTGTCGTCCCCTGCTTCTCCCACCTTCAATCTTTCCCAGTATCATGGTCTTTTCAAATGAGTCAGCTCTTCACATCAGGTTGCCGAAGTATTGGAGTTTCAGCTTCAACATAGAAACAGACTTTCTAAGTGTAATTCAAAATCCAGAGGCAATAAAACTGGAAGAAAATATTCATGATAGCTATCACAGATAAAAAGTTAACGTATCTAATTTTAAAGAACTCTTTAAAGTTGGAAGAAAAAAAGATGAAAAATCCTTAGAAAAAGGGGCAAACAGAAAAGTCACGAAAAGTGATTCAAATGGCCCTAATGCATATGGGAAGATGTTTATCCTCACTCAGAATAAGAAATGCAAGTTAAAACTGCACTGAAATGCTGCCTCTTGGTTTGCAGCAGAGGAGCTTACCAGGCTACAGTCCAAAGAGTCACAAAAAGTAGGCACAACTATGACAGAGCATGCACGCATGCGCCCATACACTCGGTCAGTAAGGCTGTTAGAAATAGTAATAGTTTACCCATTGCTGGTGGAACTGCAAAGTAGGAAAAAGTGCTATATAGAGAGGGGAATTTGGCAATAACAAAATGATATATGTACTTATCCTTCAACCCAGAAATCCCATTGCTAAAAATTTACATCGGCAACAATACAAAAATTCATATGCAAAAAGCTATTCATAGCCACATCATTTGTAACTACAAAATGTTGAATACCACCTAAGTATCCAAGCTTAGAAGATTGGTTGAATAAACTATGGTGCATACACCCAGCGTAAAAAAACGAATAAGGGTGATCTCTCTGAACTGCTGTGGATTTATTTCTAGGTGATATTATTAAGGCGAAAAGGCAGTGCTATTAAGGTGAAAAGGCAAAGCGCTAAAGAGTATATGTGTTATCACATCTTTTGTTAAAGGATGAAAGGAAAATAAGAACACACCTACTTATCATTATAAGAAGGAAATACAGGATGGATTAACCAGAACACAACAAACCCTTAACATTTAGAAGTAGGAGGTATGGAGTGGAAAATATATAAGAAGTGAAACTTCTTTCCCTTTGAAAGCATATGATTATCCTAAGAAGTCAAAAAGGAAATTAAATGAATGAGAATAGGAATTGGAAGGAGGGGGATGCCTAAAATGGGGCTTCCCAGGTGGTGCTAGTGGTAAAGGATCCATCTGCCAATGCAGGAGACATAAGAGATATGGGTTCGATCCCTGGGTCAGGAAGATCCCCTGGAGAAGGAAATGGCAAGCCACTCCAGTATTCTTGCCTGGGAAACCCCATGGACAGAGCAGCCTGGTGGGCTACAGTCCATGGGGGTGGAAAGAGTCAGACAGAACTGAGTTGACTGAACAATAACAACAAAGAGCAGTAGAAGGGTCATGGTGCGTGGAAGGTAATGATCCAAGGAAAAACTCTTACATATACATAGTGAATGGAAAGAGAGAGGGAGAAAGAAGATGAGGGAGGAGAATGAGCGTGCAAACAGGAAACCTAATGGGATGAAATGTTAACAACAGGTGTACTGGGTTGGCAGCATGTCCCCCAAAATTCATGCCCTTCCCAGAACACAGAACTTTATTTATAAACAGGGTTCTTGCAGATATAATTAAACTAAGAGGAGGTCACACTAGAGTAGTTCAGTTCAGTTCAGTCGCTCAGTCGTGTCCAACTCTTTGTGACCCCATGAATCGCAGGACGCCAGGCCTCCCTGTCCATCACCATCTCCCAGAGTTCACTCAGACTCACGTCCATCGAGTCTGTGATGCCATCCAGCCATCTCATCCTCTGTCGTCCCCTTCTCATCCTGCCCCCAATCCCTCCCAGCATCAGAGTCTTTTCCAATGAGTCAACTCTTCGCATGAGGTGGCCAAAGTACTGGAGTTTCAGTTTCAACATCAGTCCTTCCAAAGAAATCCCAGGGCTGATCTCCTTCAGAATGGACTGGTTGGATCTCCTTGCAGTCCAAGGGACTCTCAAGAGTCTTCTCCAACACCACAGTTCAAAAGCATCAATTCTTTAGTGCTCAGCCTTCTTCACAGTCCAACTCTCACATCCCTACATGACCACAGGAAAAACCATAGCCTTGACTAGACCTTAGTCAGCAAAATAATGTCTCTGCTTTTGAATATACTATCTAGGTTGGTCATAACTTTTCTTCCAAGGAGTAAGCATCTTTTAATTTCATGGCTGCAGTCACCATCTGCAGTGATTTTGGAGCCCAAAAAAATAAAGTCTGACACTGTTTCCACTGTTTCCCCATCTACTTCCCATGAAGTGATGGGACTGGATGCCATGATCTTCATTTTCTGAATGTTGAGCTTTCAGCCAACTTTTTCACTCTCCTCTTTCACTTTCATCAAGAGGCTTTTTAGCTCCTCTTCACTTTCTGCCATAAGGGTGGTGTCATCTGCATATCTGAGGTGATTGATATTTCTCCCGGCAATCTTGATTCCAGCTTGTGTTTCTTGCAGTCCAGCGTTTCTCATGATGTACTCTGCATATAAGGTAAATAAGCAGGGTGACAATATACAGCCTTGACGCACTCCTTTTCCTATTTGGGACCAGTCTACTGTTCCATGTCCAGTTCTAACTGTCGCTTCCTGACCTGCATACAGATTTCTCAAGAGGCAGGTCAGGTGGTCTGGTATTCCCATCTCTTTCAGAATTTTCCACAGTTTATTGTGATCCACACAGTCAAAGGCTATGGCATAGTCAATAAAGCAGAAAGAGATGTTTTTCTGGAACTCTCTTGCTTTTTCCATGATCCAGCGGATGTTGGCAATTTGATCTCTGGTTCCTCTGCCTTTTCTAAAACCACCTTGAACCTCAGGGAGTTCATGGTTCACATATTGCTGAAGCCTGGCTTGGAGAATTTTGAGCATTACTTTACTAGCATGTGAGATGAGTGCAATTGTGCGGTAGTTTGAGCATTCTTTGGCATTGCCTTTCTTTGGAATTGGAATGAAAACTGACATTTTCCAGTCCTGTGGCCACTGCTGAGTTTTCCAAATTTTCTGGCATATTGAGTGCAGCACTTTCACAGCATCATCTTTCAGGATTTGAAACAGCTCCACTGGAACTCCATCACCTCCACTAGCTTTGTTCGTAGTGATGCTTTCTTTCTAAGGCCCACTTGACTTCAGATTCCAAGATGTCTGGCTCTAGATTAGCGATCACATCATCATTATTATCTGGGTCATGAAGATCTTTCTTGTACAGTTCTTCCGTGTATTCTTGCCACCTCTTCTTAATATCTTCTGCTTCTGTTAGGTCCATACCATTTCTGTCCTTTATCAAACCCATCTTTGCATGAAATGTTCCCTTGGTATCTCTAATTTTCTTAAAGAGATCTCTAGTCTTTCCCTGTTGTTTTCCTCTATTTCTTTGCATTGATCGCTGAAGAAGGCTTTCTTATCACTTCTTGCTATTCTTTGGAACTCTGCATTCAGATGCTTCTGTCTTTCCTTTTCTCCTTTGCTTTTCGCTTCTCTTCTTTTCACAGCTATTTGTAAGGCCTCCCCAGACAGCCATTTTGCTTTTTTGCATTTCTTTTCCGTGGGGATGGTCTTGATCCCTATCTCCTGTACAATGTCACGAACCTCATTCCATAGTTCATCAGGCACTCTATCTATCAGATCTAGGCCCTTAAATCTATTTCTCACTTCCACTGTATAATCATAAGGGATTTTATTTAGGTCATACCTGAAGGGTGGGCTGTTAATCCTATATGACCAGTGTTCTTAAAAGAAGAGAAGGAATGCAGAGAGAGACACACAGGGAGAAGGTTATGTAATGAAGTAAGGAGAGATCAGTGACGCTTCTATAAGCCAAGGAATGCCAATGTTGCTTCTGGCAATACCAGAAGCTAAGAGAACATGAAACAGATTCTCCCCTAGAGCTTTCAGAAAGAATAGGATCCTGTCAACACTTTGATTTTGGACACTGAGCCTCCAGAGCTATAAGAGAATAAATTCCTGTTATTTAAAGCCACCCAGTTTGTGGAAATTTGTTACAGCAATCATAGGAAGCTAATACAATAAGCAAATCTGGGTAACTGGTATACAAGATATGCCTTGTACTGTTTTGTTTTTTGTAACTTTTTGTAAGTTTGAAAGTATTTCCAAATAAAAACCTTCTTAAAGGATGTGAAGACAAACAAAAGGAAGAAAAACAGAAGAATAGGGCTTCTAGGACTCTTAAGGGTCTTGTCCCATTGCAGCCTCCCAGGAAGATTTGTCAGTGTAACTTTGGTCTAATGGAAAGGATTATAAACTGAAGCCCAAAAAAGCTTACAACATTTTCAAAGCAGTTTTATTGACTCAGACTGAAAACAACAGGGTTAACACCAAATGAAAAGAGGTTCTTTCATTTCCAAACTTCTATGGACAGGAAAGTGCCGTAGAGTACTTCTCAGCTTCAGCCACATGTCATTTTTTAAGGAGAAGGAAAGGGGACTCATGGGCAGAACAAAGGGCCCAGGGAGTGAAGAGCCGTGGAAAGCAATCCCTGGGAGAAGGACTGAGCCGTAAGGAACCTGCAGCATTCCCTAGCTGAATCTCAGAACAGCCCCGGGCAAGCAACTGCTGTGTGCTCTCACGTTTCCTATTTTTGAATGGGAGGGTTTCGTTTCTGTATGTTGATTGTGTAAGGAATAGAGAATTTGTCTCTTGTTGATCTTGTTCGTTCACCAACTTCTCTTCATAGTCTTCAGGTTAAAAGGAGTGAGATGGATCTAGAGATTATCATACTAAGTGAAGTAAGTCAGACAGAGAAAGACGACTATCGAATGGTATCACTTATATGTGGAATCTTTCAAAAATGATACAAACAAACTTAACAGAAATCGAATCACAGACATAGAAAACAAATTTATGGTTACCAAAGGGGAAAGAGGGGAGATGGACAAATTAACAGATATACACTACTATACATGGAACAGATAAACAACAAGGCCCTATCGCATAACACAGAGAAATATATTCAATGTCTCATAATAACGTGTAGCGGAGCAGAATCTGAAAATGAAGAGATATATATATAAATATATATTTTATACAGTTCGTAGGGTTTTCGAGGCAAGAATACTGAAATGGTTTACCATTCCCTTCTGCAGTGGAGCACATTTTGTCAAAACTGGGAAAGCAGTACTTCAGGGTTATATATTGTCACCCTACTTATTTAACTTATATACAGAGTACATCTTGAGAAATGCTGGGGTGCATGACTAACAAGCTGTAATCAAGATTGCCAGGAGAGATAACAGCAACCTCAGATAGGCAGATGATACTGCTTTAAAGGTAGAAAGTGAAGAGGAACTAAGAGCCTCCTGATAAAGGTAAAAGAAGAGAGTGAAAAAGCTGGCTTAAAACCCAGCATTCAATGATTATGGCTTCGGTCCCATCACTTCATGGCAAACAGTGATGGGGAAAAAGTGGGAACCGTGAGAGATATGCTTTTCCTGGTTTCCAAAATCACTACAGATGGTGACTGCTGCCACAAAATTAAAAGATACTTGCTCCGTGGAAGAATAACTATGATAAACCTAGACAGCATATTAAAAAGCAGAGATATCACTCTGCCGACAACATTCCATATAGTCAAAGCTATGGTGTTTCCATTAGTCATGTGCAGATGTGAGAGCTGGACCACACAAAAAAAAGGCTGAGCACTAAAGAACTGATGCTTCTTAACTGTGGTGCTGGAGAAGACTCTTGAGTGTCCCTTGGACAGCAAGGAGATCCAACCAGTCAATCCTAAAGGAAATCAACCCTGAATACTCATTGGAAGGACAGATGCTGAAGCTGAATCTCCAACACTTTGGCCACCTGATGCAAAGAACTGACTCATTGGAAAAGATCCTGAGGACAAGAAAGATTTGAGGGGAAGAGGAGAAGGGGACGACAGAGGATGAAATAGTTGGATGGTATCACCAACTCAATGGACATGAGTTTGAGAAAACTCTGGGAGATACTGAAGGACAGGGAAGCCTGGCATGCTTTAGTTCATGGGATAGCAAAGAGTCAGACATGACTGAGCAACTGAACAACAACTACATATATATATATATATATATATATATATATATATATATATACACAGTATACATATTCAAATATATTCAGCTGTATTATATATATATATATATATATATATATATATATATATATATATATATATAGCTTAGGAAAAAGAAGAAAGAAAGAAAAAGGAAAAAAAGAATGAGACTCAAGCAGTTGTAACTAAGGAATGTTACCCGACCAAGGAGCCACATCTGCACTTGGACCTGATCAAGATAATAAGATCCTGGGCTTCAGGTTGATTCTTAAATGAATGAGACTTGGTGGTCTTGAGGGTAACGAATGAGTGTATTTTGTATATGTGTGGGATAGAAGCTGCTGCAGTCAAAGGCCGGTGCGGCAGAGGATATTTCCCAAATATGGTACAACAATACTGTCATTCCACATGCTCTTATGTCAATGTGACTTGACTCTTCTCTTGTTAACAGAGAAGGTCTATAACAAGGCTACTGGACTTAAGAAAGAAAAATACAGGAAGTCCAAATAATTTTTAGTCTATGACCCAAATACTGCATGTGACATACTTAATACTAAAAAAATATGATTTATTTGAAACTCAGAGTTAACTGAGCATCTCATATTTTATCTGGCAACCCTAGAATTCCAAATCTTCAACTCTGAGTTGCTTTGTGATTGTGGCAGATGTGATGCTATGTGACTTCCAAGGCTAGGTCATAAAACAAGGCACAGACACCTGGTTCCTCTCTTGGGTCATTTGCACTTAGTATATAGTCACTATGCTCTGAGCAAATCCAAGCAGCCTTTGGAGGGGCCCACATGGAGAGGAACAGGTCCTGCTGGCCAATAACACTGTCTAAGCTCCCAGACAACAGCTGGTACCAACTTGCTAGTCACACAGTTGTGTGAGAGCTACCTTAAAAGTGGATCTTTACTCCAGCCCACACTTGAGCCATCTCAGTTGTGCCACTGGGATTCAGGGTTGAATGCTACATAATATTAAGATAACTAGAAAACTAGGGGGAAAATAGAGAGAGATTGAGATTTTAAGGAACTGACTCATATGATTTTTGAAGCTTATAAAGTTCAAAATCTGCACGGCAGGCCAGCAGGCTGGAGACCCAGAGAAAAGCTGCTTGGGCAAACTTCTATCAAAGTTCCTTCTTGTTTGGGAGAGGTCAGTCTTATTAAGGCTTTCAACTAACTGGATGGGGCCCACCTATGTTATGGAAGGTAATTTGCTTTACTCAGAATCTACCAAGTCAAACATGAATCTCATCCAAAAAACACCTTCACAAAAATATCCACAATATTGTTTGACCAAATATGTGGGCCCCATGACTCAGTCAAGTTGACGTAAAATTAGCATCACACACATCAAAGACTCGTAGCTCAGGATTCCAGCGCTTTTCTTCTGGGCCCTAGAGAGGCCTTGACACTCTATTATGTACAGTTTCATTGGAAATAACAGAAATGCACACTCTTTGTTGCCAAAATTCACCACTGATTGGCACTGATCTAAGTACCTAGATGGCAACTCTGGGGGTATAACATTCATTTGATGCCAAAACAGATCTGAAAAATCCCTTCAATGCATAGAGAAACTAACCTGAGCTGCAGGATTCTTTATCAGAATCCCATGAAGTATGAGATAAAGACAAGTATAGCCTTAATGACAGATACACATGCTCTAAGGCTTTGACACAAATGACCAGTACCCAGAGACAAAAATGCTTGTGAAGGTTAATTAGTACTTCACTGCCCTTGGTATTTTCACTTACCCCTGAGGAATAGAAAACGGGGAGATGAGAAAATGCAGTGCTGCTCCAGACATGTTTCTGGAACCTACCCAAAAAAGCATGGGGGTAACAAGAGCTTCTCTTCTCACCTTGCAAAAATCCTATGGTGGGTGGCGGGATGTCTTGCTCCAGGGAGGCCTGTCACAGCTCTCTCTATCTCTCCACCTCTAAGTCATATGCTGACCCCATCCCTCTACTTGTTTAGTCAAGTCAGTTTCTCCTCCTTGAAGGAAAAGGAGGAATATTCTTTATACCACACACGAATATTTCCAGAAATTTGGGTAGAGAGCAATTAATATGTTATATCTTGCAATATGTCTGTTTTTACTAGGTAAGACTCTATTTCCCATTTAGATTAACACTACAGGGTCAAGTTCCAGATCTTTGGACCCTTACTTTCCAACTATTTCATGTCCATGATACCCGTAGCTCACATCTTGAAGAGACGATCTATTAGGCCCAACATCTTCTCTAACTGGATACTCACCCATTATCCCGAATTCCTATGATGCTTGTACATGACTTTACTCACTTCTTTGATCAAAAGAACAATCAGTCTAAGTTGGGCCACCTCCTTGAAGTTTGAATAAACCATTTAACCCCTTAACATCTTTGAGCTTCAGCTTCTTCTCTAAGAGTAACACTTGCAACATGGCAATTACTATGTCGGCCTTACAGATTGTCGTGACTATCAGATGAGACAAATTAGGGGGAAATGCTTCAAATTTTAAAAAGCAAAGAAAAATCATAAAATATAAACTATTATATTGTCAGAGGCTTTATCTTGAAAAAAATGCAGAAAACAGAAATTCTGTTTGTCCTCCCTTTCAATGGCATCATCCATCCCAAGTTTCAAAATTTTGAAGTCATTTTCAATATCATACTTTTTCATTTTCTATTCTGAAGGTCATTAAACATTTGAAAAATCCCCTATATTCCATCTAGGAGGCTCTCAAAGCTATCTTTAATTCTCCCCCACCTACCTCAGTTAGCCACCTCCAAATCTAATCCTCACGACACATAACTGCCATATTAGTCTTCTTAAACCATCTCTGTTTAGAATTCCATTCCCCTACTCAAGAATTACGAGAATCTCCTCACTTTCCTGTAGGATAAAGGCCTTCACTTATCTTATCTTTCACTGCTCTGCTTTATAATTCGTAAATCAGTAAAATTTCCTCATCTCTTAGTCATTTGACTGCTCATAATCTCCAGCACTTTGCTTCTACTATTATTCTATACTGGATGATCCTTGCTTTATCCCATTCTCATAAAAAAAAAAAAGTCTAATTTGGTTTACAGTGCTCAGCTCAGTCATAAATCATTAGAAGAAGGAAATGTTGATTTTTGTCTGCTCTCATAATAACACTAGTTCCATCAGCATTGCTAATATCTAACCTCTTTGTACATATGAATCCGAGCAAGATGCTTGATCAGGTTTATAAGTACATCTTGTCCTACAAGACTAAGCCAACTAGGGTAAAGATACTTTATTGAACAAAAATGTTCCATGATTAAGAAAAATTAGTACTTGAAGCAATCCACCACATTCCTCTCTGTTTACATCTAAAGTTATGAGCACTTAGAGCAATGGAAAAGTTTTTGTGTTCTAGAACAGAAAGCAATGTTGTAAAAGTAGCATGAAGTAAACAAGAAGGAAAGAGTCTCAGAAGATCATCTCAAGAAGTCTGCATCTTCTTTGGAAGTAATCCTCTTCAAGTATAATGTTGAGAAGTTAAAATGACTCATGCAAATACAAAATGAATATAAGTCAAAGATCTCATTCATTATTTTATTTTACTCATTAATTAGTAAGGGAAACATTAAGATATTAAGATCAGCTAAAGGAGAATTTGAATATATATACATATGTTCATGCTGCTGCTGCTGCTAAGTCGCTTCAATTGTGTCCGACTCTGTGCGACCCCATAGATGGCAGCCCACCAGGCTCCTCCATCCCTGGGATTCTCCAGGCAAGAACACTGGAGTGGGTTGCCATTTCCCTCTCCAATGCGTGAAAGTGAAGTTGCTCAGTCGTGTCTGACTAGTAGTGACCCCATGGACTGTAGCCTACCAAGCTCCTCCGTCCATGAGACTTTCCAGTCAAGAGTACTGGAGTGGCTTGCCATTGCCTTCTCCGACATATGTTCATATATATGTATAAATATATATGGAGTTTATATTTTTGAAATATCTTTGGAATGCTGAAATCGATTAGCTACTAGATGTAAAACTGATTAATATTCTTAAGCTTGGTAAAATGTTAATGTTTACGCTTCTCTATTTCACAAACAGAAATCAATTTTATCTCTACCAAAGTCATTTACGTTATATAGATAATAATCATATGCACTATAATCAATGTTTTATAAATTACCTTCTACCCTTATAGAAGGCCCACAGAAAACCAGTGAAGGAAGCACTGCTGCTGCTAAGTCGCTTCAGTCATGTCTGCCTCTGTGGACCCCATAGACGGTAGCCCACCAGGCTCCCCGAAGCACACCTGTTTACAATTAGACAAGCCTCAAGTGCACACTAGACAGCATGTAGCACTACACTGAAAGGACAACCATCAATCTCTTTTGCCCATTTCCATGTCTGGGAAGTTTTCTGATGAGCCCCATGTAGGCAACACTCCACAGACAAGTGTAATGGGGGAGGGAGAGCAGAGGTGGTCTCTGGTTGGATGGGCCAAGGCCACAGAATGGAAAAAGAGAAGGGGCAAATTAAAGCTTATGCCTCACTCCAGTGCTTTGGGTGGTCTGAGGTGGCAGGTTGGTTGTCAGTCCCCTACTTCTAGGACCTTTCTTACTGTCACCAAGACCTTGCAAACAACCTAGACTCCATTTTGTAACTTTCTAAAAACTTCCCGGCTCATCCAGTCAGTAGAGATGTGTTTTACCATAGGCCGAGGTGCGGTGGCGATGCTGAGCGGGTTCTGTTCCAGTCAGGCTACACCTCAGCCACAAGTCCTCTACTCCCACTCACCGCAGGCTTTCCAGACCAGGATGCTGCCTTCCTTCAGAAGGACTGTGGATGTCCTAGGACACCAAGGAAGAGGCAACCCCACACAGGGATGGATACATTCCAAACAGAAGCTCATAACTCCTCCTGACGAGGGGCCATGAGTGGCAAGTTGATCACAACTAGGGAGTTTTTCATTAGGAAGCTAAACCCAAGGGCAAATAGCAAAGCGCCTCAGTCCAGGATATGCTCATCAAAAGGAGGCTTGTCTTCCGGTGGGCACTGGCCTAAATCCTTTATGGCTCATGGGTAGAGAATACTTCAGTTGCTTGCCAAAGTGGGATATGGGGTGAGCTTTGGAAGCCATCTTTCTTCCTTCCCCTATGGTCCATCCCAGTTCCACCAAGCTCTCCTCTAATTAGCTGTCTTCACTTGCCTCTCACAACCCTCCCAGCCTAAAGAATGTCCTCAAGTTGTCTCTCATCAAAAAGTCTTCCAACCTATAGTCTAGTCATTTGAGTTTCTCCCCTTCCACTGAGGCTTAGAGTTTGAAACACAAAAGCAAGGATTGCTTTGTTTCTGTTTTTTGCTGTGTCTTTTCAACCCTGAGGCAGGGAATATGAAATGCCCACTTGACCAGGTGGGAAAAGGGCCAGAGGAACACAATAGGAGCAGAACTATACCACAAGCATTGTTTCAAAAGCACAGAGTAGATTTGAGACACCAGTGACCCAGCCAAGACGACAAGGCAACAGCGCTTACTCCATCCAGTTGCTCTCAGGGTCAGTGCTTCTCTCTCAAAACAGAAGGTGTTTGTTTATTCATTCAACATGTTAACATCTTGCGATTTTATTCTGTTGACTACTTAGTCTGAGTAAAGGAAGCATTATGCAAAAAATATCAAATAAAAAATTAGAAAAAAGATCACTTGGTAAATGAATACAATGTCCAGAGTCAACAAAGGTCAGAAACCATAGTGGATAAGAGAAAGTGAAAGTGAAGTCGCTCAGTCGTGTCTGACTGTTTGCGACCCATAGACTGTAGCCCACCAAGCCTCTCCGTCCATGGGATTCTCTAGGCAAGAATACTGGAGTGGGTTGCCATTTCCTTCTCCAGGGGATCTTCTCGACCCAGGGATCGAACCCAGGTCTCCTGCATTGCAGGCAGACGCTTTAACCTCGGCTCTACCAGGGAAGCCCTTAAATATAAGAATAAAAGAAGCCAGGTTGAAAGAAGAAGGGGGAGGAGGCGGGAGAGGGGGGCAAAAAGGGTGGCCTTACAGACGTCTCCTGCCACCTACAGATACCCAGGCGTTATGGGACTTTTCCCTGGGCCTCCAGAGAAGGGAGGACTGGAACTTGGCCCTACCAGAAATCAGACCAGACCAGACCAGAACCAGAATTCGAGTTCTCTGCCAAGAGAAATTCAGAGTTCAAATTGTCACTTTTAACTGAGAGAATACTTGTGAAGAACAAGGAAAAATATAAGAAGTGACTAAACTTCACTGGACCTTTCAATACAATCAATGGTGATGAAGAAAATTTCCATCTCCATGCAGGTAGAGTCAGATACTGAAAATCCATGTGCCTCTGAATTGAGCATCTACTGTAGGAAAGGTATTTTCCTGTTAAAGTCTTAAGTACAGTAAGGTGAGACATTAAAGAGGAAAGATTCCTGTAGCATAAAAGCTACTTTTTTTTCAGGAAAAAATCAGTTGGTAGACAGAGTTGAGGGTTGGGGTGAGAGGGACTTACTTGTTGGAATGTCATTCATAGGAGCTTGGAAAACTGGTGAAGAAGTTGTGTTGAAAATTTTGGGAAATTTCCTGGCAGTCTGCACTCTCACTGTCAAGGGCCCAAGTTCGATCCCTGGTCAGGGGACTAAAATCCCACAAGTCACATGACATGGCCAAAAAAAGGAAAAAGAAAGAAAATTATAATCTTCCCAACATTTATTGTTTATGCTATTATTGCTCATGGATATGCTACTGCTCATTGATTTTTTTTAAAAAACTGTGAATTTCTTCTCTGTAAAAATCATAAACAAATTTCAAATTTGTTTATTTCATTGAAAATTGATTTGTTTGATAACCTGGTATCGATATTGCATACTAATATTGAATTGGCTCTGCCACTGATATAGGTGAGTTCATGTAACAAATGGGACTATATCAAACTAAAAAGATTTTTCACAGCAAAGGAAACTATCAACAAAATGAACAAGCCTGCCTATGGAATGGGAGAAGATATTTGCGAATTATATATCTGATAAAGGCTTAATAGCAAAAATATACAAAGAACTCATACACTCAACATAAAAAAAAAACTCTATTTAAAAATAAACAGGATTTTAATAGACATTTTTTTCCAAAGGAAACATGCAAACAGCCAATGGGCACATGAAAAGATGCTCAAAATCACTAATCATCACGGAAAGGCCAATCAAAACCACAACGAGGTATCACCTCAGAATAGCTACTATCAAAAAGACAGCAATTAGACAAAGTGTTGGCGAGTATTGGAAAAAAGGCAGCCTTAATGCACTATCTGTGGGAGTGTAAATGGTTCAGCCACTATGGAAAACAGTATGGAAATTCTTCAAAAAATTAAAATAGGACTACCATACTATCCAAGAATTCTCCTTCTAGTTATTAATCCAAAGAAAACAAAATACTAATTTGAAAAGCTATATGCACCTCTATGTCCACTGTAGCACTGCTTACCATTGCCAGGATATGGAAGCAATCTAAATGCCCATAAATAAGTGAATGGATAGCAAAGAGGGAGCACATGCTTTCAATGGAATACTACTCAGTTATAAAGAAAGAATTAAATCTTGCCATGTGAAACAATATGGATGAACCTAGAGGGCATTACGCTAAGTAAAATAAGTTAGAGAGAGAAAGACAAATACTTGATGATTTCACTTATATGTGAAATCAAGAAAACAAACAAATGAACAAGTATAACTAAATAGAAACATAGTCATAGATACAAAGTATGACTGGTGTTTGCCAGAAGGGAAGGGGTAGGGAAAAGAGAAAGAGGTAAACATTTCTAGTTACAAATGAGTCACAGTATATAATGTACAGTGTGGGGGAATACAGTCAATAATTATATAATATCTTTGCATAGTGACAGGTAGTTTAAAAAAAGGAAGAAAAGAAATGAATGAGCTTTTGGTCATTCATTTGGTCACCCTCACTCCCACCACCAATTCAAGAGTCATGCCTTAGCAGAAATCCATATGATACTTATATTATTTTAAAACATACAGTAACCCAGCTCTCCTACTAGGAAATAACAGAGTAAGAAAGATATATATATGAAAATAGTCCAATATTATACTCCTTGGTAGCTGCTGTAAGGCAGGCATACTAGTAAAGATTAAAGTTGGAGCTGGTGATGGACAGGGAGGCCTAGCGTGCTGCAGTCCATGGGGTTGCCAAGAGTCAGACACGACTGAGTGACTGAACTGAACTGAACTGAGAGTTTGGTGCACATAATAGAAAACCTAAACAGGGCCAACTTAAAACACAATAAATAAATTTCTATCGCTCATGTAAAGAGTTCAGAGGGACATAGTCCAAAGCTGTTAAGGCAATGTCACAACGTTAATTTTAGATTTCTCCTTCTTTCTGCCCCACCACCTCTAACATTTGGTGTTTTCTCAAGGGAACCTTAGAGTCCAAGATGAATGCTGGAGCTCCAGCCAATACACCCACATTTTAGGCAATATGTAGAGATAAAAAGGGCCAGTTCCAGTTTTCTCCTTTTTGAGATCTCTTAGAGGTCCCTTTCAGCATCTACTTGTGTTGTTTCATTGGCCAGAGATTGACCACTTGGCCACAAGAAGTTTGGGAATTGGGCACACTGTCACTCCAAATAAAATCAGCAATCTCTATGAGTGGAAGGAAGGAGAAAGGATATTGAATTGGCTGTAAATTAGCTGTCTTTGCTTCAGCAGGTGTGTACAAAATACAGTGGGAACTCTGTAGGATGTCTGAGGCAGGGAAAGTCTTCACTGAAAAGATTCAGAATGAGTTAAAACAAATGGAATTAATTAGCTTCCCCAGTTGGTAAAGAACATCCCAGGCCACACAAATAGTATGTGCAGAGACAGAGGGATTAGAACACAGCTTGTAGAGAAACTAGATAGTTTAGACTCCTGGAGGCGGGAGATGAGGCCAAAATGGAACATTAGGGCCAGATTATGAAGACCTTATAATGCTAGATAGAGTGTGGGTTTCATATTTTAGGTAAGAGGGAGCCAAGAAGCAATATTAAGCATCAGAGTGACACAGTCTAATGTTTATGACTGAAAGATCATTCAGCACTCACATTAGGATATGTCCATTAATGAATGATGCAAGGGGAATTCTCTCACATCTTAAATGTCTCTCACCCCAATAGAGTTGCCAAGAGATGTTAAGAACATCTCTATGCTGGGAGAAAAAGAAAGGAGGAGATGGGAGAAAAAGAAAGGAAGAACAAGGCGAACAACTGAGCTAAAAACACTTTCCAACACTTCCCTCCAAATGCACACACACACACATGCAACGCACTACAGACAAACCTAGTATAAACACATTCCAAATATGCAGAAGTTTACAGAGAATCCTGGGGCGCAGATGAACATAAAGGAGGGGGAAATTAAGAGATGGATAAAAAAAGTAACATTTAATTATAATCTATTCTTTTGTTCTGTCTTTTATAGATCAATCTCCCCCCCACCCCCCACCACCACTTAAATCCTATCTCACTCTTAACGTAATGGAGAACCAATTTTTTAATCAAAAGTCATTTTTAGGATCAAAGAGAAACATATTTCTAGGCAGATAGTATGTTAGTTATATCTTGTAACATCGTATGGTGAGGGGTATTCAGCTAAAATTAGAGATGATATTCACTGAAATTCTCAAAAAAATCAAATGCCTTCAAATCCAGCAGGGAAAATTGAATCTTTTTTTCTTCCAGGATATTTTTCTCAAGTACCAGCGGAAGTGCTAATGAGACACAGGCCTCCTTGCCATTCAGTGACAAATGTAATAGGTTACATGAAACCACAGAAAATGAGTCTATTTAAAAATGTCAGATACAACTCTAAAGGAAAACTAGGTCTTGTATTTTTTCCTCTTGATCATGGTCTAATAGAGACAATTCAGAAATGATTTCTTCTGAACTTGGTGATATTCATGATTGAAATAGTGTTGCTAATGATAACAATGTGTAGAATTATTACATGGAAAGTACTAATAATGCAAATCATATGGTCTGTAGCTACAGTTCCCCTGCAGGTTATTTTTTCCTAGGCATATTTGATTACTCAGAGATTAGCATTCTAAAATTCAGATTTGTACTAACATACAGAGAACTGGGGTATAAAAGAACAAAATTAGACAACTAACCAAATTTTCACTTAGGCCAGCTTTGCTATGTAAAATAATGACAGTACAAGGCAGAGGGCACTGAACCAAAAACGTTGTTTTCAAATACTTTTAGCATCTTACACTTGCTCAGATCTATCAATAAACATTAATGTTCTATAAAATATTGCATAATTTTAAAATATATAAAAGAAATTGCTAAATCAAAGGCATAACTCAATTTATTGTGTTAAAAATAAGATGCATATTTTGGAATCTTTAAATATTGCCTGACTTCTTAACTATGCTTTGAAGAAGAAAATAGAGTATATTCTTTATTCTGTTTAGAATTTTTAAAACTATCTTCATATATCATACTGTTTATATGTCTGATGGCTATAGAAGAACATTTTTTCTCTTTTGTAAGAGACAACATCTCTAAAGATATATTAGGTCACTATGATTATAGATCATTTTTGCTGGTTTTAAAGTACTAATAAAAAAGAATTTTAAAATTGCAAACAAATTAAAGCAGTTTCCTTTTTTTTCATATTAATGAATTTCTGTAATTGTGTCCCAAAACTGATAGGTATCAAGCAATGGGATTTTCTTGAGAGTTCTTTTTGAGGAAAAACTCCTTAGAACCAAAGGCTTGGCATCAAACAAATTATGAGTATGACCATAAATGTCTCATAAAAGCAAAGACACAATGATAAATCTTTATAAAAGTTAATTAGCAAAATTATATCTTAAGTTCCATAAAATATACTTATCCATTATTTGTTCAAAAGACGTTATTGGTTGGCCAAAAGTTTGTTTGGGTTTTCCTTAGATGCTTATGGAAAAACCTCAACAAACTTTTTGGTCAACCCAATACTATGTCATATCTGAGAATGCATGATATATTATATGTATATATAATTTAGTATATAAAAGCATATATAAAGAAATATATACATAAATATATTCAATATATGCTGTATCAAACAGTTTTGTTAGTTGATCATGCAATGATAACCCATAAATCTCAGCAGTTTACAAAAACAAAGATCTCTTTCTTGCTCCCATTACATATCATTCACTGGTTGCTTCCACCTCTATTCCATGTCTTCCTCATTCTGGGACCCTGGATAAACAAACAACCCCCATCTATTGATAGTAGGGCAGAGAGATAAGAGGAATGATAGAATTCCACAAGGCTAGCAACCTGCAGTGGACCATCTGTTAACATTTCATTGTCCAAAACAAGCCACATGTCCTAATTTGATACCAATGGGACACAAAATACAACTTCTCAGTGGGAAGGGCAGAAAATTTTTGGGAACAACTTTATTGCTTAAGAGACTTCTTGGAAACATGTTTATCCAAACAACAGACTGTTCAGTTCTCTTCTTCACAGGACAATAGATCTCTCAACTGGGCCAATCTGCTTATCAAATGCTTGTTTTAGCCATTAGTACTTCAGAAATGTGGAATAGAAGCAAAGCAAAGCTCAGAAGAAGATTCATAGCTGCAAAGTTTATATTTACAAATGAATCTCAAGGTAGGGAAAAAAATGTCTAGGAAAGCAGAAGGGAAGGATCATAAAATTAAAAGTATTCAATAATGAATTTGAAAAGAAAAAAAAACATGTAGAACTATTGCATAAATCCAAGAACTCCTTCTTCCAAAACAAAACAAAAAAAGTCTTGACTAAAAGTCTTGGCTAAAAGAAGTCTTAGTCTACCTGGCTAATAGTATTCACTTGCTTACACAACAGAAATATCTAAGCCTTTATTTAGTTGGTATATTAGTTTCCTATAGCTGCTGAAATTAATTACCACAAATACATTGGCTTAAAACAACACAAATGTACAATCTTACAGTTCTGGAGGGAAGAACTTGAAAATCAACTTCATTGGGCTAAAATCAAGGTGATGGCAGGTCTGCATTCCTGCTGGAAGACCTGAGGGGCAGAGGGGAATCCATTTCCTTGAGTTTTCCAGCTATTGGCTACCTGCATATTTGTTGTGGCCCCTTCCTCTATTCTTAAGACAGCAGTATAGTATCTTTCAATCTCTGTCTCTCTGACTATGACTGTTTCTTGCACCATCACATTTTCTTCTCTATTTCAGCTTCCATCATCACATATCTTCTCTGACTCTGATCTACCTATTTCCCTATGACCCCTTGTGATTACATTGGGCCCACCTGCACAAACCAGGCTACTCTCCCCATCTCAAGATCCATAACACATGTCAATCACATCTGCAAAACCCTTTCTGTCATGTAATGGAGAATAGTCACAGGCTTCATGGATTAAGACAAGGACATCTTCAGAGGACCATTACTCAGTCTATGACAGTTGAACAGTTGGACAATACAGATAGACATTTTGGTTTATGACAAATTCCATTCTTATTTTCAGTTCAGTTCAGTTCAGTCACTCAGTCCTGTCCGACTCTTTGGGACCCCATGGACTGCAGCATGCCAGGCCTCCCTGTCCAGCACCAACTCCCAGAGCGCGCTCAAAACTCATGTCCATCGAGTCAGTGATGCCATGCAGCCATCTCATCCTCTGTCTCCCCCTTCTCCTCCCGCTTTCAGTCTTTCCCAGCATCAGGATCTTTTCCAATGAGTCAGTTCTTCGCATCAGGTGGCCAAAGTATTGGAGTTTCAGCTTTACTATAATTCCTGCCATTTCGTGGGCAATATCATTAAAGAGGAAGAGAGAGAGAGAGGGAAAAAAAAAAGCTTGCATTTCTGATATGGTCCAAATCAGGTATGCAGAGATCTTTAAAAGCAACACATAGAAATGGCAACAGTTGTTGGGGACACTTTGCAGAAGGAATGGAGGATCCACAATAGCGATGAATAGTCACAAAGTCAAACAATCAGAAGACCCTGAATTGCATCTTTTTTGTGGACACTGCTGGATTAATGAAATGTGGAGTCAGCCCTGAATGCTTTTATAATGAGTCCCCAGGTGCCACTGGAGGAGGTCAGCTTCTGGCCAACAGCCAGTGAGGAACAATGGCTGGCCAGCAATCACGAAGCTGAGCTTAGAGGTGGATTTCCCAGCCTCAGTGGAGCTTGAGATGTCTTTAGCCCTGACCAGCCAGCTTGGCTGGAATCTGATAAAAGACTTTGAGCTCCACGTAGGCTCTCTGGCTCTCCTGACCCTCAGAAACTGTGCAATATAATAAATGTTTGCTTTAGGCTGCTATGTTTTGGAGTAATTTGTAAAGCAGCAGTTGGTAATAAATGTACTCCTCACTCTCTGTTACCCCACCTTTTAGTTCCCCTTCCACTGTCCTTATTATATTAATCTATTTAAATTTGTTTATTTTCCATGCAGTGGGAGCAAGTGTTTTTCTCTCTAGTCTGCCTTCATGTCCTCAGTGCCTGGAAGAATGTTTGGAATGTAACAGGTACTCAGTAAACACTGAATGAGTAATAGCAGTCTAAATTTTTTATGTAAAAGGTGAAAGTGTTTCAATTTCATTTATTGTTTTTTAAATCAGTATACAATGGTCTAATTTTATAGCCAAGTGTGCTTGTAATGGACACCTTTGTGGAACGTTTGTCTGCTCACTAAATCCCTTAACTGGAGCAGAGGGTCCTTGTCTACAAGGTACAGCAAAAGTGAAGTCGCTCAGTTGTGTCCAACTATTTGCGACCCGTGGACTGTAGCCCACCAAGCTCCTCTGTCCATGGGATTCTCCAGGCAAGAATACTGGAGTGGGTTGCCATTTCCTTCTCCAGGTACAGTATGACCCCTAATGCTTGTCACTGATGATTGGACAATTGCTGACAACCAGACCCAAGCCCAGCCAATCAGAAAGTCTCCCCTGAGTATTTGGAATTTAAATCAAGAGAGTGAGAAAAAAGAGCCTCTCTGTGCAGGCTATCCCTTTGTATCAATGCAGACAGGCTACATTGTAACAGAACCAAAAATAGCAACAGAGGTTTCTTTCTTCAATAGTCATCACAGAATGGTCAATAGGTTTTATGTAGCAGCAGCTACTCAAGGACACAGGCTGTTGGGACAGACATCATTCAAATGTTGCCATCATCTCACCAAATGATACAGTGACATTTTGGAGGATTTCACACAAGAAGTATCAACTGCTCAGCCTGGAAGTGAAGCAGTATTTCTCCCCACAGTTCATTGGCCAAAAATACTCACATCCCCTTGGCAGCTCGCTTCCTAGGACTCTCCCACCCCTGGCCTATAAGAGAAGTGCAATCCTAACAAATGCCTTGAAGGTCAAAAGTAGAAACTATTTAAACAGCAAATAATATGGGGATAACATAGACTGGCCAAAGATTTGGAAAGATAGATTAAAAAAAAAAAAAAGGAACCCCTGCGGTTACTTTTTCTGGCACAGACTTAATTATTTAATGAAATTGGAGACAAAAATCACTTGAGCAATGCACCACAAATGCATATGCAAGAACTGAAAGAACTGCTGCACTTTACCACACTCACTGGAATTTGCACACATATAGCTGTGCATTAGTAACGAGGGACAACAACACCTTGAACAAGTCATGTAGTGCCATGCATGTGTGCTAAACTGCTACAGTCATGTCTGACTCTGTGCAACCCTATGGACTGTAGTCATCCAGGGTGCTCTGTCCATGGGATTCTTCAGGCAAGAATACTGTTTAGGTTGCCATGCCCTCCTCCAGGGGATCTTCAGACCCAGGGATTAAACCCACATCTCTTAAATCTCCTGCACTGGCAGACAGGTTCTTTACCACCAGCGCCACCTAGGAAGCCCCTATGTAGTGTGATTGCATTGTAATTATTCACTTATTTTGTCCATTTGTCAGTTTCCAGACTCTCAGTTCAGTTCAGTTCAGTTGCTCAGTCCTGTCTGACTCTTTGTGACCCCATGAATAGCAGCACGCCAGGCCTCCCTGTCCGTCACCAACTCCTGGAGTTCACTCAGACTCACGTCCATTGAGTCCGTAATGCCATCCAGCCATCTCATCCTCGGTCGTCCCCTTCTCCTCCTGCCCCCAATCCCTCCCAGCATCAGAGTCTTTTCCAATGAGTCAACTCTTCGCATGAGGTGGCCAAAGTACTGGAGTTTCAGCTTCAGCATCATTCCCTCCAAAGAAATCCCAGGGCTGATCTTCAGAATGGACTGGTTGGATCTCCTTGCAGTCCAAGGGAATCTCAAGAGTCTTCTCCAATACCACAGTTCAAAAGCATCAATTCTTTAGTGCTCAGCTTTCTTTATAGTCCAACTCTCACATCCATACATGACCACTGGAAAAACCACTGGAAAAGCCTTGACTAGACGGACCTTTGTTGGCAAAGTAATGTCTCTGCTTTTGAATATGCTGTCTAGGTTGGTCATAACTTTTCTTCCAAGGAGTAAGTGTCTTTTAATTTCATGGCTGCAGTCACCATCTACAGTGATTTTGGAGCCCCAAAAAATAAAGTCTGACACTGTTTCCACTGTTTCCCCATCTATTTCCCATGAAGTGATGGGACCAGATGCCATGATCTTTGTTTTCTGAATGTTGAGCTTTAAGCTAACTTTTTCCCTCTCCTCTTTCACTTTCATCAAGAAGCTTTTTAGTTCCTCTTCACTGTCTGCCATAAGGGTGGTGTCATCTGCATATCTGAGGTTATTGATATTTCTCCCGGCAATCTTGATTCCAGCTTGTGCTTCTTCCAGTCCAGTGTTTTGAATGATGTACTCTGCATATAAGTTAAATAAACAGGGTGACGGTATACAGCCTTGACATACTCCTTTTCCTACTTGGAACCAGTCTGTTGTTCCATGTCCAGTTTTAACTGTTGCTTCCTGACCTGCATAATTGACCTCATTGGGGTTGTGTGAGGATTCAAAATGTTGATCCATGAGAAGCTCTAAGCACAAGGAGTGGCCTTTTCTAAACTCATTGTGTTAATTATTATATTTAGAAGTAAACCAAAAGCAGAGAAGGTAATGAAGATGTGCCAGTCAACTTCCAACCACTGGCTAGAAGATGGTGCCTCAACTGAGATATTAAATACAAAAGGATCAAGTCTTCTTTTCTATGTGTGGGGGAGATTACTGATTCGCCAGCCTGCTTGTCTGCTTCTCCCTGGTGCTAGAAAACTATTTCGTTTTCTCTACTGCATTTTTGGACAGACATATGCCACTCACATATATGCCAGGTGCTGAGGATATCAACAGTTCACAAAATGAATATGACTTTTGTCTTCATGGAGGTTAGGTATGTAAGCTCTGTCAACTACAAATTGGCACTTGCCAAGAGCATTCGCCAACAACTGAACAACAATAAGGGAATTGGCCATCTGCCTCTGTGGAGGTTGAACCCTATAATGTTGCAGTTTTTGACCTTCAACAACTCAAGGGAGTTCAGGGTGGAGTGAAGCACTCTGTGCTCCAGGAAATCTGGTGGGACATGTTTTTAGGTGGTTGGATGTTTTTAGGAACAGATTTTATGATCTCAATCCTTGCATCTCCTCATATCTAGAAAAGCACTAAATCCCTTCATGGTGACATTGGAGCCTTGTGACAACAGAAGTGAAAGTGAAAGTCCCTCAGTCATGTCTGCCACCTCTTTGCGAACCATGAACTATACAGTTCATGGAATTCTCCAGGCCAGAATACTGGAGTGGGTAGCCTTCTCCACGGGATCTTCCCAACCCAGGTCTCCTGAGCTACAAGAGAAGCCCAAGAATACTGGAGTGGGCAGCTTATCCCTTCTCCAGCAGATCTTCCTGACCCAGGAATCAAACCAGGATCTCCTGCATTGCAGGTGGATTCTTTACCAACTGAGCTATCAGGCAAGCTCTTAAAAAAGCACCAAATCCCTTCATGGTGAAGTCAGAGGCTCCTGACAAACAGAAAACCTTTTGTAAAAAGGAGTGCCTAATTGTATTGAATCCCCACCCCCCTTCACCAAAATCTTATATATCGACCTTCCGCTATTGACTCTTTGGAGCAATCTCTCAGAGCTGAGGCGACTGCCTCCCAGGCTGCAGTCCTCATTTTGCCCCCAAATAAACGTAACAGGCAACTCTCAAGTTGTGCATCCTTTTTTCAGTCCACAGCTTAAAATATCTCTGAAATAGGGATCTTTATCATTTTGCTACAGGGCCAACTAGCAGAGTCTGGGTATATAAACGGTAACAAACAGGTCAGCTGAGACCAACTGTCCCGTGAATGTGGGCAAACTAAAGGAAGAGATGCAACCAGTAAGGGAGGAGAAGGAAACATGGGCAGAGGAAAACTTGGAGAAAGGGAAGCTTCAAGTGTATCAAGGATGATTAAAATAAAAGGCGGGTGAAATTCAAATGAAGGAGGAAAGAAAGTTCCAGCACAGATAAAGCTTTCCAGCGCTCTCGCTGGATCCGGTCCACCTGGTCCAAACCAGGGTCAAGCAACTTGCAAAACTCGCCACACCCGGTGACCCAGAGGGGCCCGGTTCCCCAGCGCGGCGCGCGGCGCGGCGCTATGACGTCAAAGGGGGCGGGACTTCTGGTCCCGGCGACGCCTAACTCAGGTTTTGGCAGAAGGTGGTGCCTTCCGGGTGGACAGGTGAGGAGCTCCCTACCACGTTCTGGGGGTGCCTTCGTAGGAGGAAGGACGGCAGGACAGGCACGTGGGAGCTGAAGCCCTTTCTCTTAATGGCTCTCGCAGAACCCGTGCCGCCCTTAGCCAGACGGCCGGTAGGAGCGTGAATAACGGTGCTGCGACCGCTTGGGGGCCCGGAGCCCCTTTGGCTGCCGGCCCAGAGGGAACGTACCATGTGGACCGTTAAGGGCAGCCTGCCTGTAGGGAGTCTTATGGCGGCTCCTTTGGGGAATAGGGAGCCCGGATTTTGGGCGGCTAGTTGGGAACAAGTGACTAGAAGTGGCCAAAGTCTGGACTAGGGAGTCCAAAGGTCTGAGTTCTTGAACCAACTTAGGCCTCTAGCCCTGAGCGAGTCAGTTCTTTTGCCGCCCTGGGTGTCAGTTTCCCACCTTGTCCATTGAAGGCCTCTTTTGGTTTGGAATCAAGTTTCTCCTCAGGATCAACCGCCTTCCCGCCGCCTCTCTCAAATTTGTTATACCAGGTATCCACCCTTCGTTTGAGGTTCGCTCTAGTTGGTCTAATAGTTCTCCGTGACGCCAAAGTCAAAATGGCACTTGCTGCCTTGAACTTAAAGAGTGAAGCATTTTGGGAAAACAGTTGTAACTTTTGTTGCCTCTACCGCGTGTGATGCATCATGGTATTTTTCGGAAATAGTTCGTGTTTCAACACACTCCAGTATTCTTGCCTGGAGAATCCCAGGGACTGGGTAGCCTGGTGGGCTGCCGTCTATGGGGTTGCACAGAGTCGGACACGACTGAAGCGACATAGCAGCAGCAGCATTTTGTCTTATGTATAAAATGGGGTACATTAGTAGCCACTTGATAAGATTGTGTTCTTACTGAGATACTTCATGTAACACTTGGAACAGTACTTTGCAGGTAATAAGCACTCAGTAAGTGTCAACTCTTAAAGCATGACCTGCCCACACCCCTGTACCGATTTCATAGCTCTCTTGAAGTTCTTTGCTGCAGTCTACTGGGAGTTTTCTTTGAGCCCGCGTTTTGCAGGAGGGGAGGGAGGTTGGGGGGGGGGGGGGGGGAGTCATTGAGGAAGGCAAGAATACTGGAGTAGGTAAGCCCAAAACTTCCTGGTGGCTCAGACGGTAAAGCATCTGCCTACAATGTGGGAGAGCCGGGTTCGATGCCTGGGTCGGGAAGATCTCCTGGACAAGGGAATGGCAACCCACTCCAGTATTCTTGCCTGAAGAATCCCCTGGACGGAGGAGCCTGGTGGGCTACAGTCCACGGGGGTCACAAAGAGTTGGCTACAGTCCACGGGGGTCACAAAGAGTCGGGCAAGACTGAGCGATTTCACTTTCACTGGGAGTTTACTGTAATCTCTCACCTTTGAGTTTTTTTATTTTTGCACACCAGACAGGATGAGATTGAGATCCATGCAAACTGTTGAGTGAATCAATAGTTTGTTCCTTTTTCTTGCTGAGTAGTATTCTATGGTATGGCTTATCATAGTTGGTTTAGCCTTTCACTTTTTTGTAGAGTCCAGTTATAGGCTGTTACAAATAGAACTGTGAATCTTTACTTGAATGTTTTTGAATGAATATGTTTTTATACCTCTCGGACAAATACCCAGTAATACAATTGTTGGGTAACAGGATGTGCATTTAGTTAACTCATGTGATTATGTGTTTTTTTCCTTTAATATCTTAATAGATGAACTACATTGATTGACTTTTGAATGTTAAATATACCTGGAATAGATCCCACATAACTCATCTTCTATGTTGCTGCTACTGCTGCTGCTAAGTCGCTTCAGTCATGTCCAACTCTGTGCGACCCCATAGAGGGCAGCCCACCAGGCCTCCCCGTCCCTGGGATTCTCCAGGCAAGAAACTGGAGTGGGTTGCCATTTCCTTCTCCAATGCATGTGAAAGTAAAAAGTGAGAGTGAAGTCGCTCAGTCGTGTCCGACTCTTAGCGACCCCATGGACTTCAGCCTACCAGGCTCCTCCGTCCATGGATTTTCCAGGCAAGAGTACTGGAGTGGGGTGGCATTGCCATCTCCGTCTATGTTGCTAGATTCTATTTATTAATATTTTGTTAAGGTATAGATATGAAAGGTGTTAGTGTGTAGTTTTCTTTTTCTCTCTTTTGACCTAAATAAAGTTAGAATCCAATTAATATAAGCAGATAAACACCTATGCTTAGCTGAGTAAAGCTCACCTAAATTGTGCGGATTGTAGCTACACTGTGTACCTGGATTTTAATCCAGCATAAGTCGTGCTGCTTGCTAAAACTGATCATTAAAGATTGCTTGTAGGTGGTGCCTGAGGGTGGGGCCATCAGCCTTTAATAATATATATTAGAACACATTGTCTCCTGTTAATCTGCCCATTGTTTGCAGCACTGAATTACCCTGGGTTCTTAGGTAAGGAAGAAAGTAAAATTTTTCTTTTTTTTTTTTTTTTTATTTGGCTGTGTAAGATTCAGAAACATAAGAGTGAAGTAAAATAAAAAGATGCTTTACAATATGTACATTAACTCCAGGTTTCTCAGTGGTATTTTACTTGAATTGTTTAGAGTTAGTGTTTTGCTTGTTTTCCAATTTTCATAGACTGTTTTGAGTTTCATATCTGCTTGCATTCTTGTTAATTCTGTGGCTAAACTCCTACGATGTCATTTACTTTGAAGTTAAGTGTTTATGAGTTGAATATAGTTAATAACTTTGGATTCTCTTTCTGGTGCAAATCTTAAATTTAGCCAGTGTCCTCTCTGTCAGCACTCTAATTTAGTACTGTGTATAACAGTTAAATCTAATTGTTTCTAACACTTTATAAATGTCATAAGACCTTTATAAATATATTGTATTTTGTGATAGTTTTAGAGATTGGGCTACAGTGACATTTATTAGTGAACTAAAAATCAATTGAAAAGGTGAGATGATATTTTTATTTACTTAGTCAGTCAACATATTTTAATATAATTTTGAAAGGAGTCCCCAGTTCATAAGTGAAAATTTTTCATTCCAGATAGTTTTCCACTATTGACTGTTTGGGCTACTGATTCTTTGTTGTGGGGGCCTGTACTGTACAGTGTAGGGTGTTAATAAGTATCCCTGGCCTCTACTCACTAGATACTGGTAGTAATACCTCCCCTGATACCAAGTGACAATAAAAACTGTTTTTATTTTTTGCCATATGTCTTCTGGGGGACAAAATTATCTCCACTTGGAAGTCACTGCTCTAGAGAAACCTCACAGCCTGAGCATGGAAGTGGGAGGGACAAGTCCTCGAGAAATCTCCTGGGAGAGTATACTGAAACCAGGGGGAAAAAAAATCCCTTCTTCTGCAGTGTCTCTCTTCTAGCCCATTCTTCAAGGTTAACATCATGTCAGTTGGCAGAGGGAAAATATTCTAAAAACTCAGATCCATTTGTCCAGAGAAGGCAATGAAGAGTGAATTTGGAGGCAGTACATTGATAACTGGCATGAGGAAAGCATCTGAAAAATGGTGGGGGAGTAAAACATTGGCAAAGCTCTAGGAGCAGAAAAGCATGAAGACAACTGACGAACTGCAGGAACAAGACAGACCCGAGTGCAAAGTTAATGGTAAAGCAGTAAAAGGAGAAAAAGCTTGAGGGCTTTGAATGTCTAGACTAGACTCTGGAGGGCTTTGAATGAAAGGAGGATAGTTAAAGAGGAGGATAGAAAGACCAATGAAAGTCTGGGACATGGTCCTATTGATAGAGGCAGAGGCAGAGATGGAGGGCTGATAGAAGTAATTTGGGACTGCATTTTTGCACATATCTTGATTATTCAGAAAATTGTTTTATGGTTGTTCAGAAAATTGTTTGTGATGCTATCTGATATTCTGTTTTTTTCTACCTACCCATTTCATAATTTAATAATATAATGCTTTAATATCATAAAAATATAAAATAAAGGAAAAACTCAGAGCTCATCAAGGAGTTCACTGTCCTTCTTTACCTTCTTATCTGGGAGAATACAAGTGCAGTGAGAGCCTCTGTTTCTTCACCAGACTTCACCAGGTCTCACTGGTAGAGAATATAGCTATAGGAGAATTCCAGCAGAAGGAAAATAAAAGTTAGCCGTGGATATTGTCAGTTTAGACTGGAGAGGAGAGTGGTGGGGTTTTGTTTTGATTCACACTCGTCTATCATCTTTAATTTCACCAGACATGTCCCTCTATCTCCCTACTCTTGTGGTTTAATTTTTTTTTGTAATCCAAAAATCTAGGGTAGCTAAATAGTCATGTATTTCCCATAACTCTTTGTGACATTTCCTTCTAGGTATATTGAATTTTGTCTTCTTTATTCTTGAATATTGCCTTTGGCTCAAAGTTTTATATTTTAGTGACTCTTCATATTGTTCTTCTCCCCTTATTTAGAAATGGACTCAGAAATCAAGGAAGAAATTCCTGTTCATGAGGAATTCATTTTATGTTGTGGAGTTGAAACCCAGGTTCTAAAGTGTGGGCCCTGGACTGACCTCATTAATAATCAAAGTGGCACGAGGCCTAAGCTGCTTATTTTCATTATTCCTGGTAAGTTTAAAAATCTGGATAAGATGACTATATACAGATACATGTGTCTATTTCTGATTTTAAAGAGAATTTGATAAATATAAAAATCCTTGTGGAAGGAAATAGAATCACTCAAACCATTGATAATAACCACCCTTAATACTTTAGTGGCTGGACTTTTTGTTTATCTTCTGTTCATTAATAATATATATAATATACACATTTTAAAAATCATGATGTATACCATACATATTATTTTATAACCTGCTTTAAAAAATTTTTAGCAATAGTTAGAATAATTAGAACTTTATCAAGTATTTCTAAATAATTTTTACTGTCTCATTTCAAGATGATTATAAGTTTATGGTAGAACATTTATTCTGGGATTTGTCATCTGGGTGATAGTGATCTTTGCTGAATCAGTGTCAATAGAATGTTAGGGAAAGATACTTTTTTGCACTCTTTAAAGTTATGAGCTTGAAAAATATATATATATATCAGCCTCAAAGATTAAAAATGAAACTGAAAATATGTATCATTTTATAGCACAACATATCATGTACCCAGCTAGGCCTATGGAGTATTCTTACATTTTTTTCTTGTACATTTTTGTTTTCCCTGTGTTAATAGTTGTCTCTTTTATTTGCTTAGTTGTCTATGTTTCAATCAATAATTTATCCTAAAATTATTCTCTAGAAGTGAAAAAATCTTCTCATATTCGGAGTAATCAGTTTTCTGTTTTGTTTTAGTTCATTTTTTGACACTACTGTGCCCAGAATTCTGTGTTCTTCCATTCTGATCTAGACTGGTTGCTCTCTGGGCCTCCTACACAGGCCATCCTGAGGACTCCTTTCACTTTTCTCTTGGGTTGGATTCCTTGTTTCCCAATCCCATATTTTTCTTGGTTTATTTCTCTGTTTTCGGTAGACCACACCTGCTAGGAACTTCCTGAGAAGAGGTTCATGGGAATTCATCTTTTAAAGGTCTACCATGTCAGAAAATGTCTTAGAGTTAGAGATGGTAGTTTCCTTAGAACTTGGAGTAAATTTTTATTGTCTTCCAGGGTTTGGACTGCTTTTGAGAAGTCCTGGTATTTTTCTGATTTCTTTTTTTACCTTTTATGTGTGAAGTTCTCCCCCTCTGCTGGAAAAAAATACTTTAGATCTTTTCTTTGTTCCAAGGTTCTGAAATTTTACAATCAAGCCCCAAGGTGTGGGTGTTTTTCATGCATTGTATTTGGATTTTGGTGGACCTTATTAAACCAGAAATTTTACTTCAATTCTCAAACCTCTGTGTTTTTTCTTTTTTTAGTAGTCTTCTGTTTCATGTTTTGTCGGTGCATAACCTTTTTTTTTTTTGACTTCTTGCATTATTAGTTGTTGCTGCATTCTGTTTTCTGTTTCCACTAGTGTTTGTGTTTTTTCTCAAATGTTTGATAATCCTTGACTACCCTTTCATTTTTAAGAGGAAGACATAAACAGTTGATTGGAAGTTTGTATTCAGGGGTGGGGCTTATCCACAGATGGCCAATTATCCTAGTCTGAGGGGTTTTCTAGGACACATCACTTTCAGTACTAAAACCATGACAACAGGTTGGGCAAAATAGAATGGTTGGTCACCGTATGTTATCCTCTCCTTAAGGTAATTTGATAGGGACCTAGCTTTCACTGGAGGATTTGTAGCTTTCAGTATCTGTACCTGTTTTTTGAATTGTTCACTTTTCCCAGGAAGGACTCTTCCTAGAATCCCATTTGAGGCACGATGCCTGGCTGCTGGTGTTAGAGCTGAACAAGGGAAAAGAGGTTGGGATTTCAGTGTTTCTTCTCAGTAGAATGCTTTTGTTCTCAGCTGGGCTATGATTTCTGATCCAGGATCTCTCTTTGGTTTAACCTTTTCTGAAAATAAACTTCTAGTGTTCTGCCACAATGTAACAGTCTTTTTGAAAAGCAGTTTGTCAGCTTTCTATTAAAATTAAAAATACATTTACTTTGCCTGTAGTGAGGGAGAGTTTGAAATTATAGGCATAAGAAGTGTTCTTTTGATGAAGCAGAGATTTGGAAGCCATGGTAGAGTGTAGGATTGAGAAAATAATTAGAAATATTGTCTTGGACTTTAGAAGGTATATCTTTCTGAGGCTAGAATGAAGGAGGTGAAGTTGGTTACTGAAATGGAAAAGTGTGAAGGCGTGTTCAGAGGAAATAAAGTAGTTCCTGCCTTTTGACCTCTGTTTTCTCTGTTAAGAGTTGAGGTGATCTGTGGGGAGTAAGGATGGCAGAGGGTGATTGTGGCCTTGAGGAAAGTGGTCAGTATTAAAAATAGCAAATATGCAGGATGAGAGGAATTATTGACCAAAAACAAGTAGGTAGATTTTGAGTAGGGCTGTGATCAAATATACTCCCACAGGTATATTGGGAGTGAAGTCTAAAAGGGCCGAAGGTCGAACTGGAAAACGGCTATCAGAGTTGGGATGCTTTGAATGTAAACCATTTCTGGGTAATGAAGAGACACAGACCTGTGATTCTTAAAATTCTCAGAACCAACAGTATCATCTAATAACTTGTTAAAAATGCAAACTTGGGGGCCCTGTCCTAAACCTAATGAACCAGAAACTCTGGGAGTGGGGCAATCCTTAAGAAGTCCTCTAGTGGATTTTTTAAATTTAATTTTAGTTGGAGGATAATTGCTTTACAATATTGCAATGGTTTCTGCCATATATCAGCATGAATCAGCCACAGGTGTACGTATGTATTCTCCCTCTTAAACCTCCCTCTCACCTCCCTCCCCACCCTACCCCTCTAGGTTGTCACAGAGCATCAGCTTTTAGTTTATGCACACCACTAGTCTAGGCTGTGGCTACTTGAATTGGTTGCTTAAATCGAATATAGGTGAAATTCTTTGGATATGGTCAGATTAATGAATTATGAGGCAAAGGTCTTGGCTCAGTCTACCAAGATTTTGAAATCACTTAAGTCTATGGAATGACAAGTGAAACTGACATTTCTTTTAAGGGTCAGGGTTTTCAGGGAATGTGTAAGAGTGACTAGAAAGTTGATGGATGGCAGTAGATGGCTTCAACCTTAGAGGAAGAGAGGTTGTTTCAGTAGGATGAACTAGTAATGGGGAAACAGCTTACTCTATACTTACCCACTCAGAGATGTTCATTCACTCACTCACTGGTATGAGATGCCAGGAATACTGTGTTGCAAAAGCCTTTGCTGTTATTGAGGCATAGGAAGTGTTAGAGAATGGTGAGATCTCTACTACACATGGACATCACCAGATGGTCAGTACCGAAATCAGATTGATTATATTCTTTGCAGCCAGAGATGGAAAAGCTCTATACAGTCAGCAAAAACAAGACCAGGAGCTGGCTGTGGCTCAGATCATGAATTCCTTATTGCCAAATTCAGACTTAAATTGAAGAAAGTAGGGAAAACCATTAGACCATTCAGGTATGACCTAAATCAAATTCCTTACAATTATACAGTGGAAGTGACAAATAGATTCAAGGGATTAAATCTAATAGACAGAGTGCCTGAAGAACTATGGACAGAAGTTCATGACATTCTACAGGAGGTAGGGATCAAGACCATCCAAGAAAAGGAAATGCAACAAGGCAAAATGGTTGTCTGAGAAGACCTTACAAATAACTGAGAAAAGAAGAGAAGCTAAAGGCAAAGGAGAAAAGGAAAGATATACCCATCTGAATACAGAGTTCCAAAGACTAGCAAGGAAGATAAGAAAGTCTTCCTCAGTGATCAGTGCAAAGAAATAGAGGAAAACAATAGAATGGGAAAGACTAGAGATCTCCTCAAGAAAATTAGAGATGCCAAGGGAACATTTCATGCAAAGATGGGCACAATAAAGGACAGAAATGGTATAGACTTAAAAGAAGCAGAAGATATTAAGAAGAGGTGGCAAGAATACACAGAAGAACTATCCAAAAAAATCTTCATGACCCAGATAACCACAATGGTGTGATCACTCACCTAGAGCGAGACATCCTGGAATGAGAAGTCAAGTGGGCCTTAGGAGACATCACTACAAACAAAGCTAGTAGAGGTGATGGAATTCCAGTTGAGCTATTTCAAATCCTAAAAGATGACACTGTGAAAGTGCTGTACTCAATATGCCAGCAAATTTGGAAAACTCAGCAGTGGCCACAGGACTGGAAAAGGTTGGTTTTTTTTTTTGTTTTTCATTCCAATCTCAAAGAAAGGCAATGCTAAAGAATGTTCAAACTACCACACAATTACACTCATTTCACACACTAATAAAGTAATGCTCAAAATTCTCCAAGCCAGGCTTCAACAGTATGTGAACTGTGAACTTCCAGATGTTCAAGCTGGTTTTAGAAAAGGCAGAGGAACCAGAGATCAAATTGGCAACATCCATCGGATCATCAAAAAACAAGAGAGTTCCATAAAAGCATCTATTTCTGCTTTATTGACTATGCCAAAGCCTTTTATTGTGTGGATCACAATAGACTGTGGAAAATTCTGAAAGAGATGGGAATACCAGGCCACCTGACCTGCCTCTTGAGAAATCTGTGTGCAGGTCAGGAAGCAACAATTAGAACTGGACACGCAACAAGAGACTGGTTCCAAATAGGAAAAGGACTACGTCAAGGCTGTATACTGTCACCCTGCTTATTTAACCTCTATGCAGAGTACATTGAAACGCTGGGCTGGAGGAAGCACAAACTGAAATCAAGATTGCCGGGAGAATTATCAATAACCTCAGATATGCAGATGACACCACCCTTATGGCAGAAAGTGAAGAACTAAAGAGCCTCTTGATGAAAGTGGAAGAGGAGAGTGAAAAAGTTGGCTTAATGCTCAACATTCAGAAAATGAAGATCATGGCATCTGGTCCCATCACTTAATGGCAAATAGATGGGGAAACAGTGGAAACAGTTACAGACTTTTTTTGGGAGGGCTCCAAAATCACTGCAGATGGTGACTGCAGCCATGAAATTAAAAGACACTTATTCCTTGGAAGAAAAGTTATGACCAACCTAGACAGCATATTCAAAAGCAGAGACATTACTTTGCCAACAAAGGTCCGTCTAGTCAAGGCTTTTCCAGTGGTTTTTCCAGTGGTCATGTATGGATGTGAGAGTTGGACTATAAAGAAAGCTGAGCACTGAAGAATTGATGCTTTTGAACTGTGGAGTTGGAGAAGACTCTTGAGAGTCCCTTGGACTGCAAGGAGATCCAAACAGTCCATCTTAAAGGAAATCAGTCCTGAATATTCATTGGAAGGACTGATGTTGAAGCTGAAACTCCAATACTTTGGCCACCTGATGTGAAGAACTGACTCACTGGAAAAGACCCTGATGCTGGGAAAGATTGAGGGCAGGAGGAGAAGAGTACAACAGAAGATGAGATGGTTGGACGGCATCACCAACTCAACGGATATGAGTTTGAGTAAACTCTGAGAGTTGGTGATGGACAGGGAGGCCTGGCATGCTACAGTCCATGGGGTTGCAAAGAGTCAGACACGACTGAATGACTGAACTGAACTGAGAGGAAGAGAGGCCGTTTAGAGAGAGCCAGGATTAAGATACGGTGAAAAGATAGAAGGAGCATTCATTGAAGACACTGTGGAGAAAGGGAAGCTTAAAACATTTGTTTCTTAATCATCTCATTTGTTTTCTAGTGCTTTGATCATTTTCAGATCATTTCATTTCCTGGTGTTTTTTTATATTTGCCCTTCTATTCTCCTTTCTACCCTTGGCCCTTTTCCTTGGACTTTGTGCAGGCTGTAGACTGGTGCTGCTCTTTAGTTTGTGGAGTTCAGAATTGTATTTTATCTGGGGGCTAAGTCTGTTTGTACTGTGGGGAAAATTAGGATGACAGTTTTTCAAAGATTGTTAAGTCTCTATAGACCTCATGTTTAGTCCATCTCAGATAGACTGACATAAACCTTTTATTTTGAATCACTTTGCTTACACACATAGCAAAATTTGTCCATGACTTTTAAGTTAGTAATGATGATAATCAGGAATTTTTTATTGGAATCCACAGACTGAGGAGCTTTTAATTTAGTTTCATCTTTTCCAGTGATCTTTTGTTGTAGAATTTCTGCTACTAACATACTTAGACTTTAAGTAGTGAAATAAGCAAAAGGAGACAGTGTGGGTGTTCACATAGAACGTATTGAATCATTATAGTTCTCAAGTGGTCATATGGGGATAGTGGAATCATGTGGCATGTTCTGTGTTGTGAGTACACAGACTGGAGTTGGAGAAGATAAGACTTTATGGAAAACTCAAAGCCCAAAGTTCTGTCCACATGACAACGTTCTCTAGATGCTGTGCCTCATTAACTTGATATATGGTGGGTTTTGTCCCCTACAAGGTTAACTGTTAATAGAAGGCATAAATCTACAATTGCAGTGTTAAATAGCTAAGGGTTTTTTGGCAACTGGAGTCTAGAGATAATCACCACAGCCTCTGTTATATGTTGCTCAGGCATTTCACTGTATATGTTCACATTTTGATATCCTTTGATAAAATTTATGACTTTCATTTCTGTATTGGAATGTTTTTGAGCATTCTTACACCTGGAGATGGATACACACACACGCGCGCACACACACACACAGACACACACACACATATATATATATATCTGATTTTAGTTGTATAAACAAGACCCTTTTAATTTTCTCTGTGGTTTCCTAACCAGGAAGTTTAGTTCATGGTTCATAAAATGTAACATAAGCCATAACATTTAAGTGGTGAAGTATGCAATGACATTTAAACATTTTGCATTGTATTTTCTACCTCCATCTCTAAGTTAGATCTTTGTGTTACTGGCCATTGTGTACCCTTTAGGAGCCAAGTTCTTTATTGCTTAAGGGCCTTTGCACCTATTCCTACATCCTAGTATTCTTTTCCTCAAATCTTTACATGGTGAATTTCTTCTCATATCTTGTGTTTTAGCTAAATGCCACCTCCTCAGACATTTTTCTCAGGCCATCCTAATCTCCTCTGTCATATGATCCCATTTATTCCTTCATAGAAGTTATCATACTCTTGAGCTGTCTATTTTCCTGCTTACTTATATGAATATATTTGCCTACTAGAATATAAAGTACAAAAGATAACTATGAAAGAATAAACAAAAAAGCGCTATGTACTGAATAGAATGAATGGACATAGAGTGGCTGGCATTATCACTTACTTGCTGGAGATAAAATAGTAAGAAAGATTAAGGGGATTTGCGTAAGATTTTACAGTCATTAAGGGAAAGAACTCAGACTTAAACCTGGAGATAGGGAGAAAAAATTGTTTTCTAGTAGTTCCATTATCAATACTCATTCATTCTGGTGTTATCTATCCCATTATTGCGACTATTGTGTCTAAATCATGTAGTTGTATCTTTGGATTTTCTTTAAAGTTAAACCAGTTTAACATTCTCTATATCCTAAAGTTACAGAATGCTGCATGTTAATCTATTTGACTTAGAAAATTTAAAAAGTAATAATAATTGTAGTAATAATAGTAGTAGTAATAAAAATAATAATGACTGTCCATTCATTACCCTTAATGATAATGTCAGCTGCTTTATAGAGCTGTTGTGAGATTAACTAAAACAAGGTATGCAGAAGATCCTAGACTAGGTAATTTTATGTTCTTTTTAAAAATCAGTATTATTATTTCTTCTGTATGCTCTTTCAATTTTCAGATATTTATTTATCTAAGCATTTATCATCTGTGTGATAGATAACACCAGTAACACCTTGGGCAAGCTATTTAACCTCTCAACTTCAGTTGCCTAATCCCATAACATTGAAATAATAATAGCACTAAATGAGTTAATATATGTAAAACACTTAAATACTGCCTGCCATGTAAAAAGTTATAGCACTTTAAAATGTTGATTATTATTGTCTTGCCCTGTGAAGAAACCTATAAAGCTTTGCTTTGTTTGTTTGTTGGTTGGTTTAAGACTTTTTTGATGTGGACAATTTTGAAAGTCTTTATTGAATTTGTTACAATACTACTTCTGTTTTATATTTTGATTTTTTTGGCTGCAAGGCATGTGGGATCTTAGCTCCCTGACCAGGGGCTGAACTTGTACCCTCTGTATTAAACGGTTAAGTCTTAACTACTGGACCATCAGGGAAGTCCAAAACTTTGTTTTCTGAAAGACATAAAATATTTGACTATTATACATGACACTTCTAGAAGGTTATACTCAGTAATGTAGAAAATATAAAATATTTCTGTTTGTATATAAATGAGATAAAATTCAATCAGAATTCCAAGAAGAGTTTTAACAATTTAAATTGGTGAAAACAATTCTAAGGACCTACCAGTTACTGAAACATTTAAAAAAAAAAAAAAAAAAAACCCCAATGTGGTAATCAAGACAATATGGTGCTGGCAGAGAAGAAAGTGAAAAAATAAGTGAAATTATTTGAAATTAGAATTAGCTAATGAATGTAACATTAAAATGCAGAAATATCACTTTGCTGACAAAGGTCTTTCTAGTCAAAGCCATGGTTTTTCCAATAGTCATGTGTAGATGTTGAGTTGGATCATAAAGAAAGCTGAGCACTGAAGAGTTGATGCTTTTGAACTGTAGTGTTGGAGAAGACTCTTGAGAGCCCCTTGGACTGCAAGAAGGTTCAACCAGTCCATCCTAAAGGAAATCAGTCCTGAATATTCATTGGAAGGACTGATGCTGAAGCTGAAACTCCAATACTTTGGTCACCTGATGCAAAGAACTGACTCATTGGAAAAGACCTTAATGCTGGGAAAGATTGAAGGCAGGAGGAGAAGGGGATTACAGAGGGAGAGATGGTTGGATGGCATCACCAACACTATGGACATAAGTTTGAGCAAGCTCCAGGAGTTGTGATATACAGGGAGCCTGGCGTGCTATGGGGTCGCAAGAGTCAGACACGACTGAACAACTGTACTGACTCACTGAATGAATGTAAGAATTCAGCATTGGATCAGAAGACATTTCAAATCTATGTAGAAGGAATGAGTTATGTAATAAATGGTCTTGGGACACTGCCATTAACTTGGAAAGAAGTTGGATTGCTACTTTGTACTTTACATTCAAAAATATTCCAACCTTACTGAAGATTTAAACATAAAACAAGAATAAAACATGAAACAGTGTCATCACATCCAACACTGATGTTACAATAACTCTGTTTGGATACACCCCTCTTCCCTTCTTTCTCCTCTTGCTGCACAGCAGACAGTTAATCAGCTGACCAAAGAGCACAAAGATGACACTAGCACCATCACAAAAAGGAATCTGGACCTTGAGTCACTAGGTCAGAGTGCAACAGTAGCCATGATAAGGCCATCCATCATATGTTACTATCATGGCTGGACACTGATGATGAATTTGCATACCTAACATACAGCAAACAATGTATTGAGCAGTGTTTAAGTACTTTACACATTTTAGTTTATTTAGTTCTCACATGAGGTAGTATGCTTCTTATCCTCACTTTATGGGCGAGGACACCAAGGCCCAGAGAGGTTAAATAACTTGCCAAAGGTCATACAGTTGGCCAGTGGCAAAGCCAGGATACCATCGCAGGTAATCTGGCTCCAGAGTCTATACCCTTAAACACTTTGCTACACTGCTTAGTGTAGGAAACTAAAACATATAGGTAATGAAGAAGAAACCAGTAAAATTTGACAAGGATGACAGAGGTTACATCAGTGCAGCAGAACCCTGTCATATAATCACAAAGAGGAGAAAACCTAGTAGCATGAAGAAATAGATACATTGAGAGGACAAACAGATATTGATGGAAACGGTCTAGTATTTACAAAGGCATTGTACAGATGATGACTGTAAGATGAAAAACCCATTTCACTCTTTTGCCCCTAAAGATGTATCAGATCTACTGTTTTTTTTAAATTACTTATTCTGTTTCTTTATAGCAAACCCATGTCAAAAATACTTTCTGTGCATACACAAGAAAAATCTATGTATATTAGTTGGTGGTCTTTTCCTCCAGAGATCAAATCATACATCTCTTTACAATATAAGTACTTGTGATAAAAGACCAGAAAACACTTAGTAGACTCTTTAACATTCTCATTGTGAATGATTCTGACACTGATTGGTTTTTATGTAGCTTGGTAACTGCTCACAGGCAAATGTTGAAGGGGCTTACAGGGAGTATTAATGATTTTAGGCGATGCAAAGACACTCAAAGGTGTTTAAGTAGGGTGCTGCTCTGATTCGATTTGAGGTTTGGAGAAATCTATCCAAGCACCCTGAAGCATAGATTCCAGGGGGACAAGAGTAGATAGAAGAGCCTTTAGGAGGCTGTCATGGGAAACACAGTGGGAAGTGGTAACACTAACGGAATTGGACAAAATTGAGGTGTATTTTGGAAGCAGAGTCAACAGGACCTCTTGGTGAATTGGATGTAACGAGCAGGGAGGAACCAAGAAAGACTTGTGCTGTTAGGACTTGGTTTATGATTGGTGGTTCCACTTATTAAGTAGAGGAACATGGAGGATGAGGTTATTTGAAGCCACTGGAGAACAGAGCAGTAGGAGAAAATTTCTAAATGATAATTCCCAGACTTAAGGCATAAAGGATATGAAAATTGAGTTGTACAGGTAATTGTTACTAAATTTGTATAGGAAAGTATAAGGAGATACCTTTCTTTTTCAGTCTGTACTTTGTCTTGTGTAAGTTTATTATTTTGGTTAATCTAAAAGTCTGTGTTTCTTTTCATAGGTAACCCAGGTTTTTCTCCCCTTTATGTGCCATTTGCAAAGGCTTTGTATTCTACAACAAAAAGACGCTTTCCAGTTTGGATTATCAGTCATGCTGGACATGCCTTAGCCCCCAGAGGCAAGAAGGTTCTTAAAAGCTCAGAAGGTATGTCTTTGTTAACATTTGCTTTCTTTTACGGTGAATGGGTGTTCATATTTCTAGAAAGCCTGCTGGGGTTAAGAGTTACACCAGTGGAAACCTCTGCTTGTGGCATTACACCCATGATGCCACATTCCAGTAATTTTAGGATTTTGGAGGTCATTTTAATTATTCTGCAGGTAATTTTTTTAAAGTTTGGGCAAATTAAACAGTTTGTCTAGGACTTACCATCTCTGTTTACCAACTAGTAATCAGCTATATATTTATTAGTCATGTACTGTAGTTGCAAGATTGTATTAAGAGGAATGGGGAAGTGTTATAAGACATGGTCCTTAGCCATGGTTCTTACTCTAGAGAAGCTCTCATTCCCACATTTGGAGAGTGACTAAGTGATATTCCCTGGCCTGTGATCATGTGGATACTTACAGAGTAAACAAAGGAGAGAGTAAAAATTTTAACAGTTGAGTAGAATTTGAATTTGAAGGGTGGAGGTAGGTGCAGAGGTGTAACAGGCAGAAGGATTAACATGGGGGCAGGAAGAGAGATTCAGTAGGTACTTGAGGGCTGAGTAGGGCCAGATTCGGAGGAGCCTTGAAAGCTGAGGGTAGACCTGTGTGGTAGATTGCTGGAAGCCTTAAATGGAGGAAGTAGATCAGAGAGCTACAAATTACCTGCTTTTAATTCATGAGTATTCTAGCATGTTCACTCTTCTAAAAAAAAAAAAAAAATGAGTAGAAACCGGATAAACAGTTTCTCTGTGGGCATTCCCTAAGGGTGTGTGTGCGCACTCCGTCATTGCGAACCCAGGGACTATATATAGCAAGCCAGGCCTCTCTGGCCATGGAAAGTTTCAGGCAGGAATACTGGAGTAGATAACCATTTCCTCCTCCAGGAGATCTTCCCCACCCAGGGATTGAACCCACATCTCCTGCATTGCCAGGCAGATTCTTTACCACTGAGCTACCTGAGAAGCCTATTCCTAAGGGTACTGCTTTGTTAATCTCAGCTGGGAGAGAGGTGGTCTGGCTTCATTGCCTAGTTTGCCCCTGTTTCTGGTATGCTTCTTCTATGGGGTGAGCATCTTCTTGTACTTATCAAGCATCTAATGATAGAGGAAACCATGTGTGGTAGGGGAGGGATGAAGGGATAGGTGATATGGGAACTCTCTGGGCTAATCTGCTTAAATTTTCTAAAACTCTAAACCATTCAAAAAATAAAATCTCTTAAACAAATACTAGAGTTTTAAAATTATTTAATATTTGCATTATAGTTTTTTCATTGTATTAGTTCAGACTCCCATAACAAAACCCATGAACTTAGGTAGCTTAAATAGCAGGAGTTTATTTTCTCATAGTCTGGAGACTGTAAGTCCAAAATTAGAGTTTCAGCATAACTGTGATCTAATGAGAGCCCTCTTCCTGGCTTTCAGGTGACCACCTTCTCTTTTTGTCCTCACATGACAGAGGGGCAGGGAGGGAGGGAGAGAGTGTGAGAGGAAGGATGAGAAAGCAAGAGTGAGAGCAAACCAACAAGCTCTCTGGTATCTCTTCTAATACGAGCACCAATCCCTTCATGAGGGCCCCACCCTCGTAACCTCCTCTAACCCTAGTTACCTCCCAAAGTCCCCATTTCCGAATACCATCACACTGTGGGCATGCAGTTGTTCAGCACAAAAATTTTAGGGGACACAAATACTCAGTCTACACAGTCATGAATGGGAATGTTATGTATCCACATATTAATTCTATCACAAGTATTTGTCAGGGTATATATATAACATTATACCAAAGCAATAGCAGAACATAAAAATTATCTCTTAAAACATTTTTACTAAATATTTGTTCAAGTTTTAGTAGCTACTCTTCAGTCCATCCTCAGAACTATTACCTTAGAGGTGTTAGAAGCAGGCCCTTTGAAGTCTCACTCCTGTTGAGTAGCAAAGGATAAGTTTCTCTTATAAGTGGAAATTCTTTCCACATTCATGAATATCGGCAGGCATGCTAAATTGTTTTTATTTGAAGAAGTTGGTGACAGTTAAGAGGTCATATTTTTATCCATGTCCTGTATTTGGCTTTTAACTGATACATATGGTCAAGACACAAGGTAGTTATTGCAAACTTTGAGAAACAAAATTACCCTTGTGCATACAGAGTAGATACTCTGGTTCTGTAGTTAGTGTGGAATTTGGTTCTCTTTTGTTTATTCATAGATCAAACTATTCATGGGTCATCTCACTGTCAATATCACAACTCCCTGGCTCTTGACCTCTCCTCTGAATTCCTACATTTCATAGTATAGATCAGCTTCCTGAAATGTTAGTCTTCCAGAATACTGTGTTAATTTTAAATTGACTTTAGCATCAGATGCCAACTCTTCCCCCCGCCCTCTGCCCACCCCCATCACGCTACACTAGTTTATTTTATTTGTTCAAGAACTCGTCTTGCAAGCATGGGCTTTGATTCTGGGAGTCCAGATTCGCATACTTAGGAAGATAAAAGCAAACTGTGCTCCATGTACATGGGTGAAAACTAAAGGCTCATGGTTAATCACACTGTAATTTTAAGTTGCTATAGCCTAGCAGCCAGAAGCCACAGGTCCTTTAGGTCCTTTTGGATGCCCGAGAGGGTATCTGCACTTTTCCTGAGTTAGGCAACCTCTTCATCCTTCAGCTTCTGGTTGATATCACTGGTTAACTCCCGAGCGTTCAGGATACATGGAAGACTCAGGAACACTTCATTCTCAAAGCCATACATCCCCTTCACAGTTGTTGACTCCAATTGAATCCTAGATAGACTTCTCATCATGGATTCAATAAGATTAGCCACACTTAATCGAATAGCCCAGATGATGTCGCCTTTGAGCTTGATGACTTATAGGCACTTTCAACCACCATCTTATGCACTTCCTTCCAATTTTTGCTGTGATTATCTGTTCCCATTTCTGGATTCAGTTCCTGGAGAGAAATGCCTGCCACATTCACTTCACTCCACACAGCCACACTTGAGTCATCATGTTCTCCTAGAATCCATCTGTGGCAGCTGCTGGGATGAATGCCAAGTTTTTCAGCCATAAAATAGTGAAGTCTAGCAGAATCCAGATTACATCCACTGCCAACCACACAGTGCTTGGGTAATCCACTTAGTTTCCAGGTAACATACATGAGAATATCCACTGGGTTGGAACCACCAGTCAGGACTGTACTTGATGATCTGAGGAATGATGAACTTAAAGACATTAATGTTCCTTTGCAGTAGATTCAGACGACTCTCTCCCTGTTGCTGGCGAACTCCTGCAGTTACCGCCGCAATCTTGAAATTGGCAGTGACAGAGTAATCTTTGTCTGCCACAGTTTTTGGTGTCTGAAGGAATAAGCTTCTGTGCTGCAAGTGCAGCATTTCTCCTTTGAGTTTATCTTCCAAAACACCCACAAGAGCAAGCTTATCAGAGACTTTCCTATAATTCTAATGCCACATGCAATACCAACTTGTCCAACACCCACTACAGTAATTTACTGTTTGGGACTGTTGCCTCTTCTGCAGCTGGTGCCAGTTTTTCTTTAAGGGTTGACATTGTGCCCTGGGAAAAGAAAGTTCTCCAGATGGCTGTCAGGGTCACAGAAGAAGATAAAGTCAGAAGCCTACGTTTCCTAGGGTGCAGGATCTGCAAGGAAGGAGGAGGAGGCAGCCTTGGCAGCCTTGGCTGCCTCCTCGAGCTTCCTCTACTGTGATTCCAACTCTGTTTAAAAATAATTGTATTTACTTATTTTGGCTGTGCTGGGCCTTCTTCATTGCTGCTCAGGCTTTTCTCTAGTTGCAGTGCACGGGCTTCTGATTATGGCAGGTGCTCTTATTGCAGACCACAGGCTCTAGGATGCAAGGGCTCAGTAGTTGTAGCTCCTTGGCTCTAGAGCACAGGCTCAGCAGTTGTGGCGCACAGGCTTAGTTGCTCTGCGTCATGTGGGATCTTCTTGGATCAGGGATTGAACTGTATCTCATGCATTGGCAGGTGGATTCTTTACCACTGAGGCACCATGGAAGCCAGATGCCAACCCTTGAGAGTGCACTCTGAGATTTCTTTTTTCCTAATTCCATTTACTCACTAAATCTTTTGAGTACCTGCCTTTGAGTATCTTTGAGCCTACCTCTTTGCTAGCACCTACAGAAAAATACCTTTGTGTTTAATGTACTTTACATTTTTAGTATTAGTATTATCTCACCACCCAGACTCCCTTTTTAAAGCATTACCTGTAAGATTACCCTTATCTTGGCTAATGTCCTCCTCTCTTCAGAAACAGTTTCCACACTCAGTAGTGATCAGGTCCTTGATAAGCAAGAACATCCAGACTGTTTCAGCTCTTCAGTTGCTCAGATTTCTTCTATTACCGTTTTCACCTACTTTATATTTTTTATTTCCCTAATCATGTTCTGTTTAGAATGATAAATTTATAGATTAAATGTAGTCCCTCTATTCCTTCAAAAATTCTAATTGCATTTTTTTCATAGGAACAGAAAAAAATCCTAAAATTTGTATGGAGCCACAAATGATACTAAATAGGCAAAGTAATCTGGAGGAAGAGGATTGAAGTTCAGGTTCAAAGTTAAAGTATCACACTCCCTGATTTCAAGCTATATTATAAAGCTAGTGATCAAAACAGTGTGGCAGTGTCATAAGAACAGAGAGCCCAGGAAAAAACCATGAATAAAGGCTCAACTAATCTTTGACAGGGGCACCAGGAACACACAATGGGAAAAGGATTGTATCTTCAATAAATGGTATTGGGAAAACTGGATATCCACATACAAAAGAATAAAAGAGAACCCGTATCTTACACCATACACAAAAATGAACTCAAATGGATTAAGTTTAAACCTGAAACCATTAAACTCCTGGAAGAAAACATAGGAGAAAAACTCCTTGACGTTGGTCTTGGCAGTGATTTTTTTGGTTATGACTCCAAAAACATCAGTAACAAAGGCAAAAGTAAACATTTGGAACCGTATCAAACTGGAAAGCTTCTGTACAGCACAGGGAACAGTCAACCAAAGGAAAAGGCACCTACGAAATGGAAGGAGATATTTACCTATAAAAGTAATTATCTCCTTACCTACAAAAGGTAAGGAGATAATTTCTACAGTATATAAGAAACTAATAAAACTCAATAGCAAAAGCACTGATAACCTTATTTTCAGTTGAGTTCAGTCGCTCAGTTGTGTCCAACTCCTTGTGACCCCATGAATCGCAGCACACCAGGCCTCCCTGTCCATCACCATCTCCCAGAGTTCATTCAGATTCATGTCCATCGAGTCCGTTATGCCATCCAGCCATCTCACCCTCTGTCGTCCCCTTCTCCTCCTGCCCCCAATCCCTCCCAGAATCAAAGTCTTTTCCAGTGAGTCAACTCTTCGCATGAGGTGGCCAAAGTACTGGACTTTCAGCTTTAGCATCATTCCTTCCAAAGAAATCTCAGGGCTGATCTCCTTCAGAATGGACTGGTTGGATCTCCTTGCAGTCCAAGGGACCCTCAAGAGTCTTCTCCAACACCACAGTTCAAAAGCATCAATTCTTCAGCACTCAGCCTTCTTCACAGTCCAACTCTCACATCCATACATGACCACAGGAAAAACCATAGCCTTGACTAGACGGACCTTAATCAGCAAAGTAATGTCTCTGCTTTTGAATGTACTATCTAGGTTGGTCATAACTTTTCTTCCAAGGAGTAAGGGTCTTTTAATTTCATGGCTGCAGTCACCATCTACAGTGATTTTGGAGCCCCCCAAATTAAAGTCTGACACTGTTTCCATTGTTTCCCCATCTATTTCCCATGAAGTGATGGGACCAGATGCCATGATCTTTGTTTTCTGAATGTTGAGCTTTCAGCCAACTTTTTCACTCTCCACTTTCACTTTCATCAAGAGGCACTTTCGTTCCTCTTCGCTTTCTGCCATAAGGGTGGTGTCATCTGCATATCTGAGGTTATTGATATTTCTCCCGGCAATCCTAATTCCAGCTTGTGCTTCTTCCAGCCCAGTGTTTCTCATGATGTTCTCTGTATAGAAGTTAAATAAGCAGGGTGACAATATACAGCCTTGACGTACTCCTTTTCCTATTTGGAACCAGTCTGTTGTTCCATGTCCAGTTCAAACTGTTGCTTCCTGACCTGCATACAGATTTCTCAAGAGGCAGGTTAGGTGTTCTGGTATTTCCATCTCTTTCAGAATTTTCCACAGTTTATTGTGATCCACACAGTCAAAGGCTTTGGCATAGTCAATAAAGCAGAAATAGATGTTTTTCTGGAACTCTCTTGCTTTTTCCATGATCCAGCAGATGTTGGCCATTTGATCTCTGGTTCCTCTGCCTTTTCTAAAACCAGCTTGAACATCAGGAAGTTCAAACAGGCAAATTTTCCCAGAGAAGACAGACAGATAGCCAATAGGCTTATGAAAAATGCTCAACCTCATCAGTCATCAGGGAGATGCAAGCCAAGAGCACAAGGATACATCACATCACACCTGTTAGGATGGCATTTCTTAGAAAGACTAAAGTTAGCAAATCTTGGAGGATGTGGAGAAAAGGTCACTCAAGCAGTTGTCTAGGTTATGCAAGGCTTCGTGGGTAGAGGTGACCTAGTTCTTGCCTGTTTTTTTTGCTAGTAGCTGGGTCATTGCAGCTAGCAATATGTTTATTCAAAGTGGATGTCTCATCAGTCAGAAACTTAATGGCAGGCACGTATACTCACTGCATGAGGTGATGGATGTATTACTTGGTCTAGTTGTGGTCATTTCACAGTCTGTATGCATATTAAGTCATCACCTTGTACACTTTTAACAACAGTAATGTTGTACAACCTAACTATATGCAAATTTTGTCAGTCATAGCTCAGTAAAGCTGGAAAGAAAAAATAATAATTGTTGAAGCTGGACCATGGATACATAGAGATCTATTATACTATTCTCTGGACTTGTGCACATTCGAAAACTTCCACTCTTAAAAAAAAGAGTTTAAAGAAAGAAAAAGAAATATATAACCTTAAAGCTGAAAGTGGGTGCTCATGCTCAGTTGCTCAGGCATGCTGACTCTTTGCGACCCCATGGACTGTAACCCTCCAGGCGCCTCTGTTTATGGGATTTTCTAGGCAAGAATACTGGAGTGGGTTGTCATTTGTACCTCTGGAGAACCTTCCTGACCCAGGGATCAAATCCATATCTCTTGAGTCCCCTGCATTGGCAGGCAGATTCTTTACCATTGTGCCACATGGGAAACCCCTAAAGCTAAAAGTATCTTCATTAAATTCCATCTTAAACCCTTATTTTTCAAGGAAGGAAAGTAAGGCCCAATAGGGCTAAATGACCTTGTGTTGGTGAATGGTCGAATGGGGACAGGAAGCCGCACCGCTGATCCTGAGGTCAGTGCTTTTAGTCCTGTGGTATAGCTCATCCCAGGTGGCTGGTGCAGCAAATAGCCCTTCCGTGGTCACAGATTGTATCCTGGTCTGCCATCCTTTTCCTGCTGTGACTTGTAAAGGGGACTGGGTAAATGGAGTATTGATGAGATTATGCAACTCGGCAAATGCTTGCCTAAATCCCTTAAAGTGCTATTTTTCATAGTGTCTTTCTCTTTTTACATGTATATGTGTATATATTTTTCTGTGAATGCAATTTACTTGCAAGCCTTTTACACTTTGCTTAAATACTAGGGTGTGCTTTGAAAGGCAAGTAACTATGGATTACCTAGCAATGAGAGATTTTGTGAAGTGAAATTGAATATATAGATTTCATTGCCTTGATTAAAAACATCTATTTCCACAACTATCACCTTCAGATGTGACTGAAAGTGAATCAAATGTGTGGTATACACTTGCTTTACCTTGAAATAGTTTAAAAGATACGTATTTCATTGTTCTAAGTTATTTCTTCCTACATACTCAAAGAAAGTTGGGGGTTTATTACAGCAGTTTTTCCTGTCAGGAAATTGATATGTCTGCTTAAAATGTGCTTTGACTATCCTTGTGTTGTGTTGGAACACAGAGGTGTTAAAAGAATTCTTAGGAAACAGGCTTGCTTTACATACTAAATCTTGAAAAGCTGCCAACTGACCTGTTATCTTAAGTTTGGAAGGAGAAGAGATAACCACGGAAAGGAGGAGATAGGAAGTAGTGAAAATACCTCATAGTACTCATCTTTCATGGTGTTGAAACTTAATGATGATTAGCTAGTGTGTTATATTCCTACATTCAGACCTCAGTGAGAAATACCATCATAATAGAAACTCTGTATTGACTTACCTATTGAGAAGAGTACCCAGCTCAGCTATCACAGTAAGCCCTTAAGTCATATGAGTAGCAACTTTGAAAGTTGAAAATAGACTCAAAGAATAACCCTCCATCAATGGTTCTCAATCTTTGGCAGTTATCAGAATCACTTGGAGGATTTATTGGAACACAAATTACTGGGTGCCACCTCCTGAGCTGTTGATTCAGTGTTTGTGGGGTGGGACCTGAGAATCTTCCGCATTTCTAACAAACTCCTAAGTACTGTCTATCCTGGTACCACATTTTCAGAAGTCCTGCCACAGATCTTCACCAATAAAGATGTCTTGGTGGGGAAAACCAGTAGAAAGTATCTTGTTATGTTTGAATTTCCTTGGCTTATCCTGCTTGTGTGCGCTTGGAGTTAATGACAGTAATTAGAGCCTGGGTCCTTTGCTACTAATGAGAACAGTGCCATCTAGAGGCATTAGCCCAAAGGGCCACCACAGGGCCAAAGGAAACTGGTTTCTAGAGGAGGGTGCAAGGGCAATTCCTCCATCCTCAAGAATTTATCAACAGCCTACTAGATTATTGTGTGTGGTGCTACAGAGGTATGCAAAGAAATGAGAATGCCACCTTTTAGTGAATTTCCACCCATGTTGTGAGTAACCCAAAAGTTCTATAAAGGGCAAATGGGGGTCTGAGCTTCACCAGTTGCCCCCCCACCCACGCCCCCACCATTCAACCAGAGCAGTTGTGCTTTCATCCATTTTAAGTACTGGAGGCTGTATTTATAAATGCACGCTACAGTCGATTGATTTAGACAGATATATTATTCATCATCCAAGATTATTGTTCTAAAGTACAGGTTTTCTGACATGCAAAATATGGTGTGAAAAATACATAACTACTGAGAGAAAAGACATAAGCTCTAACCACACATCAAATGTTGAAAGTATGTTTTGCTTCATATTAGCACATGTTAAAATTATGAACAGTTGGAAATAATATTCTAGTTGCGCCACATTATCACAGTCATAAATTGAGTATAATTGGGAGAACAGATGTTCACCAATGTCAGAAGGAGGTGATTCAAGGGGGGAAAAAGTGTGAAAAGAAAATTTGAGGAATTAGGAGTATAAACTCTTTCTGGCTTTGATTTAGTATGGAGTCAACTTACTTGATGGCAGATTCATTATCAACTATTTTAAGTCATTTGTTCGAAACATGTAACATAAAAGCTAGAAATCATGGTTTAGTTTCACCTGATAAAACATGAACTAAAAAAATTACACAGTCTTTCAACGAATGATGAATTTGGGTGATGTTTATCCAGAGAATCATTAAACCACTCCCATTCCAGCACCCAAAACTGAAAGAAACAGAAAACCCAGTAGGCCTTCTCTTGCCAGGACTGATTGGCAGAGGAACATGGAGGTTACAAGAAACGACTACATGCTCCCAAGGCAGGGACGGTCAGTCAAGTCTCAGGGCTCACAAGAAATAAACAAGTGAGTCAGTGGTAGAAAGGAGCAGAAAACCAAAGGGTAGAGCAAGAAGAAATGTTGAGAATCAAGCAAATTCTTAGATTCTCATGGAAGACAGAGAAAGCAGCAGACAGGAGCAGGGAGCCAAGCATTGTAGCTGAGGTCCTGTAACACAGATGGAATCTTTGTCCTTCCCTTTGAGATCCCTGGGTCTCTTCTCACTGCTTACACAGTGGAGTCCAGACTCCAGGGTGATGTTCAGGGTCCTACTTGATCTCGTCTCAACCTTCCTTTCTAACCTTATACATTCTACCTTTCCCATAACCACAAACAGACACAGAACTCATCGTGGTGTCCGAAATTATACTCACACTTTTATGCTTTTGTGTTACACTATCATGAATTTAGAGTAAATTTCATTTCTCTTTTTAGTTATGTATAGGTAATGCTAAGCAACACACGATACTGTTTTGTGTGGTTTTTAAAGCTTGACCTAAAGAGCAAGCTGTACATTCATCTTGCTTATTCTTTAAAATATGAAGTGCTGTTTTTAGCCCTTAATCTCCATGTATAAACTGTTTAATTTAATTAAAGTTATTATTAAGGTATAGATTTGGAGTGATGATGGGGCCAGGATAGGAGACTTCACTGGTTGAGAAAATTCTGGTGTAAGATTTAGAGAGTTTCTGTCTGCAGGCTCAGTCCTAGCAGAAGGCTCATGTAGCACTAATCTTTGGACTTGTTAGTTCTGTGGTCATTGGTGACTTGTAAATACTGTTTGTGTGACAATATATAGTAAAATGTGTGCATTTATATTGTGTGTATCAAGATAAATATGTATGTGGATGTGTTGTTAAAATATATATTGTTAAATTTAGACCATTGTGATAGTGTTCAAATGTGTAGTTAAAATTACAGCTATAGTAGTGTGAATATAATAAATGTATTTTCCAGGTATCTCTCTTGGTTTACATGGAGAAAGGCACAGTACTTTTTATGAATTCAAGAGGGTGTTACTTTCCTATTGTGATCCAATAAAACTCTATTTTCTTAAGGAAATGCTTGAGCTATACTTACTTCAATATTTTGTAATGGTATTCTCATCTACTTCTGTTTCCTCTTATTAGACTATGAGCTCCTTGAAGACAAGGGAATGTATTGTATTGACATCTGTGTTTTCAGTATTTTCATGGGCCAGTTAGTCACTGTTTTCTGCCAGAATAGTCAATTTAGTTCATGTGAAATGAAAGAAAATAATAGTTACCAGTGTACCTGAAGATATACAATGTCAATTTTGATCTAAAATTCACAGAATTTTAGTAACTGGATCAATCAGTTTGAACAAATAGATGAAAAGTAAAGGTGAAGTATTGATATTACTTAATTTCTCAAAGAACAGATTATACATACCTTTTGAAATAAACTCTATAATCAGTAAATGAGCTATGAAGTGGATTTCATTGAGATGGGTCTAAGAAAGAGGCTCAGGTTTTAAAAGGGAGTTGTCAATATCCTATTCAGGGCCATATATTGATAAAGAATTAGTAAATTGGATTCAGTTCAGTTCAGTTGCTCAGTCGTGTCTAGCTCTTTGCAACCCCATGGACTGCAGCACGCCAGGCCTCTCTGTCCATCACCAACACCCAGAGTTTACTCAAACTCATGACCATTGAGTTGGTGATGTCATCCAACCATCTCATCCTCAGTCGTCCCCTTCTCCTCCCGCCTTCAGTCTTTCCCAGCATCAGGGTCTTTTCCAATGAGTCAGTTCTTCACATCAGGTGGCCAAAGTATTGGAGTTTCAGCTTCAGCATCAGTCGTTTCAATGAATATTTAGGACTGATTTCTTTTAAGGTGGGCTGGTTGGATCTCCTTGCAGTCCAAAGGACTCTCAAGAGCCTTCTCCAACACCACAGTTCAAAAGCATCAATTCATCGGTGCTCAGCTTTCTTTATAATCCAACTCTCACATCCATACGTGACTACTGGAAAAACCATAGCTTTGACTAGACAGACCTTTGTTGGCAAAGTAATGTCTCTGCTTTTGAATATGCTGTCTAGGTTGGTCATAGCTTTACTTCCAAGGAATAAGTGTCTTTTAATTTCATGGCTGCAGTCACCATCTGCAGTGATTTTGGAGCCCCCCAAAATACTCTGTCACTGTTTCCATTGTTTCCCCATCTATTTGCCATGAAGTGATGGGACCATGATCTTAGTTTTCTGAATGTTGAGTTTTAAGCCAACTTTTTCCCTCTCTTCTTTCACTTTCATCAAAAGGCTCTTTAGTTCTTCACTTTCCGCCATAAGGGTGGTATCATCTGCATGTCTGAGGTGATTGATAATTCTCCCGGCAATCTTGATTCCAGCTTGTGCTTCTTCCAGCCCAGCATTTCTCATGATGTACTCTGCTTATAAATTAAATAAGCAGGGTGACAATATACAGCCTTGACGAACTCCTTTTCCTATTTGGAACCAGTCTATTGTTCTAACTGTTGCTTCCTGACCTGCATACAGATTTCTCAAGAGGCAGGTCAGGTGGCCTGGTATTCCCATCTCTTTCAGAATTTTCCACAGTTTTTTGTGATCCACAGAGTCAAAGACTATGGCATAGTCAATAAAGCAGAAATAGATGCTTTTCTGGAACTCTGTTGCTTTTTCGATGATCCAGCGTATGTTGGCAATTTGGTCTCTGGTTCCTCTGCCTTTTCTAAACCCAGCCTGAACATCTGGAAGTTCATGGTTCACGTACTGTTGAAGCCTTCCTTAGAGAACTTTGAGCATTAGTTTCCTAGCATGTGAGATGAGTGCAGTTGTGCGGTAGTTTGAGCATTCTTTGGCATTGCCTTTCTTTGAGATTGGAATGAAAACTGACCTTTTCCAGTCCTGTGGCCACTGGAGACTTTTCCAAATTTCCTGGCATATTGAGTGCAGCACATTCACAGCATCATCTTTTAGGATTTGAAATAGCTCTACTGGAATTCCATCACCTCCAGTAGCTTTGTTCATAATGATGCTTTCTAAGGCCCACTTGACTTTGCGTTCCAGGATGTCTGGCTCTAGGTGAGTGATCCCATCCATTAATTCAGGCAGTCTTCAATTTAGAAACAGTTTGTTCCAAATATGCTTAGTTGACTGTAACTTGGAGGACATTTTCCCTATAATAAGAATGCTATAAATCATTTCCATGTTATCCTGATTTTGATACAGTTGAATGTGATTTTTTTGCAGCATTTAATAGAGAGTAAGCTAATGATTCCTAGAATTTTTTCAGAGTATATTAATAATAGAGAAAGTATACAGTCAAGTATATAGATACTCTTTTGGCTTTTAGGTTTTGCTAGTAAAGTAATATCCAGAGAGCACATTGAAATTTTTTATTATTGATTGTTTATTTATACAAAGTACTTTCCCCATTAATCTCATTACTTCAGAAAACACTAAGTGGTGTGTTTATCTTGGCAATCCTTGAGCAATTCCCAGAGTTAAAGACAGACTTACCTCTGAAATATTCATTTCAGTAATGATTTGAATTATAATCATCCTTAAATACAGAGAAGGCAATGGCGACCCACTCCAGTACTCTTGCCTGGAAAATCCCATGGACGGAGGAGCTTGGTAGGCTGCAGTCCATGGGGTCACTAAGAGTTGGACACGACTGAGTGACTTCAGTTTCACTTTTCACTTTCCTGCATTGGAGAAGGAAATGGCAACCCACTCCAGTGTTCTTGCCTGGAGAATCCCAGGGACGGGGGAACCTGGTGGGCTGCCATCTGTGGGGTCGCACAGAGTCTGACATGACTGAAGCGACTTAACAGCAGCAGCAGCAGCAGCAGCATCCTTAAATATCTTATAGGGCCTTATTTGTAGGATCAATGAAGTTTTTAAATGTTTATTGTATTTAGCTCATTTTCTTTCTCTTTGCTCTAACCATGTAAATATTTTTGGTGTCTATTTGAGGGAGGCCTTAAATGACAGGAATTGGAATGATAGCAATCATAAGTTTCATTTCTGACATAGTTTGTGCCAGACCCTTCCTCTTTGCTCTAAAGTGTTATGCAAGCAACATTCCTCAGAGGCTAAAACTGCTATCTCCTGTTTATATGTAAAGAGACTTCAGCCAGAGGTTGAAGGATTTGCATGAGTCACTTAGTGAGGGGCTTAGCTGGAATTTAGAACCAGATTATCTTGTCTCTGGTGCTCCTGATCTTTGTACTATACCATACTGTCCCAATGAAAGGACAACTTCAACAATTTCAAAAGTTGTCTATTTTGAAAAATAAAGAACTTGGTCACACATATTATAGGTATTTGTTTTGGGGTATCAGAACAATGTGATCACTCCTGGGTAGAGTGATCAGAGAAAATTTATGAGCATAGTGAGTGTAAAGAACTCAAATAGAATATTAACTAAATCAAAATTTGGATTTGGAGACATCAGAGGCCCTATGAAAATCAAATTCTGTCTCTTCCCAATTCTGTTTTATGTTGAACTTCCTTGTTAAATGGAGAATGAATTCTAGACTGACCTGGAAAGAAGGATCAGAGCAGAACACGGGTCACCGGGGAAATGGCCTATTTCCATAGTACCGCTGAAATAGGGAACTAAGCCTCAGTGATCCAGCAAAAGGCTTTTCAGTAACTGTATGCCAGGCATTGGAGAAAAAGATAAGCAAGACATGAATAGTACAGCAGTAGTAAATTAGGAATCATGTAGTGAGACAGACATGGGATGTTGCAGAAACTGAAAGATAGAGGGCTGCTTTACTCCTCATAGACTGAACCACGAAAAGGCTTCTCAGAGGAGGGAGGTAACACTGGTTGAGAGTTTGAAGGATAAAAAGGAGTTAGTTAACTAGATTAAGAGGGCACTGAGCACTGAAGGAAGAAAAACCAGCATGTACAGATGGAACTGAAGAGCAACTTCAAAATGAGTTTTAGATACTTTTATTATAGTTTGCATCAGTACCTTATAGGAGTCATGAAGGCAAGAACTTTAGTATTCCAATGATTCAAATTTTAGAAAGACATTGACTACCTTGTGAAATTTTGAAATATACTACACCCTGTCATTGAGGTTAAAACCCCGATACATGTTCATTCAGTTCAGTTCAGTTCAGTTGCTCAGTCGTGCCCAACTCTTTGCAACCCCAGCCTCCCTGTCCATCACCAACTCCCGGAGTTTACCCAAATTCATGTCCATCGAGTCGCTGATGCCATCCAGCCATCTCATCTTCTGTCGTCCCCTTCTCCTCCTGCCCCCAATCCCTCCCAGCATCAGAGTCTTCCAGTGAGTCAACTCTTCACATAAGGTGGCCAAAGTACTGGAGTTTCAGCTTTAGCATCATTCCTTCCAAAGAACACCCAGGGGATCTCCTTTAGAATGGACTGGTTGGATCTCCTTGCAGTCCAAGGGACTCTCAAGAGTCTTCTCCAACACCACAGGGAAAACCTATTGAAGTTTTCTCTGCTCATAGAGTATCAGAGCTGGCAGCATGCTCTGAGATTGTCTAGTCAGTTCATATTTTCATTCAACAATGATATTTACTGGGTGCTATTCACAGAGGATGCAGAAATGAAAGATGGACCTTGCCTTCAAGGAGCTCACAGTCTAAAGGAGGAAATGAAAAGACAGTTATACAAGTATAATAAAATGCTAAATAAGAATGGGATACGAGTTAAACACAAAGGAAGGCTCGTTCACTTTTCCTAAAAATTAGCTAGATAAAAATTTGAAGACTAGAAGACAGCTAGATCTTGAAGAATAGAAGACAGCTCTTCCTTGTGAAAGGAAGAAAGAATATTTTGGGTCAGGACTGTGCTGGTTAAAAGTAAAGTTTGAACATTTCTACTTAAATGTTTCAGTCTTGATTTCTCTAAACAAACAAAGATTATCAAAGCAGTGTCATAGATTTTCTTGGCTGTCTACTAGTCATATAACTGAGCCTAACCAGTGGTTTTCAATGTGTGGTCCTGGGACCAGCAGGATCAGCATTTTCTGGAAACTTAGAAATGTATCCAGCTCCAGCCCAGACCCACTGAGTCAGAGACTGGTAATGGGGCCTAGGAATCCGTGTTTTAACAAGTCTTACGGAGGATCCTGATGCATGCTAAAATTTGAAAACCACTGGCCTAAACTACAATAGTTCAGGGAATAATTGAGAGTCATAGGCTTCAAGGACAGAGACCTGGGTTTGAATCTCACTGGTCCCATTTCATAGCTGTGTAACTGCCAATCTATTTCCTAACATCTGAGCTTTGGTATTTTCTTCTGTAAAATGAAGATAAAAATATTCCTTTCCAGGGTTGTTGTGAAGATTGATAGATATAATTTAAATAAAACACCAACATTGTGGCTTGCACATGGTAGGCTTTCAATAAATGATAGCTACTACTATTGTTATTGTTTTTTCTTTTTTTTCATTAAGATATTTTCCCTGGTGAAATGATTGCTTTCACTTTCTGAATGAAAAGTACTTATATATTTTCTTCTAGATCCAAATGCTGAAGAAATTAAGGACATCTATGGACTCCATGGTCAAGTAGAACACAAATTAGCTTTCCTGAGAACTCAAGTGCCAAAGGAAATGAAGCTTGTGGTCATTGGCCATTCCATAGGCTCCTATTTTTCCCTTGAGATTCTGAAGCACGCACCTGAGCTCCCAGTAAGTATGCCTCCGGAGGTGACTGTTGGTACTTGACTGTGCACTTGCGCAAGTCCTCTCAGATGTCCTTTGCTCTTTTGTCTCTTCTTTAATTGATAAGTAGAACACAGAGGGGGATCCTTGGTGGCTACCTTTACCCTATCTCTGTAGTACTGTGGGCCCATGTTGAATGTATATTCATACCTTTCCCACAGTATTTCAAAAATAATGCTGAAGGAGGTAGGAATTTTCTGAATAAATGCCTGTGTTTTAAAAAATTAAAGCATAGTAAATTTGTAAAACTAAGATCATGGCATGTGGTCCCATCACTTTGTGGCAAGTAGAAGGGGGAAAAGTGGAAACAGTGATAGATTTTATTTCCTTGAGCTCCAGAATCACTGAAGATGGTGACTGCAGCCATGAAATTAAAAGACACTTGCTCCTTGGAAGGTAAACTGTGACAAACCTAGACAGCATATTAAAAGGCAGAGACATAACTTTGGTGACAAAGGTTCATATAGTCAAAGCTATGGTTTTTCCAGTAGTCGTGTACAAATGTGAGTTGGATCATAAAGAATGCCGAAGGATTGATGGTTTCAAATTGTGGTGCTGGAGAGACTTGAGAGTCTCGTGGACTGCAGGGAGATCAAATCAGTCAGTCGTAAAGGAAATCGACCTGAATATTCATTGAAAAAACTGAAGCGGAAGCACAAATACTTTGGCCACCTGATGCAAAGAGCCGACTCATTGGAAAAGACCCTGATGTTGGGAAAGATTGAGGACAGGAGGAAAAGAGGGTGAGGATGAGATGAGTTGGATGAGGATGAGATGGTTGAGATGGGATCACTGACTAAGTGGACATGAGTTTGAGTGAACACCAGGAAATAGTGAAGGACAGGGAAGCCTGGTATGCTGCAATCCATGGGGATGCAAAGAGTTGGACTCAACTGAATGACTGAACAACAACAGATAGTTAATTTATAATATTTTAGTTGAGCAAATGTCTTTTAATCTAGGGTGATCCGGAGTTTTTAAGTTACATATAACCTGCTGTCGTTCATAAAGGATTATTTAAAGGCAGTCACCAACTAAGACTGAGGCAGGAATCTTGTCTAGGAAGAGAACTGTATAAATATTCATGTTTGCTCTTGTTTAGTTCCTAAGTCGTGTTCGACCCTTTGCGACTCTATGGACTGCAACACGCCAGGCTTCCCTGTCTTTTACTATCTCCTGGAGTTTGCTCAGATTCATGTCCAGTAAATTCTCATACCTCCTCTCAAAAGGAGGAAGATTTATCATCACTGTTGTTGACAGGAAAACAGCTGTGCTTAAGGAACACTAGATCGTTATTTAGTCATAAGTCTGCATCCTTACTTGCTTTGTAGCTTGGCAGCCTTTTGAGACACTCATTCATAAATACTTACTGCGTGCCACTGTGCAGCAGATAATAAGTGAGACACTGGAGACATAAAGACCTGTTTAAAGTTCCAGGAAAGCTAGTGAACTATACAACACTTCAAAACAAAACAAAACCTCATACCTTTACTGACATATACCATTGAAATGATGTATTAAATGTGATTTAGAACATAAATTATTTCCTTCTTCAACAAACTTGCATATTCAGCACTTGCCATGTAACAGGCCTCATGCTGCGTTTTGATGACATCCCAGTGAATAAAACAGTCTGTGGGGCCAAGAGAGCCTGAAGCCTAATGGAAAACACAGACTAACCCATAGGTAGGGTACCTAGTGTCTTATATGAATAGAGAGTGTGTGGGAGCATGAAGGAGTGCTATTTAACCTGGTAATCTGAAGGCAAGACAGGAATGATTCTTTCCTGGAACCTCCCTAGCCTGGGAGATTTTCACTTCATGTGATAAAACATCCTCAGTGGTGTCTCAGTTCAGTTCAGTTCAGTCGCTCAGTCGTGTCCAACTCTGCAACCCCATGAACCGCAGCACGCCAGGCCTCCCTGTCCATCACCAACTGCCAGAGTCCACCCAAATCCGTGTCCATTGAGTCGGTGATGCCATCCAACCATCTTATCCTCTGTCATCCCCTTTTCCTCCTGCCCTCAATCTTTCCCAGCAGCAGGGTCTTTTCAAATGAGTCAGCTCTTCGCGTCAGGTGGCCAAAGTATTGGAGTTTCAGCTTCAACATCAGTCGTTCCAATGAACACCCAGGACTGATCTCCTTTAGTCTCACAGCTCACTAGAAATTTGCTCCTTTTCCCACCGGCTTAACACACTTCGCTTCTTACTTATAATTGCCATTGGGAAAAGTACAACTGTAACCTCCTGGGGTGTGGTGGTTCATACCAAAAGGGGGCTGTTAATTTCTCACATTGGGTATAAGAAAGTATATATTTCATTTTAAGTGTGAATTCAATCAGATCACATTCCATTCACTATAGTATTGCTTCTACTCTATTTCCCCCCACCCCTAGATAAGGCATTTCAATCAGAAAGCAGGCCTCCCCCCCCACCTTTTTTTTTTTTTTTAGCATTTAACATGGCTTCTAATCTCTGTTATGCCTCTGAAGCTCCTCTGGTACCATTTTATGAGGTTACTGTTTGCATAATATCTAGTCCTAGCCCTTAGCAGTTCTCTTTGCACGGTTGCTACGACTCCCTGCTCTGGAAACAAGACACCTAGGCTCAGACAGTTGCTGTCAAACTTCGCTTGTGTGACCTTGGGCAAGTTACTGAGCCTCCCCATACCTCTGTTTCCTCATCTGTAAAAGGGGATAGTAATATGTTCTTCAAAGGACTTTTGTGAGAAACTATATAAAGAATGGTGGCTCAGATGGTAAAAGTGTCTGCCTACAATGCAGGAGACCCAGGTTAGATCCCTGGGCTGGGAAGAGCCCCTGGAGAAGGAAATGGCAACCCACTCCAGTACTCTTGCCTGGAAAATCCCATGGACCGAGGAGCCTAGTAGGCTACAGTCCATGGAGTAACAAAGAGTCGGACACGACTGAGCGACTTCACTTTCACTTTCTTTCATATAAAGAATGATACCTAGAACTTAAAAGTTTTATATAAGTATTAGCTATTATTATCATAGTGGGAATAACTGGAAGCACTGGTTCAGTCATTAGGTTAACTACTGTGTTAGTAATCTCAGGTCAAAACTTAACAGTATAAAGCACTACACATTTATTCTCTCCAAGTTTCTGTGTATCTGGTCATAACTTGGCTGGGTCCTCTGGTTCAGGGTCTCTCACGAGACTGTAATCAAAGTGTCTTCCAGGGCCATGGTCTCATGTGAAGAACTGAATTGAGGAGAATCTGCCTCAGTTCACTCCTTCAAGTTTGTTGGACTGAGGCCTCGGCTCATCACTGGCAGTTGGGTAGAGGCCACCCTCAGTTCGTTAGAATGTGGGCCTCTCTAACTTGCCCCATCAGAGCAAGTCTGGGAGAAGAGCCAGAGAAAGAGTCTGCTGGCAAGATGGAAGTCACAGACCGTAACTTAATTACAGAAATGATATCTCACTACTTTTACAGTATTCTCTTTGTTAGAAACAAATTACTAAATCCAGCACAAACTCAAGGGGAGTGGAGTATACTAAAGCATGAATATTAAAAGGCGAGGGTCACTGGGGGCCGAGTCAGAGGCTGCCCACCCCACCACTATCCCAGTTAGTATTTCACTTGTGTGATGTACTGTCAAGCATGTGGATATATAAATTAAAATACTGAATACATTTCCTGGTGTAGGAAGTAACTTGGTCCTGTCAAATAAAATGTAGCAAACTGATATGAAGTATTATTTTTGGTTATTAGTTGTTCCAAGTGTTTCAAAAGCTTTAAAACCATTTTTGAAAGTGTACTTGCATGTTTGAAATAATAATAGCATTATTATTTGTGATGGTTAGTTTTACATGTCAGCCTTATTGGTCTAAGGGGTACTCAGATAGTTAGTAAAACATTTCTGAGTATGTCTGTGAGGACCAGAGAAAATCAGCATTTGAACTGGACTGAGTAAAAAAAATCTGCCCTGATCATGGTGGGTGGGCATCATCCAGTCTGTTGAGGGCACAAATAGAGCAAAAATTCCAGGAAGGGCAGATTCTTTCTTTCTCTCTCCTAGAGTTGAGACAGCCATCTTTTCCTACCCTGTGACATTGTAGTTCCAGGTCTCAAGCCTTTGGCCTCACCTATTCCCCTGGTTCTCACGTTTTTGAACTCAGACTGAATTATACAACTCACTTTCCTGGTTTCCAGCTTGCAGGTATCATGTGGTGTGGGACCTCTTAGCCTCTCTGAGTGTGTGAGCCAATCCCTATAATAAATGTTTGGAGTCTGATTCTCTGGGGAACCCTGACAAATACACCATTCTGTAAACATAGGAAAGAAAAGATCCATTTCTGAGTCCTTCGATTTGTTAACCTAGAGATCTTTCCTTTCAGTTTTTGTTCGTTTGCTCCACATCCATTCTGCATGTAATGTTTAATTTCTCCTGTGCATATTTGAAAATCGTTGTTGAGCACTTTTGTTTTGAACCTCTCTCTCTTTTTTGGCTTGTGTTCACATATCTGTTGGGAAAGAAGTAGTACCATGCATCTTACAGTTAGTGTAGCTTCTTGCAGCTTCCTCAGCTCTGTCACTTTCTCATTAAGGATCTGCTTTCAGGTGTTCCTGCCCTTGCAGGAATTGTGGTGAAAAGAGAAAAGGCAGATGAAACGTGAGCTTAACCTAGTCTAATTGTGGAGACATAACTCATGCTGTGATTATAGAGTTTCCAGAGAAACACAAAAGGCTGTGTTTTCTTATAAAGGGTGTACTCTAGAAAATAGCGCATGCAATAAATTGTCCATAAAGGTTACCCGGGGAGGAGGATGAACATCTGCATGATTTTTTTTTAATTATTATTCAAAAGCTTTATCTGGTTTCAATTAACTGCACTGTTGAAGTCCTCCCCCCAATACACACCCCTCTTTAAACATCTGGCCCAGCTAATAATGGTGGTGTGATCCCTACTGAAGTGTTGAAATTTCAGTGTCTCTGGCCTAATCTCAGACGGCACAGTGCCTGCATGCCTGAAGTTAGCATGATACGCTCCATTTAAGATGTATTTGACAATCAAATAAGTTTGTATTAGCCAGAGTGTTGCAATCCCTAATCATTTTGCCAAAAATAAGTTAGCTGTTATGTTTTACAACATATGAAGTGTGATAATAAGAAACTTGTGTTTCCATCTCTTATGTTATTTTTACTGGAATATTTGACTCCCATAAGATTTTTGAGGACATATGTGTAGCTTAGTAGCTGGTTTATTTGGTTTTATTTTGGTTCAGTTCTTTATAATATTTTTGTAACTAATGATAGGAAACTATGGTCATAAAATTATTTTAAGAGACTTACTATATATTTTACACATAATATCTGACCTATTTTTTAATATACTGAAGGAAATAATTGACCCACTCTTAAAAATCTCATATTAAAAATTTTGTTTCTTTAAGCAAATTTGGTAGAATTATATCTATATATAATTTCTATATATAGAAATTATAATTTAAGAATTATATAAGTCTTCATATATTTTGACATACATGTCCAGAATAAAGAACTTTTAAAAGAAACTTGAGAAAATAGATAGTTGGAAGATTGTTCAATAGCACTGTCATGATTCAAAATAAACACAATTTCAGATTCCATTCAGTTCAGTTCAGTTGCTCAGTCATGTCCGACTCTTTGCGACCCCATGAATCGCAGCACGTCAGGCCTCCCTGTCCATCACCAACTCCCGGAGTTCACTCAGACTCGTGTCCATAGAGTCAGTGATGCCATCCAGCCATTTCATCCTCTGTTGTCCCCTTCTTCTCCTGGCCCCCAATCCCTCCCAGCATCAAAGTCTTTCCCAATGAATTAGTAGGATCTTTAGAGACAGTCAAGTCCCATCTTTAATTTTATAGGTAAAAATGGAGAGAAAAATGCCTTGTCAGGTTTCAGCCTTGGCTCTGTCTTAATCTAGGAGTAAGATATGATTACAATAACTGTAGATATGTTGTTGTTGTTTAGTCACTAAGTCATGTCCAACTCTTTTGTGACCCCACGGACTGTAGGCCACCAGGCTCCTCTGTCCATGGGATTTCCCAGGCAAGAATACTGGAATGGGTTACCATTTCCTTCTCCAGAGGATCTTCCTGATCCAAGGATTAAACCCATGTCTCTTGCATTAGCAGGCAGATTCTTACTACTCAGCCACCAGGGAAGCCCAGCTGTATAAAGAAAATCTAAAGAATATATCTGATTGTTCTCTAAATCTCTGGATGGTGGCAGAGCCTCCAGATAGTATGGAATGTTCCTGGAGTGTACACAACCAGCTATATGCAACTCATTTCATTGTAGCTCATGGAGTAGTAGATTAGACCCCAAAGTATTATTTGCTCAGTCCTGTCTGACTCTTTGTAACCCCATGGATTGTAGCTCACCAGGCTTCTCTGTCCATTACATTCTCCAGGCAAGAATACTGGAGTGGAGTGCCATACTTTCCTCTAGGGATCTCAACCCCAGGGATCGAACCCCGGTCTCCTGCATTGCAGGCAGATTCTTTACCATCTGAAGTACATGAATACTGCTCTATCAATGTGGGGCAGAAGGGGTGACATGGGGATAAAAATGTAATCATCTCACTATTTAGAACTTTCCTTTAAATCAGTCTTCTGTATGTTCAAAATGTGCCATCTGATTCTTCCAAAAAATTGCATAAAGTTCAAGGTTGAGAGTTGAAAGCCCCCGATTCTTAACTGGGCACTAAGTCATAAAGTGAAATTCAAGTAATTTAGCTTTTGTTTTCCTCTAACAATTTATATGGCATTTAATGATAACACTTCCTCCCTTTCCAAGGGTACCAGATCCTTCAAAATTTAATTTTTTATATTATTTGGCCTTTCTTGGGGGAAAATGCACAATACCATAGAGCTTTCTTTGTCTATCTGGTTGGCAAAAATACCTTCTCTCTAAATGAAATTTCCAGATTACTTAAACTTACTCTTTAAAGCCCTAGACCATTATATCCATTTGGGTAAAAACTTGTCTAAAACATATTTTTAACTTACCTGCATTCTTCGACAATGTATGTTGATTATAGAAGAACTTTTCCCTAATGATTCAAGGATGTCATTTTGATACTATTATACAGTAAAATACAGTTAAAGGGATTTTGCCCATGTCCTGAGATTTCTTAGATGACAGTGCTTTTTTAAAAAACAATTCTCATGTCTGTTTATTTTATAGTTATTCCATCTCCTCTGTCAGTGTTAGGTACCATTTCTCCTCCCTACTTATACTTTGCTGCTACTGATTTGCTGCAAATAGAGAAAACAGATAATCATAGAATTTCTTTTCAAGTAAAACTGGACACATCTTAAATGAAGATATAAGAGTAAAACTGGCAAAATTAAGTATGTGGATTTTGACATTTCTTAGAGAAATAATAGCTTACTTTCTTTGGTTTATTATGAGCATCCCCATGATGTATGTAGATAATCAAAATTTTAGTATTTTAGGGAGATACTCAAAACACACCACAAGTACAACTAAGAAGCTTGAAAAACTTTACCGAAAGAGTTAAAATAGCATGTTGGATCATCTCATCTGTGCGTTGAATCAGAAGTACATCTCATCTATGTTAGGAAAAAAATAAATTCAAATACTCTGAAAGAAATGAGGTCATTGGGCTTGTGGTATACTTACACTATTCTGGCGAACCTACTTGTCTGCAGAGTTAGACATGCTCATGAGAAATATTTATATGATTACACTAAGTTGTGTTCAACAGTCAAGATAATCCAGAGGTGGGGGAAGAGTAGGAGATAACTCATTTCTCAAAGTAACTGTTGTCAAGAGTCCTGTCCCTAGATTAATTGATAAGAAGCAGAAGGCAAAATGAAGTCTCATGAGGCTCTGAGTGTTTTGAAAAGAGAGGTGACTTCTAACTGAGAAGATCAGACAAAAGCATCATTGAAGAGCAGGTGTTTGAGCAGAGGAAGGATGAGTCAGTATTTAGAAATAGAATTTGATGGGGATTTTTTTGGGCAAGGTGGAAGTTGCAGTCTATTCTAAACAGTAGGAAATGTATGGAAAAAGAGAGAGAGAGAGAGAGAGACGGTTTTTATCCCTGGGCACTGTGAGGGAAGCAGCACAGTGCACATGAAGGGAGCAGTGGGGCAGGAGAACCTAGGCTGACAGAGTGCAGGTGCAAGAGAGTCTAGACCCTCTTTTCTGGACAGCATGGAGCCACTGAAGGACCTGTGATAATAATAGTCATGCACTGGGTAAATCAGCTTCTCAGTGAAAAGGCAATGAAATGGAGAGAGAGTATAGAATCAAAAGTAAACAACCAAGTGAATAGGCAAGTTGGCTAGTTCAGATGAGAAATAATGAAGACAATAGACAGGATTCACCCAGGGACATTGTTAAAGAGAGAAAAGAAACAGATCATAGATGTATATTAGGAAAGTGACTTCATTTGATGGAAAGGAGGATGGAGAGGAGGAAGCAGAGAAAAAGGCAAAATTTATAATAATTTTCCAGACAATTGGCTGCAATCCATTAGTGGGTCTTGAATTCACTTCAGTGGGTTGGAGCCTGTGGATTAGTCAAGATATGGTATACTATGCCTTGGTAACACAGTGTCAGTGGCTTTTAACAATAAAGATTTGTTTATCACTCTTTGAGGATAGGTTGCCCTCGTGTAATTCTCTCCATGCACTCTTATTCCAGAGCCCAGGTTGATGAAATAGCTTTTCATGGCAGAGAATAAAGAGGAAATAGTGAGCCACACTTTGCATTTTAAAACCTCTGCTTGGAAGTGACATTTGTCACTCCTCATACTACACTGGACAGAGAAACTCACATGAACAAGTCTACCAGCAGGGAGGCCATGGAGTACAGTCCTCTTCTGAGAGGGAAACATATGTTTGTAAACAATAAAACAGCATTTAAAAATAATAAAAGTAAAATAAAGCAAAATAAAATAGAATGGAAAATATTAATTTTATTGTTATAAAGGTATGTATTGTGGAATGTTTTCTGAGTATGTGTTTTTATGAGTATGTGTTGAAATCCTAGGTTACAATATAGAATGTATATCTTATTGTAGGTCGAGGTAAGGAACTTGAAGGTCATTAACCTCGACTAGGGTATGCCACAGAAGTGAAGAAAAGAGGAAGGAGAATGTCTTGAAAGGCATAGGAATGTGGTAGATTAAAGACAATCACAGATTCTTTGCCATTCCTTTCTCAGGAGGTGAGTCTCCTTCCCTTCCCCTTTGAATTTGGGCTGAGTACGTGATCTGGTTTCACCAATAGGATACAGAGGAGATGACGTTCTGGTACTTCCAAGCCCAGGCCTTAAGGGGACTGGGAGCTTGCCTTTTCTCCCTCTTGGAAGCCAAATGCCAAATTAGAGTTTAGCAACCCTGAGACCACCAAACTATGAGGAAGCCCAGGCTGGCCACCCAGAAGGGGATCATGAGGCCCCAGAAGTGAGTGAAACCTTCTTAAACTTTCCATCTGCTATAGGAAGCAGCCAAGTAAGTGACCCAATTCTATGCCATGTGGAGCCAAAGTCTAGCTGAGCACTGTTTGAATTCCTGACCCACAGAATCAGAAATAATACATTTGAGGATGGTGTGTTAGGTAGGAGTAGATAACTGGGATAAGGTAAAGAAGTTGAGTGTAACTACAGTTGAAGAGAAGGAAAATTTAAAGCTTCTGGTATTGGTAATCGGAAGGTCATTGATAACCTAGAAGAGAACATTTTTAGTGAAATAATAGGAGAAGGAGGTTGAAGAAAGGTGCTCCAGGAATTGGTCAGTGAAGTGGAGAAGATAAGATGATAACTTAAGGAACAAGTTGGTCTAGGAAATATCTTTTCCCTGTAAGTGGTAGAGAATTTAGCATCTGCTGGTGGGAATAGCCCTTGCTGAGAGAGAGATGCTGAAAATGAAATAGAAATGTTTATTGGAACAGATTTCTTCCTCTTTGTCCTTTAAGCCTACACACTTGAATACTTGGATTTTTCTCAATCTTCATGTCCTTGCAAAAGGGTTTTTGTGGCCTTGTGCTTGGTTCTTCATATGAGCCCAGAAACTTGAAACAGTTAAAAATTGAAGTTATTATCATTACTAATACAGTTTATCCAACATTCATTTGAAATTTACAAAACATGTTCACGTGTAGCAAAGTTATTAACAACCTAATCTTTTCCCATTTTACAGGTAAGGAGAACAAAGTTCCAAGGAGTTATATCTTATCTATACGTTAGTTAGCTAGTAAATGGCAAAACTAGGACTTTATATTCTGTTCTCTAGCTTTCCTATCGTTGGCCTTCACGTGAGTTAGTTAAGAAAGTTATGATTATAAATAATTAGAGCAAGTTGCTTTGACAAACCATCAAAACCTATTTGACCTAAACGTAAGGTTCCAACTGTTAATTATTTAAGACTTGAGTTCTTCAAATACACAAGGAGAGTTTTAGTGGGAAGTGGGTGAATGCTTTTGAGGGAAGTAAGAGAGAACTGGGAGAAGCAAGAACATGGCTGAATGTCTGGATCATGGAAGATCAAGGGAGTTGGTACTGAGGCACAGGCAAGGGCAGAAATTAAACTCCAAAGACAGTGAAGCAGAAACCTAGAATTGAGCTGGGGCAAAAGGAAGGATAGAATGTGAAGGGAATTGGAAGATTCTGCAAACACAGTGCACAGTAGTTCTACAGTTGTGTCTACATGACCCATTAGTGAACCCCGGTGCAAGAAAGCCACAGGGGTCAGGCAGTCAACAACCACTCTGGCTTGTGAAAGACTCTCATAAATCCCCTATTCTAGGGAAAGTTTGTGCAGACTATGATGAAATGCTATTTTTCTAATCATGTATATATATTTTAAATACATATTTGTTGTCTGTTTATGTGTGCACACACACACGTTGTCTTTTCTGAATTACCCACAGACTGCCTTGTTGAAAACTAGACACATGGAAAGTTTCAGCTTCAGCCATTTTTTCAGTTATCTACATATGAAAAAAAAATCCTGAAATTGCTTTCAAAGTGGAAAAATTGTGTGGGCTTTTTTCATCTTTTCATAACTCAAAAACTATTTAATATATTTTTCTCAAACTTTGCAAAAAAAGAAAAAATCACCTTTGGGCTGAAACCAAGCATGGAAAATTTCACCACAAAGGGCTAATTTTTTGGAAAGCTGCAAGAAAGTGAAAACAGGAGTTTATAATAGGACATTCTTCATGCATGTTAATACTTAGTACTTTATCTAATGCATTTCATCTGAGAATTTCTGAACACTTTTCAGATTTAAAAATTGAGCCATTTTAGTATTTGTGGTCCATGATAGACTATCAGATACGGAAAATTCTCCGCATCCTCTTAAAAGTTCGGTATATATTAGGAGTTAGTGAGATATGTTTACTATCTTACTGCAGATAGGGCAGATGAAGTGAAGTGGCTACTAGCCAGAGAAAGCCTTACATTTCCTGCTTAAACACATTTTATCACCACCTCTTCCTGGGGCTTCCCAGGTGGCTCAGCGGTAAAGAATTGGCCTGCCAATGCAGGAGAGTCAAGAGATACAGTTTTGATCTCTGGGTTGGGAAGATCCTCTGGAGGAGGAAATGGCAACCCACTACAGTATTCTTACCTGGAAAATTCCATGGAGAGAGGAGCCTGGCTGCTACAGTCCATAGAGTTGCAAAGAGTCTGATGCTCCTGAGCAACTAAGCACTCTTCTTGGTCCAGGAGTAGTTGTGAGTAGAATATATTTGATGACATAAGGCTTTAGATTCATCCATCTGAGCCAGTAGTTCTCAAAGCAGTATCAGCATCATCAGGGATCAGATAGAAATGCAAATTATTCAGCACCACTTAAGAATCTTAAACTCTAGGCCTGGGACCCACCAATCGATGTTTTTAACAAGTACTGTAGGTGATTCTGGGGTTTCCCTGGTAGCTCAGATGGTAAAGAATCTGCCTACAATGCAGGAGATCTGGCTTCAGTCCTTGGGTCAGGAAGATCCCGTGGAGAAGGAAATGGCTACCACTCCAGTATTCTTGCCTGGACAATCCCATGGACAGAGGAACCTGGTGGGCTACAGTCCTTGGGTCACAAACAGTTGGACACGACTAAGCACACACGCATGCAGGTGATTCTGCTGCATGCTCTAGTTTGAGAACTAGAACTTTCTCCAAAAGGTTGGAATGTAGAATGTTCAAGATGTTATGGACAATTAAATCTGTCCTTGGTCTTTTCATGGCATGTCATCTCTGTCTTCTCATATCATTCCTTGGAAGCAAGAGGAATGTTTATCAAATTATCTAAAATAAACATCTTGTCCGTATTTCATGTGTTCTAGTTCTTTGCACCTAGGATCTTATCCACAGGTACAGCTAGTCCCCTTGAGTAAAGGTGTTGATACAGGGAAACAGCATTACCAAGACAGATTTTCTCATTTCAATGATTCAGGCCTGGGATGGGACTGTATTTCATTCTCATTTCTTTGAAGTCTTAAGTTCCAAGATTTAAGCAGCAAGGTGGCAGAGGTCTGTCAGTGGATGCTGATTTAAGCCCTGCTTTTTTGTGTGTAAGTTCTCAGTCATATGCTTCGCAGAGACTTTCTGCATTCCAGCAAACTCCACTGTCTATATTTTTATATGTTTAGGCAATGAAGTAATTATATATGTGGCATTGTAACAAGTTTTGAGAATATTCTCCTAGTGACAGAAGAGGACCTTTATCTAATCACTGGTGCCCCAGCTTGTATGGGTGAAACTTAGGCATAACCTGGGAAGGGTGTTTAAGCAGTTTAAGGTATATTCTTCAGTTGCAGTCCATGTTGGTAGAAGTGTGAATATTATCACCTAAACTAATATTAATGGAAAGGAAAAAGAGACGTCTTTTAAAATTGATCACTTAAAAGTTTTATTATGAAAAATTTCGAATGAAAAAAATGTATGATAAATATCCAGATAGCCATTATCTGAAGTAACATAGCTACTAATATTTTCTCTTTACCTATTTTTTTCTTCAGATATATTAAAGCCCTCATATCTCACCCTTAAAAACTTCACTGTGCATCTTTTAAGAAGGATTTTTTTTTCTTATATAACTACCATGTCATCACACCTAACAAAATTAATGGTATTATCTAATATAGTTCATATTCAGATTTTCTTAGTCCCTAGAATGTTGTTTTACGGTTGGTTTGTGAGTCCTTTCTTTAAATTAAAGGCTTTTCTTTCCAATCATAAAAGTTAATATATTTTTAAATTTCAGGAAGGTAAGGAAAAAGTTTTTTTTGTAAGTGTACTGTCATTTATTACGATGTATTTAAGATATCTAATTCCCTTGTAGATATTTAGTATAATTAAAGATTAAATTATTAGCCATTTTACTATAATTATTTATCGTATTACTATAATTATAATTTAAGGACCTTACTTAATTCTTTCAACAACTCTTGAAGGAGGCTGTTCTTTTCCCATTTTATACATGAGGAAACTGAGACTTAGAAGGACAGAAGTAACTTGTTCAAGGTTAGACAGCTTATCGGGGATGTGCTAGAATTTGAACCCACATTTGTTTAACTCCAGAGTCCATGTTCTCAGCCACTAACTAGTCTTATTATTAAAAAAGAATTTGTGGACATCAGGAAAAAGAATAGCAGCTTCTCAGATAAAGGTACAAAGGACATGTACAGATAATTCACTGAGGGAGAGTTAGAATAAAGTCTATCCAGAAAGGTGTACTTAGCACAATGTATGACACAGTGCTTAATAAACTAGGGTACGGTAGTAGTTAATAGTGACCCTATTGACTATGGTAGTACTCGATGTTTGATGAATGTACCTCAACCGTTATCAAAGTGAGTTGCTGCTATTTCAGTATTTTAAAGAAAAAGTTCAGTGTTGTGTGTGTCTACCTCTGTATGCATTTTTAGAAAGTCTGAACAGGTAAATACCATGTGGCTTACAGTGGTTGTCTCTGGGGGAGGTAGAAGTAAGGGTGTATAGGAAGTGGAGACTATATTGTTTCTACTTTTTACAATGATCATGTGTTACCAGAAAAAAATAATTCCTATGAAAAGTGTTCATAGCAGTTGAGCCTGCTAATTCTTTGTTTGGAATGTGTATTAAGAAACTAATCTCAAAAGTAAAGAACACATTTATGTACAAATATTATTTATTGTATCAAAAATTGTAAACATCCTAATGTCCCAACTATGAGGGAAAGTTTGAATATGGAATGTGCAATTATTAAAAGTATACTATATTTTCAAAAGACATTCTAAGACATGAAAAATAATTGTAGAATATTAAGGATGCTATAATAATAAAGAGAATGTAGAGCACAACTGTATATCAAGAGATAGCATGCATTTAAAAGCTTGAAAATAAAATGAATACAGAGGTTGTATTTGAATGTTGTGTTTTGGAGTGATTTTCACCCTTAAAATTTTCTTTTAATGGCACATATTTTTGTAATAATTTAATGGTTATATGTTTTCTTTCCTTTTTAAAAAAGCAGTTTGATTTTATGACTTCATAACAGAAAGTTGGTTCAGAGAGGTCCACAGCAAGAGATAACAATCACAGGGGAAAAAAAAGGGTAGCATCAACTTCATGGTTTCTCTGCAGGAAAACCCACCCCTGAAACCAATAGCAGCTCACAGTCAGTAGCAGCATCTCAATAGCAGCCATCCTAGCTTTTTAACTCATCCTACTCCATTCAATTTGAGCAAGCTCCAGGAGTTGGTGATGGACAGGGAAGCCTGGCGTGCTGCAGTCCTTGGAGTCGTAAAGAGTCAGACATGACTGAGCGACTGAACTGAGCTGAACTGAACTCCACTTAATTAGTTAGGCTTTTTCCATTCCTTGCAACATTTTTTTTGTTGTTGTTAATAAACCCTGCCTTCTCCCCCTTCACAAGATAATTTGGGTTGTGGATCGGTGTATATCTTGTTAGCTTGCCTCATGATTGTTATTAATTTTTGAATGTGATAACAAAATCACAGGTTGGGATCAGCATCATTGTTCAATCCTGTTGCTAGGGTGAAGTGGACCTATTTCAAATCTCATCAGACTGCAAGTTTCATAATGGCTAGGACTTTAAGAGGCCCTGGGGTGTGAGCGAGCAAGTGGCACATGCTAAGTCAAAGCTGTTGTCTTTGTGAATAACTTGGCAGTTGGTTGGATACAGGTCTGAAAAGCATAGCTCGTGCCTTGCTACATTCAGACCTTATTATGCCAGTGAACTGGATGTTCACAGAACAGATTCTGAGCCCCAGTGGATGGAGCATAGCAGTCAGTGAAGAGATAACATAGCAGAAAGTGGAAACAGATGAGCAAAATTCTGTGAAATTGGTTTTTTGTGGCTATTGTTTATTCCAGCCAGAAGATTCTTTGCAAGTCTGTCAGTCTGTGGAGATGAGAACTATGAATGTGAAGGTTAAGAAAGGAAAAGACTCTTTAATATGGTTTCCCTGTGTGCATGAGGCTGGTCTACCCTCCCTTCTTGCTATTATGGAAAATCTGTGAACAATATGCAATGTAGGCCTCAAAAAATTCCCTGAAGTGGAAAAAGCCTAGCAGGCACTAAATGAAAGATGCTTCACAAGAACGAAATGTGGTTGCTTTGAGATCTGACGATCTGAGCCAATTCAGACCAATTGTGTTTGGTTGGGAAGAAGCTAGATTTTATCAGGTATCGGGGAGATATACTGACAAATGGATAAAGACTGAAGGCCAGCATTGTTTCTGACAACCCGTTCCTTGGAAACCAGACAGTAAATAATTTCCCATTGTCAGTCATAAGAGACCAGAGGAAACAACACACGAATGAAGTCTGTAGACAGTCCAGAAACTCCACTGCAACCAATAATTGTATCTCCTCACCCGCATAGTTGTGGGCGCTTCTGTGTAAGTCAAGCTGAGTGTTAGAGAGTCAACCTTTTCTTCTTTCATAGCTTGCTACCCTCAGAAAAGTGCTGAGGAGCTTCTTGTGCCTACTGCAGAGGGCAGTCATGTCGTATGAATGCTGATTGACATAGATTCAGAAGTGATTTCATAAAATCTTGGGGCTGATTCTGATCATCAGGGTGCCAGGGGAATTCTCAAGATCCTCTGAGGGAGGTGGCCTCAACTTGTCCCCTTTGGTCATAGTCCCTACACCTGCCCTGTATACACCTAGTACTCCCTCCTATTATTATCTCGTATTAATAATTCATATGTCCACTTCCTTCCTGTTTTTCCTACCACACCTAACAGATGGCTTCTGTCCACCATTTCAAGTCATCTCAATGCAAACTTCTTTGTGAGCTCTTCCGTGATTCTTCCCAGTCATTTTTACTGTCCTTCCTTTATAACCCTTTTTCTCAAAATTCTTGTGTATTCCAACTTGCATTATAGGTATTACATATTTATATGTTCTCCATATTAGATTTTTGAGCTTATTTTTTAAATTGAGGTATAATGTTCACATAGTAACTTTTTTTCTCTCGCTGCTTCAATCTGGCTGTTCTTCCCTATTTTCTAGTTCAGTAACCCCCTCTTCAGCTATAAATATACTTCTTTTAAATCCATCTGTTGAATTCTCAGTTTCATTCATTCTATTTTTTGCTTATAGAATTTCCATTTTATTGTTTTCATAGTTACCATTTCCTAAAATGCTATATCTTGTCACTTAATTTTGTGATCATGTTAGTCACAGTTATTTTGAAGTTCATGTCTGACTTTCTCCTTTGGACTGTCAACAGTGTTTTAAAGTACATTTTTATTCTTAAAAAGTAAAAATTCAGAGGTGACATATTTGAAATAAAAATAAATGAAAACTGTATCTAATAATTTCACTGTCTAAGTGTCTTGTCTTATACATTTCTTTTCTGCTTTCTCCTTCTTTGTTTTCAGTTACAGTGTCTTGTTCCTCAGTATGTTTGTATGTTAGGGTTCTCCAGAGGAACAGAACCAATAGAAAGTGACTATAAGGGATTGGCTAACACAGTTATGGAGGCTGACAAGTCCTAAAAACTGGAGTCAGTAAACTAGAGACCCAGGAGAGCTGGTGGTGTAAGTTTTGAGTCCAAACACAGGCCAACTCAAGACCCAGGAAGAGCCAGTATTTCAGTTGGAGTCCAAAGACAGGAAAAAAACCAGTGTCCCACCTCAAAGACAGTCAGCAAGCCAAAGGAATTCTCTCTTACTCACCCTCTGTTTCCCTCAGACCTTCAACTGATGGGGTAAGGGCCACTAACATTGGGGAGGACAGTCTGCTTTACTAGATCTTACTGACACAAATGTTAATCTCATCCAAAACACCCTCCTAGACACACCCAGAATAATGTTTGACCAAATACCTGCTAACCCCATGACCCAGACAAGTTGACACTGAAATAAACCATCACTGCTTTCTTCAGTTGAATACCTAATTATATTGATATATGAAAAATTATTAAGGCAATATGAGGCTTCTGTCTTCCTCTAGAGAGATTTATTTTTGCTTTTGACTAGCCGTTATAGTCAGGCTTCCCAGGTGGCGCTAGAGGTAAAGAACCCCCCTGCCAATGCAGGAGACTTAAGAGTTGTGGGTTCCATCCCTGACTCAGGAAGATCCCCTGTAGGAGGGCATGGCACCCCACTCCAGTGTACTTGCCTGGAGAATCCCATAGATAGAGGAGCCTGGCAGGCTGTGGCCCACAGAGTCACAAAGAGACTGAAGTGACTTAGCACAGCAGTTATAATGAGGATCAATCACTTTAATACGATCAGGAATGGGGCTGAATCAGGGCTATCTTTGTGAGGCCTGGTATACCGCTGCTTGTAAGGGGTAGCCAATTAGTAGTTCCCACTGAGAGCCCAGCATGCCTTCTCTTTAATGGGCACCAAACACCCAAGTTTTGACCCTTCAGCCACAGAAGATTTCTGGAAACTCTTCAATTTCTTGGCCATATAGCCATTGCCTGCAAATTGGTAAATGACTAAAAAGAACTGTTTCAGCACACTTCTCAGAGTTTCCTTTGTCTCTAGCATTAGGATACCAAAAGAGGAACTCCCCAGGTCATTAGGTGCCCAATATGCTACTGGATCAGTGGAGAAATAACTCCAGAAAGAATGAAGGGATGGAGCCAAAGCAAAAACAATACCCAGTTGTGGATGTGACTGGTGATAGAAGCAAGATCCGATGCTGTAGAGAGCAATATTGCATAGGAACCTGGAATGTCAGGTCTATGAATCAAGGCAAATTGGAAGTGGTCAAACAAGAGATGGCAAGGGTGAACGTCGACATTCTAGGAATCAGCGAACTAAAATGGACTGGAATGGGTGAATTTAACTCAGATGACCATTATATCTACTACTGCGGGCAGGAATCCCTCAAAAGAAATGGAGTAGCCATCACGGTCAACAAAAGAGTCCGAAATGCAGTACTTGGATACAGTCTCAAAAATGACAGAATGATCTCTGTTCGTCTCCAAGGCAAATCATTCAATATCACACTTATCCAAGTCTATGCCCCAACCAGTAACGCTGAAGAAGCTGAAGTTGAATGGTTTTATGAAGACCTACAAGACCTTTTAGAACTAACACTCAAAATAGATGTCTTTTTCATTATAGGGGACTGGAATGCAAAAGTAGGAAGTCAAGAAACACCTGGAGTAACAGGCAAATTTGGCCTTGGAATGCGGAATGAAGCAGGGCAAAGACTAATAGAGTTTGGCCAAGAAAATGCACTGGTCATAGCAAACACCCTCTTCCAACAACACAGGAGAAGACTCTACACATGAACATCACCAGATGGTCAACACAGAAATCAGATTGATTATATTCTTTGCAGCCAAAGATGGAGAAGCTCTATACAGTCAACATAAATAAGACCAGGAGCTGAGTGTGGCTCAGATCATGAACTCCTTATTACCAAATTCAGACTTAAATTGAAGAAAGTAGGGAAAACCGCTAGACCATTCAGGTATGACCTAAATCAAATCCCTTATGATTATACAGTGGAAGTGAGAAATAGATTTAAGGGCCTAGATCTGATAGATAGAGTGCCTGATGAACTATGGAATGAGGTTCGTGACATTGTATAGGAGACAGGGATCAAGACCATCCCCATGGAAAAGAAATGCAAAAAAGCAAAATGACTGTCTGGGGAGGCCTTACAAATAGCTGTGAAAAGAAGAGAGGTGAAAAGCAAAGGAGAAAAGGAAAGATATAAGCATCTGAATGCAGAGTTCCAAAGAATAGCAAGAAGCGATAAGAAAGCCTTCTTCAGCGATCAATGTAAAGAAATAGAGGAAAAGAACAGAATGGGAAAGACTAGAGATCTCTTTAAGAAAATTATAGAGATCCCAAGGGAACATGTCATGCAAAGATGGGCTCTATAAAGGACAGAAATGGTATGGACCTAACAGAAGCAGAAGATATTAAGAAGAGGTGGCAAGAATACATGGAAGAACTGTACAAAAAAGATCTTCACGACCCAGATAATCATGATGATGTGATCACTAATCTAGAGCCAGACATCTTGGAAAGTGAAGTCAAGTGGGCCTTAGAAAGCATCACTACGAACAAAGCTAGTGGAGGTGATGGAATTCCAGTGGAGCTGTTTCAAATCCTGAAAGATGATGCTGTGAAAGTGCTGCACTCAATATGCCAGCAAATTTGGAAAACTCAGCAGTGGCCACAGGACTGGAAAAGGTCAGTTTTCATTCCAATTCCAAAGAAAGGCAATGCCAAAGAATGCTCAAACTACCGCACAATTGCACTCATCTCACATGCTAGTAAAGTAATGCTCAAAATTCTCCAAGCCAGGCTTCAGCAATACGTGAACCGTGAACTCACTGATGTTCAAGCTGGATTTAGAAAAGGCAGAGGAACCAGAGACCAAATTGCCAACATCCACTAGATCATGGAAAAAGCAAGAGAGTTCCAGGAAAACATCTCTTTCTGCTTTATTGACTATGCCAAAGCCTTTGACTGTGTGGATCACAATAAACTGTGGAAAATTCTGAAAGAGATGGGGATACCAGACCACCTAACCTGCCTCTTGAGAAATCTGTATGCAGATCAGGAAGCAAGAGTTAGAACTGGACATGGAACAACAGACTGGTTCCAGATAGGAAAAAGAGTACGTCAAGGCTGTATATTGTCACCCTGCTTATTTAACTTCTATGCAGAATACATCATGAGAAATGCTGGACTGGAAGAAACACAAGCTGGAATCAAGATTGCCGGGAGAAATATCAATCACCTCAGATATGCAGATGACACCACCCTTATGGCAGAAAGTGAAGAGGAGCTAAAGAGCCTCTTGATGAAAGTGAAAGAGGAGAGTGAAAAAGTTGGCTTAAAACTCAACATTCAGAAAATGAAGATCATGGCACTGGTCCCATCACTTCATGGGAAATAGATGGGGAAACAGTGTCAGACTTTATTTTTAGGGGCTCCAAAATCACTGCAGATGGTGACTGCAGCCATGAAATTAAAAGACCCTTACTCCTTGGAAGAAAAGTTATGACCAACCTAGATAGTATATTCAAAAGCAGAGACATTACTTTGCCAACTAAGGTCCATCTAGTCAAGGCTATGGTTTTTCCTGTGGTCATGTATGGATGTGAGAGTTGGACTGTGAAGAAGGCTGAGCGCCGAAGAATTGATGCTTTTGAACTGTGGTGCTGGAGAAGACTCTTGAGGGTCCCTTGGGCTGCAAGGAGATCCAACCAGTCCATTCTGAAGGAGATCAGCCTGGGATTTCTTTGGAAGGAAGGATGCTAAAGCTGAAGCTCCAGTACTTTGGCCACCTCATGCGAAGAGTTGACTCATTGGAAAAGACTCTGATGCTGGGAGGGAGTGGGGGCAGGAGGAGAAGGGGACGACCGAGGATGAGATGGCTGGATGGCATCACGGACTCGATGGACTTGAGTCTGAGTGAACTCCAGGAGATGGTGATGAACAGGGAGGCCTGGCGTCCTGCGATTCATGGGGTCATAAAGAGTCGGACATGACTAAGCGATTGAACTGAACTGAGGTCTCTTCTGCCTTTGATACTTCCAAAGACACTTTAAAAAAAAAACTAAGCAACTTTTTCCAGCTTTTCTAATTGTTCTTGGCAGGCAGATGGCTCTGCAGTAGGCTAGTGTGCCATCCCCCAACGCCATCACCGCCATTACTGCTTCTGCCTAGCTTCCCATTCTCCAAGCTTTGCCTTGAGAAATATGCCATTTCGAGTTCTTTGTCCTTCGTGTGACCTGTTTTTTCTCTGGACAGTTTTGGAATCTTCACTTTATCCACATTATTATGTTTTGTGATGACATTCCTTGGGCTGTTTATCCTTTTTAATCTGGAAACTGGCATCCTTACATCCTGAAAACTTTTCTCCTATTTTTTCCCTGCTTGTTTTCTGATTGTTTACATGCTAAACCTTCAGAAAAGATTCTGCTGATGGATTTCATTTTCCATTGTTCATCTTTCACTCTTTTAAAGTTCTGTATGATGCGAAATGGATAATTTCCCAGGCTTATCTTGGAATCCATCTAATTAAACTTTTGATTTCAGCCTTCATACAGACAATTTCTTGTTCCTTGTTCCCTTTTTGTGGAGTCTTTTTTAACTTTGTGGGTGTTTCTCTCTCTCTCTGAGGAAAGCAAATTTTGGGGGTTTTGCTGTATCATGCATTGTCTCTATTCATTCTGAATTTTCTTTATCACTTTTTGCTTATGTTGATCTATAACAGAAGCTTCCTCAAGTGTCTGACATTCCTTTGTTATCTGTTCACATTTAGGAATGAAGCACCCGAAATCCTGGGTTTGTGTGGGTATGGGCCTTGTCAACTAAGCAGCTTCTCAGCAGCGTGATGGGATAGGTGTCCTGACTTTTTTTTTTTTTTTTTTGGTGTTATTTCCCAGTGTCACTATCACTGCATTCTTTCTCTAGAGCCCTTCAGTTTCTCCCTTAAAGTCTTCAAATCTCCTGCCCGAAAGCATCATCATTGAAGTGAGGCAATGTGAGAGGCTGGTGAAAGTGTCAGCGTTCATGTTGGGCTTTCCCTCAGACCTCCTGTCCATGAACGGCCGTTTCCCCTGCCTTTCCCTACTCTCTTCTTCAACTTGTGTACAGAATGAACCTGCAGCCCTGAACTGTGGCTGGGGAGGGGAGTTGCTGGGGGGTATTGGATGAGGCAGTGGACCTGGGGGCGCTGCCCCTCAGCCTTCCATTTTTTCAGCGTGCTGTGACCTTGCACTGTCATGGAGTACCTCGTGGGGACTTAAGGCTCCCATGAACCAGGAAAGAAGCCCTGCCCTCTTAGAGGTCACAGTCTGCCAGGGGGAGATGATAATGAACATAGAAATTATTATGTTCAAAGGTGAGAGAGACGACCTTGATAAAAACAGTGCAGCAAGATAAAGGAATTAGAAGTGCCACGGCTGGGGGATAGAGGGCAGTGGTGGACTGTGCTTCATTTTTTATAACCTTGTATGGAAATCATTTTAAACTTACTGAAGAATTACAAGAATAAGAATAGTACATAGAACGCTATATACACTTTATCCTGACTTACTGTTATTATTTTACCTCATTTTCTTTGTTATTTGCCCCCTACACACACAGACACACACACACACACACACACACATATGAGGGGAATGGGGAGAGTCAGTGTATGTGTGCTGTGTGTGCATGTGCGTACATAGATATAATGTATATATCTCTCTGAACTAACTGAGAGTTAGTTAAATATATTATGGCCCTTTGAAGTGAGCGATTTTTTTTTTTAAGCTGGTGACTAAAATTTGAACTTGGTAACAGAGTATGTGATTCCTATTTTCATCGTGCAGTATTTTCAGATACCATGGGGTATTTTTAATTGATAAATTAGTGATATTTGGATGTCAGGTGCAGCATAGTAAGAGCTGGCAGGAATGTGTAAAGGCTTGGGAATGCAGGCTGGTAGGGGCAGTAAGGCCTTCCCAGAGGCACTTGGCCTTTCTCTGTGCTCTGCAGGAGCGGAGGCCTTAGAAGTGCAGTGAGGCCGAGGTGAGACTCAGGAGCCAGAGTGGGGAGCGGCTAACCCTAGGAAATACTGTGGCTACACGAGGAGGGCTGGTCCACTCAGGGAGCTGGTGTGTCTGGGTGACAAGGGAGCCAGAGCACCCCCTTCGGAGACCTGTGAGGGAAAAGATAAGATAGGTACATCTCTGATACATTGTTATTTTTTCCTGAATTGAAAGGAGGACAGATTCTTACTTATTTTATGATCAAAGCTGATATTGGGGTTTATGGACTTCGTTCAGTTATTTGGTCCTAACCTTTTGCTGAGAGTTAACAGCTTGTTTTCCCAAGTTTTAACCTCTATCTCATGGGGTCTTAGCTTCCCCAACTGTTGGATCTGCCTGCCGCCAGATAAAGTGGGACGTGCTTTTCCATGATCCATGCCTTTCTTTTGACTTCTGAGAAGCTCAGAGGGTTTCCTGAGACAGCTTCTGTGGCAGAAATCCCTTGTTGTCTGGTGCTTTGCGCTGCCCCCAGCCTGTGCCCTGCCGTGGTGCCTTCCCTAGTCTGAAACCCTGTGATGGATACCACTGCCTTGTCTTCATACAAGCACACAGTGGTATTTTAGTGTGTGGAACTGAAGTGTACATGTTTCACAGCATCTTTCATCAAAGTTAAATGGGGAAGAATCTTTTTTACTGATCTCCCTGGCTCACCCCGAGTTCTTGTCATCAGCACTTTGCTTATGCAGGTATTCAGTGAATGTTTGTCAGATAATTTCTCTTTCCATGGCCCTTTTCAAAGGTTCCTAAGCCATGATGAAGAAGAGGTTTCTCATGCCCATTTTATGCTTCTCACGTACTTTTATTTCCGCTAGCCTTCTGCCTAGTGTGTGATTGCCGTAATCTCTCTCCCATTAGACTTCAGGTCCTCTAAAAGTAGAGACTCTTTGTCTTGTTCACTGTTTTGCCTCCAGCTCTCACCACAGCATCTGGTGTATTGTAGGTGCTGATATGTCTTTAATGAATGAACAAGTGAACACGCCAGAAAACAATCAATAAACCCAATGAATGACTCCTCCCTCCCTCTCCAGTGGGTCAAGCTTTTAAAGACTGGAGTTTCTAACTTAGAAAAGCCCCAACTCCATCGTCAAGTAATTCAGGATTTTACTTCCTGACCTGCATAGGGTATTCCAACTCCAAGCTTAAGGAATTGCCAAGTAAGATTTTTGGTCAGCAAAGCCATTCTTTCAGATCCTGTGTAGCTTTGCTGTTATTAACCAAGAGAAAGCTGATGTTGCCAGAGGCCACGGTGGTGTTGTGAGAATATCAGAGCTGTAGACGTGAGGGTGGCTTTGCTATTGTCACCATTCACTGAATTCTGGGGCTACCTGGAAAACACTGTTCAGTTCAGAATAACAGGGGCTCTGTGATAGATTGCTGGACTCCAGAGCAGTTGAGCATCATTAGTCTTCTGTTTGAGTTTTTAGTTATTTTGAATCTGAAAGACTCAAAAGGAAGTAGATTCCAAGACATTTTAAGCTGAGAAGAAGAACGTTTTACATTCAAAATAAAATAAATCTGAAGTGTATAAAATGACAAAAGCTTGAAAAGCATGGGTTGTAGGAAGATTTTGAAGCTATGTTTCAAATGTGTAAGTGTGAAAGTGAAAGTGAAGTCGCTCAGTCGTGTCCGACTCTTTGCGACCCCATGGACTGTAGCCTACCAGGCTCCTCCCTCCATGGGATTCTCCAGGCAAGAATACTGGAGTGGGTTGCCATTTCCTTCTCGCAGATATGCAAGTGTTCCTTGTAATTTGTAGCCCTGAAATGTAGATTAAAAGCATGAAATTACTTTTTTGGTTTTTTTTATATTTGGGTAATTAAAGTGTAGAAAAATCTGTCCTAGAAGATCTGAATATAATTCACATGAATAAAAAATGGTAAAAGTGGTCAGTCTCATGAATGTCATCTGTCGTACGCAAAACATTGCAGTAGCGTAATTTTTTTCAGTATCGACTTTGAAGGGTCTTCCTTCTTAGGATTTAGGGTTCTTTCTGAAGTTGAATGATTTGGAACACTTGTAAATATTGGCCTATTTCTAACAATAATGGTAGCAGTTGTTTCAACCACAAAGAGTTATGTCACGAAACAATAATAATTAAGAAATTCTTTTGTCTGCAAGTATATGGTGTAATTAATGGATGGCATAGGCTTCCCAGGTGGCTCAGTGGACCAAAGCAGGAGATGCAGTTTCGATCCCAGGATCAAGAAGATCTCCTAGAGGAGGAAATGATAACCCACTCCAGTATTCTTGCCTGGAAAATTCCATGGACAGAGGAGCCTGGCAGTTTACAGTGCATGGGGTCTCACAAAGTCAGACACAACTTAGCAACTAAACAGTAACAACAATGTGCTCTGAAGTTACCGTGCTTGGATTCATCTTTGTCACTTTGTAACTAAATCTCAGTTTTCTCGTCTATGGAAAAAGAAACTTACTTGATAAGGTTACGCATTAAATGAGATTATGTATATAAAATACATTAGCATAGTTCCTAGAAGATAGTAAACTACCATTACTGCTGTTATTCTAAGCACTTTCCTGCTGTGGGGCATATTCCTGTCTTACTGATGTATGAAATTGTTAAAACAGAATATAAGATCTCCAAAAGCAAGCTCTTGATCGTTAAAATAGAATGGAATTTTCAGCTTATCAGCTGCAGCATGCTTGTGCTCAGTCACTCAGTTATGTCCAGCTCTTCGCGACTCCATTTTTTTTCAGGCAAGAATACTGGAGCGGGTTGCCATTTCCTCCTCCAGGGGATCTTCCTGAGGGATCAAACCTCCATCTCCTGCTTTGGCAAGTGGATTCTTTACCACTGAGCCACCTGAGAAGCCATAAACTGCATACATATAATTCAGTAAGCTGAATAGCCTTATCCTAAGGAGAGGAAAACATGGCCTTTGGGGAGAAGAGATAAACGAGGATTATTCCTAGGTCTGTGTTTTGACTACTAGCAACTTTATCTTTGAATGCTGCCTGGTTTTTATTGCATGTTCTCTTAACATGTCTTAACGATGTTGGCAGTCATATGAAAGGAAAAGCTGTGTGCTATGTGTTCTTGTTTTCAACTTGTAGGAAGTACCCTGCCATTATCACAGCAGGTGGGCCCAGCTGATAAGCAAATAGGGAAAGTAGCAGTGATGCCATTCTTCTTCTTAAGATGTTATCATGGCTTCATTTAGTCATAACAGATAGACATCATTGCTGCACTCCAGAAAAATGGATGCATCTGTCATAAGCTATCTGAACAGTATAAGTATATTAAAGGTGTCTTTTGTAGATTTTACTCTGTTTAAAAGTAAAATGCCTATTTTATGAAACAAATTGTATACAAACCACACCTGAACTTCATGCTCCTTACCTTATGGCTATACTTCAAATTGTTTCCTAACTTCCTTTCTGGAAGATCATTAATAATAATAATAAATTCAGGAAAAATAAACATCAAAATACTCTCTCCAGTCCCCCAAATGTACCCTGTATAGAAAGTCATAGTGTGTATATTTACTTTCCTATATAGTCAAGAAAACATATTTGTGCTTCATTACCAAATGTTGACTCTTAGATTTCAAGTGAGAATGTGAAATATATGAAATTGTTTCCTTAGAGTAGAATGAATTGGCCAGCCTAGAAATTATTTCTTTAATAAGACAATAACATAAGAAAATGTTTTGTCATGTACACAAATTTGGAAACTTTCTCTGCACAGCTGTGTTATAAAATCAGGTATATTTCCTTGACCTCAGTGATTTTTTTTTTTTTTTGCCAATAGGTTTCTACATGAATAAAAGAAATTTTTATTACTATGCCTTTCCCTATCACATTTGGACTATAAATTTCATTGAAATTATCATCGTGATCTGTAGGAAAAGTCTAAGTTTCACCCAACAGGTAATAACTGTTGCTCTCCAAAGGCAAGAGAGGAACACCAGCCTAGTCAACTAAATATTAGTTGTGATAAACAATCTTTGGTCTTCTTATATTTTTAAGAGGTAATGATGCATTCAGAGTGCACATTAGAACTTCCTTATTGTTTCGGTACATTCCCATGATTTCATAGTGCACTTTAAATCTCAGCTTGTTATTGATACAGATCAACCAAATGTAAGCCTGTAGTCACTCGTGTATTTTTAGAGTTTTTCTTTGCATGTAGTTTTGTTTAACACGGGTCACAGTAATGGACCATTTATACAAAGTAATGAATTGCTTCCCGTTTCTGCCAGCTGATTTGATCAGTCCAAAGTTCCTTAGGTGCTGTGGGTTACATAACTAGTATGGAATCTGTATGGTACATGTTTTAGTATGACAGTAACTGTATTAACCATTTATATTCTCTAAATCTTTGAGGACATTTTACTAAACATAAGGAAGCCCGTTATTTTGAAGTGAATAAATTTGAAACCTTACAGAGCACATTTACCAGACTTCTTGGAAAACAGATTATTTTCATTAGTTGATTGTTCTGGCTTACTGTGGATTGGCCGGGGAGTGGGGGGTGGGGGGGGCATTTCTTTCTAACTTTCCCACTTTAAATGTTTGTCATGTGTTTTAGCATATTTTCCTGCTTTTATGAGCAGAGTACAATAGAACACAATTTAGTTTTACTTTCCTGAAGAATTTGTAGCACCTGAAAGGACTAGTTCTGAATATTTTCTCTTATCTCTGGTGCCATTATAAATGCAGAAGGTTTAGAGGGTTAGGATTAAATGTACTGACCTGACATTATTTCCTAGAATCATTTTTTTTAACCAAATCCCTGATAGTAGTTGGTTTGGTTATTTACTAACATGGTTAAACGTTACTTGGAGGGGAAAATTAGCTTGGAGTTGAATTGTTAAATTGTAGTTAGTGGGGATTGCATTATTCAGTGATGTCTAATTTTCAAACAAAATTACCTTTGTGCTTTCAGGATAAAAAGTCCAGAGAACATATGAGCCCCAAGGCTTAGAATGTCTCCTTTGAAGCTTGCTAATTCCCTTTTACTCACAATTCCAACCAGTTTATTTCAAAGAATAAACAGAATTAGAACACCCACATTATTAGCACATGCAGACCTACTTAACATTCACTATACCATAATATTCCATTAGACAGATATATCACAGTTTATGTAACCAATCGCAATTATGGACATCCATCTCCAGTCTTTTGCTATTCTAAATAATTCTGTTCTCCAGTTTTCCCAGCTGCATTTCAGTTCAGTTCAGTCACTCAGTCGTGTCCGACTCTTTGTGACCCCATGGACTACAGCACGCCAGACTTCCCTGTCCATAACCAACTCCCAGAATTTACTCAAACTCAGGTCCATTGAGTCGGTGATACCATCCAACCATCTCATCCTCTGTTATCCCCTTCTCTTCTCGCCTTCAGTCTTTCCCAGCATCAGTTCTTTGCATCAGGTGGCCAAAGTATTGGAGTTTCAGCTTCAGCATCAGTCCTTACAATGAATATTCAGGACTGATTTCCTTTAGGATGGACTGTTTGGATCTCCTTGCTGTCCAAGGGACTCTCAAGAGACTTCTCCAACACCACAGTTCAAAAGCATCAATTCTTCGGCTCTCAGCTTTCTTTATAGTCCAGTTCTCACATCCATACATGACTATTGGAAAAACCATACCTATGATTGGATGGACCTTTGTTGGCAAAGTAATGTCTCTGCTTTTTAATATGTTGTCTATGTTGGTCATGGCTTTTCTTCCAAGGAACAAGCATCTTTTAATTTCATGGCTGCAGTCACCATCTGCAGTGATTTTGGAGCCCAAACAAATAAAGTCTGTCACTGTTTTCATTGTTTCCCCATCTATTTGCCTGCATTTATGTATCAGCTTTTTTTTTCTCCTCCACTGATACCTTTATCATAAATTTAATTCCCATATATGTTCAGATCTGTTTCTAGACTCATTTCTGTTCCACTGAGCTGTGTGATCCTTTTCTGATCATACAGTTTTAACTATTGTGGCTTCATAATGTGTACTGTCAGTAGAGCTGATCTCCCCTCTTTCTCTTTTTCAGAATTCCTAGGTTTGATGTATTTCATTTTCCAGATGAACATTAATATAATTTGTCAAATTTCAAAATAAGGATCATCTAATTTAGTATTTAATTGGGATTGAATGAATTGAATTGATCCGTTAACTTAGTGGGAGAATTTATATCTCCTTTACCATGGAAGAACAAGTGTCCCTTTGGATTTTAAAGTTCTCTTTAAATAAGTGTAGTACATTTCTTTTTATGTTGGTGTTTAGCTATTATTTTTATACATGAAATTTTGTTAATGTTTTAAACATAAACCAAAAAGTCGTTTTACATTCCAGTATTTCTGTTGTTTAGTCACTTTCATGTATGACTCTTTGCCACCAATAATTCTCTTACTTTTTTTTAACTGTGAAATTTCACTGATACAGTACTTCTAGGACTAAGGATGCAATAGCCAAAGTAATCTTATTAAGATGGAAGTCAAACATATCATCCCTGTTTTCAGAACCCTTCAAAAGCTTTTCGGTGACTCAGAGTGAAAACCAAAGGCCCGTTGGACCATCCATCCGCTGCTGCCCCTGTGATTATGGTGGTCACAACTGAGCTGCTCTCCTTTCACACACTCTGCTCCAGCTGTACTGCCCTGCCTGCTTCTCTCTTTTTGTAAAATGTTTACTTATATATTTATTTGGCTGCTCTGGGTCTTCGTTGCAGCACTCAGTACCTTTAGTTGTGCCATGTGGGATTTAGTCCCCTGACCAGGCCCCCTGCAGTGGGAGCACAGAGTCTCTGCCACTGGACCACCAGAGAAATCTCTCTTAAACACCAAATTAGGTTCTACCTTACGGCCTATGCACTTGCACTTCCCTCTCCCAGAAAACCTCTTTTTCCAAATATCTTCTGTTCATTCCGTAGCTGCCTTTGCATAAATGTCACCTTTCTCTGAAGCCTTCACTAAAACACCTCGTTTAGAGCTACACCCCCACTTCCAGCAGTTTCCAGTCTTTTTTCATTATCGTCTGTCTTTCTTACCCCACCATAGGACTTGAAACTTACTAGTATCATCTCTTAATTACTTAATAATTATATTTTTATAAATGAAACTCATATCCATATTCAAATGCAGAAAGCCAAACATACTTAAGCCATTTTTGAAGAACAAGAAAATGGGGTTTAACTTACTCTACCAAATACCAAAATCTAAAGTTTTAGTAAATAAGACATTGTGCTCTCGGCACAGAGTTAGAAAAGGAGGTCAATAGAACAGCTTAGAGAGCCCAGGAAAGGACCTTTCACATACAGGATTTGCTACTGAAGTGTCACAGCAGAGAAGCAGGGGAGGACTGCCTTTGCAGTTAATAGTGCTGTAACAATTGAGTTTCCATATGGAGAAAAATTGTTAGACCCATATTCCACACGTAAAAATCAGTTTCAGGTAGATTATGGACTGAAAAAGTGAAAGACTAGGCCATCAAACTCTTAGAGATATTATTGAAGAATATTGGCTGCCAAGGAGCCTGCAGTGACTGTACTGTGGCCAACCTGGCTTCCTTACCAGATCAGGTTCCTTTTGCTGCAGGTGGGACTAACAAAAGAGAGCCCAGCTGAAGCTCAGAAGTTGGTTTCTTCATCATTTTCTTTGCTGCCACTGCAGCTGCTAAAGAAACCTGCTTTCCATTGTCCAGGGAGAACTTTTCCTGTGCAATGGGGAATGAAGTCCTTCATAGCCCTTCAGCGGGGAGGACCCTGCAGGGCAGTATGAAGCCCTTCCTCTCTCAGTACCAAAGATTGCTCCATATAAACCCACCCCTGTGTGAAATCGCTCAAGTCCTAAGACCAGCAGAACATTTGTAGCTCTTATAGGAATTAAAGGACTCATGACACTAAAATTACCCAAAAGACAGGGGAAGAAATCTGAATTTGAAGGTATAAAGTCAGTGGTTAACTGTAGCACCTCTCCAGTTGCTAAAAGATTTTATTGTTTCTCCCTCTCAGACTCTTAAAAAAGCATGCTGTTTGGTATCCAAGTGAAATGCTAGAGCCCTGAATCAAACTGCTAACGTTAGACAACATGATGAAATTTACTTTCTGTGTGGAGCTCCAGACACCCACCAAAGTTACTGTACTTTCAAAAACTGAAGCGGAAAGGCTAGCAATTATGCCATAATAAGTGTTCTTATTGATCCACATCGGTAGTACTTGGTATATTGTTAGATTTCTTAATTTTTGCCACTCTGAAGGATATATTCCACATGTCGAAGGGAGACAGCAGCCCTGTTTGAGCCACTGGAAGCAGTCCTGAAGAATATCTTTGGACAGAAAAGTGAAGGTGAAGCAGTAGCTTGCCTACTATATGTGGACAGCGAGAATAGGGAGACCTGTTCAGGAGCTCTGGAGGTGTCAGAAGGCTGTCAGGCTCTTTACCGATGCTTCCCGAGACTGATGGTAACTATCGCTGGGATGCTTGTGCTCTGTACTCTGCTTACCCTGTGTCCTCAATGGAATCATCATCACGGGTGGGTCAGGAATGCTGTATCCCTATGTGACGCTAGAAGGGGACGAAGAAGGTGACCAAACACCCATAAAGCCCTGCGATTCCGAAGCTGATCTCATTCCTCCTCTGTTTGTGTTCAAATGCACTGAGTTGGAATTCACTCTGGAAGTGGCATCCAGGGAGAATGATTCCTTTAACTGACTTTTCTTGTCCAGTCAGACTTCATAGAGACCCCGTAACCTTTGTGTGACTCTTTATATATAACCTTTGTGTAATCTCACTGAAACGCAGGCAGCTGGCTCTGACTGGAGGATTCTGGATCATCCCTGACGTTCTGGAACCCACAATGATCTGCATCACCAGTACCCACGAATGCTCCATAAGGCCTTCGTTCAGTACAGTCCATCCAGCTTCTCCTCTGCTTTGTACTTGAGAAGATGCCAAGGTCGCAGAAACTCAGTATTCATTCAGAAAGCACATCATGAGCATTTTGCAACGTGTTGCTACAAATCCAGCATTTTTAAAATCATCTGAAAAGGCTGTGGTTCTCAGCTCCCAAAGAACGTCTTTTATTTAGTCATCATGCAGGCCTCAGGGAACAGTATATTCTTTCTTACGTGACAGAGAAGGACATGTAGCAGAGATCAGATTATTGTGACTGAAAAAGAAACCACGAAAAGATCTCAGATATTGTTGAGAGAAAAGGAAAAGCCTGTAGGAAATAGCTAAGCCCTTAGCTGCTAGATACGACCAAGGAAGAACAAGAAGATATGATTAGAAAGAAGGGTCCTCCCCAGTTTTTACCCTCAAATCCCTGTTCTCTATCAGTGAGAGAGACATGAAGGCAGAGTGACAGGTGTTACCTGATCAATGTAACATTTGGTCCGTGCCATCAAATAGATTATTATGAAAAAGGACCGTCGATGGTAGAAGGTGAGAAAGAGACTGAGTCCACAAAGCCCCACCTTTACTATCAGGTCCTACCGGGAGAAATACATCCAGTTCATCCAGAAGGAGGAATGTAAATACTTAAAGGAAATGGTAAATCACTGATGCCTGAAATCAAAGGAATAGACTCACAACTAAAGTTAAACCCAGCCCAAGGCTTAAATCCACATTGTAGAACAGATAAGAAGTTAGCATTATCCAATTTCTGAAAAATCTAATTTCTAAAATATTTTTTAAATGAAAAAAATAATATCTGCATGATTTGAGGTTGTAGACGAATTTCTTAAACCAAGGACAGAGAACCATAGCTGTAAAAGAAAAGACTATTAAATTCAATTGTATCAAACAGAAGAGTTTATCTCCATTAAAAAAAATAATAATAAGAATAAGGAATGAACAGGCAAGTCAAGAACTACAACATGAAAAAGGGCTGGTATCTAGACTAAAAAGTACCTTCTACAAATCAATAATTTAAAAGACAGTTCTAATAGAAAAATGTGAGACTTAAATAAGACATTTTCAGAGGATGTATAGAAAATGTTCCCAAAACATAAAAACCTCAAGTCAGAGCCATAACGAAATACCTTCAAATAACAGGTTAGTCAATTACAATTATAATTACAAAGTTTGCCAGAAGCAAGTATTAGGATATATAACACTATGAACCGTAATGTCTGATGGTATGTGTGTATACTTAGTCCCTCAGTCATGTGTGACTCTTTGCTACCCTATGGACTGTATCCTGACAGGTTCCTCTGTCCATGGAATTCTCTAGGCAAGAACATTGGAGTGGGTTGCCATTCCCTTCTCCAGGGGATCTTACCAACCCAGGAATTGATCCCAGGTCTCCTGCATTGCAGACAGATTCTTTATCGTCTGAGCTATCAGGGAAGCCCATGTCTGATGGTAGGGGAGTACACTGGTACAAGTTCTTTGGAAAACTATTTGGAACTACCTACTAACACTGCAGCTAACATGTGCAACCATATGTCCACATATTTCTACTTTGAGATGACATAGTCAACAGAAATACATGCACAAGAGACATGTGTAAAAATATCAGCATATTTGTAGTAACAACCCAGATATCTATCTATAAAATCAATTGTGTTGTGTTCTTACAATGGGAAACTAGATAGCAAATGTAATGAGCTATTTCTATATGCATCAACAAGGATGGATCTTATAAACAATATTGATTGAAGCAAGTAAAATAAAAACACACTGCATGATTACATTTGTATCAAATTCATTAACAAACAAAAATTAACTATGGTATTAAGAGATAGGTGTTAGTCTGCTCGAACTGCCTAACAAAATGTCACAGACTGGGTGGCCTAAACAACTGACATTTATTTTCTTATTTCTGGAGTTTGGAAGCCCAATATCAACATTCTAACATGGTCAGTTTCTGGTGATACTTCTTCCTGGCCTATAGATGGCCATCTTCTCTCTGTGTGTTCTCCAGACCTCTTTTCTTTGTGCTCTTGGGAAGAGTGCAAGCTCCGGTGTCTGTCCTTTTAAGGACACTAATCTTACTTATCCATGGCTTCGCAAAGAGCTCAGTGGTAAAGAATCCGCCTGCCAGTGCAGGAGACGAACAGGTTCGATCCCTGGATCAGGAAGATCACCTCGAGAAGGAAATGGCAGCTTGCTCCAGTATTCTTGCCTGGAAAATTCCATGGACAGAGGAGTGTGGCAGGCTACAGTCCATGTGTAACAAAGAGTCAGATATGACTGAGCATGCATGCTTTATTGATTTTGAATCAGTTGTTAGGAATAAATTTCATCCTGGGCTGCCCTGGTGACTCAGTGGTAAAGAATCAACCTGCCAACGCGGGAGACACAGGTTCGGTCCCTGGTCTGGGAAGATCCCATATGCTGTGGAGCATCTGAGTTCTTGTGCCACAGCTATTAGGCTGGTGCTCTAGAGCCTGGGAAACCTCAGCTATTGAAACCTTGTGCCCTAGTGCCCGTGCTCCGCAACAAGAGAAGCCACCACAATGAGAAGCCTGCGCATCACAACTAGAGAGTAGCCCCCACGTGCCACAACTAGAGACAAATCCATGCAACAAGAAGACTCAGCACAGCCTATATGTGTGTGTGTGTGTGTATATATACATACACACACACACATATGAGCCTGACAGACTATAGTCCATGGGGTTGCGCAGAGTCGGACATGACTGAAGTGACGAAGCAGCAGCAGCATATATACATATGGTCCTGTTAAAGATTATCTTTGGCTGGTAAGGTTACAGAATAGAGGAGCTTTTCAAATGTGAACTGTCTCCAAATATGAATAAAAGAAATTCTGACTAGAAATAGAGTATTTTTTGTAGTTTTAATCTCTTTGGGCATCATTAGTCAAATTGGTAATCCACTAACATGGTAAATTCATTTCTACTTTCAGCAGTCTTTCAAAAGGAGTGGGAGTTGCTGTCATACTCAAAAACTTATGTATCTGATTTCCTCTTCATCCTGAAAATTAACCCCTTCAACTTGAGGGACATCCTTATATCCTACCCAGATTGGTTGAGGGCTGAGAAGGCAGTGGATGGTACTTCTCAGTCTGAGTAGATCATTAGCCATGTTCTAAAACCTAGTCATTTGTGGATACTATATGGAAGAAATGAGAAAGCAGTAACTTATCCCTTAGGAAAACTTCTCATCAAAAATTTTTTTTTCATTATAGGTAATTCACTCCATTCTGCTCTTTCCAACAATTGAGCGAATATCTGAGTCACCCAAAGGCAAGTTTGCCACACCTCTTTTGTGCTGGCTTCGATATGCTCTCTATGTTCCTTGCTACTTATTGCTTAAACCATGGCCTGAGAAAATCAAGTCCTTGATGACCAGAATGGTCCTTCAAATGATGGACATACCAAGGGAATTTTTGTGTCTGAATATGTTGGAACCGTTCTGCCTTGGTAAGCACATTTTAAAATGTATATGTTTATTCTTATATCAGAAAGTGTTAAGAGAATAACCTCAGACAGTGGGTGAGTCTCAAACAAGGAATTATTTGTTATATTTTTCTCCTAAAAGTTTAAAACTAGAAACAAAATGAAAATAGGGATATTCTAAATGACAGAGAAGCCTCATCAGGCTTTAATTTTAAACCTTATCCTTCTGATTCTCTACTCTAGCTGTAGGACAATGAGAAAGAATTCTTCTCTATCTACTATATATGGAGTCTCTTACAGGAATCTACGGTGTTCCCTGTTAAGCTCAGTGTATACACTGCAAAAATCAGCACAAGGAAACCAGGCCTAATATCCCCATAGAGTGAATAAACTATGATTTTGCTTTGCTCTTTAGAAGTTTTTGAAGAGATTTTAAAAAGTAATAAATAGTAGTCATGGTAGTATAACATTGGAGGCTTTAATAATTATAGTTTCTGAATATGCCAGGGAATGTTTTTGATACTTTACTTTTTGGCTTCAAATGTTATTTTTAAATGTAATTTATCTTTTAGTTAGTACTAATTTATACTATATTTACAAATGATTTTAATAATAAAATTATGCTACCTCCATAGTCTATAAAATGGAGATAATAATATCCTGTACCTCAAAAGATTATTACAGGGTTAAATGTGATAATTTATGCAAAGTGCCTATCTAGTATTTTATTTATAATAAGCCTCCAATAAATGGTATAGCAGCAGTTGCAGCAGCAGCTAATAGCACTATTCTAAGCTTTTACCTGTAATCCTCAGAAGAACTAATGAAGTTCAGGTATTCCTGTCCTCATTTTACAGATGAAGATACTGAGGTTCAGAGAAGTTACATAGTTTGCCTGAAGTCACACAACTAGTGGGTAGTGTTCAAATTCCAGCAGTATGCCACTGTGTTACGCTTCCTTTTACTGTAGCTGCTGCTGCTGTCTCTTTGCTCCAGTCAAGCATAAAAGCAGGACTACTGTCTAAAGTTTATGGTGCTCACTTACATTGATTCCCACAATTTCATATGCATAGTGAATTCAGAAACAAGTCACACCCCTGCCTTTATAGTTATACAGCCACAGATTACGCGGGACGTGTTTTTCTAAATAGCAAGAAGCAGTCATCAGAAATACAAAGTTCAGTCTATTTTCTGTATTTATGGACTTCCCCCTCAACAATGTTCTACCAACACCTATTGTTTATTATAGGCTTAGCAAGGGAGAGGAAGAAGATAAGATAGGGAGAAGGGAAGCCAGGCTTGGAACAGTCATAAAAATGACCAAAGACTGAAGTTGGAGATGTCCCTTGAGGACCTGTTGGTACAGCCCCTTATTTTTCCCCTCATAGAAGAGAAAAAAATAGCCTAGTAAGTGAAAATGGCAATGACTGTAAGTCATACACCCTCAGTGAAATACCTAGAATTACCACTTTAAAATCTACATAAGGAGACATATTTAAAAAAACAAAAACACTATAAGTAAATCAAAATAGAATTCTAAAACATTCAGTAACACATAGACAGGCCAGAGAAAGAACATAGAAAACTAGAAAACAGATAGCTATCAGAAAACAAATAATAAAATGGCAAACAAGCTCTAACATTACCAATAGTTACATTAAAGTAAATGATCAAAATACACCAATTAAAAGATGAAGATTGACAACATGAATTTAAAAACGTAACCTGAGTATATGCTATCTTCAGAAAATGTAGTTAAAGCATAATCATATAGGTAGGTTGAAAGTAACAGAATATGAAAAGATATATCATGCAAATATTAATCAAAATGAACCAGGAATGATTATATTAATATCAGATAAAGTAGACTTCAGAGCAAAGAAAATTATCAGGAACAGAGAGGGACATTACATAATGATAATAGTAAAAGAGTTAATCTACTAAGGAGTCATAGTAATTCTAATAGGTGTATGTACAAAACAAGTGTGCTGCAGAATACATGAAGCAAAAACTGATACAACTGAAAGGAGTAATGGACAGATCCACAATTATAGCTGGATACGTAAATATCCTTCTCCACAATCAGTAGAATCATAGGACAGAAAGTTAGCAAGGATATAGGTGAATCAGCAACCATATCAACCAACAGGATTTAATTTATAGAAAATGACAACTCACTCCAGTATTCTTGCCTGGGAAATCCCATGGGCAGGGGAGTCTGGCGGGCTACAGTCCATGAGGTTGCCACAAGTTGGACATGACTGACACACTGAGCTGCTAAGTATGCACTCACATAGAACACTTCACCCCAAACATCTGGGTTTCTGATAGGCGTTAGATAGACTTGTGCTTTCCTTCTGCCTCTTTAGCAGTATTCTCTAAACCCAAATCAAGACATGGGATGTTAAGAAAGTTTTGTTTCCTATATATAGTTAGTGATTGTATAAAACATTACATATGACATGTGATCTGTTTAATATTTTTCTATTAAAACAGATACTTATGTAAAGATTTTTTTCAGTTTTTCTACACCAGAATTATAAATTCCCTCTTAAAGACGCAGGCTCCATACGTTGTGCTCAAGGGAAAGGAATCTTCCTTTCAGCTGCAGTGATTGACTCCTCCTGAGTCTTTGGGAGCCCTGAATGCAGGCATCAAGGAGCAAGACAGTTTGGGCACAGGACACGTTCCCCTCCGTGACTCAAGGCAACCAGAGCCTTCCATCTGCATTGTTGCTTGGGGGAGCTGTGGAATTTCTTTCCCATAGTACAGTTACACGATGTGCAAAATAGACTGTAAACCAGACTAAACACTCAGCCACGTTGCTTCATCTCCAAACAACCAACTTGCAAACAAACTTTTGGAGCATAGCCCTTGTATCTCTGACATCCCTTCCTTCTCTGATTTTCTGTTCTCTTCCTTCTATTGATAGATCTGGCTTTCTAACATCCAAGTAACCAATACTTTAGTAGTCTCTTTTTTTCCCTCATTACTCACCCCATCTATAATAACTTTGGGTAAAGAGAAAGAAGGCAAGAATTACCTGTGTTCTTTCTGCTTTGTGTTCTTGGTTTATTCTCTACAAGAATGTTCAATCTTCTACTCATGACAGTAGGCTAATCCTTAACCAAGCATCTCCATCATCCTAGCCAGCATCTTTTTACCTCTCCACTTTGGATACCAATTCACCCTTGCCTCTTCTCGCAATGGCTACCACAGAACGTACCTTTACCCAGACTTGCCCTGGCCATCCCACTAGTGATTCCTGTTACCTTGCTTAGGACAAATGGAAGAAGGTCCCAGCTGAGAGAGACTGATACGCTTAAATCCCTGACCCTTGAAGATGATTAGTGTATTCCTCCTGAGCTTCTATCCCATGAATAGTGAAGGTTAATCAATATTTCAACCAACCACTTGAGTTGATGACATGATTTTCATGTTACAGAAAGAGAGGGCTCATTGGGGGAAAGGAATACCAGATCTGAGACCATTCACAGTGGTGAAATCTGTACTCTGCAGGCCTCCCTCCTCCAGACCTACTACTTCTCTGTGGTTTGACTATCATCCAGACAATGACCTCCAGTATACCAGTCTGACCAGTTTACCTCCTAAAAGGAGGACTTGCAGTGTTTGCACATTATGTAATGTCTGTGCTTCAGTAGAAATCTTACGGAAACAAACGGAGGAAGTTTGCCAGTCCAAGTGGTGGATAATAAATCCTGACCTATCTGGATAGAAACAGATTTTCTGTATCCTTTAGTTTATACACATATTTTTTTGTGGTAGTAAGGTCTGAAAAGTTCAAGGAACCAAACTATTCAGATATTTCAAATGCTATTGTCGTTTTGGCAAAAATGGCAGTTCTTATAGGCTTAGAGTCTGTGTATTAGCCCTCTTTACCAGACTGAGTAAAACCTCCTTTCCTATCCAGCATTCAAGATAGAGTAGCCCTAATTCAGTTAGTGTACTTCATAAACTTCACCATGTGTTCATCAATTCAATTTATGTAACTAGATTGTTTTGCATATTACTTTTAAAGAAAATGTATGGGTTTTTTTTTCCCTTTAATTCTGTAATAGTTGCTACTATGTATTTTCTTTATAATAGATGTTCTTCTGTTTCATGAGAAATAAGACTTCTCACTGAGACAGCTAAATTGGATTTTCTGATCAAAGCTAAAGGCAAATATATTTTAGCTTAGCAGTATCACGTCAAGATAATTAACATTAAAAAATATTCTAGAGTCTTTTTGTTAGTTAGACCAAATTGATGTCTTAATTCCTTTCACTTACCTAATTAGAAAAACATAGTGCAGACAAAGGGCATTCCTGGTAGATTACATTACTTTTGTTGCAGGCATTCTTGTAAGAGACTTTTGTAATCTTTCCTTTCCTTAATCAATATGGAAATAACTTTTAAAAGCATGTACAGTTATATGACCTGAAAACTATTCAGTAACACATAAGCTTCACTAAAGAATCACAAATTTCTTCTCAGAATATTTTTTACTTAATCCCAGAATAATATTTTGAATAAGACAAAACTGGACTCACACGTTACCTAGTCTCTCATTTTTGTGTGTAACTTGGGAAAATCCATTAAAAGCCAACTTCAGCTTTAATTATTCGTGGAAGTTTAGCCTTAAATTCAGCAGTGAAGGAAAAAAATTTTTTGTGTGTGTGGTCAGTATTAGGATTTAGGCAAAAGGTAATTAGATATGATACTAGAATATCACCTCTGCTTTAGAATTAAATGCTCAAAGAAGGTTTTGTTATTGTTTTCTATGGAAGTTTGTGTGTGTGTGTATGTGTGTGTGTGTGTGTGTGTGTGTGTGTATTTAAATTATCTACCCCTCTAAAAAGTTGTATTATTTTTAAAAAATCATATGCCTTGAGTTGTGTGTTTTACTTTGATGAACTCTGTCACATTGATAAGACTATCTATTTACAAATCAGATCAACGAATACCTGCCAACTTGGCTTCCCCATGTCAGTGTCTGGACTCTTGTGACACCAGCTCTTGCTCTACCTCAAGGAAGGCAGTAGGTTTTTCCTCCTGACCCTCCCCACAAACCTTCCCCTAAAAAGAAAAACACCAGCTCAGTCCCTACCCATTTATTTTATTTAACAACCCTTACTAACACTTGCCATGAACCAAGGACCTGGATAATCACTGGAGATAATAATTGAAATATAGCTGTCGATATATATATATATATAAAATCACCCTAACATTATATTTACATTTATATTTATATAGCATGGTAGAGGAAATCAGTGTGAGGAATTTTAATATATCACAGTTAAGACTGATATGAACACAGTTACAGGGCAGAAATGGTACCAAGAAAGGGAGAAACTAGTTCTACCTAGGTAAATAAGGGAGAAGACAAATGAATTTGGACTTGAAGATGACTTGGGAATTTTCCAGATGGACAAAATGGCATTAAGGTAGGTGATTAGGTTAATTAAAAAGAAGGCAGCCTTCTGTTGTAGATTATGTTTACTTGGAGAATTTAGTGATAGCATTTAGCCTGTGACACGAATGTCCTATTGGTCTTCCGGTTTTAGCCTGCCTTCATTTCGTTCCTTGGCCACTCCACTGTGAGTTGAAGTCCTGTAATAATACTTAAACACTAAGAAGATTTCAGAAGATGATGGTAGCAATAAAATAGAACATTAGGTTCAGTGAGGTTTTTTAACACCTGTATTTAGATTTGTTATGAAATGAAAGTAAGTAAGTACCATTCTTCTAAATCATTCTCTTCCCTTCATGTTTTGTTTCCATTACTCCTGCTGCTGCTAAGTTGCTTCAGTCGTGTCCGACTCTGTGCGACCCCATAGACGGGAGCCCACCAGGCTCCCCCGTCCCTGGCATTCTCCAGGCAAGAACACCGGAGTGGGTTGCCATTTCCTTCTCCATTACTCCTACTACTAGATATTTCCTTCACTGTGGTGCCTGAAACTCTGATTTCTGCTGGGTTTCCAGGAATGCTGTCAACAGTCATTGCCAGGAGAAATGTGTTTTCCCCTTAGGAAATTACGCTTCTATCTGGTATTATTGTTTCTGACCACTGTGTTATGTTACAAGCATTTCTGAGGGAAGAAAAGGATGGCTTCCTTGGAGCAGTTACTGGAAAGGAAACTTGTATTCTACTTTCTAAAAGCAAACAATGAAAAAGTGTACTTAGATGGGAAATTACCAGGAAAAACAAAAATGAGAATAAAGGTGAAGCACATCCCCCGATGAAAATTTTGCTTTTTAGAAATAAAAGATTCCTTACACGTTTTTTGAATTTTTATACATTTTACTAATTCAAGAATAACACTGCAGAAAAGTGCTGGAAACATAAAAATGTTTACCTCCATGAATGATCAGAAAGAAAACTCCCATGTAACTTCCACCCAGCTCAAGAAGCACCATTGCCTGGATATCACAAGCCTCTTTTATGCCCCCTGCATACCCCAAGTCCACTCCTGAGCTCATTCAGGTTGTCAGCTGAATCTAGTTCACTTGGCGTTTTGATTGTAGTCCCTATTTTCTTGCTGTTTGTCAGCAAGGGGTCCCTCTCAGCTCCTTGAGGTTAGTTTCATATCCTTCTCACATGGGCTCCGTCTTCAAACCAACAGCAGTGCATTTCATCCTCTTAGGACTTTGAATCTGTGACTTTCTTTTCTGCCACTAGCCAGAGAGAACTCAGATTTTTAAGGACTCATGTGATTAGGTCAGGCCCACTGGGATAATCTCCCTTAAAGTCATCTCCATTTTATAACATAACCTAGTCATGGGAGCAATATGTCATCTTACTCACAGGTTTCACCCACACTCAGAGGGGATTGATTATAAAAGGGCAAGGATCATTTGTGTCATCTGAGAATTCTGCCTACCAGAGACCACCTGTTTTCTGCTGTTCTGAAATGCCACCTTTGTCAAGAATTAAATAACCATATAGGTGTAGTCATTTCTGGAAGAATTTATTTAGAATCAATATTATTTCTTCTTTGAATATTTCATAGAATGGACCAATGAACTCATCTTGCCCTGGAGTTTTCTTTGTGGAGAGGCTTTTAAGTTACAAATTTAATTTCTTTAATAGATAGGAGAACTATTGAGGTTACCTATTGTCATGCATGCTTAGTCACTCAGTCGTGTCTGACTCTTTGCAAACCCTTGGACTGTAGCCAGCCAGGCTCCTCTGTCCATGGGATTTCTTTTCCAAGCAAGAATACTGGAGTGGGTTGCCATTTTCTCCTCCAAGGGATCTTGCCAACCCAGGGATCGAACCCACATCTCCTGCATTGCAGGTAGATTCTTAACTGCTGAGCCATCAGGGAAGCCTCTATCTGTTGTCAAGTGAGCTTCAAATTTGTGTCTGTGTACAGACTGTCTGTTTCATCTGAGTTTTTAAATTTCATGGCAAAGTCCACAAAATTACCTGATAATCATTACTTTGCCAGCAAAGGTCCGTCTAGTCAAGGCTATGGTTTTTCCAGTAGTCATATTTGGATGTGAGAGTTGGAGTATAAAGATAGCTGAGCGCAGAATTGATGCTTTTGAACTGTGGTGTTGGTGAAGACTCTTGAGAGTCCCTTGGACAGCAAGGAGATCAACCAGTCAATCCTAAAGGAGATCAGTCCTGAGTGTTCATTGGAAGGACTAATGTTGAAGCTGAAACTCCAGTACTTCAGCCATCTGCTGCGAAGAGCTGACTCGTTGAAAAGACCCTGATGCTGGGAAAGATTGAGGGCAGGAGGAGAACGGGAGGACAGAGGATAAGATGGTTGGATGGCATCACCAACTTGATGGACATGAGTTTGAGTAAACTCTGGGAGTTAGTGATGGACAGGGAGGCCTGGCGTGCTGTGGTCCATGGGGTCACAAAGAGTCGGACATGACTGAGTGACTGAACTGAACTGATCCTTTTGATGTCGGTAGTATCTGAAGGGTTATCATTTCTCATTCCTGATATTGGTAATGTTTTATGTATTCTCACATTTTTTTCTGAACAGTCTGGCTATAGAGATTTATCAGCTTTATTGAACTTGTTTTTAGTTTCATTTAGTTTCTCACTTGTTTTTCTGGTCTCAATTTGATTAATTTCTGCTGTGAACCTTATTATTGCTTTTTTCTGCCTACTGATTGGAGTCAGACCAACTATCTTTTATATCAATATACACAAGTATGTTAAGTCCTATATTTAAGAGAGAGAGACTTTAAACTATGTTTTTAAAAAGACCCATTTATGATTTCAAGAGACATACTTAAAATGACAAAAGATTAAAAATAAAAGACAAATAGGAGGATGATGCCAAAAAGAAAGCAAATTAACAGTAATAATACCAACCAAAGTGGAATTCACGGCACAGAGAATCAAATGAAATTTTGTGTAGCAGTACCAGAAAGTCTTTACCACTGAGCTACCAGGGAAGCCCACAAATTTGGATTATCACTGGCTTTCTTCCTCTTTTCCAGATATTTGTCATCTTGAAAATGGGAGTCACTCTCCCTATTTTGCATATAACAGGTATAATAGGACTGACCTTCATTAACAACTAACTCTTCAAGATCATTTAAACCTATTTTAAAACAGACATTCTTTATAGTTGTGTCCTTTCTAAAAAAAAAGGTTACCAAGATGTTTTAATGTTTGCAACTGTGTGTGGTTTCCCTGGTATGTATGATTTATCTGTTAAAATGTGTGATTCTAATCCTTAAGTCATAAAAATACCTTGATCAGGTACAGTGACACACATCTGCTGTGATATCTGACATTAGGCCATCATACAGCTAAACGTTGCTGCTGAGAAAGCCAGGTGAAGGTAAGAGAGAGCCTTACATAGGGCATGCCCTTGTTTCCAGAGTCAGTGCATGTCACTGACTCACACGCCTCTCTTGGACTCACTGACATCTTACATCACATAGCACTTGCCAAAAGAAAAGGGTGAAACAGGAATTGGCTACAATTAATTTGACATTTGTGTTTGCTCTATATATTCTAAATGTTTGTCTTTTTTTTTTTTTTAATGTAGTTAACGCTGCCTACCTTGGGAGCCAAGAAATGAGGGAGGTAGTGAAGAGAGACAATGAAACCATCAAAGAACATTTACCTAAGGTAATCACTTTAGTGCTGCAGTACTTACTGAGGATGAAAGGCTGCTGCTGCTGCTAAGTCACTTCAGTCGTGTCTGACTCTGTGTGACCCCATAGATGGCAGCCCACCAGGCTCCCCTGTCCCTGGGATTCTCCAGGCAAGAACACTGGAGTGGGTTGCCATTTCCTTCTCCAATGCATGAAAGTGAAAAGTGACAGGGAAGTTGCTCAGTCGTGTCCGACTCTTTGCGACCCCATGGACTGTAGCCCACCAGGCTCCTCCATCCATGGGATTTTCAAGGCAAGAGGACTGGAGTGGGGTGCCATCGCCTTCTCTCGATGAAAGGCTAGAGTTGGTTAGAATTTGTAAGACCTCAAGGGTTTGTAAATTTCAGATCATGTTCTAGTTAACGTTAACATAGTCCTTGAAAGTTGCATAGAAAGTAAGTAAAGCTGACTGCATAGTTACTTAAATATGTTTTACCACCTGTTTTTGTTGGGTTTATTTTTAGAATTAATACTTTTCTTTAGAGCTCTGTACTGAAAAGACTCACAATAATATTTATGGGGAAAAAAAGTTATTTTAAAATATAAGCAAAACATTGGAAAAGAACTGACATTCCTGTGATCTGATGACTCAGTGAGCCCATCTTTCTTATTCTCCAATGCATTAGTGTAGGAATGCCGAGTTCTGACATGAAGGCCAGTTTTCTATACAAGCAGGTGCAGAAAGAAAACGATTGAAATAGTTAGCACTTTTAAGTTGCTGTTGTAAGTGATAAAACCTTAATACAAGCGTATTTGGAAGTACCAGTTTCTGAAACTGTGAGGGGCCATGCTTTAGGATGTGTCAAAGCACCCTAGAATTTAGGTGGCCCTGGGACTCCCATGGCAGCGTCTACCTGTTTGTCCATTTTGAATAGGATAGAGTTGTGCCATCTAACATTATAGCCACTAGCCACATGGGGTTTATTCACGGCTCCTCTGAATTGACCTGTGCCATAAGTATAAAATACACATTGGATTTCAGAAATTTAGTACCAAAAAAAACAGTAAAATATTTCACTAACGTTTATGTATTAATTACATGTTGAAAATGGTAATATTTTAGATACATTGGGTTAAATAATATATTGGATTGGCCAAAAATTTTGTTCGGATTTTTCCATGTGATGTCACAGAAAAAGCTGAATGAACATTTTGGCTAATCCAATATATTATTAAAAGTAATTTCATCCGTTCCTTTATACGACAGTTTTAAAAATGTAATTATTAGAAAATACACTAAACATTTTATGTAAAATATAGTTAAAGAGTTTTTTTGGTAATTACCTGCGTGCCTTTGTATTTCTGTTGGACTGTGCTAATATAGAACTTTGTAGTCAGTGCTGAACTGTGACATCTGCTGGATGCAATGAAATGAGCCCCACTGAGTGACCAACTCTTACAGGGCCCAGGAACCTACAATCTGCAGGTAAAATCTTAGATACCCTGCTGTGTTTAGAATCTTTGAGACACTTGATTTAAACTTGCCTATAGTTAATTCATATTTCTATAACCTCCCAATAAAGTTATCTTAAAGCAAGACATGTATATATTCTTAAAAAAATACTTTTAGAATATTGATCTATCGTAGCTTCACCCGGAGAGGACTTTTGAAAGTGCCAGTGTGTTTGTCTTATGACCACAGTGGTCATCATATTTCTAAAATAGCAGTTGGCTGGAGATTGAAATTTTGAAGACAGAGAATACCCTCACTAACTGAGTGGGGAGGTTGGGGCCTCATAGGGACCCACTTCCTAGGGCTTGCAACTGTTTCCTGTCCCTGATGTCTGTGAAAATGCAAGAAAAACAGTATTTTATGTTTTAGTTAAATTAAAGTGAATGTGATTCAAAGCCTCGGTTAAGTTTGCAAGGCTGGAAGTTGATAAAAACAACTCAATTCCCAGTTAAGAAGACTGGCAGATGCTCATTTCCGAAATGGACGCTTGCTGAATGACTAGACCCGTCATGTGTCATATTCTGTCTTACCACCTGTGGAAGCCAGCTGCTGCGAAGTACTCATCATTCCTGGATTCTGTTTGTATGTTGTGCTCAGAGAGAGGTCAAAGGAAGGTGCTAACTTATTCCTGTCCTAAGTTAAATCCATATGCAAGTGTAATCATTCCCAGATAGAGGGCCGCTCATGGTAACAGTGTCAGGACTGTACTTTGCAGAAACTTTTGTGGGAGAAATATGGAGGTGTATGGTAGATGGCAGGCATTTCAAGGTTAATGTTAACGCACAGTCACAGGGCTAAACCTTTCCAGCTAGAGGGAATGGTTTTATTTTGTTTTTAAGATAGCATTGAATGTATTCATGAAACTTGGGAAAGCAAGGCATGTTTAGTTTAATGATGCAAAACTACCTGCAGTTAATTGACTACCCTCTCTACCAGCCACATTTGAATTCTGCCCCAGAATAATACAGTTCCAACTGCTAAGTGAAACAAGGTATAAAAAGACAAGAAGTTTATTGCAATTTTTTGTTTCTGTAATGAAAAAAAAAAAGGAAACATGCTGTAATTTAATATTGGTAAAAAGCTGAATCAACATATGTCCCAGGCTGCTTGAGAAAGTAAAGATACGAAAGGGCACACGGTTCTAGAAAAATAGTGGGCATTTCCCCACGCCTTCCAAATCAATTCCCAAGACTAGACATATCCCTATTTTATTTTTTTTAATGTTTATTTGGCTGCATCAGATCTTAGTTGCAACACTTGGCAGGATCTTTCACTGCAGCATGTAGACTCTGTTAGTTATGGCATATGGGCTTTAGTTGCTCCATGGCACGTGGGATTTTAGTTATCTGACCAAGGATCGAACCTGCATCCCCTGCATTGCAAGGTGGATTCTTAAGTGCTGAACCACCAGGGAAGTCCCCATACCCCTGTTTTAGGTAATTGTAGTCACAGATACTCTGTCCCATCTCAGCCCAAACATAAGCATTCAGAAACCTCTTTCCTGTTCAGGACTGCACATTGTGAGGGTGTTTTGAGCCACACATTTTGTTGCAAAAATCATTCAATTTATCTGTTATTTAACTTTTAAAACAGTTCTGGAAATTATATCTTTGTGCCATCCAGGCAGGAAGCCACAGTCGTCTAAAAACAGTCACTCTGCTGCCTCATGTGGACGGCCTTCGGATTCTTTCTCCTCCTCTAGAACGGTCATAATCAGCAGGCTTTGTATCTAAATCCAAACTTTTTACCACTGCATTTCCATATGAGGATAACTTTTTAATCTTCTTGAAGCTAATGAGCCTTTAAAACTCTGAAAGTCTCCAGAGCTGACTGTCTTCCTACTTTCCAAGGTCTGGAGACTTTCCACCCAGAGTCAGCAGTGCTTCAGCACTACATACAATGGTTTCCTTTTCCTGAAGCAAAGATATCAGACTCAGTTGTCTCCAAAAGAGTGGAGCAGGGCCTGTGGCATCACAGGTGGTGTTCTTTCCTCACCTGACTAAATTCTACCTGCCCTTTAGGACTTGGCCCCATTGTCATCTTTAAGAGGCCTTCCCCAGACCCAAATTCTGGTTAGAAGACCCTCCCCTCAGCGCCCCTGGCTGCATATGTAGAGCTATAATATCACATGTCTTACATGGTATTTAAATGGTATGTTCTCACCCCTACACTCCTTGGAGGTTTTTCTCATCTTGGTGTCCGTGTGCCTAGCACAGGTCAGGTCAGTCACTCGATCGTGTGTGACCCTTTGCGACCCCATGAACCGCAGCATGCCAGGCCTCCCTGTCCATCACCATCTCCCAGAGTTCACTCAAACTCACGGCCATCGAGTCCCTGATGCCATCCAGCCATCTCATCCTCGGTCGTCCCCTTCTCCTCCTGCCCCCAGTCCCTCCCAGCATCAGAGTCTTTTCCAATGAATCAACTCTTTGCATGAGGTGGCCAAAGTACTGGAGCTTCAGCTTTAGCATCAGTCCTTCCAAAGAAATCCCAGGGCTGATCTCCTTCAGAATGGACTGGTTGGATCTCCTTGCAGTCCAAGGGACTAACAAGAGTCTTCTCCAACAACACAGTTCAAAAGCATCAATTCTTTAGTGCTCAGCCTTCTTCACAGTCCAGCTCTCACATCCATACATGACCACAGGAAAAACCATAGCCTTGACTAGACAGACCTTAGTCGGCAAAGTAATGTCTCTGCTTTTGAATATGCTATCTAGGTTGGTCACAACTTTTCTTCCAAGGAGTAAGGGTCTTTTAATTTCATGGCTGCAGTCACCATCTGCAGTGATTTTGGAGCCCCTAAAAATAAAGTCTGACACAGTTTCCCCATCTATTTCCCATGAAGTGATGGGACCGGATGCCATTATCTTCGTTTTCTGAATGTTGAGCTTTAAGCCAACTTTTGCACTCTCCTCTTTCACTTTCAACAAGAGGCTTTTTAGCTCCTCTTCACTTTCTGCCATAAGGGTGGTGTCATCTGCATATCTGAGGTGATTGATATTTCTCCCGGCAATCTTGATTCCAGCTTGTGTTTCTTCCAGTCCAGCGTTTCTCATGATGTACTCTACATATAAGTTAAATAAGTAGGGTGACAATATACAGCCTTGACGTACTCCTTTTCCTATTTGGGACCAGTCTGCTGTTCCATGTCCAGTTCTAACTGTTGCTTCCTGACCTGCATACAGATTTCTCAAGAGGCAGGTCAGGTGGTCTGGTATTCCCATCTCTTTCAGAATTTTCCACACTTTATTGTCATCCACACAGTCAAAGGCTTTGGCATAGTCAATAAAGCAGAAATAGATGTTTTTCTGGAACTCTCTTGCTTTTTCCATGATCCAGCGGATGTTGGCCATTTGATCTCTGGTTCCTCTGCCTTTTCTAAAACCAGCTTGAACATCTGGAATTTCATGGTTCATGTATTGCTGAAGCCTGGCTTGGAGAATTTTGAGCATTACTTTACTAGCATGTGCTGCTGCTGCTGCTGCTAAGTCGCTTCAGTCGTGTCCAACTCTGTGTGACCCCATAGACAGCAGCCCACCACACTACTAGCATGTGAGATGACTGCAATTGTGCGGTAGTTTGAGCATTCTTTGGCATTGCCTTTCTTTTGGATTGGAATGAAAACTGACCTTTCCAGTCCTGTGGCCACTGCTGAGTTTTCCAAATTTGCTAGCATATTGAGTGCAGCACTTTCACAGCATCATCTTTCAGAATTTGAAATAGCTTGATAGGAATTCCATCACCTCCACTAGCTTTGTTCATAGTGATGCTTTCTACGGCCCACTTGACTTCACATTCCAGGATGTCTGGCTCTAGATGAGTGATTACACCATTGTGATTATCTGGGTCGTGAAGATCTTTTTGTACAGTTCTTCTGTGTATTCTTGCCACCTCTTCTTAATATCTTCTGCTTCTGTTAGGTCCATACCATTTTTGTCCTTTATAGAGCCCATCTTTGCATGAAATGTTCCCTTGGTATCTCTAATTTTCTTGAAGAGATCTCTAGTCTTTCCCATTCTGTTCTTTTCCTCTATTTCTTTGCATTGATCGCTGAAGAAGGCTTTCTTATCTCCTCTTGCTATTCTTTGGAACTCTGCATTCAGATGCTTATATCTTTCCTCTTCTCCTTTGCTTTTCTCCTCTCTTCTTTTCACAGCTATTTGTAAGGCCTCCCCAGACAGCCATTTTGCTTTTTTGCATTTCTTTTCCATGGGAATGGTCTTGATCCCGTCTCCTGTACAATGTCATGAACCTCATTCCATAGTTCATCAGGCACTCTATCTATCAGATCTAGGCCCTTAAATCTATTTCTCACTTCCACTGTATAATCATAAGGGTTTTGATTTAGTTCATACCTGAATGGTCTAGCGGTTTTCCCTACTTTCTTCAATTTAAGTCTGAATTTGGTAATAAGGAGTTCATGATCTGAGCCACAGTCAGCTCCCGGTCTTGTTTTTGTTGACTGTATAGAGCTTCTCCATCTTTGGCTGCAAAGAATATAATCAATCTGATTTTGGTGTTGACCATCTGGTGATGTCCATGTGTAGAGTCTTCTCTTGTGTTGTTGGAAGAGGGTGTTTGCTATAACCAGTGCATTTTCTTGGCAAAACTCTATTAGTCTTTGTCCTGCTTCATTCTGCATTCCAAGGCCAAATTTGCCTGTTACTCCAGGTGTTTCTTGACTTCCTACTTTTTCATTCCAGTCCCCTATAATGAAAAGGACATCTTTTTTGGGTGTAAGTTCTAAAAGGTCTTGTAGGTCTACAGAAGAGTCCGAAATGCCATACTTGGATGCAATCTCAAAAACGACAGAATGATCTCTGTTCATTTCCAAGGCAAACCATTCAATATCACAGTAATCCAAGTCTATGCCCCAACCAGTAACGCTAAAGAAGCTGAAGTTGGCCTAGCACAGTGCATCATATTTGGTGAACAATCACTTAATGTAGAGTAGATAGATGGACAGGAAAGCTGTGAGAGTATGGATTCTAAGCCGTTTTTGTGCCATGAATCTCTCTGACTGTGTCATGGATGGACTCCTCAGAATAATACTTTTTTTAAGTATGTGAAGTATATTTTTTACCACAAAAAAGTTATATTGAAGTATCACTATCCAAATACAATAAAAGCATATTTGTGATGTATATTATGTGCATCTTTACTAACAAAATAAATGTGATATACCGTCAGTCAGAATTACTGTTGTAAATTTGTAGTGATGTGCAGAAAAACTGTTAGTTTACCTACAACCAGTGTACCGTAATTTGAAGATTTCAGTAATTTATAGATGACAAACAATAGATATTTCTAATCCTTCTGAAATCATGGTTAGAGGTTAGCAAAAAAGGATGCATTCCTTTTCCTATCCAAGTTCACATTACCCTCTCCCTACAACTGCCACTGCATCTACCCATGAATGTGTGTGGACCTGTGGACCCCAGGTGAAGAAGTTTTGCTTTGAGGTCTGGAGAAGATTAGGCAACATGGTGTTAACTCTGGCTTGGGCACTGGCCTGTGAACAGAAAGCCATGATGTACTACACTAAAGAGACTATTTTGAGTTGTTGGGCAGTTGAAGGGTTTAAGAAGGAGGGTAATAATCAAGGTGATGTTCAAGAGGTTTAACAACCATATCCCTTAACCACTGACCCATCAGAACATACGCCATCTGTGAACAAAGAGTCAGTTCAGAGATACCGGTTCATATCAGTTAGCCCAAGGAATGTGGCTACATTAACCAGTGAAGGGAATTATTTGGAAAAATGCATATCAGAATGTTGGAAAAGAATGAAATTTGAGGTGGGAACACTGTTTAGAAGACTTTTATAAGAACTAAGGCAAGGGAGTTGGGGGTAAAGAGGGGGGTAGAATTTGGAAAGATCCAGGAAGTAGAATCAAAGACACTTACAGCTCAGAGTTCATGAAAGCATGGAGACGACGGAGTAAGATTATTTCTCTGCATTTGGATTTTGTAACGAGATAGGGAATATGGGAGGAGAAGTGCCAGCAAGTTGCGAGAGCTGCTTGAGAAAGTAGTTCCTTCTGGTCCTTTTGTTTGATATACCTGTGGGACATCCGGGGGACACGTGTCTGGCAGGTGGCTGGATATATGTGGATAGGAAGCCTAGAAGAGGAATCTGGGCTGAACTTTGATTTGGGAATGATGAGGATATTTTTGGAGTCATGAGCACAGGTAATAGTAACCCAAGGAAGTACATAGAATAAGAAGAAAAGACATATAAAGGCTCATCCTTGGGGAACACAGCTAAAAAACTGGGAGGAAAGAGAGGAGCTAATAACTAAGACGGGAGTGGAGGTGGAGGGGGGACAGGAATGAGAGCCAGGATGGAGTAAACCAAAGCAAGAGCATCAACTGTACATTTTTGCCACCACAGTCCCAATCCTTCTGGGAGCCCCCAGGGTATGCTCTGCGTTATGAGGCACCTGGCATATCTGAGGCAAACAGGAGGTCAGCGTTCCCTTGCTCTGTCATTGTTCTCAACTACAAGGGGATGTATGTCTCGTTCACAGAAAAGTGAGTTAGTGTTTGGTTTACAAACTTGAAGTTTTCATTTAAAACTCACTTAGGAGGGAAATTCTAAACTGCCGTGACCATCCTTGGCCCAGGCTCATGGAAACAGCTGGTGTGTGCTACTGCCAGACGGAATTCGAGCATCACTATCGGTCAATAGGGCTCTGAAATCATTCCCAGCAAGAGCACACGAGACGCTGCTTTCTGACCACAGTAGGCAGTGGTGGGAGGACTGCCTGCAAATGGGGCTGCCCCTGCCCCCAGAGGGCCAGCCTGGGGCCACGATGTGATTGGGAAAGGGGCAGAGGGTCCTCAGGAACAGGGGCCTGCCTCTGCCACACTCGCCCCCTCCTGCTTAACCCGCCCGAGCCCAGAGGCTCATGTTGCCTTTGGGAAGGAGCAAACCTCGCACCCGTTCTCTGTGGACCTGGGCATGCAAATCCTTCAGACACGCCCACGTCCTGCTTAGCCAAGCATAGGACGCTCTCCCTGGACCCCACTAACCAAGACTGCCTTTCCGCCAGCCTTGGCCTGAAACTGATTGTGTTAGTTCTGCCTGTTCAGTCTGAAGCCTGTTCAGAATACCATAATCATCCTGGAAATAGATAGTCTGTTTGGGTCTCAGTCATTTGGACCTGGAGACCTCCATCTGAAGCACTTTTCTGCCAGCACACCCTGGAGCTTTTCTGGTGGAGTTTTCTAGAGGAGCGTGATCCAGAGGAGGACGAGCATATGGGAAACAGAGTCCTGAGAGTCACCGCCTGAGGTTCACGCTCCAGCTCCACCACTTGCTTACTTAGGTGACGTTGGTTAAGTTACTGGACTTCACTGGGTCCCCTTTTTTTCATCAATAAAATGGTTTAATAATAGTATCTATTCTCATACAGTTGTTCCAAACCTGTAATGCTACATATAATTCATATAAAGACCTTGCAAGAGTATCTAGCATGTACTAAGCATTGAACAAAAGTTTATTATTATTACAAAGTTAGTCATCTCCTAGGTATGCCTCTGAGTACTTTAAAAAGACTTTGCCTAACTTTTCCTCTCCCTACCCACCCTCTTCAGGGCTTCCCTGATAGCTCAGTTGGTAAAGAATCCTGCTGCAATGCAGGAGACCACGGTTCAATTCCTGGCTTGGGAAGGTCTGCTGCAGAAGGGATAAGCTATCAACTCCAGTATTCTTGGGCTTCCCTTGTGTCTCAGCTGGTAAGAATCCACCTGCAATGCAAGAGACCTGGGTTCAATCCCTGGGTTGGGAAGATCCCCTGGAGGAGGGAAAGGCTACCCACTCCAGTATTCTGACCTAGAAAATTCCATGAACTGTGTATAGTCCATGGAGTCACAGAGTCAGACATGACTGAATGACTTTCACTTTCACCCACCCCTTCAGATGTTTTCACTCTGTAATGAAAGATTTTTGTAATATTAAATACGTAGCCAGTCCCATTCTGGCCACTTCTTCCTAAAAGATGCCTAAGGGAGGTGTTGTGTGGGAGCAGCAGTGAAGGAAAACACAGTATTACTTCATCCTTACCAGAACCTTCAGTCCCCTGGTGCCAAGGGTTCAGGTAAGCTGGCCTCAGCCGTTGCTCTCTGTTAGTTAAGCAAGACCCTTCTCATCTGCCGGTTTCCTGAGCTGTATAACCAGGGAGAAACAGACACACAGGGAGATAAGTTTACTGCTGGTGCCGCATGCTCTGTTGCTTCACCAGAGGAAAATAGATGCCTTGGGTCAGCTCCTCACTCCAGTGCCACGTAAGGAAAAGATGGAACTAGATATCGATGCCCCAGTGACTTCCACTTGGGAACGAGCAGGCTCTGGCCCTTTACACTTGAGTCATACAGAGAAGAGAGAGCCCCACTTTGCAGGGCTTTCGACGCATGATTTTTCCAGTTTCTTGGAGAGTGGCCCAGTCTATAACCCGCTTGGACCTCCTCCAGTGCCTGCAGGGGGAGCAGGGCTCAGTGCTCCTGAAGGATCGTGTGTTCACCTCTGTCCTCGGCCACATTTTTTAATCTTCAGGGATTTTAATTCTCATTTTTTTTAAGAATGATAATTGATCCAGTTCTAGATGCAGGAAAGAAAGGAAACAAGGTAAATAGGACAATGAATTTTCTAAACTCTCCCTTTCTTCAGCTTCTTAAAAACGGTTGCTCAGCCTCTTATACAGAGTGAAATATGTCAGAAAGAGGAAAACAAGGATGGTATATTAATGCATATATATGGAACCTAGAAAAATGGTACTGATGAACCTAGTAGAGAATAGACTTACGGACACAGCAGGGAAAGGTGAGGGTCAGATGAATTGAAAAAGTAGCATTGACATATATACACTATCAGATGCAAAATAGCTAGTTGGTGGGAAGCTGCTATATAACACAGGGAGCCCAGCCTGGCACTCTGTGATGACCTAGAGGGGTGAGATGGGGGGAAGATAGGGAGGCTCAAGGGAGAGGGGGTTATATATATATAAATAATTATGAGTGATTTGCATTCTTGTATGGCAGAAACCAACACAATATTTAAGCAATTTTCCACCAATTAAAAAAAATTTTTAATGATTGCTCAGAAAGACTACAGTGAATTAGTTAAACCTTTGTGATTGTTATTCTTCTTTTCCCAAGACGGATGGGATTTTTAAGTAACTGAAAGGAGATGCTTGTATTACAAAATAGGTTTCCTTTAACGTTGCAGGGTCAAGGCTTAGGTGTCTGACTTTGGAGGGAAGATAAAAAGAGGAGCCTGTTGCTCTTGTCCAGCAATTCCTATGACGCCTGCAGTCCTAGTGAATTAATGCTTAGAAAGAAGGAATTTGAATAGATTTTGTTCCTGATTTTATTGAGACAGAATTGACACATAACATTGTATTAAAGTGTACAACATAATGATTTAATATATGTATATATTGCACAATGATTATCACAGGTTTCATTAACATCCATTACCTTAATTACAATTTTTTTCTTGGGATGAGAGCTTTTAATGTCTACTCTCTAACTGACTTTCAAATATACAGTATAGTGTGAACTGTAGTCACCATGTTGTATATTACATCCCCACAACTTATTTATCTTATAACTGAAAGTTTATAGCTTTTGACAACCTTCACCCATTTCCTTCAACTCCTAACCTTTTCAGACTCCACATATAAGTGAGATCATACAATATTTGCCTTTCTATGTCTGATTTCACTTAGCATAATACTCTCAGGGTCCATCCATATTGTCACAAATGGCAGGATTTCCTTCTTTATTTATAGCTGAATAATATTTATTATCACCAGATAGAGATTTGTATGTATGGCTTTGCTTTGTGTTTAATATCTTAAGATGTTGATATATCATTGAAAGTGATTTTTTTTAGTTAAATATATAAACTTGTGTCATAAGGTGGTTTTTCGTATGTCTTCTGTTCTTACAGTAACCCCTCTATTAGTAATGCATAAAAGCCAGCAACTCCATGTATACTAAAACAAAACTTTGCTGCACCCCTCGGGTCAGAAGTCAGGTTTTCCTCCTACAGTGCTTTGTCCGTGCCTCTCTCTGCCTGTCATGTTCAAGGGCAGCTTGTACCTGCCTGTGTTCTTCCTTACTCTAGAACTTCTCTAAGGCAGAGCTGTCTTACTTCTGAATTTCAACCACTTAGCCAGTGCCAGGTGGGATATAAATTTAGAGTCATTTTGGGTGGAAATGCTGTGAATCTGTCAGGTTCAGCAGCAAAAAGTGAAAAGGAAAAAATACATGAGAAAAGACAACTGTGGCTCCTATATGGGGGCAAGCTTCAACAATTTACAGCGACATTTTAGCAGGAACATATCTCCTTAGGGGCAACAGAAGAGTTAAAGGAAAATATGTCTGTGAGTACAGAAATGACAGTAACCATCTCCTGCTGCTGCTGCTAAGTCACTTCAGTCGTGTCCGACTCTATGCGACCCCATAGATGGCAGCCCACCAGGCTCCCCCATCCCTGGGATTCTCCAGGCAAGAACACTGCAGTGGGTTGCCATTTCCTTCTCCAGTGCATGAAAGGGAAAAGTCAAATTGAAGTCACTCAGTTGTGTCCAACTCTTCGCAACCCCATGGACTGCAGCCTACCAGGCTCTTCCATCCATGGGATTTTCCAGGCAAGAGTACTGGAGTGGGATGCCATTGCCTTCTCCAGATAGTAACCATAATTCCACCTTATTGTGGAAGGTACCCAAAGAAAAGCAAAAGCACAGTCCTAGACAATCAGAATCTAGAGTTGAGAAAATTAAACTTTCTATTTAATAGAGAAATGACTACTTAACATAACAATTTAGAAATACAACAATTTCCATCTCTAATAATGAAGATGGGGGATAATAATGTATACTCTTGAACAGTTCCCATGCATATCAAAGCAAGTGCCAAGGAGGAATACTATAGGAAATAATGTGTTTTCTTGTAAACGTTTGATTTAAATATCCTACTGATAGCCTGCGATTCTTAGTTAACAGTTCCAGTATTTTCACAGTGGTCATCACCCCCATGACATGCAGCACCCTAGAAGACCTATGTAGACTTAACCTGTGGAGACCATCCACATTCAGTTAGTTTTCATAACCAGTTTAAGATTTCTCAGTTTTCAGGTTTGTGTTTTCATACCATGGTTCTGTTTATTCTTAATCATAAACAGTGATACAAGGTTCTGACTAGTAATGCTCTCTCTGGATTTATAACTGAATTTTTCATTGGGTTATATTCACTAATTGTTTCAACTTAAGCATGTTGGCTCACTAAGCCTAAATTTCCTTTTCTGTAAAATAGGATTAAAATGCCTTCTTCAGAATATTATTGTAAGAACTCAGTGAACACAAAACTTAACATAGAGCCTGGCAAATTATTCTCAGTTTTCTTCAGGACATCGTTACTTGTTGCGATTCATTTTTACATATCAGTGTATTAATGGTATACACTCTTAACCACTATGCTTTGGTGTCTGGTTGTTTCTTTCTTTCTACTTCACCTGTCCTTCCCCATCCCCCAGTACTACCTTCACACACCCCATACTTTTCCAGTTTCCTGTTTAGGGCTACAGGTGCAGAGTCCTTTGTTCAGATCTATTGCCTGTGACTTAAAATCCAGAGGGAACAGGAAGTATCTTGAGCCAATATATGTAAAGGCATTAGAAATAGCCATGTGTTTGACTTATAAGCCAAGATTTTCTTACAGAGCCCTTCATTGAATATAGCCTGGAGAAGAACTTAAAAAGCAAAAACACCTTGCCCCACTATCACTCAGAAATGTAACCAGATACAACCCCCCTCAAAATAATCATAGTCATGGAGGACTAAGAGATAAAATCAAATGAACGTATGAGGAATCTATGATCCTCATTGTTAACGCTGTCTTCAACACTGACATCACTTTGTGTTGAGGTTCCTAGTACATGCCTTGGACAGTGCTTGCTCCATAACTACTTGGACAGGACTTGTCTCTTGATACCTGAAGGTAGGTGTATGTCCCTGTAATCCATATTTATTATTCCTGCTCAACTGGTCTGACACCTTCATGCATGAGGAAAGAGATGGTGTTTCCCCAGTGCTGGACTTCTCAGTGGAGACATTTCAAGTTATAATTGCCTCACTGAAAAGTAAATGGATCATAGAAATAGTCTTTGAAGAGTTAGGTGGAAAGCAAATAGCAGGTGCCACCGTGATGCTGTCCTCCTTGTCAGAGACTTCATTGGGAGCGATCTTTTTTGCCTTGCTTTCCTTCTCACTGACCCTTTTGTATCATGGTTTTTCACACAACCTCACCACCATAGCCTGCATTGGCATTAGGACTCCCAAGGTACTCTTCTTGGTGAGAGAAGAGAGCACCCTGGAGCAGAGGAACAGACAGACCTGATGGCCACAAACCCAAGCCTGAATTTTGAATTTCCAGATTTTTTAACACAGTATGTTTAAGCATACTCTGTTTAACAAAAGTATGTTTCATACTCTGAGGAAGTGCTGAACAACTGTGCATAATGACTGTTCCAGATGCTGTTTCCTGGATATAATTTAAAGGATTCTTGGTGCTAAGAGTAGGGAATGGTTTAGAGAGAACCTGAAGTTATTAGCCATATTGGTAGATCATTAATGCCTGCAGACAGCTTGTACTCCCAACAATATTTCAAGGGGAAGCTATGGTAGGGTGGTTGCTGAGAAATTTTGAGGAACTTATTTGTCCACAGCCGGCCAGAATCATCACCCACTGGTTGTGAAGGTGCAGCATTTTAGAGCCACAGAGAGACCAGCACCAGGGGAAATGAACCTGGCAACTCCTGTTCTCTAGGAAACAAAAGCACTTCATACTCTGCTAAGAATCCTGGCAAAATGAATTCTGGTTTTGGTACTTTGGCATGCCCAGAAATGGTCGTAGTGAGAAAAATAGGAGAATAAGTAAGTTAAGTGAGAAATCTATCAGCCACAGATCCTTTGCTGCTTTCAAGACTAAATCCCAGCCAGAAGACTCTCTGTGAAGTGATTCAGAATAAGTCTACAACTCAAGGTTGAGTTGTTAGTAATTGACTCTCTGGAGTACTACATTAAATATTCTCCCCTTTAAAGTGTTTTTTAATTAACCGTCTCTTTGAATGTTGGTTATGTCATAAAGTTACTAAAGGCTGGTATTTTTATAAGATTGACTTCACCTCTCCTTATTCCGATAATGGATTTAATGGTCCGAGGAGAAAATTAACCCAGTGGGCACTAACACTTATTTCCCGTTTCTTCCTCCCACCTCTACTTGATCCCCTCCAGAGGTCTCTCTTCGTCATCGTAGCCAGAGTAAGTTTCCTGCCACACAGACTGTCATGTCACTTCATTGTGTGAAGTCTTTTGTTAGCTCCTGTGGACTTCAGAACAAGGTGCAACCTCCTTAGTGGGGCCCAGAGGCTGTTCAGGACTTCATTTCTCTCCACCTCCTCTCCCACCACCCATATTCTAACCACTTCTGATTACTTCCAATTTCCAAGTGTGCCATACTCCTTCATCCTTTTTATTTGCTCGGTATGCCCTACACAGTGTGCCCCCCCCAGATTGAAGACTCAGCTTGGGCATCAGTGCCCTGGGGAACCTTTCCTGCCCACGGGTTCCCACCAGATGCCCTCACTCGGGCTACTCACCTTGTGTGCACGGTGTCTCCAGTCCTTCCTACCCCAGAGACTGCATCCCGTTGCCTGTTTTCCGGGTTCCTAGTACAGAGAAGATGCTCAATAAGTATTTGCCCAACAGATTAATGATTAAGCATTTGAATGAGTGAGCAAATTTGGTGTGTTGTGGAAATATAAGTGACTATAACTAGCCACTTAAGAGCTGGAGCCAGGCATAACTCTTTTTTTTCAGTGATGACAGATGTCAGAGGGGCCAAAAAATTAGGGTGTGTGTGTGTGTGTGTGTGTGTGTGTGTGTAGAAATTACCTGTATGTACCTTTCTGAATAAGATTTCACTTTTGTTGCTTTTTTTTCCAAAGTGCAGAAGTAGAATATAGTTTTTTGGTGAAGAATAGCAGGTTAGAGCTAGATGTTAAGATAAAGATGTATGTGTGTATATATATACTTATAAATGTATATGTGAATATACATATACATACACACATATATATTTATGTCTGTATATATGATTAAGTGCCCATAAACATACGCACATATGTGTGCATATATACACATATGTATGTGTATATGCACATGTGTTGGAGAAGGAAATGGCAACCCACTCCAGTATTCTGGAAAATTCCATGGACAGAGGAGCCTGGTGGACTACGGTCCATGGGGTCGCAAAGAGTCGGCCACGACTGCACACATGCATGTGTGTACATACATGGATGCATGTGTGTGTGTGTATCAGAGGCTGGGGCAGATCAATATTCAGTAAGCATCCTAGGAATGCGTCCTCAAAGGAAGCTCTCTCTCCATCCCACCTGCTTGCTGTCACCTGAAGGATGGTTATAACGCCTCCCCCCGAATCAGCATTCTCTCCCTGCTCCATGGAGCCTGTTTGTAGAAATGTCATAGACACCCTCAGGGTTCTGATCACAGTTCATCTGCTGCACTGAGAAACCTGAGTCCATCTGGTTCATCTTTGCGTACACTCAATAAACATGCCCCATGTGCCTACTATGTGGCTGTATGAAAACTGTGAATGCGTAATGACTGGTTGTAAGCCACTCAGTGACCACGTATGTCTCGATAACTCTTCCTTGCCCCTCTCGGTGCACTTTCCAGTGTCCATCCCAACCACAACGTGCACTACTTTCCTGGCAAGTCCTTTTAGTGGACCATGGGTGATGTACCACACAAGGCTCTCCCTACATGGGTCTCTTAACATCAGATGCCAAGATTCACTCCCATGAACCATGAAGGCTCACTGCCTTGAGAGAGCCACTCTCTGCAGCAAGCTTTGGGACTAGTGTACAGGGCCAAGTGCAGGGGCTGTTTTCAAAGCATCGTAGGTTGCTTGTGTCAGATCCATGCTGGGAGGGGAGAGTGTTTTCTAAGAAAGTGTTTTTGTCTTGTCTTCTAGCTTATATTTTACTACGGTACTACAGATAGTTGGTGTCCAAAAGAGTACTATGACGACATGAAGAAAGATTTTCCAGAAGGAGATATTCGACTCTGTGAGAAAAAAATACCTCATGCTTTTATCTTCAGTTTTTTCCAGGAAATGGCCGACATGGTAGCTGACTGGCTAAAGGATGATCTGTCCAAAATGTAAATAGTGATACAAGGTGCAAGTGCCAACAGCTAGTGCATAGAGGCAGTAGGTATACAGCCTCTTAGTAGTAAGTAGTATACTTAATAGGTGACTGTCTAATTTTAATATTTGATGTTAGAAGAGAAAAAAAGTGAGACCCTCTTGGCTTAAAAAACTGTCAGTTCCCAGCTCCCCCATGCTACAGACTGCAACAAACACAGTTGACCAATATTCCCTGGAATTAACAACACATTCCAAGACTCAGGGAACACAGCAATCTAAACAAAGTCTTTCACATGTGCACGAAATGCCCAGTGGCACCATCAACTTAATTTTGATAGGCAAGATCACTGCACAAAAGGAAACCTAAATGTTTTAATTTACAATGTAGAATAGCACTGCCCCCCCCCCGAGAAAATTATGAAAGAACTACTAGAAAATGTAAAAGACCAGTGAATGTCAAGTGCATAGTCAAACATGTGAAGCATATGAAATTATGAGAAGAATACACTCATCCAGGAAGTAACAAGCAGTGGAGCTTGCAGTGGACCCGGGTCTGTCTTAAGGACAGAAGCTGACGGTCAGCCCAGCTAACTTTGCACAGATCTTGGCTGAAATCACCAAAATCAGACTGGATACCAGGACAGCCTGCACACCCTGCCTTTTACTACCTTGCAGCATGTCTCAGACCACCAGGTCAGCCTTCTCTCTGGCCGCCGGTGCACAAGCCCCAGCAGAGCCAGGGGCGGGGGGCGCACTGAGGCGAGTGACTTCCAGACGTGCCCACAGTAATGAGCGAGTAAAGCTCGTCAGACTTTCCTCTGGTCAACTAAGAGCTAATAAGCATTACTGAAGGATCTCGACTACACCTTCCTCCACAGCCAACCAGTAAGTCCTGATGGTGAGCTCCCTGCAGGCCTCCATTCTCCAGAACCAGCATGGGGTGACACTGAGCTGACCCCGATGAAGCTCATACCTGCCACAGGCAACTGCCCATACTGTCATTTTTTCAGTCAAACTCCACTGCAGACCAGCAATGAGCCAAGTACTATAAAGACCTTGAGGATAGACTGTTAGCTACATTAATGATTCTTTTCTTCTGAAAATCTTCCAGGAAGTAAATTTTGAAAGGGCATCTTTAAATTGCTGAATAGAGGATCATCATAAATGAGTTCTCCAGTTAGTTGGAAAGAAATTGTTTTACTAATGAACAACAACAACAACAAAAAAAAAAAAAACAGTCATTAAATTATGTGAATTCACCCTCTCCGGACACCTTGAGTTTCAATAACGAAGAAGTTTGTTCTCTGACCTAGAGCTTGCTAACAATATTGCTTCCTTCCCTAAATTGATTCAATCCTGGGACCTTAGGATTTACTTAGCCAGTAAATCCCACTGACTGCAGAAATTGTTGATGATAGATAGAAACTTTCCATTTTTTCTCCTGGAGGAAATCCCTCATGGTGTTATCATTTCATAAGGACAAGGGGATGTTGTCCTTCTTCTGAAAACCTAAAGCCCTCTGATGAAAGATTCAGCTCTGATATGCTGCCAACCCAGTGGTGAATGTCGAATGAGATATGATCCTTTGGCCTGGCTTCCACATCAGAGCAAATGACATCTCAGAGGGGAGGAGCCAAGCTCCAGGCAAACAGTGCTCTCAGCCCCAGAAAGGGGCCAGTAGATGTATAAGCCATTGGCAGAAGGCTGCATACATGAAGTCCTTATTGGCAGCTGTGTGGAGAGGCCTTCTAGAAATCTAATGTTAGGAGCTGGGTCTCAGGGCTTTGAAGTACCTTGCATACAGGAGATGCTCAATAAGATGCTGAAGCACTTAAGCAAGAACTAGGTAAATCATGCTACTAGAATCAAGAATAACACGCCCAGCGTTTCTGTTAGTCTTATTTTACTATGTTACTTCATGTTTCAGAAGTCCACATATATGAAATTATATCTGATAAATGTATATCTGATAAAGCTCTGGTAAAAAGTTTACCAGAGCTTAAAAAATAATAAGTAAAATGATAAAGTAGAAGATACTGGCTTGTAATTCCTGTTAATCATCTAAACACCAAATGAATTTTCAAAAGAAATACCTTACCCACACTTTATGATCTTGCCTGGCCTGACCTCTGTGTGTTGGGGAGGAGGGGTACAGTCTTCACATTCTCTTGAGGTAGACTCAGGTCATAGCCTCTCAATCAAGGGCTTCCCAGGTGGCACTAGTGGTAAAGAAGCCATCTGCCAACACAAGAGACTTTAGAGATGGGGGTCTCCATCTCCTAAGGAAAAGGCAGTCCACTCCAGTATTCTTGCCTGGTGAATCCCATGGACAGAGTAGCCTGGCGGGCTGTAGTCCATGGGTCGCAGAGTCAGACACAACTGAAGCGACGTAGCACACATGCACACTCTCAGTTAAACTGAAAGCCACTTTTTCTATGCTTCTTTTAGAGAGGGAAGGATCAGATTTTGGAAGATTGAAGCTCGTTTTATTTCATTAGGAATTAAACAAAAGTGTTCATGCATGTATATGAGGTGATAAGGTATGTGAACTCTGGAGGCCTTACCATCTGTGTGATTTTGGACAGCTTCATCTAATTTCTCCATGTCTCAGTGTCCTCATTCATAAGATAGGATTAATAATAATACATACCTCATATTGTTGGAAGAATGGGATGATTAAATGAAAGCATTTAGCACAGTGCCTGACAAAGAGTATCTTCTCAATAAATATTGGCCGTTATTACTGATTATTAAACATCATCATAACATAAAATAAACAAAAGACTAAAGTTGGTAGGCAATGGATGAAATCCATTTTCCAGAAGCATTTCTGCCTGTGTATGCCAGTGAGCCACTGTGATGGTCCTTGTCAAAAGGTTTAATAACCTCCTCTGGGGTTATCTAGTGCTGAATGAAAGGCCTACACTGGAAATCATGACTGGTTGTCCCCAGTCTGCTTTGGACCACAAGGGAGAAGCTCCAGAGGCTGCCCCTGTGGCTTTTTGTGGCCAGACATTCAAGGCAACAGCCCACTTACCACAGGCCTCTCCACTGAACGCTTGAAGAGCCAGGGACCTCCAAAGGCTTGATTTTTCTTTATCCTACATTATATTAAATTTAATTCCAGACTTGAGGGAACACAACAACTTAATGTAACACCTGATTCTGGATTAGATGTTATATTAAAAAGAAAACAAAAAACACTGTTGGGACAGTTTGCAAAACTTCATTGCATGGGATCTAAAGTTTTTAAATGGGAGTAAGAGATCAATGATAATTTTCTGATGTCAGCGGTTTTATTGTGGATAAGTAGGAGAATGTCCTTATTTTCAGTGAAGACACATGAAATGTGTCAGAGCCAGACGACATTATGTCAGTTTACTCTCAGATAGTTCAGAGGAAAAAAATGTTCTTTGTTCTTGCAACATTTCTGTATGTTTGAGATGATTTTGAAATGTATACAAATAATTATTTGGGGGAAAAAAAAACAACATGGTGTCTCCTTCTGCATCTGTCTCTTATTGCTTCTTTTCCAGAAAGTGAATTACTTCTTCTAGGAAGTAAATGAAAACATAAAGACTGTGTTTCAAATCGTGGGTCTTTTCATTTATTAGGTGTGTGATGTTCAGAGGCTTCACCTCCCCTCCCCCACTGTCCTCACTCTTGAAAGCACTTGCATTAGCTCTAGGACCTTGGAAGGTTTTTGTTTGTCTTTAAGGGGGTCAGGTGAGGTCTTGCATATAGTATTTAGCACCCTGTCTGGTAGATGTTCTATTACACAGTACCCAAAGGATGACAGCACACTTGTCTGCCTTGTACTCTCTTCCCTGTGGTGCTGTGCAGGACTCTGCGATTCCCCATTTCTGCGTCGTTGCACCCAGCCTGAGACCTTCTAACTGTCTCAGCGTTTCTGATTCATATTGATAAAGGAGGGGGCCACTCCCCCACCTGACACAGTCTTCTGACCCCAGGCCATACAGGCCTCCCACACACAGCCCCAAGCACCCAAACTTCCCCTCGAGGAACTTACAGTCCTTTAGAAAAGATGTAAGAAGCAAAATGTTTTTGTTTTGTGTTTTTTAATTGTCTGGGGTATAGTTACTTTACAATGTTGTGTTTCTGCTATACAAGGAAGTGAATCAGCTGTATATACACATATATCCCCTCCCTCTTGGCTCACCCCACCCCCTCATCCCACCCCTCCAGGTCACAGAGCACCGAGCTGAGCTCCGTGTGCTGTACAGCAGCTTCCCACTAGCTCGCTATTTTACACGTGGTAGTGTATATATATGTCAATCCCAATTCATCCCCCTCTTCCCCCGCGACAAGGTCTACATGTCTGTTCTCTCCACCTGCGTCTCTATTCCTGCCCTGCAAATAGGTTCATCTGTACCGTTTTTCTAGATTCCGTATGTATGCATTAATATGACATTTATTTTTCTCTCATTGACTTACTTCACTCTGTATGACAAAGCATTTCTTAAATGACAAGAGACACCATCTTTGTTCCTGGCCTCCACCTGCTGGAGAGAAGAGACATCCCTGGGCTCCTCCCTCCCTTGGCGGGGTTGAGCTCGGGGGGTGGGCAGTGCCCAGGACCACGTATGATCTGTGAACAAACACATCTCTGAGGCCTTCAGGCTGGAGCCCCTCCTGGAGGAGTGCTGAGGACAGAAAAGATTTCCCTTTCCAAGGGGCTGAGGTTCCTGCATCTGCCTGCTGGAGATGCAGGTGAGCCATCACGTTGGCCCAGGTAGGGAGCCGTTGTGGGATGTGGACATGTCCTCTTCCAGCAGACTGCAGGCCTCTCACGGGTTGGGGGCCACAGAGGGCTCCAGGTTGCTGCAACTCTGTAAAGAGAAACATCCCACGCAGGTGCCAAGTAGGGGACTCGGTCAAGACCTCAGAGCTGCTGAGTGACCCTCGGCCTCTGCCCCAGGGCCACGGCCTCACCCGTTCCTCCCCATAGCATCCTGCTGCCTCCTGGCAGGCAGGCAGCCTGGCAAGAGTGGAGGGTTGGGAAAGGGAATCCTGGAAGGGCATTTGAGGGCCAGGTTGTCAGCGGAAGTGTAGAGTAGATGGTTGGTAATGACTGAGTAGCATTAAAAGATTGGAAGATGAGACAGGGAGGGGTTTGAGGTGGGATGTCTCAGGCAACCAGGTGGTAGGGGGTGGGGGGGTGGCAGGGGGTCAGAGCTGAGGCTCAGTTCCACGTTGTGGTCTCTGCAACTCTGTCCAGGGCCACCCAGTCCTCCAGAGATGCTCACTTCTATCTGCTCCTCAGAAGTGCCCTGTGCCCTGAACCTCTGGGATCCACTGCTCCAGCTTTGAGAGTGCCCAGGCCTCGATCCCACCCCCTGAAGGCTGCCAGCTGCTTCTGCCTCCCAGAGCCCCCTCTCCCTCTCTCCTTCCATCAGAGCCCTCTTGGGCCCCCTGCCCCATCCCTAGTGAAGCACTTGCTGTTATTGCAGGAACTGAATTTTTATCCTCCCTGCCCCACTATTAACACTCCTTCTTGCCCCTGAAAAGAGAGTCCTAGGAGATGGGCCTTGTATCTAGTTACTCTCTATGCTCAGGGCTTATAGCATAAGGCCTGTCACACAGACGAGTCAATAACTTGTTGTTTTCTAAATTAATAAGTTGTTGCCATACTTCATATGCAAGCTCTCGAGAAGTATAGTTCCCTCAGTCGGTCGGACTTGTCCGAGGATCACATCGCTGGGACTCCTTGTCCCTCAGAACTGAGTGTGTAAATGGAATTGTGACAAGGGCTTGCTCGTTTATCCCTTAAGCACTTCCCCAGCCTCACTGTGCACCGCTGAGTCAGATTCCAGGACATAGGCTGGCCACTCTCAGCAAGGCCACTGCATGCCATGGCCCATTCTTTGGCTGTCCAGCTGCAACTGTTACTTCCATTCTTCTGTGATTAGAAAACCTCTAGACTTTGGGTATTAGCAATGACCAAATATGTGGTTATTATTTGTTGCGTGCTAACCCCGTGCGGCACCCCAAGTGGGAATTATAAGCAACAATACACGAGCCCTGGCTCCGAGACAGCAGAGCGTTTTCATTTTGCATCACATTCCTCAGACGTTCTGGCAGAGGGGCCGTGCTGACCTCCCCACACCGGGACAGACTCCCTTGCTGGGTGAGTCTATGGGAAAATTCCTTTTCCCGGGACGGGAATGTGACCCTGTGACTGGGCAGCCATGACAGCCAGGGATGCGGGTGCACCTGCGGGGCCTCCCCCTGCACCCACAGCGGGACCGGCATCCCGCCTCTGCAAATCCACGCTGCGCGGGCTTCTCACCACATCTGGGCTTCCTCCCGCCGGCAGCCGCTGCAGGGCCAAGCACCTGCATGTGATTAGGGCTCGGCGAAGCCCCCAGCCTCACAGTCGGGGGCTGCACTCCGGTGACACGTCACAACGGACGAGCTTATGCCCAGATCACTGTTTCTTCTGAGCAGAACAGAGCTTCCCTGGGGCACAAGAGCACAAGGGCTCCACAGCCAGATCAGGCAGCTCCGCTCTCAGGGAGGCAGCAGGTGGTGGCATCTTGGCCTCAGCCTGCCTTGAGATGAGCAGGCAGTGGGCACACCAGGGCCGGGGCCTGGAGGAGCGGGGAAGTCTTTCTTCGCCTCCTTTTAGCATCGGTCATTGCAAGGCCTTTAGACCATCTCTCAACAGTGTTTGGGAAACAGGATAAAATTTTAAATGCGGCTCCTGACTTCCCCTTCTCCCTGTAACTAGCCCTTCTCAGCTGAAAGCGTACTCCTCTAACCACAGAATTCCGGGGTAGGTTAAGTGGAGAGTGAAAAATACGAAAATGAAGAACTGACTGAGGGTTGTTATCATCAAAGTAATGTAATACTTTACCTTTTTCAATGGCAGAGTCATGAAGCCCATGCGTTTACAACAACCTGCCAAATGAGTTAGTTACAAGGTGAACATTTTTCTGCCAAAGAAACTCCTTGGAACTTACCTGGTGGTCCAGTTCAAACCCTGTGCTTCCAATGTAGGGGGCACAGGTTCGATCCCTGTTTGGGAAACTATTAATAAGATCCCACATGCCCTGCAGTGCAGCCAAAATGGTTTTGTTTTTTTTTTAATTTTTTTAACTTAGAGGCTCCTTTATTTGGTAGTCATGAAAGTAAGAAGCAAAAAGGGAGCTTTCTCGATTTACCTTTCACCAGAGAAAGACACATGACATGGGGATGGGCATTAAAATCCCACAAGAACACTGGATTACAACGGACGTGCGCTCGATCACTCTGCGAAAAGGTGAGTCACACTGGCCCAATCCATATCCCAGAGAAGGTGATCCTCGTCACAAGTCAGTAGTGAGGCCAAGTCCTCATCCCACAACTGCTGCTCCGTCACTAGTTCCCCAGAAATACCTAGGAACGGATGAAATCAACAGTTTTCTCACTCAACTACAGGAAACAGCTGGGAGAGGAAGACTGTGTGGTCCATCCTCTCCTGCCCAGTCTAGGAGAGCTGCTGAAGGAGCCGAGACAGCATCACCAAGCACAGATCTCTGTACCTGTCCAGAAGAGTACCGAGAAGCAGTGCCCCGTCAAACTCGCTGCAGGACTTTCTGGTTTTCCTGACGCATGTTAACTGGCCTTGCAGAGGAAGCTGCAGCAGTTGGGCTTCTGCTGCTAGGAGTCACAACTGTGCAGCCTCCAGGGTGGGAGTGCCTGGGCTTCTAGATCCAGCAGCAGCCCGATACATCTGTAAACAGAGAATCTGTCCACTCACTCTGTGCTTGGAATGACAGTGATCACCCATTACCAATGCCAGTGCTTGTTTTCCAAAGAGCCGGTGTTTCCCTCTGTGTTTTGGCCTCTTCTCCCCTGAACCCAAGCTTGATTCTTCTCCCTTCCCCTGCAGTGGCTTCATACCATGTGTGGCTGCACAGTGTCCTCTGCAGTGTCATACCAGTCACAAAGACCCAGGGAGCAGCAGCCCCATGGCTCAAGCCCCCACCTTCCTGGACTCACAGCCTGAGGTGTTTCAAGGGGGAGCAGTCGGTCAGCTTAAAGACTCATGGGCCCAGAACCTCTGGTTCCAATGTACCCGCTCCTAAACTCTCAGAGGTTGACTGCTATTCTCAACACAGGAAAACACGATAACAAGTCAAAAAGTGGTTCTCTAAAGACCAGCCAGGAGCAATTTTAACAATAAAATATTTAATCAACTTATCTGTACAAAATATTAAAACAGTTAATGAAGAGTACACAAGCATGTTTAACAAATATATACTGCTATTTAACTGTCCAGAAAAATAGAGATTGCTGTTTTACAGTTCATTTACACTCCAATATGTACAGTCTATTTAAATTTGATAATACATATACACAGTGGGTTTGTACCTGCCCTTGAAGAGTCCCCTGCTAGCCGGCCTGGGCGCAGGGGTGGCATTCACGACATCAGCTCATGCCGCCCAGATGGCCAAGCCGGGCAGCAGGGAGATGAACGGCCCAAGCTCCAGCCCCCAAGCCTTAGGCCGAACCAGAGCTAGAAGACAGGTGACAAAGGAAATTTCAGCTTGTGTTAAATGTGTTAAATGAGTCTAAAAACCTCCCCGGCTTCCCCATCTCACTCCCAAGCCAAGCTGAGAAACAGTGTCATTGCAAAACGAAAGGGGGGGTCTATCCATGCCCCCAAATCGTTAACTATGTCTTTACCTGCTGACTGAACGGCATGTCATTCATCTGTGATGGCATCGCCATCACTTCGAGTTTCACCCATTTCCTTTAAAATCACCGTATCAGCACTGGAGGGCATGTTTGGCAAAGGGCAGGGTGCCCACAGCATCAGACGCCGCTGCCCGCCCAGCGCCTGTGCAAACACACCACAGGTAAGCTGGTGCCGGACTTCTGCAGAAGCCTTCACAGTGAGAAGAGCTGCTTCTTTATATATTTAAAAAAAGAAGAAGAAGAAAGAAAATGCTTTCTAAACTTTTCAGAATCTCCTATTTTCATCTATTGAAGGCAAGTAAAAAAATCATTACAGAAATCTTGTTAAAAGAAATCATTAACTTTCCATGTGGGATGAAATACTTGCAGCTAAAAGACCTAAAGTGACTTGAAGATGATTCTTCCTCATAAAAAACATAAAAGTTCTTCGTGCTACAGCATAAAGTGAAATGCCAAAAAACAAAATGAAACCATTACTCTAAAGATGCTCTCCAGGTGGAGAAAGACAGAGACGTTCCCCCTTTCCAGAGCCTCCATTCCTGGCTTGGAACTTGAGTACTTCCCAGCCAGAAAACACATTTTATCACGAGCTTGCTTTCTCCCTGAACTGTATCATCACTTTCAAAACAGAGTACTGCATGGCTGACTTTGCTCTGACTCTCACGGGTCCTGACCCGGAAATATAAGTTGCAAAGAAAATAAGCCCTGCTAATGGGTGCAGCCTTCCTCAAGCCAGCCTGCTTCCCTCAAGCCAAGTTCCTGCTGCCCTGAGCCACGGGGACACGTGCACCTTTTTCTGCCCTTGGCAGCCTTCAGTCACTCAGAGATAGACATGCAGACAAGGAAGGGCCTCTGACACCTTGTCACTGCTTTTCAGACTCACTCACCCCCGGAAAAATCTAGGTGAGGGCCACTCCAGGTTGAGAGGTGTGAGAGAAAATGGGCCCGTCACAAAGAATCTACAACAGGTATGGTTGTGTGTGGCTGCAGCGAACCTCCAGCCAGAGATGGCTCTTCCCGATCCTGCAGCCCAGGGAGCGGCCTCAAGGGAAGGGCGTGCTTCCCGGGCAGAGATGGGTTTGTATTGACCTCTAACTCAGCAGGACTCCCATGAATAAGCCCCACAGGGTGGGAGTCTTGTCACTGTCCGCCACAAGCACACCTCAGCCCAGGAAGGTCCTGCTGAGGTTCTAGATTCTGGCAGCCAAATGTCTGAGCGGAGTCGAGGCGGGGAACAGATAGATACTTTGCCCCCGCCTTTGGATGCAGTAACTGCTGGTCAGGTGGGAAAGCACAGAGAAGAAAAGAACCAGCTGCAAAGAAAACCGCCACTGGCCCATGCCCACCTGGCCAGATCTCCACACCACCACACTCCTGTTGGCCTACATCTTAAAAGCCAGTGAAAAACGCAAAAGCAAAAACACCTCGCTGTGTCTGGAAGGTCTTGAACCTCCAGGCCTGAAGGCACCTGGAACTTGCTGTGCGAAGCTTCTTCTTGTTCTTCTAGACAATTTATTTCACATCCCATTGCTGACTTAGAAGATTAAAAGCTTCCGCACTGCCCTAAACTAGTTCACCAGGCCAAAAACAGAGTGAAAACTGCTTCATACAGTAAGTACCACGCCAAGCTGTCCTGCCCACAGACTCACCTGCCTGCAGAAACACCTCTTGGGAAGGGTCTATGAACACCCCAGCCGTCTTACTCCATAGTGGTGTGTGTGTGAGAGAGAAGCTAGTCCTTTCTTCTGCCAACACAGCACACAGACTAGATACTAGAGGATACTAGGAGGGGCCCACGAACTGCCACTGGAAGGTCTGCCAAGGCAGAGAAAGCTTACCACCGCCCACTGCCTGTGACCCTCTGGGGGTATATTTGTACTTTTCAACAAGTACAAGCATGACTTGAAATGCAAACTGATTTTGCAATGACCTCACACGCTTTGATTTTACCCTGGGAGGCCTGGATGGCTCTGCTACAGTTGCTGCTGTAGCCACAAAGCCCCAACCTCCCAACGCTGCCCGCCACCAAGCCCCAGGCCCTCTGCTCACACAGCAAACAAGGTGGAGGCAATTGCGGGGCGGGTGGGAAGAAGCTGAGCTCTGGAAGCAGAGAGCAGCCCTGAATGACGGACCAGAGCCCACGTGGCCAAAATCACCCCCACTGATGGACCAGGCCGACTTCCAACTCTCTCCATGCAGCCACATCCATGCAGCTGGCTGTCTGCAGACTGGGAGTGTGGCCTTCCCAGACGGAACAGGCTTCTCTAACCTAGAGCCTCGGTGGGAGCTAACTGTTTGTGCAGTTTTAAGCTCTGGGTGCATATTAAAGTCCAGGACAGCACAAAAGGAGGAAGAAGCCTGCTCCAATAAAGGGCCGAAGGTTCCAGGAGCCAAAGGCTGAGCTGTCTGAAAAGTAAGAAATAACATCTTTTTTCTCTCCTCCCTTCTCGTGTTCCTTAGTGTTCAACTCTGCTACTGGTGTCCAGGGCTTCAAAAAGAAGAGGAAGCATAGCTTTTCTGGCGTCTGCCCCTGGGTCCCCACCCCTAGTAGCTGGGCCACACGCTGGCCCAGCAATGAGGTGGCTGAGGGCCAGGTGGGGCCCTGGCGAAACAGTTCATCCTCAGGTGGGCTTGCCTGCCTTGTCCAGGGACTCCACGACAGCCCAAGGCCCTGTCTCGGCTGCAGCAAGGCGGCACCTTTTCTGTCCTCTCCTCCCAGAGGGGTAGTGTGGGAGCCCCCGCCCAAGACTTAGTCACAGAAAAATCTCAGCTAAGTGTGGCTCTACCCACCCTGGAGCACAGGCAGAATTCCAGCGGGGCCGATAGCGCCCCTCAGCTGGGACATGATGTGAGAAAAGCCATGGCTCTGGTGAGCTGAGCCTGACCCCCGGAACTCTTGGCTTACCTTGCCCCGGGAGGATACCAGAGCAACATCCAAGAAGCACCAATGGAGGCCAAGAGTGTAATGAACAGACACACACCCCCCCACCCACGCCACCCCCCCCCCCCACCACACACACACACAGGAAAAAGCTACAGCACCTGTGACACCAGCTCTGGGGCTGGGTTGGAGGGAACCTTCTCCAAGAAGTCACCTCTGCTCTGCCTTTGAATGACGTGAATGGGCTCTGGAGACGAAGGACAATTCTAAACCACAGGACCCAAGCGCTTCTCATTTTACTGACGCTCTGAGCAGGGAGGTAACCACCCATGACTTGCTAGACTTCTCCAGAGACGTCCAGTAGAGTGCCTTTCCTGCGAGTACTTCCATGGTGGGCTCAGCCTCCGCACTGCCCACAGCCCTGTGGAGGGGTCCAGCTTCTTCCCACCTCACTGCCCTCTAGCTTCTGGGGTCACTCAGCCATGACTCTTTCCTCCCAAGTCCAGACCCTTTCTGAGAGCACGATCTGACCTAGGCCCTCTTGGACCCTGCTTTCCAGCACCTAACAGCCCAGCCCACCTGGCGTCCCCCAGAGGTCCTCTGCCCAAGGCCCACTGAGCTGGCCCTGCTTTCTGGACCTGCAGGAAGCTCTGTGTCCCAAGAATCCCCAAGGCCCCCAACAGCATGTACAGTCCAGAGGAGGCTACAGTGCTTTCTGGTCCTCTCATTGGATTCTCTATAGAGCCCACGTTCAAGCAAGAGGAAAGTCGGACTTTGCACGAGCTGCACTTGGAAAGCATTCCGTTTTTGTCTCTGCTTTAAGGAAAAGATCAGTCTACAGTCCCTAGTTATTTTTTGCTTTGAGTTTGAATGAGATTGCAAACAGGATAACTGACTTGTAGGGTTTGAGTTACACTGTGATGACATCCACAAGGTAGTCAGACTCTCTTGAGCATAAATGGGAGTGAGGTTTCTGCTCCTGCTGACACCTCCTCTGAGAGGCGTCAAGGGAGAAGTCCCCGTAGAGGGTCTGACGGGGTGACTCGACAATCACACAGTCCACCTGTCTTCTCCCTTCCCTTCCATGGCAGCAACAAAACTGAGGACAGGAGGGCGAAGGGGAGCGCGGACAGGTGAACAGCGCGGCTCAGGCCTGCTCCCCCAAGCTAAGCTGACAAGGCCTGCCACCATCTCCAGAGGACCCAGTCCTGCTGCTTGGAAACCCAGAATTCAACCAGGCCAAGCATGGCAGCATCGGCGGGCACAGCCACTTGCCAGCGCTGGGGTCACCCTTAATACGGAAGTCTGGCTTCAAGCGGCAGTGACCAGACTGCCTGGGTGCCTGGCAGACCTGGCACCATCCTCGAGGGCCCCAGCTGGCCTGCCCTGTGCTCCCCAGGCAGCAATGCCAAACCCTCCTCTCTAGCAAAGAATGGTTTGAAGGATCTCGATTCTCCCCCAGCAATCTAGAAAGTTGGGTCTCCTTTGAGAGGAAGAGTTTGGGGACCCAAGGCTAAAGGAGGGCCACCTTCACTCACAGTCCTGACACTCTGTCCATGACTGTCAGCAGACTGTTTTCCCTCCGTGGGGACCGGAGATTCCGGCTGGCTGATTCAGGCCCACTCCCCACTGCCTGGAAGACAGACGACAGTACAGGGTACTACTGACCGTGCAGGCAAAACGTGTGTGTCCACGTCTTGACAAAGCTACCCTAACCACATCGCCACAGCAAGAATCTGTCTGTCTCCATGTGTGATGGCCCATTTGCTGTCTTTTTTTACAAAGCGAAACACATCATCCTCTCTGTTCACCTCCTTTTAACTCTGAGATATAGAGGCCTGAGACGGAACACGGTGGCCCCTGGTTGGTTCATGCAGCTCCAGATGCAATCTAGGCGGCATTCCTTTTATCTGGTAAACAAAGAACACATTGAGGGCATCAGGGGTCATCGAAGGAACTGTCAGTGACTAAGGACAATGCCCCCCACCATGGGGTGCAGCCTGGACTCGAGATGAGGGAGACACCCCACTTCCTCCATCACTTCCATTACATCTTGGTGGAAGCGGGTCAACAGGAGGAAACAGAAAATTGACTTTTTTTTTTTTCGTGTTACAGAAAGCTCAGACTAAATCAAGACATTTCTTCCCCTCCAGTTGTTTCTCCTAGTCATTAACAAAGTATCAAATGTTTGCTTTTGTCCAAAGAGATGAAATATCCTAGAATTTCTTCAAAATAATATTTAGCTGTCGTTTTTCAGCTCCCTTTCTAAAACTTCTAATATCATGACTCTTAATACTTTGGTGCCCTTTTAAAAAAAGTCTTCATTGTGACAGGTCTCAGAGTAATCACTAGGCAAATACTATTCAAATCATAGTTTAGAAAATGAGAGTTTCACTTCTCTGGCAAAATTCATAGATGTTTGCCCAGTCACTGAAATTGACTGGAAGTGTACTGCAGCAGCTGCTTTGGGATTTTTGTTTTAATGAGAAGAGACTTGCATTTTCTGGTTATGGATAGCTACTTACATAGCCACAGCATATAAATTCACATTATAAATGTGCTTTCTCCTCCTCCTATGGGGGGATTTTAAAAGATAAAAAAGACTCAGGTGGGGACCCTTAAATAAATGAGTTGTATCTAAATCTTTCAAATCTCTCTTTAAGAGAATTCTCTCTGAGAATGAAGATTTGTATAAATCGCCCTGGATCTTAGCATCCAAGACAAGAAGAGTAGCGAAGAAGGCCTCTCAGGGACCCTAAAGGAGAAAGCCCAGCACAGCCTGAAGCAGGAGGACCAGGAGGGCTGCAGGGTTTCTCAAGAAAGCCCTTGGAGCCTCAGGCAGGTGGAATCCAACCTGTTTCTTTCCCTTCTCCCAATCATTTACACAGGCCACAGAGGGCCCCCGGGCAGAAATGAACCAAATAAAACAATGAAGGCTGGCATGTTCTGCCTCCCTTTTACAGGGACAGACAATCCTACTATCAGCAAGACTTCTTGGGGCGAAACAGAGAGACCGGGGATAGTCTTCCGCTTCTGGCCCCCACACCATGGTCCTTCTGAAGGGGCCACAGCAGCGAAACTGCAGATGCCCCTCCACGGAGCAAGGAGGGAAGGGACCGACCTTCCTCCTGCTCCGAACCACTGTGCTGTGGGGAGCTGAAATCTCACAAAAGCACTTTTGTGTGGCTTCACTTCCCGTTACTATCACACTGCCAAAAACTACAGCAACAACACAGTGAAAGCGTGCAAAAGCCGACACAGACTTGATAGCTAAGCACAAGCACATGTGGGCCACTCGGAGGGTGCCATTTGGAGGGGGCTGTGCCTACCTGGCAGACAAGCCCCAGTCCTCGTCCTTGGCAGGAGCCTGCCCACCCCACCCACCTCTGTGCCTCTTTCCAACCCTAGAAGCCTCCTCCCAGCTCCTTAGAAAAACCTCCTGGCAGGTCTTTAGGGAAAGTCATAGCAACCCCCTTTCCCAATCCCCAGACATTGCACCAGCTTCCTCCTGCATCCCCCCAAGGCCCTAGGACCACCTTGGTCTACCCAGCTTAGGAGCTGCAGGACCTGGAAGACACCACTCTACCCCATGACAAGTCAGATCAGTCCCGCAGTTAAAAGCCTATCCCCCATCTCACTTATCCCCTCCTAAATTGTTTTTTCCACTTTCTAGATAATTCCCAATTTGAATTGATTAAAACAAAAAACAACAACAACAAAAAACTGGTGCTGACCTTTGCAGAGATCTGGGAAGCTCCACAATGCAGTCTTTCCGACAAACTCCCCTTTCAAAACTGGGAAATGTTAGACTTTTGGAAGTTAAAGGAAAAAGATGAGGCCTTTTGCAGCGGTTCCTCTCCAGAGTTAATGACGCGGATGCAGATGCAACGCAAAGTTTCAGAAAGGGCATTATCTGGCAGACAAGCCCCAGTCCTCCGTCCTTGGCAGGAGCCTGCCCACCCCACCCACCTCTGTGCCTCTTTCCAACCCTAGAAGCCTCCTCCCAGCTCCTAAGAAAAACCTCCTGGGGTGTTGCCCCAGGAGCAACACCGGGAACTCTGCCCCCTCCCTCCCAGCCTGCTGTGCCCCACACTTGGCCAGAAACAAAAAGGGGGTGAAATAAGACTTACTCGAGTATCCCGTTAGTTCCGCCTACTCTGAAGCCCCCAATTTCCTAAACTGATTCTACTCGATTTAGTGCCAGTTACTGTCACGGCAACGCAACCCCTCTCTCCCCAAAAGGGGGCAGTGGGCGCAAAAATAGATATCTATTTGCAAAATACACATGACCTGTGACATTCGGTAGCGTCAGATCCTCTCTTCCCAAGGCCTTCCGATGCGTCCACGGTGCACATGTGCACAAGTGAGGAGTGTGCGGCCGTGCGTGCTGGTACGTGAACGTGCGCGCTCCCTCCTTCGCGAGGGCGCCGGGCCAGACTCGGACGCGCACCCCCGCGAGGCGACAGGCTCTGCCCCAAGCTGCTTTTCACCGGGGAGTCCCTGGGTGGCGCGGCTGCCCCCGCCCTGGCCCAGCCGGCCCGCATGCTACCTGCAGCCGCACGCCTCCACCACCATGTCCTCGTACTGCTTGTAGACCACGTTGTTGGCGGCGTCGATGTAGAGGATGCTGATCGGGCTGAGGCGCGCGGGCACGCAGCAGGAGGCTGGTGCCGCATCCGGGGCCATGGAGTTCAGCAGCGTCTGAATGATGGCGTGGTTGGTGGGCTCAAGGTGCGAGCGCAGCGGGAAGTCGCACACGCCCTCGCAGTGGTATGCCTCGTAGTCCAGGGGCGCGATGATCCAGTCGTCCCAACCCAGCTCCTTGAAGTCCACGTGCAAGGGCTTGCGGCTACAGCGGCTCCGGCCCCTGCGCCCGTGGCCCCGGCCCGCGCCCCCGCCGCTGCCCTGAGCTGCCCGCGCCCCGGCCAACGCCGTCCGCCGCCGCCTGCGCCCGCCGATGACCGCGGTCGGCGAGCCCACGCCGGGTCCCGGATCCGGCTGCGACTCCGCGGCCAGCGCGGCCCCGAGCGCGCGCGCCTGGGAGCGTATCTCTCGGAACAGGCTCTCCTTCCTCTGCGTGCGGGAGGAGACCACCAGCAGCGCGCGTTCCTCCGCCGCCGCGCCGCCGCCGCCGCCGCCGCCGCCCCGCAAACCGAAGCCCAGCAGCCGCAGTGCCAGCGGGACCCGCGCCGACCCCACCACTCCACGCAGCGAGAGGCAGAACGCGCGGCTGGGGCGCGGTTCCCGGCGGTGGCGCCGTAAGGCGTCTGCCACGTCGAACACCTCCCAGCGCGCGGTGTCCAGGGACTCGGCGGCCTGGGAGTGCAGCAGGCGCGGGGCGCGCGCGGCGTTGGGGCACGTGGACAGCAGCAGCAACGGGAGACTAGCGCTGCCGGGGCCCCGCGCCCCGGACTCGCGGCGCAGCACGCGCAGCTCCGCGCCCAACACCTCGTCTGAGTCGGGAAGGCTGGACACGTCGAACAAGAAGTTCAGGCCCGTCTCGGCTGCCGATTCGTCTGCAGGGGACGGGCAGAGACAGAGAAAGAACGGGAGTGATAGCGAAGCGTGCACCCTCTAATTGCAAACAGTCCCAACTGCCCTGGATGTGGGAGCAAGGTTTGCTGTGGCCTGCGCCCACTCGCACGTCTCGGCTCCAGTCCGAAAGCCGTCAGCCTGGCCGAAAAGAGAGGGAGCCGTCGCTCAGGTTATCGGGATGTGAGCTTTGATTCGAGCTAAATGATGTCCAACAACCCAACGAGCTTAGCGCGCCTCGTGGGCACCCGAGACCCAAGCCTTAGGGCTCCTACAGTTCGGCTGTCTGCCCCAGAGCCATGGGTTTTCGAAGACTAAGGCGGAGGCCAGACTTTCGGCCGGTGGCAGAAAGAGGCCTGATGGGCGCATCAGAAGTCGTGCACCTCTTAAAGACCTGGAGGCCAGGCCAGGCATGGTCCGGGGACTGCTCGTTATGGCCCTCCTTATCCGCCAGGAGAGTCTCAGAGTCTCCGTTGGGCGAAAACCGAAAGTTCTTGTCCCCTGAAAACTGCTTCTGCGGCTTCTCTTCCCTAGCCCTGCCTGGACATTCCAGCCGGACACGATCTCCCGGGCAGGCTGGGCCTCCAAGATTCGTCCAGAAGAGGCACGTGTCCGCAGGGCTGCAGACCCCCTTTCCCGCATCCAGGCTCCTTGCTCTGCCCTGCCGGAGGGGAACTGAGGCCCAAATAGGGGCCTTGTCAGCCCCTGGTCGCAATGGGAACTACAGGCTCAAACTTCTCCCAGTGTTTCCGCCACCTCCGAAGGAAGGGAAAGGCGTTAAAGGAGCGCAAGCCACTTTCTGCGAAGGGCTTAAAGCGGCCGGGACGCCTTGCTGCAGGGAAGGCAGAGGACCGACTGGCTTTCCCGCCAGGGCCCCGCTGGTCCCCTCGCAGACCTAGCCTTTCCCTCCGTTAGGACTCAACTCGGCCTCTGGGATTTTACTTCTCATCGTAGACACTTTTTTTCTTTGGGGGCTCAGAAAGGAAGAAAAGAGCTGAAATTCCACCAAGCAGCAGATAAGGAGCTCCCTTTGAAGAAGGTCATATGGTTTCGTTTTGCCCCAAACGCGAAGAGACTGTGCAGACTCCCCCCCACTGTTGGAGTGTTGCTCACCAACCACTGGACGCCAAGCCATCGACTCCTGGGGACCGAAGTGTGGGTGCTGCCCCGGCCTCTGGAGACCTCAGGCAGCCCTGCTCTGAGTGGAGGCTCAGGGCAGAAGGCAAGCAGGAGAGGCACTAGGCAAAGTGCTCCTTCGGTCTCCCCATGCTTTCTCCCGGGGCTTTGGGAGTGGCAGCACTCTCTCTGAGCTTCCCCTGCAAGCCTCTCCCTGGTTTGAGATCCTGCTGCTGCATCCTCTCCGAGATTTCCTGTGATTTAGCTCAGGCTGAGGCCACTGCAGGCCTAACTCGATCTAAGGAAGAGCATCTGGTGCCTCTCTACAAGCTCAGGGCCATACACATCTCACCTCTCCCACAGCTGGGAGACCCCCTCCCCAGGGTCTGCACACCAGGACTCAGGCTCCCTACGAGTACCCTAGCATCCCATCCAGGGGGCACCCCAGGCTGTCAGAGAATGCTTGAAAATTTCCACCAGACTTTAGGCCATTTGGGCCCAGACGGTCCCTGCATTCCCAAATAAAGCGGCCTGTGTAGACCCTGTGTGTATGCTGGAGGGAATAAGAGACCTGATTACTGCACCCCCTCTACCTGCCTTCCCAGGCTAGCAGTGGATATACAGAACCCTTCATTGGCTCCCGGCAGGGCCTTGGGTGGCAGCAGCACTTACTTCCCAGCCCTATTGCCTTTCTTTCCCTCCTGCCTTCCAGGCTGGGTCTCTGGCTGGATAGAATTAAGGCCGAAATTACTTGCATTTCCGCCTGAAATTAGTTAAATTTTCCCTATCTGTCTGCTCTAATGGCTTCAATAGAGATTAATAAAATCCAGATGACACTCCCCAACCACCACTGCCTCACCCAAGTCCTACCTTTGGAGGGCTCAGGGTGGAGCAAGGCGGGGTGCTTGGTCCCAGAGAGGCCTGAATTCCTGCAGGTTGGCGGGCCCTCCTCTCCTCTCTGCATAGCCTCCTCTCCTCTACCTCCCCAGGGATCCAGCCCCAGGCAGGCACCCGCCTACACCGAGATCAGGCTGCTGAGAAGGGCCCTCCTCGCACCTGGTGATGCCACCAGCCTCTCCGGAGCCCTGTACTTTAGTCTGATGCCCGCTCTGTCCTGCGTTCCCCTCCGTTTCCCCGTTTGTACGGCCCTCCCCGCAAGATTGAGAGCAGCAGAGCAATCAAGCAGCCAACGCCGCCACCTCTGCTCAGTCCCTCTGGGCCGAATCCCCTCCTTGCTTCTCCGGATCTCCAACTCAGCCCCCCTCCTCGAAGGGACCCGCGGGGCTGGCAGGGCCAGGGCACCCCGGGCAGAGGATGGGCATAGCCCTCTGGGGCAGCGGGCCCCCGCCAGCTGCCGCGGCTCTAGCCAGAGTCCAGGCGCTGCGAGGTCGGGTGCGTGGGCCTCGGAGAACTTTCTAACACCTGAGCCTGGGATGTGCGGGTACCGAGGCCCCCCCAGCCACACCGAGGGGAATGGTGCTGGGGCGCAAGACAGGATGGACGGGCGCGGTAACGGCAGAGTACCTGGGGTCGCCTGGTCCGCGAAGCCGGTGACTGTGTCCGCGCGGCCGTGGCGGCCAGATCCCGAGGTGGAGGCGGCGACTGGCCCGGCCGGAGTCCTCCCGGCCAGGCTCCTGTAAAGCGACATCATGAACTGGTGCGGCACCACCGAGCCGTTCCTGAAGCCGGAGCCCGTGGCGCGGCGCGCACCGCGGGGCCCGGGAGACGCGGCGGCCAGGGCAGCGGAGGCGCCCGCAGCCGCGGCGAGGGTTGTCCCGCCGCCGCCGCCGCCGCCGCCCCCAGGACTTTCGGCCGGCCCTGTCCCCGCCGCCCGCAGCACGGCGGCTGCTTCTAGCCCGTCGCGGGGGCGGCAGGCGCTCAGCAGCCAGAGGCACAGCGCGGCGGCCGCGCTCAGGTCCATGGGCTCCGAGGGCCAGGCGGGCGGGCGGCGCGGGCTCCGTGGCTTCGGGAAGTCCCCCGGCGCCTTTTGAACATAATGTTTAATAATGGGGGAAGTGTGCGCTGCAAGCTGCGGCCCCCCTCCTCTCCCACCCCACCCTACCCCACCCCACCCCCGTCAACGCCCGGAGCAGCGCCCCCTGCTGAACACTCGAGCCTCAGCGCCGCGCCCCCTACTCCGGCCTAAAGCCGAGCCCCGGGCCGGAGCCTCCTCGTCCCACCCGAGCTCTTCGTCCCCACTCTCGCCAGGCGAGTGTCACCGACCCGAGGCTCCCGCCACCCACCTGGGCCCCGCCTCGCTTCCCCGGGGCCAGGCGACCACCCCCCCCTCCTCCGCCCACTCTGCGCCCGGGGCCAGATGCGCCCTCGGGAGTCAGAGGCTCAGAGGCCTCGCGCGTACCCGCCCAGCTCCTTCCCAACTCCCCTGCGGAGAACCACCCGCCCCCTCCCCGCTCCTATTCTGCCCGAGACGCCGGAGGTGGGGCGGCGGAGGGCTCGCCCCGCCGGTCAGTGCCACGATTCCGTGGCCAGGGCGCACAAAGAGGCCACGAGGGCGCACAGAAGCCACAGGGCGCCTGGGGGTCGCCGCCAAAGCGTATTTTTGCTCACTGGTCCCGCGGTTCCCCACCCTGGCACAGCCTTCAAAGATCGGAGCGGGGGGCGGGAGCAGGAAAGAGGACCGGCAGGGAAGAGAGAGTTAGGGGCCTGAAAGGACAGGCCGGAAAGACAGCTGGACGAGGACCGACGGTCGAACCAGCAAAGGTAGGGGTGCGGAACGCGTGCTTAGACGGGCGCCGGGATCTTAAAGGAGTTCAGGAACTACGAAGGCAACTTCGGGGTAATGAGGGGGTTCCCGCGCGGGAGCGGCTCAACTTCATCTGCGCGTGGACAGGAAGGACCCCTTCCGCCCGCCCGCCTCCCGGGGAGCCCCGGCGGACGGAAACGGGCTCTTGGGTATGTTGGAGAGAGCCTGGAGCCGGGAGGGAGGGCGGCGAAGAGCCTCAGGGTAGCGCCTCTGTAATTCCTTCCCGGGCCGCGGTTCTCGAGTTGAGTTGGTGGGTAGCGAGGAGGATGGAGGGGGTGCCCAAGACCGCCGTCGCAAGGGCGGCGGGGCGCTTGAGTGAGCAGCCGGCAGAGGTAGGTTCAGAGGCCGCCAACTCAGGGAGATGCGCCGAGGAGAGAGGTCTGGGTGTTGGCTCAGCTCCACCAGCAGCCGGGACATCGGTCCGTAGAGGGCCGGAAGGCTCAGCGGATGGACGATCTGCTGGTGGGCGGACAGAGGGCCGGAAGCTGACGGATCCCCGTAGCAGGGCAGGCGCATCTTTTTCTTTTAACATTTATTTGCTACCGAGCTCTAAATCTAGACGGGGGCAGCGAGTCACGGTTTCTTTGAGTAGGTGATCAGCGTCAATGCGACGCCTCGGGACCCAAAGTCGCAGGAGTTTCGCTCTCGCTCGGCCGCCGCGCGCTCTGACCCACGGAGGATGCCGGCCTCGTGGAGCTCCTGGGCCGACGGCGGCCCCAGGCTCCCGAGCTCCCCTGTACCCGCTGCTTCGTCCCAAGTCGACTTACCAGTCGTCATCCTGCCGACCACTCCGAAGATGCAGGGCCCGCTCAGCGTGGGACTTTGGGTCACTAGCCACTCGGGATTTAGGGGGGCAGGAGAGACCTGGCAGGGGGTCAGACCTCAAGTGGATTAGGTGGACGGGGGGAGGTGGGGGGAAGCCCGAGGTTCGCGTGGGAATGTCTGGGCAGGAAGGGCAGTGGGGGGCTGGGATAACTGGGGCTGCATTAACCCAACTGGATTTGGGGGCCAAGGACCCAAAGCTTCAGCAAGGCCGTGGTCAGGAATCTTTCTCTCTCGCTGGTGCGGGTACAGAGGGGCCCTGCAGGAATCCAGGCAGGCTGCCTGGCAGAACCGACCCCCTAGAGAGAGACACTGATCAGTCAAAGTAGTAGCCCCAGCCACAGCTGTCTCTGTGAAGGCCACGACTGGATCCCTGGTGTCTTTCTTGGACTCCTTTCCTGGCTGGGTGCAGCCACGGTGAACAGTCTTCAGATGTTTTGCATATCATCAAGACCCTGATTTGTGCAAACACTCTGGCATCTCTGAGCTGGAGTCCAGTAGTCTTGGTTCTTGTCCTGGTTTTGCTGTTAACAACCAGACCCCATTGCATCGTCTGGGCTTCAGTTCCTCCAATTGTGTGAAGGCAAGAACCTGAAGGGTCCTGGCACTGGCCTGGCAGAGAGGTGCCAAATAAACTTTGTTGATTGCATGATACCTCCACCTTGAGATCACTCCGGGGCTTAGGAATGAGGAGTTGGTTGGAATCCCTGGGCCCCTGCTGTCCCTAGGGGAACAGGGACAGCAAGCTCCTTTGAGACTGAATGTCCTCATCTGTAGAATGGGGAGATTCTCAATTCAGGAGTTGGTGTGGATCCAGGATAACAGGTGGGCACAGAGGAGGCTCGGAGCCTCGCCCCTCCCAGTCTGTTCCGGATCCCTAGGGTGATGATGGCTGAGAAAGAAGCAGCTTCTAGGCACTGAAAGGCTCTGGAGGAGAGTGCTGGGGGTAGGCTGCTGCTGCTGGAGCCCCACCCATCACGTGTGTGCTTGAGCCAGGCCTTAGCCACTGTCGCCTGTGTTTCTTGGTCTGTCAAGTCAGACAACAATGCATTTCTTCATCATTTAGCCATTCCTCTATTCATTTCTTCTTTCCTGTAAATACTTAACCATGAGTGGCTTTCCGTATATTGTGAATTCAGCAACACACAGGACAAATGCATGGAGCTCTCGTAAGGGTAGAAGAGATGGTAAACACTTACATGCATAAATGCACCTGAATATATGGTGCACTGTTAGGTGGTTCAAAGTAAAGTGATGGGGGACTTCCCTGGCGGTCCAGTGGCTAAGTATTTGCCTTGCAGTGCAGAGGACACCAGTCTGATCCCTGGTTGGGGAACTAGGGTCTTACATGCAGCAGAGCAGCTAACCCAAGTGCCACAACTAAGCCCTGATGCTGGCAAAAATAAAAAAAGTAAACTGATGGGAAGCGGGACCTGGGGGTCTTTTTGACCAGCAGTGGCCACATTGAAGCAGAGCCCAGAAAGGAGAGAGGCAGAAGGAAGCTTGGGTCATGCCTGGCTCCCTCTCCTTCCTCTCAAATAATGATGGTAACCAACGGTTACCGTTAACTAAATGATAATTATGGTTCTCCAAGTACCAGCTGCTACTGCTAAGTCACTTCAGTCCTGTCCGACTCTTTGTGACCCCATGAACTGTAGCCCACCAGGCTTCTCTGTCCATGGGATTCTCCAGGCAAGAATACTGGAGTGGGTTGCCATTTCCTTCTCCGCCAAGTACCAGGCATGTTGCTAACTGCTTAAATGACCTCATGGCACTTACCTCTCACCAGTGCTCTGTCCTGTGAGGTGCGTGCGTGCATGCTCAATTGCTACAGTGTATCCAACTCTTTGCAACCCCATGGACTGTAGCCCACCAGGCTCTTCTGTCTACGGGATTTCCCAAGCAAGAATACTGGAGTGGGTTCCCATTTCCTTCTGCAGGGGATCTTCTCGACCCAGGGGTCAAACCTGCATCCCCTGTGTCTCCCGCATTACAGGCGGATTCTTTACCCACTGAGCCACCTGGAAAGCCCGTCAGACATTAAGGTACCCATTTTACCAACAGAGAAAGTTGAGTCACAGAGAAATGTAACACCTTCCGCAGGTAACCTGGTGAATGGCAGAGCCTGGAGTCATCCTGTCTGTACCCAACCCTTGGCTGCTCACAGCGGCGATGGGATTGTAGGGGTGTGACCTGCAATACTCTGCTCAGCTCTAGTGGAGAGGCAGAGGGTCCTGCCTTGCCCTGCAAGCTCTTTGGAAAATTCTTGGCAGAAAAAAACTCTCAGGTCCAGGTGAGGCTTATGAAAGCATCGTCTTGAGGACTCCCTCCTGCCTCTGGCATCAGCTGGGAGCTCGCCAACCGAACATAGTCTGTCATCGGCAGCAGCAGGGCCTGCCCGTGGCTGGAGAAGCCACAGAGCTCAGAGCAGGACGAGCCGGTAGGAGCATGTGGTCTGACAGCTAAGTTTACATGAAGTGACCTGTCAGCCAGCCAGGCCCACAGCGAGGGCTTGACTTGGACCAGGTCTCCCATGCCCTGTTCAGGGCTTCCCTGGGAGCCATGACTGAGCATCCATCTGGAGTGAAGACGGCTCCCTCCCTGAGGACAGGGGAACGTGACACCAGGAGTTCCTGGCCCCCCACCAGGCCTTCTGCTGAGTGGGTGGCTGGCCTCCTGGGGCCCACAGGGACAGGCCAATCCCGGGCTCACTTGGGGCTTCCTCCAGGGTCACAGGGGCCTTTGGTAGGTGGGCCAGGCAGGTGGGAGTGCTCTCTCCTGGCCTGGAGGCGTTGTGCCCTACCTGCTGCGCGGCACACTTTGAAGGTGGCCTCCTAGTCCTCCATGGTATCCAGCAGTCAGAGGGCAGCTGGTTCAGGAAACTTAGAGACAGCTGGGAGAAAACCAGGGGCTGCAAGTTCCAACTTCTGTTCTTTATTAGTCTGAAGGCCACCCGCCAGTGTCCCAAGAACTCCAGACTTCAGCTGTTACCTCCTCAGAGAGCGGAGGTGAGACTGGCTCCAACAGGGGGAGGACAGAGAGGCAGCCTGGTTGGGGGCTGGGTGTTTCTTAGCTGGGGTGGGGAGAAGCGGTCCCCACACACTCACCCCCAGATCCTTGCCTTGGCGAGCACCTGGCCACCCACCTGTCCTCTGCAGAAGCTATTTGCTTCCTCTGGCCACCACGTTTCTGACTCAGGTCCTAGAATTCAAGGATTTGAAAGAATTTGCTGTTGTTGATCAGTAGCTAAGTTGTATCTGACTCTTTATGACCCCATGACTGAAGCACGCCAGGCTTCCCTGTCCTTCATTATCTCCCAGAGTTTGCTCAGATTCATGTTCCTTGAGTTGGTGATGCCATCCAACCATCTCATCCTCTGTCGTCCCTTTCTCCTCCTGCCGTCAGTCTTTCCCAGCATCAGGATGTTTCCCAACGAATCAGTTCTTTGCATCAGGTGGCCAAAGTATTGGAGCTTCAGCTTCAGTATCAGTCCTTCCAATGAATATTCAGGACTGATTTCCTTTAGGATTGACTGGTTGGATCTCCTTGCTGTCCAAGGGACTCTCAAGAGTCTTCTCTAGCACCACAATTCATGTTGATGTATGGCAAAACCAATACAATATTGTAAAGTAGTTAGCCTCCAATTAAAATAAATAAATTTAAATTTTTTTAAAAAAAGCATCAGTTCTTTGGTGCTCAGGCTTCTTTATGGTTCAACTCTCACATTCATACATGACTGCTGGAAAAAAACCCATAGCTTTGACTATATGAACCTTTATCAGCAAAGTAATGTCTCTAGTTTTTAATATGCTGTCTAGGTTTGTCATAGCCTTCCTTCCAAGAGCAAGCGTCTTAATTTTGTGCATGCAATCATCATCTGCAGTGATTTTGGAGCCCAAGAAAATAAAATCCGCCACTGTTTCCACTTTTTCCCCTTCAATTTACCATGAAGTGATGGGTCCGGATGCCATAATTTTAATTTGTTTGAATGTTGAATTTTAAGCCAAGTTTTTCATTCTCCTCTTTCACTTTCATCAAGAGGCTCTTTAGTTCCTCTTCCTGGGTGGTGTGATCTGCATATCTGAGGTTGTTGATATTTCTCTCAGCAATCTTGATTCCAGCTTGTGATTCATTCAGCCTGGCATTTCACATGATGTACTCTGCATATAAATTAAATAAGCAGAGTGACAATATACAACCTTTACATAGTTCTTTCCTAGTTTTGAACCAGTCAGTTGTTCCATGTCCAGTTCTAACTGTTGCTTCTTGACCTGCATACTGGTTTCTCAGGAGACAGGTAAGGTGATTTGGTATTCCCATCTCTAAGAAATTTCCACAGTTTGTCATGATCCACACAGTCAAAGACTTTAGCATAGTCAAATAAGCAGTAGTAGATGTTTTTCTGAAATTTCCATGCTTTCTCTATGATCCAACAAAAGTTGGCAATTTGATCTCTGGTTACTGTGCCTTTTCTAAACCTAGCTTGTACATTTGGAAGTTCTCAGTTCATGTACTGTTGAAGGCTAACTTGAAAGATCTTGAGCATTGCCTTGCTAGCATGTGAAATGAGTACAATTGTGCGGTAGTTTGAACATTCTTTGGCACTGCCCTTCTTTGGGATTGAAATAAAAACTGACCTTTTCCAGTCCTGTGGCCTCTGCTGAGTTTTCCAAATTTGCTGACATATTGAGTGCAGCACTTTCACAGCATCATCTTTTAGGATTTGAAGTAGCTCAGAGGGGATTCCATCACCTCCACTAGCTTTTTTCATAGTAATGGTTCCTAAGGCCCACTTGACTTTACACTCCAGGATGTCTAAAAGAATATTTGGGATTCTTTGGGCCAACTTTTCATATGATGCCTGACTCTTCACAAACTGCTACCAAGGCTCTGTTTGCGTACCTGCAGAACGGGAGCTCCCTCCTGGTCCCAGGTAGTCTCCTGACAGCTCTGAAGGTGAGGCAGTCTGTACCTGGTGCCTGTGAGAGCCACTACACCTCTCCAAGGCACCTCTGCTGACAGAAGTTCATGAGTCACCTGGGAACGTGAACTGGCACACTAGGGTTGATGCCACTTGGGAAGTCAGTCTTGGATTCTACCAGCTGGAGCCACTGGAAATTGGACCCGCTCTGCTGCAGCCTGGAGCCCCTGATGACAAGACAAGAGAAGGTTCCTTGCCCTGCGCCTTGCATTGTCCATGCAGGGCAGCCAAGTCCCCAAGGAGGGAAAAGGATCAGCACCCTGGCATTTGGCATCACAGCTGCCAGGGAAGGGGGGGCCCCTCTGTGAGCCTGTGTCTTTGCTCTCTGTGTGTCTTGGAAGGTCCCAGCCCAGCTCTGCCCTGGGTACCCTGGAGGAGAGGAAGAGGATGGTTGAGGGCTCAGCCCCTGCCCTGCCCATCGTTAGGGGTTGTGGGCCCTTGCAGCCCTGCAGTATATTGGAAGTAAAACAGATGCCCCCCTGGGCTATAACGTTGATGGTTCCCGAGAGTCAAGAGACCAGAATTCAAATCTGGCCTCTAACCTCGGACCCCAAGTCCCTTGGCTCTTCCTGGCTTTTGATCCCAACTCTGATAACGATCCCCAGTGAGGCTAATAATCAAACGTCCACCAAGGGTCCACCTGTGAGAGGTGGGAAGCTGGTGAGGATGGGGGCCAGTGCTAAGGACCAAGGCAGGGGCCAGCCCCCCGGTTTGGAATGTATTCAGAGCTGGAGAGGGTTAGCTTTGAGGAGGCAGCATCAGCCTGGGGCTGTGTCCCCAAAGAAGGTGTCCCTGGGAGGGCTGGGGATGGTGACAACCCCAACCACCGCATCCGAGCTGTTGCTTCCTGTTCAGCCAGAGATGTGCTGTAGCCACCTCCCCCCGGAAAGACCAGGGGTGGGGCTGTGCATGTGGGACGATCCCCACAGGCCTCTAGCTCAGCCCCGTCTGATGCCCAGGTCTGGGCTTCCTCCGGCTGCAATTCATTTCCCATGCTCCATGCAAGTCTTGTCTGCCCCCAGGTTACCCCAGGCAACAGCTCTGGCATCCACACCGGGGTGGGCTGCAGCCCGTCGCCAGCCACTGGCGTGGCCCCACCCTTGAGTGAGGGGAGGAGTTGGGCTGAGAAGAAGGGAGTGGAATAGTTTCTTTTCTAGAAGTTTCACAAGGGTTTCTCAGGGCCCTTCCTTTGGGGTTGGGACAAATGGCAGCGGGCTGGTGGATACTGCCACCTGCTGGTCACTGGTTATAACAGCACCACAGTGTGGCTGAACCCCATCCTGCTCAGATTTACAAAGGCCAGTCTGGGAGAAGACTCGGGAAGCTCTGCACGGGGACCCTGAGGTTGAACCAGCTTACCTGGAGCTCTAAGGTATCCTGGGAGTTGAGGGGACAAGGACCACACGTCTCCACTGAGGTCACGAGAGAAACCAGAGGGTGGAGTCATGATAAACACTGGCTTCCAAACCACCTTTATAGTGCCCTAGTTTTGTGACCTTAAGTTAATTAACTTGTTATCCTCCACCTTTCAATGGAGACAGAGATTCCTGCCTGTCAGGTGTACCTAAGGATAAAGGAAACAAAGTAGGTAAGAGCTTTACCTTAGCGCCTGGCTCAGTAAATGCTGGCTTTTACAGCTTTTACTGGTTAAGCTGTAAAGTCAACTGGATAAGTCAGTCCTGGTTTAACCCGTCCAAAGACTGATCAAACCTGTCCATCCAGTCTCTTCTATGTGGTCTTCCAGGCATTTCCCCTCTGTCGACTTGCCCATCTTGTGAACATTAATAGTCTGAAGCTATGCCTCCATTAGATTTTCTTGGAGACCTTTGTCGACACATGAGATTGAAACAAAACAAACTCCTTTTACAATAAAAACTGGTGACACTTAGAATGTGCAGTGATTCGGAATGCCGGGTCCTCCAATTTGACAGGTAGGAGCCCCGGGTTTTCTAGTCTAGTCACATAATGAACAGAACCAACCTGTCTTCTTTGCCTGGGAAAATAGGGGTTAACAGAAGTCAAGAACAGGCTTGGAGGACCCAGAAGATGTGTCCCAAAGTCTAGAATGTGAGATCTTGCAGACACTCCAGAGGATGAGGACCCTGGGACCAGAATGTTTCATGTTCCAATAGCAGAGTGTCGAACACCACACAGCTGGCCTGGGGACCTGGTATCCTCACCTTGGACGGCCTGTCTCAGGTTCTCTGGTCCATGTGGCAAACACATCTGTGAGATCTTCAGGAGGCTGGGCTCGAAGGCTGCAAAGTGTTGAGGCTGCCTACAAAACTGGGGAGTTGGCCTTAGGCCACGGCAGCCCCTTTGTTTCCCACTTTCCTAGATAGCTGATCCACTTCTGAATAATACCTTAATCTAGGGCAGAGCCCCAGCTGTCCTGTCCTCCCAGTCATTTTTTTCTGGCTTGGATAAAGAGTTGGAGAGCTCTAGTCAAAGTGCTTCGGGGAAGGCAATGGCACCCCACTCCAGTACTGTTGCCTGGAAAATCCCATGGACGGAGGAGCCTGGTGGGCTGCAGTCCATGGGGTCCCGAAGAGTTGGACACGGCTGAGCGACTTCACTTTCACTTTTCACTTTCATCCATTGGAGAAGGAAATGGCAGCCCACTCCAGTCTTCTTGCCTGGAGAATCCCAGGGACAAGGGAGCCTGGTAGGCTGCCCTCTATGGGGTCACACACAGTCGGACACGACTGAAGCAACTTAGCAACAGCAGCAGCAGTCAAAGTGCTAATCCTGATCGCTGAGGACACAAAGAGTTAGAAAAATACAGGGTGACAACATCAAAATCCCCAAAGTCACCAGCAAATCATTGCAAATTAAAACAATACCATTTTTATTTACTTCTCAGGTTAGTAAAACTGAAGAACGTAAAATGCATTCTTGGTGAAAGGAGATACAAGTAGGCATTCTAATATATACCCTTGGTGGGAATGCAAGTTCAGGGAAATTTCCCAAGAGCACTGTGACAGCAGCAACACTTTTTAAAATTTTATATATTTATTTATTTTATTTGGCTGCACCAGGTCTTACTTGAGGTATGCAAGATCTAGATCCCTGATCAGGGATGGAACCCCGGGTCCCTTGCATTGGGAGCATGGAATCTTGGCTACTAGACCATCAGGGAAGTTCCAGACAGACGCAACACTTTAAGGCAGGAAATTCTTTACCTCAGTACAGGAAAGGTACAAAGAGCTTTCTCGGAGCAAGGTAAACCCTCTCCATAGAAGAGACTGGATGGACAGGTTTGATCAGTCTTTGGATGGGTTAAACCAGGACTGACTTAATCAGAAAGCTGTAAAAGCCAGCATTTACTGAGCCAGGCGCTATGGTAAAGCTCTTACCTACTTTGTTTCCTTTGTTTTCCTTTACCCATATACATACAGAGTTTGCATGTATATGGGCAGAATTATGTCACAAAGCATCTTCTGACTGCGGTTCCTTAGCAGCATGCATGCTGTACCTGTCTAGCCTTTACGGTTGTTGTTCGGTCACTCAGTCGTGTCCGACTGTTTGTGACCCCATGGACTGCAGCCTCTATGGTAGTAAAAGGCAAACAGGAATGACTGGCTTTCGGCTAGCTCACCTACAGGGTCTGCCATACATCTCCTCTCATTTCAGTCACAGGTGAGCTCATTTAAGTAACAGCAGTGCTATGGATTAAAGATTTCCATCATGCCCATTTCACCAATGAGAAAACCAAGGCTCAAAGAGACAAAACCAACTTTTTCATGTCCTGAGTCTGGCACCGCCTCCTCTTGGAAGAGCTCCTGTATGCTCCAACCCCTGGATGAGTTGGCTATGTGCCCTTCTCTACGCTTTGTGGGCCTGCACTTGCATTGGCATCTCCAAGGGTCCCTGACTGGTGTGTGAGCCCTGCCTGGGAGGCCTGTGTCTTCTGCATCCTCTGGGCCTGGTGTAAAGTCCCAGCCCCAGAGCGGTGCCCAGGAGCATTTGCTGAGGGGCAGATGAGGTGGTGGCCTTGCTCGACTTGGGGTCCCCAGCTCCCTGCTGGAGTGCTAAAGCATCACTATAGAGAACAGAGACAAATCAGCAGGTCCTCAGAAGTCCCACCCCACCAGAAACCAGGGCAAGGTTGACCAGAGCTCAGATAAGACTCCTTGTGGGCTGTGGTGCCTCTGACTTATCCCACTGGCCCTGAGGTGCAGCGACTTCCCTGGGGCAGGGTGTGACTGAGGCCTGGAGCGTTCCTCCCCGGGCAGTGGGAAGGGGGACTGTCAGATTCCCTGCAATGTGGTTTGCGTTACTGCGGCTTCAGCCATGGAAAGGGCTCCTTGAGTCAGGCAGGAAACAGAAAATATCAGATTTAGATTCCACATTCCATGCATTGTATGCAATTATCCGCTGGAGCCACAGAGGGGCGTGTGGGACCCACAGAGGCAGAAAATGGGATTGCTCTCCGGATGGCCTCACTCTTTCATGGGGAACCAGTGGTTCTCGGCAGGCGCCAGGTGTGCCAAGTCCCCCCTCAGTGCACACTAGGGAAGCCTGGAGCCAGGGATGAGGTTCATTTGCCTGCAAGGCACAGGTGACCGACATGCCACCAGCTCCGCTGGGGGTGCAGGGTCCCATTCTTTGTAGCTCCCACCTGTGCTTGCCCTGGGACGTGTGTGCTTCAAGTCTGCACCCTCCGCAGGCTCAGCATGACTCTCAGCTCCAACAGTTTTGTGACCTCGCCTGTTAGGATCTCCAGCTGTGGACCCAAAGGCGGCCATGGGAGCCAGGACAGGGACACCCATCACCCACCAAGCTGTGGCTCCCCGAAGACCCTCAGTGGACAAAGGGGAGTAAGCAGACAGTAGGAAGGAGCTAGAACCTTGAAGAGAGGACAGGAAAGGGGAAGCTGGAGGCAGCAAGTCCACAGACGGAGCCCTGGGCCATGGTGTCCTTGCCATCAATAGCTCAGGAGCCTCCACAGGCCCCCAAACAGAGGCCCAGTCCAGTAGATAGCTGTTGAATGAATGAATGAAAAGGTCATGAGGGAGAGAGGAGAGTGGCTTTGTGAGGAACTCTGACTAGTAGCAAAAGCAGAGAGACCTGTCATTTTAGTTGCTCAACGTTAGAGCAACAGAGGCTTCCCAGGTGGCACTAGTGGTAAGGAACCCACCTACCGATGCAGGAGGCAAAAGAGACATGGGTTCCATCCCTGTGTCGCGAAGATCCCCTGGAGTAGAAAAAGGCAACCCATTCCAGTATTCTTGCCTGGAAAATCCCACGGACAGAGGAGCCTGGTGGGTTACAGCCCATGGGGTCACAAAGAGTCGGACCCGACTGAAGTAACTTAGCACTTAGCAACACAAACACTCACACGGCTCTAATGTCACTGTGAGCCAGGCCCTGAGCCAAGTGTTTTACAGGTAGTTGCAAAGAGCTGGGACACTGGTGATTAGAGTTCCAGGGTGGTGCAGGAGGGGTGGGAGGCTGGCATTTTGGGAGAATGCAGTCCAGCAGAAGCATTCTTAGAGCTGGGGTCAGGGAGCAGTATGGGGAAAGGCGTATCATTAGGAAAGGAGGAAAGGAGGGGATCGTGCCTGGAGAGCAGGGAGTGGGGGTAATTTTAGCAGCTCTCTGAGACGGAAACTTTGGGAGACAGAGACCCTCTTCTTGACCAAACTGTAGGCTCCTCTGAGCCCTCTTCTCAACTGGGCCTTTGACCTTGGTGCCTGCCCTGTCTCTGGCCTGCCCAGCCCAGTCTCAGCAAGAATCCTGCTAAGTCAGTTGAGAAAGGCTCTCTCCCTTTGATATCTGATCACCCTTGGTATCTGATCAAGTTCCTCCCCTCCCACCCGTTTGTGTCTTCTAAGCCGCTAGCCTGTCTTCAGGCTAGGATTCGGCAAGGATCCTCACCGTTGGCTACCTGTACCTCCATCACTGACCTCCCCCTGCCCCTGGCTCCAGTCCCACTGTCCTTGCTTTATTCGGGGCTGAGCCTGAACTCTCCCCATTGGGAAAGTCTTGACTCCTGTTGCAACAGCCTTGAATAAAGTCTTCCTTACAGTTTTAACAAGGTTCAGAACATTTCTTTAGTGAGGAAGGAGAAACCCAGTTCTCAGAAGCTTTTGCTGGGAAGGGCCTGTTGGCCTCTTTAAGGAAAGCCCCTGGAAGTCCTCCGGGGTGGGGGGGTGGGGTGTCAGACTGCTGTTTCTTTAGATCACCCCGCACAGAGTGTTTCGTTTTGTTTGATGGGTTCTCTGACCTCGTTTGACGCTGGAAACATCTCTCAGAGCATCCTTGGGACCCTGTGCACGGTTGGGTTGTTTCCCCAAAACTCTCCCCAAGGAAGCAGAACCGAATGATTTATCATCCGGAAGCGGGACGCTTGGGGCACTCCTAAAAGTGAACGGGGCGCTGTCTCTAACAACGCCGGGCCATCAGACCCAAATCAGGACGCGCGCGCCTCGGGATGGCTCGGGACGGGAGCGCGCTCGGCGCGGCCGGGGCCTCCAGCAGCGCCGACCCGCGCACGGTCCTCAGCCCTGAATCTCCGCCCAGAATTCCAGAAAGGCCTGGAAAATCACGGCCGCGTCCGGCCGAGCGCCGCGGCCACTAGGCGGCGGGCCAGGCAGGAGCCCGAGCCCGAGCCCGAGCCCGGGCGGGCGGGGCAGGGACGCGGCGACGCCGGCGCCCGCGGTCGCGTGATCGCACGCCCCGCCCGGAGCCCCTCGCCGTCATGCAGTCCCCGGCGGTGCTCGTCACCTCCAGGTGAGCCAGACCCCGCGCCCCGGCCGCATCTCGGGCTGCGTAGAGTCCGGAGGGCCCGGAGCCGCGGCCCTAGGTGTCCCGGGCGGAGGAGGCGGCGGGTCCTGAGGATCCCGCCCGGCGCCCAGCGTCCCCAGCGCCGCTGGCCGTGGACCTGGGCTCAGCCGCTCCCCGGCCCTGCGGGAGAGGCCGCCCGCCTCCCTTCCCGGTTTTACAGATGGGGAAACTGTGGTCCCTAGAGGGTAACGAACTCATCCAAGACTAGTGGAAGGCCTGGATTGGCCGATCCTGCACGGTGGTCAAAGAGGGGGTTCTCCTCACCCCTTTCCCGCTGACCTGCCTTCCTTTCTTTTCCAAGATCTAGTTATGCATCCTGGCAGCGCTGACTGTGTGCCAGGTCCGGGGCACGGCACTGGGGACGGGGTGAATCAGACCAGTTTCGGCCGGTCAGGAGAAACGGGCGGAGGACAGCTGTTGAGCCGGGGTGGGGGCGGGTGGGGCGCGGCTTTAGGTTGCCATGGGAACATGGTGATTTCACCTTCCTAAACCTGCTCCATCCATAGTCTCCTGGGCTGGTCCACTGCAATACCCCTCTTTCAGGAACTCAAGAGAAGTCTTGTAGTCAGTCTTGACTCCTCTTTCTTGCTCTAATGGCCTACATCTAATCATCAGCAACCCCTGAAAGCTCAATCTTCAAAACAGACCTAGAACCCAAACATTTCCAAGCTCTTCTGCCAGCATCAGCTCTCACGTGGATGACTGCCAGAGTCTCCTGAATAATCTCCTCACTGCACCCTGCTCCCCTCCCTTCTGCTCAGCACAGCGGCCAAAGGACCTTTAGGCTTTAGGTTGCCATGGGAACACAGGCTTCTGCGAGGTGGGGGTGCGTGAAGCCGGGTCCTCCAGGGGAAGGGAAGGGGACAGGTGGCAGCTGCCTAACAGGTAGCCCAGGAAAAGTGCAGTTACCGAAGAGGCCTCCAGAGGGTCCCTGACCCAGGCCTGGGGGATTCAGTACGAGAGGGATGCTGAAGGCTGCGATGGGCGTGGTTTTACCGTCTCCCCCTTAGTCACATCTGTCAAGTGACTCACTGCAAGTGTTTCCACACACTCTACCCTTGTTCCCCCTACACAAAGTCTTAGGCTAAGACATCAGTCTCTTACATAAATGAATGTAAAATTTTTCCGGCTGTAATTTGAACATCCTTGTGGCTTCAGGTCTGGAAAAGTATGATTCTTTAAGGTTCTGATGTCAGAACCTGCTTGGTCTCCTCTCCGTGGTGGCTGGTCGTGTCCTTGCTGGCAGAAGAGGTTTCCCTCGTGCCACGTGAATCACCTCCTCTCGCTGAGCCTGTTCCCTTTTGTGCGGATAGGAGGTTTGAGGTTGGCAGGTGTGAGCAGGGCCAGCGGCAGACCAGTGGGGGTGTGAGCTTGGTGCTGGGAGCCTGGGAAGGGAGTGAGGGGGCTTCCCTCTCTGCCCCACCTGAACAGGGCTTCTTAACAAATGCAGGTGCTAGTGGTGAAGGCCAGGCGAGCAGTTCTAGGATAGTGAACCGCACACAGTCCCTCCTGTGAGCTTTCGTGGGGCAGATGGGTAAATGTATAGTGCGCCAGGGATGATAAATGGTATAAAGGAAAATAAAGTGGTAGGGAAATGGGGTGCTAGGAGGAGTGAATGCTGTTTTATATGGTGTGGTCCAGGAGTGTCTTTCTGATAGAGAGTAGCAGCTGGGTAGATCCCTGACAAGTGAAAGAGAAATCTTAAGAAACAGGGTACCAGGCAGGGGGGACAGCAGGAACCAATATCCTGGGGCAGAGAGATGTTTGTGCATCAGCCAGGAGGCCAGTGTGACTGCAGTGCAGTGAGCCAGCAGAGAGGTGGGTGATGTGGTGCAGAGTTTTACCACATCTGGGGGCTTGGAGGCAGGGGACAGTCAGGACAGGCTCCCCAGGCTGGAGTGAGGCTCTGGGCATGGTGGGACCTGCTTTGGAGTCCAGAAAGGTCCTTTGGCCGCTGTGCTGAGCAGAAGGGAGGGGAGCAGGGTGCAGTGAGGAGACTATTCAGGAGACTCTGGCAGTCATCCACGTGAGAGCTGATGCTGGCAGAAGAGCTTGGAAATGTTTGGGTTCTAGGTCTGTTTTGAAGATTGAGCTTTCAGGGGTTGCTGATGATTAGATGTAGGCCATTAGAGCAAGAAAGAGGAGTCAAGACTGACTACAAGACTTCTCTTGAGTTCCTGAAAGAGGGGTATTGCAGTGGACCAGCCCAGGAGACTATGGATGGAGCAGGTTTAGGAAGGTGAAATCACCATTGGTCTGGACATGTTCGTTAAGAAGCTTTCTGACAGCCAAGTGAAGACGTCGGGCAGGCAGCTGGGAGGAGTGTGGTGGCTTTGAGGGGAGAGTCCGGATCAGAGAGGAATGAGGAACCACTGGCCCATAGGTGGGATTTAAAACCTTGAACATATTTGAGCTCTTTGGGGAAGGTGAGTGAGAGAAGAGGTCTAAGGTGGGCACTTGGGGCAGAATTGCGGACCATCCAGGGAAGCTGAGTAGGAGTGGCCAGGGAGGTTGGAGAACTGAGAGAGAGAGAGAGCAGGGGTCCCAGAGCCTCGAGGAGCAGAGAGGGGCCATCAGATACCTTGGGAGTAAGAGGAGAGGGAGAGTTAGCCTTTGGACATCATCAAAGAGATCCAACCAGTCCATCCTAAAGCAGATCAGTCCTGAATATTCGTTGGAAGGACTGATGCTGAAGCTGAAACTCCAAAACTTTGGCCACCTGATGTGAAGAACTGACTCATTGGAAAAGACCCTGATGCTGGGAAAGATTGAAGGCTGGAGGAGAAGGGGACGACAGAGGATGAGATGGTTAGATGGCATCACTGACTCAATGGACATGAGTTTGAGTAAGCTTCAGGAGTTGGTGATAGACAAGGAAGCCTGTGGTGCTGCAGTCCATGGGATCACAAAGAGTTGGACACGACTGGGAAGGCACATCACAGTTCAGGAAGTTTGGTCTGGGGTATAGGTGGGCAGACTACACCCATGGGCCAAAGCCTGCCCCCCACTCACTTTTTAAATCAAGTTTATGCACCAACCTAGACAGCAAAGCAGAGATATTACTTTGCCAACAAATGTCCGTCTAGTCAAGGCTATGGTTTTTCCAGTGGTCATGTATGGATGTGAGAGTTGGACTATAAAGAAGGCTGAGCACCAAAGAATTGATGCTTTTGAACTGTGGTGTTGGTGAAGAGAGTCCCTTGGAGAAGAGAGTCCCTTGAGAGTCCCTTGGACTGCAAGGAGATCCAACCAGTCCATCCTAAAGGAGATCAGTCTTAGGTGTTCATTGGAGGGACTGATGTTGAAGCTGAAACTGCAGTGCTTTGACCACCTGATGCGGTGGTCTAAGTATTTGAAAAGACCTTGATGCTGGGAAAGATTGAGGGCAGGAGGAGAAGGGGATGACAGAGGATGAGATGGTTGGATGGCATCACCGACTCAATGGACATGGATTTGGGTGGACTCCGGGAGTTAGTGATGGACAGGGAGGCCTGGTGTGCTGCAGTTCATGGGGTCGCAAAGAGTCGGACACGACTGAATGACTGAACTGAACTGAACTGAACTGAATGTACTGTCTGTGGCCGCTTGGGTATGGTGGTAATGGAGACCCTGTGGCCTGCAAAACCTAAAATATTTGCTATCTGGCCCTTCACAAAAAAGTGTCCCTGGGGCCCTGAGGAGAATGGGACACAGAGTGGATTAGGCTCAGGGGCATGAGAGTCCCCTGGGGGGCTTGTTAACGTGAGGATTAATTCAGCAGAGCCTGGATCTGCCTTTTGTCACAAGCTCCCATGTAGGGCTCATGCGGCGAGGACCACACTTGGAGAACCCCCTAAACTGAGCTCAAGCTGGGCTTGCCCGGCCGAGCACCGCAGGTTGCCGGTTGTGGCCATGAATTTCCAGTGGGACCAGTCAACACGTCTAACCACAGTGCAGGAGACTTGGGGTTCGTTCCTGGGGTCAGGAAGATCCCCTGGAGAAGGGAGTGGCAACCCCCTCCAGTATTCCTGCCCGGAGAATCCCATGGACAGAGGAGCCTAGCGGGCTACAGTCCATGGGGGTCACAAGGAGTCGGACACAACTGAGCCACTAACGCTTTAGTCAGCGTGTCTGTGCGTTTATCCCAGTGGCCTGCCACTGCCGGACTCTGGTGCCCAGGACCTGGAGAACTGGCGGGTTTAGGGAAACAGGCTGAGTCTGTGATCCCAGCCGTGGGGCAGGACCTCTCAACTGGGGTGGCATGACAAGACGAGCGGTACAATGGAAATGGAGGGGGGTGTCCACAGATAGAAGCCCTGGAGAACCTGTCGGGTGTGGTGTTCCGAAACGGAGCAGTAAGCGGGACTGTTAGGAGGTGCGGGTCAGCGGGAAGGCGGCGGGCAGCCTGCAGTGAACCCTGGCTCTGCCTCTGACCCACTGAGCCCAAGTACAGGTGACTCCCTTTTTGTGTCTGCTTCCCTGTAGCTCAAACGGTAAAGAATCTGCCTGCAATGCAGGAGACCAGGGTTCAATCCCTGGGTTGGGAAGATCCTCTGGAGAAGGAAATGGCAATCTACTCCAGTATTCTTGCCTGGAGAATCCCATGGACAGAGGAGCCTGGCAGGCTGCAGCCCATGGGGTTGCAAAAAGTCAGACACGACTGAGCAACTAACACACTCCCTGACTTTGGGCTTCCCTGATAGCTCAGCTGGTGAAGAATCTGCCTGCAGTGTGGGAGACCCGGGTTCGATCCCTGGGTTGGGAAGATCCCCCAGAGAAGGGAAAGGCTACCCACTCCAGTATTCTGGCCTGGAGAATTCCATGGACTGTATGGTCCATGGGGTCACAAAGAGTCGGACATGACTGAGTGATCAGAACACTCCATGACTTGAAGCGGGTCTCAGCAGTGGTGTCCCTCTGTAGGGCTGCGCGAGCACCTTGGACAGGCGAGGTCCCCACAGCAGAGCCTGCGGGGGTGCCTCTTGCCTTTCGTCCCCTCTGCCGTCCTGTGCCCGTCACACTGTCTCGCAGGGACACCACACACAGCGCCAGGAGTGGAGGGTCTTAGCGCCCGGTGGGAAGGCCAGGACACTCATCTGGACATTGGCGAAAGGAAAGGAGGGCTGATCATTTGTTTTTCCAAGTGGCACATGAATGCTGAACTTACTTAACACTCACCCGAAGGGAGGTTCGCCCGGGCCTTTCTCAGTGATTCGTGCTTTCACTTTCTTTCACTGTACCAGCAGTCCCCAGCCTTTTTGGCACCAGGCACCAGGTTTTGTGGAAGACAGTTTTCCCGGGGATGCGGGGTGGGGGTGGGTGGGGATCGTTTGGGGGTGATTCGGTCTCATTACATTTATTACATTTGTTATGCTGCCCCCGATCCAACAGGAGGCAGAGCTCAGGCAGTAATGTGTGAACACAGCTGTAAACACAGTTGAAGCTTTCCTTGATTGCAGGCTGCTCACCTCCTGTTGTGCGGGCAGGTCTCTAACCTGGACCAGTAACCATCTGTGGTCCAGGGTTGGGGACCCCTGCCTTCCACCCTGTGAAAATGTTCGTGGGTGTAGAGGTTGCTACATTTGGTAGTAAGTGGCTGTGTGGTGGGTTGTCCTCCCAGCTGGTGACAAATGGCATCGTGGTATGGTGTCACTTGCCCAGTGTGGAAAGGGGGGGACCTGTGTGGAAGGAGTGCAGGGGGCAGGGTGTCACGTGTTGGATTGGGGCAGAGTTCGGGGCAGGGAAGGGCCGTGTCCCAGCTGTCACCCTGGCAGCCCAACCCTTTGGGCCCTCCCCTTTCTTGTCTTCTGAAAGCCCTGCCCTGCAGAGGGTGGGTCTGAACCCTGATAACGGTGTGCCCAGCGCATCCTGTCTTAGGTGTTTGTGTGGGTTATGTTTATGTGCTCAGGTCTCCATGATACCCTCACCCAGAAAGAGGAATACATTTAGCCTTTTTTCTTACCTCAGGGGAAACATTTCATCACTTCTTTGCTCACTGGGCAATTCATTGCATTTGTGTAGCATTTAAAAATTCTCGAAGAGCTGTAACGTTTTGCCAAGTATCCACTCGAAGCCTGTGTTAGTCATTCAGTCGTGTCTGAATCTTTGCAACCCCATGGACGAATGCCTGCCAGACCCCTCTGTCCATGGGATTTCAAAGGCAAGAATACTGGAGTGGGTCGCCATTTCCTTCTCCAGGGCATCTTCCCGATCCAGGGATCAAACTCAGGTCTCCCGCATTGCAGGCAGATTCTTTACCATCAGAGCAAAGAATTTGCTCTTTCCACAGCCCCATCTTCTCTACTGTCACCTGTTTTCTTGCTGAGAACAGGCCTTCGTTCTTGAGGGACCCACCGGCGGGCCCCTGGCCTGGGGAGCCAGGCTTCAGGAGGGGCTGGCATGTAGTGGGGTGGGTAGCCTGGAGTTGGACCCCTGAGGACTTGCCCAGTGGAGCAGCCTTGCACCCATGCCTGCGGGACCCCCTGAGGACTTACCAGCATCTCCCTCGAGAAGCCTGCTGACTTGAACCTGACCTTTCTCTGCCTTCTCTGCTTCTGGCAGGCGAGTTCAGAATGTCCACACGGGCCTGGACCTGAGCGTGCCGCAGCACCAGGAGGTGCGGGGCAAGATGATGTCAGGGCACGTGGAGTACCAGATCCTGGTGGTCACCCGGCTGGCTGCGTTCAAGTCGGCCAAGCACAGGCCCGAGGACATCGTCCAGTTCTTGGTGAGCTAGGGGCTCTGGCAGGGTGCTCCCCAGGGTCCAGAGGTCCAAGGAGACACACACGCCTCCCACTAGGGTTCAGGTAGCAGCAGGGTACAAGCAATGCTCTAGCCAGCCCTCAATTGGAGGATGCCAGAGTGCGTTGGCAGTAAGGACACCAGTGAATCAGATGCTGACCATCTGTGGGGAGACAGATCTGTGAAGAGACGGGAGCCCAGGGGACGGGGGCAGGGGCTGTGGGGGTGTTGAGGGGGGCACCTAAGCCATCCTAGGGGAAGGGTTCAGAGAGAGGTCAGAGCTGACCTGTGGTGTGAAGAGCGGGTGGAGCCATCAGCGTTAGGGCGGATGCGACACTCCCTTGGTCTCTCTCCATCAATGTAGAGCCAGTAAACACCCGCAGCAGTCCCGCACATCTGTCCGTCTAGAGGTGGGCCGCTTGGAACACACGGAGGAGGTGGAGCTGGGGGCGTAGTAGACGCGGTGCGTGTCGTCATGGGTCCCCAGCCCTGGGGGCCAAGCCCACAGCCCCCAGAACCCAGTGGCATCAGGGAGGCGGCACACACACCTCCAGCCTCCTGGCCTCATCAGCCGCCTGCAGCCCCATCCCTCCAGGTACAGGGCTGGCCCACAGCTCCAGCCTCCCTACCCCCCAACCACAGTGGGGGCATCCCTAAACCTGCCAACCCCAGACACGGCGTAAGTGCAGGCGACCTCAGCCCAACCCGCTCCCATGGGAGGCCGAGCCTGTGACACAGTGGAAGGGCCCATCACCTCCGTGTCCTAGGCAGTGATGGCAGCAAGGCACCAGCCACCGTGGAGGCACAAGCGGTGGCAACGGGCACCAGGCCCGCCTCCACCAGGGGCACTGGAGGCTGGAAAGTGCCAGTCTTCTAGTGTGACTAGAGGCAGTGCAGTGCAGTCGCTCAGTCGTGTCCGACTCTCTGTGACCCCATGGACCGCAGCACGCCAGGCCTCCCTGTCCCTCACCAACTCCCGGAGCTCACTCAGACTCACGCCCATCGAGTCCGTGATGCCATCCAGCCATCTCATCCTCGGTCGTCCCCTTCTCCTGCCCCCAATCCCTCCCAGCATCAGAGTCTTTTCCAGTGAGTCAGTTCTTCGCATCAGGTGGCCAAAGTATTGGAGCTTCAGCTTCAGCATCATTCCTTCCAATGAGCACCCAGGACTGATCTCCTTTAGGATGGACTGGTTGGATCTCCTTGCAGTCCAAGGGACTCTCAAGGGTCTTCTCCAACACCACAGTTCAAAAGCATCAGTTCTTCGGCGCTCAGCTTTCTTCACAGTCCAATTCTCACATCCATACGTGACTATTGGAAAAACCATAGCTTTGACCAGATGGACCTTTGTCAGAAAAGTAATGTCTCTGCTTTTTAATATGCTGTCTATGTTTCTCATAGCTTTTCTTTCAAGGAGCAAGAGTCTGAATTTCATGCCCCTAGTAACCATCTGCAGTGCTTTGGGAGCCCAGAAAACCAAAAACTTGTGCTGTGGCGCCACCTGCTGGAAAAAAGAGAAAAGCCTCTCACCTGTTGACTTGTTAGAAATCAAATTTTAAAAAATGAAAAAGCTTTGTCTAAAGAAGAAAGGTGTTTCATGCTTCAAATGTCCCAGCAAAGGAAGAACTCATCAAGCACCGTGAAGAATCACAGTAACACTGGCCCAAAAGAAAATGATGATTCTCTAGAAACCAAATTTAAAGACCCAGAACAGTGCAGCCTAATAGAGAATTCAAAACGACTGTCATGAAGGAGCTCAACAAGCAATAAGAAAACTCAGGGATGAAGTTAATGAGCAGAAGATATACTTTCCCAAAGAGACTGAAACTCTAAAAAGGAACCAAACAGAAATTCTGGATCTGCAGGACCCCAGAAGTGAGATGAAGAATACGTACTTTAGAAAAGGATTAGAAGTAGAGAAGACCATATGGAAGCGAGAATTAGCAAGTTTAAAGATAAAAATCTAGAAATGATACAGTTAGAAGAGGAAAGGGAATTAAGATTCAAAATAACAGAGAGAAAATTCTACAAGAACTATCCAAATCTCTTAGGAAAGGCAACCTTAGGATATTGGGTGTCCCAGAAGCAGGAGAGAGAGAGAAGTGAGCAGAGAGTTTATTTAAAGAAATGATAGTGGAGAACATCTCTCAAACCGGGGAAAGGAATTACGTGTACAAGTCCATGAAGCCAAGAGACTACCCGATTGCCTCAGCGCAAAAAGGTGTTGCTAGTGGTAAAGAATCTGCCTGCTAATGCAGGAGATGCAAGAGATGCAGATTCGATCCCTGGGTCTGGAAGATCCCCTGGAGGAGGAAATGACACCCTACTCCAGTATTCTTGCCTGGAAAATGCCAAGGGCAGAGGAGCCTGGAAGGCTATATAGTCCGTGGGGCTGTAAAGAGTTAGGCATGACTGGGCGACTAACGCTTCACGTGCGAGATTCTAAGAGATAAGTTATAGCACAGTTTTTTTGATTAAGAGACATTCAGCACATCCTGGAAGAGTGTGATTTTTTTCATTTGCTTCTTAAAGAGGCTCTTGGTGAGAACCAAGGTGCAACATGATAGCAGGTAGGAACTGCTTTGTTCCACGGGGTGGTTTGCAGCTTTGTTCCACTGGGTGGGGTCAAATCAGATTTGACCAGTGGAGCTTAGTGCACCCGTGTTTTTCAGAGATGGGAGCAAAGAAGAGATATCTGAGGCCCAAGTCCCTGGGCAAGATGGAGAGGCAGCACTCGGGGGCCCGTGAAAGGCCCAGCCGACACGCTGGGTCCTGGCTGGCCTTCCCAGCCAGGGTGTGTGGGGACACCTCTGACACCTCCATGGTCACACCTGTGCCACTTTCTCCTGACCAGTGATACCTTTGCCCTGTGGGTAGCTGTGTGCAAGGGTGCCCGTGCGGGGAGTTGCCTCTCAAACATTTTGAACCACCTGTGGGAGCCAAGCATGCATTTACACCCTGTGAGATCTGGGGCTGTAACCCAAAACCTGAACTTTCTTTGAAGTTTCATGATTTAGCTTTAAAAAAGAATGAGCATTTTGCTTTCTGTTCCTCAAAAGGAGTGGCAGCCCTTGCTTTGGAGCACTTATGAGTGTGGGCCCGAGATGGGGTGGTACCCTAGGCTGTCCATACTACCAGCGCCCTGGAGACCCACAGCTGACTCCCAGAACCTGGGTCCTGGTGGGCCTGGTAGCCTGGCCTGCATGGAGCAGTCAGGCCTGCAGAGGGCACTCTTCCCCCCAACCTGGTAGAGTCAGGTTTTGGGAACCACCAGGAGTTGGAGCCTGTGTCACTTTTGTGAAAGTATGCTCTTACCTTTCCTTGAAAGCCTTCCTTGAAAGCTGTTCTCAGCAAAGCTCCCGAGTCAAGCTCTGTGGTGACAACTGCAGGCCACAGTCCCCTGTCTCAGATAACTCCCCGCTGGGGTGCCTGAAGTCTCCCAGTGCTCCAGCCACATGCCAGCATCTGGAACTCTCCCAGCCTGAGGGCTCTGATGCCCATGCTCGACAGCCAGGGCTGTGTGCTCCAACAGAGCTGAGCGACCGGAATGCTGGGTGTCCCTTGTCTGAATGCATCCAGACTCCCCACAGCCCATCAGCCACGGCAGCGTTTCAGTGTGTGCTGGGCGCACAGCCCTGGTCTGGGAGCAGAAGTGGGAATATCTGTGTTCATCCCTAATGCTCCCAAGGAATTGAGGGGACAGGCCCAATGTGTGGGGAGAGCACAGAGGAGTCCAGGACAAGGGAGGACACTGGGCTGTTGTGGGGTGTGGCGTGGAGAGGATGACTTCTCTGAGTGCCTGCATTGGCTTCCACAGACCACAGTGATGGCGCCGACCCCCAGTCCTACAGCTGCTCCCTTAACTGGAAACCTGGAGCCTCAGGGACAGAGACCACCCTGGATGTCCCCGTACAGAGTAAACACACAGCAAGAGCTTGATGAGTGGAGAAGCCCTTAGCTGTAGCGGGAGTTCCGGGGAGAGGCCGAGAGGCGGTAGCAGTCACCCCCCAGCTCTGCAGAAAGCCGAGTGACCCGGGGTGACTGTGACAGCTGAGGACCACCTTCTAACAACCAGGAGGAGCCCCGGCCTGCCTCCCTGAGGTTCCGGTGTGCAGAGGGGTCCTGGCTGACCCCAGGACCAGAAACCAGCCTTGCCATATCTATTCTCCACCATCTAAGCACTGTAAGGACCGGCTTTGTCGAAGGCTCTTGCTAGTTCACAGGAGAATGACCCAGAGAAAAGGTGACTCGTTGCTGGAAGAGGACCTAACAGCTGGCCAGACCGTGAGGTCACCCTGCTAATGCACAGAAGCCCAGAATGGAGGTGTAGGTCATAGTCACCTGCGGACCAAGTCCCTGTATCAAGTGTCTCTACCCAGACCAGTGACAGGGCCCTGAATCCACCACGATTGCATCCTTCCTTTGGGCCACTGGGACTTCAGGGCTTGTGCCCAGTGTTGATCAGGAGGCTTAGGGCTTGGGGCAGAGGGTCGGGTGGGAGGCACCTGCATCTGGTCCCGGAGGAGGTCCACCGAGGAGCCCGGCCCTCGTGGGGATCTCTGTTGCGGTTGAGGGGCAGGGTGCAGCCCTCTCTGTTTTCCCTCTTCCCTCAGGAAACCACCTGCTCCTCTCATTCCAGGTCTCCAAAAAGTACAGCGACATTGAGGAGTTTTACCAGAAACTTTGCAGTCGTTACCCGACAGCCAGCCTGCCCCCACTCCCCAGGAAGGTCCTGTTTGTTGGGGAGGGTGACATCCGGGAGCGGAGGGCCCTGTTCGACGAGATTCTGCGCTGCATCTCCAAGGATGCCGAGCTGGCAGGCAGCCCAGAGCTGCTGGAATTCTTAGGTACCTGAGGCCCTGTCCCAAATCCCTCCAGGCCCCTGGCCCAGAACTAGGCCTCGCTGCCCTGGCTGGGGGGGGGGGCGGGGGAGGGGGGGTCCACAGCACCCTGTGCAGCCCAGAGACCTCGGCCAGGCTGTTGAGGCATGTGGACCTCATTCACTGCCATGCTTGGGCCGGGGTCGTGGTGGTGGGTGGAAGGGGCCTGGGACCCAGCCCTGGAGGACGGACTGCTTGGGTGCTGGACAGGGCTCACCCAGGGGCCTTCCCCATAGTCTGACCCCTCCCGTTCCCCTCCTGGCCAGCCCCCTCCAGAGCTCCCCTTCACACGTACACACACAGACGCACGTGCACATGCACACACACACACACACTTATGGAGAAGCAGGATCAGGTGGTCTGAGAGAGGCATAGCCTCTCTGTGCCTCGGTTTCCTTATCTCTAAAATGAAGCTACAATTAGGATCTCTCACATGAGATTTTTGCAATATTTAAATGATTTATACCTATCAAACGGCAACCCACTCCAGTATTCTTGCCGTAAAATTCCATGAACAGAGGAGCTTGGTGGGCTACAGTCCACAGGGTCGCAAAGAGTTGGATGCAACTCAGTAACTGAGCATATCTGTAAAAATGTTCTTCGTGTGATGCTTACCCCATGAAACGGAAGGGTCGTGAGATTTTGCAAGGGATTTTACATTTGTCTTAATAAAATAACAAAGCATAACGTAATATGACATAATCAATACCACTTAGTTCCACATGTCATATCAGTGTACATGTTATATCCTGTGTGCCAGGCACTCTGTGGCATGCTGATGGGTTCTTTACCCACAGGGTGATATATCTTAGAAGTTCACTGCTTTCAAAAATACGCTGTTCAGTAACTGGATCGAGTTAAACAAGCATTCTAAACCCATGCTTCTCAAACCATCGGTGGGGGAAGGGCTAACTATTTTTATTCCCAATCTGTCGCAGACAAGCATTCCAAGGTGCTATGGAAGTTTCTGGATCTTGTTCCCCGTTTCTGTAGTTGCCTCATTGTGGACACCCGCCGGTGGACCACGCTTTGAGAAGTGCTTACGTAAGCCAGTTTGTGGTGACGCCATCCCAGTTTGTTCTGGAATCTTCTACCTGCTCACTGTGCCTCATGGAGTTCATAGTCCAGACCCTCGGAGCAGGTCTCATCAGTGGTTGGCTAGGCAGAGCTCCCCGACGTGCCCCACCACATGGACGTCGTTTCCGGAGCTATTCTGTGAGGACCCCAGACACTGTCTGGTCTCCCATTAGCCTGTGGACTGTAGTCTGTAGTCCTGACAGGCCCCGGGCTACAGAGGTTGAGGAACTGCTGTCTCTCTTCTGAGGCTCCCGCTTGTAACTTCAGCACCCCACGCTTTGCTGATCTCCCCCTCTACACTCACCCACACAGACCTGCCATCCTAGTCCCAGGACGCATCAGGAGGCCTCCAGCCCTGGGTGCTGGTGCAGGAGCTTGAGTGCCAGGAGTTGCCAGGCACCATCTCTGTCTCCCTCCACAGGCACCAGGTCCCCCGGGGCCGCGGATGTCGGCAGCAGGGATGTCTCAGTACTGGACACAGATAGCCACGCAGGGGACGAGGATGCTTTGGACTTCTTCCAGCAGCAGGATCAAGTGGAAGATGAGGGACTCCCCACGCTGGGCCATCAGGACGGGGATGCAGAGAAATCCTCAGAGGAGGAGGAGGCCCTGGACCCTCTGGGCATCATGCGGTACGTCTCCCCTTCTGGGTGGGGCGCCCACCATCTGGCTTGCTCCGGGCTCCTCCCTCCCTCCTGGGGGTCAGAGAAAACCCATCTCCCTAGATCATCGCTGAGTACTCAGGGAGACTGGCTCTCTGTTCATCCTCAACATCTCCTGGGTCTTTGGGGCTGGGCCCAGGTATTGCCTGCCCCTCCCTGGTCACAGGGTGGGCCCCCAGCATTCTACAGAGGCCTGGGAGGCTGCCACCCCAACCCTGACACTTCAGCAGCCCAGGCATCCTGAACCCAGCCCAGGAGGCCTGGGTTCTCTGTCCAGTTCATCATGGAGCCTGTGACTTGCTTCGTGTGGCCGGGGCTCCACTGCCCTGAAGGTGGGGCTGTTTACCTTGACCCTGCCTCCAGGTAAGGCTGGAGGGGACTGATGACCCCTAAGGTGCTGAGAGTGATGGAAGGAGGTAGAGTAAGCCCTGTGTAGACTATGGTTCCCTCTGTGTGCACATGCGTGAACACAGGTGCACACGCACGTGCACTGGGGAAGAAGAGACAGCTAGCTGCGGTCTTGAAGGCCCCTTGGTGTCCTGATTTTGGCACCCTCCTGTTCCATCTCCTTTCCTGGCCCTCTGACTGCCTTCAGCTAATCAGTGAGCTGCCCGTGAGTCCCCATGGTGAGCCCCCTGAGGTGGGGGAGGGGCTGCAGGCTAGATGAGACTAGAGAGCAAGACTTCAGCTTCCCAGGCCCCTCCAGCAGGCACCGGCTGAGGCGGTGGGCAGGACCTCCCAACCAGAAGGAGACAGGGGAGCCAGACAGACTCAGCACCATCACCGCCTCCCCCAGCACCCTCACTTCTTGGCTGAAATGAGCAAGAAGCAAGGTGGGAACTGTTGGTTTTGAGCACCTACTATGCACCAGGTGGTGTACCGTGCCCTTTGTCTCCCGGATCTCACTGACAGCTCGCCCCGCAAGCAGGCGTTGTCACGTCGCTTGACACATTAAAGAGACTGGTGTCTGCAGGGGCCGGATGCCTTGCCCGTGGTCAGGGGACTGGGGAACAGTGGTGCTGGGATGCAAATGGAGCTCGGAATCCTGTCCGAGACCTCGGAGCCAACTGCCTGGGCTGGAGTCCTGGCAGTTTATCCCTCTCCGCCAGTTTTCTGCAGCGGAAGCACAGGGTAGTGATGGCAACCAGTCTCTTGGGGCTCTCACGTAGTATAAGTGGCTTAGATGTCACGGCCCCGTCTTTCTGCCTCTCCGCCTCCGCAGAGTTGGACTGCAGACCCAGGGTGACGTTGTCTCTACCCGTCTGGCAAGTCCTGTTCCAGAAAGAAATTAGAGCCGAAAAGAGATGAGGCAGAGGCAAGTTCAACTTGAACAGCATGAAAAGTGTGGTCCGGAGAGCTCTGCCCACTGCCGGCAGGGCTTCCTCTCCTGTGTGATGGTGAGGGTGGGTGCATGGGGACATGTGGTCACAGGGTCACTGTGAGGCCAGCCTAGCGGGGCCAAGGAGCCAGACTTGAGAAAGATCCCAGGTGCTCAGGGAGATGGGAGACAAGAGCCAGAGGCCCTGCAGCTCCTTGGTGCCCAGGAGTCAGGCTCCTCCCAGCCCCTCATGCTGGCCTTGACCTGGGAGGAGGTCAGTGTCCCTGAGGGAACGACAGTGAGATCATGTTGGGAGAAGTTCATTATCAGCCTTGGGCAGCCCGAGGGCCGTGTTGGGCTGTATTTGTTTGAACTCATCCTGTCTGTTGTTCTGAGTAACTGCATATTACTCGCCCTCAGACTGAGATCGGCTTGCGTGGTTTGTGCCAGCCTTTGGCTGAAGGATGTGCTTAGCAAAGCTGCTCCGTTTTTGGGTAGGAAAATGCTCTTTGGGGTTGGCAAGGGCTGCCTTTAATTTCCTGCTTTTACTTCAGTAGCAGATTGTCGGGCAAGGTACTGACTGTCACCCCCACTTCGGCCCCCCAGTGCCATCCCCAGCTCTGCACTCAGGGGCCTCCTTCCTGAATCCGAGGAGAGCTGAGCACCTGAAAGAAATCCCGGAGTCTTTTGACCTTCTGTCAGTCTTTTCTTAAGCAATGTGATAATAGTCAGTGCTATTGCCTCCATTGGGAATAATAACAACTAGCTTTTTTTTGGAGAATGTATTAAATGCCAGGAATTGATTAGCCTTTACATGGATAGATATTTTCTATTTTTTTTTAAAGGTCATGACTCACCACATTGCTTTCTGGATCCGTTGTGGATCTGGCTTGGGAAATGGTGCCCTAGGAAGCTGGCCCTGGCATCAGGCCCATTCTGTGTATGAAGAGCCTGATATTTGGGGTCTGGTGATTCATTCACATTCATTCAGCCCCAAATGGCAGAGTTAGGACTTGATGCCACCTCCCTGCCTTGGCCCTCGATCCAGTCTTCCAGCAGAGCCCTAGGATTATACCCCCCTTTCGCAGATGGGAACATAGAGGACAGAGCTGAGAGGGCGCTTGGCCAGAGCCTTAGGTGTGGCAGAGCCCTGCCTTGAAGTCAGGCCTCTCCTGGGCCCCCCAGGTGGGCCTGTTAACCCTCTTGGTGCAGTGCGGCCCACCCCACCCTGCGGTGAGGAACACTCTGATCTTTGCAGGAGTGATATGCTCTGCGTGCTCATTTCTCCATCCTGTGCTCTCAGTTCCTCTGTGGATGCAGCATCTCTGCTTTCCCAGCCACCGACCCTGAGCGCCCATCTGGGCCAGGCTCTGGCGCTCCGTTTCCAGGTGTCGGCCCTTCCTGCCATGGCCACTGTGGGGCGCTGTTGCTCCACTGCAGGGCTGCTGGGAGGGTGCGCGCCATGGCACAAAGCCTGGTTTTCCTTTGTCTGTTAAACCTGGTTTTGATTAGGGAAAGAGGCATTACTAGACCATTAGAAAGTGCCTCAAGATAGAAAAAAAACCTCACCACCCAGCCACTCTCCTGTTTGCAGATTTTTTTTTTGCATCCCTGTCCCAGGCTGATCCACATAACTGCAAACATAGCACACATGCCTTTTATACTCTGCTTTTTCACTTAATGTCATCACCATCACTTTCCATGTGGAACACAGTTTTCATATTTAACTTTCTGTTTTAGGGATTTCACAGTTCTAAGAAAGGTGGAGTTCTCCCATAATAGTTCTCCCTTTGGCTGGAAATACTCTGCTAGGAACATTTTTAACTGTAACTCAAATAATATGCAATTAGCGTAGAAAAATTAAAAGCACATTTAAAAGCCCTTTTGTCATGAAGGTATATGCTCCTGGTTCAGTTCAGTTCAGTCTCTCAGTCATGTCCGACTCCTTGCAACCCCATGAACCGCAGCATGCCAGGCCTCCCTGTCCGTCACCAACTCCCGGAGTTTACCCAAACTCATGTCCATCGAGTTGGTGATGCCATCCAGCCATCTCATCCTCTGTCATCCCCTTCTCTTCCGGCCCTCAATCTTTCCCAGCATCAGGGTCTTTTCAAATGAATCAGCTCTCCGTATCAGGTGGCCGAAGTATTGGAGTTTCAGCTTCAGCATCAGTCCCTCTAATGAACACCCAGGACTGATCTCCTTTAGGATGGACTGATTGGACCTCCTTGCAGTCCAAGGGACTCTCAAGAGTCTTCTCCAACATCACAGTTCAAAAGCATCAATTCTTTGGTGCTCAGCTTTCTTTATAGTCCAACTCTCACATCCATACATGACTACTGGGAAAAAACATAGCCTTGACTAGACAGACCTTTGTTGGCAAAGTAATCTCTCTGCTTTTTAATATGCTGTCTAGGTGGGTCATAACTTTCCTTCCAAGGAGCAAGCATCTTTTAATTTCATGGCTACAATCACCATCCGCAGTGATTTTGGACCCCCAAAAAATAAAGTCAGCCACTGTTTCCACTGTTTCCCCATCTATTTGCCATGAAGTGTTTGTTTCTCTGCCACTCTTGCCTTTCCACACAAACATTTTTAGTTGGCACATTCCTACTAACATATAAAAGGTTTTCAGAATTTTCTATGAAAAGAATTCATTTTCAGTTCAGTACAGTTCAGTCACTCAGTCGTGTCCGACTCTTTGCGACCCCATGAATTGCAGCTTGTCAGGTCTCTTTGTCATGGGTGGGATCGGCCCAGGGAGTCCCTCAAGTCCTACATGACCTTGTCATGGGTGGGATCTCCCGTGCTGGCTCCTGGCAATCTCTGGTTCCTCTGCCTTTTCTAAACCCAGCTTGAACATCTGAAAGTTCACGCTTCACATATTGCTGAACCCTGGCTTGGAGAATTTTGAGCATTACTTTACTAGTGTGTGAGATGAGTGTAATTGTGCAGCAGTTTGAGCATTCTTTGGCATTGCATTTCTTTGGGATTGGAATGAAAACTGACCTTTTCCAGTCCTGTGGCCACTGCTGAGTTTTCCAAATTTGCTGGCGTATTGAGTGCAACACTTGCACAGCATCATCTTTCAGGATTTGAAATAGCTCAACTGGAATTCCATCACCTCCACTAGCTTTGTTCATAGTGATGCTTAAGGCCCACCTGACCTCACATTCCAGGATGTCTGGCTCTAGGTGAGTGATCACACCTTCGTGATTATCTTGGTCGTGAAGATCTTTTTTGTACAGTTCTTCTGTGTATTCTTGCCACCTCTTCTTAATATCTTGTGCTTCTGTTAGGTCCATACCATTTCTGTCCTTTATTGAGCCCATTCTTGCATGAAATGTTCCCTTGGCATCTCTAATTTTCTTGAAGAGATCTCTAGTCTTTCCTATTCTCTTGTTTTCCTCTGTTTCTTTGCAATGATCACTGAAGAAGGCTTTCCTATCTCTCCTTGCTATTCTTTGGAACTCTCCATTCAAATGGGTATATCTTTCCTTTTCTCCTTTGCTTTTTGCTTCTCTTCTTTTCACAGCTATTTGTAAGGCCTCCTCAGACAGCCATTTTGCCTTTTTGCCTTTCTTTTTCTTAGGGATGCTCTTGCACCCTGCCTCCTATACAATGTCACGAACCTCATATTGTATTAACAAAATGGGATTGTGTTAATGTGCACCATTCCATAATTTGCTTTTTTTTTCCAGCTAGGTCTTTCCGTATCAATAAATAGACTTCTACCTTCCTAACTTGATGCTAGTGCATCAGACTAATGTGCTATAAATGGCATTGGGGACATTGTGGTGTTTTCTGTAGGTTTTTACAGTTACGGGCAATGATGAACTTGTTCGTGTATGGAGTGTTTATTCTGTTCAGCTTTTCCCCCAGCTGCCTGCCCCAGAGCAAGGTCCCAAGCTCTGTGAGGGGTCTTGGTTGTGCCTCTCCAGTGAAGGGGTCTTTAGGGATTTAATTTCCCCTGTGTTGGGATATCCTCTCTGCTTTTCCAAAGCCTGCTCATCTGCAAGACCCGCTGCCCCCTGCTCTTCCCCCAGTGCTCAGGGAACTCCCCTCCCTGCCCCAGGTCCCTGAGAACCCTCAGCTTCCCGAGAGACAGGCTGGTTCCTGCATGAACATGCTGTCCTGTGAGACTGGGCTTCCCGCTGTCCGGGCTTGTCTGCTCAGAGGATGGGGAGCAAGCACCCAGGCCCTGGGCCACGGCCTCGAGTGGTGAGGCTGGACATTTCTTTGGGATGTGAATCATGTGTTTTGTCCTAATTATTTATCCAAATGTTGTTTTATCTTTCGTAAAATGACCATATGCGTTTTAGCATAAAAATGTCTTGCTTCCTATATTTGGATGAAGTTTCTGCTCTGGGATGATTGTGTGGTTTTTGAACGCTTCTGGCACATTGCCAGGTACCTCCAGATCTGCTAACCAAGGTGTATTCATCCAACCACCCTCCCCACCCCCCAGTTTTATTAGGGGCTTCCCTGGTGGCTCAGATGGTAAAGAATCTGCCTGCAGTGCAGGAGACCTGGGTTCAATCCCTGGGTCAGGAAGATCCCCTCGAAAAGAGAAATGGTAACCCATTCTAGTATTCTTGCCTGGAGATTTCCGTGGACAGGGGAGCCTGATGGGCTGCAGTCCATGGGGTTGCAAGAGTCAGACACAACTGAATGACCAACAGCACCAGCTTTATTGAGATGAAGTTGCCCTGTGGCTTTGTGTAAGGTTAAGGGGTACAATGCTGATACACCTACAATGCGAAATGATCACCATGCTAAGGTCAGCTGACACCTATCGCCTCACCTAACTATTAATACTTTTTCCAAGATTTAGAAGTGAGGCAGCCCCTAAGGACAGGAGCGTGGCCACTTCTCCTTGGAGGCCTCTTTCTAAATAGTGCATCTTTCACCCTTGGGCTTAGGGCCCTGTAGTATTCCAGCCCCGCCTAGGATAGCAGAGCCCAGCTGGGAATTCTCCACCACCCTGGAGCTGGTTAGAAATGCAGGTTCACAGGCCCCCCCTGGAACCTGGGTGGAGCCCTAGAACTTGTGTTTTCACAAGCTCCTGACGTGCTCTGCAGGCAAATTCACGTCTGAGGGGCCCCCAAAACTGAGCCTAACAAAAGTCTTGGAGAAGCAGGAGGGCACACAGCAGAGAGCAGCCCCGCCAGCCGCCAGGCTCTGCTGCCTTCGGAGGCTTCCAGGAGGCAGGCTCAGGGAGGCCTTCCTGTTACTCTCAGCCCCCGGGTTTCCCTCTATGGTCACCTGCTAGAGGTCCATTCTTCCTGATCACTGCTGGGGCTGTGGCCCAGGGCTGGTAGCATCTCACTGTACCTCCACAGACAGCACTTACCCTTGATCTGTCCTGGGACCAAACAGTGAGGGTGCAGGGGGCACAGCGGGCACCCTCGGCTCACCCTAGAGCCATCACGGTGATTGCAGTAACAGCTGCCTTTGGGGTGACCACAGCACCCCCCACCCCCACCCAGGCATGCTGCACCAGCTGTGTTTCTCCATCCGCAGCAGTGCAGAGTCGCCGGAATGAATACTGTCAGGGGCAACACAGGAAACAGCACCTTCCACTTCTTTCATTGAGTAGGAGATGCTTTGGGGCAACAGAAATTGCATACAGAATCCTGATGGATAAAATACATGGAGTCGAATTGGCCCAGGTTGGGACAGGAGTAGCAGGCTCTGGATCTCTGTCCCCTCAGCCTCGGCCCACCTCTCTGGTGGCCGTGGGCACTTCTGCAGGAGGTCAGGGCCCCTGAGTGTGGTTTGAAAGCCACTTCAGAAGCTGGAAAACCTAGAGTGTACGGTCACTCTAGAGCAGGGTTGGAGGCTGACCGTCCTAGGTTCAAGTTCCAGCTCTGTCAGTTAGCAGCCGGTGGACACTGGGCAGGTTGCTGGACTTCCCAGAGCCTCCAGTTTCTTTCTTTGTGAATTAGAGGTAAAGTCCAGGCCCAGTGGCTGTAAAGATAAAACGGGATGAAATACAGGAAATTTCCTTTGTATGATATTATCACTACTTCCAGTTTCCTTTCCTCTGAAGAAGCCAGAAGCCTTTGGGTATTTAAACAATTAAAATGAAAAAGGCAGCTTTTCCACTTCCCGTTGTTATGTAAATATCAGCCCTGGGAGTTGTGCTCACAAAGGCCTTCTCCTCCGTATCTTTGTTGTTGTTGAGTCGCTAAGTCCTGTCCCACTCTTTGTGACCCCATGGACTGCAGCACGCCAGGCCTCCCTGTCCCTCACCATCTCCCAGAGTTTCCCCAAGTTCATATCCATTGAATCAGTGATGCCATCCAACCATCTCATCCTCTGTCTCCCTCTTCTCCTTCTGCCTTCAATCTTTCCCAGCACCAGGGTCTTCTTTTCCAATGAGTTGGCTCTTCACATCAGGTAGCCACAGTATTGGAGCTTCAGCTTCAGCATCAGTCCTTCCAGTGTATATACAGGATTGATTTCCAGCATCTTTGTGGTTGCAACAGAGGAACCTTTCCAAAATTACGCAGTCTGGGGCACCATCCAGGCAGGAGCCTCGGCCTCCTGCCTACTGGCCAGGACTCACCCTGCCACTGCCTACTGAGCCCTAACCTGTGCTGGGAGCCAACTTTCCCCGGTCCATTTTATCTCCATGGTGGGTGATGTGGGGGTGGGTATTCTCCACTTCAGGGACTGCCAGCATCCACTGGTCATACCAGCATCTGGAGTGTTGTGGGGGGTGTTTGAATAAACAGAGACCATCCATATGAGAATCAGCAGAGGCCGCTTATTCATGGTGGGCTGTAGCAAGGGAGGAGTTCAGCCACCCTTTTACAGAGACTCATAGACAGGTGGGGAGTGGGAGAGATGGCTGGTGGCAAACGGGAAGACTCTAGTCTGCCCTATTGGAGGCTGTTGACATGGGGAAACCAGAGGCCTAACTGGAAGTGGGGTGTCCTGTACGATTGGTCAGTTGAGCATATTCGGCTTTGTCGTGGGCCTAGAAAGTGATCAGCAGGGTAAAGACTAGGAAAAGAAGGAAAGAAAGTGAAGTCTCTCAGCCGTGTCCCACTCTTTGTGACCCCCATGGACTGTAGCCTGCCAGGCTCCTCAGTCCATGGAATTTTCCAGGCAAGAGTACTGGAGAGGGTTGCCATCTTCCTGATCGAGGGATCGAACCCATGTCTCCTGCACTGCAGGGAGAAGCTTTATTGTCTGAGCCACCAGGGAAGCCCTGGGAAAGACTGGAGAAGACGGCAGCTGTTAATCACCCGGCCACTGGGGTCACTCGCTGCAGAGGTTGGAGTGAGACTTCCTGGGCCAGTTGCTGCAGGCTGGGGGCTGAGTTCTGTCTTGTATCTGGATTCAGTCTCTTAGGGCCGTTGTGGGGGTGACCAGCGAAGGGTGCTTTGCTTTCGAGCAATGGGGTGGCAGAGCCAGGCTGCCCTAGTTTCTTGGTGGTGCTGCTGCTGGGCCAGGTGAGGGGCAGCGTTTGAGCCCTGTGCAGAGAGAGAGAAATGGCATCCCCCATGAGTGAGAAGAGAGAGAGGTCTCTGAGGTCCTGAGCCCTCTGAGGGCTGCTGAGAGGGTGACTCTGGGAAAACAGCAAATGATGGGCGTCCAGAGTAGCCACATGATCCAGCCAGCTTACTTCTTCAGGCCCAGGGTGAAGTCTGCTGGGTTGAAACACAGTGTGAGCTAGACGTCCTCCTGTGATCATAGGCCTCTGCTTTGCCCAGCAAGATGGCATCCGGGCTCCACTTTGCAGTTTCTGGAGCATTCCTTATTCCCACCAGACAGATAAGGAAACATTCAGAGAGTGAAATGACCAACCTGGGGTCACACACAGGTTCTGAATCCCTTCCCAGGCGTCCTCTCTCAGGAACGATCAGAAGCCCCCTCCGCCTCTCCCAGCCCTGACTTCCCTTCAAACCCTCCTCCTCCTCCCTCCATGTACCTGCCATCCAGCTGTTGGGCACTTGGACCTGCCAAGCCCTTCCCACCTCAGTGTTATCACAGGGCTCTTGCCTATCCCTCTGTCCACTGTGTCCCTGAACCCCTGTCCCAGCGAGGCCCACGTGGGTCCATAGCCTCAATGCCTTTCCTCCAGGATTTTCACGGTGATCCAATCACTGGGGAAGCCCATTGCCCAGTGCTGCTGAGGATAACATTGTCCTGGAATGAACCTCACAGGTTCATTTATTGGCACGCTGAGAATTTTCTCTAATTGAAAAAAATAAATAAATAAATTTAAGATGAAAAGTGCCTTATTTTGAAGCAGGAAATTTACATGCTTGGAAAAGAGGTCGATTTCTGTGTGTGGTTTAGCATCACCCTGACTTTGAAAGTTAACAGTCATGTTGTGTGTGATCCTTTGCTTAGAGGTACCCGCCATCTTCCGTTTAGTCTAAGAGATGCCTCTGTCACTTGGTACCCACGGGTCCTGGGGCTCTTGGTTCCCCCCAGGGGTCTACCACGGGGGCAGGTGCGCCCAGGAACAGTGACACAAGCCCCCTGGGTGGCCGGAGGGGAGGACGCGCTGGTGTCAATCACTGTCACAGGGCCGCCTGAGCCCCGTGGAGCAGGGCTGTTCCTCGGCCTGTTAGAGCTGTCAACCGTTGCACCTGCCACCTCTCATTCAAGCTCAGGATGCGGCCTGGCCAGCACATCTGTCTTCGATCAGGCACACACGGCAGGAAAGCTGACATCTGTCTGTGCACACACAAGTGTATTGCAGGAACACGCTTCCACATGCCTGTACCGTCCAGGGACTGCCCCCAACCACCACCACCACCTCCCACAACCCTCCCAGGGTCAGGAGCTGCTGTTCTGTCCACTGCAGACCCCTCTGTTTGATGCTCAGCTGCCCCATCCCCGGTGACTGGTCTGATCTACCTGCCTTCCTTTAGAGGACAGAGAGGGCGGTGGGGGGAAACCCTTTATGGCCAGCGACGGGCTCAGCAGAGCTGGGTGGTGTGTCCTGTGGACAGATGGGTGGATGCAGGTGGAGCTGAGAGGGGAATGGAGGGCGTGCCAGGACCGTGGCCCATGTGTGCAGCCTCAGTTTATGCTCATACGACCTGTGAGCGAGGGGCAGGAACAGGCTTGGAGTCGGAGTGACACCTTATGTGAAACACCCATCCTATCGTTGAATCAGAATTGAGCACCATCCTCACTTGTCCCTTCTACCCTCAGGTCACTTCGGCTGTCCACATTTACCAGCAGTTTGCCTGCTGACATTCTCCCTGCTTTTGTCTGCCCCATTTGGGGCCTGATCATTTCTCCCTAGACCAGGAGCAGAGCTTCCACGGGGGACCCGATCTTGCCTGAGTCACACCTGCCGGAGCCCCTCCCAGATTGAGGGCCTCTCTGCCTGTGTCAGTCTTCTGCTCTTAGCCCCCGAGATCTCAGCTCACCCCTCTGCCACCTCCTCTCAGAAGTCCTCGGGCTGGGTTGACTCCTTCCTCTGGGCTCCGGCTGTCCAGTTGCCCCATGTGGTGATGACAGGTATGTGTCTGTGACTCTGCTCGGCTCTGAGCTTCCAAGCACAGCGCCAAGTCTCTTGTCTCCGTGCTCTCATCACCCAGCACAGGTTCTTGCCCTTGGGAGGCACTTACTGAGCACTGGGCCATAGAAGGCACTGGGAGTGAAAGGATGAGCTCCCTACAGAAGGGCAAGGGGCTGCTGGAGAGACCAGCTGGGGTGCCTGAGAGGAGGAGCCATGGGACAGAGAGTCTCTGTCTGCTGGCATCCCTTCTCTCTTCCCTCCCATTCCCCGCTCCCGGCGGGAGGACATAGAAATAAGTCTGAATTAGAGGTGTACTCTCACCTTGTCCATCCACCTATTTGTTTGTCCATCTGTCCATCCTTCCGCCACCCCTCCATTCATCCATCCCTTCATCTAATATTTATTGAGCATCTCCTCTGTACCAGGCACACTACTGAACACCTAGGTACTGACTCTGGGGCCAGCCAGGACAGGACCCGGGGCTTTCACCTGTCAGAGCTCCATGTCCCTTCCTATTCTTTGTCTCCTCCGGGGATGGCCCGGGTGGAACGGGGTGGGGCTCAGATGGTGCCTGACAGAGCAGCCCCACGTGCCATTACGAGTCTCCTTATTTCAATTCAAGACAACAGAAGATTAAAAAATGTCTCCAGGGAGAAAAACAGGAACAGTTTGAGAGGAAAACTTAGGTGATGGGAAAGCCAGGCCTCATTTGTGCTCTCCAAACCAGAAGTAGGTGCAGGAAGGGAAGTCATCGCCATCTCTGCGCGGCTTCTCCCGCGATAATCAATCATGTCTGTTTACTCTCTTCCTTTGTTCTTCAGACCCTCCTGCCTCTCTGGGCTCCCTCTGGTTTCTAGTCAGTGGGAAGCTCCCAGCTCTTGCCCTGGGGGCCCGTCTGCTGGGGAGGCTGCGAACATGAGGTCTCAGAGCTGGTGGTTCAGAGTGAGATGGATCTGCGGATGGTGGCTGTGGAGTGGCCGAGCCCGACCCTGCCTCCTTGGGGGCTGCACCCCAGCTGGGGGGATGCTAAGGGATCTCCGCACTTCACTGCTGCAGCCTCTGCTGAATCCAGGAGTAGGGCCAAGAAAAGGGCGGCTGCAATGGGTAATTGAGGGTCAGCCATGGAGCAAAGCCTGGTCCAGTGGCTCCCGAATACAGCTGGTCACTAGAGCCCACAGGGACACAAGCAGTGCCCAAGGCCTGCCGCTGGGGTTCTGACTCAGTGGGTCTCGGCTGGCTGTGACCGTCTCCGGCTGGCCTGCCCTGAAGGCCAGGGCCTCCCTGGTGCTCACTTCTCAGGAGTCATTCGTGCTCCCCTGGCTCTGCCGGGAGTGTGAAACAGAAGAGAAAAGCATCCCAGGAAGAGTAGGATACCCCGACTCCTTAAGGTGAGTGAGGAAGTGGAGATGAGGTTTCTGGAGGAGCCCAGGCCCCTTTCACCTCACCTAGCATCACGGACAGGGCCCGGGGCTGGCCTCGTGGCAAAGGCATGGCCTGAGGCTGGAGCCTGTCTGCCTTGTGTCTGGGATGAAGAAAGAGCAGAGACTGGGTGTGGCTGGTGAGTCTCTGGCCTTCCCTGCTGTGTAGCTTTGAGCAGACATCCAGCTTCTCTGAACCACTGTTTCTTCATCTACACACAGAAACCTTCTCACTGGGGTCTCGGCCCTGAGCGTGGAGGTGTGTGGGTCCTGCGGCCTCAAGCAGGTACATTCCACCTTTCCCAGCTTCTCCCCGTCTCTGCCAGGACTCCCAAATTCTCCCAGACATCTAAATCCAGACCATGGGAATGGCCGCCTCTGAACGCCCTGCCTTCCAGCACCCAGGGCCGCCCTGCTGCTATTTTTATCTGCTGCTGGTTAATCTGTACCCTTGTTTACGGTGCTATCAGCGCAGTTCAACCGCATAGTTATCACCAGCATGAACCCAGACGGTGACCCCGGTCCAGTGGAACTCCCCTGCAGGCAGATTGGCCCACGGAAATCCCACTTCCAGTTAAAAGCTTATTTCTGTTCTTTGCAGGAACCTTAAAATGGCTAATTTAGGCGTCACCAACAGGGACTGGATCATCTTGTTAAAATAAAACCAAGTTTGTTTATTTACTGGCAGAATAACTTCCAGTGACGTGTGTAGGTCTGCAGCTTTTGGGTCCCTGAAGGTTGACGTGTCCACCCAAGCAGGAAGTAAAGCCCTCCCAGGGCCCAGAAACTTCCCTCGAGCCCCCTCCTGGTTTCCCGCAGCAGTGTCCAGCCCAGAGCAGGACCTCGGCCAGCCGATGCATGAGACATAAAAGGACCTGAGGGGTGCAGAGCCGATTGGGGTTCTGAGGAGCCAGAGGGGTTTGCTGCAGGAGGGGGTGGAGTGTTGCTCAGTGGAACTGAAATGTTTTCTAGAATAATGGAGGTTGCACGAAAGAGGTGGATTTGTGCGGGGAAAACAGCACTGACCAAGGCTGCCTTCTGTTCTCCCCTGGGCCCAGGCCCTAAGGTTGGTAGCCTCCTGTGTACTCAGCCCCGTGTCCGAGTGTCTGTGCAGTGATTCTGAGTTTGGCTCCAGGGAGTGCGAGGTTGGGCGCCCCGCACAGAGGCCATGTACTTTGACCTGTGACCCGTCCTGCTGGCCCTTCCGGGCTGGGAGTTGTCTGCAGCTGGTAGTGCAGTCCAGATGCTCCCCCGATCTCTGCATGCATCTCCACCGCGGCCGCTCCCTGGGCACGAGACTGTGCTGCTTCCACGGCAGCGTCTCACCCTCTCACTGTCAGGTTCTTGGCAAGGTCCTTCTTGACCCAAGCGCCAGCCTGCCCCGTGCCTGTATGGGTCTGACTAGGGTGCCCCTGGGCCAGCAGGGCTCTTGTGAGAGGTCCCTACCTCAAGTTCTGTCTGTGATTCTCCAGCTCCAAGAAGCCCAAGAAACGTCCCGAAGTGGCCGTGAAGCCCAAAGCCGCGCCCCGGCTCACCATCTTTGATGAGGAGGTTGATCCTGATGAGGGTCTCTTCGGCCCGGGCAGGAAGCCCTCTCCCCGGGGCCACGCAGAGGACTCACCCCCCGGGGACCGTAAGTAGATCCCCAGGGTGTCCCTTCTCTCTCAGTGTCTCCCAGGTGACCCACCAACCTCTGTGAAGGGCGTCAGGCCCACTACATGTGAGCAGGATGCCAGTCTTGACACGATACAGATTCAGCTGGTGGGGATTTTCTGCTGGAGAAATCTAGTCTTGCACCTTGTGTCCCCACAGCCCAGAACATTCCAGGGCTGTGTTAATGCTAGTCATCCCTCGGAAGCAAAGGGTAGTTTTCTTTGTTGCTTTGAAAAGTGTGGATTGTGACTGGTGTAAAATTATCTTTATTACCTCCACAGCCAGATGTGGGCATCAGATAGAGCGGGGGTGCTGGGACTCTGCATGGCTTGGATTGTAACAAGAGACTCCGTGTCCCCTGCAGAGACCCCATGAGAGGGTCCAGTGTGGAGCTGGAGCTGGGAAGGCCTGGCACTTCTGCACTCACCCCTGGGTCTGACCTGTCCCCCCAGCTCCCAGGTCTGTGTCCAGGGCAGGGAGTTGATGTCACCCATTAATTCAGTTGATACCGGGCACCTGGTGAGAGCCAGGCTCTGTGTGGGGGCCCAGGAACGCCTGAAGAGAGACACAGTCCCGGCCTCGGGGTCTCTCATGGGATAGACAGGACATCTCCTGACCATTACGAGGTGGGCTCAGCCTATAACAGGTCCGAGCAGAATGTCAGTGCCCGTGGGGACCCCCAGGCTGAGGGGCTTCTTGAGTAAGGGATGGATAGAGGAACTGGATCCCAAGGGGTTGGCGGAGTTTGCCACGGCTGCTGACAAAGCCGATTCCAGGCAAAGAGGCTGCAGTCGCCTGTCACGAAGGGCAGCGCTGAGCATTGAGACTGGGAGGGGATGGGGAGCAGACCTCGACTTCCAGAGCTGGTGGTTGGCACTCAGTGAGTGCTTGTAGAAAGACCGGGCCAAGCCCTGGGGGCTGAGCTAAGAGATGGAGGGGTGCTTGGGCAGCCGGGGGCAGTGAGCTGAGGAGTCAGGTTCTTCCTCAAAGCAGTGAGGAGGCCCTGAGGGCTTGAAACCAGGGAGGTGCCTCCACGTGGCTTTTGGCCCAGCATGCAGGGAGGTGGGGTCGGGGCCAGGCACACAGGTGCACCCGGCCCCCACAAGTGCCTGGTTCTTCTACACTCTGCCCTGCAGACCAAAGGGGCAACCTTACTCCCTTTCTCTCGGCTGGGCCAGGAGGTTGGGCCAGACAGTCTCCACCCTGCACCCCCCGGCTGCCGAGGACAGGCTAGCATGTCCTCTGACCACTCTGCCGCTCCCTCCTCTGCAGCCCTGAAGCTGTTTGACGATCCTGACCTCGGTGGAGCTGTCCCCCTGGGTGACCCCTTACTGCTGCCAGCTGCTCCCCAAAGTGGCGGAGCCACACCCCGTGAAGGCCACAGGGAGGCCTCCGAGGAGCTGTTCAGGTACCGCTTGTCTCCAGTGATGCTTCCCCAGGTCGGGGTGTGTACCACGGAACCACAGACTCTTCCCCGGGTGGTAGCACTTGAGCATCCTTGGGCTCTGAGGGAGGGAATCCTGACCCATCAAAGGTGAGAGCCCAGGACTTCCCTGGTGGCCCGGTGGCTAAGACTCCAAGCTCCCAATGCAAGGAACCGAGGTTTGTTCCCTGGTTAGGGAGCTAGATCTCACATGCTGCAACTAAGACCTGATGCAGCTAAATAAATAAATAATTTTTTTTAAAAAGCTGGGAGCCTGTGGATGAGAGCTGATTGATTGGGAGGCAGTGAAGGGGATTCAGTGGAAAGGCTGGAGGGAGGGGTCAAGGGAGTGTTAGCCGCTTAGCAAGTTCTAGAAAGAACTTCATTTATGCAAGCAGTTTATATAAAAAATAATTAAATTATGTAATTCCAAGAGCAAGTATAACTGGCATAAATAGGTTTGAAAACAAAAATGACTCGTGGTAGCATACAGCTCACCCGCAGGGAACAAAGTCCTGATGTGCTGGACAGCAGCAGGGGCCCGTCAGCAGATTTTACAGTGGGGAACGTGTTAGTCACTCAGTCATTTCCAACTGTTTGCGACCCCATGGACTGTAGCCTGCCAGGCTCCTCTGTCCATGGGATTCTCCAGGCAGGAATACTGGAGTGGGTTGCCATTTCCTTCTCCGGGGGATCTTACAGAAGGGAGAATGAGACTTAATCCGTTAGAGGGAGGTTGATTGACAAAATGTGCAAGACTGATTGCCACAGGGTACATGCTGTGCCTCAGACAAGTGTGCCAGGCTCTTGACGTGTTATCTTACTTGATCCTCATAAGAGCATCCTCTCCCCACCCCCATCCCCCACCCCCCCACGTAGGTGCTATTATCTCCTTTTTACAGAAAGTGCAGGGTGGGAGAGGTAACTGGCCCAAGGCCATAGGTCCCAAGTAACAGGATGAGGAACCGGGTCAGCCTGCCTGAGTCCGGTCCTCCCACCTTGCCGGGACCCTGAGCGCTCGGAGGAGGAGAGGCTGGCAGACTGCCTGCCACCTCGGGCCCAGCAGGCTCTCCCTGGGCTCATGGGGCTGCCTTCTCAGCACCCTCGGCACCGTGTGTCCCTGCCTCCCATCGTCATGTCATCCACGTCCCCGGGATGCAGACTGAGCCTGGCGATTACAGGACGCCGAGCCATCTCTTTCCAGGAACAGTTACGTGGCGCCGGCCGGAGGTCCCGGGAGACTGTCATCCACACCCTCGTTAGCAGCCATGGGCTGTTAGCCCCCCTGAGTGCCCGCCGGGCCTGAGTCACTGCGACGGCTCCTTGTCATTACACGTCCCTGAGGCCCCGGGCAGCTGTTCGCTCTCCTCCTTGCGTCCTCGCCGCGGACGTCCTGGCAGTGGTCCTCCCTGGGAGAAACTGGGACTGTTGTTCTGCGTTTCGGCTGACTCTGAGGCCCAGGGAAGGTCAGCCCTGGGAGCCTCTGCTGTCCTGAGGATGCAGCGTGTCCTACAGGGGCAGAGCCAGTGGGACCTTTGGGCCTCGTTTGTATCAATATTAAATCCGTTACACATACACCCCAGTGTGACCTCAGCACAAACACACACACAGACACATACCCCACACAGTGCGACCTCAGCATACAGACACACACACACACACATACATACATCCCAGTGTGACCTCAGCATGCACACACCCACACACACATCCCTGTGTGACCTCAGCACAAACAGACACATACCACAGTGTGACCTCAGCACACAGACACACACACACAGACACACATACATCCCAGTGTGAAATCAGCGTGCACACACCCACACACATCCCAGTGTGACCTCAGCACACAGACACACACACACACCGCAGTGCAACCTCAGCACACAGACACAGACACACACACACACATCCCAGTGTGACCTCAGCACAAAGACACAGACACACACCGCAGTGCAACCTCAGCACACAGACACAGACACACACACACACATCCCAGTGTGACCTCAGCACAAACACACAGACACACACCGCAGTGTGACCTCAGCACATAAACACAGACACACATATATCCCAGTGTGACCTCAGCGTGCACACACACACACACACACACATCCCAGTGTGACCTCAGCATGCACACACACAGACACATACCGCAGTGTGATCTCAGCACACAAATACACAGACACACAAACATCCCAGTGTGACCTCAGCATGCACACACACACACACACCCCACAGTGCAACCTCAGCACACAGACACACGTACACACACACACATCCCAATGTAATCTCAGCATGCACACAGACACACACACCCCCGCAGTGTGACCTCAGCACACAGAGACATGCATGCACACACACACATCCCAGTGTGACCTCAGCATGCACATAGACACACACCCACACCCCGCAGTGCGACCTCAGCACACAGACACATGCATGCACACACACACAGACCCCAATGTGACCTCAGCGTACATGCGCACGCGCGCGCGTACACGCACACACCCCCCAGTACGACCTCAGCCTGCACAAACACACACACAGACACACCAGAGTGAGACCTCACCACACAGACACACACACACTTTCAGACCGCATTCTGCAGACTGCTGGGTTGGGGGTGTTGAAAGGTATCACCTTCAAAGGCTTCCTGTGGCAGAGGGCTGGGGCAACACCAGGGTTAAGCAGGGCTTTCTGCACCTGTACTGTGTGGGCACACGTGGCTCGAGGGGAAGACCACATGGCATTTCACGTTCCAGTTGGTCCCTGGGACCCTCTCGTGAGTAATGCCTCCTACATCCCCCAGGCCACTCTGGGAGTCACTGCTTTAGAGAATGTGAGTCCGTGGCCCTGCCTTCACTCCGTCAGACATCTGGTGAAGAAGGAATTACCCTCTTGAGAGCAGGAACCATATTTCTTTTTTCTTTGTGTGCGTCCTGGGACTCTCCAGGTGGTGATCAGGTGTCTTTATGATGAATTTTCTCATATTCTTTCATCCTCCAATGCTTTCCTCACCCGTTCATTCCACAGCTGGCATCAGCCCTCCCAAGCAATATTGGTGTGGGGAGCATTTGTATAGGGTTTGGAGTCTGAGACACCCCCATTCCTTCTTGCCATGGGGCCCCAGCTTTGGTATTCAGTCGAGCTCTGTCCTCTGCAGGGACCTGGGGAGGAGGAGTGGGCCAGGGGTCTTCAGACCTCTCTCCAGCCCCTCAGTGGTTGGCCTCATGCCTTCAGGGCCTGGAAGAGAGGGGAGCTGAACCTTGCATCAGTGGGAGCTGTTTCTAGCCATGACTCAGGGAACCGAGGCTTCCCTGATGGCTCAGTGGTAAAGAAACTGCCTGCAGTGAGGGAGATCTGGGTTCAATCCTTGGGTCAGGAAGATCCCCTGGAGAAGGAAATGGCAACCCACTCCAGTATTCTTCCCTGGAAAATCCCATGGACGAGGAGCCTGGTGGGTTACAGTCCATGGGGTCACAAAGAGTTGGACATGACTGAGTGATTAACACTTTCACTTTCAGGGAGCCCAGCTGGAAATGGGGTGCTTGGTGAGGGGTGCTGGGTGGCCACCTGGATCCCCAGTGCAGCTGCCCCACCTCCCAACTCAGCAAATCCAGCTTCTGGTTAGCTATAGAGCATCACTGCTATGCCAAGCAGTGTAAATCCTGAATTCTGATGCAAGCTTTTAGCTGCCACTCTGTTTCCTTGTTTGAAAGTAGTTCAGCCTCTCAGAGCTTTTCCTGGGCACCCAGCCTCCAGTGGAGGACATGGAATGAGCCAGCACCTGTCCAGGGGAGCTTGAGGAAGGGCAGCCACTTGGAGGGAGCTGGGACAGCTGAGCTGAGCTCGCCAGGAGCAGCCTGTCTCCCAGTAATGCCTTCAGGGATTGCCTGGAAGTCACTCCTTCAAGGCCTGGCATGGGCCAGTCGCTCTGGGTCTGAAGGACCCCTTTTTGCTCACTTCTCTGCCCTCCATAGGAAGCTCTGCACTCTCCTGGTCATGGGAGGTTGACCCGGGAAGCAGGCAGGTGACAGCTCCTTCAGTAGCTGGTACCTGGCAGTCAGCCCCTCCCAGATAGGGCACCTCCACCCTTATGCAGGCCTCTGTCAGGTCCTGTGTGGCCAGGAGTTGTTCTGACCAGAGGCCCCGCCCCTCTGCTCCTGCCTTTACACGGCCCAGCAGGTGTCTGAGCTGGATCCAGTTCATAGGTGGGGAGATGTAGGGCCAGGCAGGGGGGAGTGGCAGGATGAGGAAGATAACTGCACTCTGCCTGTTGGACTGTGTCTTGCTTATGGAATTACAGCCCTGTGGGGGTGATGCTGCTTGTTCCCATTTGGCAGATGGGGAACCAAAGCTTGGAGAGGCCATGTGGCCTGTGTGAGGCCCCCTGGTCTCCTGCCTCGAGTGCCTGTGCCCTCCCTCGTTCCCAGCTGGCTGTGGGCCCCCGGCTGGGCCCTTCACCTTCCTGTGCCCCTGGTTTTCACATCTGCAAAATGGAGCTATTATCTGCTACCAGACAGTGTCTCGGGATTGTTGTTGTTCAATTGCTGAGTCGTATTTGCTCCTTTGCTGCCTTTGTGGACAGCAGCATGGCCGGCTCCCGGTCCTTCACTGTCTCCCAGAGTTTGCTCGGATTCCTGTCCATTGAGTCATCTAACCACTGATGCTATTGATGTTGTCTAACCATCAGAAAAGTTATGACCAACCTAGATAGCATATTCAAAAGAAGAGACATTACTTTGCCAACAAAGGTGCGTCTAGTCAAGGCTGTGGTTTTTCCTGTGGTCATGTATGAATGTGAGAGTTGGACTGTGAAGAAAGCTGAGTGCCGAAGAATTGATGCTTTTGAACTGTGGTGTTGGAGAAGACTCTTGAGAGTCCCTTGGACTGCAAGGAGGTCCATTCAGTCCATCCTAAAGGAGATCAGTCCTGGGTGTTCGTTGGAAGGACTGATGCTAAAGCTGAAACTCCAATACTTTGTCCACCTCATGTGAAGAGTTAACTCATTGGAAAAGACCCTGATGCTGAGAGGGATTGGGGGCAGGAGGAGAAGGGGATGACAGAGGATGAGATGGCTGGATGGCATCACCGACTCGACGGACATGAGTTTGAGTAGACTCCGGGAGTTGGTGATGGACAGGGAGGCCTGGCGTGCTGCGATTCTTGGGGTCACAAAGAGTCAGACATGACTGAGCGACTGAACTGAACTGAACCGAACCATATCATCCTCTGCTGCCCTCTTCTCCTTTTGCCTTCAATCTTTCCCAGCATCAGGGTATTTGATTACTAGATGAATTAATGGATGGGAGATGGCTGTGATGTGTGGTAGCGCTGAGAGCAGGCACTCCCTTGTACAGAGTGCAGAGCAGGGTGACTTTCTTTCCAGCCGTTCAGGACTTGGGCTGGTTCCGTGTGACTGTCACCCTGCCTTGACCTTCAGTCCCACTCACTGATGGGCTGTCCAGTCCAGGGCGTGGCCAGCTCCAGCCCTCCAGGGTAGGGGGTGGCCTGTCCAGCGCACAGGTGGCCCACCGGGTGACACCATGGGCAGGCAGACCCCACCCCACCACTGCTCAGAGCCCCTCATTCATTCTTTCTCTTGCCAAACTTGGGTCTGGATGAGAGCTCAGCTCCTGACGTCAGCGCTTCTGGTTCCAACTTGGGCCCCATCACATGCTGTCACCTCAGGCAGATGGCTCAGCTTCCTGGGACTTGAGCATCCACCTCTGCTGGGCAAAGATGGGGCTGAACATCCCCAGGGGTCATCAGGGGATGAAACAAGCTCCTTGGCCCAGAGCAGGAGCTCCGAATGTGGCAGCTATTAACTTCTTGAGGGGCTGAAGGAAAAGTCACCTGAGGAAGCTGGCTTGTCTAGGGTGGGGTCCCCCGAGAAGCCATTCTGCAGAGGATGCTGAGGGGCCAGCTCTCCTTATCCCAGGCTGTGGGGCTACACGGAAGGAGAGGCCTGCCCTTCCGTTCCTCCCCAGGGGCGGGGCGGGACGGGCGGGAGGGCCAGGCTGGGGGGGTGGCGTGTGGCAGGAGGGAGGGGGGACAGTGCCCTGTGGGGCCCTGCAGTGGCCGGGGAGCCTTGTTCCTATTGCAGCAGGCTCTGCCCAAGGACTTCTCCCTCTGCTTCTCTAGAGTTGAAGAGGACTTGGACCAGATTCTGAACCTGGGGGCTGAGCCCAAACCTCAGCCCAAACCCCGGCCCAAGCCCAAGCCTCCAGTGGCTGCCAAGCCAGCGCTGCCCAGAAAGCCAGCCATGCCCCCCAGAGCGGGTCCACCTGAGGCTGCGGCCACACAGCAGCGGAAGCAGCAGCAGCAGATCCAAGCCATGGATGAGATGGACATCTTGCAGTACATCCGGGACCATGACGCGCCTGGCCAGGCTGCCCCCAGCCTCTTCTGAGCAACCCCCAGCCCCCAGGCTGTTCCTGGGCCAACAGACCCTCTCCCATAGAGGGGCACCTGGTGAGGAGCAGGCTTTGCCCGGCAGGGCCAGAACCAACCTATTCCCAAGGGAGGGAGGGTGGAAGCCCAGATCAGAGGACCCCTGTACTGCCTTCTTCCTTGTTCTCAGGGCCTGCGGGGTCATAGAACCTGCACAATGCAGAGACCAAGGTCACCAGAGGAACTGGAGCCTCAGTTGTCTCAGACGCGTGGATGGGAGGGGGCGACACGGGGGAGGCTTGTTCACCAGGAGCCCAAACCCCCAGGATATCATGGGACTGTGGTGGAGGGGCAGGGAGGCTCCGCTCAGGGCAGGGAAACTTTTCTGCCCACTTGTGCCCACCGAGTCTGGCAGCCCTAGCATGGGAGGGGGGTGCCCTGGCCAACTTGGGGTTGGGATAGGAGTCTGCACGCCAAGGCACCTGCAATTTCCGGTCAGCACAGCTCCCGGAGGCCTGCAGGCCATGGGAAGGTCCCCAGGAGAGCGATGCTGAGTGGGGGCCTGGAAGGGCCTGGCTGGGATGGCTGGCCCTGAGCCGCCTCTGCTTACCAGTGCGCTGAGCAGGGTGCCTTCCTTCCCGTGTGCCAAAGCTCGAGGGAGACATCAGGTCTGGCTCTGCCCCCGGAGTGTGGACGGCCTGACAAATCTCTCCGTCTCCTCCCCCTTCCTTTCCTAGGGCAGGCCTGCCCAGACCACAGCCTTCTTGGGCCTCCAGCCGTAGAACCAGTGTCCGCCCTCGTGGCGTCTAGCAGAGTGGGCCCCACGTCCTCCGGGTCCACCAGCGGCCCAGCTGCCCCTCCCTTTCACTGCAGGCCTGGGCTGGCTGCTCTCGGGCTGCTCTTGAAGGCTCTCTCTGTCCAGCGGTGGATTTGTCTGTCAGGCCTCCCCCCGTCCTCGGGGTCTGGACTTGCTCTCTGGCCTTCCCGCCGTGGGAGCCCCTTCCCAGAAGCAGGAGCCCTGGGCCCGGCAGAACCAGTCAGTGCCTTAGACCTCTCCCCGAGGCCCACGCCCCAGAACAGGGGTCAGGGCATGCTGCGGCGCTCAGGAAATCCTCCGTGAATGAGTGATGCTTAATGGAGAAAAGAATGCCTTTTTTGATATATTCTTCACTTTCAGAGTTAGTTTTTAACGAAACACAGGTTTTTAAGGAAATGCAACCATTCTTGTCCCTGGGGTTGTGCTGTTTGACAAGAGGATTGGAAGGTGGGGTTTGGGGGTAGGACCCCAGGCCCTTCCTGATCGGGACCAACAGCCAACCCTGAGGGAGTCCCCCCACCGACCAGGGCTGGTGTTAGTCTCTGTCTGTAGCACCCACCGCCCTGTGCCAGGACCCACAGGCAGGTGGGAACACTCAATCTGTCCTGTGTCTCATGCACCCTCGTGAAAAGGCCATCGGCTCCCCCAACGTGTGCCAGGGTGAGAGGAAACAGGTGGCTCTGGGGGCCCCCTCTCCCTGCCTTACCTTGTCCCAAGGGTGCTCTCCCCGGGGACCCCCAGCACGTGTCACTCCTCTTCCCTCTCACTGCCAGGCCTTCACACCCCCAACCCTCAAGCACAGGTGGACACCCCCACCCTGCCCTGGGGTCTGCACCTGTCTGACTGCAGGAGGGCCCCCAAAGGAAGGCACAGTGAGGGGCCGCCTCAGGCTCTTTCCCCTCCCTGTTCTCTCCTCTGGGCCTATCCCTCCCTGGCCCCCTCCCCTCCACTGCACCCCACTCCCCCATGTGACATAGGAACAGAGGATGTTGCTGGCAGGAGCCCAGGGCGGGGAGCGCTGGTCCTCCAGTGGGGGTCACAGGCAGAACCCACCACTCTGAGGTGGCTTTGTCCACTGTGAGCCTGGCCTCCTCCCAGGGGGCCGGCCGCTGGGACCCCCTCAACAGAGATGCGTGCCTCAGGATACTGATGCTCTGTGACCTACCAGCCAACCCAGGACCCGGTCATCCAATAAAAAGTCCATGTCGAGGCTCATCCCCTGTTTGTTAGTGGCGATCTTTTCTGTGCCCGGGCTGACGGAAGACCATGTGGGGGCTGTCGTTACAACAGTGGGCTCAACAAGGGGAGCTGCCCCAGAAGGACCTGGGGTATGTAGAGGCTTCCAGGCTGCTGCTGGACAGGGAGGGGCCAGGCAGAGCGAGGATCCCCATGTATAAACGTAGGCAGAGGGGCCAGAGCCCCAGGCCGGGTGAGGTCATCAGTCAGTAACTGCTCAGCCAACACTGGCTTGGAAAGAGGACTTTTCCCTTCTCCAGAGCTCATACCCTCTCAGTGTGGGGACTGGTCTGGGCTTGACCAGGCCGTTCTGAGGCGCTTTCGGCTCTAACACCAGACACCCTGCCAAATACACATATTCCTCCATATCCAGACCTGCCCTGGACTCTGCTCTCCTCCTGGAGTCAGATTCTGACATGCCATTTTCTGCCCGGGATCCAGAGGTTCTGAGCAGACAACTCTCTGGAGACCTAGAAATGGGTCCCCAGGAGCCAGGGAGCTCCACGCAGGGCAATCCATGAGCCCAGCTGCCCTCCCCCAACTACTTGGCTTGGGATCTTGGAGCTAAGCTCTGAGTGGGGATGTCGTGGTTCCGAGGGACCAGCAGAGGGGCTGTTCTGAGAAGGACTGCAGAGCCCACAAGCCTGCAGTGGAGAGCTCACCATAGAAGGAAAGGGAACACCATGGAGGGCAGCGTTTGTTTGTTTAGAAGCCATGTGAGCCCTGTAGACAGGATGTACCGGCTGCTGCGGGGGCCCCCCACTCCTGTCCCCCATTGTTCCTCTCAGGAAGCTGGGAACTCCAGCCTGTTCTTCTGGAAAGTCCCCATCGTAATGCCTGACCCCGCCGGGCCAGGAGTCAAGCTCCACGGGGGCAAGACAGACTCCGGTAACACCCTGGAGCCCACCTCCGTGTGCCCTGGGGTGGCCCCAAGGCTTGAGCTCTCCCACGAGACTCAGAGGAGCCAGCAGAAGTCCAGGTGCCTCTCAGGGCTCCGTGGCCCTCGTGCCCAATGGCCAGTTTGGTGATGTTGATACACTCCATGCGGTGGCTTCAGCCTTCGGTGTTAGGCTTTGTCTCCAGGGAAACCTTGTGTGAAAGTCACGCTCGGCTCTCCAGTTCACCAGCTGCCCAGCGGAGCATCACCTGCGAACAAGAGAAGGGAAGCAGAACTGCCTTCTGGCCACTGGCCCTGGCTGGACAACAGGCGCCTCCCAGCACTGCTGCGTCTCTCTGTGGGCTGACAGCCACCCAGAGCAGACGTGGTCAACGCCCAGAGCCCCCTTGAGTGATTGACCTCTTGGTGTTAAGTTATGGATGGTGCTGTTCATTGCAAACTGTGATCGCTCCAAACCCTTCCCTGAGGCCTCACAGTTGGGGCCAGCTGACCAAAGGGCCAGGTTTCGTGGGCCTGGAGGGATTTAGACGTTCAGCTCAGCTATATGATATCCCCTCGCCACGCAGAGCTGAGTGAAGAAACTTTCTTGGGCCAGGTAGACTGTAATGTCCTATTTGTGTCTGGTCACTCCAGTTCATCCCAGAGGGCCCCCTGCCCAGGACGAGATGGGTGTAGTGGACGTGACAGGGTGGTCAGAGGCACTGACAAGCCTCAGCTCAGCCTTGCCTCCAGCCGCGGGCACCGACGTGGACGTCCAGGCATCTTGCTGTGTATGCTGTGGTGAAGGGGACCCAGGTGTACAGCCTGGTGCGTACACCATGGAACACAGTGCTCATGCCTCTGCTCTGGTTTAACACAGCTCTGGCCCCCAGTGAGAGTCAAGGGGGTTCATTTCTCAGGTCGCACTCAAGGTAGAGCTGCACTTCTGGAGCGGGGATTATGGGCTCAGCACATAGCCTCGGTAAGCAAGAATTCCTGGTGACAACTTTCAGAGGTGCCGATGCTTCTTTGCTAATTCAGCAAATGTTTGTAGCAGCAGCCTCCAAATTCCTTTTTAAGGAAAGCTGGGTTAGCTTTCTCCAGTGCAGCTAGCCAGTCACATCTGTTTTTTCACATGCCAAGTTTCATCCAAAAACACTAAGCATTTAACGGCACCTACTGTGTGCAGGCACTGTGACCTGTGGCACCTGGGGAATCAGGTGGGTTGAGGGACGGGGGAGATGCAGGTCAGCCCTTCCAGTCTAGAAGCTCCCCATCATGCTGGGCACCAGTCAGTTTGGTGAATAAGCAAATGCAGAAAGCGAGAAAAGTGCACGAAACGATGCAGCATGAAGCAGAAGGAGGCAAAGACTGTGGAGACCTTGGTGCTCCAGGGACGCAGGGCAAGAGAGATCAGGGTGGCCCAGCCAGTAAACGTTTCCTGCAGTACCTGTTCCAGGCACGGTGGAGGATGCAAAAAGGGGAAAACATGAGCCATCAAAGGCAAATCCACCATGAGCCACGTTGAGCCGTAGGTTCTGTTCTGTTCTCTAGGCCACCTGCCCAAACAGCAGACACAACTGCAACTCGCTTCCTCCCATGCAGCCCTCTTTGCCCACCCCCCACCCCCTGCTGGTCCAGCACATGCCGTTTTACATGCCACATGACCCCAGTCCTTGGTCCCTGTGTTCATTTCCTAGGGTGGCTGTGGCCGGTACCACCAACTGGGTAGCTTTAAACAGCAGCAATTTATTCCCTCTCAGTTCTGGAGGCCAGAAGTCTAAAATCAAGATGTTGGCAGGGCCATGCTATCTAGGGAGAATCCTTCCTTGCTTCTTCCAGCTTCTGGAGGTTGCTGGCAATCCTTGGCTTGTAGCTCCATCATTGCAGTCCCTGTCTTCACATGGCCTCCTCCCTGTGTGTCTCTTCACATCATGGTCTCCTCCGCATCCTGTCTGTGTCTGTGTCCAAATTTTCCCTGTACTTGTAAGTCAGTCACCGGTGGATAAGGATTCGGTGGATCAGGACCACCGAATCCAGCATTACCTCATTTCCCCTTAGTTACCTCTGCAAAGACCCCATTTCCAAATAAGTTCGCATTCACAAGGTTCCGTGTGGATAGGAGTTTTAAGGGGAACACTCTTCCACCCATTTCAGTCCCAAAGGGTCTGGTACCTTTCAGGAGGCTGAGTTACCTGAGTGCAGAAGTGAGGACATTCTTATCTCCTGTATCAGCTTCCAGGCTTATGGGGTCCTATCTGGTACCCTGTGGGCTTGAAGCCTTTATATTACACCAAATTTGGGGAAATCTCCCCACCACTAACAACAGTCCTGGGTCTGTGTACATCGCTTGTGTCCAGTGGTGGGAGCAGGATGCACTGAGGATGTGACTTGTGGAGCCCAGGGCCTGACCCCCTGGGCCATCATGCTCCTCCTCCAGGGCAATGGCAGGCCCCCAGTGGGTCTGATGACCTCTTCTCTGAGTGGATGCCTTTCAGGAGTGAGCTGAGACAGGCAGCGTCCCACCTTGTCCTGTCCAGGCCGGGGCCTCTGTGATGGCCCTGTTGGCGCTGCATTTCAGCAGTGCCCAGTATCACTCCCACCCCTCTCCCACCTCCCACTCTGTCTGAGGAGGGGATGGGTGGGTCAGGGAGGGAGCCGGAAGGGAGGAACCTCTGTTGCACACGTTCCTGGTGCCAGGGTTAGATTTCTTTCATTTGTGGCTGCCACCAGAAATGTCGAAAGTTGTTCACATCTTAGCAAGAATGACTCTAGAGCACCGTGTGAGACAACATGGAGACGGAGCAGCGCTCAGAGCCGTCGTCCTGGCTCACCACGGGCTGGGACTTGCTCCCCGGGGGGTCGCCCGGCTCTGAGGGCCTTTCCTGGGGACCCGCTGTGGCTCCTGCTTGGAGCCCTGGCTCCAGAGCCTCCTGATGGCTTTCCTGGGCGTCTGCCCTCCCCTCAGCACCCATCACCCTCCCTCTGGGCCCCTGAGGAAGATGGAAGAGTCTCGACAAAGCAGGTAGCTGGACCAGTTTCCAGAGCCTGAGAGCTGCTGCTGGCCAACTCGCGGGCGCCCGAGGGGTCTGCCTCGGCCTCGGTTTCTCAAGCTGGTTTTCTTCCCTTGACAAGGTTGCTCTTAGCTTTTCCACGTGTATGTTTCCGTTTTTCCTTTCGGTCTAATAGCCACTTGGCTCATTTCTCCCTAAGAAGGGTTCTCAGTCCCAGAAGACAATTTTTTTCCTGAGTCTAACAGCTAGTTTATTTTTTAAAACTTTTTATTTTGTATTGGGGTTAATATTCTGATAGTTTCAGGTGAACAGCAAAGGGACTCAGCTATACATATACATGCATCCATTCTCCCCCAAATTCCCTTCCCATCCAGGCTGCCACATAATATTGAGCAGAGCTCCCTGTGCTATACAGTAGGTCTTTGTTGGTTATCCATTTTAAATACAGCAGTGTGTACATGTCCATCCCAGACTCCCTAGCTATCCCTCCTCCCAACATTCCTGCCTGCAGCCATAAGCTCAGAACAGCTAACTTCCTATCCACCTGTCTCTCGGACCACCAGGAGCAGCGGAGGCTCAACTCGACCTCTGGCCTGAGGGCCTCCTTCTCCTGCCTGAGGCTCTAATGAAGCTCGGTCAGGTTGCATGGGTGACCCTAGGGTGGGCATAGGATTGGAACCCTGGCCTCACAGACTATATAAAATCTACAGACATGAGGATGGAAAATGTTGCATCGATGGGGGAGAAGTTTGGCAGGTTTTTAAAAAGCTGAGCATAGATTTACAACAAAGCCCATCATCCCCCCTTCTAGGAATATACCCAAAGAGAAAGGGAAATATAACGTCCACACAAAGACTTGTGCACAAATACAGCAGCTTTGTTCATCATGGCCAGAGTGGAACCACTCAAAGTCCATCAGCTAGTGAATGGATAAATGAAATATGGAACAGGCACACAATGGAATATTACTCAGCAACAAAAAGGAATGACATGCTACAACACGGATCAACCTCAGTAACATTACACTGAGGTAAAGAAGTCATGCTCAAAAGACCATATATTGCATGAGAAATTTCCAGATGACAAATCTATAGAAACAGAAAGAAGATTAGTAGTTGCCTTTGACTGGGGGTTGAAACGGTGGCCAATGGACACAAAGGATCTTTTTGGGGGCTGGGGAGGGGATTGGGAAATGTTTAAAATTGGTTTGTTGTAATAGTTACACAATTTTCTAAATTAATTGAAATCCTATAATTGTACACTCTAAGGGAGTGAATTTTAAATTATACCAGTAATTTCTACTTCAGTAAAACCATTAAGAAAATTAAGGACTGGAAAATGAAACAAACAAGAAAAAAAAATCCATGGGCAGCAGAGGGCAGTGGCTGAAAGTGTGGGCCAGCTCCTGGTTCTTCAGCCACCTCGCTGTGTGGTACTGGGTCAGTTAGTTACTCTCTCTGTGCCTCAGTTTCTTCACCTGTAAAATGGGGATAATAACTGGACCTGCTTCATTAGGGTAGTTTTAGGGAGAAAGTTAATATCTGTGAACTTCTTTGATCAGTGGCTTAGACGGTAAAGTGTCTGCCTACAATATGGGAGACCCGGGTTCAATCCCTGGGTCGGGAAGATCTCCTGGAGAAGGAAATGGCAACCCACTCCAGTATTCTTGCCTGGAGAATCCCATAGATGGAGGAACCTGGTAGGCTACAGTCCATGGGGTTGCAAAGAGTTGGACACGACTGAGCAACTTCACTTTTCACTTTGATCAGTACACATTTTATGTGAACTGATAGTCAAAATTACATTGAGTTGTTGGTTGTTTTTTGTGCTATAAGGAATTCAGAATGAGAGCCAGACCTTTGGGTAGAAAGGGACGCCATCGGGGGCTTCTGTATTAGGATGGGTGTAGGAGAGAGGAGAGGCTGGGTCAATCTATGGCAACCTCTCAGCTTCTCTGAACCACTATCTGCCTAGAGGGCTGAGACAGTCTCCTCCTGCTGTCTCACAGGGTAGGGATCATGAGAGAACCACACGCAAAACTATTTGTTGTTGTTGTTGTTCAGTTGCTAAGTCGTGTCTGATTCTTTGCGACACTGTGAATTACAGCACGCCAGGCTTCCGCGTTCTTTACTCTCTCCTGGAGTTTGCTCAAACTCATGTCCGTTGAGTCGGTGATGTCATCAGAGACCCACTAAGGGGCCCTGGTGCTGAGGTGCCTTGTGTCTGCAGGCTCTGGGAGGTAAGCAGGAGCCTAGATCTGAATGGGCCTTGGAAGGCCAAGGAAGCACAGTAAATGGAACATGCTGGAAGTGAGCTGCTAGAAGATGTCATTCCGATGCAGAGTCCTAATAACCCCAGGAGCTCATCCCTACAACCCCCACACTCCAGACCTGGTGCAGCCCTCCCGTCACCACGGAGACAAGGAAATAAACACCACACTTCCCTCTCCCGCCCCCGACCTATTGTTCAGAGCAACTGGCGGGGCAGGACTAGAAAGGGAAGGTCAAGGAGAGTTTTCTGGCAGCCTTGTGGCCTGATTGGACTGTGAGGAGGGCGTGAGGGGCCTCAGCACTCACACCCCTTCCTCTTTTCGCCTGGAGCCTGCGCCGCCAACTTCCTCATCATCCCTGGTTCACTCAGGGCAACCGTTGGGCAGAGGGTGTTCAGCAACCCTTTTGAAAAGCCATGCCCGCAAAGGCTTACACATAGATGTCCATGGCAGCAGTTACTCAAAACAACCCCACCCACAACCAACAGAAACAACCCAAATATCCATCACAAGGCAATATAGATTTAGCAGGTACATCCATACAGTGTAATGTGTGTGCGTGCCTGCCAAGTCGCTTTAGTTGTGTCCAACTCTTTGTGACCCTATGGACTGTAGTCCGCCAGGCTCCTCTGTCCGTGGGATTCTCCAGGCAAGAATACTGGAGTGGGTTGCCATGCCCTCCTCCAAGGGATCTTCCTGACCCAGGGATCGAACCCAAGTCTCTTTTATCTCTTGCACTGGCACAGGAGTTCTTTACCACTAGCACCACCTGGGAAGCCCCCTACGGTACAACACTACTCAGCAATGGGGAAGAGACTACTAGTAGATATAATATAATGATGCAGATGGACCTCAAAACATGGGACTCTGCATTTTCTGTTCAATTTTACTGTTTTTATAACATATAAATATAAAAATAGATTTTTGTTTTTTAAAAAAAGAGCCACGGTGAGAAAGTTCTTTAGTCCAGAAGACACTCAGCAGTCTCGGAGACCAGCTCTGTCTCCCCAGACCATGCCCTACTTTTAGTGAGCTTCGCCACAGCCTCCAGGTGCCTTGGGCTCCAGCTGAGGCTCAGTGAACATTTGGTGGTGGAAGGGGCTTGTGGTTCAGCAGATGTGCAAAATAGAGGGAAGAAGCTGGGGGCACGTGATGAAGGGGAGGCCCTGCCCCCAGAGTCCTCTGAGGAAATGAGAGGCCCAAATCCTCGAGGCCTGGAAGCCCTGGGTGCTGACTGGCATAGTTCATCAAAGGCTATCTCTCCTCCTCCAACTTTCCTTTTTCTTTCCTGTAGCCCTATGTTGTCTGGGGCAGGCAGATGTGGAGAACTTATTACAAGGCAGTTCACCACCTTTCGGAGGTAGGTGAGATGGCCTGAGCAAATCCGTGGATTCCCTCCCCTTGTGGAATGAGGCTGAGGGCCTAAGGATCAGAAAAACACGCCCAGGCTGCTCCCAAGGGCCTCATCAAGCCCCAGGGGCTTGGACTGCAAGGGCCTTGATGAGAATGAGCCTTCCTGGGAGAAGACCTAGTGGTCCACCTGGACCCCCGGAGCAGTTTTCAGGTCTCAGTGCTGCCAGAGGTGCCCACCAGCTCTCCCTTCGGGTTGGAAAATGCACGGAACCTTGTTTGCTGGGGTCAAGGAAGTGCTTTGGCAGAGTTCTCAAGGGCCAGAGGAGAAGACTGCTTACCCAGCCTCTCATAGAGCAGTAGGTAGGTCCTGGGGGTGGGGTGGCTCTTCCTGCTGCAGGCTTTGATCAGAGAGGGGTAGGTGTGTGCTGTCCCATGGTCACATGAGCATGGACACGCTGCATGGTTACAGGCCAGCAGCTTTACACACAGCACCTCATTTTCCCTTAATCTAAGCTGAAAGCGTTATTATTACTAATTAGTGAGAAGCAGTCCGGCTGATGCACCTGCCTGTTCTTGAAGTCATTTTTTCTCTTGACATTGGTGCCTTTGGGCTCAGCTTGAGGAGGACCCCTTTAGACCTGAGGCTCAAAGGTTCCACGTTTAGTTGAGGGAGAAGAGTAAAGCGTGTGTATGTGTGTGTATGTGTGTGTGTTAGTCACTTGCAACCCTGTGGACTGCAGCCCACCAGGCTCCTCTGTCCATGGACTTCTCCAGGCAAGAATACTGGAGTGGGTTGCCATGCCCTCCTCCAGGGATCTTCCTGACCCAGGGATCAAACCCTGGTCTCTTGTATTGCAGGCAGATTCTGAGCCACCAGGGAAGGGCAACAGAGACTGAATCCAAGAGTGGAGTCTCCAGGCTCATGTGGAGAACAGGACAGCAGACCAAGAGTTAAAAAAGACAGAGCTGGGGCTTAAACTTTCCATCCAGCACCCCAAGCCGACCCCTTCCTCTCCTCCCCCACTGGGGCTTCATCTTCATCTGCCACTCAGAGGTAATCCTTCCTGGGCCTGGTCTTAGGAGGGACTTACTTCACTGATAATTATTTCTGTTTTTTCCATGAACATTAATCTGCTCAAGTTTTTCTAATTTTTTTCAAGTTAATTTTGATCCTTTATATTTTCCTAGAATATTGTATACTTCATCCAGATTTCACATACATAACATACTCTCTTTTAACTCTAAAAATTATCATCATGTTTGTGGTTATGGTCCAATTTTCATTTCTAGTGGTGTTCTCTCTCTTTTTCTAATTGGTTATATTCATCTGAAATTTATCCTTTTCATTTTTTTCAGAGAACCAGTCTTGGGTTTTAAAGATCTGCTTTACTACTTTTTTCCCCATCTAATTCGTTCATTTCTATTTTAGCTTTATCTTTTTCTCCTTTTAGTTTTTTTCGTCACATTTTATTTTCCTTTTTTGTTGTTAATTTTTAAAACAAGGCTACAAAATTTCCTCTGTCAGAGTTTTGGCTCCATCCCATGGATTTTATCACATAATGTTCTTGTTTTCATTAATTTCCAAGAAGTTTTTATGTGTAGTTTTTATTTCCTATTTAAAACTGAAAAGCTATTTTAAATACTAGTAGTGTTGGTATGTTTGTACTTTTGTTTCCAAGGTTTTAGCACAATTTTTATTATCTCTTTGTAATTCATTTCTAGCCTTATTGCATTATGGCCTCAGAATGCAAATCTGTATGACTGCGACTTTCTGCAGTTCAAAAATCTTTCTTGGGACTTCCAGTCCAATGGTTAAGTCTCTGTGCTTCCAATGCAGGGGATGAGAGTTCCATCCCTGGTCAGGGAAATAAGATTCCACATGCCATGTAGCACAGCCACAAAAAAAAAGTCATTTTTGGGATCTAGATTGTAGCCACATTTCAAATGTTCTGTAGATATTTTAATATATATATATATATATTCTATTTGTAGAACATATATACATATATATAAACTTGAAAGTATGGATTACATTTCTTAGAATTCCGTATCCATGTTTCCTCTGGGTGCACTCAGCCCTGAGGCGGGGATTGTAACCATCCCGCTGTCAGGATGGCTTTCTCCAGTCCTCCTGGGAACTGGTCAGCGTCAGCAGTGGTTGAGGCACAATGTTGGTTGTGGCCTCAGAGAGATGCTGAGGGCTCCCGTGAGGAGATGACCTCACGTTAACCGAAGGAGCTCATGGTCCTAGGCTCACCTGGCTCTTGTCTCAGGACTTATGCTCCAAGCCTGCTTTTTTACTGTGTGTGTGGTTCGAGCCATTGTCTTCACAGAGGTCCCTGGCCTCAGAAGCATGGGTATCAGGGTGGGCACTGATAGTATTCCCCTTCAACCAGGAGGGAAAACAGCCAAGGGTTCAGCCCGCAAGCTTTCCATGCCAAGTTGCCAGGCTCCACCTGCCATGGAACAGGTGCCCTGGAACACCTGTGTCTCTTGGATGGCAGTTGGTTCTCTCTGGGCTCCTGCCAATCAGGCCAGCAAGAACTGGTGATTTGTTTTTCCTGTGGTCAGACAAGTCCCAACATAGTTCTTTTCAGCAAGCCTGACCTCTCAGACTCCCGAAAAACAGGTGCTTTTCAAGACTTCAGCATTTATGCAATTCATTCCTGCCCCTTTATGGTCAGGACCAAATGAGAGTACTAGGGAGGAGCTGCTGCTGCTGCTAAGTCACTTCAGTCGTCTCCGACTCTGTGCAACCCCATAGACGGTAGCCCACCAGGCTCCGCAGTCCCTGGGATTCTCCAGGCAAGAAGACGGGAGTGGGTTGCCATTTCCTTCTCCACTAGGAGAGACACTGCCTATGTGGGGCCATGGGGCTAAGGTTCAGAGAACTCCTCAAAAAAGCTCTAGATTTGAAGGATGGGGAACTTCATGGGATTGCAGAGGGCAAGAGGTGGGTAGTGGAGGGTGTGGCCAAGACTGAAGAGTGGTTTTCCTTGGGGGAGCAGTGGGTGAGAGAAGGAGACAGGCAGCCTGGACAGGGTGGGGAGATGAGCCAATAAGAGAGTACTTTGTGGAAGACTGAAAGCTTTCTCTTAATGAGTGTAGGCTTTCCTTTTGGGGTGATGAAATGTTCTGGAAGTAGATGGTGTAATAATTATACAGCATTGTGAAAGTATTAAATACCGCAGAATGGTACACTTTAAAACGGTTCAAGTGGTAAACTTTATGTCGTGTATATTTTAATACAGACACACATACGTGTTTCTAGGACCTGATGGAGGAACAAGCCCAGTGAGGAAGGTAGCCTTGCCCTGCCTGGCCATGAGGCCCAGGAGTCATCTGATGATGGGGGCCAGGGGGGTGATGTGAAATCTGGAGGGCTATGGAGGATGGAAGCTGTAAAGCCAGTAAAGACAGAGGGAGGCAGCATGTTTTTACAGCCGATGCTGAATCCTGGTAAGAAAGGCCATTGGGAGTATAGGCCTCCCAGGTTTTGTGTGTTTGCTTGTTTCCTGGGAATGCTAAGGGCTGGGACTTGTCTTTCTTGGCTGCATCTAAACTGAAGACAGGCTCTCCCCTGGTTTGGCAGGAAACATTTGAAACTATTTCCAAGACATCTGTTTCATTTTCCTTGGCAACAAAAGGCATCCTGAGAGATAGACCCAGGCTTGCAACTGGGAGCATCCGTAGTTCTTTCTCCTTTTCTCCCATGGGAGTTTCAGTGGACGTTCCCAAGCTCGTGTTTAGAGAGGGTCAGACCAAAGGACGCTGAGCTACAGAGAATCTAGTGTTAGGGGAGAGAAATGAGCAAATGAGGGCAGGCAGCACAAGCAGGTGAGGCCTCAGAAGATCCTGAGAATCTGGAGTCTGGGAGCAGACTCCCCCTTGGAGTGGGGGAAGTGAGGAGACCCCTCTTCTCTGTGACCTTCTTAACTTCTGAAATGGAGAAATTAGGGAAGTAGTCTAGGAGAACAGCAGGGGTTTTGGCATCAGACTAGCTGGGCTTGAATCCAGCTTGTTTGCTCTCTATGTGACCTTGACTTTACTCTCTGTGTTCATGTCTGTATAAGGGAGAAGTAATATCTACATCACAGGTTGGTTGTTGGGATTAATTGAGGCGATGCAGAGTGGAGCACACTGGAGGGTCTAGAAAAATGCTTCCAAATCCTCCAGAGAACTGGGCTGGAGAGTCATCTCTGTGCCCAGTCTCCCAAATGAACACGAGGGGCCTGGAACTGACCATTACTTTTATGACTGAAAACTCCCGATCCAGGGCTGTCCCTGGGGATTGTTTAAAAGGAGGGTGGCTTGTACATGAGCTGAGAGAAGCAGAGTGCAGGATATTGACTGAAAAGCTGAGAGTCAAACAGCTGAATGACCACTGAGGGCAGTAGGCTGCCTCTCAGACCATTCCCAAGACAACAAAACCCAGTCCCACTCTGGACCAGGTTCCCAGGGAACAGAGATAGAAAAGATGGTCCCAGCTACATTCCTGCCTTCTAGCACCCTCTCTGAGTTTCTCGGAGCTGTAAAGCCTGATGAATCATTTAAATATTGAAACATCAACAAGGCCGATGGTAGTCAATTCTCATGAAGACAGTCTGCAGGTCCCACCCATTTAGGAAGTTTTGCACTTTTCAAGGGCAACTGCCTTGGAAGGCCCTCTAGGGAGCAGTGTATTCAGCTCCTACTGAGTCGCCAGGACCCTTCCACCCAGCAAACCCAGCAAGCCCACCTTGAACCACATACCACTGTTTCCATTTTAGGAAGATAAAACTATTTCTCTGAGGAGGTTGCATGGCTGGGAAGTGGCTAAGCCGGAGTTGGAACCTACCTCGGTGCTGCCATGTAGACTTGGGTTCCCATTAACACCCAGCCTACAGATTGGGCCAAGCATGGTGACTTCACAGTTTTTTTTAAAAAAAACAGCTTTATTGAGATATAATTCACACACTGTACAATTTGCCCATTTAAAGAGTACAATTCAGTGGTTTTTGTCACATTCACAAAGTGGCTCAATCACCACCACAATCTATTTTAGAACATTTTCTTCATCTAAGAAACCCGCAACCCTTAGCTGATTCCCCCAGCTCCTTCAGCCCTAAGCAATCATTAATCCATTTTCTTTCTTGATATTTGGCTATTCTGGGCTTTTAATACAAGTGGGATGAATGTATATCACCTTTTATTTCTTGCTTCTTGCAACTAGCATGCTGTTTTCAATTCTCAGCAGGTTATAGCATATATCAGTACTTCACTCATTTTAATGGCCAAATAATATTCCATTGTGTGATTAGACCACATTTCATCTCCCATTTACCAGTTAATGGACATTGAGTTGTTTCTACCTTTTGGCTATTCTGAATAATGAAATTGAAAAGTGAAAGTGAAAGTTGCTCAATCATGTCTGACACTTTGCAGCTCCGTGAACTATCTGGTCCATTAACTTCTCCAGGCCAAAATACTGGAGTAGGTAGCCTTTTCCTTCTCCAGGGGATCTTCCCAACCCAGGAACAGAATGCAGGTCTCCTGCATTGTAGGTGGATTCTTTATCAACTGTGCCATCAGGGAAGCCCATTCTGAATAATGTTATGAATATTCATGTACAAGTTTTTATGCAGACATATGCTTTTATTTCTCTTGGGTATGTACCTTGGGAGTATACTTCTTTGGTTAGATACTTCTTTTGGGAGTAGAATTGCTGGATCATTGGATAGTTCCATATTTAATTTTTTGAGGAACTACCAAGTCTGTTTTCCAAAGTAGACACACCATTTTACAATCTCACCGGTGGTATATGAAGGGTCTGATTTCTCCATAGCCTCCCCAATATTTATTAATATGTCTTTTTGCTTCTAGCAAATGCTGGAATATGAAGTGATACCTCATTATAGCTTTGAGTTATATTTTGCTGATGACTAATGACACCAAGCATCTTTTCATGTGATTATTAATCATTTCATATCTTCTTTCAATACATATCTATTCAGATCACTTGCCCATTTTTATGGTTACATTTTTTATTATCAAATTCTAAGATTTCTTTATGTATTCTAGATACAAGCCCATTACTAGATATATGATTTGCAAATATTTTCTTTCATTTTGTAGGCTAACTTTTCCTTGATGATGTCCTTTGAAGCATAAAAATGTTAAATTTTAAGAAATCCAACTTATCTAGCTCCTCTTTGGCAGTTTATGCTTTTGGTGTCACAGACTTTCAAATTTTTTAAAGCAATATTTAATACAGAGAAATACACCCATAACAAAATAGCAAGCGGTATTGATTCTTTTTCTGTTTTTTTCAAGCTCACACTTTTAAAGAATGCTTATTTATTATACTCCATTCCAAAAATAATATGATGCCAGAACTTCTCTGGTGGCACAGTAGATAAGAATCCACTGCCAATGCAGGGGACATGGGTTTGATCCCTGATCCAGGAAGATCCCACATGCTGTGGAGCAACCGAGCCTGTGTGCTACAACTTCTGAGCCTGTGCTCTGGAAGCCTTGAGCCACAACTGCTGGGCCCGCATGCTGTGACTATCGAAGTCTGCGCTCTCTAGGGCCCGCGAGCCACACCTGATGAGACCCCGAGCCGCAGCCACTGAAGCCTGTGTGCCTAGAGGCTATGCTCCACAGCAAGAGGGCCCGCCCATGAGACGCCCATGCGCCGCAGCTAGAGAAAGCCCACATGCCGCAACAAAACCCAGGGCGGCCAAAAATAAATGTTAACAAATAAAGCAGTGTGTATACATGTAAAAAAAAATGTATGCCACTTAATGAAAATTCAAATGATACAAAAAGTGTACCATAAATTAAAAATTCTAGGCAAAAGGAAACTGTATATCTGCAATGAAGCCAAGGAGAAAGTCAGTGTTGAATTATATACAGTAGAGCTTCCTAGTGACCAAAGCAAAGAGAACTGTGATTATTTATACGAGTCACAGGCCCAAGAGATTGAAAACTATGTCTGTATCTTAGGGGAGGCATTGCGTTTCCTGGCACAGAGGCCTAGGGCTCTCTTAAAGGGAGGATATGTTTGGGTTTATTGGCTAGAAGAGAGCACAAGTATAACGTCCCTGATAAGCTATCTCTTCCCAGCCCAAGTCCCTTCCCTTTCTGTTTCCAGATCCACATCTCTTCCTCTGACAGCTTTCCCACGCATGAAACTGTCCCTGTTGTAGTCATCTTTTAAAAACCCAAGTATGAGAATCTCACTTCCCTTCTTGAAATCCTTCAGTAGCTCCTGATTGCCTTCAGGATAAAGCTCAAATTCTTTAACATGACTTATGTGATAGGATATGATTTAACCCCAGCATATAAGAGTCATGAATTGTGAACCCTTCCCCATTCTGGGTCTCAGCTTATCAGTGCCTCCACCCTGAAGCCCCCACTCAGACCAACATTCTCTTAGTTTACTCATACTTCACGAGTGTATGCTTTATTTCCCAAGATGACAGTAGATTAAAAGCACCAAATCTAAAACAGTGTACAAGAGTTGTTACAGGTGGGACATAGATTTTCAGTTTATCAACAGTGGAAGAGACTGATAAATTATAGAAGGCAAATTTACATACACAGTAAACTGACTAATCTAAAGCCATTTAATGCAGGCACAAATATTTCTGCTCATCCAACAGCCCTGAAGATTAGCCTATTATATAAAAAGTTGGAATTTGGACCCTTTGCAATGATAAAGTTAATGATAAATTCTTTTCAGGGTACTCTGTTGTAAGAAGGCATGAGGATATGGTGTTGTTCAGAATGATTTTCTTTTTATATACATTTTAAAAATACTTTTTCTTGAATTAATAAATTATTAGTTATAAAGAAAACTTGGTTCTCCAAAACAAAGCCCTCTCCTGAGTTTTACTAACTGAAGTTTGATTACAGAGGGAAAGGACAAGCACCCTCTAATTCTCTGAACCAATTTTTTTGTAAAAATAAAGTTTTCAGAAGTGCAAGAGAGCTGAATGTTCATTAGAGAAAATGCAGATAGACTAAAGAAAAGAAAATTACCCATAATCTCACTTTCCAAAGGTAATCACTGATAACATTTTGAAAAATTTTCTTCTATATTTTTGCTGGATACATATGTATCCTTTTTTGTTTTTTTACAAAAATAACATCTTATCGACAGTCTTGTGACCTTGTTTCTGTGAATCACAGGGACTTTAATGTAATAAGTATAACTGGCAGCGTCATCCGAATGAGTGCAATCTGTGCTGTCATCCGCCTGTCTGTGCTTTATGTCACTGTTAGATGTTTGGGTTTCTTTCTGGTTTTTCTCCTCTTCCTCTGATTCTGGGAGTGGGGTGATTTTGAGGCTGAGGCTGGAACCATTCTCTTCAGTGTACTGGTCTCTCTGTGACTTGAAAGCTTGATGCATCTGCTGGTAGGACCATTGCGACTGGTAATAATGGTGCTTTGTGGCTTAATGAGAACAGGGCTCTATTAATCCCTCTTTGTCTGACCTCAGCCAACCTCGCTCTCAGTAGAAGCTGGATTCTTGGGCCCTTGGGACCCTATTGAGCTGTTGTCATAGTGATCGGTGCTGGGGGGCAGGGTCACTGGGCCAATGTCCCTAACCAGACCATCTCTGTCTTAATGACACACATAGGTCACGGCTGTTCAATCCCAAACCCAGAGAGAGACACAATCAACCCCGCTGCAATGCCAGCATTTGTCCTGACTGTCCCGAGGCCTGGGGACTCTGAAGGCTTTCAGGGGCCTGGCAGAGCTCCCCCCGCACCCCAGGAGGACAGCTCAGCTGGTCTGCCCACAGAGCCAGGGCTGCTCTGCTGTCACCCACAGACCAGGGTGGGTGGCACCCACTCCCAAACAAAGGCCCAAGCCTCTGCTTCTGAAGGGAATCCTCACAGTGCAGAGAAGGCCCCGCATAACCCAACCAGACAGTGAAGCTTCTCGTTACCTGATGTCAGGGCCGAAGACTCTCAGAGACTATTGGGTCCACCTCCCCTTGGTACAGATGGGGGAACTGAAGCCCAAGGACCAGATCTGATGCCAAACCATTCAGCAAGTCAGGAGCACTGTCTCAACCAGGCAGTGCCCACCTCTAGCTCTGAAAAGGAACCCTGGAATCCCTTCTTAGATAATTAATATTTTTATAGTACGTTTTTAAGGTCTGATCTTTTTTTTTTAAGTTTCTTTTTATTATTACCGAAGTAGTTGGGTACGAATACATACCCAATGTATTCATTCTTACCCATGAATACATTTTTCTTGAGAAAATAAAAAATAAAATGGGGCATTGCAGAGGAGGCACAAAGCCTCATTTGGTCTCTTGCCTCCAGCCCCAGTTCTACCCCCTGAGACAGAGTCCTGGGTTAGTAGGCATCCAAATCTGATTTTAAATTACCCAAATCTCATTTACTTGACTTGGGTGGCCAGGACAGCTGGGGGGATCCAGACCCATGTCCCCAACTGGGCATGAATCCAGGTGGCTCGCAGTGGCTGGCAGGACTGCCCACACAGGATGCACTTCCTTGGCCCCAGGGCGGCAGCGAGTGTGCCACATGCTGGCACCGTGGTGTCCTCACTCGGCCCTGGGCTGTGACAGCTCCTCCATCTTCTTGCCCTGCTTCCTGCTTCAGAATCCCGACAGCCTCTGCTACTGGCCTGGACTGGGTGCCAGAAGTCTAAGCTGAAAAATAGAAAGTTTTCCACCAGCATTTAGCAATCTCGCCAGCAGGCTGCTCATCCCAGGGGACAGAGCTCAGACTTTGGGTTCCTGTGTCTGTCTCAGATTTCCACCCTCTACCCTTTCCCGTCAATCCCCACCCCCCACCCAACCTCCCCAGCATCAGTCCCCTCCCTCCCAGGCGTTCAGGACCTCCTGCCAGGGAGAAGCTCAGCTGACCCTCTCAGTGCCCCCTGGATAAGGAAGAAGAAGTTTAAAAGAAGAATTTAAATTGCACAGAGATATATTCAAAGACATTGGGGACATCCCCAGTGACTCAGCGGTGAAGAATCCGCCGGCAATGCAGGAGATGAGGGTTCAGTCCCTGGGTCAGGAAGATCTCGTGGAGGAGGAAATGGCAACCCACTCCAGTATTCTTGCCTGGAGAATCCCATGGACAGAGGAGCCTGGTGGGCTACAGTCCATGGGGTCTCAAAGAGTCGGACACGACTGAAGCCACTCAACACAAACGCACATACTCAAAAAGTTAGACTCATATGAGAGAAATTGCAACACTGAAGACAAGTTCAGGGTGGAAGGAGGCCTTCCTGGCATACCTACCTCACACCAAGTGGGGGGACCTTGGAGGTCCCCATTTTTGTCTCCTTAACCACCTGGGGCTGAGCCTTGCTCCAGGCATCGAGGCAATGAAGCCACTGATAAGGAGGGTGCCAGCACCTCTAGCCACACGTGGAAAAGATAGCAAGAATGAAAACACCACCAAGTTTACGGGGTGGAAAACAGAAAGCCTCTCTCTTCCCTTGAATTCTCTCAGTCCAAGTCCTTGAGAACCTACCACAGTGCTTACTGTTTAGATTTCTAAATGCGTGAGTGCATGCCAAGTCACTTCAGTTGTGTCCGACTCTTTGCAACCCCATGAGCAGTAGCCCACCAGGCTCCTCTGTCCATGGGATTCTCCAGGCAAGAATACTGGAGTGGGGTGCCGTTTCCTTTTCCAGGGGATCTTCGCGACTCAAGGCTCAAAACCATGTCTCATAGAATCAAATCCAGTAGTTTCCAGGAATTTTTTAAATAAATTTAAAAAAATATATTGCTTTATCTGCCTGTGTCAGGTCTTAGTTGCAGGAACCAGACTTAGTTGCTCAGCTGCATGTGCGACCTTAGCTCCTCAACCAGGGATTGCATCCTCATCCCCTGCATTGCAAGGTGGATTCTTAACCCCTGGACCATTAGGGAGGTCCTCAGGAATTTTTGTTTTAATCAATGAAAATCTTTATTTTTTTTTCTCAAGCGAAAAAATCTTGCCCATAAAAAAAATCAGTCAGAGAAGTTTCCTCCAGGCAAAGTATTTTGCTTGGCAAAAGTGCTCTCATGTCTGGGGGGATCCTTAATGTTCCCATAGTCCAGTTTTGATTACCACTCATCAGAATCAACTTCCTCCTCTTGCAGCTGAGAAAATGGAGAAAAGACACTCAGGGCCTCGCTGGAGCTCCCAGCAAAGCAGCGGCAGATCCAGCACTCAAAACACCAGCATAAGACCTTCCTCAGCCTGAAGGAAGGAAAGTAATGTGGACAAAATCCGAGCTTAGGAGGACCCTTCACTAGTCCAAGGGTGCTGGAGAAGGGCTGGGGGAGGAGGGGTAGGGAGAGATGACGTTGCTGTGGTTACCCTGGCCCAGGAAGTGACCCTTTGCTCCAGACTCCTAGAACCGATGCTTATTTCCTGCTGGACTGGGGAAAATGGCCAGGGATAAGGCCGAGGGCCTCGTGCTGCCTGTGGCCTGTGAATCCCATGTTTCTAGGCCACACCATGAACATGGGGGGAGACCAGGGGCCCTGGGATGGGCAATGAGGCACCTCTGAGTGTCATGTTCTCGAAGCTCTTCTGGGCTTCCCCCTTCAGGTGGGATTAGCAGTGATGCAGGCTCAGCCACTTTCTATGGCTATGAGGGGGGCCCTTAGCTGGACCCCAGACACACGCAAGTGGCCCAAATCCCACCCAGGGTCCATCCAGTTTGCTGAGGTTCCTGGTGGCTGCCTCTGGTCTACGATAAACAGTCGCCAGAGGGGTACCTTGAGGGCCTAGGCAGGGAGCACAGTGATCAACGGACACAATGGAGGGGAGAAAGAGGAAGACCAGACCACTTTGCCTGTGTCTGGGCCACAGGGAGGAGGGAGATTGAGGCAAGCTCTCAGAGGAGCGGAGGCCCTGAAGGATGACTAGGAGTTTTCCAGGAGGAGAATGAGAGGGAAGAGGGGAAGGAGAGGAGAGAGACTGGGCATTCCAAGATGACAAAGCAGAGAGTTTCAAAACATATGAGGGCCAGGACAGGAACAGGGAGAATCCACTATGGCCAGAGAGGGGATTCGAGGAGTGTTGCGGGATGGAGAGGAAAGTCAAGAACTGTGGACGTTTAGGTCTCATCAAACCCCCGGAGCCCTGGGTTTGGTGGGAGTGCTTTGGGGCCCTGACGCACTGGATAGGGAAGACCTGGGTCACTTCCTCTTCTACTTTTTACTGTGGACCTCCACGCAGGAAAAGCTCTGAACTGAGATCCCAGTGATTAAAAACACAACCCTAGGTATCAGTTGCAAGCCATGCTAGAAGCTCCCGTCGATTAGTCCAGGGCTCTTCCTCCTGGCCACTGTTTCCAGGTGGCCGCTCAGAGGACTCAGGGCCCCGCCTCCTCACCTGGCCGAGCCCTGGAGGCTGGGCAAGATGAACAGAGGCTACCATCGCCCCACCCACCCTCCCTGCACAGCAGGGTCATGCGGAAGTGGCTTCAGCTGCTCCTCCCTTTGCTTTGAATCTGGTGTGCCTGTTGTCTCATTTGCATTTATGTCACAGAAGTCAGCGGGAACCAAAAAATAGATACAGGAGAGAAAACAGTCACGCTGGGAAGGTTAACAGTACAGAGCAGATCAGGATTCTTTGGTTGGATCAGTTGCCAGACACAGGCTGCGGATGTGATCCCTGGCTGTTACAGGCCCTGCGAGGCAAAGCTCAAATCCCACCTCCTCCAGGCAGCCCTCCTGGTGTGATGTGGGAACAACCCGCTCTTACTGGACCTACCTGCATGAGTAATTGTAATGATGATGAGGATGGTTCTGCGTGATGTGGAACTCCAGAGCTGTCACTGGCTCATGGGGCACTTTTGTGAAAATTAGAAAAAGGCACCCCTTTCTCTGGAAGTGTACAGCTCTGTCCCAGGGTGAGTGACCCCCTACTTGCTCTCTCAGTCACTGCCTTACTGCAAAGCACAGCCACAGGTGTCTGCCTGAAAAGTCGATGGCCAGTATGATCTCTACCTCAAGGGTGGGAAACTAAGGCTCATTATGCTGTGCAAAGGGTCGTGCTGGGGTCCACTGCTGTCCTGGGGAAGCCCCATTCCCAGCAGCTATGGACAGCCAGGCCCAGCCAGTGCCCCAGGTCTTATATACATATACATATTTATTTATTTATTTGTCTGTACTGGGTCTTAGTTGCAGCATACAGGATCTTTTTCAGTTATAGCAACTCTTAGTTGCAAAATGTGGAATCCAGTTCCCCAACCCAGGCCCCTTGCATTGGGAGTGAGGAATATTAGCCATTGGACTAACAGGGAAGTACTCCCCCGTCCCCCAGCCTTGTTGATCCAAGTGCCGAGCCAGAGACCAGCCTCTGCCGCCAAGCACCATGGCCACATAGGAAGCGCCTTGAAAAGCATGGCTCTCAGCTGACCCAGCCCTGCCTAGGGAAGAAGCTCCGCAGGGTCATCAAGGCTTCCAGGCAGGAAGCCCACACCAGCTGCCTCCTAGTCACCATCTGCGTTCAGCAAGCGTTGGTGCCACCACCTGTTCTTTTCTGGCCCATTTACCTCTCCAGGGTTTCCTCTGTACACAGACCTCCTTAGATACACATAGATCTGAGCACGGAGCATCCTCCCAAATCATCTCATTGAGCTTTTGCACGCCTTGGCACTCACTCTTCTCCCTTGCCTCCATGGCAGACATCACTGATTAATCATGGCTCTTTACCTTTTAAGCCTGTGCTGAATCTCTGAACCCTCCTCAACACAGTGCTCTAGGCAGTCACAACAGAGCTATTGGAGTTTGTAGATAAGAGGCAACTATTTTAGCCCCCTCTGATGTGCTGAGTGCCCAGGATTTGAGATGAGTCAGAGGGGTCCAGTGAAGGTTCCATCTAGTGAAGGTGTCAGACAACCAATGAGTGAAATGCCTGTGTGTTTAATGGTGACAAGTTGGCAAAGAAAAAGCAAGAGAGAGACAGGAAGTGTTCCAGAGAGGGTCACCGTTCAGACCAGGTAGCCAGGAAAGGCCCTGTCAGTAACAGACCATTGACTGAACCTGCAGAAAGTGATGGAGAAAGCCCTGTGGAAAGAACTGGGAAAAGAACTTCCTAGATGGAGGGCCAGCATCTGTGAAGCCCGGGCAGGCGTGAGGCTAGTGTGCTAGAGAAGGGGCAGGAGCCCTGGGGTGGGAGGAGAGAGGGCCAAAGGGTGGAGCATGGTGGGCTGAAGCCTGAGAGCTGCAGAATGAGATGGGAGATGCCGAGGTTGGATGCGGGGGTCAGATGCTGTAGAGCGTCACTTGTCAGTGTGAAGACTTGGGGTGTGTTATTACTGGCTTATGGGTTGAGTTGTGCCCCCACAGAAGATAGTCTACATCCTAACCCCCAGATCCCCAGAACCTGTGGATGTGACCTTATTTGGAAATGGGGTCTTTACAGAGATAATTAAGTATTTTGAGATAAGATCGTTCAAGATTACCTAAGGGGGCTCTACATTCAATGTCTCCTTTTAAGAGACCTGAGGACAGACACAGAGGTGAAGACCATGGGAACACAGAGGTGGAGACTGGAGTGATGCTGTCACAAGCCAAGGAACACCAGGAGCCACAGAAGTGGGAAAGGAGGTCTCCCCTGGAGCCTCCAGAGGGAGTGTGGCTTCTGTGCCAAGATTCTGCTGCCCTTGGACCATGTGAGGCTCCAAGGGGCCAGATGGCAGCAGGCTGCATGTGTGGCCCGGCAGAAGTCTGACAATAGACACTCTGGCCTTAAATCGTGGGGCAGCTTCTGGTTCTCGGGGCTCCCAGATTCTGAGTGGCTGTGGCTCTCTGGGGGCCAGTGGCCACCGTCACCTTTGAGGCTCTCTGTAACCTGGTGGTGGGTGGCTTCAAGCCAGACTCGGCCCTTTTTCCATCAAGCAGGAGAGAGTGTGCCACAGGAGGGCTGTGTCTTGTCCTGGGAAGATGACGAAGCTTTCTCTTCCCTTGGCAGCTCCCTTGGAGGGAGGGATTGGTGGCATCGCACGGACTCAGGGACAGATGGAGATGTCTCTCTTCAGTGGCGGGGGCGGGCTTGAATTCTGCCCCCTGCATTGGGAGAACAGTAAACTATCAGAGCCTGACTGATTGGCTCCAGGCCTCCGGCATGACCATCCTGCCTCGGGCTCGCCCCTGCTAGGAGCTGCCACGCTTGCCAGCTCTCTGGCTCTCTGTCACAGGTTGAGCATGGTATCCTGCAGGAAGGCGGAGGGATTCATATAGGAGCATCCTCAGAATGGCTGAGACCATGATAGCCTCTGATGCCTTCTCCTCATTCATTCCTTCATTCATCCGCCGAGTGTCAGCTCTGTACCAGGCATCTGGGACACAGCAGTGAACTGAGTCCCTGGGACCCACTGATCCAGTTGGAGCTGTTGAGGGCTCCAGCATCCACAGGACCCTCAGTCATCTTTCTCTCAATATAGCTGGGGTGTGAAATCCACAAAAGCCCTCACCCCCTTAATTCCCCCTCCCAGCTGTGCAGAGCATGAATCTGAAGGCTGGCAGAGGCCCCAAGTGCCCAGCTGTCAGAATTCCTCCTGTCCTGCAAGGAGGCCATGTACTGGGTTGGAGAAGGAATTGGCAACCCTCTCTGATATTCTTGCCTAGAAAATTCCATGGGCAGAGGAGCCTGGTGGGCTACAGTCCATGCGGCCGCAGAGAGTCAGACTGAGCAATTGGGCACATTTACTGGGTAGGTGAGGGATCTGATGGGAAGACTCTAGGTGAGCCTAACATGAGCCCTCTTGCACAGTGACCACGTGGCTGGAGGGAGCGCCTTCAGCTCAAGCAAGTCCCTTCTTCCTCTCGGGACAGAGCCTGGTGCACCACTTGGTCACCAGCTCTCTGGTCCCCCAGCACCGCCCAGTTGTCCTCCTCTGCGCCCATCACGGGACCCCTTTCACCCAAGCATCCAGCTCTGGGGCCCTGGTCTCCAGCAGCGAAGGGATTAGGTGTGTGAGGCTGGATCCAGCTTCACATTGGGCTCTCTGCTCATAGAAGAGCAGCCATTGCCCCTGGCCCCGCAGTGATCACATCCAGACCTCCCAGACCCAGGGGTGCTCCTCCCCGTCTGCAGTGGAGTTTAGCCTCAGGACTGCTTCCCGGCAGCTGGCATCTGTGTTAGGGCGGGAGAGGATTAGCTTCTGCCCCCTAGCTTCGTGCTGAACAGAACTGTGGGGGTTAAGTAGAAGCATCTGGACTTGGATGGGGCTCGATGAGGGGTCCAGGGCAGTGGAAGGTTAATTTGGAGAAGGTGGTAGAGTCACCTGTGGATCCTTGAATGCTGAGCTTCACATTCATGTTAACCTCATAGTGAAGACAGCTCCCCATTCTGGTTCCCCCGCCCCCCGCCCCACACTGCAGATAGAGCCCTGCTCCAGGCAGCTCTGAGCTGCTGTACCAGGAAGGGGTGGGGATGAAGGGATGGGCCTGAGGGCTCTGCAACTTTGGAAATGTTCTGGGTTGCCCATCAGTCAGGGGGCAATGTCCACAAGGGCCAGGAGCCACCTCCCGCCATGTCCAGAGCCTGGGCTGCGGTCAGGCTGGGCCTTCATCCTTCCAGCAGCCACACCTTCCGGAGGCTAGGCAAAGCAGGCAGGGCTCTCTCTCCCACCCCCAGGCCCAAAGCCCCTCCACCAGGGTGAACCTGAGCCTCCCCGCAGAGGCTGCCACCAACTCAGCTACAGAGATGCAGGGACACACCTGGTGGCCTTCCTTGTCCTTCTCAGCATCGTGACAAAGGCAGTTAAAACTCCGGGACCCACAGAAGTGTCTCCTTCACAAAAACAGGGCCTGACCCCGGGGCAAGGCTGACTTCAGCTTCCAGTCTTCCCAGCAACCATGCCCAAGGGCAGCAAATGTCTGAGACGTCCTGCCTGGGTAGGGCCGCTTCAAATAGAACTGCCGAGGCTCTCCAGCCTTGTGTATAGTGGGCATGGGCCCTGGTTTGGGGTGACTAATCTTCACCCCTCCTTTGGAGGATCCACCCTGGTCTCATGGTGACAGGGTTGCTATGTACCCCTTTGGGTAGAAGTGGCTGGCTTCAGTCAAAGGGAAGCAGGGTCCTCCTGGATTTGAATGGACTATGTTTTCTGTGGAGGGTGAATGTTGCCTCAGAGAATAATGTCTCTGAAACTCAGGGTTTACAGCACTTAGAATTCTCCATCTTTTAAATCTCAAAGGTGCTTGTGATCCTAGAACTTGATGCTTTGGAATTTGGAAGAGGTCTTCGAGACAACATATATGGCCCATTGTGGCACCTGGAAATTGAACAGCCTCACTTGCTGGCTTCTGAACACATTCCCCCACCCGCTCCCTGCAGTCAAAGGCCCCTCTTCTTCAGTCGGTGTCCAGGGTCTCCTGATGCCAGGTCTGGTCTCTTCAGTTCAGTTCAGCTGCTCAGTCATGTCCGACTCTTTGAGACGCCATGGACTGAAGCACGCCAAGCTTTCCTGTCCATCACCAACTGCTAAAGTTTATTCAAACTCATGTCCCTCAAGTTGGTGATGCCATCCAACCATCTCATCCTCTGTCGTCCCCTTCTCCTCCTGCCCTCAATCTTTCCCAGCATCAGGATCTTCAAATGAGTCAATTCTTCACATCAGGTGGCCAAAGTATTGGAGTATCATCTTCAGCGTCAGTCCTTCCAATGAATATTCAGGACTGATTTCCTTTAGGATGGACTGGTTGGATCTCCTTGAAGTCCAAGGGACTCTCAAGAGTCTTCCCCAACACCACAGTTCAAAAGCATCAATTCTTCGTCGCTCAGCTTTCTTTATAGTCCAACTCTCACATCCATACATGACTACTGGAAAAACCTAGACAGACCCATTGATAGCCTGTGGCAGTGCTCGCCATTACCTCCAGGGGGCGCTAGAGCAGAGTAACCAGACAATTGCATGAGACCCTGCCAGGTCATCCTCAAGAGAGGCGCTCACACCCTCCAAAAAAAAAAAGCCTTCTGAAATGTTTCCCTGTTCCCCATAACCCCCACACAGAACTCGGGCCATAGAGAAGGGAGATGTAATTAGCAGTCATTTATGCAATAATATAATTGGAAAGGCAAGCTTTTCACATGAAACAGCTGAGGACCCAAGAAGAGTGTTAGGAGCCCTGTGGTGGGTCCAGAAGAGACAGCCTGGGGCTCAGGGAACAGCCGGCTTGGGAGGAGCCCTGGTTATTAAGGCCTGAGATCAGCTCAGAATCTCTCCTGGATCCTATAGACCCCTGAACCTATCTATACAGCCTGCTTAAGGTCCTCACCACAGACAGGCAGGGGGAGAACTAATGCCCCATGTTAGAGATAAGCAGGTGGAGGCCAGAGAAGCTCAGGGTCTCTGCAGGATTGCATGGTGACATGGAGGCAAATACAAGGACCGACTTCTCTCCTAATTCCTAGTGCCATGTATGTTGTCTCGAAGATCTCTTCCAGACCCCCAAACTTCAAATTCTGACTGGTAGGGTAGAGCCAGGCTCTATCCTCCTTGTCCTGGACATTAAACATCCATCGTGAAATAGATAGCTAATGAGAAGCTGCTGTGTAGCGCAGGGAGCTCAACGCGATGCTTTGTTGGTGACCTAGAGGGGTAGGATGGGAGTCGGGGGAGGTCCGAGAGAGGATATATGTATACATATAGCTGATTCATGCTGTTGTACAGCAGAAACTAACACAACATTGCAAAGCAAATATATCCCAACCACAATAAAATAAAATAAAATAAAAGCAAACCACCAACTGAGTAGGACCTAAATAGTGAGCATTCCCAGAGGCCTCTTGTGCATTCCCTCTGATGAGCCTACTGTCCACCAAACCCCCAGCTCGAGGGTGTCCAGGTGGGTGAAGGCTCCAGGATCAGTTAAGCTCCAGAGACTATTGTGGACTCAAGCCTCCTCAGGGAATGGTTTGAGCTGCCATGTGGGACATCTACCCCACAGGTCAGACCTTCCAGTGTGTTCTGATGAGAGCAAGCAGGATGATGAAGACCCTCAGGGGCTGCTGAAGAAGGGCTGGAGGTACTGGATGTGTTGGCTCAGAGAAGAGAAGGCTCTAACTGTGCTCAATGTCTGCAAATGACGACTCCCTCTGGAAGGGGCAGGGGTCTTATTCTGTGGCCTCAGGATGGAGTTAGGGCTGGAGGGGGAGCCATAAGGAGAGTGCTTAGAGCCTGGTGGGTGGAGAGAAGGGCGCTGGGTCACAGTGGCTTTAGTCTCAGTTCCCTTGCCTTGGTTGACAGCATCTGGTCCCCGAGGGAGGTCACACGATGGACATCCTGGCATGTTTCCATCTGGCAGCCCTCACATTAGAGAAGTCAGGTTCTCAGAATGTAGGGCCTGCTGGGACCTGAAACCTGGGGGACGGGGGCACCAGCGCCAAGAGAACCCTGGGCAGACCCTCTTAGGAGAGAGGTCTGTGTCCTCGCCCATGTGCCCATCTTTGGAGGGCTAGCAGACCCACCAGAGAGGAGGGGCAGAAGGGCTGAGCCCCCATGTGGTTGCGCTGCACTCTCGGGAGGGAGCTGGGACCCTTGGGCCTTGCCAGCTGGCAGTAGAAAAGTTGATTTGGAATAACTCTGGCAGTATTTTCCTTTGGCAAAAAAAATAAAAGAGAGCATATTATTTAAACAGCGTTTTTAAAGAACTTCTCTAACCACCCAGTGGTCAAAACACCGTGCTTCCACTGCAGGGGATGTGGGTTCGATCCCTGGTTGGGCAACTAAGATCCCACATGCTGTGCAGTGCAGTCAAAAAATAGAATACATAATAAAATTACAAGGTTTTTTAAAAAGTATTTTTAAAGTAGACTTTATCATTTTTCTGATTATAGAAGTACTTGATCTAGAAATTTTTGAAAAAATGGAAAAGCACATAGAACTCTAATCTCACTTTTCATCCTATCACCTATTATAGCTATATTTTGGTCTCTCTCTTTTTAAACATGTTGGAGAGACATATCCATTTTCATTGGTCACCAGCTTGGGGTACCGTCATGGTCAGTCTAGCCCCCAAGGACTGATGCGAGAGTGCCTCCCACCCTGAGATGTCCTATTTCCTGGGCATTGGGGTGGGGACATCTTGGGGTGACCAGGCCTGTTCTGGGCTCAGTGTTCAGCCTCCCTATGGCTCTTGGCCTCCTGGATCATTCCCCTCAAAATGGTCCTACTCTTGATCCACCAGCCCTTGGTCCACCATCCCTGACATTTTCTGACCTACCATGGGACCAAGATCACCATCACTGATGATACCCAAACATCTTGCTTTTGAGGCCCTCTCTGGCCCTGGAAATTTCCTCAAGCTCCTCCCCACTCCGCAGCCCCACCTCCATCCTCTGAAACATTCAGTGGTTTCATGACATGCTTGCCATCCTCAGGAGGGCAAGAGATAGGGCCAGCCTTCATGCTTTAGAGACTGTATCTGACTGCAAAGCATCATGACTCCCTCTCCCTGGCATGGTTGTACATGGTTGATGGTTGTTCACATATGGCCATGTCATGCCTCCATGTACATAAGCCTTTTAAAATTGCAAATTGCTTTGCAGCCTACTTTTTTCACTTAAAAAAAAAAACAACCTACTATCTTATAGTTATTTTTCCTTTGTATAAATATAAACATTCTTCAAAAATACCATTTTGAAGGGTTGTGTCATTGAATAGCTATATTGTAATGGAGCATCTAAGCTTCCAAGTATTGCTATTCAGCATTCTGTTTACTGATCATCTTTGTCCATAATTTTTTGTTTGAATTTCTAATTATTTTCTCTGAGAAAATTCTAAGACATTTAACTTTTCTAGTATTTTAAAATATCCTTGATATGTTCTGTGAGAGTGTTTCAAGAGAGGTACACCTGGCTTATTTTTATGCCAGCACCAGCCCAGATCTGAGAGGGCCGGTGTTATGGGTTTCTTACAGCTTATAGTAACACCAGTAAAGCGAATCTTAGCATCAAAAAGCAAATAATGGTATTTCAGAATGATAACTTGCATGATTATCCACAAAACAAAAGCATTCATAATTACTAAACAATTTTTAATTTGGGGGGATCAACTATCTGCTTCTGTTCCCTGTTTTTCTAACAAGTATTAATGGATTTGGGACTTCCCTGGCGGCTCAGCAATAAAGAATCCACCTGCCATTGCAGATGTGGGTTTGATCCCTGGGTTGGGAAGATCTCTTGGAGAGGAAAATGGCAACCCCTTTCCAGTATTGTTGCCTGGGAAATCTCATGGACAGAGGAGCCCGGCGGGCTAAAGTCCATGGGGTCACAAAAGAGTTGGACAAGACTTAGCGACTAAACAACAACAAATTGATGGACTTACTTAAAAATCATTTTATGAGTTCTCTATCCATTGTCATTGTGACATTTGTGGTGTATGTGGTTTATGAGTGTGTTGATTACTTTCATGTTTGTTTTCAATAGTTTTTAACATACCAAAGCTTTATGTTTTTACATTGGCGTTTCCTTTTGTGACATTGTTCATTGCTTAGAAAATCCTTCTTGGGAAATAGCTTTTTAAATGGGTCAAGAGGTTGCCTCTTCCTCTTCTTGCTTCTCTATTTTTGGTTGATTTTGAACAAACATCCTTTTCCCAAATCCCATTTTCCCTGCAGCGTCTGGAATGTGCTTGCTTTTATTTCTTCCTCCCCTTGAGGCCAGCGGGTTGGGGCGGCAATAGACCACATGACGTGGTGTGATGATCTCTTCCTGGAGAAACTGGAGTGGGGAGGTTTGGGCTCCTGAAATGGTTTGCCTTCCATCTTCAAGGTGGCTGTGCTCTGTTCTAAAAGATGTCTGATCTTTCCCACCAAAGAAAGGAAAATGCTGTTCAAAAACTCTTGAATATGGGCTTCCTTGATGGCTCAGGGGTAAAGAATCTGCCCGCCAGTGCAGAAGATGCAAGAGACGCAGGTTCGATCCCTGTTCCAGGAAGATCCCACGTGCCACAGAACAATGAAGCCCATGTGCCGTGACTAAGGAGCCTGTGCTCCAGGGTTCTGGAACCACAACTACTGACGCCCTAGCACCCCAGAGCCTGTGCTCGGCAACAAGAGAAGCCACCACAATGAGAAGCCCATACACTTCACCTAGAGTAGCCCCTGCTTGCCTCAACTAGAGAAAAGCCCACACAGCAACAAAGAGCCAGCACAGCCAGAAATAAATAAATAAATAAAATTATATATACACACACATATACACACATATATATACCTCTTAAATGTAAGGTTGTTGTTCAGTTGCTCATTCAAGTCTGACTCTTTGCCACTCCGTGGACTGCAGCACACCAGGCTTCCCTGTCCTTCACCATCTCCTGTGAAGTGAAGTGAAAATCTCTCAGTCGTGTCTGACTCTTTGTGACCCCATGGACTATACAGTCCATGGAATTCTCCTGGCCAGAATACTGGACTGGGTAGCCTTTCCCTTCTCCAGGGGATATCCTGAACCCAGGAATCGAACCCAGGTGTCCTGAATTGCAGGTGGATTCTGCTCAAACTCATGTCCATTGAGTCAGTGATGCCATCCAGCCATCTCATCCTCTGTCATTCCCTTTTCTTCCTGCCTTCAATCTTTCCCAACATCAGGGTCTTTTCCAATGAGTTATTTGAATCAGATGGCCAAAGCATTGAGGTTTCAGCTTCAGCATCAGTCCTTCCAATGAATATTCAGGGCTGATTTCTTTTAGGATGGACTGATCTGATCTCCTTGCAGTCCAAGAGACTCTCAAGAGTCTTCTCCAGCACCACAGTTCGAAGGCATCAATTCTTCCACAAGCAAAGACCAACTGTGTATGGTCAGACGAATTCAAAGGACTTATTCCTGTGCTTTTAGGCAAGATAGTCCTGGCTCCTTGGCAGCCAGACTGCCTCGGGACCTTGAGGGTCTGTGGGTCCCAACACGTAGCTTAACCATCTCTCTGCCATGGACCCACTGGAACCATATGCCCATGTAGCCAATCGGCAACCTACTGCTTGCTTCTGCAGTGTGAGCACCCAAATGGCATACCATGGAGAGTTCCCTCAGCTCAAAGCCAGGATCCCAAATTCTAGCCCCTGCTCTGGCTCCTCCCAGCTGTATCACCTTGAGGAGTTTTCCTTCTGCGGAAGGAAATCTGTAACATTCAACTTGCAGGGTCGGTGTGAAGATTAGCTGATTGTACCTTGTGCATCATCGGGGCACAGGTGGCACGATGATGCTTGCTCATCCGATGATAATGAAGCTGCCACTACCAAGGAGCAAACCAGATCTGTCCACAAGACCTTGTCAAAAGGGAACAATGTGGCAGAGATGGCCAAAGTGTGGGGCTGGGAAGAGAGTCGAGATAAACTCCAGGACTTAATTGTTATTTCTCTGCTATTCAGAGATACCAGATTGTCAGTCGCTCAAAGCATCAGTGGATTTTAGGAGAGGAAGTTCAGTGTGGTGGCTAAGCAGAGGGCTTTGAAGTCAAGAGGTGAGTTGCTAACAGTTTCTGGGTCTGCCACTTCTAACTGTGTGACCTTGGACAAGTTACTTATCTTCTTTGAGCCTTTAGATTCTGCATCATAATATGGGGCTATTAGCAGCTCCCCACTTTGTAGGGCATTTTGGGAATTAAATAAAATACCTATAAAGTTAGGGCAAACATGTAGTTACCTTCTAGACTAGATTACCTCTGAGAGTGAAAGGAGCCATTATAAATAATTGTGGAGTGTCCCAGGACAGCCCCAGGCAAACTAGGGCATATGGCCACACTGTAAAGAGCGTAGCACAGGGCTTGCTTGAATATGATGGTGATAGGGACAGGGTAAAGGGACAAAGTAAGTGATTAAATAGCTAATCCCACTAGTGAAGTGTAAGTAGAAAAAATATGGGAGGCCCCTGTAAGTTAATGATTACCCAAGAAGCAGGTTTGCTTAACCACAATACCAAGTAGGTTTTTATGTGTACGTGTGTGCTTAGTCACTCTGTCATGTCCAACTCTTGCGACCCTGTAGACTGTAGCCCGCCAGGCTCCTCTGTCCATGGGATTCTCCAGGCAAGAATACTGGAGTGGGTTGCTATTTCCTTCTCTAACCAAGTAGGCTTGCTTAGCAACAAAACCACTGAACAGAAGCACAAGACATGCCCCCCAAAACAATAAATCAATGGTGGCATGAGACCCATATCCTGCCCAGTGAGCTCAGTAAGTTAATGATCCCTAGGACATGCTCTCTGCACACACACTCATTCACTCACACACACAAAAGAATAGTTTGTGAACCTAGTTTCACCCTGTAGGGATAAGAAAACTCCCCTGCTCAACCTGGAGGAGGAGCTGAGGATGGAAGCATGACATCTACTCAAGAAAGACAAAGAAGATCTTTTCTCCCCACCCCTACTTTTCCTTTGATTATAAAACTATAGCCCAGTAAATTCTAGGGGGCATGGCACCCCCTCGCCCACTCACTTGTAAGCCCCACAAACGTCCTATTCTAATAAATCACTTCTTGTCTATCACTTTGTCCCTCACTGAATTCTTTCTGCACTGAGACATAAAGGACCAGGAGGTCTTCAGAGTCCCCCTGAAAGACACCAGACAAGTTCAGTAGCAGCAGTGATGCTGAAGTGTGTGGGGGGCTCTCACACACGTCAGAGGCAGAAAAAGAGAGCCCTGGGTGGGGAGGAGGCAAAGGGTGAGGGGCAGAGACTCACAGCCACTCCTCTGAGGCGGAAGCCAGGGTCTCACCGAGCCCTCAGCACCCTCTGAGAGGGTGTGCTTTGTGGAAGGAGATGGGGGTGGGGGTGGGGGTGGGCAGTGGGGGGAGCAAGTTCCTTTCCCAGGGTCACCGCAGGGGAGTCTCTGCTTGGACTGGGCCCTCTCCACTCTCGTCCCATGGGATCAAGTTGAAGCCAGTGCTGGACAAGGCAAAGGCTTCAGCTCTAGCCCGAGTCCAGCCCTCCCCGCCTCTGGGCCTCTGGGGCCCACGATGAGCGTCATCACAGTGGCTCCGGAGGTCACAGCCTTGCCCTCTTCATCCCTGAGAGACCCCTCAGCCCCCGTCCCCAGGCCAGCCGGATATGGAGTGAACTGGCCTGTGCAGTCCCTCTTAGGCCCTCCGCGTAAACACATTCCTGAACCAGAGCAGCCGTGACTCAGGACTCAGGAATGTGCAATCTGATCCCCTCTCTAGGGGGTGCAAATTCCTCATCCAAAGGTGGGCAGCTAACTGGCTAAGCAAAGAAGCCCTGGAGGGTCTCTGCTCCTCCGCGTTGTCTGAGCTGGACAGGCTCTAAGGGAACAGGCCCTTACAGCTGCAGCTTCCCGGCTCTCCTTGTGGCGCTGGGAGTGGTGGCACAGGGGTGGAAGGGGTGCTCAGGGACCCCACTGCATCCTCAGGTTCAGGGCTCAGATGGCTGGAGCAAACAGGCTGAGTCAGCAGCAGTGAGAGGCAAGGACAGGCACCCCAGTCCTTCCCAGGTGCATCCCTTGACCCGTGGAAGAGATCCCTCTAGGTCTAGGCCTCAGAGGACAGTCTCTCTTGGGCTGGGAGAGTCGTCACCCTCCCAGCACGACCTTCCGACATGCTGGCCACTATCAAGCACGACAACCAGGAGGTGCAGCTCTGGGTTACTCAACCCCCGCCTGGCCCCTCCTGCGGCCGGACTTCTCTGGGGACACAATTCTGTGTCCTTATTCAGTGCCATCAAGCAAGTTAATGGGGAATCGCTCTCTTAAAAAAAAAAACCCACACATTTATTTATTTTGCTGCACCCCATCTCAGCTGTGGCATGCGGGATCCAGTTCCCCGACCTGGGCCCCCCCGACACTGGGAGCGCAGAGTAACCACTGGACCACCAGGGAAGTCCCGGGGAAGCTCCTAAAATCACAGAAGAAATCCCTCCTGTAGTGGTCTGAGGGTGGCTATTTATTGGAGGAGCTAAACACTGGTTAAGCCTAAGTCTGTGAGCCAGGTACCAAATATAGAAAAAGTCAGAAATCGCAAGTAATGGAACACAGATCAGAGACACAGTACCTTTCGCCTGAAGCAGAGACCTGGGCAACTTGAGGGGGGGTTGGTGGTGTTGCTCTGGGACTACACAAGGCAAAGTCTCTCACCACCACCATAAATGGAAAAGTAGAAAAATGCCCTCCCAATTCCAAAGAGGGACCTGCCTTCTAGCTGCCCTGAAACAGGTCAGGGGGATGCTGATCGCTAAGGAATGGTCTAGTGAGTGCTGCCACCACAGGGCCCCCAGGTCGTGACCCCGCGGAAGCTGAGCCCGCCTCCTCCCAGCACGGAAGATGATGGAAGGGTGCGTCTGCTCCTCGGCCTTTGGCCAGGGTAATGGTTGGGACTCCTGCTTGACCAGTTAATGCTTCTCCCTGGGGCTCTGACTCTGGAGGGAGTGATGCAAGGCTTCAGAGAGAGGGTGGAAGGACAGGAGACTCCAGCAGTGTCTGTCCAGGATGAGAGGCCCTGCACTCCCGAGCTGTGCTCACCCCCTGGCCCCTGCCTGTCCCCAGCCTGGTTCTCCAGCCTTCCCGATAATCCAGTGAGCCATCTAATGCCGCTGCTACTATTGATTCATGTCTGATTCTTTGTGACCCCGTGGACTGTAGCCCGCCAGGCTGCTCTGTCCATGAGATTTCCCAAGCAAGAATACTGGAGTGGGTTGCCATTTCCTTCTCCAGGGGATCTTCCCAACACAAGATGGGACCCAGTCTCCTGCTTGTCAGCTGAATTCTTTACCCCTGAGCTACCTGGGAAGCTGAGCTGTCTAATATCCTTCCATAACACCATTTTCTCAGTAAGTTAGCCAGAGCTGGGTTTCTATGGATTGTGTATGAAGGTTAAATGCAATGGATTAGCCTGTGCCAAGGCCTGGGGTGTGAGAGGGCAGGGCTCAGCACAGCTCATAGAGTACCCACAAGATTGCATAAGCCTTGCTCTAAAAATCTTGCTTGCTTAGGGAATGAGCAGAGGCTGGGGATGACTGAGGGTCTTGGTTTTGGGGAGAGGAGCTGGCCCTGGGAACTTTCAGGTGAGGCTGAGGGTAATAGGCAGGCCAGAATGTGAGAGAGCATTGAGGCAGGCCCAGGCCCAGGGTCTGGTGAGCAGCACAAGGCTGGGACCCCCTTCCCCAGTCTGGTTGGAGTGAGCAGGTAACCCTATGCAGCCCATAGCTTGGCAGGCACAGAGGGATCAAAGGTAGTCAGGGTGCAGAAGCCGGGCAAGTGGAGGTTCTCAAGAACTGGACAAGGAGGTGGGTGGAAGAACAGGGCAGGATCAGATTCAGGGCTCAGACTCTGCCCAGGCCACTAGTTCCTTGTGCCTGGTCTCTCACGAGGGCACAGATGCCTGAAGCATGAGCTCCCAGGCCAGGGCAGAGGTGCTGGAGATTGTGACCCTGTAGAGAGGGTTTCTGCCTGGTCTGGACCCAGCAGAGGGAGGAGAGACCCTGCATGGTGGGGGCTTGTTTCTGTTGGACAGAGTTCCTCCCTGGGAGAGAAAGAGCTGAGCCGGCAGACTGAGGTCACGTCTGCCCAGTGACAGCCTTCCCACTGTCCCTCCGTGGGGACACACAGTGCCCTCCTAATCACCCCTTAACTGACCTCCTCCTCCTGTGAAAGCTGAGTAGAGCAGTGGGTGGGCATCCCCTGATGGCAAAGATGGCAGGAACAGAAAAAGAAGCTATGATGTAAGAGGCTGACATGTGAAGGGCAGAGGGGCCCACCTCTGGGGCCCTCTCAGCTGAAAGTGGAGAAATTTAGGGACCATTCCAGGTTATCCGAAGAGAACATCCTTGCCTGTGGCCCACACCCCACCTTACTTATCTAAGCTGCCTGAGAGGCCAGACCTCTCTCCAGGCACCATTCCTCTGGGCCCTCCCTCCGAAGGTTTGGGCCCTCCCTGACCCACCTGGAAAGGCTGTGTCTCCCTGTTCTGTGCTGCCCGAGGCTTCCCCCTTCAAGAAGGCAGTCTGCCAGTTTGGCATTCTGTGTGGTGATCTCTGCTTTGATTAACTCAGATTCAGTTGATTCAGGGTCATAATGACACCTGCAAAATCCCTTCACCTTTGCCATATTCTATGAGGTAAAAGCAAGTCACAGGGCCCACCTTCATCCAAGGGCAGGAAACTGTGGCCTGAACACAGGGCAGGGAATCATTGGGCTCACTATACGGTTTGTCCACCAAACTGTTGTTCATTGTTCAGTTGCTACATCATGTCCAACTCTTCTCAACCCCACGGACTGCAGCACACCAGGCTTCTCTGTCCTTTACCATCTCCCAGAGTTTGCTCAAATTTGTGTCCATCGAGTCGGTGATGCCATCCAACCATCTCATCCTCTTTTGCCCCCTTTTCCTCCTGCCCTCAATCTTTCCCAGCATCAGGGTCTTTTCCAATGAATCAGCTCTTCACATCAAGTGGCCAAAGTATTGGAGTTTCAGCTTAGTATCAGTTCTTCCAATGAGTATTCGGGGTTGATTTCCTTTAGGATTGACTGGTTCGATCTTCCTGCTGTCCAAGGAACTCTCAAGAGTCTTCTCTAGCACCACAATTAGAGAGCATCAATTCTTTGGTGCTCAGCCTTCTTCATGGTCTAGCTCTTACATCCATACATGACTACTGGAAAAACCACAAAATATAGCAAAGGTGAAGGGATTTTGCAGGTGTCATTAAGATCCCATCAGATGAATTTGTGTTAATCAGTCAGTTCAGTTGCTGAGCTGTGTCCGACTCTTTGCGACCCCATGAACTGCAGAACACCAGGCCTCCCTGTCCATCAACAACTCCCGGAGTCCACCCAAACCCATGTCCGTTGAGTCAGTCATGCCGTCCAACCATCTCATCCTCTGTCGTCCCCTTCTCCTCCTGCCCTCAATCTTTCCCAACATCAGGGTCTTTTCAAATGAGTCAGCTCTTCGCATCAGGTGGCCAAAGTATTGGAGTTTCAGCTTCAACATCAGTCCTTCCAATAATACCCAGGACCAACCTCCTTTAGGAAGGACTGGTTGGATCTCCTTGCGGTCCAAGGGACTCTCAAGAGTCTTCTCCAACACCACAGTTCAAAAGCATCAATTCTTCTGCACCCGGCTTTCTTTATAGTCCAACTCTCACATCCATATGTGACTACTGGAAAAACCATAGCCTTGACTAGACAGACCAAAGCAGAGATTATTCTGTATGGCCCTGGCTTCCTTTGTGGCTCAGCTGGTAAAGAATCTACCTGCAATGCAGGAGACCTGGGTTTGATCCCTGGATTGGGAAGATCCCCTGGAAAGGGAAGATTCCTTGGAGAGGGAAAGTCTACCCACTCCAGTATTCTGTCCTGGAGAATTCCATGGACTATATAGTTCATGGGGTTGCAAAAAGTCAGACACAACTGAGTGACTTTCACTGGCTAATCAGATGAAAGCCCTTAAAAGAGGGGCTGGATGCTTCCTGTGCCAAGAGCCTCTCCATGCCAGACAGATGGAGTAAGTGACTGTGTTGATCAAGTTTCCCTGGCAAGGAACCATGAGCAGCTGCTGTGATCAGGGAGTGGCCCCCAGCTGACTGTCAGTAAGAGAGCTGGGTCCCCATCCCACAGCAGCCAGCAAGTGCACAAACTCAGAAACAGATTCTTCCCCTGTTGAGCCTCCAGATGAGAGCACTGCCCAGCACTCATATCATTATAGTCTTACAAGACTCTGAGCAAAGGATCCAGCTAAGCCATACGCAGACCCCTGAGATGAAATGATAAAGAAGTGTTGTTTCAAGTTGCTGAGTCTGTGCTGATTTTTCTACACAACCATAGAAAACTAATACTGATAGTCAGGTGGGAGGGTTAGGATGTCAGACTGGAGCACAGAAAGGGAGTGGGGTGTCTTGCCTTCTTGAGGGTCAGAGTCCTGATTTCAAACCCCCATTGGGCCAGAATTGGTGGCTGGACAGTGAGCCAGCTCTGGGCTGGGCTGGGGTGAAGACTCTCCCTAAGGCCTGGTTTTCAGGTTTGGCTGAAGCAAGCCTGCACAGAGAGGAAGAGTGTGGCCATGGGTGCATGTGGGGTACACTTCCCCGGGGATGGGCCCTCGGCGTGGCATCCTGGGGCCTGGTTGTACACTTTGGCTGAGCTCAGCAGGAGCAGGGTTCCCGTTAGCATGGTCTGTGTATTGAATCTGCATAACGATTCTCAATAAAAACCCACCACTCACCCACCTGGGGTTCACTCCCTCCAGCAGCTCTCTCTTCCCCATACCCTCAGCACTTGACAGTCTCTGTCCTGCTGATTTTCCCCAATCTCCCGGGTGTAAAATCGCATCTCACTGTTTTAATTTGCATTTCTCTGACAACCAGTGAGGTTAACAACCTCTTTGTGAACTTCTTAGTCATTTAGGTTTCCCTTCCTATGAATTATCTTTTTTATCCGACGATTCCTCTCAGAAAAGGAACCTGAGAAAAATTTGCTTTTTTCCACTTGAGGTTTGTAAGAGCCTGGAGCTGGGTCCAAACCCAGGGGCAGCTGCTCAGCACCACCAGCTCTGCCCAGCTCAGGCCACCACACCCTGAACCTCCTACTCCAGCCCCCCAGGTCTTTGTCCCCGAGCCTGGGCCACATTCCAGGTAGAGCGTGGGTGTGGAATCAGGGTGTTTCTGCCCTAGATGAGGATCTGGAGAGATTAGAATAGAAACAGATCTTTAGCTGTCTCTCCTGCTTGGTCCACCCCTTTTTACTTGCTTTTGTTAAGCCAGAAAGGAGAGAGAGGAGGTCTGCCTTCCAGGCCTAGCCCCGGTCCTGTAACAGAAGCATTTTTATGGGATGGTAGGTGGGTGACTAGATACAGAGTTTTCTCCTCTTGCGGGGGCCTAGGCAGCCCGGTGGACCCCCAACCGCCAGAAGGAACTAAAGTCCCAGAGAATAGGGGAGAAAACATAAATGACCCCATTGAGACTGCAGGGCCAGCGGGGGTGCTTAGGAAGCAAACAATGGCCCTGTGTGTCTGGTTTCTCCTGAGGGCCGGAAGCCCCCTGGGGGGTGGCCCACCGATGAGTCATGCGGGATGCGTCCTGCGCTAGCTTTGTTGTTCCAGAGGTGCCCTGACCCCGCCTGAAACGGCAGATGATGTCATCGAGGAAGATCACATTCTGGGGAAGCCCTGTCACTGGACAGTCCCTGGAAGCTCGCCGCCCACTAATGGCCCTGAGCCCAGGTCCCTGGCCTTGAGGGGTTCCTGAGGTGGGGGTGCGTGCTGAGCTGAGAGAGCCAGCCAGCACCCTGTGCTCACGGAGCCCAGGGAAACCCCCGCTTGGTTCTCTCCAACGCAATACATGTTTGGAGCCGCCCAGGCTCAGCTGTGTCCTGTGGAGTTTCCTGGACTCCAGGAATAGGGTCCAGACAAATGCATTAGGAACATTCCAGTTATGGCTGACCTGGGCCCGGCAGGAAGCCCCGGGCTGGGGTAATCACCAAACCTGACTTAGCCTGCGAGGCTCTGGAGGGGACAAGGCCTGGACTTTCCACTTGGCTGGATTCAACAGAGATTTCTAAAACAAAAAGCCGTGTGAGACTGAGGCCATTTCAGTGATTGGAACTTTGACATTGTTGTTTAAAGTACACCCCACTAGTTGTACAAAGCATGGCTCCAGGATCACACATCCACACGCCCACTGACTGTGTGGCCTGGAAGGAGCTACTCTACCTTTATGAGCCTCTGATTCCTCCTCAGGTGGGGATGGTGGTACAGCCTGTAGGCTGTGGAGGGCACACCTGAGTTTCCCTGGCCCAGCCACCTGGCTCATGGCTGCCCTCAGAGATGTGGTATCCTTTCTAACCTTCATTTCCTCACAGCCTTGAAGAGGCTTGTTACTCTGGTTGGGTTCGTCTTCTGGTTCGCTTCCCAGAGGCTCAGGGCCTCAACGGGTTCCCTGGAACACTCACCTCTTCTCTCCAGGTGCAGGTGGTGGGTGGCACCTGCCAGGCCTCCAGGGAAAGAACCGCCCCAGCCAGTCCAAGGCTCAAGAATGATGTCATTGCAGGTTCCACATCTGGTTGGTTACCATGGTGAGCAGTTGCTCAGAGCCCAGCCCAGAGAGAAACACTGTAGGGATGGGAAGTCCAGGCCTGCAGAACCCAGGGGAGAGGTGTGCGGAGCCCAGGAACCTCGGAGGCCGAGGCCCCTCTGCACCTGTCAAGCCCCGGAGTCGTCGAGGGGCCACAGGTGGGCCTGCAGGCACTGGGCACCAGGAGCGGTTCTCAGTGGGCCGCCTCTGCCTCCGCCCTGCCCTGCAGTCCCAGATCCGGGAGCACTGCGCCTGAGCCTGCTTCCTGTGCCCCTGGCCAGGGACCAGCAAGTTACCTAAGGGGAAGTGACACAGCACTGACGGTTCCGTGTCAGAGGCTCCCAGCCTGCTAGATCATCATGAGAAACTGGACACATTACCATGGCCGTTCAAACCCACGATCACCTCCGGCCACAAAAACACCCACCTGTGAGGAGAGGTGAAGAGTCACACGGGAGAGATTTGAAGAGAGAGGCCCTGTTGGCGGTTCTGACGTGGTCAGCATGAATGTTACTGGCCTGTGTTATACCCTCTTCAGCCCCAGTGCTGGGGACTGTTGCTTTGACAATACCCTTCTCACTGCCCTCTTCTGTTTGCATGCTCTATAAGGTCAAAAAGCACAGTCTGAAATCCGCCTCCACACAGGCCTCCGCCGACCTTCATCTCCCGCCTGTCTCTGCTTCTCCATCTACCACCCTGCCATGGAGAGGTGCCTTGGCACTTCCAGGGGGGCCCTCCTTCAGCCTGAAGGGCCTTCCTCCCCAGGCCTCCTCTGTCCACGGCTGCTGTATTAAAACCACTGATGGGGATTCCCTGGTGGTCCAGAGGTTAGGACTCAGCGCTTTCACTGCCTAGCGCCCGGGTTCAATTCCCAGTCAGGGAACTAAGATCCCATAAGCTGTGTGGCATGACCAAATAATAATAATAGTAAAACTGCTGATATGTTACAGGAAATATGCAAGAAGACGAGAAGACTGCCCAGATGAGAACTTCTCTTAGGGTAAGCCCTGCCTGTGGTTTGGAGGAAGCCTTGGACAAGACGCCTGGGGAAGCCCCCATGAATCACGCTTGGCCCTGGCAGGTGACGGGGGTAGATTCCTCAGGCCTCTGGTCTCTCTGAGTGCTCTGCTTCCCTTTCTTCCTTCCTCCGACTCTGCTCTCAGCCCCTCCCCACCACACACATATTGAACCAGTATTTAAAAAGCATCAATTTACAGTGTCCTCAATTCTTCATTTCCCCAGAGGCCATATCCTTAGCCACACTGGGCCACCCATGTCCCAGTGGAGGACCCCCTGCAGACCCCCTCAGTGGCTCTTTCCTTCCGAAAGCTGAGTGTACAACAACTCTGAAGGAATGCTGCTTTTGTTCTTACTCTAATACTTATCACAGCTCTTGGCACACGGTGTGTGCTCCAGAATGTTTGTGGATGACCGCAGGGCCTCTCACCTGGGTTGGCAGTGGGCACTTTGTGACACCCTCGATTGGCCAAGAGGGCACCCCCTTAGGCGAGCATTCAGGGGAGGAATGCGTGCAATGACCTCAGAGGTCTCATACCAGGCTGACATTCTCTCCTGTGCCAGACGTGTTCCCCTTTCTGAAGTCCCTGTTCCTGTTGGGCCCCAGTGGCTTCTCAGCCCAGCTCAGTCCCTTTGCAGTCGGTCAGCAAACCTGCTTCATCCCACCTGCGATTTGTGGGGTTCCTGCCCTCTCTGCTCAGGAGACCCTGCCCTCCCTGCAGCCTCACCCTGTCAGCTGGCCTCACGAACAGTCAGGACAGCAGTCCCCAAGCCCAGCTTTCTTCCAGATGCCATTCCGCCTTCAGAAGGAGCCCCAGACCCCCTCCTAGCCCCTGCTGGCCACTTGCAGTCCCATTTTCCCCATCTGGCCTCCCTAACTCCCTCGCTCTGAGTCTCTGTGTGCCCCCAACCCCCTCCCAGCTCAATTCCACATCTGGGCCTCCTCAGCTGACTCTCTGCCTGTCCGGTCTTTCCTCCCTTCCTGCCCGGCCCTCCAAATCTCTGCCACCTCCACAGCCTGGCTCAGCTCTCAGCCACCCCCATGTTACCCTCTCTGGCAGCATAGCCTCCATGATTTTGCCCTTGTCTGTACTCCTGTGGGTTTGATTATTCCTTAGGGTCTTTAGGGCCGTGGTCTAACTCACGTCACTATGAGCACCTCCTGTAGGCAGCACTCTCGTTTGTCTAAACAGGCCCCCACAGTCAGACTGATCACAGCCTGGCTGGACATGGACTCTGGGTGTAGCATTCTCCGGCACTGGTGTTGCACAGGACTGGGACCTCTGGGGACCCTTGCATGATACATGAGTCCAGGCCTGGACTTCCCCAGGACTGTCCAGATCTGGAGACAAAGCTTCAGGCCAAAGAGGGTGTCAAGAGACTGTGGACCCCGAACAAACTGGTGTAGGGGATTCCCGGGAGTCACCCATTCTCTACATCCTGAGGGGAAATTTTCATTGGTGGAAATTCCGACCCCAGGCTATGTTTTCCACTGGACAAAATGATGTGACCGGGTGTTTTTTGGTTCTCAGAGAGCAGCTGTTTTACACAGAACAGAAACAGAAACTTCAGCCTGCATTGTCCTACTGGTGATAAGTCCTGCTTCCCAGAAGGCGGGAAAGGTCCAAGAAACAGTATAGACTCGGTGATGGGGCCAGTCTCCATTCTACCATAGAATAGAAAGTGCCTGAATTATGACGTGTGCCCTGGGCTCACACCACCCTTATGGCAGAAAGTGAAGATGAACTAAAGAGCATCTTGATGAAAGTGAAAAAGGAAAGTGAAAAAGTTGGCTTAAAGCTTAACATTCAGAAAACTAAGATCATGCCATCCGGTCCCTTCACTTCATGGCAAATAGATGGGGAAACAGTGGAAACAGTGGCAGACTTTATTTTGGGGGGCTCCAAAATCACTGTGGATGGTGATTGCAGCCATGAAATTAAAAGACGCTTACTCCTTGGAAGGAAATTTACGACCAACCTAAACAGCATATTAAAAAGCAGAGACATTACTCGGTCAACAAAGGTCTGTCTAGTCAAGGCTATGGTTTTTCCAGTAGTCATGTATGGATTTGAGAGTTGGACTATAAAGAAAGCCAAACATAGAAGAATTGATGCTTTTGAACTGTGGTGTTGGAGAAGACTCTTGAGAGTCCCTTGGACTGCAAGGAGATTCAACCAGTTCATCCTAAAGGAGCTCGGTCCTAGGTGTTCATTGGAAGAATTAATGTTGAAGCTGAAACTCCAATACTTTGGCCACCTGATATGAAGAGCTGACTCATTTGAAAAGACCCTGATGCAGGGAAAGATTGAGGGCAGGAGCAGAAGCGGACAACAGAGGATGAGATGGTTGGATGGCATCACTGACTCAATGGACACGGGTTTGGGTGGACTCTGGGAGTTGGTGATGGACAGGGAGGCCTGGTGTGCTGCGGTTCATGGAGTTGCAAAGAGTCAGACACAACTCAGCAACTGAACTGAACTGCTCTGGGCTCACACTGAGGACCCTGTTCAAGCCTCCCTCTCCTGCAGAATATCTGGGAAGGGCAATAATTGTTGGCATAATAATGTTCTGGGCATTTGACAACACTACAAAGTTGTGTCCCCACTTTAGAGACAAGGTGATAAGACTTGAGAAGTCATGATAAGACTTCTTATCTTGAGAAAATACACTCGAGAAGTTCTAGAAACAGGCCTGGGGCTCAGGGAGGTCCCATATGAAGCATGGAAAGTGGGATGCCTGTGTGTGATTCCAGCGGCAGAAGGGTCTTCATTGGGAGGTCTTCCTGGAGGAGGTGAGGCTCTGGCTGTCTCTCTGAGACAGAAGAAGAGGTGAGGAACCAGCAGAGTCCAGTAGAAGGAAACACATGAGCAAAGATGGAGGGAGAGAAGCCTGGCCAGAAAGAAGATGGGAAAAGATGGGTTTCAGTCCCCTCCCAAGCAGCTCATCAGGAATTCTTGGGCATCCTTTTTTGGAAACAGTTATCTATCGGAGCAGCCTGTCCTTGGGCCTGAGTATCGGGGGCCTGACAGCCACTCACACCTTAAATTAAATCCTCAGCTGTTCCTGTGCTCCCTGAGTGAGGGAGGAGGTGGCATTCAGGATGCAGAGGAGTCACGGACCAAGGCACCATGTGGAAGAACAAGGGCCTGCGGACTCCAGGACTCTGGACAAATCATGTAGTTATCTGGAAACTCAGGTCTGAAGGGCAGCAGAAGGAGGAGGCACACCTTGTTTTTTCCCTCCATGCACCACTCCTCACCTGGCACTGGCATGGGGCATCCAGGGATACTGAAATAGGATCTCACAACCTTTGGGGAACTTCGAGGTGGGAGCAGAGTGTGGCTGAGGAGCAGGGGAGCCTGTGTGTTGAAGCCAAACAGCTTCCCGGATGTTAGATCTGGAGGAGGAGGAGAAGAGGTCACCTCTTGGCCTTTCTGCCTTCCAGCCAGCTGATGGATCAGATCGGCCCACGAGGCTCTGGACTTGGGCCCGCAGCTGTGGGGCTGACATGGGAGTGTCTCTGGGTTTCCTGCCTCCAGCACAGCCTCTCCAGGCTGTAAGACTAAGCTGGGTAAACATCCCTGCAGACCCCTTATCCTTGGAATGTGGCCTCAGCTCCATAAATGCATCCCCTGGGAGTGTGAATAGCTGCAGAACCAACCCCCAGAACCCATTGTTCTGGAAGTTCCAGAAAAACCAAAACAAACTCCCAACAATATGGGGGTGGGGAGGGAATGCAGAAAGGGCCAGCGGGGCCTTTGTCCTTAGGCATGCAGACGTTCACATTTTCCACATTAATGAGCTGGGAGATAGCTCCTTTTATGCCAGTAATAACAACCACCAACCCCTCCGTGTTCTCATTTAACTCTGGCCAAAACCCAAGCAAGGCCAGCACGACCCGAACATCCCGTTTCAGAGATGAGGGGATCGAGATTCCAAGGGGCCCCGTGACTTCACCGGGGTTAATAAACACTGAGCTGGGACTTGAACCCAATGTCCCAGCTTCTTTTCAGTCCATCTTGGGGGTACCAGGGGCAGCACCGACTAAAGGGTCTTGCCTGGTTCCCTTGAGCTTCCCAATGTGGAATACACTGAATTAGGAGGTAGATTCTTCTGTGAGGTGACCAGGAGGCCCGCCCTGCCAGACACTGCCTGTCCTCAAGTACCACTACACGAAGGCAAGAGCCAGCTGAAGGGAGCTGGCCAGGCCATCATCCTCCATGAACCCAGATTGGCCATGCTCCTTCTCAGTAGCCACACATTTCTCAGCTGGGCAGTACTCACGTATCTTCCTGCTGGTACCCTGGGAATGAGGCCTCTCATAGTTCATCTCCAAGGCCAATTCAGCCCTACTCACCCAGCCTAGGGCCCTTTGCAGGGCTGGGGAGAAGAAGGTAGCAACAGATGAATTGCTCATAGATAATTAGCAGTGGGTTCTATCTCTTCCAACACTGTAAGCTTTAAGCAGACTGATATTTTTAGCAGAAAAAGAAAAATCTGGCTGAACTCATAAATTGTGATTTTTGCATACTCATCTATTTCCAAAGCTCACTGCTAGAAAACTAAGAGCTTGTTCTTTGATTATGGCCATTTAGGAAATGGGATTCTAACAGACTTGCTGGAGTTCCACAAGCCTTGCAGTTTGCACGGAGGAACTGTGTGTGACCGCACTTCCATCTGGCAGGTGGTGTCGCTGGAAGGCACGCAGAAGCCTGGAGAACTGAGGCATGAGCAGAAGCACAATTCATCAGTGCAATTGTTTTTCCTGCTGTGAACATGGTATTTCTCCGGATTTTTGAGGGCAACACACACAGGAAGGAGCTGGCTTTGCATTCTCCGTGGCATTCAAGAGAGCATCAGATGTCCAACATGCTTTGATTTCTGGCCTTGGTCTTCCTGCTTGCATTTCATCTCCTGGAAAACTCAGCCATGAGCCAGGCTGACACGCAGCAGCAGAGCCTTGGCTCAGCTTGTGCCGACCCGGGCAGGAGCACTGGGTCCCCTGAGAAGCCTGAAGTTACTGGCTCTAACTGGAGGCTCTCTGGAATCTGGGTTTTGTTCTTTATTATTTTTATGAGAAAATTACTTGTTTTTTTTCCTTGCAGACCAGAAAAGGGAAAATAACTCAAGCCAAGAACAGAACAGGAAGGGGAACCCATTAGCTCCTTAGGACTTGACAACACGGAGTTGTTGAGCTGGTTGAGCTTCGGGGAGCAAGGGCTCAGAAGGTCTACTTGGCCCTAGTCCTCTTGAGGGAACCTCTAAACCTTAGGTTTCCAGTCTATAAAATGGCAATTCAAAACTCTCTGAGTGATGTGGGTCTCAGGATTAAAATGAATGATTCTGGCGTTTGGGGTCACCCTGGCTTCCCTGGTGGCTCAGTGGTAAAGAATCCACTGCCAATGCAGGAGATGCGATTTCGATCCCTGGGTCGGGAAGATTCCCTGGAGAAAGAAATGACCACCCATTGCAGTATTCTTGCCTGGGAAATTGCATGGACAGTGGAGACTGGTGGGCAACAGTCCAGGGGGTCGCAAAGAGTCAGACACGACTGAGCACGCAGGCACCAGCGCACCAGCTGAGAAGAGCAATTACAAAGCACACCTCCTAGAGACACCCAAGGCGCGTTGGGTGGGGGCGGGGGGTGTGGGGGGGGTGAGTCCCAAGGCTGAAGAGGAGAGTTTTCTGTGGGAAGGATGAGGTTGGTGCTTCCCCCAGTGGGAGACTAGACAGGACCCCGGACACCCTGAGACTCTTCTTCTCGGGACCCCAGGGCCTGGCTCCTGTTGCACCCGGGCTGGCAGAAGTCCAGGGGCAAAGGCTGGCCGCACCTGAGGGAGGGTTTCCTCTCTTGCAAGTGTCTAAGCTGGCAAACTGCCCCTCGCCACATATCGTAGCCCCGCCTCAGGGGCCTGACCTCCCAGTTTCCCACTAAACTTTAGGAACTGGGGTTGGAGAGAGGGATTTGCATGTTCACCTATAAACACTAGGAATACAGCCCCAGAGGAGGGAGGCTTTGGGATGGGGCCGTCTTCTGTTTGGGGCTTGGGAGGGGAGGGATTAGAGAAAGGCAAAGGAGGTGCTGCTGCCTCTGAGACAGGCCTGAATGGGATAAGGCCCTGAGGAGAGGAACCCGATGCGGCCTCTGCTGTGCTGCTCAGTATTCGTCTCTTATGCTCACTCTGACCAATCACGAGGTCTTCCCAGGTGGTTCCGTGGTAAAGAATCCACCCACCAGTGCAGGAGACACAGGCTCAATCCTTGGGTCGGGAAGATCCCCTGGAGAAGGGAATGGCTACCTACTCCAATATTCTTGCCTGGAGAACCTCATGGACAGAGGAGCCTGGTGGGCAACAGTCCATAGGGGTTGCAAAGAGTCGGACATGACTGAGCAACTGAACCAATTACCACAAACTGGATGGTTTAAAACAATAGAAATTTGGGACTTCCCTGGTGGACTATTGGTTAAGGTTCCTCGCTACCACTGTAGGGGCACAGATTCCATCCCTGGTCAGGGAACTAAGATCCCAAATGATGCAGCAAATAAAATAAAATAATAAATGAATATTAAAAAAAACAATAGAAATTTACTCTCTCAGAGTTCTGAGGACCAGAAGTCTCAGTGTCACTGGGTATTAAGCTGGCCATCAGGCTCCTACATTCTCTGGATGCTCTGGGGGAGAATCTATTCCTTTCCTCTCCCAGCTTCTGGTGGCAGCTGCATCCCTCGAATCTTCCAGGCCAGTCTCCCTCAAAACTCTCTCTGCTCCGTCTTCACATCACCTTCTCCTCTGTGTCAGGCCTCCCTCTCTCTCCACCTACAGGCAGCTGTGTTGAGGGCTTGCACGGCAATCCAGGGTCATCTCTCCACCTCAAGATCCTTGACTCCATCCCACCTGCCAGACCTTCTTTCCAAACTAGGTAACTGCATTAGCTTCCTAGGGCTGCCACAACAAATAATCAGACACATGGTAGCTAAAGTTAATGGAAAGTTATTCTCCTGCATTTCAAGGTCAGAACTCCAACATCAAGGTGTCAACCAGGCCATACTCCCTGCAGAGGTTCTAGAGGAGACCCCCTCCTTGCCTCTTCCAGCTTCTGTGGCTCCTAGTGTTCCTTGGCTGGTGGCAGCATCTCTCTAATCTCTGCCTGTTTTCACATGGGCTTCTCCCCTGTGCAATTTCCTCCTTTTTCTTATGACATCAGTCCTTGGACTTGGGTCCACCCTACGTGTGTGCTTGAGCGTTCAGTGGCTCAGTCGTGTCCAACTCTTTGCGACCCCATGGACTGTAGCTCACCAGGTTCCTCTATCCATGGGATTTCCTAGGCAAGAAAACTTGAGTGGGTTGCCATTTCCTTTTCCGACCCTACATCCAGGACGATCTCATCTTGAGATCCTTAACTACATCTGCAAATAAATGATTTCCATATAAGGTCACATTCCCAGGTACCAGGGGTTAGGGCTTGAATACAGCTTTTTGAGATACTGTTCAACCCACTATGGTGACCCAGGTTCTAGGACCTGATATCTTTGGGGGAACATATTTTCCCTACCACTTTCCTTATGCTAGGTTGGCTACTAGTGGGTCCTGGCCCTGAGGGCTGGAGGGTCATGGATATGTTGAGTGACAGGCTGGCTGCATAGGCACATATTTCTTCTTGGGCATGGCAGGGAGCAGTGAGAACTGCAGGGGGCAGTGCTACCGTCTCAGAGCAGTGGCTACCTGTGCCTGTCCACAGACTCCTGGGCAGGGCCCATGTCCCCTGAGTGGGGCAGCCTGGGAGCTGATCCCGGGGCTCTAGTTTCCCCACTGGAAATGGGAGGGAGAGAGCTTGTGAAGGTTATAATCATTTGTGCCATTTATTGAAAATCTTCTATGCTCCAGGTACTTATCCTCATTGTTTCATTTAATCCTCAAGAATGCTGACCATTTTACAGATGAGGACACTGAGGCTCCAAGAGCTTTAGTGACCTGACCCAGATCTCACAGCTGTTAAGGATGGAATCAAAATCAGAACTCAGGTTGGGGGAGGACAAGGTCCTTGATTTTTTTTCCCTCAACTTCATACTGTCTATCTTTGTAACAAACTTAAGAATTATAAATTACAGGCCTGCGGTGGAAGACGGTTGGGGAGATAATTTCAAACTCTTAGGGCTATACCAAGAACTGAATCAGGAGTTTATGTAGCCTTATGGCATGAGTCAGGGATGGCAGGGAGCCGTGGGAGGGGGATTTGATGGGAACAGAGATGTTAAAGAAACAATCACTGCAACACTTGTTCAAGAATGATAAGACAGACTTTGGGCTTCCCAGATGGTGCTAGTAGTAAAGAACCTTTCTGCCAATGCAGGAGACTTTGATTCGACCCCACTCCAGTATTCTTGCCTGGAGAAATCTGTGGACAGAGGAGCCTGGCAGGTTATAGTTCGTAGAGTCACACAGAGTCAGACACAACTGAAGCAACTTGGCACGCATGCATGCAAGGCAGATTTTACTCAGGGGACCTTCACTGAGGTGGGGTTTTGTGATGGGAGAGAGAGATTGAGCTCAACTGCAAATATAAGGAAAAGCAGGAATTTGTAGCTAAGAAGCAAGAGGTGACAGGGGGTAGAAAATTCCTAAGAGGAAGCATCAGGGATAATGGGGTTCTGGCTAAACTTACCTAACAGGATGCTTGTTGGAGGCAGATCTGGGTGACCACACACCAGCTGTGGGCTGTCGGGAGATGAGGAACCCCAGCAGATATTGAGGGTGATCAGACATCGAGGATGACAGATGCTGGCTAAACTGATTTAGCAAGATTCTTACTAAAATTGGGTGAACATGGAAGCCCAAAAGCCAGGACCTAGTTGAGAGGGGAGTCCAGAAGAACCTGACTAGAGTTTGGCCAAAGAGAAACTTAGAAGAAAGTGGCCCCAACCGGGAAACCTTGGAGTGCTGAGCTGGAAGGAGGTTGCTGAGCTGGAAAAGGGCCTGCGGGGGAAAGGGCCTGACGGGGGAAAGGGCCTGACGGGAACCACATAATAAGCTGGTTGCAGAGCCAGGCCTGAGCCAGGCTTCCCAGGCCTCTCCCTCCGGGGCCTGTGTGCCCCCGCTTCAAGAAACGGGCTCAGGACCAATTGGCAGAGAGAAGAAAGGGCACTGGTGTGAAACTGGAAGTCCCGAGTCCCAGGCCTGGCTCTTATCAGCTCTGTGACTTCGGGAGATGGCTTAACCCCTCTGAGCCCTGATTCCTTGCTGGTAAGATGAGAAGGTCACAGGGCAGGCACACTGGGACCTGAGATCCTGTTCTCAGCTGCCCTGGCCTGCCTGAGGAGAAGACGAACAGATCAGTCCCAGACTCCCCAGGGTGGTCCCCCCCACAACCCCCTCCGTGCGGACTGGCTTCCGAAAAAAAGACTCCCTCAGGAAGCTGTGGTGAACGTGGACCCAGGGCAGGATCGTGGCATCCTTGTGGGCCAGAACGAGGGCCCGGGAGGGGAGGAAGCAGGGCGCGAGGGTCTCTGCTGCCTGTGTCCTCCACCAGGAAGAGGTCCTAGGGGGTCGAGGGGCTCTGTTTCTTCTAAGCCATGGCGCCAGTTTCAGTTTAGCAGAATGACCCCTGGAGAGAACCAGGGCAATAAAGTTGGAACGCTCAAGCACAGGAAAAAGGACACAAAGGTGAACAGTGCGGGGAGTGCTCGGCAGGAAAAGAGGCGAACTGGAGCCGGGCTGCTGGGCAGACCTCAGGCTCCTGGCGTCTGGAAGTGCAGGGTGATCCAGGGCTCCAGGAGGGGAGGGGGCCCAGGCCCAGAGGTGGACAAACACTGAGGGAGCAGGGGAAAGGGAAGGCCTGAGACCAGGGGCACAGCCCGTAGAAGGGGTGTCCAGTGTGAAGGGCTGAGGAGCTGCTATCTCAAGTCAGGCCTTAGTTTTTCGTCACTTTCTTTGCTAAGGGGCAGAGATTCCCATCTGTCCTGATCCATGTTAACTTAGCAGACACGGAGCTCCTGTCGCATGCAGGCTGGGCTGCAGAAGGGGAGAAGGAGACGGAATCTGGATCTTCCCCAGTGGCTTCCCTGCTCCTGTGAGCACGGATGAGCTCTGGTCTCCCCTGGAATTCTGCCCTCCTGGGTCTCTGTCAGATGAAATCCAAGCTCCAGCTGGCACCAGAGGCCTTACATCACCTGCTCTACTGCCCTCCTTGGCCTGACCTCCCATGAACCGCTCCAGCTCAAAGACCCACATGGCTTCCAAGCCTCTAGGCCTTTGTCCATCTGCTCGTCTTTCTGAAACTTCATTTCTCTTCTCCTTTCCAGCAGAATCTTCCCACTCTTGGGACTCAGTTCAGCACTGCCTCCTCTGAGAAGCCTGCCCTGCTCTCTCAGCCTGGGCAGTCCCCACACCCCACACCCCACTCCCCTCAAGCCTAGAAACACTGCAAGGTGATGAGACATGTACTCATCTCTCTCCCACCATCCCAAGCTTCTGAGGATCAGTGGAACTTCTGTGTTTTCACCTATCCAGACCGAGCTAGGCCAGGCTGAGAGTAGGTGCCTTGGGAATGTTTCTCAATGAGTGAACCTAGCGTGGGATCTTTCAGAGGTGGTGAATGGAAGAGGCATGTCTCACCTGCTCTAGGGCTCCATGTTGTTGTTGCTGTTTAGTAGATAAGTTGTGTCTGACTCTTTTCAACCCCATGGGCCATAGCCCACCAGGCTCCTATGTCCACGGGATTGCCCAGGCAAGACTGCTGAAGTGAGTTGCCATTTCCTTCTTTTCCTTCTCCAGAGTATCTTCCCTGCCCAGGGACTGAACCTGCCTCTCCTGCATTGCAGGTGGATTCTTTACCCCTACACCACCTGGGAAGCCCCTGTGCTATGCTGTGCTATGCTTAGTTGCTCAGTCGTGTCCAACTCTATGCAACCCAATGGACTGTAGCCTGCCAGGCTTCTCTGTCCATGGGGATTCTCCAGGCAACAATGCTAGAGTAGGCTGCCATGCCCTCCTCCAGGGGATCTTCCCAATTCAAGGATCAAACCCAGGTCTCCCGCATTGTAGGCAGATTCTTTACTGTCTGAGCCGCCAGGGAAGCCCCTAGGGACCCATAAAGTTGGAAATAATACTTTCTTTCTCAGGGGTCATGATGTAATGCTTTAAAATGGAAGCAGGACTCCAGGTTCAGGTGTCTCAGCCAGAAAAGGAGGGAGAAAACTCCCCCTTCACACACTGCAGGAGCTGGGGTGAGAGGTCAGGTCCTGGAGTGTCAAACTCCTGGAGGAGTTGGTAGCCAGGGAAGGTGGGTGAGGGATGGATCCAGGGTGAGGTTCCGGGGCAGGCACTCTTGTACAGGGCCAACTTTCAGCTTGCCTCCCCTCAGGTTGAGGCCAAAAAGCCCTGAGCAGGTGTTGTGGCCTGGTGAGATCTCCTCCAAGACCAGATTGAGGGTCCTGACCTCAGAGAGGTCCGGAGACCTCCCTCCACCTGTCAGTCTTCCCAGGAATTTGATGGAAGGAGGGGCAGATGTGGAACAAGGTTTAAGGCCTGAATGGGGTTTGGACTCTTGGCTGCTCTAAAGCTGAGTCACAGTCTGGCTTGTGACTTGAGGGCCCAGTGCCCTTTTCCAGAGACACAGCCAGAGCAGGGTCAGTGATCAGGAGACAGCAGACCCTTTCTAGGGTCAATGGAGTCAGGAGGGACCTCAGGAGCCCTTGGGGATGGTAGCCAGGAGTGGCCTGGTCCATGAACTTGAGGACAGAGTTCAGTTCAGTTCAGTTGCTCAGTCGTGTCTGACTCTTTGCAACCCCATGAATCGCAGCACGCCAGGCCTCCCTGTCCATCACCAACAAAATACAGGTTAAATCCACATTTCAGATATATAAAAATTTTATTTTTTTAAGTGTAAGTCTGTCCCAACTATTGTGTGAGATGTACTTAGATTAAAACAATGATTTGTTCTTCTTCTGATTTACCTGGGTGTCCTGTATCTTTATTTGCCCAATCTGATCACCTTATTTAGAGATCAGCCTGGTCTGAGGGGAAGTGTGGCTCCCAGGCCTTATTACAGTAAACCGTTTGTAAAACAAATACTACCCCCAGCAGCCTGCACAGAAAAATAACATATGTAACTTCCTGAGAACACGTTATTGTCTGAAGGTGGAAGTCTGTGATTTTGAAGGAAAAAACAGTTTTCTGCTGAGGAAGAGTGAGTCACAAGCAAGTTGAAAATGTTTCTCTGGATTTTGGGGTTGGGTGGACATAGTCCCCTCTTCCCTCCTTCTCATATCTACTCATTCGGCTGCCCTGGGCTGGGCCCTGACTCCAAGCCTACCAAGAACCCCACCAGCCATGCCACTGCTGACCACCAGTCTCCTAACTCCACTTACCATAGCGAAGCCCCACTGTTTCCCATCCACGGGCCCAGCTCTGCCTGTGCCTGTGCAAGGTGGCCCTGGGGTCCTCAAGTCTCAGGCTAGACTGCGGGCTAAGCTTTAGAGCAGCAAAGAAGGCCTCTTGGAGGAGGCCTCTTGGGTCTCTTTCCTGAAGCTGCTGCAAACTTGAGACACCATCCCAATGGTGTGGAAGAGCCACTGGAGGAAGGCCCAGCTCACCCCTCCCTCTCTCCACTACCTCCCCCTGCTGTGAGGTGAGAGGGCAGGGTCACAGGTCAGGGAGTGACCTTTCTAACTTGGGGTCAGTTGCCCTGGCAAACTGAGCACAAAGCCAGCCTCTCGGCATCTGCAGGAGGCTGTCTGGCCCCAGCGACATTCCAAGCATTCTCTGGGGTCCTCTGTCTGGAGGGAAGTGGGGCTTTGTGCAGTGAGGAAGTGTCTGACTGACTGCGACCCCTTGTTTGGCTGCCAGCACTGCCTGACATCCTCAGGCCCCACTGTCTGGCCTGATGGACCAGCTGGGGAGAGGGTGGGGGTTGGGGGAGAGGTCCCTGGGGCTGGAGCCCTCCTGTCGCTCCGCAGGCATGCAGTCCCTGACAGGCCTTTCTTCACAGGGCTCAGAAACTGCAGCTTACGTGACCTGCAGCTTGGCCTGTGGAGAGAACTTGAGCCCAGGGATGGCCCACATTGGTCTGAATCCTAGTGCCGGCATTAACTAAGGTGGTGGCCTTCTCCCAGTGATGTCAGCTCTCCAATCTTAGTTTTGTCAACTGTAAATGGGCTAATAACACTCACCTGTACTTGTGTCTGCGTGCTCAGTCGTGCCTTAGACTATAGCCCGCCAGGCGCCTTTTGCCCATGCAATTTTCCAGGCAAGAATACTGGAGTGGGTTGCCATTTCCTTCTCCAGGGGATCTTCCTGACCCAGGAATCGAACCCACATCTCTTGCATCTCCTGCACTGGCGGGCAGGTTCTTTACCAGCTGAGCCACTGGGGAAACCCAGTAACACTCACCAGACAGCCATTGAAAGAATGAAGTGAATCTATGTGACGGTGCCTGGATGGTTTTTGGCACAAGCAAGCACCCAACAAATGTGAATTCCATGGAGTCAGGAGATTCCAAGAAGGGGACAGAGCAGGAGAAACTCAGTCCCTATCCTTGAGGGTTCATGGGGTGGATGGGCAGTGAGGAGAGGACCCCCCCTCCCCAGGAGGAGGAAAGGGAGACCTGGGAGGGGTGCCTATACCTGGCACTGGTGTGCTTGGGGGGTCCAACCATCTCCTCTTCCTGGACCAAGGGCTGCAGGCGGGTGGCTCCTCATGACTCAGAGAGCTCTCAGTTAGCAGGGACAGATATGCAGAGAGCTGGGGGCTCTCCTGCCCTGGCCCATGTGGGCAGTTCAGAGGCCGGGAGAGGGAGGAGGGGATTCAGGCAAGGAGGTCAGCCAGGGCGCTGTCTGTGACTCTGAGAGCTCCGCACAGGTGCAGGGGGAAGCGGGGGACCACAGAGGTGGAGGGGGCACGTGACCGTCACAGGAAAACAGCTGCAGCCAGTCCCTGGGAGCATGACTCTGGCCACCACGGGAAGGCCTCCCTGAGGAGGGTGCTCCCGGTCAGTGGCAGCATGGGGCAGAGCTGCTGAGCGTGGACTGGAAGATGCCGAGGGCCCCTGTCCTGGGAAAAAAGCTGGCCATGTCCAGCCCTGGGGGGATCCTGGAGGGGCAACAGAAGCATTTGCTAGCTACCTGACCTCAGCGAGTTACACTTCCTTCAGTAATAAAAGAGGATTCTCAGAACCACCACCCCCAGCAGCATTGCCAGCGAAGGAGCCAGCTCAGAGCCTCCATCACAGAAGGCTGGCCCGAGCGTTTCAGCAGAAGCCTTGGCCGGCAGGGCAGAGGGCGCCTCAGGCCAAAAGCCCTGGCTCTGCAAGGCTCACTGTGTGAGGCCTCCAGCAGGTCTCTGGCTCTCTCTGACTGCACTTCTCCCTTTATATCCTGAGAGGAGTGACAAAGCCCTTCCTGTCTTGGCCTGCTTGGTGGCCATGCCTTGTCCCCAGAAGATCCTGCTCCATTGAGGTGGGGCCGGCTCCAAGGTTCCACATTCACCTTCCAGTGGGACAACCCCCGCTGGTATTAGACGTGCCCCCGTGCTGGGGGTGGGGAGGTCCTCTGGAGCATGGTGGGTCCCCTGGGGAAGGGGACAGGTGTCCACGGTTGCCCTTTTCAGGTGTGTCTCAGGCTGCAATATCTACCAGGATCAAGCCCCAGACGGAGTCTCCTCGGCACCCATGGTTCAAGCTGTGGTATGTGGCAGGGAGGCCCACTTAGTCAAGATCAGTAATTCTGGGGAGGGGCCAGGGTGCTCGGAGCATCCCCCAACACTGTGGCGAGTAGACAGGAGTGGCAGGAAGTAGTGGTCTTGGAAATGTCTAGTCAGTCTGGTGGAGGAGCCGCCATGGTGGGGGTGAAAGCAGGCTGCGGGCCAGGGGAGGACTCCACAGAGTAGTGGGCCACAGGCGGGCACGCAGGCAGTATTTGCAGGCTGCCAGGTTTGGAATCCTGAGCTGGGCGTAGCCCTGCCCCTGCTTTAATCCCTGGTCACAGCTGACACCGAGCGGGCAGCTGCAGCTGGCTCTGCACTGGGCCTCACTGTCTTAGGCCTCTAGGAGACCCAGGTCTGGGGAAAGGCCTGCCCTCCGCCTGGCATGCAGGCTCAGAAGTGAGTGCCTGTCATTGGCCAGATACTGTGCCTGTGTGTCTTCCCACAGGGAACACCGGGTCTGCTGGTGGGAAGATGCGAGAGTGGACGGCTCCCTGGAGTTCAGTTGCCAAGTGACCTCAGGACAAGGCCACGGTCTGAGGCTGGGCCTGCTGCTGCTGTTCCTCTCCACCTGAGCCCCCAACGAGCAGGGTACAGCTCTGATGCAAGTGATCCCAGGCTCCCTGTCTTTGCATGGGGTAGCAAGTTTGGACCTAGCAGGACGTGCTTCAAGAGAGAAGTGATAACGCACTACAGCAACTATTTTGTGGAACCCAGATGGACTCAGGAGTCTCAGACTCAAATGTGTGTGTGAGCCAACTGGACGGCCCGTGAAAATGCTGATTCTTGGGCCCGGCACCTCTCCCTCTCGCACCCCCACCCCAGAGCTTCTGATTCAGCAGGTTTGGGGCGGGGCCCAAGATTCTGTATTACTAAGATGCTGCCAAGTGATGCTGGCCCCATATCCAGGCTAAGCAGTTTAGATCTCTGCGCCTCCAAGTATGGCTCACAGCCTCAGAGTAGCAGCAGCAGCAGCAGCACTGGGGAGCTTGTGAGAGGCATAGAGCCTGTCCCACCACCAGCCTGAGTCAGACTTTGCACTGTAACCAGAGCCCAGTTGGTTCCCAGACTCACTCCGATTCACTCGATGGTGGAACAGCGCTGTCTGTGAGAACTTTCTGTGAAGATGGAGACGTTCTAAACCTGCACTGTCCAATAGAACCGCCACTGGTGATAACTGAGTGTTTGAAACGTGGCTCATGTGATTGAGGAGCTGAATTTTTTATTCTACTTAACTCTCATCAACTTAAATATAAATAGCCAAACGTGCCTAGTGACTTCCGTTTGTCAACACAGGTCTAGAGTAATCCAGTTCTGAGGGCCTGTAGAGCAGAGGACCCCAGCCTCTGGGCCACAGATCGGTACCCGCTATCACATCAGCAGTGGCATTAGATTAGAAATAAATTGCACAATAAATGCTATGCACTTGAATCATCCCTAAACCATCCCTCCCCACCTCTCATCCGTGAAAAACTTGTCTGCCATGAAACTGGCCCTGGTGACAGAAAGATTGGGGACCGCTGTGTGTAGAGGTTGTCATTGTAGATGGGGCAAAGGTTCAGGGGGGAATCCAAACCTGCCTGAGTTCCCAAAGTGAGTCACCAACAAGGTAGGACCAGAACAATGACCTGGGCTCTGTACCAGCAGTTTCACTGCCACCAGAATTCTAGGATTCACAGAAATCCGTGAGTGGCACAGAGGAGACGAGAGGGAGGGAGGAGGGGGCTAGAACTGATGGTGACCCCGTTTGTAGCCTGGATCCCAATAAGAGCATCACTTGATGAGATACTAGGCCTCGGTGCTGATGAAGGGGAGGATAAACTCAGCCTAGAAGGTGGCTGAGACCAGGATGCCAGGCTGGAGCCCCATGGAAAAGCAGGGAGGAGCCAGAGTGGTGGGCCCCCCTCAAGTGTACACCTGCTGTCCCCCACCAGGCTCCTTGGGACTCCCTTCGGTGCCCTGAGGTTCCCATGGCCCTGCCAGTATAAGGGGTGATGTTCGGCAACCACTCAGCGTCCCGAGCACCTCTGTCCTCACTGAGCAGCACCAGAGTGTCTGCGGCTTAGAAAGGCCCTTGGAGGCGACACCTCCCTATGCCCCTGACTCCGCCAATCCTGCCTGCTGCCCCCTCCCTCGTCTGATGGCTAGTGTCAGGCGTGAAGTGAGGCTACCTCAGCGAATCCTTACAGCAGAAGTTCTGCCTGGATAGAGGCCTCCTCAACACCTCTGCACTCAGTGAAAAGAGACCCATAAAGTGACTCTCCACCACAAATAGAAAGACTATTTCTGGAACAAGAGAATAAAGTGGTAGGGTGTCGAGGATCAAAGGAGGGACAGACCTAGTTACTGACAGCCCTGAGGGGACCAAGGGCTGGAGAGCAGGCCAGCTGGGGCCATGGAGGTGAGTCGGCTCCATGTCCACCCCGCAATGGCCTGCCTAAGAGGTGGTGAGCTCCCCATCATGGTAGGAGCTCAGGCTGGGACTGGAAAGCAGCCGCTGGGGAGACTGCTGAGGAGCTCTGGCCTTAGGAAGAGGGCAAAAGCCTCTCATCCTTTATTTTCCCAGATTCAGTCATTCCATGAACCTTGTTCCTCCAAAGGAGCTGAACAGCAATCTCCACTTTTGTTTTTTAATTTATTTATTTACTTAGCTGCACTGAGTCTTAGTTGCCACGTGTAGGATTTAGTTCCCTGACCAGGGATCGAACCCAGAACGCCAGCACTGGAAGCCCAGAGTCTTAGCCACTGAACCACCAGGGAAGTCCTAGCAGTTTCCACTTTTCACATGGATTTGCTATCTCAGGCATCCTCCCTCTTCTATTAAAGTCCTCCCTGCCTCCCTCCCAGCAGCTAACTAATATTGTTTATGTGCAACTAATCACAGATGTCACCGCGGGATGTGACCTGATGCTAAGTGGTTCACAGGCCAGTGCTTCTCACACTCCGAGGGGCCTAGGAGCCACATGGGGATCTGATCCAGCTGATCTGGCCTGGGGCCTGGGGGTCTGCCTTCCAACAGCCTCCCAGGTACTGCTGCGACCACCCTTGGAGAAAACGAAGCTGAGGTGGCTGGGGAGACCCGGAGGATTCTAAGACGGGTGGGGGTGGAAGTGAACACCAGGAAGGCTCCTGTGCAGGAATTTCAAAGGACTGGACTCACTTCTTTCTGGAGCATACTCTCCAGAAAGATGCTCTCCAGATGAAGATGCTCTCCACCTTCAGAGTCATTCCCAGTCGCCCTGCTTGAAAAGCATAAATCTGCCATAAGAGGGCAACTCCACCACAGCCTGGGCATCCTGTACAACCTCCCCTCTTGCTCTCCTGTCCCTGGGAAACTGCTTGTACCTGAAGGAGCTTTTTATTGTATCTATGGGGTGGGCAGCTGTGGTCCCATCAGACCAGGGCTCGTTCGGGGCCAGCCCAGCTCAGCCAGAGATCTGGACAGAAAGCCTCCCTCCTGCCTTCCCTTAGCTTGCTGCTGACACAGACGCAGCATCTGCAGAGAACCCCCTCACCGGGAACCAGGGGGTGTCTTGCCTTTCCCACTTCTGAGCCTCAATTTCCCCATCTATAATGTCGGAGAGGACTGAAGGCTCTCTCGGAGATACCTGGCTCTGCACCAACCCATTCAGCATTTGGGAGCTCAGAGCAGGTGGGGATGGGGCTGTGGGGAGATATGGGTGTGAGTGGTGGCCAGGAGACAGGGACAGGCAGGGTGGCTCCATCAGGGCGCACCCGCCTTCACAGACTCTCTCTGCACTGAGGGTTCTCAGATATTTTTAGGAAGGTTGGCGCCTCCTGGGCTGTGATTCATTAATACAGCTGACAAGGATCAGCACTTTTTGAAACGGCAGTGGGAAGTTGAGAAGGTTCCGTAGTGCGGCTGTGAGGAGAAGGGGAGAGTCCTGGTGTTTCTTGCCAGAGCTGTGTGTGTTGCAGGGAGGTGATTAGAGAGTGGAGGGGAGTGAGGTGTTGCGGGGAGTGGGCAGGGGTCCTGGGAGTATCCATTTTGAGTGAGGGACTTGGTGCCCAGGGCAGGGCTATTTGACCACGACAAAACAGAACCTCTTCAAAGCTTTGTAAGTGTTCTAGAGAGATGCTCCTATGTGTGTGTGTGATGGAGGAAGTCAGTGGGGACATTGTGACATCATGGACCAGGCTTCAGGGCCTCTTTTGCTGATTTCAGTACATATTTGCTGACCTCCTACTGTAGTCATGCCCTGAGCTGTGAGGCCCATTTATTTATTGCTTTTTTGTCCATTGTATATTTACTCTGTGCAAGTGTATCAGATAAAGTTTTCAATTAGTAATAATCATGCTTTGGATACACCTCATTAGCTATGATACTGCCACTGTGCAAAGCTGTGTACTCATGGAGCCAGTACCTGCTCTGTGCTGGCCCAGAGGCCAGGCTCTCATTCTGACTTCAGTATACTCTGCTCTGTGACCTTAAACGAGTCTCTTCCCCTCTCTGAGCCTTAGTTTTCTCCTCTGACAAATGGGTGTGGTGTAGTTTCTTTCCTGCCTGCCTCACAGTAAACACAATGGAGGTGAAGGCATTTGATTAACATCAAAACACACTATTCTTGTTATTCCCACAGCATCCAGGCCCCTCCCCACCTCACAGCCCTCTTGGAGGACCCCCCCCCACCCCCCGCCCCGCCCCACAGCTGCTTCTGGCCTGCCCTTTCCCACAGGGCTCTTGGCTGGAGTGAGGAAGGAAGTGGGTTGCACCAGCAGACCCCACGCTGGGCCAAGGTGGAGAAGGCTGCTCCCCAGGCCTAGGGGCCATCCCAGGTTCTGCCACTTGCTGCCCACCAACGAGACTGAATTCGTCAGGGTTTTCCAGAGAAACAGAACCGAGAAGATGTTATGTTAGCTCAGGACGTCACAGGAAAATACCACAGACTGGATGGGTTGAACAACAAAAATTTGCATCTCGTGGTTCTGGAGTCTGGCTGTCCAAGATCAGCATGCCAGCAGAGTCAAAGGCCGGGGACAGCCCTGTCCTCAAGGCCTGATTAACCCCAGTTAACCTCCCAAAGTCCTACCTCATAACACCATCACACTGGGGAGTTCGGGCTTCAACACGTGGATCTGGGGGGACACATTTGGTCTGTAATAAACATGTATGTGGAGAGATTTATTGCAAAGAATTGTCTCACAAAATTACAGAGACTGGAAAATCCCAATCTGTAGTGTGGGTCTGCTGAAGGAAGGGAAACCTCTTCCAGGGTCCAAGAGTGGCCTCTTGTCTAACACTCGGAAATGAATTGTCTGAGGAGACACACATGTTGACAAGGGAAGAGACTTTATTGGGAAGGGACGCCTGGGCGGGGAGCAGAGGGATAAGGGAACCCAGGACTGCTCTGCCATGTGGCTAGCAGCCTTGGGTTTTATGGTGATGGGATTAGTTTCTGGGTTGTCTGGCCAATCTTTCTGACTCTTGGTCCTTCCAGATGGCGCACGCATTGCTCAGTCAAAATAGATTCCAGCGAGGAGGATTTGGAGAGGTGGTAGGATACCTGGCGTCTCCTTTTGACCTTTCCTGAATTCTTGTTGGAATAGTTGCATATTCCTTACCAGGACCTGCTGTCATAAAAGAACTCATGCAAGCGGTTACCATGGAGCCTGGCCAGGCAGGATGGGCAGTTTCAGTCATTGTTTCCCTCTAACAGGTCAGCAGGCTAAAGATCCAGCAAAGCTAATGCCCAGAAGACCTCCTGGCAGAATTCCGCCTTACTCAGGGGAGGCTGGGCCTTTTGTTCTATTCAGGCCTTCCAATGATTGCATAAGGCCCACCCGCATTACAGAGGGCTATTGGCTTTTCTCAAAAGCCTATTCAAATGTTAATCTCATCCTAAAACACCTCTCCAGTTGACATATAAAATTAACCACCATATAGCTCGGTGGGCCTAAACTCTGGGAGCTTCTGGGGGCCCTGGAGCCACCTTTCCCATTTAATCTTTCTGGACCATGCTTAGAGTTCACAAAACTGCCCCCCAGGGCCAATCTGGCCGTGTCAACTTAAGATGCCAAACATGTGGGGTCTGGCCTTCAGGCTACCAGGTGGGAACAGGTACAGTGCCGCTTCAAGGGCAAACTGGCAAGTCACCCCAGTGCCCACACCACTGCGAATTCAGACTCGGAGTCTGACATTTCTCCTTCCCCAGAACAACCTCCAAGATGTCTTGGAACATTTTAGGAACATTTTTGCAGTTTAAAAATAGGAAATATTGCACAGCCCAGGCGACAGGGAGGCCCGGAGTGGGTACCCCTAGGCAGGACGAGAAAGGCTGAGGGCTGATGAGGGGGCCTGGGTGGGGCCTGGAACTAGAGGGGCCCGGGGACAACACCATTCCTTCTTTTCTTCCCCCACTAGACCTCTGAGCCTCCTGAGCTCCGAGAGACCAGGAGAACAGGACCCCGGGCCCAGCTGGAAAAGCTTAGAAGCTGATAGTGGGGTTTTGCTCTGGACTCTTGGGGCTGGGGGATTGAGGGGGTACGACTCTGACCTGCTCAGAGGATTAGGTTGGATCCCAAAGGAAAAGATTTCTGACCTGACCCTGAGGGGAACTGGGGTTTTACCAGATGCCCAGGGTGCTCTGTGGAGGAAAGACCTGGCCTCCACCTTTGGGCCCTGGTTCCCACGTCGGCTGAGCAAGCAGGTCGGACTAGAGGAGCTCCGGGGCTCCAACTGAGACTTAGGGAGCTAACAAGTCTGCTTCCGGTGCTCCTGGCTCCTTCCCTCACGTGCGAGTGGATGCAAGTGAGAGCCCCCAAGCATCCAGACCCATCCTGTGTCATGCTTCCAGCTGGGTTTGTGCTGAAGTGGGGTCGTGGTTCAGTGCCATGAACTTGAGCCTGTCTGCAGCCCATGCATGCCTCAGCTCTCTCACACTTGTCACAAGCCCTGGGGCTGCCCTTGGAACTCAAGCTGTAATGCAGGCTCATCAGCCACCCACTCACCTGTGGCCTCTGAGTCCCCTGACTCCCTCTTCCTACCAAGCCCAAGGGGCCCATCCCTGGGGCTGCCTGGCTCCAGCTCCCTTGTTGGTCAGGGCAATGTTCTTCCATGTTGGAAGTCAACCAAGTCTCTCAACTGGGCTCTGTTCCTCCCCACTCGCTATTGGCTCCCTGAAGGCAGGATGCAGGGTCCTCTATTTCCCCTACCCACGTAGTGCCGGCCCAGGGCCTGCTGCGTCCCCTCACTCAGTGCTTCTGGACAGCTGGGCAGTTCTGAGTCTCTGGTCCCAGGCAGTTGCCTGCCTCTCACCTGAGCTGGGACTGATGGATGCCCACTGACCTCAAAGAAACTCAATAAGGAGCAAATAGTTGGGAAACTGAGGCACAAAGGCACCAGGTGGTCAGACAGGAGGGGCAGGGGGTACCAGCAGGTGCAGCCTCCTGGGAGCCCCAAGCTGTCTTTTCTCCACTTGGTGGCCTCTTCCATTGTCTTGCCCCATCTCCCCTTGACCTTCACTGCCCAGAGTCTCCATTGCCATCCCTTCTCCTATTTGTCTCCCTCACAAAGTATCCCACACTTCAGAATGATCTCCTAGTCTCCCCTCCACACACACTGCCAACCCCACCCCATCTCCCCCGCCCCGCCCTACCCCGCCACTGATTCCTAGTGTCCAGAGGAAACTAACCGGCTAAACTAAACCACATGGATGCAAACACATCAACTGAGGTCCAAGTGGACCCTCAAAAGGTAGCCTCAGTCCAGGGGATGCTCTGAGTCTAGAAGGGAGAGGAAGATGCTCTGTGAGTTGCCAGCTAGCTGCTTGGTGGCCTCAGTCTTGCAGACCTGGGGGTAAGGCAGAAACAGAGCTAGGTCACCCCAAGGCTGCCCACAAAGGCCTAGGGCCCCACTTGCCCCTCTCAAGGCTTCTCCAGCCCACCTAGGTAGCTCTCTTTCCTCCCATTCTCATGGATGCTCCTTTCTTCCTATTACCATCTTGACATCTGGCCCCCAGGTATGTTCTACATTCTTGAGCTGAGTGAGAGCCCATGACCACTCCCTCAGTCACAGAAAGCTAGTCAGGCCTGGGGAAACATGCCTAGCACCCTCCCTGCCTCCCCTGATCCTTCTCAGCCTTGCTCAGAGGGACCTGAAGCCTTCCAGACGAGAACTTCCCATTCCAAATGTTAGATCAAATACAGCCTTATCCCTCCCTTTCCATCCCCTGAAATTCCCGTAGAAACATACAACCGTGGACATCCCCGGCCACATGGCCAAGAGTTCATCAGTGGCAAGAGACTGTACTGACTTTCTGGAAAATGGGAAGAAGGTTATACTGAACTGAAAGATAAGCCAGAGCAAGGAAGCCACAACCTAAGAGTGGCTCAGAGGAGGTCAGAGTGGCTCAGAGGAGGTCAGCAGCCACTCTCTATCAGAGGTCTGCCAGGGATCCACCCTCTCCTATGAGAATTCCAGAAAGAGAAAACCAATCGTGCAGGTTTTGAGGTCAGGAAAAAATGACCTAGTTTGAAGACATAGGTCTTTGGTCTGAAAGGCAGAATGCCCTGGAATATCCTTATGAAATCTGAGAAGGCCGATAATAAGATCTTATCTTCCAGAGAGGGGAAAACAGATCACTTGCCAAGAAAGAGGATCAGATTATCCACAGAATTCATAGCAACAGCTCAGACAGTTAGAAGCCAAAGGGTTCATAGGGAAAGTGATTTTGAGCCTTTTATCTTGTAACTACAGAGACTGTCAACTAAATAGCCTTTCAGAAAAGGTTGTTTGAGGGTGTTCTACAAGCAAAATGAAAAAGGAATCTACAAAAGAGGAAGGTGTGGGGTGGGAGAAAGACTGGAACTAGCCCAGCATGATGACCTAAAAAGAAATCTCAGCCGGGGAACGCACCAGAAAGCTGATGGTCTGATATAGAAACTTCTGGTAAATGGTGTGATTAAAAATCTGGGGGGTTTTTGGAAGGCTATGGAAAAGAAGAGGAAGAGTTTGTTTCTTTTTTGAATGAGGGGGGAAAAGGCAGAATGGGGAAAAAAGAGGCAGTCAGGAAAAAGAAAAGCTAGTCAAGAAGTCTTGGTGCAAATACATATGTGGCCAACTGCAATGCAGTGGCTGACTGGTCCGAGAAACTGATGTGTGTCAGGAAAGAGCATCCCTACATCCCTCTGATCCAGGCTTCGTGTCTTGTTCAAGCAGCCCCGGTCCTGTGACTAAGGAAAACACTGCCATCGTAAGGGGTTGGTGATGCAGGTGTCACTGAGTCCTTCTCATGTCACCCTATAGAAATGACAACTCAGAGACCTGGCACCAAAATGCTGATACTCAGGCGACTGAGATTGCTGTTAGAAATAAACCGTCCTTCATGCCTAATCCAGGAATTTTGTTTTCTACCAGCATCCATGACACTGTGGCAGGGAAATCTCTTGCTGGCAAGTAGGAGAAAATCTCAGACTATTCACAGTTCTTGACATATCTGAAAATACGTATGTTTCGGTGAACCTGCCTTTGACCACATTTGTATGTATGTGTGAGGATTTGAGGGTTGTGATATCAGTGGGAGTGGGTGTTTCAAAGTTTGTACATACTGGAAAATCAGCGCTTGGCTGTTTGAGTCTGAAAGAGACAACTGCAAGCCTGTATTGGATACAGGACTGTCCCAGTTCTCCTCTTTGAAGGACGGGAAGGACTTGGGGAACTAAGGGACATGAGAGACCAGTGCTTCACTCCCCAACTTACCCACCTGCCACCTGGGCTTTATCGGGACCACTGGGGGGGCACTGGCTTTTCCCCTGGAACAACTGCAGTGACCACAGGAAGAGGCCTACAGAGGACCATCAGAGCAAAGTAACTGAACTCTTAGAAGGGGCCCCTGCTATGTAGGATAAGACCTTCCCCGCCTCTGTCCCTTCCATTCCCCATTTAACACAATATTCCAAACCTTTACAATATTCCACAATATTCTAAACGTCTGTCAACACTTGGCCCATCCCGGGCCAACTGAGTCAGATCCTGGGGCGTGTGCCAGAGCACTGGGATTTTAAAACCTCTCTGAAATTTCTTCTCTAGTAGCTTCCCTTGAGAACCTCTCCTCCAAGGAGCCTATGATCTCTTTCCAGCCCAGAGAATGGAATGGGTCTCCACGAGTTAACTTTCATATCATGATGTTGCAAGAGGAGCCTGCATCCATCCCCACCAAACAGCATTTCAACCTTCCTCCTATTTTTCATTATTTTGCTCCCATCTCTGGATCCAGTTGGTTTGGTGGAGAGGGAGGCTGCGTAGAAAAGAAGTTAACACTTGAGTATTTACTGCTCTGAGTATAGCGTTGAGTGCTTTACCTGAAGTACCTTCTCTGCCTCCTCAAATAGTGCCGCATGATCAATGTTGTTACCCGTCTTTGAGAGGAGAAAGCTGAGGACCAGGAGAGCTTGGCAAGTGGTCCAAGCTTATGCAGAGAAGGAGAGCCCAGCAGGGTTTAGAGGAAGAGGGGGTGGGAGCAGGGACAAACAGGAAGTGAGATGAGAAGGTATTGCCTGTGTTACAGACATAAACTGCAAAGGTACCAAGAAGCCGTTTCGGAGGCAGATGAAGTACAGGGGATCGGCAGGAGGAGACTGATGAATGTCTGGAAAGGCAGGCTAACTGGAGCCTCCAGCCTGCAGTGGATGGAGGCAGGAGCCCTCCAGGCTGTAATGAGTGACAACTGCATGTTTCTGTTCCTCTGCATCATCTAGAGGTCAAATTGCCCCCGTCCCCATATCCACACCACCCCTGAAATCTGTAGGTGGTCCATCCGGACAGGTCAGCCCGACAGCCCAGCCGCGGAAGTCTCGCAGGCACAACATGGCCTCACTACCTCCTCCTCCTTCTCGGAGCCCCTCATTAACATTCAGACGGCTCCTCACACCATTCATTGAAGGCCACAGAGGAGTTGAGATCTGATCTAGCCAGACTGAGCTGCATTAAAATCAATTAAAAATGAGAGATAAGCCTCCTCTTTCCGACTGAAAAATCCACAGCAGCAAGAGAAAGACACATACAGACCATCGATCATCCAAGTCTCTGCTTTCCTTGGCTTAAAAAAAAAAAAAAAAATCAGCTACAGTTGAGCTGGCTGAGCTGGGGAAGGTGTTCTTGGGATGAGCCCTGGCTGGTGGGTCCCAGGCCCAATCTCAGTTGCCAACAGGACATGCCTACCATCCTGGGGCATTGCTGGCCTTGCCGACTTGACAGTCTGGCAGTCTGTTACCGAAAAGTGTGTAGGGTCCGGGATTCACCGCTCAAAAGCCAATAAACAGGCTAGGTTGTTGGAGAGGAAACGTTTCTTTATTTTAGAAGCCGGCAACTGGGGTGGGAACGGAGGGAGTCGGCCTTTGGACGGATGTCCGCCCCAACCGCCCCTCACTCCCAGTTGCCAACATCTGAAATAAAGCAGACTTTCCTTTCTACCAACCTGGCCTGTTTATTGGCTTTTGGGTGACGAACAGCCAGACACCACCCCCCTCCCCGCCCCCCGCCACCACACACACATCTTTTGGTAACATGACCTCAAGTGGAGTGAACAGAGAGCAGCCAGGGGAGGGTTGGGAAGCTTGTCCTTAGAGCCATCTTTAGAGTTCCCGTTTCACTCTTGGTCCAAAATTTAGCCCTCAGGGAGATCACTTATTCTAGGCTTATCTTGGCTGTCCATGGAAAGCTGGGCAGAATTACAATTCTCTTTTGTTCCTATTGGAGAATTTTTACTGCTTGATAATGTGAAAGCGCATTTCCTGATTTTTCCAAGGAAATTAGTGCCCGTGTGTGTGTGTGTGTGTGTGTGCACACGCGCGTGATGTGCTGGGCCCTACACCTCATAGTCTAGCGCATGAACAGGTGCTAAGTAAACATTTGATGAATGAAAAAAATGGGATCAAAATGCATCCAACAGTCAATTAAACAAATAGCGTTTGATGCCAATTTTGGTATTTCTGGTCGTAATTATATCAATTTAATCTCTTTGTTCATTTATTTGTTTAACTGGTGGCCCAGCCTCTTGACACACTGAGAAAGTGTTCGTACAGGCACAGCCTGCCCCAGTATACTGTCATGCCCAGGATGGCAGGCTTCCAGGAGCAGCTAAGGTTTGACCTCAGTCTATACGATGAGTGGACTTGGTTAAGCAAGGCTCAATGTGAGAATATATAAGATCTTAATTGCCAGAAAAAGGAGTACTGACTTGCTCTGTGCGTGGGTAACCCTGCTTATCCTACGGATCCTGCCTCGCACTCAGATGACTATTTTACACTCTCCTCTGGGTCAGGGGTGACCCTAGAGAGCAGATTTAATGGATGATGAAAAAGAGTGTCTTGATCCAGAGCCACTGGGGCTTTACTGAGTACTCCAACATGGGGGCAATGATTAGATTGGATTTATTTTATTTTATTTTTTTATTTTTTTTATTTTTATTTTTAAAAGACACAGATTCTTTATTTAAATCAGCAAACTCAGATTTTTCAAGCCCCAGCCCATGGTGAGCAGCCTTCCCTCCCAGGCCCCCTCACCCCCACCCCTTAGCCACAAAAAGGAATGGAAAATGAGAAGCCTGGGGGCCTCTGCCAGGGCAGGCTGCCTCCGAAGTGTGGTGAGTGCAGTCCAGCTGGGGCTGGGGTGGCAGTGGCCACAGGCCCCTCCCTATAAATTAAGTCCCTGCAGTCACAGCTGTAGGCAAGGCATACTTGTCGGGGGAGAAGGCCGTCAGGCAGCATCCCTGACTCCCAGCTAAGGAATGGATTAGGGCACAGGGCTCAGAGGGAAGAGGCCAGAGGAAAGAGAAGAGGTATGGTGCGGAGAGGGGGTGAAGCCCCCCCAGTCTTGGTCCCAGGGGAAAAGAGGCCAGTTGGTCCAGTTTTGTGTGTTTGGAGAAGGGAATGTATTAGTAAGCACAAGGGGGAGGCCACCGTCGGGCAACCCCGGAGGAGAGAGGCCAGGCCCCCACCCTGGCAGAAGGGAGAGCGAGAGCTCCCGAGGGCTCTCAGGGAATGTCAATGCTAAAAAAAAAAAAAAAACACACACAACAACATATATATTAACCATTCACGGAGGGCAGGGGCAGGGCTGCAGAGCAGATCAGAGGATCTGGCGCGGCATCCCATAGCCGGTCATGCCTGCCTGAGAAGCCCCACGGTTGGTCCCCATCTGTAAGCCAATCACATTCTTGCCCTCCTGCAGTTGGTTGTCCGAGAAGTAGCAAGGGTTCTCCTTGGATTTCTTGGGAAACCAGTTAGGATCCCCAGAGAAGAGCCCATCATCCCGGGCTACCGCCAGCCCGCCCAGATTCATCAGCGTCCGCTGCACACAGGCCATGTTCTTTCCTTCCCAGAGGTCCACAGTCTGGAAGATGTCAGCGGTGTTGATGCCGTAGCGCTCGGCTGCTTGCAGGAACTGGGAGATCTGCTCCATCTGCTTGAAGGCCATGGTGGAGGCCTGGATCTTCTTCACTGGGGCCTGCCCCTCAGGGTTCAGCCCATTAATGAGCTCACACAGCACCGTGCCATCCTTGAGCCAGTTCTGGAAGTTCTCGCGCCCAGGCTGGGGCCGGCCCACATCCTTGCGGCACTGGGTGGTGATCCACTGGATCAGGATCTGCTCCAGGTCCGCGTCATATTGTTTCTCAATCTTCTGCTGTACCTCCCGGCTGAGGCCGTAGGCAGGTCCCCTGTTGGTCATTCCGGAGGGTGGCGGCAGCGGCTGTGGGGGAGGTTCACGTGGGTCGCAGAGTTGCGCACTCGAGGCGGGGGCCGCAGCGCGAGTCTAGATTGGATTTAGAATACAATTCTTCCCAGCAATTTAGGGAAGGATATTGACTCCAGTGTAGAATTATTTCAAGTAATTGGAGCACTTTGTAATTCATTCAATGAGGAGCTAAACATGTTTGTGCTAAGTAGCTTCAGTGGTTTCCGACTCTATGCAACCCTATGGACTATAGCCCGCCAGACTTCTCTGTCCATGGAATTCTCCAGGCAAGAACACTGGAGTGGGTTCCTATGCCCTCCTCCAGGGGGTCCTCCTGACCCGGCATCTCTTACATCTCCTGCATTGGCAGGTGGATTCTTTACCACTAGTGCCACCTGGGAAGCCTGCTTAACATGTAACGTAGCTATTAAAATACAACTGCAAAGGTGGTTCAGTTCAGTCTCTCAGTCGTGTCCGACTGTTTGCGACCCCACGAACCACAGCACACCAGGCCTCTCTGTCCATCACCAACTCCCAGAGTTTACCCAAACTCATGTCCATTGAGTCGGTGATCCCATCCAACCATCTCATCCTCTGTCGTCCCCTTCTCTTCCTGCCTTCAATCTTTCCCAACATCAGGGTCTTTTCAAATGAGTCAGCTCTTCACATCAGGTGGCCAAAATATTGGAGTTTCAGCTTCAACATCAGTCCTTCCAATAAACACTCAGCACTGATTTCCTTTAGGACAGACTGGTTGGATTTCCTTGCAGTCCAAGGGACTCTCAAGAGTCTTCTCCAACACCACAGTTCAAAAGCATCAATTCTTCTGCGCTCAGCTTTCTTTATAGTCCAACTCTCACATCCATACATGACTACTGGAAAAACCATAGCCTTGACTAGACAGACCTTTGTTGACAAAGTAATATCTCTGCTTTTGAATATGCTTTCTATGTTGGTCATAGCTTTCCTTCCAGTAGTGAGCTTCTTTGAATTTCATGCCTGCAATCACCATCTGCAGTGATTTTGGAGCCCCAAAAAATAAAGTCTGACACTGTTTCCCCATCCATTTGCCATGAAGTGATGGGACCAGATGCCATGATCTTTGTTTTCTGAATGTTGAACTTTACGCCAGCTTTTTCACTCTCCGCTTTCACTTTCATCAAGAGGCTTTTAGTTCCTCTTCACTTTCTGCCATAAGGGTGGTGTCATCTGCATATCTGAGGTTATTGATATTTCTCCCGGCAATCTTGATTCCAGCTTGTGCTTCTTCCAGCCCAGCGTTTCTCATGATGTACTCTGCATATAAGTTAAATAAACAGGGTGACAATATACAGCCTTGATGTATTCCTTTTCCTGTTTGGAACCAGTCTGTTGTTCCATGTCCAGTTCTAACTGTTGCTTCCTGACCTGCATATAGGTTTCTCAAGAAGCAGGTCAGGTGGTCTGGTATTCCCATCTCTTTCAGAATTTTCCACAGTTTATTGTGATCCACACAGTCCCTGGTGGCTCAGAGGTTAAAGCGTCTGCCTGTAATGCGGGAGACCTGGGTTCGATCCCTGGGTCGGGAAGATCCCCTGGAGAAGGAAATGGCAACCCACTCCAGTATTCTTGCCTGGAGAATCCCATGGACGGAGGAGCCTGGTAGGCTACAGTCCTCGGGGTCACAAAGAGTCGGGCACGACCGAGTGACTTCACTTTCACTTTCACACAGTCAAAGGCTTTTTCTTAGTCAATAACGCAGAAATAGATGTTTTTCTGGAACTCTCTTGCTTTTTTGATGATCCACTAGATGTTGGCCATTTGATCTCTGGTTCCTTTGCCTTTTCTAAACCCAGCTTGAACATCTGGAAGTTCACGGTTCACATATTGCTGAAGCCTGGCTTGGAGCATTTTGAGCATTACTTTACTAGCATGTGAGATGAGTGCAATTGTGCGGTTGTTTGAGCATTCTTTGGCATTGCCTTTCTTTGGGATTGGAATGAAAACTGACATTTTCCAGTCCTGCAGCCACTGCTGAGTTTTCCAAATTTGCTGACATATTGAGTGCAGCACTTTCACAGCAACATCTTTTAGGGTCTGAAATAGCTCAATTGGAATTCCATCACCTCCACTAGCTTTGTTCATAGTAATACTTCCTAAGGCCCACTTGACTTCACATTCTAGGATGTCTGGCTCTAGGTGAGTGATCACACCATTATGATTATCTGTGTCGTGAAGAACTTTTTTGTACAGTTCTTCTGTGTATTCTTGCCATCTCTTCTTAATATCTTCTGCTTCTGTTAGGTCTATGCCATTTCTGTCCCTTATTGAGCCCATCTTTGCATGAAATGTTCCCTTGGTATCTCTAATTTTCTTAATCCTTGTGCACCAAGGATGTCACTGACCCAACTAAGAAACCATACTCTGCCTCTTCTTGTAGGACAGGGGTTTTCCTGCTTCTAATGGTGTTGCTGCTAAGCTGCTAAGTCACTTCAGTCGTGTCTGACTCTGTGCAGCCCCATAGATGGCAGCCCACCAGGCTCTTCCGTCCCTGGGATTCTCCAGGCAAGAATACTGGAGTGGGTTGCCATTTCCTTCTCCAATACATGAAAGTGAAAGTGAAGTCGCTCAGTCTTGTCTGACTCCTAGGGACCCCGTGGACTGCAGCCTACCAGGTTCCTTCGTCCACGGGATTTTCTAATGGTGTAGGTGTGTGAAAAGCCAGCCTATCGGGACAAGATTGTCTGCTAAAGGAGCTCAAGCTTTGATTATTCACTGTTATATTTTCAGAGAAAACTACCAATGAAAACTACAGATCTCAGGACAGTGCAGGATGTTTCAAAAGCTAAACCGGAGTCATCCCTGGTGGTCCAGTGGCGAAGACTCCGTGCTCCAATGCAGAGGGCCCAAGTTCGATCCCTGGTGAGGGAACTAGATCCCACATGCTGCAACTAAGTGTTCACATGCTGCAACCAAGACCCAGCCCAGCCAAATAAATGATTATTATTTTTTTAAGTAGCCAGAACAGTGGCACAAGAGAAGGGCCTGATTCACCGGCTCTGAGATTGGGTGCCCAGAAGGCTAGATTCTTAAGCCAACTCACTTTGTGACTTTGGAGGCCAGAGGACTTTGTTCACCTATTCATTTGAGAAATATTTAGTGAGTTCTTGCTTTCAAGGCCTTTGGAAGGGATGGTCTCGAAAATAATTAGCAACTAGAATGGCATGGGCACCAAGCAACCAGAATGAGAAACTGACCAATCAGAATGGACACTGCCTGTAAAGGACCAACACATTCTGATTTGCATGGGTGAGATCTCAGTCCCGAAGCTAAGAATGTGGGGGTGGGGGCACAACATTCTAGTGGCCTGGGAGGGAGGGGTCAGTGGTGGTCCCCAGACAACATATTTCTAAGCTAAATCCTGCAGGACCAGAGGAAGAAATGGAGGAAGCAGGCGTTTCAGGCACAAGTAGGATGCAGCTTGGACATCACATAGACAACATCCCATAAACAAGAGAGCCCCTAGGACTTCAGAAATCTTTCTGTATCCAAGTGAGGCTGCTGGGAAGTCTTGTTGCTGGGAGGTTCCAGGCCACCAAGGACCTTGATGATTTAATAAGATTTGGGATTTAATCTCTCAAGTTGATTTAGAACAGCTAACAGACTTTTAATCAGAGGGGAACAGGATCAAATTGTCTTTCTAGTGTTTTTAGAAAGATCAAATGTCTACATTTTAATTAATAGGTGAGTGTAAGGGGCCAGAAGGAAGGTGACTAGAAACTTCCCCAGTGAAAGAAGACACGCCAGCATTTAGAAAAGAGCTGCTCTTAGGTGCACCTTTAGAGTCTAGGGGAACAGATTCCCTGGAGAACGGGGTGGCAGAGGATGAGATGGTAGGTAGCATCACTGATTGAATGGACATGAATTTGCGCAAACTCCAAGAGATTGTGGGTGGGGAAGCTTGACGTGCTGCAGTTCATGGGGTCACTAAGAGTCCGACACAATTTAATGACTGAACAAAAGCAATGTTTGCTTACGCAGGACGTTTTCAGCCTGCAAACAAAAAGTGATGCTTTGGAACATGTTACAGCACAGGTGAATGGTTCAGGGTGCAATTTGTGCTTAAAGTACATGTTTCCAGTATTGCTGCTCTACCGCATAGCATCTTTTAATAACACAGCTGCTGATGAAATGCAAGCCTATAGAGGAGACAAGACTTCAGTCAAGACTGCAGGCATCTGAAGGCTCGACTGGGGTTAGAAGATCCACTTCTGACCACTGGGCCTCTCCATGGGACTGCCTGAGTGTCCTCCCAAAATGGCAGCTGGCTTTCCTCAGAGGACAAGTGATCCAAGAGGGCAAGGCAGAGGCTACTACGATTTCACCTCAGACACAATATTCTATTGATTACACAGGTCAATCCCAACAGTGTTGGAAGGGGCTGTGCATAAATACAGAAGGCATTAGTCACCGGGGCCCATCTTGAATGAAGGCAGTCTGCCGCAGGCGGGAGTCCCATCTGCCCTTGCTCACGGTTTTATCTCAGTGCCTGGCACATTGTAGATATTCAGATAATGGTTTTTTTAATTCAGGAAAGAGGGTTTGACTAGGTTATCCAGTTCAAAGAGTAAGAGAGGATGGGTAAGTGAGCCTGCCCACCCCCACCTTAGCATTTCCAGCAAATTTTCAGGGATAGTTAAATCTCAAACCTTGCCTTGCCCCAGTGGTCCCAAAGCATGGGAGGTCTGTGTCTATCTCAGCAGGGGTCAGAGAACATAGTCTGGCCACAGCCCCACCCACAGGCAGCTGAGGCCTCAGATATGCCTTTCCTAAGGATGCTCCCTGGACAGCTGACCATTCCACAGACCATTTGCACCAGAGGAGCTGCAATTGAGAGAATTGCAAAGGGGGTGGTTTCACCTTATTTGCTTGTTCTGTGTCAGCTGCCCTCCAACTAGTCTGAGGCAAGGGTGGGGTAAGCCACACAGAGAACTCTGTCAGGTGCCTATTTTTAGTGGCTCTGGCGGATGACAGAGCTCCATCACCAAGGAACAGGGAAGCAGCTGACACTCCAGCCTGCAATCTGGATTGCAGACGAGCCCTGAAATGCGGCTCGTAAATAATGCATGGGGCTATTAACACCAAGCTGGGGAAGGCTTGCTCTCTCCCAGCGATCAAAGCTGCCGCCTGGGAGCTGAGTTGGCGGTCAGATTTCATGGGTGCCTTAGAACTGCTGCCCCTCCATATGAGATTAGAATGGGCTGTTTCATGTCCAAGGATGAAAGCAGCAAGGATTTGGGAGAAAATCCGCTTCCCAGAGAAATCAAAACATTTCCATTTCATTACAAATAGATGCATGACACAGCTAATAGCCCCTCTGAGCGGGAACGCTGCGGGACCAGCTGTCTACATCAGCGGCTTCTCTCAGATATTGTGTAAAACATGTGGGATGCAAGATCAGGGAAGCTGCTTGATTTCCTTATGTTCAATGCACCTCCCAGATCATAGATCCTCTGTTTCAGATCCTCAGGAGATTCACCTCCATCCCGCAGCATTAGCAAGGGTTGAAACAATCTCCTCGGAGGTGATTGGGTAGTGGAAGCAGGGACCACTGAGGAGGAGGTGGCTGCAGCAGGCAGCTGACATCATATTAATAGCTCCTCATTACTGGGCGTGATCCTATGTCCAGCACTTTGCATACAGCACCTTTAATCCTTGTAGCAGCTGCCAGTGTATTATTAGCTCTCGTCACAGTGAAGAAACTGAGGATCAGAGAGTTTAAGCAATCTGCCCAAGGCCACCCAGTTAAGAAATGCTGGAGCTCAGAGAGGAGCCCAGGCCTGAACCTTTGCCGCATTCTAGCTGCTCTCGCAGATTCCCTCCAAAAACAAAGCCAAAGCCCGTAGCAAAACAAAACCTTCCTGGAGAAGTAGGCCTTTTCATGTGAAATGTGGTGCTTTTAGCCAAATCACTAGGGCAACACCCTCGCCTGAGTTATGTGACTTTGCACAGCAACACCCCTGCCTTCATCCTAGCCATCTTTTGGTATCTTCTCCAGGGAGCTCTCCTTTCCAGCCTACAGGAGCTGGCCTGAGTACAGGATAGCTGAGAAGCTGATTTCTTCTGGCTCTTGGCTCTGAGCCCTGGTGCTCTTTATCTTCTCTGGCTTGGCCTTCATCATCTGTGAGCTGCAGGTAATGTCACCTCCCTGGCGGCAAGGCAGCACAGGAGACACTTCATCAAGGTAGCTGAATAGGACTCTCTTGGCTTGTCCTGTAGGTCACAGCAGGTGCCCACTATGGCCCGTGTGCCCGACCATGCCTTCCTCTTCAGTAGCTTTCCCTGATCCATCTATATCCCCAAACTATAGAAGCTTGGGTCAAATCTCCTTCTCCTTCAAGAACTTCCCCATGTCAACATCCCCACCAGACTGCCACCCAGATGAGCTGGGCCCCCACTTGTTTTGTGTGATGGGCCTACATGGTACCAGCTTGGCCAGGAACTCCATCTCTTCCTTCTGTCTACCTTGCCTCCCACCCAGACTCACCTGTGCATCAAGCACAAAGTAGACACCAAGAGGGTTGATGGCAATTCTGCAGACCTGGCTTCAGAGTGCAGGCAGGCTCTGGGTACAACAACAATCAATGCTGTCAATCTCCCTGGCCCACTGGACAAAAGGGATCCTCACACAGCCAGAGTCAGAGGCGGGCACCCTCAGCACACTTGGAAAATAGGCTGGGCTTCCCTGGCCTGGGCTGGAACATATCCCTGTCACTGACCTAGAGGCAAAGAGGACATCTGGGAGGCTCAGCCACGTGATCCTCTTTAATGTGTGCATGCTAAGTTGCTTCAGTGTGTCCAACTCTTTGTGACGCTATGGTCTGTAGCCCACCAGGCTCCTCTGTCCATGGGACTCCCCAGGCAAGAATACCAGAGTGGGTTGCCATTTCCTTCTCCAGGGGATCTTCCTGACCCGGGGATCAAACTGTGTCTCTTGTCTCCCACGTTGGCAGGTGGATTCTTGACTATTAGCACCACCTGGGAAGCCCGATCCTCTTTGATATGCCTATCTAATTATTTACTTGTCTCTCCCATCCAACTGGAGCCCCTCAAGGGGTGGATTGTGTCTGGTGCATGTCTGTGTGCCCAGGGCCAGAGCAGCATCTGCACCAAGGAAGCATTCAGAGTTCTGAGTGTTACCCACAGTTGGAGGGCTGGTGAGGGATCTGGGTTGAGGTCTGGAGAAGTGGGAGGAGGGCATTTTAGGTGAAGTTGGAAGCCCAGGAATGCTGGGGTGATGGGGCAGAAAGGAACCTCAATGACTATTTGTCTAAGGCACTTAGGAACAGGTGTTTGCAAATCACAGACCTTGTACAGAGCTCTGGCCACTGTCAATGCACTTGCCAGACTCAATCTCATCCAACACTGAAGTCATCTTTCTGCCTTCTGTGCCACCAGCTCTGTGCCCAGGGAGGCATGTCGGTGCACGTGCATCTCCTGCAGCACCTGCTACACTGGGGTGCTCAGCTGGCTTGAAGTGAAGACAGAGCCGGGAAAGTCCACATGCTCTTGACCCAGCTGCAGGGAGTCTCATTAAACACCCATGTGGCCTTTGATAGTGCTTCCTGCATCCAAACCTGCCTGGCATCTAATCCAAATTCTTCCTGCGGAAATGTAAATAGCTGTTGGTTTCAAAATGTGTCAGAGTCCTTCTGTCCTCAGCATGGCTGGCAGTGACAGCGCTTTTGCACACTGGGCCACAGTGCAGACACCGTCCCTCCCAGCTGGCCCTCATTACCCCTCCTCATCGGTCATCAAGGCTGTTTGGTGACTTCCTCACCCTTTCTCCTGGAGCGCCCTCTCTCTGGCTGCCCCAAAGCTCCGCTCCTTGCCAGCTGATGCTCATTTCATTGGACCGAGAAGTTGCCATGTTCACAGACTGTGCCAATGATCCACAGCCCCCAGGGCAGGTGCAGTGCCCCAGGGTGCTGGACACAGGCCATTTCCACTCAGCTCAACAGTCCACCTCCAAGCTGCCCCACTTCTGTGTTTCAGACCTCTTTGCATACCCAGCTCAGAGGTTTTCTTTTTTTTTTTTTAATTATACTTTTTATTTATAGATAGTTGTAGATTAGGAGAAGGCAATGGCACTCCACTCCAGTACTCCTGCCTGGAAAATCCCATGGACGGAGGAGTCTGGTAGGCTGTAGTCCATGGGGTCGCTGAGGGTCGGACACGACTGACCGACTTCACGTTCACTTCACTTCATGCATTGGAGAAAGAAATGGCAACCCACTCCAGTGTTCTTGCCTGGAGAATCCCAGGGACGGGGGAGCCTGATGGGCTGCCGTCTATGGGGTCGCACAGAGTCGGACACGACTGAAGCGACTTAGCAGCAGTAGCAGTTGTAAATTGGCACCCCACTCCAGTACTCCTGCCTAGAAAATCCCACGGATGGAGGTGACTGGAAGGGTGCAGTCCATGGGGTCGCTGAGGGTCGGACATGACTGAGCGACTTTACGTTCACTTTTCACTTTCTTGCATTGGAGAAGGAAATGGCAACCCACTCCAGTGTTCTTGCCTGGAGAATCCCAGGGACGGGGCAGCCTGGTGGGCTTCTGTCTATGGGGTCGCACAGAGTTGGACACGACTGAAGCGACTTAGCAGCAGCAGCAGATTCCCATGCAACAGTAAGAGATTCTGTGCACTCCTTACCCCAGTGATAACATCAAAACCATGATGCAATACCACAACCAAGATACTGAGATACTGACATGATACAGATACAGAACGTTTCCCACATCCCGAGGATCCCACATGCTGCCTTTCAAAGTCACACTCACTTACCTCCCATCCCACCTCCTCCTTAACCCCATGGCCAAGATTAACTAATCCAGTTCAGAGGTTTTCTAAGCAACTCTGCTCAGGCCCCAGGCTCTTCCGCCCCACTCCTGGCCCCTGTTGGGTTCCCCCACTCCCCAACGCCATTCTCCCACCCATCTCGTCTCTGGCTCACACCTGCAGACAGGGGTCGGTTTGGTGTGAGCTCTGGCGTGACACATCACAAACTCACTGGAGAAACTCAGCAAGCCTGGCTTCTCCCTGGGCTTCAGTTTCCTCCCCCAGAGAGCCAAGTCAGGGTAGATGTTCTCTATAAGTCCCATCACAACCCACAGAAGTGCCATTGTGAATTCCTCTACGCTAAGCTCCGGTTCGCCAACCCCAGACCATAGCTAGGTCATCCCCAGGAGGGTGAGAGGTACCCCATCAGAATTCTCTCCCCACCCCTCCCAGCATCCACCCGTTGAGCTGTCCACCTGCAACACAGTGCATCAGGACAAAGACCCTGGTCTGCGGGGAAATAACTCAGTATGCTCTCGTCTGTTCTCCGAAACCACCTGCAGATTGAAGGAAAGGTGTGGGCTCAGCTCCAGGAGGCAGCAGAGGCTTCTGTGTCCCCAAAGCGGCACCTCCCCACTCAGCCCCAGGCCCCAGGCCACTCTGAGGTCTGAAGAGCTCTGACTGAGCAATTAGCTCTGAATAGAAAGCGTGTAAGCAGCTGCCTGTTGACTGAACGTGTTATTCCTCCTGATGGACTTGCTGGCTGGGGTGGCCTCCAGGTATGATGCAAGAAGGACTCTCTGGCAGGAACCCCAGGGTGAGGCCCTGAGGTGTTCTGTGTGAAGTGGGCACAGGCCTTGGCCTCCTTTCCTGCTGGAGAGCAGCTGGGATGTTGGAACTGCAGAGCCTGGGCTGTTGGTTGTGTTTACCAAGTGCAGTCCTGGTCACCTGCCTTGGTGACGGGGCCAGGGCTCTGACAGAGGACGATATTTATCTCTTCTGAAGGAGTGTTCCTTTGATGCCAAATGATTCCCTTCAAACCAGAGACACAGGAATGTCTCCACCTGCCTGGAGCGCCCTCCGGGCCACCACTAGAGTCAGACCCGAGTGAGCCAGACAGAAGCGGCACCCGCAGGAGTGGGCGGCCATTTCACACGTGTTGTTTCAGTATCTTCACAGTCTTTCTTCTCTTCCAGGGAGGAAATATGTTCAGAGGAGAAGGTACCTCCACAAAGCCACATGGTCCATCCTTAGCAGTTGGATCCCGACCAGGTCTGATTGACACAGTCCAGGTCTCACCTGCTTCACCTCAGCTGCCCCTTCTGTCAGGGACTTCACTCGACCTTGCTTCCCTTTCAATACTCAAGATTTAAAAAAGAACAAAAATCTGGGACTTCCCTGGTGTTCCAGTGGCTAAGACTCCTCACTCCCAATTTAGGAGGCCTGGGTTTGATCCCTGGTCAGGGAACTAGATCCCACATGCCGCAACTCAGAGTTCTCATGCCACAACTAAGACCCGGTGCAGACAAATAATTAAAAAAAAAAAACAAAAAACTTTCAAATCTCAATCAAATGCCCCTTCCTCCAGGAAGCCCACCTGGTCTGCTTAGCTGTGCTAAATTTCTCTCTTCACCATGTAACCCTTTATCCCCTTCCTGGTCTCTTTCCATACTTATTGCTAAAGAGTTAATTTGTACACTCAACTTTGCCATCTTGAGTTCCTGAGGGGACCCAGACTGCACCTGAGTCTCTCATCCCCAGGCTCCCCTGACCCCCCAAAACATTTTCTTTGAATAAACAAGGGTGGCTGTGGCCTGGCTCACACTTCCCCAAAGCCAAAGACAAGGAACTAAGTGTTAGAAAGTTCAAACCATGATACCCATCACCTCCAGGGAGGCCCCAGCAGGGGGACTGCAGGATAAAATTGCTTGAAAAAGAAGCAGAGCGTATGACACATGTATGCTTATCAACAAAGGACTCAAAAAAGCAGCTGAAGGCCAGGAGAATGCCCCAGTTCCACGCCAGCCACGGATCCTGAGAACCACACCACTGGCTTCGCTGAGCCTGCCCCAGACTGCTCTCAGCTCAGGGTGGGGACCTCGGGGGTTGCCACTAGTACCTGTCTTATCTTCTGCCAGTGTCCTGTTTCCGAGAGTGAGCTTATCAACCGCTTTCTGGGATTTCTAAGAATAGATGTGGTGGGGGTGGTCACTGCTTTCTAGATCACTCAGTGTTTTACTGGAAACACACTGGTCTTTTCTGCAGAATTATAGCCAGCACCCACAAGCTGAAATCACAGAACGTTCTGGGCTCATCCTCCTCTCTGACTGGGGAAGTGGAACTCAGAGTCGGAGCCGTGCCCAGAGCAGTGAAATGTACCTGGGCATGGACCAGGGACTTTAGATTTGAGACCTGCCTTTCCAAAAAGAGGCTCATGAGAAGCAGTAGTGTCTGGGCTGGGCTTGGCTCCAGCTGGGATCTCCTACACGTGGTTCATCTGTCCATGCCCAAAGTGCCCCAAGCTTGGCCCAGACCCTGCTTTCTGTTAAGTGCTGAGGACCAGAGGATGTGATGGCCACCAGGTTCTTCTCTGGGGCCTCATGGTGCTGGTGAGAGCAACCAGCCCAAGGAGACCACCCCCGGGGCTGTGAGTGTGGCACTGACTACAGAGGCAGGAGCAATCCTGAGTCCACACACAGGGAATGTCTACAGAGGGATGGGAGGGGCGGGGAGATGGACACAAGGCCTGGATGATGAGATCCAGAGGGGGACAGGGGAGGAAGTGTCTGCATCCAGGGTCTCTTCCAGGGTGTGTGTGGTCCCTTCAAGGGCAAAACAGCAACCAGAAAAACCACATCATGGGGTGAGGGCGCTTGGAGTTGGAGGGGATGGGGCAGCATCTTCTGAGAAGGCCTGGGCTCTACCTTAGGTCCTGCCAGGACCCTGTGGTCTGCGGTCTCCCCAGTTTCAAGCAGCCCCGCAGTTACATAATTCACTAACAGGCTCCTGCCCCAAGCCTTGCTCTCTGTCCATAGAAACTTTGATCTTGCAAACATTGGCCCTGCCCCCTTCCAGAGAACGACATCATCAAGCGTGCCCTCTGTCCTGTCACCTGATGCACCGAAAAGCGCAGCATGTCCTGAAGACTGAACATTATCCCTGGCCTGGGGACCGAGATGGGTCCCATTCCTTCTCTTGTCTGGGTCTTCAGGAGAGAAGACAGCTCTGGAGTCCAACAGATATGTGGGATTGATCCCTGCTTCTGACACATAAGAGAAGATGAGCTGACCTCTCTCAGTCTCAATCTCCTGATCTGTAAAACGAGGATAACCCTGCTTTAGCTTGCATTGTAGGGAGGTCAAGGAGAGCCACCTGTGAAGCTGGTGGTGCTGTGCCTGGAAAGCAGTAGATGCTCGGCAAATGTTAGGTTCTGGCCTTTCTCCTCCCTGTCCTAACCCTTCTTCCTCCAGTGAGAGATTGGGGACAGAAGTCCTGCTCTCAGGACCTCTGCTGGCAGCTGGTCTGCCAGGCACGTGGCCAGTGTGGGCTGCATGACCACAGTTTGCTAGAAAAACGCATCTCGGGACACTGAGGTCCCCCTGCCCAGACCCACAGTGTTCGCAGATTGACTCCAAGAGTGAAGCCATTATAAAGATGGAAACTGAGAAGTCCAGAAGGGGGTGGGGGCCTGTGACAGGCTGTCGTGTAGAAGAACAAACAAACTGCATGATGAGCGTGAGGGGTACAGGCGGACTAGTGGCCTTGACTGCTCAACTCAGTGTCCCCACCCCGACCTTCCCTGAGCACAGCCCAGCTCTTCTTAACAGTCCAGGTCCTGCTTTTGATATTTTTTTTTAAAGCTTCTTATTTTGGAATAATTTTAGATTTAGAGACAAGTTATAAAGACAGTACAGAGCGTTCCCATCACCCAGCTTCCTCTAATGTTAACATCTTACATAACGGTGGAGCATTTGCCACAGCTAGGAAACTAACCCTGGGATGATATTATTAACTGAACCACAAGCTTTACTTGAATTTCATCAGTTTTTCCTTAGTGGACATGAATTTTCCTTTTTTCCTGTCCGGGGTCTTGTCTCGGTTACCACGATGCCTGTGGTGGTCGTATTTCCTTAATGTCCTTCCATCTGTGACAGTTTTCTCAGCCTTTGCTTATGTTTCATGACCTTGACCGTTTTTCACTTTTTTTATTGTGATGAAATATGTACATATAATGTAAAACTACGATCTTAACCACAAACGGACAATTCAGCGGCGACAATGACATTCAGTGTTGCCTGTCTCATTACCACTATCCATTCTTCAAACAAGTCCATCATCCAAGTGGAAACTCCAGGACCATGAAGCAACTCCCCGTTCCCTCTCCCAGCTCCCCCTTGAGAGGCTCAGAGTGGCCCCCAACCCCAGCCTCATGTCCAGGAAAGAGATTTTGTTGTTGCTGACCAGAATCAGTCCTTCTGGACCCCAGAGCTGCACAGAAAGGCCTGTGGGCCTTTGCCATGGTGGCACTCCTTCCTGAGCCTTAGCAAATCGAGTGCTTGCTAAGGACAGAGATGAGTCAACACCCTATCTGCCCCTCTTCTCTGGAGACGGTCCTGTCTTGGCTTCATAACAAAGGCTGAGATATCTGAGGTACCACTTCTTTACAACCACTGAGAGCCCTCTGGCTGAAGCCCAGGCAGTCTGTGCTAGCATGTTTCTCCTGGGGGCCGATGTGGGGCTCTCCTGGCAGAGCAGCCTACACAGGGGTAACTACCGTCCACCAGCTCCAGCCCTGGTGTCCATCACTTGGCTCTATGGAGGAAGCCATCTCTCCTGCAGCCCTAACCTTGGGATGCCCTCCTTAGCAGGCTGACTCCCAGGTGTAACTCCAAGGTCAAGGGCGTGCTGATCACAGAAAGGCCTAAAAGCCAGGTAGGTGTGCCAAGGGCCCAATGCCATGCACATCACACTCTGCCACCTTATAACACACCAGGAACATCAACATGCCTGGCTTCCTGCCCCAGATCCAGGCACTCAGGACCTGGCTGCCCATTGCCAGACCCCCTCACCAGGCTGGAGCCACTTAGAAAATTTGTGCCCTCCGACTGGACATGCCTGCTGCCCACTGCACCAACTGGCCTTCCTCCTCTTGCCTGCTCCTACCCCGCTCACCCATGGCTGGTTCCAGGTGAGGGCTCTAGGGGGTGGCCCAAGCTCTTGGGCTTCCCTAGTAACTCAGCCAATAAAGAATCCACCTGCAATGCAGGAGACCCCGGTTTGGTTCCTGAGTCAAGCAGATCCACTGGAGAAGGGATAGGCTACCCACTCTAGTATTCTTCGGCTTCCCTGGTGGCTCAGATGGTAAAGAATCCGCCTGCAATATGCGAGACCTGGGTTCAATCCCTGGGTTGGGAAGATTCCCCTGGAGAAGGGAATAGACTACCCACTACAGTACTCTGGCATGGAGAATTCCATGGACTGTATAGTCCATGGGCTCACAAAGAGTCAGACACAACTGAGCAACTTTCACTTTTGGGGTCTTTAGTTGCAGCATGCGGCCTTTTAGTTGAGGCCTGCAGTATCTAGTTCCCTGACCAGGGATCGAATTCGGGCTCCCCAGCATTGGGAGCACAGAGTCTTAGCCACTGGACCACCACGGAAGTCCCACTTCTTAACATGTTGGGCTTCTCTCGTAGCTCAAATGGTAAAGAATCTGCCTGCAATGCAGGAGACCTGAGTTCGATTCCTGGGTCAGGAAGATCCCCTGGAGAAGCCAGTGGCAACCCATTCCAGTATTCTTGCCTGGAGAATCCCATGGACAGAGGAACCTGGCAGGCTCCAGTCCATGGTCATAAGAGTTGGACATGACTCAGGAGACCTGAGTTCGATTCCTGGGTCGGGAAGATCTCCTCCCCTGGAGAAGGCAATGGCACCCCACTCCAGTACTCTTGCCGGGAAAATCCCATGGATGGAGGAACCTGATAGGCTGCAGTCCATGGGATCGCAAAGAATCAGACACAACTGAGCAATTTCACTTTCACTTTTCAGTTTCATGTATTGGAGAAGGAAATGGCAATCCACTCCAGTGTTCATGCCTGGAGAATCCCAGGGATGGGGGAGCCTGGTGGGCTGCCATCTATGAGGTTGCACAGAGTAGGACACTACTGAAGCAACTTAGCAGCAGCAGCAGCAGTGACTAAACCGCCACCACATACCCAGCTGTCTGGGAGAAGCAGCTGCCAGATCTCAAGCAGCTCAGGCTTGGTCAGGTGAGGGCTGGACCTGGGTCTATTCTTCCTGATCGCTGGAGTGCTCCCTACTCAGCTAGAGGGAACCTCCTGGAGACCAGGGGTTCTCCTTCTGAGCTCTGTGGCCTGCACACAATGCGGTTGCTCACCACTGGGTGGGGCTGCTGAGTGGTTAAGCCCCTTAGGGGCCCTGTCAGTCACCGCAGGGCCCACAGAGATCCCAACATCCATTCAGCACTGTTCACTGACTCCAGGATGGACAATGGGGGACACAGAGCTAGGAAGACCAAGCCAGGGGCTGCTTGATGGCTGTCTGTACCACAGACAGGGGAACCAAAAATCCGTGCAGGCCTGACTTCCAGGATAGTCTGGGGCCCCTCCAGGCAGCCTCAGTTTGGGGGTCACGGTATCCAACCCCCTGGCCTGAAGACCCTCACCCTGAGCAGGTAACTCAGTGCCTCAGAGCACAAGCTTTGGAATCACCAGCTGCTTATTTGCTGTGTGACCCGGGGCAAGTAGCCTAACTTCTCTGACACTGTTTCCTCACTAGCCAAATGGAGATGCATATTCCCATGGGTGGAAATCAAGTGGGCTTGATTTGTAGAAGATGCTTTCTTCCCTTCCTCTTACCAAAAAAAAAACACAAAATCTTCTGGCACTCTTCATGGCTTGGCGGACAGAACTGCAAGCTTCTGATCTGTATGTTTAAAGCCTGTGTCTATTAGAACTCAGTTTAACTTCCCAGTACAACGACCAACTCATCTTAGCTTCCCTAGGATTTTCTTGGCTTTAGACCTGAAAGTCTTGTGTTCTAGGAGGTGTTTCAGTCCCATTAACTCCTCGTCTACAAAACCCTTCTAATGAGAACCCAGGTTTTTCACATCCCTCAACTTGGCTGCCAGTGCAGGAGATACAAGAGACATGGGTTCGATCCCTGGGTGGGGAAGATCCCCTGGAGGAGGAAATGGCAACTCACTCCAGCATTCTTGTGTGGAGGATCCTGTGGACAGAGGAGCCTGGCGGGATAGGGTCCACGGGGTCACAAAGAGTCGGACATGGCTGAAGTGACTTAGCACACACACACACAACCTGGCCACCCCTTCTGACATCTGGCCGCCACCAGTGCTGTCTCCTCCATCTGAAATGCCCTTCCTCATCTTTGCCTGTCAAGAGTCAATGCAGTGATCAAGAACAGCTCCTCCACGAGGGCTTCCAGCACCCATGATGGAGTCAGGCCCCCTTCCACTGTCCCCCGGGCTCCCTCTGTGGCTCTGACACAGGTCTGGCTTCCTCGGTCTCCTCACAAGACAATGAGCAACAGGCGGCAGGCACTGCTGGTATTACACTCCTGTGCAGAGTAGGTGTTCAATAAATGTTGTGTTCCTGTCACAGCCTCCTCCAGCCGGATTCGTGGCCCTGCCCACCTCATGCATTTGCCCTTTGGGTGGTGGGCTCAGCAGAACCAGCTCTTGGGGGGGCGGGGGTTGCTGGGGGCTCAGGAAGAGACACAGCCAGGACAGACCTTGCTCTGGGTAAGGGGACTTGCGCTGCCAGGTGGACCCCACCCTGTCCTGACACCACCCCCAAGGGTAAGAGCCCTAGGCCAGGGTCCACCTGCTCCCAACAACCCTCAGGCATCCAGCTTTTCCTCATTCACAGGAGGCTTAGCAAGCTCTTGGCAAGCATGTGCTAGGAATGGAGGTGTGGGCTGTCCCCCGCAGGCACTGAGGTCATCTTCGGTTTCCTAGGAGATTAGGTGGTGAGTGTAAACAATGGGGAGGCTGGGTGAAGGGTCTGGGGAAAACGAGTCCTTCTAGCACCCTGGACACAGAGGAGGTGCGGACACCAGGGGGAAGGTGGTAGCAGGAGGCCCCCACGGCCCCAGGAGGAGCTCTCCTCTCCAGCTGTGAGGGCTGGTCACAGCACAGGGTCAGAGCTCTAAAGCCAGTGACAGAAATTTAGGGCTTGCTGAATCTTCCTCCACAAAAGGAATGACCCTGAGGACCGGGTCTCGGCTCTTCTCGAGACTCTCAGAACCCTCTCAGGTGGTGGGTACAAGAGATTCCTGTCCAGAGCACTCTCCCTGAGGGGTGCCTGCTCCCGCCTCAGAGGCCCCCAGAGAAACAGCCCCCTTCCCGCCTCCCTCCCTGACCCGGATTCTCAGAAATAAAAGGGAGCGGCGAGGCGGAGGTGGGGAGCCCTTCAGTTGGCAGCCATTCTGAAACCAGTTCTATTTTCTGCTCTTTTCCTGTTCAGAATAGACAGCAACATAAAATGTGAACCGAAGGACGGGTGTGATTGCCACTTGGGCCCCTCACTCGCTGAGATAAGAAAGAATCAATTGCCTGGAATTCGAGAAGGGATTATCTGGAAGCAGAAACCGCTTTCTCGCAGAAACATTCCTCTGCTCTGCCCGGGGATGTCCCCCTCCCTGTGGGCACTGCCCAGCAGGTTCTAGCTGGATCCAGGGCAGTGCGTGTCAAGGGTGGGGTCTCCGAGGACTTCCACAGCATAGCCGGTCTCTGACCTGCCTCAGAGGTTCCCCGCTGGTCTGGGTAGGAGAATCTCCTCCTTCTGGCAACTACTGTCCCACCAGCTCCTTCACTCCACCCACAACCAGAGAGAGCTTCCTCAAAACCCATTTTATCAAGTTCCTCCCAGGCAGCTAAAAGCCCTCAAGATAAAGTTCAGACTCCTTAACATGGCTTAAGAGGCACTTGATGATCTGGGCCCATTTAGCCTCCAATCTCTGCCCCTGGCTCTCCCTACACCAGCTGCACACCTGCCTGGACTGTCCTCAGGCCTGGCCTGCCCTAGAGGTCTCACCTGGGGCATTCTCAAGACGCTTGTGCCCTTGTCAGTGCCTGGACGTGTAACACACTAGATTGCTGTCATGAGTGTTCACACTGTTTCACAGCAGCTGCTCACAAATGTTCTATTTACCACATGTGGGAGCCTCATGGTTATGTTACAAGAATGATGCCCTTCCGAGCCCACAGGTGTGGCTTCTGTGAGGGGAAGGACGTGTCTGATGCCACTCTGGGTCCCAGGCACCTGAAACAGAGGAGGTACTTGGTGAAAGTTTGTTGACTGGAAAAATAAAAGAATGAATAACAGATTAGGTACTCAGAAAATGATTGAAAACTGAAAGAATGAATGAACAAAAGCCCCATACACTTGAAACTTCAGCCCCTACACCTCTTCCCTGGTCAGAGTTAGATTCCTGGGTGGGATGGATTCTGTTTCTTAAGAAGCATTAAAGTATCACTGGACTGTAAAGGCAACAGAGGGCTGAAAAGTTCGTTCGTGTTTTCTTGTAACATCTTACAGAAAAAAATCCAAACAAACTTTTTGGCCAACCCAGTATATTCAACAGGACTCTTGTAAAAAATAAGATGACATGTGGTAGGAAGGAATACTTCTATGAGCTCATGGGATAAATTAAAGCACAGAAGATGGCTGTTTAGTTGTCCACTAAGGAGGCTGAGCCCACATAACTGACACTCATTTTGCATTGCCAAGTGGAGTTTGCAGGTTTAGTCTTGGAGTTGGGGTGCTCAGGATCACAGAGGAGATGCAAGGCCCTTTCCTCCTTTCCCTCATACCACATAAACTGTCAAACCAAGACACCCCTGCCTTTAACCAGTCCTGCCCCTAGCCAACTCTATCAGGCCATCAAGGGCTGACTCCCAGGCCACCTCCTCCAGGAAGCCTTCCCTGATGCCTAGAGGGAAGTGACCAGGTCTCCCTCCCTCAATTCCCTTCTGGCTTATAGACCAGGTTGTGGGTGCCCCATGCCCACACTGGGCTGGCACTGCTGTAGGGTAGGGCTGTTCCCTTCACTTCTTTGTCTGAAGAGGAACACAGCACAGATCTGATGCCAGAGGAAGTGAAATTCCCATACGATCTGGGGAAGTCTTAATGTGCTAAGTCGCTTCAGTCCTGTCTGACTCTTTGCGACCCCATGGGCTACAGTCCCCCAGGCTCCTCTTTCCATGGGATTCTCCAGGCAAGAATACTGGAGAGGGTTGCCATTTCCTTCTCCAGGGATCTTCCTGACCCAGAGATCAAACCCGTGTCTCCTGCTTGGCAGATGGATTCTTTACTACTGAGCCACCTAGAAATCCTCAAGTCAAGCTTAATAAGTGCCTTTAAAATTGGATTTATCAAAGCACATGCTGGTATAGGTTATGGGTCTCCAGGAGTGGACCAGGATATGCAATGTTTCTCAAACTTACTTGACTTTGGACTTTCTGGTTCAAGTAATGACTTGTTCCACAGAACATACTTTGGGAAATGTTAGAGAATGCTATTGGATCTAGATATATTTTAACAGCCCCATCATTTTATAGAGAAGGAGTCAAGCCCTAGAGATGAAGTAGAAGAGTCAGGACAGCACACAGCTTGCTTCCCGTCTCACCTTGACCGCAGAAGCATCACCAAGGATGAGAATGAGTCCTGAGCTCCAGGCAGAGGGGATCAAGGCAGCAACATGACTCTGGAAAAGTCTGGGCTCAATCTGACCTGCCCAGTACCTGGCCTCTTCCAGGCAAGGCCAGAGTCGCAGTCTGAGTCCTTAAATGGGGGCTGCAGGGGTCAGGTGGAGCCTTCGGGAGTCTACTGGTCTTGCTAATTTATAGGATGGTGGCAGAAACCTAAATGCTGCTCAGACCAGGGTCTCGGCCATCCCAGGAGAGGTAGGAGGGGCCTTGGCAAGCCTGAAGGTCTCCTTTTCCCCAAGGATCTTATGATGCTGCCCGCGGATAGGCTACCTTGTGTTTTCAGTGTCCTGACACCTCCCAACTTTCTGGCGGCCTCCCTCACAGAAGTCTCTAGAGTTCATTCTTAGTAAGCCACAAAAGGCAGGAGCTGGCAATGGTAGGCAGCCCAGATGCCCAACAGCAGAGCGTGGTTGAGTTAATCTTAGGTTGATTCATGAACTCTTAGGAATGAGAGGCAGGAGAAAGGAGTGACAGTGGGTACAAAGGAGACAAGGCAGCCCCTGCCACCAGGGAGCTGGGTGCGGTGGTTGAGCACAGAGGTTCTAGCCGACACTTCTAAGCTGTGTGGCTCTAGGCAAATACTAGATCCTTCTGAGCCTTGATTTTTGCATGCATGCAATGGGATGGGATGGTAGCACCCACTCCACAGGGCTGTTAGGAGGATTTAGTTAGTTAGTCCCTCAAAGCAGCATCTGCCATGCTTACCATCTGTAAGAAGCAGCCCCAGGGTGGGGGCCAGGTCCTTGTTCTGTGTGACACGTGCCTGAGTTCCTCAATCTCCCCATTTCACCGTTTCCTCAGCTAGAAAATAGAGTTGATATGGCAGCTGTAATGGTTAGATTTAAGCAAGCTAATTCACAAAAAGGACTTGGAAGTGTGGATGCTATGTAATAAACACTCAAAAATGCTATTATTTTATCAGTGACACAGGGAAATGAGGACATAAATGTTAAGAAGTGGGACTTCCCTGGTGGTCCAGTGGCTCCCAATGCAGGGGTCTGAGCTCGATCCCTGGTCAGGGAACTGGACACTGAAGGCCGCAACTAAAGATCCTAGGAGCTGCCACTAAGACCCAGCTCAGCCTAAATAAATAAATATTAGAAAAGAAAATATTACCAAGTGAAAAAAAAATCAAGTTGCATAATTGGCTTGGGCTTTGTTTCCCAATTGCAGCAGTTCCCCAGGTTGGGAGGAGGCTGGGCGGGCGGGCAGGCAGTGTAGACCCACCCTCACAGGCCTGGAGCCCCTGTTCTCACGGGGCACGTGTCCCAGGATGCACCCCTTAGGGGGCGGGGTGAAGGGAGGTGAATTTCCCATCCATCTGCGACCCCATACATTCCCGGGGCATGGGGAAGGCTTCTGGTCATGAAAAGATTTCACACCAAAATCCCAGGAGCCCGATAACTGACCCCAAAACCCCTTTGCCGTGTTCCCCAGGGTGCTGAAGGGGTCTAGACAGGACCCCTCATTCCCTGCTCAATGTCAGAGTTCCCAGGGAGGATCCAGTTCAGCCTGGGTTCAATTAATTCTTGCTTGACACTCTACTGTGCATATGCTAATTCTAACCTTTCAGGGATGGGCTTCAGTAAAGATGGGCAGTCAGGCTCACATATATTGGTTCTTGTCTTCTGTAAAGTTTTGAAGTAAATAAAAATTTTGAAATAAAACACACACACACAACTTTATGATCTCACATTTTCTCTGTCCCCAGATGCATATGGAATCTTGATGAACTCCTACTCTCCTTGAATTATGTCTTTAAGGCTCTGACATTTAGCAGAGGTTTTTATGAGCACAGTTATTAGTCATCCTTCAAAGCAACCACATGAAATGGGCCGGGGGCTTATGTTCTTTAGCAGACAGAAGGGTTGAGTCGCTCACGAGGTTCAGATATGGTTTAAATGTGTAGGGAGATTATATATATTCACATGTAGATATCAGTCAAGCTATACTTATCCCTAATAATGCGGGAGGGGGTATTATTTTTAGATCAAGCTAACTTTTTTGAAAACTTACTGTTGTACCAGAGCCTATTCTAATCATTTAATAAACATACCTCTTGTGATTTTCAAGGCAACTATAGGAGGTAGATATTATTACTGAATCTTACCAAAGGAGGAAACCTAACTCAGAAAGGTTAAGTGACTGGCCCAAGGCCCCAGGCAACAGAGGGGGTTTTTCTGGCTCTGAAGACATGTATTATCAGTTGTATCATCCTGCCTTATCATGAAATAGAATCCTTATAAAACCCATATGCTTTCTTTGAGCAAATAACACGACTGTCCTGACTATAGGCTGGAGAGATAGTGGAGTCCCCAGTGACAAAAGTCAGCCTCTAAGACTCTCATGGAAAAGCAAGAGAGTTCCAGAAAAACATCTACTTCTGCTTTACTGACTATGCCAAAGCCTTTGACTGTGTGGATCACAATAAACTGTGGACAATTCTGAAAGAGATGGGAATACCAGACCACCTGACCTGCCTCTTGAGAAATCTGTATGCAGGTCAGGAAGCAACAGTTAGAACTGGACATGGAACAACAGACTGGTTCCAAATAGGAAAAGGAGTGCATCAAGGCTATATATTGTCACCCTGCTTATTTAACTTCTATGCAGAGTACATCATGAGAAACTCTGGACTGGAAGAAACACAAGCTGGAATCAAGATTGCCGGAAGAAATATCAATCACCTCGGATATGCAGATGACACCACCCTTATGGCAGAAAGTGAAAAGGAACTAAAAAGCCTCTTGATGAAAGTGAAAGCAGAGTGTGAAAAAGTTGGCTTAAAGCTCAACATTCAGAAAACGAAGATCATGGCATCCAGTCCCATCACTTCATGGGAAATAGATGGGGAAACAGTGGAAACAGTGTCAGACTTTATTTTTTTGGGCTCCAAAATCACTGCAGATGGTGACTGCAGCCGTGAAATTAAAAGACGCTTACTCCTTGGAAGAAAAGTTATGACAATCTAGACAGCATATTCAAAAGCAGAGACATTACTTTGCTGACTAAGGTCCGTCTAGTCAAGGCTATGGTTTTTCCAGTGGTCATGTATGGATGTGAGAGTTGGACTGTGAAGGAGGCTGAGTGCTGAAGAATTGATGCTTTTGAACTGTGGTGTTGGAGAAGACTCTTGAGAGTCCCTTGGACTGCAAGGAGATCCAACCAGTCCATTCTGAAGGAGATCAGCCCTGGGATTTCTTTGGAAGGAATGATGCTAAAGCTGAAGCTCCAGTACTTTGGCCACCTCATGCGAAGAGTTGACTCACTGGAAAAGACTCTGATGCTAGGAGGGATTGGGAGCAGGAGGAGAAGGGGACGACCGAGGATGAGATGGCTGGATGGCATCAAGGACTCAATGGGCATGAATCTGAGTGAACTCTGGGAGTTGGTGATGGACAGGGAGGCCTGGCGTGCTGTGATTCATGGGGTCGCAAAGAGTCGGACACAACTGAGCAACTGAACTGAACTGAAGACTCTCCCATAGTATATATTTTAAAATTTATTTTTGGCTACGCTGGGACTTTGTTGCTGCATGTGCTCTTTCTCCAGTTGTGGTGCAGGGGCTTCTCACTGCGGTGGCTTTTCGTTGCAGAGCACAGCCTCTACATGAGCAGGCTTTAGTAGTTGCAACATGCAGGCTCAGTAGTTGTGGCACGGGTTTTGTTACTTTGTAGCATGTGGGATCTTCCTGGACCTCGGATCGAACCTGTGCCCCCTGCATTGGCAGGCAGATTCTTAATCCACTGCACCACCAGGGAAGTCTGAATTTCCCGTAATATTGACACGTGTCCCAAAGAAAGAGAATGGGCTCTGGGACAGACCAATCTGGACCGAACTCCAGCTCTGCCATTCACTAGCTGCATCTCCCTGGGCTCCCAGGGGCCTTTCCCTGGTGGAGTATTTGGATTCCCGTCTGCTGAGTGACACAGCACCCAGAGGCTTCCTGCACCTGGCTCCCACTCTTCTGAGAGGAGAGGTGATGCTTGTGAGCTTACCTGGGTCTGTGGTTGCCTGGCCCATGTGAATCTGGACTGAGATGTAATTCATGAAGTGGAACTATTGAAGGCAGCCAGAGTCTGATATGTCAGAACACCTTCCTTTAAACAAACCAACATCCCAGTAGGCAGTGCCCATGTGACCAGGTGGCCAGGGGCACATCTACAAAGAGCTCTTGCTTCTCCAAGTCCTCAGCCCTGGCGCCTAGCCCCTACCAAGGAAGGCGGGGACCTCAGACCCTTGTGGGGTCCACAGAGAGGCTGCAGGGCAGCAGGGAAACAGAATGTTTCCTCCTCCTGAGGGCCCCCAACCCTCATGTTCTAAACGGAGAACACTGGCTCTATCCTGTGGAAAGTCCCCAAGTGAACGGACTAACAATTGACTCCAGCTGGACCTCTCTGCTAACTCTGGCCACATTTCCCATACTTCCGTTCCCGGGATCCATCCCTTGCCCCTTCCAGATCTGAAAGTGACCCCTGGGCCTCCTGGGGATGCAACTGTCTGCCTGCTGAGGCTCAGATCTGGGGCTGCTCCTTCCTGGGAAGGAGTCAGCCAGCTGCCCATTGTCAGCCCCCACGCCCTCCACCTCCACTGCCTTCCTGTCCCTGGGGTGAGCCTCCCTGGGGGCTCCCTGAGACCGAAGACAATTGTCTCAAATAAAGAAGCACTGGCCTCCTCCCCTCGTGGCTAAAATTATCAGAAACTGAACATGCATTGCTGACCTCAACCCTCCCCCTGCCCTGGTCCCTCTGGGAGCCTGTGCTGCCCCTCACTCAGACCCACATGCCCTTCCTGGACGAGACAGCCTCTTTCTAAAAGAGCTACAGTATGGCCTGCTTTCTCCGGCTCCTCATCATGTACCCAAAGATCATGGGGTCCAAGTAGCCAGGGGATGTTAGTCTGTCTCCCAAGAGGTGTGGAAGCTCCACTGTGATCCTCATTGCCGTTGCCAAGACCACAACCACCATAAACCTCCACCCTGGGGATGCACAGCAACTGTCTTTGTCCCTCCCCTCCCAACTACTGCACAACCATCTCCATGCTGGCTTCCTCCTCACTTGCTGATGTTTCTCACTTCCTTGTATCCTTGCTGTTGGATAGATTCCAGCTCCTGTATTATTCCACTGTATCTAGAATGCTTCCAGGAAGGAATGCCATAGCCTCTTAAAGAGAAAACAAACCAAAAAACACCCTAGGAAGATGTGCTCAAGGCTAAGTCTCCAACAAGAAATATTTGGTGAGCATGTTGGTGGAGAGCTTGGAAATGCCCCCTGCATCCATTTGTCCCTTCATCAGGGACACAAGCAGGAGCAGAAACCAGGCCTGCTCCACAGGGCACAGAACCCCTTGTTCATGCCATCAGGCAGAATTTCTCAAGGCTTCTGTGTGGCAGGAAGGGCAGGGATTTTGCAAGAGGGATGACCCGAGGCCCAGATCAGGGAGGTGGCTGGCTCTACCCACATGGACCCAGAACTAACTCCCAAGCTCTTGACGTCAGGTTCATCAGCTTTGCATCAGCCTTCTTGGACCCAACTGTCCCAGCTCACAAAAGTTAGGAAAGGAGCAGGGTCGCGTACAGAGGAAGAAAAAGCAATGTGTCCCTCCCAGGGCTCCACAGGACCCCTCCCTGAAGAGCTCTCCCTGCCTTGGTCCTGCCTTTGCCTTCTGTCTGCCAAAATGACCCTCTCTGCAATGTGCTCTCTCTCGGCTGAGTAGTAGAAATATCACAGGTTGTGGCATCAGGTGAGCTGAATCCCCGGGTCGGAATCCCCGTTTGTCAGGGACAGTCGCCATTCACACCTGTTGTCCTTATAGAAAGATGCCTCAGGGCTCCTTTTCCTCTAAATGTGCCCCATCAGGACTGTCTGTGGTGGGTCACCTTACTAAGGGAGAAGACACGGCACGCGGGCAGCTCGAAGTGGCCTGGCTGGGTGCCAGATAGTTCTGTGATTGGAGAAGGAACAGAGAATGAAGTGTCCCAGGACACTGACAGCGAAGGGGGTGCTGGCTGCAGCCGTGGGAGGTTCTGCGGCCCCAGGAGGAAGCCCTGGCTGGGTCTGGAGATGCAGAGTCTGAACTTCCAGAGCCAGGCCCTGCATCTGGTGACAGAGGCATCTTGGGACAGTGCCACCACCTTGCCCACCTCTGGGGGTGGGGGTAGGGGCGTCACTCACAGCGTGGTCTCAATGAATGATGCCACCTGGAATTGTGCAGGGCACGACCTGCTCAGCTGTGAAGGGCCGTCTACCTAAAGCACCCACAGAAAAGCAAGTGAGCAGACGTTAGATCACATCAGAGGGCAGGAATAAATAGGCAGCAGAGAAGTTACCAACACAGAAGAAAGGTAAACTCCCAAGAAGGAGAGGAAGCATCCTCTCAGTCTGGGGAGGAGTTTTAAATCAATCCGACTCATCTCAATCAACATTGACTGAGCAACTATGGTGTGCTGAACCCGGGCAGTTACTGGGGTGGGGGAGGGGGTGGGCATTGAGGGGGTGCCATTGAGGAGCTTCTGGGCCAGTGGGCAAGTGGGCAGGCCACACCCCTGCCGGCCCCGCAGGGCAGAGCGGGCTCAGGGAGGTGCAGGGTGGGCCCAGAGCAGAGGAGGAGCCCCGGGGAGGGTGTGTCGGGTCAACTGTTCTGGCTTCACAGAGAATAAAGTCGGGACACCAGGGTGATGGGGGTGCAGGTATGCAGGTTGTCATTTCGGCCATAGGGCCAAGCCTCGGAGAGCTGGGTCGACATCCATTCAGGATCCCCAGGGTCCAGGGATCGGGATCCGGCAGCAGCTTGAGGTCAGATCTTAAAAGAGTCTTCAATTCCAGGCTGAGGAGTTAGAACTTGATTCTGGAGAAGAAGCCACGAGATGTTTCTTATTAAAGGGGTGACTCGATCAGATTCCTTAATAGCCTGGGAGCTGTGGTCCCTGCTTATGCTGTACCCCACCCCCACCCCGGGATGCCCTGCCAGGGCTTTCTCCTCTGTACCACTCGCTGTCAGTGAGGGGGCTCAAACCAGAACCAGCCCGAGTCCTGGGCAGAACAAAGGGGAACCGCTGCCAGGAGCAGAGAGTGCTTGGCCCAGCCTGAGCCCCTTTGGTCTGTGGGAAGCACTCTGTCCCTGCAGAAATCGGCTTCCCAAGGGAGATAGCTTGAGGCCACTTGGATTGCTAACCAACGCATTCAGCTAGCCTGGGAGGACCCAAGAGTCCTCATGAACTTTTCCACTGCTGGTTGCTCCAGCAAGTAGATTTTCCATGACCATCTCATACCAATAAAATGCAGTGCCAAACACTGCCTGGTGTATGAGTGTCTAGGCCTGCTGTGGCAAATGACTGCAAACTGGGTGGCTTAAAACAACAAAACTGTACTCTCTCATAGTTCTGGGGGCCAAAAGTCCGAAATCAGGCATTGGGAGGGCCGTACTCCATGCAAAGCCTCTAGACGAGTTTCCTGCCTCACTCTACCAGCTTCTGGCGGCTTCAGGAGTTCCCTACCGTGTGGCTGCATCACTCCACACTGGCCTCCCTCCTGCTCCTTGTCTTTGTATCTCCTCCTCTCCCACATCTTCTAAGGACACTTGTCTTTGACTTTAGGGCCCACCTGGATAATACACGGTGATCACATCTCAGGATCCATGACTTAATTACATTTGCAAAGACCCTTTTTCTAAAATAAGGTCACTTTCCCAGATTCGAGGGCTTAGGATGGGGCATGACTTTGGGGGGCCATCTTTCAACCTATAACACGTGGTCTTTGGATCCAGACAGAGCCAGGAGGAAATCCTGTCTTAATAATTACTAGCTAAGCTGGTCTTGTGCAAATTTAGAAATCTCCTTGAACATCATTCTTTTATCTTTAGGTCTTCCTAAAACGGTAGACCAAAGAGTAGCTCAAACGGTAAAGAATCTACCTGCAACGCAGGAGACCTAGGATCGATCCCTGGGTCGGAAAGATCCTCTGAAGAAGGGAATGGCAACCTTCTCCAGTGTTCTTGTCTGGAGAATCCCACGGACAGAGGAGCCTGGCGGGCTACAGTCCGTGGGATTGCGAAGAGTTGGACATGACTGAACAACTAACACTGCTACTTGCCAAGCTGGTCTTGGACAAGTTTAGAAATCTCCTTGAACATCATTCCTTTATCTTTAAAATAGGGAAAATATCTATTCATAGGGTTGTTATAAGACTTTCATGAGATGATGGTCACTTAGCACACAGTCCACAGTACATTGCAGGAAAGATGATGATTAAAACAATGATGAACTGACTCAGAGAAGTGAAGGGAGTTGCCCAAGGCCACACAGCTACTTAGGTAGCAGAGCCAGAACTGGAACTCAGATCTCTCCCTTACACAAAGGACACCCTCTTGCCATATGACTTGTGCTCTGATTACCTGTACTGAAGTTTTGACCCTGCTCTGTTGGCTGGTTCCTCAAGGACATCTCATGCTTCTCTGGTCTATCCCAGAGACTATGGACCCCTTGGCAGGTGGGTGAACAGCATCTCAAAGCGGAGTGAACAGCCAACTACTGGCCCCAAGGAGGTGAGATTAGGATCAGAGTTATTCCACTACAATGAGGGAAATCAGATTTGACCTCCTCTGTAAGGAGGAGTTGTGTAAGAAGCAGTTGTTCACAGCATCACCACTGGGGTTGCTGACCATTCACCTCGGGGCAGTGATGGGGTGGACTCAGTCCACACACTGTTTCATCAAGCCTTGCCTCTTCCCTGTGGGATAGGAGGAACATCCCATACAGAGTTTAACTCACTTGTGTCGAGAAAACAAGGCTTTCTCTGCATCTGGGGAAGCAAAGGACTCAGTTCAGTTCAGTCCCTCAGTCTCATCTGACTCTTTGTAACCCAATGGACTGTAGCACGCCAGGCTTTCCTGTCCATCACCAACCTGCAGACCTTGCTCAGACTCACGTCCATCGAGTCAGTAATGCCATCCAACCATCTCATCCCCTTCTCCTCCTGCCTTCAATCTTTCCCAGCATCAGGATCTTCTCCAATGAGTTGGCTATTTGCATCAGATGGCCAAAGTATTGGAGCTTCAGCTTCAGCATCAGTCCTTCCAATGAATAGTCAGGATTGATTTCCTTTAAGATTGACTGATTTGATCTCCTTGCTGTCCAAGGGACTCTCAAGAGTCTTGTCCAACACCATAGTTCAAAAGCATCAATTCTCTGGTGCTCAACTTTGTTTATAGTCCAACTCTCATATCCATACATGACTACTAGAAAAATCATAGCTTTGACTAGACAGATTTTGTCAGCAAAGTAATGTCTCTGCTTTTGAATATGCTTTCTAGGTTGGTCATAGTTTTTCTTCCAAGGAGCAAGTGTCTTTTAATTTCATGGCTGCAGTCACCATCTGCAGTGATTTTGGAGGCCAGGAAAATAAAGTTTGTCACTGTTTTCATTGTTTCCCCATCTGTTTGCCATGAAGTGATGAGATCAGATGCCATGATCTTAGTTTTCTGAATGTTGAGTTTTAAGCCAGCTTTTTCACTCTCCTCTAGCAAAGGACTAGTGACAGCGAAATCAAGGCAGAATTAATTCCTCCCTCTAGGAACTCTTTGAAACCTGATCTCCCTTCCCACCCCACAAAGGCAGAACTTTGATCTTTGGAGCCACTGTCACTCAGATTCCCGAGACCTGCTGTCTTGGGAGGCACCTGTCGGCTTTCACAGGGGGACCTTCTTATTAGTGCAGTTACTGCCGCCAGTGACCCTGGACTCAGTTTTGGGCTGTGAGGAGAGAGACACGGGCTTGGGCTTCTGTCGGAGTGGCAGTGCATGCTTAGTCATTTTCCACTCTTTGCGACTCCATGGACTGTAGACCCCTAGGCTCCTCTGTCCATGGGACTCTCCAGGCAAGAATACTGGAGCAGGTTGCCATTTCCTCCTCCAGGGAATCTTTCCGACTCAGGGATGACACCTGTGCCTTCTGTGTCTCCTGTGTCTCCTGCACTGCAGGCAGATTCTTTACTGCTGAGCCATCAGAGAAGCCCCGAAGTGTCAGTTGCTCAGTCATATCTAACTCTGTGACCCCATGGACTGTAGTCCGCCAGGCTCCTCTGTCCACGGAGTTCTCCAGGCAAGAATACTGGAGTGGGTAGCCATTCCCTTCTCCAGGGGATCTGCCCAACCCAGCCATCAAATCCTGGTCTCCTGCATTGCAAGCAGATTCTTTACCATCTGAGCCACCAGGAAAGCCCTGTTGTGGGTGGGATAGACCCAAAGAAGTGCCTGCCTGCAGAGGATGTCAGAGCCTGGACCCCACACCTGGAGAGGGCCTGGGGGTGGAGGCAGGAAAGGCCTTGGCAGGGTCCTGGCCAGGTCTTTGGGGAGCTGATCAAGGAATAAATGTTTCAGCTAAAATAGAAATTGGTGGGAGGGCAGGGAGCGGAAAGGACAGGATTATCTCCCTCCTAGTGAAATGGAAAGGTTCTGGCAGCAGGAAAAAAGAAAGAAAACAAAGGCAAGTGGGTGGCCATCCTGGCAGGAATGGGAACCGGGAGGAAGAGCAGAAGGGCTCTTGACCAAGTGGTGACTCACAGGTACAAACCCCTGCAAGCACGGGGCAAGTCCTGAGCTGTGACCCGTGGTCCCAGGAGACCTCAGGGTCCCAGGAGACCTCAGAGACCCAGGACTTGGGGTGGGGAAGAGGAAACTTAAAGATTCCACATGCCGCAACGAAGGTCGAAGACCCCTTGGTGCTTCAGTTAAGATCTGGCATAGCCAAACTAATTAACTAACAAAACAGAAAGTGAAAGTGAAAGAAAGTGAAGTTGCTCAGTCGTGTCCGACTTTTTGCGACCCCATGGACTGAAGCCTACCAGGCTCCTCCATCCATGGAACTGTCCAGGCAAGAGTACTGGAGTGGGTTGCCATTTCCTTCTCCACGGGATCTTCCCAACCCAGGGATCGAACCCATGTCTCCCACATTGTAGGCAGACGCTTTAACGTCTGAGCCACCAGGGAAGTCAACTAACAAAATGACAACAACAAAAAGCTACCTCATAAGCCACTGCCAACACTGTCCGCTAATCCATCAGCATTTGGACCCACCCCCATTTCATCTTTTCAGGGTGCAGGAGTCCATTCTGGAATCCACTGGTCCTGGGTGCTCCAGGAAGGTGGGTGACCTCCAGAGTCTCTGCTTGATGTTTGGCATTATTGGGTGGGGTAAGGGCCTAGAAACTGGAGCGACAGGCATGATTAATGACAGAGGGGCCTCCTAAGGAAAGCAGAGGGGCCCTCCTCTTCATTCCCTTTAAAGAGCCTCTGCCTGCTCTGCCCTGTGTCTTCACCAGGGCCACTAGGGGAGTTGCTGGTTGGTTTCCTTCTCTGGTTCTGCCCGAGCTGAGAAGAATGGATTGGGGCTGCAGCAAAAGGGGAGAGAAAGACTGTTTTCAGGAAAGATGGCATTGATTCTGTTTTTGAAAAGGACTAAACCCCACTTCTGAAATGAGTCACTGTGGGAATGATTTGAAATGTGACATTTGTCTTTTCAACTCGTCTTTGCCTCCTGGAATTTCAAAGTTGAGTCTGGCAAGGGAAGTGGGGAAAGATTTAACAAAGTAAGTTTGCAAAATGTTTCTTCTTACTTTTCCCTCTCATTCATTTACTCATTCCCAAGAATCATCAAAAAAGATCTTCATGACCCAGACAACCATGATGGTGTGATCACTCTTCTAGAACCAGACATCCTAGAGTGTGAAGTCAAGTGGGCCTTAGGAAGCATCACTATGAACAAAACTGGTGGAGGTGATGGAATTCCAGCTGAGCTATTTCAAATCCTAAAAGATGATGCTGTGAAAGTGCTCCACACAATATGCCAGCAAATTTGGAAAACTCAGCAGTGGCCACAGGACTGGAAAATGTCAGTTTTCTTTCCAATCTCAAAGAAAGGCAATGCCAAAGAAAGTTCAAACTAACACACAATTGCTTTCATCTCACATGCTAGCAAAGTAATGCTCAAAATTCTCCAAGCCAGGCTTCAATAGTACATGAACCGTGAAATTCCAGATGTCCAAGTTAGATTTAGAAAACGCAGAGGAACTAGAGATCAACATCCACTGGATCACTGAAAAAGCCAAAGAGTTCCAGAAAAAATATACTTCTCCTTTATTGACTACACCAAAGCCTTTGACTGGGTGGATCATAATAAACTGTGGGGAATTCTTAAAGAGATGGGAAAACCAGACCACCTTACCTGCCTCCAGAGAAATCTGTATGCAGTTCAAGAAGCAACACTTAGAAACAGACATGGAAAAACAGACTGGTTCCAAGTCAGAAAAAAAGCACGTCAGGGCTGTATATTGTCATCCTGTTTATTTAACTTATATGAGTGGCCACAGGACTGGAAAAGGTCAGTTTTCATTCCAATCCCAAAGAAAGGCAATGGCAAAGAATGTTCAAACTACCGCACAATTGCACTCATCTCACATGCTAGTAAAGTAATGCTCAAAATTCTCCAAGCAAGGCTTCAGCAATACGTGAACCGTGAACTCCCTGACGTTCAAGCTGGTTTTAGAAAAGGCAGAGGAACCAGAGATCGAATTGCCAACATCTGCTGGATCATGGAAAAAGCAAGAGAGTTCCAGAAAAACATCTATTTCTGCTTTATTGACTATGCCAAAGCCTTTGACTGTGTGAACCACAATAAACTGTGGACAATTCTGAAAGAGATGGGAATACCAGACCACCTGACCTGCCTCTTGAGAAATCTGTATGCAGGTCAGGAAGCAACAGTTAGAACTGGACATGGAACAACAGACTGGTTCCAAATAGGAAAAGGAGTACACCAAGGCTGTATATTGTCACCCTGCTTATTTAACTTCTATGCAGAGTACATCATGAGAAACTCTGGACTGGAAGAAACACAAGCTGGAATCAAGATTGCCGGGAGAAATATCAATCACCTCAGATATGCAGATGACACACCACCCTTATGGCAGAAAGTGAAGAGGAGCTAAAAAGCCTCTTGATGAAAGTGAAAGAGGAGAGCGAAAAAGTTGGCCTAAAGCTCAACATTCAGAAAATGAAGATCATGGCATCTGGTCCCATCACTTCATGGGAAATAGATGGGGAAACAGTGGAAACAGTGTCAGACTTGATTTTGGGGGGCTCCAGAATCACTGCAGATGGTGACTGCAGCCATGAAATTAAAAGACGCTTACTCCTTGGAAGAAAAGTTATGACCAACCTAGATAGCATATTCAAAAGCAGAGACATTACTTTTCTGACTAAGGTCCATCTAGTCAAGGCTATGGTTTTTCCTGTGGTCATGTATGGATGTGAGAGTTGGACTGTGAAGAAGGCTGAGTGCCGAAGAATTGATGCTTTTGAACTGTGGTGTTGGAGAAGACTCTTGAGAGTCCCTTGGACTGCAAGGAGATCCAACCAGTCCATTCTGAAGGAGATCAGCCCTGGGATTTCTTTGGAAGGAATGATGCTAAAGCTGAAACTCTGGTACTTTGGCCATCTCATGCAAAGAGTTGACTCATTGGAAAAAACTCTGATGCTGGGAGGGATTGGGAGCAGGAGGAGAGGAGGACGACCGAGGATGAGATGGCTGGATGGCATCACGGACTCGATGGAGGTGAGTCTGAGTGAACTCCGGGAGATGGTGATGAACAGGGAGGCCTGGCGTGCTGCGATTTATGGAGTTGCAAAGAGTCAGACACGACTGAGCGACTGAACTGAACTGAACTGAGTACATCATGCGAAATGCTGGGCTGGATGAAGCACAAGCTGGAATCAAGATTGCTGGGAGAAATATCAATAACCTCAGATAAGCAGATGACACCACCCTTATGGAAGAAAGCAAAGAGGAAGTAAAGAGCTTCTTGATGAAAGTGAAAGAGGAGAGTGGGAAAGTGGCTTAAAACTCAGATTCAAAAAATGAAGATCATGGCATCTGGTTCCATCACTTCATGGCAAATAGATGTGGAAAACAATGAAAACAGTGACAAACTTTATTTTCCTGGGCTCCAAAATCACTGCAGATGGTGACTGCAACCATGAAATTAAAAGACTCTTGCTCTTTGGAAGAAAAGCTATGACCAACCTAGACAGCATATTAGAGAGCAGAGACATTACTTTGCAGACAAAGGTCTGTCTAGTCAAGGCTATGGTTTTTCCTGTAGTCATGTATGGATGTGAGAGTTGGACCATAAAGAAATATGAGCACTGAAGAATTGATGCTTTTGAACTATGGTGTTGGAAAAGACTCTTGAGAGTCCCTTGGACTGCAAGGAGATCCAACCAGTCCATTCTAAAGGAAATCAGTCCTGAATATTCATTGGAAGGACTGATGCTGAAGCTGAAGCTCCAATACTTTGGCCATGTGATGCAAAGAACTGACTCATTGAGAAAGACCTGATGCTGGGAAAGATTGAAGGCAGGAGGAGATGGGGATGACAGAGGTTTTGATGATATCACCAACTTGATGGACATGAATTTGAGCAAGCTCCAGGAGTTGGTGATGGACAGGAAGTCTGGTGTGCTGCAGTCTGTGAGGTTGCAAACAGTAGGACATGACTTAGTGACTGAACTAAAGAAGAATGTGGTACAAAGACAGGTTAGTGGGATATGAAGCCAGAAGACCTGGATCAGGGTTCCAGGTCAACACAGCCCAGAGGCTGTCATCCTCCTGCCGACCCCTGCAGGTGTGCCCAATCCTTCCTGCTGCTTCTGACCCAGACTGAGCACAGGCTATGAACAGCAGGGTAGGATGGCACGGTGAGGATGTCAGCCTGGGCATTAGATCCCCCCAGAATGTTCCTCTGAGAAGCCGGTACAGCTGCACAGAACATTCCAACCAGCTGGGGTAGGGGTGGAGGGGGTGGAGAGTGGCCTCTGGCTCCAAGCTGTGTTTGTGGGGGCTGTTTGATCCTTAAATAGGCATCAAATTGAACTTTTTGAAAGATCCCTTATGAAAGTGTTTCCATCTAAAATAGAAACTGCTTGATATTATTTTCAGCTTTCTAAGAATGAGCCCCAGATCCTTGTATGAGCCCCTTAGTTGAGGAAGATAGGGGGAGGTTTGAGAAAGTAGAGACCCAGAAAACTTGAGGTTATTTGTCTCCTCTTAGAATCACAAACTCCCCAGGTTAGAAGGACCCCCACAGTCATTTCTGACAGTCTTCTGCCTCCAGGCAAGATCATCCTTAGCAATGGAGCAGCAGGGCCCATTCTGTATCCAATATGTCTGTTTCCAGTACGTCAGTTAGGTGCCCATGATCTGGGGGCTGCAGCGGCAGGTTATGGATTGAGAACGGATGTACTCGTGCTGTCTGAGACCATACCTGAGGTTTGGGTCCTCCCACTTCACCATCCATGCCTCCTCATTCCTCTGCAGGGACACACTGCCTCTTCTCTGTCCCGCCCTCACCAACCTGCAAACCCACAGTGCCAGGCAGACAGCAGGCACTTGATCACCATGTGCTGACCTCAGTCACCCTTTGCACTGACCAGCCTGCAGGGTTGCAAAGAAGGGGTCCTCCACCTGGGGATCTGGCTGGAGGGCATGTTTTCAGATCTTCAGGCAGAGGAAACCTGGGGATGCCTTCCTACACTACCTCTCCCGCCCAACCCAGATCCAAGTCCATTCTTGCATATCTAGAACACCTGCCCAGCCTTTGCTTTCTTTCAGACAGAGCTGTGCAGGGGAGTCCAGCCCAGTGAGATTCCAGCTCCCACACTCCCAGTGCTAGGACCATGGGAGTCACATGTCCTGGAGGTGGATGGGAAGCAGAGAGTATCACAGCCTCTAGAACCATCAGCAGTGAAGAAGAGTCAGGGCTGAGGTCTCCCAGCTACCTTCCCAGCCTGACAGTGTCACTGTGGGCAGCAGTCCCAAGGAGCAACCTGGTCCCCAGGCAAGTGAAGAATGAAGGGACTCGGGAGTCGGGTGATTGAGTCACTCTAGTGAGAAGTGGCCAGGTCCAGAACACATTTAGGAGCTAAGGTGAAGAGAACTTGCTGATGGATTCGATTTGGGAAATGAGGGATTATAGTGGGTTAAAGAGCATCCTCTCAAAACTCATGTCTACCAGGAACCTCAGAATGGGACCTTGTTTAGAATAGCATCTTTGCAGGTGTAATTAAAGTGGGGTTATACTTAGTTAGGATAGGCCCTAAGCCCCTTCATGGTCTCCTGGCACCTCTTCATGGTCTCCCGGCATCTCAAGGCAGAAAGAAGTAGGAAGGAAGAAGAGTCAGGTTAGCCCCGTCTGTTGGATGTTTGTTTGTTTGTGTTTAACCAGGAGAGCTGAAATCCTCCCAGGAGCCTCTAACACACTCCCCTTATGTTCACTGGCCAGAACCGCCCCACGTGGCACTCTTAGGTGCTCCAACCAGAGGCTAAGAAAATAAGGAGCTCCCTTGTTAGCTGTGACAGCTGAATGGCAAGGGGAACAAGGATGAGGACAGCTGGGTCATCCACTCAACAGTCTGCCACAAGGACAATCACGACCTCAAGCCTTCTATCTGTCTACGCTGGGCTGCCTTTTAGAATCACCCTCCCACCACCATCCCTTCCCCTCCCTGCCACAGACCCCACCTTGCAAGGTAAGAAGACCAGATATTACTTATTCCTGTTTTACAGGTGAGGAAACAGGCCCAGCACTCACAAGGGATTTGTCCAGAGTCACGAAAAAATCCATGACCGGAGACAGCCCTCAAGCTCAGTTTCCTGGCTTCCAGCTCGGCCCATAGCACACCCAATAAAATATATGAACCAGATGGTCTTCAGACAGGTCATTGTTTCTGGTGTGCAACCTTGCAGAGAGACTGGCATGACTGTGAGTGAGCTCCTAACTGCGTTTTAGCAGACACTCTGCCACAATCCTCCTTTCAACAGAGGGTGTATAGTCAAGGCATCTCCTTTCGCTTGATGGGCTAATTGCTCAATTGAATTAGTGCAAATTCCTGCTGTCTCTGAGAGTTGAGTTGTCTATAAAATAGGCTCTCTTGGCAGGTCCAAAAGGCCAAGACAGGAGAGGCAGAAGCAAAGAACACGTGTACCCTCTGCCTCGGCTGCTGAAGTCTGGTGCTCAGGTCACGTCAACACTTGTATGTGTTCTTGGATGGCAGGATGGGCCCAAAGTGCGGTTGGTGCCAATACCCAAGTGGTCCAAGCTACTCACACATGTTTCTGGGCCAAGACGAGCAAGGAGTTCAGAGGCAGATAGGGTGGGGAGAAGGGTAAGGGGGTGGCTTCTGTTCAGCCTGCCGGAACACAGATAGCATCTGGGCCTCATTCTCCCCATCCAGCCCTCCATCCCAGCCTGACCAGCAAAGCTTCTCTGCCTTAGGTCAAGAAAGGATGCAAGACAAAGAGGACTAGAAATCTATTCTCTAAATGTCTGCAGGGAACATGGTGCCTCATGCTGGCTCTAGCAGGAACAAGAAGTGTCTTATTTGTTTGTGGCATTGTGCAAAGATTGGCTGACTTGCGCCCTAACAGACCATCCTGAAACTGACTGGGCTTGAGTTCAAGTGAAAAGAAAAATATCCCAGGAGGTGAATTGGACTGCACTGTTAAGTGTTAAGCAGTTCCTGTGTCCTGGGCACACAGTAGGACTACATTATCTACCCTCCTTTGCAGTTAGGTGCAGTCCATGTAACTAAGTTCTGATCAACGGAATAGCGTGTTTACCACTGATGTGTGGGGTTGCTTGTTCCAGCAATAAGCTAACAGCAGTGACCCTGGCATTTACCCTGCTCTGCGGGAGGCAGCATGTAGTGGAGGCTTTCGAATGAGGTATAGCTGGATTCATTCCTCGATTCTGCCGCTTACTAGCTGCTATTCTGCTGCTTACTTACCTCAGGCAAGTTACTTAACCTCTCTGAACCTGTTCTGTTGTGGTTAACTTGTTCAGTCGTGTCTGACTCTTGTGATCCCATGGACTGTAGTCCGCCAGGCTCCTCTGTCCGTGGGATTTTCCAGGCAAGAATACTGGGGTGGGTTGCTATTTCCTTCTTCACTGAACCTGTTCACGCATTTGAAAAGAGAAAATAATCCACCTGCTTCCAAAGTGGTTGAAAGAACTTAGGTAATAAATATAAAGTTTTTAGCATAGGACTTGGCCCACAAACAAGCATATGAATGGTAACTGCTATTGTTTTATTGAATTGAAAGCAGTTTAAAAGATTATTTTAAAACTTCTGACAATTTAAAATTGTATGATTTCTTTTATAAATACAGTAGCTCCTGTCCCCCGTATTCACAGTTTCACTTTCCACAATCTCAGTTACCTGCAGTCAACCATGGTCCAAAAATATTAAATGGAAAATTCCAAAAATAAACAATTCATAAGTTGTAAATTGTGTGCCATTCTGAGTAAAGAATCTGCCTGCAATGCAGAAGATGCCCAAGAGAAGCAGGTTCGATCCCTGGTTTGGAAAGATCCCCTGGAGAAGGAAATGGCGACCCACTCCAGTATTCTTGCCTGGAGAATCCCATGGACAGAGAAGCCTGGTGCCCTACAGTCCATGGGGTTGCAACTGAGCATACACAAATCGAGTCGAGTGATGAAATCTCTTCAGTCCCAGGCTGTCTGGCCCAGGAGGTGAATCATCCCTTTGTCTAGCTTATCCTGCCTCTTAATCACTAGTGGCACTGTGGGGTTATCAGATCAGCTGTCAGGGTATCTCAGTGCTGCTGTTTTGGTAACTCTTACTTTACTTAACAACGGCCCCAAAGCACGAGAGTAGTGATGCTGGCAGTTCAGATATGCCAAACGGAAGTCATAAGTACTTCCTTTAAGAGAAAAGGGGACGTTCTCAACAAAAAAAGAAAATCATCGTATGCTGAGCTTGCTAAGATCTATGGGAAGAACGAATCTTCTGTTTGTGAAATTGTGAAGGAAGAAAGAGAAATTCGTGCCAGTTTTGCTGTCACACCTCAAACTGCAAAAGTTACAGCCACGGTGTGTGAGAAGTGCTTAGTAAGGATGGGAAAGGCATTAAATTTGTACAATAAGACATTTTGAGAGAGAGAACACATTCACATCACTCTCACTATTTTTGTTGCAAGTATTCCATTTTATTACTATTGCTGTTGACCTGTTACTGTGTATAATTTATAAATTAAACTTTATTATCAGTATCAGTGTATAGGAAATATGCAGGTGTGGGTGCTCACTGTCGTATCCAACTGTGTGATCCCGTGGTCTATAGCGCACCAGGCTCCCCCGTCCATGGGATTCTCCAGGCAAGGATCCTGGAGTGGGTTGCCATTGCCTTCTCCAAGGTATCTTTCCAAACCAGGGATTGAACCCACATCTCTTGTGCATCTCCTGCATTGCAGGCAGATTATTCACTCAGAATGGCACACAATTTACAACTTATGAATTGTTTATTTTTGGAATTTTTCTCCTCCAAGGGATCTTCCAACCCAGGGATTGAACCTGTGGCTCCTGCATTGACAGGAGTGTTCTTTACCACTGAGCCACCTGGGTAGGAAATATACCCTATAGTATGCATAGGGTATACATATAGTATATATAGAGTTTGATAAAAGCAGAGACTACTGTAGCATGAAAGGAAATGGGGAAACTGAGAGGGAAAAAAGAAAATGGTCACTCCCTTGAAATCCTGGACTAAGTGACCAGTCTGAGAATTAAAAAATAAATTGATTTTAGAAACAGCTTGTCCTGAGCTGTCCAGAGAAGCAGAGCAGGAAGCCTGGCTTCTAGCTGGACTGAGAGCAGCCTGACCCCAGCCAGCCCCATGTTGTGGGTGGTGGGGCTGCCAGACACTGCAGTGAGCAGCCAAGGCTGCAGGGACTGGCTCTTCCGGACAGGGGGACGTCCACTCTCTGGACCGAATCCTCCCAATCTTGACTTCAGAACAGCTCTGGTTGGACACCAGGAGATGCCTGGCCACTTGGAGAAATGGCTGACTCCAGGTCCAAGGAGAAAAATGTATGAAAGCCTAAAGCTTCTTGCCATACCAAAAACCAAAACTCCTGAGATCATGTCAGAAGGATCTTGAATCAGCTCCCACCAGGTAAGAAGGGGACAATTTGAACATAGTTGGGAAAATAACCACAGCGGATCAAAGTGCACCCAACAGGCTTCACTCCCCGAGCTGCCATGGCTGGTGGCCTGATCAAGGACTGCCGTGGGAGTCTTGAGACACCAGAAGCCATGGTTGAGTGCAGGGACCTCCATCCTGACTCAGGAATAGTCACTCAGATAGCTGCTCCATCATCTCTAATCTTCATGATACCAGCAGGAAGATTCCTCACTGTTCCCGGAAGACGTTTCCACTAGACTTGTCAGATAACCCTTGCCAGGTTCTTCAGGACTTTGGGGAGTCCAGTGAGCTCCTAGAAGGGGAAGGGGTAGTCTTAAACAAATTGTGGGTCCAGGCCTAGGGACAGAGGAGAACAGCACCATCCTCCCCCTCAAATCCTACATCCTCGGCCCAAGCCCTGAGTCTTCCATCTTCCAGTGCTCCCCTCTCTCCATAGTCACCACCCACTCCTTTGTCCAGTCCCTGATGGCCGCCACCTGGACCATTGGACAGCCTCCAGTGTGTGTATTCCATCCCCCGTCCCTCCATCCGGAGGCAGACATGCTTCCAGATCTTGTTCTTACCCTGCTCAAAACCTTGCAGCGTTTGCTCAGCGCTCACCCTATTACAGCAGCACCTTCTTGAAGAAAGATTTATGCTTTAAATGACAAATCCATTCAAACAAGGAATGTGTCCTCCTTTCAGTCCTGTGAACACCAGGCACAATGCCACCTCTGCCCTTCTGCTCCTATTGTCCTTCACCTCCTAAGACACCCTCCCCCACTGCACCTGCTCACACCTCGGGCAGGGGGAAGGCTGAGTACCCTGTGTCTCCAGCCAGAGACAGCAGACTGGCCAGGGAGCAGGAGTAGGAGGTGGTCTGCCAGGCTGAAGGAGGGAGAGGCCACAATCAGACCCATTCTGGGCTCTGCAGCTGCTGTCATCCACAACTGCGCTGGCTGCCTGGCCAAGGAATGTCCCCAGAAGCCTCCTTCCTCCTGCCACCCAGCAAATGGCACACAGAGAGGCAGCGGCTCCTTTGAGCTCTCAGCCACCTCTCCCCACCACCTCGAGCTGCCCTCCTGAACCATCTCTACCACCCAAAACCTGCTCCAGCAAGTGGGGGATCTAGAAGCCCATACAGTTCCAGAAGGCCAAGACAAATAGTCCTGCTGTAGAAAACAGCATTCCGAGTGCAGAAATTGACAGACGCCGTGATCACATTTCAGAACAGTTCAATACTTCCTGAAGCATAAGCTCCCGTCACCAGAGAAGGGAAGTGTCTGTGCCAGGCATTTGACGAGTTCCCAAGGAAGCCCTCAAGGGCACAAAGCTGCCTGGCTGCAACCTGTTTCTGAGCCAGGCACCGCCTGAGACATCCTTGAGCTTCCAGGTGACCCCAGAGCAGTGCTCGAGGCCCTGGCCCCGCCCTGTCTCCCAGTGGGAGCACAGAAAGGCAGCAGGCTTGGTCTGCTCTTTGGCTACAACCTGAGAGCAGCTAGGCAGCCACTTCATCCTCAAGAAGCTGAACGAGGCTAGGAAGTGAGGGAGAGAGAAGGCTCAGTACAATCTGTCTCCCTGAACACCCCCCTCCCCCAACCCTGCTCCATTCTAGAAGGGACTCACTCACCCCGGAGCCTCGCCTCGCACTGTGCCTGCAGCGCGGGTCACCAGGGGTATCAGCCGGACAGTAAAGGGATTAGTGTGTCCATCCCAGGGCAGTGAGTTACCAGGCAACAAACAACTAGCTCCTCAACCACAGAACACTAGAGATCAGGAATTACCAGTTGTTGCTCCAGTGAATACCAAAATGCCCCTAGGGGGCTCTCAGAACTCCTCTCTAGAAATAGAAAGTGTATGCTGAGGGCATTCAAGTCTCAGGGCCTGTCTCTTAATACAGTGCAAAGTTAAAGAGCACAAACTCTGGAGTCAGAAGGTGTGGGCTCAGATTCCACTTTTTACGTGCTGTGTGACATTGGACCAGTCACTTGACTTCTCTGCGCTTAGTTTTCCTCATCTGTAAAATGAAGCTATTAATAGTATCTACCTCTTACAACTGCTTCAGAACAATTCACATGGTAATATACTTCTAGGACCTACAACAATACTCAGCACACTGTAAGGACTGCACATGTTGACTAGCTTTGAGGAAGTCAGCAAAACAAAAGTCAAGAGTGGGGGTTCTGAAGATTATGGGAATTTGGACCCTGGTTGTCTGTCCTTTTCTAGTTGTGTGGCTTTGGGCCAGTTATTAAATGCTTTGCACTTCAGGTTTCTCATCTGTTAAAGGGGGGTGATACTAGATAAAAGATTACTAGTAAAAGATACTAGTAAAAGATTAGATGAATCAATGTCTGCAAAATGCTTAGAACAATGCCTGCCCAGCACTGTCGTCACTACTATTATTGTTCTATGTTGACTATTATGATCACTATCATTATCATTTCTCAACTCGGGTTATGGTCATTGTTGCAGATTGAAGGACAGATTTCCCAGGACTTTAGGGCCCAGAAGGTGGTGTCTCCTCTGGTCCTGGGCTTAGGGACGGGCCAACACCCAGCTTGGCTGAAGGGTCCTCATTTGCCTTCGGAGCAGAAGAGGGGCCTGCCCACTGCCAGGACCTCCCCTCTCCCCCCTCCCCCTGCCTCCGGCCAGATTCAAACAGTATAATAGTATTTTGAGTAAAAAGTGAAAGTTTTGTTTTACAATGACTCCCTCCCCCTTCCTTACACCAGAAACTACTGTTAATTATTCCTGGTCCCTTTTCTCTGCATTTGCAGATGTATCTAAGTATCATTTTACTAATGTAGGTCCTACTATACATATTATTATAAGACATTCAACTTTTGCTTAATAATATGTCCTCATCCATGAGGCTGCAGATTATCTATTTGTGTGGATGGACAATTCGTCCATCATCCCCTCTGTTTTTAAGCATCTACGTTTTTTGCTCTTATGAACATTTGTGTGTGTCTTCGTGCACATGTAAGTATTTCTGAGCATGCCATAGAAGAGGAGTTCCTATGCCAAAGGGTTGAAAGAGCCACAACTTACCCTCTACCGATCTCTTTGCTGCTAAGTCACTTCAGTAGTGTCCGACTCTGTGCGACCCCATAGACGGCAGCCCACCAGGCTCCCCCGTCCCTGGGATTCTCCAGGCAAGAACACTGGAGTGGGTTGCCATTTCCTTCTCCAATGCATGAAAGTGAAAAGTGAAAGGGAAGTCGCTCAGTCGTGTCCGACCCTTAGCATGGACTGCAGCCTACCAGGCTCCTCCATCCATGGGATTTTCCAGGCAAGAGTACTGGAGTGGGGTGCCACTGCCTTCTCCGACCGATCTCTTTACCTGACTCTATTTGTACTGATAAAATTTACCATAAATTACAATGTAGACTTGTTTATTGTCTGTTTTCCCATTAAAACATAAGCTTCATGGAAACGGGTTTCTGAGCTGTCTGATTCACTGCTGTGCCCCCAACTCTCAACTACATTAGTATCTGGCACACTGTGGGACTCAGTAAATATTGTTGAATGAAAGAATGGATCAAAAGACTTTTACATTTTCAATGTTGATTGTTGTTGTTTTCATTGCTAAGTAGTGTCTGACTCTTTGCGCCCCTATGGACTGTCACAAAGCAGCCTCCAGGCTCCTCCGTCCATTGGATTTCCCAGGCAAGAATACTGGAGTGGGCTGCAATTTCCTCTTCCAAGGGGATCTCCCCGATCCAGGGATGGAACCCGGGTCTCTTGCATCTCTTGCATTGGCAGGCGGATTCTTTACCATTGAGCCACCTGGGAAGCCCATTTAATGTTGATAAGTGTTGCCAATTTATTTTCCAAAAGGCTGGCCAGTTTATACTCCACCAAGTGATAGGGAGACTGCTTCCCCATCCCTCGACGACACTGGAGATGATCGACCTTTAAACTGATTTTTCTCATCGAGCAGGGGAAAAGCGTTGCCTCCCCCTTTATATTGTTGCTGTACAAGTTCTTCCCGGGCCCTGCCCAGCCTCTCACCATGAGAAGGTGGCAGCTGCTAGACTGCTTTGAGTTCTGTTTGTTCGCAGTGAGCATGCGCAGAGCTACAGGCCTGGCAGCCGCCAGGGAGAGCCGCGTGGAGGCGGGCCTACAGCCCAAAGCGCCGGCAGGAAGGGGTCTGGACACTGTCACAGCTGCTACAGGGGCAGCTGTGGGTGGATAGCGACAGCTGCTATACAACTGGAGGCAGAAGAGAAGCTGTCTGAGGGGGAGGCCTTTGGGAGCCAAAAGGCGGGGCCGAGCATCCATCAAAGGGGACTGTGTGTGCTCGGGAGGGGAGGCTGCCAGGCCCCTCCTCCCAGGGGATGGGAGGTCCCCGAGTGGCCGGTCCTGCCAAACTCTGAGTCATTGACCTTCATCTTCAAAGGTCTTTCCCAGAGACTCAAAGTGATTCTTCCCTCCCAGAGGGATCTGGTGTGACCACGAGTGTCTAAAAGCTTCATTATTGGTCTGGACCATCTTCTCTGGGCCCTTCTGCAGGCCGCAGTAGTTCCCCAGCTTCTCTGGAGTTCTGTACCTCCGAGCAGAAACAGCTCAGGGGCCACAAGGGACCCCGCACCTCTTCAGTGTGCTGCCCTCGGGGGACTCCCCAGGCCCAGGAAGGAAGGAGCAGTGCCTCCACCTCGGAACCCACAGGCCAGGAGGCTGAGTGTCACCTGCACAACTGACCTGGTTTCTTCAACCTGTCTATGCCCTGGGAAGGGTGGTATAGACTTAGGTTGAAAGAGACTTAAGAGATTTAATGACCTAATGCAAGGCATGGATCTGGCCTGAATTCTGATTTGAGTAAACAACTCACAAAAGATAGTTCTATGACCATTGCAGAAATTTTGAATAGGACAGGGTGTTAGACAGTAGTAAGGAATTATTGTTAATTTTGATGGATGTGACAAGGATGTTATTAAGTAATAATTCTTATTTTTCTGGAGATGCAGACTAAAATATTTAGGGGTAAAATGTATGTCTGTAGTTTCCTTTAAAATACTTAAGCAAAAGTGTATGTGAAGCAACTACAGCAAAATGTTAATTATTATTATATGTAGGTGATGGGTATAACCCATCCTCTCAGTTTTTCTGGCTGGTTAACCATTTTCATAATAAAACTTTTAAATAGAAAAAGAAGGGGGGAACGAGGAGGACGGGTAGGGGAAGGCAAAGGGGGAAAGTGTGTGGAGCTTAGCACATAGAGCCTGGGTCAACACTGGTCACTGACCACACAGAAGACCCAGCCAGAGAGCCTTAGACAGTGGTTCTGACACAAGAAAAGCCTTGGGATGAGCCTGCCTATTTCTCTATGTGTCATGAGTAAGCACTTGAAACTTTTTTAATCTAATTTTATTTTTTGAATAATTTTATTTATTTATGTACTCACTTTTGGCTGTGCTGGGTCTTCACCGTTGTTCGGGCTTTTCTCTAGTTGCACAAGTGGGGCCTGCTCTTTAGCTGAGGTGCTCGGTCTTTTCTTCGCAGTGGCATCTCTCGTTGCAGAGCACAAGCTCTAGGGCACATGGGCTTCAGAAGCTGAAGTTCCCAGTCTCTACAGCACACGCTTAATTGTGGCGCATGGGCTTAGTTGCTCCAAGGCACGTGAGATCTTCTCAGATCAAGGATGGAACCCGAATCTCCTGCTTTGGCAGGAGGATTGTTTACTGCTGAGCCACCAGGGAAGCCCCAGCACTTTGAATTTGGAAGGGGGTGGGGGCACCCTCCACAAGAGACCTGGTTTCCAGAACTACAGAGCTGGGTTAAGGCCTCATGTATTTCCAGTAGGGTTAGCCTTCTCCTGGGAACAGGGAGGGACTCCCCAAAGTTTCAAAGCCTTGAGGCTTCCCACCCTAAGGATCAGAGGTCCTCGTGTTGACAGGCTGTTCCCGGTGCAGCCCTGCCTGGTGATGGCCCGCCTGGGCTCTCAGAGCTGGTGCCCAGCGGGAATGGAATCAGTCTGTGCCTTTGTGGGCTTCGTTTTCCAGGAGCCCCAGCCAGGCACCTGATCTGAGACTGTGCTTTAAGAAGTAAGTGCCTTGATTCTGGGCAGAAAAGCTGGAGGCCTGGCTCAGCAGGCCCCGCAGGAAGCTGGAGCCCACACAGCAGTGCAGCCAAGCAGGAGCTAGCCCGTCTGTGTTTGCAAATATCAAGACAACATGGTCCTTCCCAGAAGTCAGAACTGACCCGTATGAGTGCAGGGGAAGTCATCTGCAGATCCGACAGCAGGTGTGGGCTTACCAAGCTGGGTCTTCACAGGAATAGGGCATCCTTTATCAGGCCACCAGCTTCTAGCCCTCTTGGAGGCAGGATGAGGTGCAGTTATATCTGGGGGGCCTTGGCAGGGGATTTCTGATAGACTTTTTTAGAGAAGCTTCAGATTCACAGGAAAATTGAGAGGAAGGTACAGAGTTCTCCTGTACTCTTGCTTCATACAGGCTTAGCCTCCCTGACCATCACCATCCCCCACTGGAGGGGACCGTTTCTTACAGTCGCTGATGCGTCATTAGAGCCCATGGTCCATAGTTGACATTAGAGTTCACTCTTATATATTCTTTAGGTTTTGACAGATGTAAAATGACATCCGCCTTATAGTATCAAACACAGAACTTCACGGCCCTGAACATCCTCTGTGTCCACTTTCCATCACCCCCCAAATCCTAAGATCCTTTTACTATCTCTATAGCTTTGCCTTTTCCAAAATGTCATAGAATTGGAGTCATACAGTATGTCGCCTTTTCAGGTTGTCTTCTTTCGCTTGGTAATATGCTTTAATTTTTCTCCAGGTCCATTCATGGTTTGATAGTTTACTTCTTTCTAAGCATTGAATAACAGTCCTTTGTCTGGATGTATCCATTCACCTTGATTAAATCATTGGCCAGATGGATTATTGAACTCAATCTCAAGCCCCTTACCCTTCCTCCAAGGTTGGGGGATGGGACAGAAAGATCCAAACTTCTAATCACCTGATTGGTACTCCAGGCAACCAGCCCCCATCCTTAGATGGAGATCCAAAACGTGCCTCATTAACATAACAAAAGATACCTTTTTCAGCTTTCTGCACTGCTGAAATTCCAAGGGACTTAGGTGCCAGGCATGGTGAGGAAAACTAAATTCATATCTATTTCTTATTATATTAATAAATCACAATATCACAGTCAAGACAGGCTACCACAAAAAGCTCACACAAAAAGCTGCTGGAGCTCTGGCCTATTCCCCTCCATGCAATGTCTTGCTGACTCAGGTAAACTTTGGCCCTGCCATATCAACACACACTTGGCTGCACCAATGCTTGAGAGGGCAGAGGAGCACAAGAGAAGATGACTTTTCGGGGCCTCAGAAGTGGGACACACGATCCTTGTGCTTGTAGTAATATTTCACAGGCAGAAATGCCACTTGGCCCTTCCTAACTGCGAGGGTGATACAGAGTGCGGGATCCTATGGATTCCAGAGGAAAGAAGCAGCTCTGGAATGTGTACATTGAGGAGAAGTGTCCTTCCAGGGAGACAGTAGATGTGAAAGAAAGGAAGAAGGCGGAGGAGCCTGCTGTGCTGGAAGAAGATAGATCACTTGAAAAATCTTTTCCAAATGTGAAGTTCTATTTTTCTATGATGCTTTCAGTGTTCTGAGAATGCTTTCAATTGCTAAGTGCTTCTGTTTCCATGAGGTTCCATAGCTCCTGGCAGGTATATTCATAATTAAGGCTGTAACGCCACCATGGCAGCACCCCAGAGGTCTCTGGATGCTGGACTTCCAGATAAAGCAGGGTGCCTTGGGTGATGCTGGCAGGAAGAGCCCGAGCTCAAACCAGGGGAGGGACTGGGGCTGCAAGCATTTAGATGAGTCCAGGGCAAGAAACAGCCTTCTTCTCAGGTCAGAGTGAGGCAGAGCAAGGACAGTTACTGCCTCCAGACAGAAAAAGAAGAACGGATTCAATTCCATATCCCGGACCCGTTCCAGCCCATGATTCAGTGATTGTACAGCAGGGTAGCAGCTGCTACGGCGCCAAGTGTCTAGATGCCAATCTGGTGCTAATCAAGGCATATTCCCCCCCAACCCCCACCGCGTCTCCCTACTCCTTCAGGGCACCCTCATATCTGCAGCGAGGGTACAGGACACCAGAGGAGTGATCGCCCCATGCCAGGGGGCACCCTCCTCCTTGCAGCAGCAACCTAGAAGGAGACTCCAGGGAGCAAGAAAGATAGAGGTTGAGCCAATCAGCACAGGCTCCTGAGGTGGGCAGCCCCCGCCGCCCTCTCCTTGTGAAAAGGAGGGTCACCCTCTGCCCAGCTCTCAACCCTGGAGGCTCCCAGGTGTGCCTCCTTCCCTGGCCTGCAGCTCTCTGCTCTCCGAGCCCATTTTAGCTGAGATATCACCATTAGGGGAGTACCCCGGAGAAGTCCCTAATGGGGTCAGAGTGCTGGCATGGAATGCTGCTTCTTTCTTGTGGGGACAGATGGGATTGATGGCCATTGTTCTGAGGTTAAGTCACTGGGCATTTTGCTGAAAGATAAATTGCATATCTGCCCCGAGGGAGAGTGAATCACGTCAATAATTCCCTTGCTTAAAGCTCATTGATTTAGGATCTTCCTCGAGGTTGTTTTTTAATAGATAGATTAAAGAATAATTTTTTTTAAAAAGACAAAAGGGCATAGATATTGAGTTTCCCCTTGAACGGCAACCTGCTCCAGTATTCTTGCCTGAAGAATTCCATGGACAGAGGAGCCTGGTGGGCTGTAGTCTGTGGGGTAGCAAAGAGTCAGACATGACTGAGCAGCTTTCACTTGGCTTAGAAGTTTCATCCTCAACTGAACTTAGTCATGTTCAACTCTTTGTGACCCCATGGACAGCGGTACACCAGGCTTCCCTGTCCTTCACTGTCTCCTGGAGTTTGCTCAAATTCTTGTCCATTGAGTTAGTGGTGCCATCCAACCATCTCATTCTCTGTCACCACCTTCTCCTCCTGCCCTCAGTTTTCCCCAACATCAGGGGCTAGGGCCCTCCTTGGTTTGTTCAGGCTGCGGCTTAGGGGCATCCCTAGGGAGCAGGGTGGAGAGAGAAGATAGAAGGGGTGGGGGAGAGAGAGGGAAAGAGAAGAAGAGAAAGTGATACAGTGAGCTGTAACCTGCAGCCCTGCACCAGGTCTTCAGGCATCCACTCAAGCCCTTCACCCAGCAAATGGGTACAGTGGCAGGGAAGATGCCCCTTCGAGTGCAAGACGGTTGTCTGTGACAGAGCAGGGGATGAGCCCATTTTCTAAGGTTGCCCAGGGCTCCATCCCTCAAGCCTGCTGCCCCTTTCACGTTTCAGTGTTTTGCAGGGTGCCTGAGCCTCCACGTCATAGGAGAGCCACAACCCACACTCGAGAGGAGGGACATGGGGACCAGCATCTGCATCCTTGGACCCAGGCATCAGGCTGAGGCTCTGAAAGGCTGCTGTGAATGCTGAGCCAGCAGTCCCTAGGTCCCCATCCTGCAGTTCTGGAGCCGGGACCAGGCAGACACCCAGGAGGCCCCATGGGCATGGAGGAGGGCCCATCAGGGCACAACAACCTGGCCTCAGCAACAGCAAGCCCTGCCTCCCACCCAGGAAGTTCAGGACCCAGGCAGAAGCCCTGGCCTCCCCTGGCCTCAGTCCCGCTAAGCTGCACAAAAGACAGGGTGATGGTTAGTGGCTAGACCTGCTGGGACTCCTCATCTGGCTGGTAAAAAGCTGCATGAAGCATTTTACAATGCAGCCAAACCTGTCATCGCTTCCTGGGCATCTCAGAGGAACAGGCCCTCAGATCTGATTAAGCTCATCCTCCCTTACCAGAGGTGGACACCTCCCTCTGGCTATGCTCCGGCAGGAGCCAAGGAGAGGAAAGGAAGTGTGTGTTTGTAGGGAAGGCTGGCCAGCTGCAGGGTGGAGCAGAGGGACGGAGCGAGACTGCCTTCTGTGGCTGCAGCCCCAGGCCCTATGCCTAAATTCTTAAGTGTCTTTCATTTCCCAAAATGTCCAAGGAAATGGGCCATCCAAACCACCACCTCCAAAGCACAGAACTGAGGGTTCCCAGGTATCCTCAGCTCCAGGCTTGGGCAGCGCCTTCTCAAATGTCTCAAATAGTCTCCCCTTTACTCACCTCCTCTCCTCCCTCCCTGTCACCCCCAGCTGCTCTCCCACACCTGGTCAGCTGTCCAAGGCAGCTTTTAAGAGACTGCTAAGATCTCTAGGGCCCCAGGAACTGCCTTCAGCGTGCAGATATAAGAGGAGTTGGAAATCAGTTTTACTGAGTTCTATTTAAAAGTGGAAGCTTACAGGACACAGTTTTCCAGCTGGAAAAAATCTGCTTGCTGACTTAGGTCAGACATATGGTGGGGTGGTCTCCTGATCACTGCGAGACACCCCCAGGCCCACCACCCACCAGGCTCCTTACGGATGGCCCTGTCCGGAAGAGCGTCCTTCCATGACCCCACACCAAGTCAGTACTCTGTCCAATATTGTATGAAGCCAAAATCCACAGGAGGCCCTGGCCCCAGGACCTTCACTTAGAAGGTCTCATCAGCCAGAAATTCAGCTGTGTAAGAAATGCAGGCTGGGCTGATCAGCAGACTGTCAGAGGAAGGCCCTGCGGGCAGGTCTGAAGGCTCTATCCACCCAGGAGACTCCATTATTCCTCCCCAACAACTCAGCCCCCCTAGGAGTAAAGCTCTGAGAGGGAGAATTCCCTCATGAGGGGAGGGGAGGAACCCGAGGTCAGCTGAGATGCTACGTGGCCCGGCGTGGCCAGGCCTTTCCACAGACAGCTGCGTGCCAGGGCGAGCGGCCCATTGCCGTTCCTCCTCTAATTATACAGTGAGAGCTAAAGTGCACGTCTGGCCCAGGAATCACAGCTTCATCCAAAGCAGGTTATCTGAGGAAGTTACCTGTCTCAGGCAGCCCTGGGCAGAATGAGGGCGGCAAGCTGACACGGCCAGACAAGAGTCTGGGTGCGTTCCCAGTCCCACCACCAGTCCGTCTGCTCACAGCACCCCTCACCCACATGCCCCCGTCTCCCCACTGCAGGGAGCTCATGCCCACAGCAGTCTCAGTTTCCCCCAAAACTCAGATTGTGAGTCCAGGCCTTCACTCTGCCAGAACAAAATAACCATAGACTGGATGGCTAAGACAACAGACATTTTATTCCTCCCAGTTTCAGAGGCTGGGTGTCAGCATGGTCAGATTCTGGTAAGAAGCCTCTTCCTCGATGGCAGATGACCTTCTCACTGTGTCCTCACATGGTAGAGAGAGAGGCAGCTCCAGTCTCTACCTTGCCTTGTTGTTGTTTTTCAGTATCTCAGTCATATCCAACTCTTTGCAACCCCACGGACTGCAGTACCCCAGTCCTTCACTGTCTCCTGGAGTTTGCTCAGACTCATGTCCATTGAGTCGGTGATGCCATCCAACCATCTCACTCTTTGCCACTACCTTCTCTTCCTGCCCTCAATCTTTCCCAACATCAGGGACTTTTCTGGTGAGTCAGCTCTTGGCATCAGGTAGCCAAACTATTGGAGCTTTAGCTACAGCATCATTTCTTCCAATATTCAGGGTTGATTTCCTTTCCAATTGACTGGTTTGATCTCCTTGCTGTCCAGGGGATTCTCAAGAGTCTTCTCTAGCACCACAATTCAAAAGTATCAATCCTTCGGCACTTAGCTGTGGAATTGTTGGACCCCGTGGTCCAACTCTCACATCCATACATGACTACTGGAAAACCATAGCTTTGATTATATGGACATTTGTCAGCAAAGTGATGTCTCTGCTTTTTAATACACTGTCTAGGTTTGTCATAGCTTTACTTCCAAGCAGCAAGTGTCTTTTAATTTTGTGGATGCAGTCATGGTCTGCAGTGATTTTGGAGCTCAAGAAAATAAAATCTGCCAACACTGATCCTATCATGGGGGTCCTGACTTCATGACCTTCTCTAAACCTAATGATCTCCCAAAGGCCCCACTTCCAAATACCATCACCCCAGGGGGGTAGAGCTTCAGCATATAACCTTGGGGGACACCTGCGGTCAGTCTACATCAGCCTGTGGCTCTTTCTTCCCAAACACACATCTTTCTTCTGGACCTTTCTTCTAAGTGCCAGGCCCTCTGCTTGTTCTGCCTGATGGAAGCAGGGAATCCAAAGTAACACCAGGGGTGCAGAAAGGGCAGGGACAAAGCAAGCCCAGATACAGGGCCTGCCTCAGAGCAACACCTCTCCTAGCACTGGCCAAGTTGATCATCCCTTGCTGTACTTCCTGCCAGTCCCACCCTCTAACCATGTCCAGACAGCCTGTCCTTGTATGTTGCACGTACAGCTTCATTTTTTGCTCTCATGGTGGGTAGCATGGTCCTCACAGATGGCACTCGGACCTGGTCACGAGGGAGGAGGAGCAGCATCCCTGGCCTCCCTCGGGAATAGATCTCACAGAGTTTGACTCCTTCGGCTATCAAAGCGATTGGCCAAGATTGTGTGTGTGTGTGTGTGTGTGTGTGTGTGTGTGTGTGTGTGTGTACCACACGCTGGGCTTGGCCCCTGGAGGGTTTGCTCAGAATGACCGTTCATGTCCTCTCTGACTGCTGCTGCCACGTGCCCATCTTCCCGGTTCCTGGGAGAGGCAGGGACAGAAGCAGAACTAGTGGGTTCCTCGGCCTGATCCCTTGGGAACCCCATCTAGTTTCTCTTCTGCATGAAGGCCAAGTTTCCACGGCCGGCTGGGGCTGGGGTGCTTGGAGCCTCTGACCCCTCATGAGTGAAATATTCCTCCCACCCCTGGGCTTGGGATTCTTAAGACAAAGTCCCAACAGACATGCCTCAAACTGATGCGCACTTTGGTTTCTCCCTGGCTGTCTTGGGAAGGTGAGGGACCTAACAGAGAGGCCACAACAGCCCCAGAGAAGAATGAATGAGGTCAGGGTCTGGGCTTGGTACCCAGGAAGGCAGGAGGTCTTTCAGGAGGGTCAAGAGTCCAGTCCCTGGGCCCTGCTGGGAGTTGGGGGGACGGATGGTGGGGAGGGTTGTGGTTTCTGCTTTTGCCGAGGCAGCAAGGGCCAAGAAGAAGTTTAGTTCAGGGCCCTTCCCGTGGTGAGCCTGGCAGAGTGTCAGGGCCTCCTGTTTACCAGGACACACCCATGACCTTGGGAGCCAGAAAGAGCAGGGTGTAGTCCTGTGGGCTTCTGTGTCTGCCTTTTAAAATAACAGCTGCAGCCGCTTCTGACCCGTGTCCCTTAGAAGTCCCGCCCTGTCCCGTGAAGGGCAGGCCTCATATCCCTCGGGGTTGTAGGGGCACCATTCCAGATCTGTTCTCAACTGAAGAAAAGCTCAAGGGCAGTGTGACAAGACAGCTGGACATACACCAGGACACAAATCACACAGAGGCAGGCACCCTTTACACACACACACACACACACACACGGGTCACAGTTCATTTTTCTTAAAAAAGAACTGAACTAAATGGTTCTCAAATGCGAACAGCCACTAGCAATTTGAAAAACATTTTCTTTCACCTTTTTGGGATCGAGGCCAGGTTACGCCATTCCTGAAGAACCAAGTTTGGGTCACATAAGGCTCTTTCTTCCCTTTTGATGTATTACTTTCCTTAAAAATAAAGGAAATTAGATTCATATACTCTCAACAGTGAAGAATGCTCTCTCTTTCTTCCAAAGTGGCTGGGTCCATTCTATTTAATACTTGGGGAAGCCAAATGGGCCAAATCTTCATGAAGACAGGAAAGGAGACACTTCTCATTTCTAGCCTGGCCCAATAAATTACAGTGTGGAAGACAAGCAGTGCTGCTGCCCGAAGGGATATTTCTGGGAATATCCAAGACTGACCTTTCCAGGTTAGTTCTGGAGAGACGTGAAAACTCCTGGTGGAGCATATCACAATGAAAGGCCAAGGGCAGAATGAAGGGTCATCACAGGACAATGGGGTTTCATTGTCCCATAAAAGGATAATGCAAGACCTTTCAGAGGTGAGAGGTCATTTCAGGTTGGGATGTCCGGGTAAGACTTTATAGAGGAGATAAAATTCTGGCTGGCCTGAAAGATGTGCACTGTTTGGACAGATCAAAAGAAGTGAAGAAAGCATTCCAGGAGAGGGGGCTTCCATGAGCAAAGGCAAGGAGACCAGGATTCTTTGAAGGGTTCCCGGAGTTTGAAGTTCAATGAATGGACCAGTTGGACCAAAGAAAAACATTTGGGAGGAAATGATGGGAAGATTCCCTGCAAAAAGGAATGGCAACCCACTCTAGTATTCTTGCTTGGAGAACTCCAAGGACTGAGAAGCCTGGTGGGCTACAGTCCATGGGGTTGCAAAGAGTCAGACACAACTGAGACACTAACTCTTTCACTTTCACTTTCAATGCAAGAAGAGGTGTTGAACTTTGTATCCACTAGGCAATGGGGGTGGAAAGGGACAAAAGAGATACATCTGACTAATATGCTAGGACAATAGACATCAGCAGGTGACCCAAAGGGGACAAACTCATAAAGCACTTTCACATACAAATCAAGCTGAAGAAGATTTTCCATTAAGGTTCTGAGCAGCTCCAACATCAGCTTATAGCTGAGGCCTGCCTAGCTAGGGAGAAAGATGAGCATATTCCTAAATCATGCTCCTCTTTGTAATAGCGCTAGGTGACAATTTCTTATCTGTCTATTCAAAATTTTTATTGACTTAGTATGGAAATACATTTCCACTTTTTTTTCATTTAACATTTTAAATGAGATTCCAGATCCTCAAAACTATCATCACTGTATTTTTTAGTATGACAAGTTCAACGTCAATCCTCCTACTAGATGGTGAGCTCCTCCAAACCCAGAAACTCTCACCTGTGCCTCCCAGACCATACCCTAGACAGAGGCTGGCAGAGAGAACTAAATAGCTACACGGTTTGTGGAATCAGATAATATTATCTTCATTAACACACAGTTGGCTCTAGTCAAGGCATCATAAATGACTGAGTGCGCTTTGGGCGTTAAACTATAAAAAAGGATAGCCTTCATTTACCTTAAAAATAAACTTGAATATGTGAGATCTAAATAGAAATGATACAAATGAACTTATTTACAAAACAGATACACAGACTTTGAGAACGAACTTATAGTTACCAAAGGGGAAGGGTGGTTGGAGGGAAGGGATGGTTAGGAGTTTGGGATGGACACTGCTGTATTTAAAATGGATAACCAACAAGGACCTATTATATAGCACAGGGAACTCTGCTCAATGCTATGTGGCAGCCTGGATGGGAGGGGAGTTTGAAGGAGCCATTCATATACAGCCATACATGTGTGGCTGAGTCTCTTCGCTGTATCACCTGTACACCGATATAAAACTTAAAAAGTCTAAAAATAAATTAATAAACTTCATTGTCAGTCCCTCTAATCTGCAAACTATTTTTTTTAAAGAGAAGGCTAACTCCGGACTTTCATACTAAAAATACGTTTAGCAAATCTTTGTGGCCAAGAACGTCTTTGAAATGGGTAAATGCCTAGAGTCCATCAAATGGACTGCCTTCAGGTCATGTGACTGACGCCAAGGACACAAGAATGCCTGTCATTCCTTCTGGGAACACCACCCTCCTGCAGACATTGAAAGTGCTTATAGAAACCAGTGGATAAACCTGCAAACCCCCAGCTAATCTTATAAAACATCCTTGTCACGGGAGTGGAGCGGGGTTGGGGTTGGGGGCGGGGTGTTTCCTGGAAAGTATACCCCGGAATGGAGACGGCATGTGGGAAGTTTCTTAGGGAGCACCTTCAAGTTGCCCACCTATGGAGAAGGAAAGAAACAGGATTGGATGGCAGGAGAAGCTGGGCTGACAGCAATCCCAGTAAGACATCAGCTGACCCCATGGGGAACACTGAAGTTGAGGTGGCCTCAGAGTTGTCCCCAGCTGAGGCAAGGGCCTGGCCTGTCTACCTTCCCCCACTGATCAGGGGCTGGATATGGGGTGCACCCTAGAAGGGGCACAACCATAAGCAAGGCAGCTTCCTCCAGCAGAAGGCGATTCCCAGAGAGGCTGTCCACCAGCTGCACTCAGGGAAACTGGGGGTTAAGTCCCCCTGTCCTGGGGTGGGAGGTTTGGTGGAGTACATTATCTTCTTGAACGGTCTGTGCAGGTACCCAGGTGCACCTAGGACAGCCAGATGCTCAGAGACCAGAGAGGGAAGCCGCAGAGTTCCTGAGGGATCTGACCACATCTTGACTCTGCCATTTACAATCTATCAGCTTACATTACTATTGAACTTGCCAAGTCTCAGTTTCTTCATCCATAAAATGGGAGTAATAATACCTACCTACTAGGGTTTTCTTATGAGGATCACAGAAGTGTAAGAAATATTCTGGCACAGTACGACAAATGGTGCTGGTAACCGGTGACCACAGTAACTATTGTTATTTTAGCAGCTGTGGCAGCAAGGAGGAGTCCCTGGTATTGGTATCAGATGCCCTCAGGTGGGAGTGCTGCCAAGTCTGGGTCTAGAGCCTTTAGGCATATGGACCACTGGGCTCTGGGAGGTCTGTGAGGGTGACTAGTCATCTCCTTACATCTCAGGCCAGTGTCCTGCTGGGATCAGAGACACTGCAGCAGAGACATCAGCAGGAACAAAGGACCATACTGGGGAAGGGGTTTTGACTCTCTTTGCCAGCAAAGCACATGGCAGCCTCCATGTGCCAGTTACCAAGACATGCGTGGGCCATGGGGGCGGGTGGGGTAGTCTCCCTGCAGCCTGCTGGCAGCCCCTGTGCTGCTGGCCGGTCCAAGGCGGGGTGACCGCATGACAGATTAGGAGTGTTCGCATTCACCGTTTCCTCTTTCAAACAGTCAGCAAGCAGAAAACCACCAAGCTGGGATGACTTCTGAGCACATGGGAAGATCAGAGTGGAAGACCACAGTCGTGGCCACCAGGAACAGATTCTGGAGCTCTGATCCCCAGTCCTGATTGTGAGCTTCCCTTGGGCTATGACACGGATCTAACTGCAGCTGGTGAAGAAGTCACTCATTTGTGGGGGAAGGGGGAGCAGGAAGGCAGTGATATTTTGTGGGTGGCCCAGTGGTGTTTTTGTGCATGCTTAGCCAAAACTGCAAAGTGGTCTTGCTGGGTCTATCTTAGCCTGGCCTCAGGGTGCCCTGTGAGGGGCTGGTATCCTGTAAGCTTGGAACACTGCAGACTGTGAATGGGAGGCCAGCTTCCAAATATCAGGGGCTGCTCTGGTTTTGTTTCTCTCCAGGTTACTAAATCTCTCTATGTCAAAGTTTCTCCATCTGCAATATGGGAATAAGAATACCTGCCCAGAGGATGATTTTGAAGAACAAATAAGATAATATGGAGCTCAGAGCAGGAGCCCACTGTGTGGGTCTCTGTGCTACCCCACTAGAATCGCATGTGGCAGCTGCTCAAACATCCATTTTATATAGATTAAGAAACTGAAATAGTGAAAATCAGAGGTGAAACAGCCATCCACCAAGGCTGCAACTGAGACTCCCATTTGGAGTCACGGCCCCGGCCAGCAGGGCTGGCACCTGAGATGAGTATCCTCCAGCGGCAGGTAACTAACGGTGGGGTGATCGATGGATGCAGAGGGTCAGGTTCAGTCCACAATGGGGCCAGAGCTCCGCCCCGGGGAGCAGGGGCATGGCCACCATGGGACCTGGGAGGCGGTGGTCACCATGGGGACTTGATGCCTGGGTTTTTCTTGGCAGCTTTCACACTGAGTTTAGGGAGAGTGAGCAGCCTCAGATGTGGAATCCAGGGAGTAGCCCAAGGAGATGAGGACAGCCTGACTCTGAGCCAGGGATAGAATCAGAACCAACTGCTTCTGGTTCCCACACATAATCTTGTCTGATAATAGTAGAGTTAATCATAAGTGAGATTTCCAGAATAAAGCCCACCCAGACAGAGTTCCCCAAATTATACCCTCTCTGTGGTAATTGCAGAGCTGTTCAGGACCTACATCTGGCTTATAGCACAATTCTATGAGGACCAGATAAACTGCCACCTCTCATTTGATGGAACAAAAGGAAAATTATACACTCTGATGGCCTGGCTTCCCCAGCTTGAGGCAATGGAAAGGCGTCAAGCAGACAGTCACAGGTCAGTGCCATCTCAGCTGTGTGGATCTGAGAAGGCATTCAGCCTTCATGTGCTCAGCTGCAAAATGGGAATAACAAAGTTACCTATTGCCCCAGACTGCTGCCAAGATCAAATGCCATATTCACAAGTGAGCAGATAAAGATCTCTAAAAAGAATTATAAAATTTTGAAAATTAAAATGTTTTCTACATAATGATTTTGTTGTTATTGAGCAAAAATGAAAAGGTCACGTTTTAACAAGAGTGTTCTATGGCGTTATCCTTAACGCTCTTCCACAGAAAGTGAAGTCACTCAGTCGTGTCAGACTCTTTGCGACCCCATGAACTGTAGCCTATCAAGCTTCTCCGTCCATGGGATTTTCCAGGCAAGAGTGCTGGAGTAGATTGCCATTTCCTTCTCCAGGGGATCTTCCCGACCCAGGAATCGAACCCGGGTCTCCCACATTGCAGGCAGATGCTTTACTGTCTAAGCCACCAGGTTTGCTAATGATGGTTATCTCAGGACGCTGCAATTTTACAAGTCACCAAAGAAAGTCTTTGATGTCAGAGTAAGTGAGCTCTGCTTCCTGAGGTAGAGAAGTTGTGGTGGTGGTGGTTTAGTTGCTAAGTTGTGTCTGATTCTTTGTGACCCTATGGACTGTAGCCTGCCAAACTCCTCTGTCCATGGGATTTCCTAGACAAGAATGCTGGAACGGGTTGCCATTTCCTTATGCAGGGTATCTTCCCAACCCAGGGACTGAACCTGCGTCTTCTGCATTGCAGTCAGATTCTTTACCAACTGAGCCCCAGAGAAGTTGACTCATTGTGTATTATTTGACAGATCCATTCATCAAAGATGTACAGAGGGTCTGCTTTGTTGTTGTAGCCTCAGTTGTAGGAGCTATAGATGAAACTTGGGTAAGAAAGCCACCAAGGGGTCCTTGAAACCAACTCCCCAGGCTGCACTGTGACCAAATTTGCTCTGCTCTGGTCCTGACCACCCACAGCCCCTGGCAGGCCGGCAGCTGCCCCAGATCTCCAGCAGGGCCCATCCTCACAGTGGCCAATATCTCTGCCCCTCAAGAAAGAGGCCCGGTGACTGCAGCCTAGGGCCAAGAGTGGCTGGAATCAAGACAAGGCAGTTGCTACTAAAAGGGTCCCCTGATCATAGGAGGGTCTTCATCCTGAATGAGGCAGAGTTCAAGTTCAGTGAGCTTTCCTCTTCACACAGACCTGGGGCTGAACAGAGCTCATGCTTAGATCTATGATTCTTTCCAAGAGCAATTCCATATAGCCCCACCTCTACAGAGTGAATCTCCTCCCCTACTTGAGGGAAGCCCCAGCCATTTCCCTGAGCAGACATAAAGTATTCTGACGCCAGGCTGATCTGCCCTTCCATTTTCTTTCCATCTGCCCAGTTAAGTAGTCTGGGAGTCACCAAAATCCTTGGCAGTCTACTTCTCAGGCTGAATTATTTAGTGTAACTCTAGCCCAATGCCTTTGTTGGCCTGGCAGGATAATTCAAGTCTAGTTGCTGATCAACAGAATAATTCATGTTGGTCTTTGGGCTTGTGAAAGTGTGAAAGTGTTAGTTAGTCACTCAGTCGTGTCTGACTCTTTGTGATCTCAGGGACTGTGTGCCCCACCAGATTCTTCTGTCCCAGGGATTCTCCAGGCAAGAATACCGGAGTAGGTTCCCATTTCCTTCTCCAGTGGATCTTCCCAACCCAAGGATCAAACCCAGGTCTCCTGCATTGCAGGCAGGTTCTTTACCATCTGAGCCACCCGGGAAACCCCTTTCGGCTTTAGGATCCTATATATGGCTTCCCAGGTGGCGCTAGTGGTAAAGAACCCGCCTGCCAAAGCAGAAGACAACAGAGACACGGGTTGGATCCCTGGGTCAGGAAGATCCTCTGGAGGAGCAAATGGCAACCCACTCCAGTATTCTTGCCTGGAGAACCCATGGACAGAGGAGCCTGGTGGGCTACAGTCCATGGGGTCTCAAAGAATCGGACACAAATGAATAACTAAACAACCAGTGTGTGCATAAGAAATAGGACCCAAGACAGAGTCATCCACCTGCCCCTCAAACTGACCACTTAATCCCTCAAGACCTTGAAGAAGCTTTCCTGATTTCCCCCTGTACTTGCTAGGTCAGGTCACATTCTTGAGATCGTTTATACTCTTGTCCACATAACCCCTAGAGGGGTTGCTCATCCTGCTAGGCAGGCAATCAAAGAATTGCTTTCGCCAGAACTACTCTGCTGAATATAAATGTTGCTGAGTGGATGAAAGGGAAGGGCCATGTGCCTGGGTGAGTTCACTAAGGAACAGTCCAGGAAACACTGCCTAGTCTTCTAGGGTCGCCTCTGGGGCATCAAGTCACACTCTGTTCTGAGAACTCCCCCAGTGGTACTGCAACCTGGCCCAGTGTCGGCCTCCACCTCTTTTCCAGCACCAGCCAAACGGCTGGAGGTCAAGTCTTACATGACAGTGAAGCTGGGGTCCCTGTCCCAGCACCCAGATCTCCACTCACTCCCACGGCTCACCCGACCACATGCCCTTGTGACCAGCGGCCCAGAACACAATGCCTAGTGAGCCTGGCCCCGGGGCCCTGACTCCCCAAGCTGGAGCCCATAAAACCAAGAGCGTCAGGCAGCATGGTGGTCTTTCCTCTGGCTATTTCAAAAATACCTAGAAAACTCTCTACCTCCAGCTAGAAATTATGTTGCGATGGGAGGTTGGAGAGGAACAGAAGAGAGGTCAGCCCTGGGGTAAGAAGATGCACTTCTGGCAGAGTCGGTAGGGCAAGAGGTAGAAAACCCCAGTGGCTCTATGGCTTCCATGTTCCATGTCACTGAGAAGCCTGAGGCCAAGAAGACCACAGCCCTACTTGTCTCTGCTTTGGTCAGTCTGCAACTGGACTGTTTGGCTTTTGATTTTCCAGGAGATCTGGAGCTCACGCTTTCAGGATCCCCCTGTTCAGAGGAGGGCTAGGGAGGACTCTCCCTCCCAACCACATCTGGGAGGGAGAGTCAAGCACTGACCTGCGGATGACTGGCTCAGAGGGTCTTACACACTGAACTCAAACCTCCCCAGGGCAGCAGACAGCAGAGAGCAGGGTAAGGCCCAGGCTGCAGGGCTGAGACCCCTAGGTCAACGTTCCAGGAAAGTGGCCTTTCTCTAGGAAAGCTGGAAACAGTGCTTTTATAAATGAGCAATGCCCTGTCTTTGGAGGAGTCTAGGCAAGAGCAGAATTCTCTGGAAGGAACTCATCAGTGGGAACTTGGACTCAGTTGACTTGGACATCTCTCCCACTCAAGGAGCCCTGGGTTCTGAGTCTGTAGATGGGCTGAGTTGATTACTGAGGGAGGGTCTGGCAGCAAACCTCCTGCCCCCGCAGGGCATTCCTGAATGGCTTTCATCGCTGGGCTGTGATGGGAGAACAGTAATCCCAGGCTCAGACCAAAACATCTTGTGGTGGGGTCTGTGCTGTGAATACATCCTTCATCCCTCCTGCCACCCTTCCAGCTCCCCATAAGGACTCACTGGGCTGGTGGCAGGGGGCAGGAGGGGGAGTGGAGGCTTGCCCAGCACCAGCCCCAGCCCCAGCTGGGGTGTGTCAGGCCTCTGTTAGAGGGGGCAGCTGGCATCTGGGACTGTCTAATGTGACTTCCAGTTGCTTGGAATCCTCCCTAATAGCCATGACTTCCGGGGGTTCTATGAAGGAACCGCGAGAGACCATGGCCGTCTTGATGCCTCTCCAAGATGTTAATCTTAGGAGCGATGACGTTTCAGATGAAGTCACTTCTAAGAGAAACCATTTCCCATTTTTTTAGTTCCTGAATAAACTAAAAGTTTAAATAGTTTAAGGAATTCACTAGCTATCTGGATTAACTAATTAACAACTAAGCAAGCGGTTGGGGTCTCAATTTTCTCATCTGATAAAGATCATATAATCCAGAACTGACAGTCTGTGATCCTAGAGCTGGTTCTACATAATGTGTGTGTGTGTGTGTGTGTGTCTATGAGTGTGTGTGTGTGTGTGTCTGTGATTTCCCATATGCTCATGTTTAATCATTGGCATGGGCTTCCCAGGTGGCTCAGTGGCAAAGACTCTGCCTGCCAGTTCAGGAGACTTAAGAGATGTGGTTTGATCCCTGGGTCAGGGATCCCCTAGAGGAGGAAATGGCAACCTGATCCAGTATTCCTACTGGAAAATTCCATGCACAGAGCTGAGCCTGGTGAGCTACAGTCCATGGGGTCGCAAAGAGTCTGCTACAACTGAGCGGCTGAGCACAGGCAAGGACAGTCATTGGCACAGGTGCCTCCATTAGCCAATGAAACAGCACACTCAGGGCCAGTGACTCCACCTTTGGTTCTGGGCTGGAAATGAAACAAAGAAAGTCACCTCTACCTGTTGGGACACTGAGAATGTTAACTCCTCCAACTTCCAATTCACTGGACTAAAGCTATCAAGCCTAGTTTCCTAACTGGTTGTGTGGAAGGCAAAGTGATCTCTTATAAAAGATACTGTGGAGGGAGCTTCTAGCTTTGGGTACATGTACCTAAGTTCATGAACATGCACACATAGAGATACTTCTAGGTACAAGTTGTTTTTGAGGGCACAAACCATATCTGATTCTACTTGATATTTCTATTAATGCTGCTGCTGCTGCTAAGTCGCTTCAGTCGTGTCCGACTCTGTGCGACCCCATAGACGGCAGCCCACCAGACTCCCCCATCCCTGGGATTCTCCAGGCAAGAACACTGGAGTGGGTTGCCATTTCCTTCCAATGCATGTAAGTGAAAAGTGAAAGAGAAGTCATTCAGTCGAACTGACCATAAGACCTGGCACAAAGCATTTGATCAATAAACAGTTGGTGATGAATGATGAAATAAAAGAATAATACTGATCCTCCTCTACTTACTATGGGTTTATGTCCCAATAAACCTGTAAGTTGAAAATACTGTAAGAAGAAAATGTATTTAATAAACTAACCTACCAAATCTCATAGCTTAGCATAGCCTAACTTAAACACCCTCATATCATTTACATTAGCCTATAGTTGGGCAAGATCATCTAAAGCAAAACCTGTATTATAACAGTGTTGTCCATCTCATGTGATTGAATACTGAATTGAAAAATAGAATGGGTCTGGGTACAGAGTGGCTGTAACTGTGTTGGTCGTTTACTCTCGTGATTGTATGGTTGACTAGGAGCTGCAGCGGCCACTCCATGGTAACATAAGAGTGTGTCACTGCATATCACTAGCCCTGAAAAAGATCAAAATTCAAAGTATGGTTTCTACTGAATGTGTATCACTTTTATACCATTGTAGAAGTTGAAAAAGCAAAAGTTGAAACGTGTGAAGTCTGGGACCATCTGTACTCATAAAACCCACTGGGGTTTTATTGCCAGTGTACTGAAAACATAGCATACCCTGATCCAGCTACTGCTCAGCTCTTTAACTGTGAATGTTTAGTTAATAACTAAAATAACTTAAGAACTTTATATTGGAGAGAGCGAAGGGGCCTGAGGCTTGGAGGGGAGCTGAGTTCTTATTTTGCTACTAGTGATCTGAGTGACCTTGGGAAGCACCCCCAGACTCCAGGGACCTCAGTTTTCCATCTTTATCCTTTTGTTAGTTTAAGCTTTCCATCTTTAAAACAAGGAGCTTGAACTGAATGACATGTGGTCTCCATCCCACTTCTGGCAGTAATAGAAATTTAAAACAACAGTGAGTGTGTGCATGCTCAGTCGCTCAGTTGTCTGACTCTTTGCGATCCCATGGACCATAGCCCACCATGCTCCTCTGTCCATGAGATTTTCCAGGCAAGAATACTGGAGTGGGTTGCCATTTCCCTCTCCAGGGGGTCTTCCCAACCCAGGGATCGAACCGAGAACTCCAGAGTCTCTGTTGTCTCCTGCGTTGGCAGGCAGATTCTCTACCACCGAGCCACCTGGGAAGAACAATAGTATTTTACAGGAAAAAAAAAATCTTAATTCTAATAATGGCATTGACTTTTAAATTGTAAAAATCTGCCTGCATGATCTTTGTTTTCTATTTATGAACCTGAATTCCCTTTTTTTTTTTTTTTTGGTTATTGTCTAAGAAGCAGTAGGGAATATTCAGACTTACTCAGGGCCAACTTAAAAAGTCTGGCATGCACTTGTCCGGCTAGTGAGCCCTGACTTCAGCCAGAAGAGCTCTTGATAAAACAATGCCAGGGACACACACCCGTGACTGCTCACAGGACACCCAGAATATATCTGGAAACTAGAGATATATTGAAAGCAGCCTTTCAAGGGGATATTGAGCCCACTGGTTCCATCCCAGCTCTGCTCCAGAGCAGCAGGAAATAGTGGGAGACAGGAGCTGAGCAACATGGGTATGGCTTTCAGAGTCCCCTTTCCAAAGCCTGGCCACCCCACCTAGCTTGTGTTCCAGAAGTAGAGGGAGGAGGCGTTTCTCAGGATGACTATGACTCTACCAGTGGCCAGCCCACCCCGCCAGACCAGCAAGCATGGATCCCCAGAATAAGGTATTTTCTGTAGGTACCTCTGCTACCACGTGCCCTACAAGCATGACATTCTGCTAGTCTCCCTTAGAGGAACGAGCAGGGTACTGGGCATTGCAGGAGGGCTCCAACCCACCAAGATCAAAGACGTTGAACCAGAGGGAGAGAAAAATCACCCCCATCCTGAGATGGTGCACCAGCTGTCTGTAAACTCATCCTTAGCTAGAGGATTCCTTGGATTCATCTCTAAAGAACAGGAAAATGGTTGACATCAGCAAAAGGCACTCTGAGGGTATCCTCAGCATCCTTCAACCCAGGAGGAAAGATGTCCCAAATTCCTTTAAGAGGGAGGGTGGGGAGATCCTATTAGAACCATACTGGTGAGGCCACTGTTTATGAAGTGTGCCATAAAGTGTCAGACGGGTAGGGAAAAAGTCCTCCCCATGGCAGTGACAACATACTGCAGTGACAGGCAGTGTGAGGTCACTGGCTGTGGTGGCTTTGCCACTCCCTGAGGTCACTTCAGGGCAGATGGAACCAAGCAAAGAAGCAGCTACAGACATGTACCAGGTGAGAAAGAGGAGACAGCACCTGGATGGCTGCCCCCGCAAGCTGCCCAAGAGCCCACAGGGCAAGTAGGTTTGCCAGGTAGGTGCCCAGAACCAGAGATTCTTCCTTGCTTCTGCTGGCCCACATGATGGATTGACAGTGTCTCCTTCTGTGGGCAGAATCAACTACATAGCTTGTGAATCCAGTACAGAATGAAAAGGTGGCTCCCCATTCAAAAATTGAGAACTCCAGAATGGCAAGTGCATTATATTAAACTTAGGTCAGAGCTCTTCTGAGCACCAGGTTCTGTGTGACTGCACAGGTCACCTGCCTTGAAGCCCGCCACATCAGTAGGGATTTTCCGATTCTGTGTATTTCCTTTGGGAATTCGCCTTCATAGTTTGAGGACAAGTTAATCAACAGTGTTTCTCTCTGCTTTAAGGAAACAAACTAAAGCAACTAACGTGCCTCCGTTCCAGGAGTATTTATTGAGCACCTGCCTCATGCCAGGCATGCAGCGATGAACAAGGGCCGTGCTCTCATGGTCCTCACGTTCTAACAGAAGCATCCCTCCTTCCCCAAACTTTTCAGACAAGGCCGGTAGGCCAGCGGACCCCAAGCTAGCTTCTCGGTGAAAAGCCAGATAGTTCAACACTAACTGTCCCTTGTATTCTCTGCACATGTGTTATTTTTGCCTCCCCAGCAGGGCCACAAGCTCTTTGTCTCATGAAAAGTCCTCATTTGGTCCATCATTCAACAAATGTTTGCTCAACACCTGGACCAGGCCCAGGTCTAGATGCCAGGGATACAAGTCATTATAAGACCTGGTCCCTATGCTCCAGTAGACTTCATTCTAGATGGAGTCAGATAACAGATGAATGACTACATTGAAGAGAGTTGAGAGTGATAAGGAAGGAACAATGTGGGATTTTTTTTCATTAATTTTTTTTTCCTTTTAAAATTAAAACTACTTTTTGTTTTCATTAATTTCTCTTTTTAATTGAGACTACTTTTTCATTGTAATTTTTTCCTTTTTTTAATTAAAACTACTCTTCTTTTTCTTTCATTAGTTTTTATTTTTTAAAATGAAAACTACTCTTTTTTCCATTCAATTATTTTTCTTTTCTTTTTTTTTTTTAAAAAAAAGAATGTGTCTTCAATACAAGAGGAAGATAGAGGAAGTCAGGAAATGCAGATGAAGTCTGAGCCCTGCTTTGAAGATTTAGTGGGAACAAAACTCAGGCTTGTGTCTTCAGGGGGACCTCTCCAAGGAGCACCCCTAGCTAGCTCCTCCCCTGTCTTCCCCTCATCCTGTTCTTCACCAGCACCTGGGAGCACCATCAGCAGTTCTCGCCTTCTGAGAGCTCCACCACCTGATGCTTGAATTCCTTCCACTACATTTTGAACAGGGGTCAACCAGCGGCAGCACAGACATGTTCATGGACGCAGGGCTCATGACCCTTGACTCATGTTCTGACCACTACAGTAGCCTGTATGATGCGGGACCATTAATTAGCAAGATCAGGTGTCAAGACATGAGCTGCATCAAATCCCACATAGAGACTTTTAGCCTGTCTGCCCTTAAGATGGAGCCCCCAGATATTTTCATCAGGGCCTAAACTCATACCTGGTAGCCCTAACCCATTGAGTTTCTCTCTCTCTGGTTCCTGAACTACCAGGATCTGATGGGCTAATCCCATCCGATGGCCTATTCTACTGCCCTCCAGAAAGCAAATTCAGGTCCAATGCAAGTCCTAACTCCTTGAGCTCAGGTGGCATGTTAGCCCTTGGCCTATTGACCAAGGCGGGGAAGTGGGGGCTCAGAAATCTTAGTGTGGTTTGAAGAGGATGCACCAAAAGTCAGCTCATCCCAGTGTCAGTTTCCAGCCCAATCTCTGAAACTAGCCCTTGCTTCCAAAAATGATAAGGCAAGTGACCATCTCTGACCTCGCCTTCCACCACTGACTGCCAGAGTACAATGTCCCCAGGCCTGGAGGTCACCAGGCCACCAACCCCCAGATTTGGCCCAGAGTCCTCAGATCTTGGAACTTGGCGCAGTTGACTTAAATATCTGTTTCCCAGTCACTTGGAGAAAACCTGCCAAAGTGAGATGGGAACAGCCAAGTCTCTGATTGGTTGCTGGCCCTCCCCAAGACACTGACCCAGATCCAGTCAAGGTTAGGCATTACCAGGAACTTAAGTTCAAGGTCAGCTATCCGAAAAAGCCAAAATATGGAGAGGGTGCAGAGGGAGAGACTCACCTTTGAATGGGAACTTCTATACCACACCCCTGTTCCTATGCTCTGTCCCTGATGATTAGATTTTTCTGCTCTTATTCAATGAGAATGTAAAAAATGACAAACAAAAGTGGAGCCAACTCTGAACAAAGACCTCTGCTCCAGTCTAATCCTGTAGTTTAATTAAGCTCAGCTCCTACCTCTGTGCCAGGAGAACCAGTTGGCCCAGCTCACTTGCAGGAAGTTTGGTAAACTCCTGCAGGAATAAAGCTCTGGGCTCTTGCTCTCAGAGGCGCTGCGGTCAGGTGATCAAGTCTCCTCATTTCTTTGTTTTCCCTTTCATGGTGGGGTGTGGAGTCTGCTGGTTTTGCTAAGCAGCATAATAGGCAGGGACTTAACTTTCTCAGGTTACAAACATAGCAGCTGAACCCTGGGTCTTGCACACACAGGACTAATGGCTAGATCTTTCTAACATTCGTTCCCTATCACTTACGAGCTGTCAGCATTTTTCCTGGTATTCTTGTCATCTGGAGAAGTTACCAATTCTTCTTCACTCTGTGGCCATGTCAGAGAGGAGGGTGGGCAAGGTCTCCCTGGCCCCGTGCGCTGCCCACCTGCTCCTCGTTATGTGTTACTGGGTCAACAGACGGATATGTGGTCCGCCCAGACTCTGCTGAGGACTCATGAGCTCCATACTCCTAGGAAGAAAGCCTGCTGGTCCCCCATAGTTTCCTCTTGGCATTCAGATGGCTCAGCTTCTGCCACCACATCCTGTGGGACCCAAGCAGTGGGTGCTTCTTCCCCGAGTGCCAAATTCATCCTGTGTAACCAAATCACTGCCGATGGTGACTGAAGCCATGAAATTAAAAGACACTTACTCCTTAGAAGGAAAGTTATGAGCAACCTAGACAGCATATTAAAAAGTAGAGACATTACTTTGCCAATAAAGGTCGGTCTAGTCAAGGTTATGATTTTTCTTGTAGTCATGTATGGATGTGAGAATTGGACTATAAGGAAAGCTGAGCACTGAAGAATTGATCCTTTTGAACTGTGGTGTTGGAGAAGGCTCTTGAGAGTCCCTTGATCCGCAAGGAGATCCAACCAGTCCATCCTAAAGGAGATCAGTCCTGAGTGTTCATTGGAAGGACTGATGTTGAAGCTGAAACTCCAATATTTTGGCCACCTAATGCGAAGAAGTGACTCATTTGAAAAGACCCTGGTGCTGGGAAAGATTGAAGGCGGGAGGAGAAGGGGACGACAGAGGATGAGATGGTTGGATGGCATCACTGACTCAATGGACATGAGTTTGAGTAAACTCCGGGAGTTGGATGATGGACAGAGAGGCCTGGCGTGCTGCGGTCCATGGGATCGCAAAGAGTTGGACACGACCGAGCAACTGAACTGAACTGAACCCTGAGAAATCTCCAGATTATCAAGGACCCTCTGAACTGAGATATTATTCAATAATTTAGCAGTTACCAAGCAACTACTACATGCCCAACCTCTAGCTGGATGCTGAGGTTGCAAAAATGAGGATGATGTGATATCCTGAGGAGCTTACCGTTGAAAAAGTCCTTGACAAACAAATGAGTGGTTATTATTACACACTGATTTATCCAGCAAGATTTATCCCACTCCTACTTGTGCTTAAGGTGCTAAGATGAATCCATGAGAGGGAAGGTTAATCAAGATTTACTGGGACTTAGAATGCGCTGGGCTCTGTGCCGAGTACTTGGTTTGATCTTGTTTAATCTCCAAAATTATTTCCATTCTACAAAGAAAGAACCTGAGGCAGACGAGGGTAAAAGTAATTGGTCCAATAATGCTCAGATCGTGAAGGACAGAGCGGGGGCCTATAAGCCTCAACTTTCCCACCAAGCACCCTGACTTCCCTGAGGGTGAAAAAGATGGGCAATACAGGAGAAGTGACGTGACAGAGCAGGGGCCCACCCCTGCACTGCGCCACTCCTGCCCCTCTTTCTTGAGGTTCCTGGCAGACTCCCTGAGCTACCATCTCTTCTCACATCCAGCTGAGGATAAGAGGGTTACAGGTGCCCAGAATTGGTCCATGATCCCCGCTGTTTCTGGGCCCTGCTCTGCACCCCACCCCACCCCACCCCACGGCCCATATCACACCCTATGATGATGCTGGGCCTTCTGAATTCCCTTGGCTAACTGGTGAGCCTTTTTATAATTGTTCACTAGGTCATGGATGGAGGTTGGATCGTATCAGTCTACTGCAGAACTCATGGCATTTTGTGCCTGATTAGTAGTCTTTTTCCTTTTTGAATTGTTTTTGCCTTCACGGCATTTCATCTTCGTGCGTTCAGATTTGGCAGGCAACCAATGATACAGTCTGTAATTTCTGCCATTACCCATGAAGTAAAAACTTTGAATAATTCTCTGTTGGCACAGCTACACACACCTTCAGAGATCCCAGACTGGCTCGTTTATTCTGGTGTTATCTTGTACATGTAGCTTGGATCTCCATTTGGTCTAAAATTCTAGACTTTCTGGGAGGAAATTTGTAGCCACAGAATTGCTCAACTGAGAGGAAGGGAGTGGATGGACTGATCTCCCTATTTACAGAGTCAGCCTGGTTATGCGACCAGATATCATGCTTTGCCATATTTGGCTGTTACGGACGAGTGTGTATTTTACAAGTGACTGTTTTTAGCACTCATATAAATAATACTTTTTATTCTGTCAGAGTCCCATTTATAATCTCTCTACCATTAAATAGCACACACATTCCTGCATTCCTTTTAGGTGCCTCCAGAAGGTTTCAATTGCTTACCCAAAGGTTAAACAAGTCCTGGAATCAAATGAAATCAATCATTAACAAAGGGATGAGAAACTTGCTTCTGGGAAGACTTGTTTCTTCCCTTTTCAAGATTGAAGGGAGAAGAAAAATAGCCCCAAATGACAGCCAGAGGACAGAGGTCACACAGAGTCATTAAAGCACAAGACCCCTTAGAATTGTGCTTTCAGATCATGGTTTCTAAAATGAAAATCATGGCCAGTTATGCCAAGCTCCCAACCCGGAAACCAAAACTGCCCAGCTCCCTCTGATGCTTGAAGCTCAGCCCACAGCAGAGACCAACCACTGAGGACTCCCAGACCCCCAGGTGGTCCTGTGCTTCCACTGCCTGATCATCTTGGGGTCTCTAGGAGGACCTCCCCAGAAACCTCACCAGGCCAAGAGCACGTCGTGATTCCTGTGAGGTGGGGTACAGAGAAGGCCTTCCCTAGTTGCTGTTGGCACCCAAGGCCTGGCCTCACAGAAGCACTTTCCTAACTTCCCTAGACTCAGCCTCTGCAGCAAAAGCAGTTGGTTGCTTGTCACTGCTGTGTCATACATAACTCCTGTCAGAACAGAGTGATTTATCTGCTTGATTCTGAGTATCCAGTATCTGTGGATTGTGCGACCCTTCGTGCAGTCCTGTCATTTTTTTAACCGACCTTTCTCTCATGCCCCAGAGCAGGTGTTCTCAGCCTTTGTCACTTCCTTGGGTCTCTTAGAAGTGGGTGCTCCCTAAACTTCTGTCTCTTGCTTAATCAATGCATTCACTCTCTTGCTACTTACTGAGGTGCTTGTATGGGTCAACACCTACTGGGCAGTAGACACACAGCAGTGATGGAGCAGACATGGCCTTTGTGCTCACTGTGGGGGTTCAGTTCAGTTCAGTTCAGTCGCTCAGTCATGTCCAACACTTTGTGACCCCATGGACTGCAGCACGCCAGGCCTCCCTGTCCATCACCAGCTTCCAGAGTTTACTCAAACTTATGTCCATTGAGTCAGTGATGCCATCCAACCATCTCTGTCATCCCCTTCTCCTCCCGCCTTCAATCTTGCCCAACATCAGGGTCTTTACAATCAGTCAGTTCTCCACATCAGGTGGCCAAAGTATTGGAGTTTCAGCTTCAGCATTAGTCCTTCTAATGAATATTCAGGACTGATTTTCTTTAGGATGGACTGGTTGGATCTCCTTGCAGTCCAAGGGTCTCTCAAGAGTCTTCTCCAACACCACAGTTCAAAAGGATCAATTCTTCGGTGCTCAGCTTTCTTTATAGTCCAATTCTCACATGCATACATGACTACTGGAAAAAACAGCTTTGAATAGACGGATCTTTGTTGGCAAAGTTATGTCTCTGCTTTTTAATATGCTGTCTAGGTTGGTCATAACTTTTCTTCCAAGGAGCAAGCGTCTTTTAATTTCATGGTTGTACTCACCATCCACAGTGATTTTGGAGCCTCAAAAAATAAAGTCTGACACTGTTTCCACTGTTTCCCCATCTATTTGCCATGAAGTGATGGGACCAGATGCCATGATCTTAGTTTTCTGAATGTTGAGTTTTAAGTCAGCTTTTTCACTGTGAAGGTTAGGACCTGACCTGCAATCCCCTCTCACTCCACAAACTCTTCCTGGATCATCTCATTTCTTCTCCAAGGATTTCCATTGCCACTTGTGCCCTAATGACTCCCTCTTGGTTCAGCTGACCCATAAACTCACCCAATTCTGTGCCAGACAGTGCCTGTAGGCATCCTGACTTGTGGTTGGCAATGAGGAAACCAATCTCCATGTAAAGTGGGATGGCTGAGCATCACAACCACGACTCTTATCCCACAATGCCTTTACTTGGTGATCCTTTCTCTGATCCCAGCTCAAAGCACCATGGCGGAAAACCTCAGAAGTGCTGCTTCTGTTTCCCACCTGCCCAGACATGAATAATATTCTTCCCAGTTGGAGCAGAAATTTCCCTCCCTCCCCACACCCCGTTACCACCCAGCAATACCTTAAATTCACCTAGAGTACGGCCTCAGAAAGACAAAGGAATTCCCTTTCCTTGTTGCCTAAGGTCTAATTTCTAAGACCACAGTTCCTATCCCCTCCTGCAAGGGATCTTCCCAACCCAGGGATCAAATCTGCATCTCTTATGTCTCCTGCATTGGCAGATGGGTTCTCTATCATTAGTACCACCTGGGAAGCCCAATACAGACATAAAATAGAACAAATAAAGAGCCTAGAATGGGGCCTGATGCCTAGTCAATAAATAGTAGCTATTGTCATTATCATTGTTATTATTACTTGTACAGACATAGAGATTGAAATCTCTATGTGGGGAGAGACCATGCCTGCCTAATTGTCTACTGAATTCCAAGCTCCTAGCACAGTGCCAGGCACAGTGTCCTTTAGTCAACAATAAATATTCAGAAGGAATGAACCAGGGTCCTCCAGACTCTTACACCTCTCAGGCCAGGAAAGGGGCTGCAAGAATTGATTGAAAGAGCAGCCTGCATACCCACTTTCTCTCTCCAGCCAGAAGATGTACCAAGTAAAGTGGTTAAGAGTCTGTCCCACAACAGGCTGGAGTACCAGGTCCCTTTGGGGTGTTGCCATGTCCCTGAGCCCAGGCTACATGTTTCCAGGAGTCCAGTTCTCACAAAGCTAGCCCTTGTGTTTGCCCCGCATCCCTGGGAGGCACAGAGAAAACAATGAAACCATCATCACCAACTTCCATTCCCAGTCTGTGTGTGGACAGGGAGGGCCGGGGAGAGGCTGTGTTTGACTTGGCTGGGGAACATCATTTTTCTTCACTGAAGAAATGCATGCCAGAGGGGCTAAAAGTAGAAGGTAGTTCTCACCCAAGAGACCTGTATTCACCAGAGGCCGGTAATATAAAGTAATTACAGTAATATAAAGTATATACAGTAATATAAATACAAATATTTATCACAGTAATATAAAGAAGCTGTATCTTCCATCTGCACATCACCCACTCCTGCTTTAAGATTCTGTTCAAATGTCTCCTTCTCCATGAAGCCCTTCCACCTTCCCCTTGGCTCCTAGTGTGCCCTGGGCCTGCTATCTCCATCTGAGCATGCTCAGTGGACACCTTCCTGGAACTTGCCCTCGCCAGGGCAAGGACTGTGTCTTATTTGCTTTTGCAACCCTTGTCTTAGCAGAGCAGTGTGCTGCTGCATTCTGAACTCGGGAATGGCAGAAAGATATCTTTTGAAGGGCATTAAACCCCCTGTTGTACCAGAGTGTGAAGAGAAGACTGGGGTTATGTGCGGGTCTTCATAGGAGGGAAGTTCTCTGAAAACTTCCCTGAACTTCTCTGGGAACTTCTCTGAAAGCTAGTGCTGTGCTCGCTAAGGTAGGGCAGTCAGGGCTACAGGCCACTGCACCATCAGCCTCAGGAATGTGACTCCCTTTATTGCTGAAACGACCTCCCTGCGCGGTATAATACCAGAACTCTCCCTTATTCCAAGCCAGCGGTTCTCAAAGTGTGGTCCCTGGACCAGCAGTGTCAGCCCCAGATGTGCTGATCAGAGACTCTGGAAGCTAGGCCCAGCCATCCGTGTTTTAACCAGCTCTCCACATGATTCTAACTCAGGCTTGAGTTTGAAAACCCCTGTTCTAAGTACACGGAAACACATGTGAAAAAAGACCGTAGAAACACAAGCCAGACTGACTTCAAATTAAGATTAAACAAGAACCCAAGCCAATGCCCTTTGCTATGAAATGCCCAGGATCAATGAAACACCCCATTATTATCCATGAAACCATTCAACAGGCAATTAAATGAACTCAGCACATTTATTTCAAATGTGCAAAATGAATGTTCATATCCTAGGAGTAACACCAGATGTTTTGCCTCTTTTTTTCCTAATTGATTTTCCAGCCTACAGCAATTCATCTTTATATTTTCCAGTTGGATCTAATGCAAGAAGAGTGTGTTCCGGCAGCATTATTAAATGCCATGCATTTAAAAACAAGCATAACCCAGGCTGCCATGCGTCATCTGGGTGGCTGTCTTCCTAAAATTAAAAAACAACAACAACAACAAAAACCAGATAGCAATAGGTACCAGGCAGATTAGAGCAGGCAGGAAACCCAGAAAAGGCCCTTTCAAAAGGTCTCCAGGCTCTTGGCCAGTTGCAAAGCTGAATCCTGGGCACTAAGCCCAAGCTTGAGCTCTTCTCCAGAGTCCTGCACTCCCTGGTACCAAAGGATCTGCAAGCTGTAAAACTTGCAAGTCAACATTTTGTTTTTCAGTGGAAATTTCTGTCTTGAAAATGAAGACAAAGATGGCTGAGGGATGGAGGTGTGTGTGGTCAGGACCTGGGGAAAGGATGAGGCTGCGGATCCTTCCCTCAGCTTGAGTGGACCCTCTCTTTGCTCTGTGCCTCCAGCAGCCCAGACAATTATCCTCTGTTAACCAATGAGCCTGGCTGTGCAGGAGGCCCTGTTATTGATGTGTTTTGTTTGTTTTTAAGTGGGTGAAAAGTCATCAGTAACCAGGCTTGCTTTACTCAGCAAAAGCTCTTGGGAGTCTGGGGAAAGACTGGGAGAGAGAAGCCTCAAGTTTTAAAGCAAAGGGCTTTAAAAGGGGCCTTCTCTGCTCTGCCTGGGGGGAAGGGAGGCAGAGGGATGGAGTGGGTGGCAGTGGGTGGCAACTAAGGCCTAGAAACCCATAAAGTGTTGATTCCAAAAACAAAAACCACATGTCTTAGGTAGTCAGGGGAGGTTGGCAGTATCTGCTACCTTTCCTAGAAGCTGCTGAGGCTGGCAGTTTTGAGCCATCATACCTGTAGAGGGATTTTGATGTGGTCTCTGAAGGTTAATCTGCCTGTCTGGTTCTGAGACCCACTGCAGCAGGCTGAGTGTCTGAAATTAGAGCTCATCATATTTCCACCTCAGAACCTGGCTGCTCCAACTTTAAATAGCAGCCACCCAAGACCTCCAGTGTTCTGTTGGTAAGGCGGCTACTCTTGGTACTTAGAACAAAGCATTCTGGGCTCCATACAGACACTCAAATGAAAGTTCCACAGCAGAAGGATTGGCTTCTGATTTGGGCTCTCCCCCACTTCTACCCAGGAGCTCAGGTTAGAGATAACATCCTACAATCTCAGGGGGGACACTGTGTAACCCCTGAAGAGCTGAAGGGAACCCAGGAACCAGTCTTTGGGACAGTGATTAACAAAAACAACCCCCCACCACCAAAAGGTATCTAAAAAGTTATCTGATTGCACAAATGACAACTTTCCAAGTTTCAAAGAATAGGATACACAGGCTCCAAAATAGACTTAGACACAAGTGTATAAGCCATTCAGACAGTTCACATTAGGTCAAAGGTTGTGGCACTGGGAGCCTGGGTAACCTCTGGCCCTGGGGCAGGAGCAACCTGGTCATCCTTGGCCACCCAATCCCCTCACATCCTCAGAGATTTCATCCCCATTTCCTACAAACACTTGGAGGGAAATAGAGTTAGTGGAGCCTCACCTAGCCGAGTTCTCCCCTTGCCCTCAAATTCACAAGATTTTTACACATCATTAAACCACAGGAGCCATTTTATAAATGTCATCATCATAGTTTTTTAATATTTTACATAAAAAACTGTATACACAGCTTATAGAACTTTTATGTAAACATCATAAGCTCACCACTTTGTCATTTGTCAGTTTATTTAAAAAATAAAAAAACAAGACAATTTAGTAGAAGTACCACTGGATGGGGAAGGGAGGGGGAGAAAAGAGACACAAGAGGGAGGTTTATTCTCTGTACAGAGATGCAGAGAAAATTTCACACAGCTTTAGAGACTGCCTTGAGGGAAAAGAAAAACAACAACAGAAGGTTTTAGATAGGCCCTAATACTGGTTACTGCCCTTTATCAAAAGAGTGCCCATACGTGCACAAATAAAATCGCAAAATAGAACAGTGTTGCCACTTTTTTCAAAAGAAAAAAATTAGTGGTTTCTTTTTCTTCTCCTTGTTTTTTAAAAGTCATCATCATTTTTTAAAAAAACATCAGAAGTAGATGAGGTTACAGCGTACAAGTGTGGTCAGAATGCTACTGTCTTATGCAAATGACAAGTGCATTAAATGTCAAACAATGAAACAATTGTGCAAAGAATTCGTTCCAAAAAGAAGAAAAAAAACAAGTTTAAGCCTTTAAATAAATCAAATAACATCAGTTTCTTGGACTGAACAATTTTCACTTGCAGGACAGGCACAAAGTTCGCTTATGGCAAAAACAACCTGCAGCACACTTCACCCCTCCTTCTCAATGGCTAGTGAGGGGTTCGCCGGGGGGTTGGGGGTGGAGGGGCTGGCTGGCAGGAGACAGGAGTCTGGAAGCTGTGTCCTCTCAGGCCCCAAGTCAGCTGCAAATGTCTTCCCCAGGGGTAGGAAACATGGCCAAGTCTTGTTCGTGCTGGGATGACGCCTCACTCAGACCCGGCTGGAGCTGTTCTAGCGCCCTGTCACTCCACCCACCACCACCATTAAATAACACCATCCTACCTCCGAAAATAAAATTATATCTATATTTATATAACACCCCATCCTCCCCAGCCCTCCCCTCCCGCAGGTCCCGAGGTCTATGTTACAGACAGGGCATAGCAGGCGCTCACTGGTTACAGACGCACATCCGATGGGGCGCGGCCGCACCCCGGCGCCAAGCTCATGTCCGGGGAGCAGGGGCTGGCGTGGGGTGAAAACTCGGCAGCGGGGAGTCGAACATACACACAGCCACACACCCTGAAGAGGCTTGGCTCTTCAGAAAATGGTGTTCAGGGGACCCTTGGCACTCAGTGGGGTGGCCAAGCCTGTGCCACACAGCCGGACGCACAGACACTTGGAAAGGGGGCGCCGGGTGCCTACCACGCGGCCGATTCTCGGGTGCCAGAGCCTGAGTCTCCAGGCCACGGCTGCCGGGGCTGAAAGCAGACGCCAGGCAGTCCGGGGGGAGTCTTTGGGGGGGGCAAGGTTCTCCCCTTCTCCGGGCTCGTGGGGGACGGGCCCGGGATGGGGAGCCGCGCTGGCAGGGGCAGGCGGGTCGGGCGCGGCCCTCATAGCACCTTGCAGCAGTTGATGCAGCCGTTCTGGGAGCCGTAGCGCTTCTGCAGCGCGGCGCGCGTGGCCGTCTCGAAGACCTCTCGGACGCCCTCCTTGGTCTTGGCCGAGCACTCGAGGTAGTCGTAGGCTTGGATGCGCACGGCCATAGCGCGGCCGTCATCCGTGCGCACCGGTTCCTGCTTCATGCGGGCCAGCTCTGTGCGGACGTGCTCATCGCTGCGCAGGTCTTTCTTGTTGGCCACGAGGATGATGGGCACGTTGGGGCAGAAGTGCTTCACCTCGGGCACCCACTTCTCGGGGATGTTCTCCAGCGAATCCGGGCTGTCCACCGAAAAGCACATGAGGATCACGTCGGTGTCCGGGTAGGAGAGCGGCCGCAGGCGGTCGTAGTCCTCCTGCCCCGCCGTGTCCCACAGCGCCAGCTCCACCTGCTTGCCGTCCACCTCGATGTCGGCCACATAGTTCTCGAAGACTGTGGGCACGTACACCTCGGGGAACTCGTCCTTACTGAACACAATCAGCAGGCACGTCTTGCCGCACGCGCCGTCGCCCACCACCACCAGCTTCTTGCGGATGGCCGCCATAAGCGGGCCGGGCCCGGGCAGCAGGAGGGGCCCCGCGAACGCCTCGCTGCCGTCCCGCTCGCCGCTCACTGCTCACCTCGGGCTGCGCGCTGGGGACAAGGGTCGCTAGCTGCACCCAGGTCCCGGGATGGCGCGCGTTCCCTCGTAGTGCTCGGGCTGCCGCGGCGGGGGCGGTGGGGGACTCGGGGGCATAGGGCGCACGGTGCGTCTCCGCGCTGCTCCCGAGCGGCGGCCGCTCTCCTCGCCCCTGGTCTCGGGTCGGCGCCTTTGTGAGCAAACGGTGGCCAGAGCAAGCGGACGCGGCCTAGCTCCCTCCTGGATCTCCCTAGGCCTAGGCGAAAACACAAGAGAGAACACGAACTCAGCCCGACTGCGGCGGCAGATGCAGGCTGCGGCCCTAGCGCCCGCTATTTAAAGAGTTCGGCGACTTTCTTAATATAGCCGTCCAATGGGAAGCAAGCCGACTGAGCTCATCGCTGCGGAGCTTGGCTTTGATTGGCCGTCCCCTGCAGCCCACGGGCGGGGCCGGGCGGGCTTGATTGACTGCCCAGGCCGCGGGGCTGGGAGAGGCGGCGACTGGGGAGTTTGCCGCCGCGGCGGGAGCTGCGGGTCTCTGGCTGCGTCAAGGTTCGCTCTTCCTGCGCGCGGGACCGAAGGGCTGGAGACGGCTGCCCGGAGCAGCCCGCGGGGCCTGCGCGAGCGGTTCCGAGACAGGAGGCACTTTGTGGGCGCGTGAATGACTCTCTCCCACTCGTATTGCCCTGCTTGCTTCGCAAACTCCCAGCGGTGGTCGGACCTGTAGGGTAGGGAGCGGCTCCTTTAACGTGGTTTTGTTTTTAAATACACAGACACGCAGACACACGCACACAGGCTTATTTCCAATCAAGGTTGTGGTTTGTTGTTGTTTTTTCTTTTTCTTTTTTCTTTTAGAAGCAGCCCCTCCCCTTGTCGAGCCTGCCACCATCTTTCCACGAGGGTTCTCTCCCTGGGCCGTGTTTGAATCTGCTAGAGGGTGCCTCATGGGTGGGCCTGGTTCCGGTTTCCGGCTTTAACAAGCCAGTCGCTTTACCCCTTTCTCGGGCACCCAGCCTAAGGTCTCCAGGTGAAGGTTCAGGGAAAGAGGGTCAGTGAAAAGGGAAGGTCGAGGCTGATTGCAGAACTTCAGGTACACTCAGGAAGTAACCAGACAGAAAAGGGCAGCCTCAGTCCTGGTTTGCAGGATTAATTTGGATCCTGGTTTATCTGAAGTAAGTAGTGCAATAATATCCAACCACCCCACACCCCATTAGGCAAGAATAGGCTGAAGCCCAGATGGGTGGGCTGAGAAACTTGCAGGCTAGAACAGGACAAATTAGTGTGTGTGTTTGAGGGTGGGGAGTGTGCTAGAAACCTAGTCTCTGGCGACCCACCAGGACTTATTTCATCTACTCCTTGTATTCTGCAGGAGATGACACTTATGTCTGATCTAGAGGGGCCTAAGTCAAAGCATCTTAATGGACAGAAGAGGTGGGGAGGCGGATGGAAGGAGGAAGGGAGAGAGGACCTCCCAGGAAGAAGGAACAGCTTGAGCAAAAACAGAGACATGGGGAAAGAGTAGGACAAATTCTAACAAAAGAGAATAGCTTAGTGTGGCTTCCCTTGGTTGGGAGAGAAAGAGTTGAAACTCAGGATGGAGACCAGTTGTGGAGGAACCAACTACACGGGTTGGGCCATTTCCATTCTGGAGGGAGTGGGATGCTTCTTGGCGTTTCAGAAAGGAGAGACTCACCACATCACGATGAGGTTCAGTTCAATTCAGTCGCTCAGTCGTGTCTGACTCTTTATGACCCCATGGGCTGCAGCACGCCAGGCTTCCCTGTGCATCAGCAACTGCTAGAGCCTGCTCAAATTCATGTCCATCTAATTGGTGAGGCCATCCAACCATCTCATCTTCTGTCATCCCCTTCTCCTCCTGCCTTCAGTGTTTGATCACGATGAGGTTATTGCCTCCTACTTCTGACTCCCCCTCTGAATGGAAGCCATTGGAAGGCCTGAATTCTTTCTTATCTTAGCATCTTGAAGCGCTGGCACAATGCTGGAGTCTGCATCTACGTAAGAATCAGTAAATGACTGTGGAGAATTCACTTAAATGCTCAGGAACTTAGTTGGAACTTTCTGGAAGTCTCTTATCTCAAACTCCAGTCTGTGCTAACCATCCAGTCAAACCTGGGCACCAGCTGTAACTGAGCCATTTACTCATATATGCGAAAAATGTGATCCATGTGTCAAAATGTAGGTCTCAGATGGACACAGATATCATCAGGTCAAATAAGACATTAGTTCTAGTATCCTTTAAAAGCTAACCTCGTTCAGATGACCAAATCTGCTTCCCTCACATTGGATTACCTCCACTACAATGCCTAGTGTTTTTTTTTGTTTGTTTGTTTTTCAGATCTAAGAAACTGAACTGTCAATAAGTAAACAATTTTTCCACAGTGGAATCTCACAAGAGAAAGTAAGGTTTTGTTTGTTTTTTTCTTTTGGATCATTTGTTTAAGGCTCCGTTCTTGAAACTTTTTCCTTTCTTTTAAATTTTAGTTAGCCTATTAGAAAAATCTTACCTAAGTTTTTCCTCCTATAGTCAAAACCTTTTATAGCTGTATTGTTAATACTACTTTCCTTCATCTTAATATAGCTTGGGAATCTTGGCTGTGTCGTTAAGCTTCAAATATTAAGAAAACATCAAACAATTAAAGCTTTGTACCATGTATTTAAAAGAAAACAACAGGAAAACAAAGAATCAGGAAGAAGGATTCAATTCACTCATTTCCTGATTCTCAGACATATTATATGAGGTGTTCCAAGCTTGAATCTCAATATCAAAATAATTTCTAGAAATATTCAGTTGGTAAATTATGCCAAAATAAACAAGTAGAAAAAAATCTATGTTCTGTAGCAACTTCTTTCCATGGTATTCATTTGTATATCCAGGGTACTTTGACAAGCTTTGTGGACAGTGGCTACTTCAAAGATCGTACCAGTCACAGGATAAACTTTCCGAAACTAGATGATGTCCCAAAGGGTCTCCTCCTTGCCTCTCCCCTCCCTTCACAATACGCTGGCAAAAGGCAAGGATAAAACTGAATCATCAAGAACAAATCATTTTAATAGTTAACTTTATTAACCTATACATTCATTGTATGACAGATATCCACACTAGTGAGAGAGGGAAATTATCCTTCAGACAAAAGGGAGATGTTAATCTACCTCCTGTCTTCAGCTTAATTTATTTCGTCTTTTTTTGTCCACTGTCTCCTACACATTGCCTGTAAATCAGCCCCCCTCTCCCACCGCCCTCACTCCATACAGACAAGAACAGACTAAGACTGGAATGTTCATTGGATTTTAGTGCCACCTTGTGGCAATTTTTACAGGGCTTTTTTTTCCAACTCAAAATATATATATATAATTGCGGTGGTCCAGTCACTAAGTCATGTCTGACTTTTTGCCACCCCATGGAGTTCAGCTCCTCTGTTCTCCACTACCTCCTAGAGTTTGCTCAAATTCATGTACACTGAGTCAGTGACACTATCTAACCATCTCATCCTCTGCTGCCCCCTTCTCCTGCCTGCAATCTTTCCCAGTGAGTGGGCTCTTTGAATCAAGTAGCCAAAGTATTGGAGCTTCAGCTTAAGCAACATTCCTTTCAGTGAATATTCAGGACTGATTTTCCTTAGGATTGACTGGTTTGATCTCCTTGGTGTCCAAGGAACTCTCGAGAGTCTTCTCCAGCACCACAATTAGAAAGCATCAATTATTTGAAGTTGAACCTTCATTATGGTCCAACTCTCACAACAGTACATGACTACTAGAAAAACCATAATTTTGACTATAGGGACCTGTTTTGGCAAAGTGATGTCTCTGCTTTTTAATACTTTGTCTAGGTTTGTCATAGCTTTCCTTCCAAGGAGCAAGTGTCTTTTAATTTGATGGCTGCAGTCACCATTCACAGTGATTTTGGAGCCCCCCAAAATAAAATCTGTCACTGCTTCCACTTTTTCCCCTTCTATTTGCCATGAAATGAAGGGACCAGATGCCATGATCTTAGTTTTTTGAGTATAGAATTTCAAACCGGCTTTTCCACTCTCCTCTCCTCATCAAGAGGCTTTTTAGTTCCTCTTCACTTTCTGCCATTAGAGTGGTATCATGTGTATATATCTGAGGTTGTTGATATTTCTCCTGGCAATCTTAATTCCAGCTTGGTGATTCATCCAGCCAGACATTTCTCATGATATACTCTGCATATAAAAGCAGGGTGACAATATCCAGCCTTGTACTTCTTTCCCAGTTTGGGACCAGTATGTTTGTCCATGTCCATTTCTAACTTTTGCTTCTTTACCTGCATATAACTTTTTCAGGAGACGGGTAAGGTGGTCAGGTACTACTGTTTCTAAGAATTTTTCAGAGTTTGCTGTGATCCACACAGTCAAGGCTTTAGTCTAGTTAATGAAGCAAAGTAGATGTTTTTCTGAAATTCCCTTCCTTTCTCCATGATCCAACGAATTTTGGCAATTTATATAGATATATAAACTATATACAAATATCTTACAAATATTTTCTATATATATTATATATGTGATTATATAAAACTTTAGCCAAAAGGGAGGCATTTTATGACTATTTTTAAGATATTTCATGGGATGTAAAACCTCTACTTGTTTCACAAGCAGCTTCTTTAAAAATTCTTCACATATATATTTATATACACACAGAACTTTTTTCACATACACTTAAAAAAATTAATTCCTTCCTAGTTAAATAGTAATGACTAAAAGAGATTAGAGGAGATAACAGCTGTGGAAACTTACTAATTTATATACCAATGGAATTTCTTTTAACCTAATCATGATGTATAGAAAGTTATAAAGTAATTTGAACTGCAAAAATCATCTGCTTTCTCCTCCAGCTAAAAAGCCATCATTGGATAATCTGATATAATTAGAACTAATAATAATTCATTTATGGATAAGCATTTACTGGAAGCCAGCAGTACCATAGACATTCCTGGCATTCTTTTGATTTTTAAACTATTTCTAATTCAAGTAGTAGCTTAGAGTGTCTAGGAAAATTGTCAACCTTTCTTCTCAATGCAGTGAGTTTCTAAAAGGGAAAGGCTATTGTAGACCTAACTGTGCTTTTTCATATGGAAAAATCGAAGTGATCCCATATGGTCTGTTTGGGACCCATTCAGCCATGCATTACATAGCTGAGGCATCAAACTGCTTTCTGGGTTCTCCAGCTATCAGTTCAGCTCAGTTCAGTTGTTCAGTCGTGTCTGACTCTTTGCGACCCCATGAACTACAGCACGCCAGGCTTCCCTGTCCATCACCAACTCCCAGAGTCCACCCAAACCCATGTCCATTGTGTCGGTGATGCCATCCAGCCATCTCATCCTCTGTCGACCCCTTCTGCTCCTGCCCTCAATCTTTCCCAGCATCAGGGTGTTTTCAAATGAGTCAACTTTCCTCATCAGGTGGCCAAAGTATTGGAGTTTCAGCTTCAACATCATTCCCTCCAATGAACACCCAGGACTGATCTCCTTTAAGATGGACTGGTTGGATCTCCTTGCAGTCCAAGGGACTCTCAAGAGTCTTCTCCAACACCACAGTTCAAAAGCATCAACTCTTCAGCGCTCAGATTTCTTTATAGTCCAACTCTCACATCCATATGTGACTACTGGAAAAACCATAGCCTTGACTAGACGGACCTTTATTGGCAAAGTAATGTCTCTGCTTTTTAATATGCTGTCTAGGTTGGTCATAACTTTCCTTCCAAGGAGCAAGCATTTTTTAATTTCATGGCTGCAATCACCATCCACAGTGATTTTGGAGCCCCCCAAAATAAAGTCAGCCACTGTTTCCACTGTTCCCCATCTATTTGCCATGAAGTGATGGGACCAGATGCCATGATCTTAGTTTTCTGAATGTTGAGCTTTAAGTCAACTTTTTCACTCTCTTCTTTCGCTTTCATCAAGAGGCTCCCTAGTTCTTCATCTCTTTCTGCCATAAGGGTGGTGTTATCTGCATATCTGAGGTTATTGATATTTCTCCTAGCAATCTTGATTCCAGCTTGTGCTTCCTCCAGCCCAGCATTTCTCATGATGTACTCTGCATATAAGTTAAATAATAAGCAACAGCAGTTCAGACAACCCTCTCCCATCCTGAGATTGTGACCCGGTTAGACCCAGGCCTAAGACAGAGAGGGTGCACTCACAGGAGAACAACCATAGCTAGAAGGTTAAACTTCAAAATGTGGACATTGACCTCTGATCAGACTCCCTGTGTCACGCCAAGGGGAGTAGGCAGTGTGCAATGGGGCAGCTCCTAATCAGTCTAAAAGTGCATTGTCCAACCTAATAGCTGATAGCCTCATGTAAAATGCTGCTGGTACCACTGAAGTAGTGTTTTTAATACTATCTGATTTTAATAAATTTAAATTTACAAGCTGATATTCAAGGTAGGGGAAAAGGGGAAATGTTAATCGAAGAGTATAAATTTCCAGTTTGAAGATGAATCCCTGGAAGATTCCCTGGAGGTGGGAATGGCAACCCACTCCAATATTCTTGCCTAGAGAATCCCATGGACAGAGGAGCCTGGTGGGCTATAGTCCATAGGGTCACAAAGAGTCAGACATGACTGAAGGGACTTAGCATGCACGCAGAAGATGAATAAGTTCTAGTAATCTAATATATAGCATGATGATTTTAGTTATAAATACTATATTATATGCTTGACAATTGCCAAGAGAGTAGTTCCTAAATGTTTTCACCACTAAAAGAAATGGTTAAAAAAAATGGTAATGATGTGATGTGATGGAGGTGTTAGTTATTGCTATGGTGGTAATCATTTTGCAATATGTAAATATATCAAATCAACACCACTGGGACTTCCCTGGTGGCCCAGTGGCTAAAACTCTATGTTACCAATGCAGGGGGCCTGAGTTCAATCCCTAATCAGGGAACTAGATCCTGCACACTGCAGCTAAGATCCAGTGAAGATTAAATTAAAAAAAAAAAATCAACACTGTTATTGTACACCTTAAAGTTACATAGTTTTAGATGTCAATTATATCTCAATAAAGCTGAATAATCAAATTAACACTGATGTGAGTGTGTGTGTGACTTGCTCAGCTGTGTCTGACTGTGTGATCTCCATGGAATGTAGCCTGCCAGTCTCCTCTGTCCATGGAATTCTCCAGCAAGAGTACTGGAGTGAGTTGCCATTCCCTTCTCCAGGGATTTTCTCAGCCCAGGGATTGAACCCATTTCTCCTGCACTGCAGGCTGATTCTTTACATCTGGGCTACCGGGGAAGCCCAGCACTGATATGGACCACCCCAAAAAATTTTTAATAAAAAACTAGTAAAAACTGATATTCAATTCAGTTAGTTGTTGGGAAATGTTTATGTATGTTTGAAACAAATTGAGTATGTGAAACTACTTTTTCTTACTAGAAATTTTTTGAAATCTACATACAGGTTGAATATTTTTGATGAAAATTTAGCACCCAAATTGAGATGTGCTGCAATTATACAATCAATGCTAGAACTTAGAGACTTAGATTGAAAAACATGTAAAATAGTTCATGAGTAATTTTTATATTAATTGTATGTTGGTATGATATATTTTGGATATAGTGCATTTTTAAAGTATGAGATTTAATGTTAGGTGTATTTGGATATGCAATTCAAATAAATTTTACCTTTGTATTTTTTTTCTTTTACTGTGACAACTAGAATATTTTAAATTACACCTGCAGTTTATATTATATTTCTCTTGGACAGTACTGCTCTAAATGATCTACAAATTTATGTGACTTCCTTTGTACTCTCTCATTCACCACCCACCCTTTCAGGGAGTCACCTTGATATGAGGCCCCTGGAGCTCCTTAATCTTCCCTTGGGGGTTAGAGGTAGGATTTCCTTTTATTTCCTAAACTCTACTGCTGGATTTCAGACAGGCTCAGACCCTCAGATAAACACTGTGGTTAGGGGGCTATCTAGGGTCTCCCTGTCCCATTTCATCACCACTTTCCAAGCCAGGCCCCTCTAGGACTTTTCAATGCAGCAGCCCCCTCCCTTGCCTGTCTGACTCTTTTCCCAGCACTAGGCAATGTTTTCTTGAAGAGTAGAGGCTATTTGGGCATTTTTGCACAATGACAGGCTTTTCTGGTGGCTCAGATGGTGAAGAATTTGCTTGCAATGCAGGAGACTCTGGGTTCAGTCCTTGGGTCAGGAAGATCCCATAGAGAAAGGAATGGCTACCCACTCTAGTATTCTTGCCTGGAGAATTCCATAGAGAGAGGAGCCTAGAGGGCTATAGTCCATGGGGTCACAAAGAGTCTGAAAAGACTGAGCAACTAACACTTAGTTTCCAGAGAAGAGAACCAAAATCTAGTCCTTGTCCAATTTGGGTAGAAAATTGAGAGAGATAGTTTGTTTTCTGAAACTCTCATATCAACTTCAGTTATCTCAATTCAATTCAGAAAATATGGACTCAGAGGAGAGAGTGGAGATGGGGAAGTGAAGACCCAAAAGGTTAAGTAAGTAAGTAAGCCTTAGGACTGCCAGCTAGGGACACACTCAGCCCCTCCTGTGGGATAAGTCCTCACTTAGATGTAATTGAAGGGTGGAGCCAGCTTCACACAGGAGTTCAAGGTTGAGCAGGGCTTTGAGTAACCAGTAGGATTTTTCCAGAAGACGTGCCCATCTGCACCATCTGAATCATTTCCAGTATGGATATCACATGGAGAAAGATTCCCATCAGAGCCATTTGCTGAGAAGGGAGAAGTAGGAAAACGCTCCTCTTTTTACGCCTGAGGGTTGCCCAATGACACTGTGGGGTGAAGTTTGTCTTGCCCTGTGGAGTGGCTGGGCAAAACAGAAAGAGGAAGGTCACAGAACTCACCCTTAGATGTGTTATTATTACAAAATCCACCTGAGGAAAGCTTGCTGTTTCTATGACAGTTATTGAAATTTCACATAGATTTGTTCATTTCGCCAAAGCTGCGGGAAGTGATGTGGAGGTAACAGTAAGCAGAAGAGAGACAGTCTTGTGTACCTGGAGCCTGGAGAACCACTTTTCATGTCTTCTAGTTCTTAGCTGTACAGTCTTGGGAAAATCAACCTCTCTGAGTCTGTTTCCCCATTTGTAAAATAAGTGCCAGCACTCAGAGACTGGAAACTTAATTGCCTACAGGGTTCTGCTGTGAACTGTGTGTGGGACGTAACGGCAGCAGTGGAAACTGTGGGGAACTGGAGAACATGCCCCATCTGAGCGAGAAGAAGCTCAGAACTTAAAAACCAACTTCTGGGACTTCCTTTATGGTCCAGTGGTTAAGATTTTGCAATCCCGATGCAGAGGGCCTGGGTTCAATCCTGGTTAGAGAACTAGAGTTCACATGCTGCAGCCAAATTTTTAAAAAACAACCAACTACTGTGCTGGTCAAGAAAGGCACAGACAGAGCAGGCTGGATTTGGCCAGGTAGAACCAGTGTGTGGCCCCTGACTAGATGAATTTCATTTTTTACAGATCAAAGGGGATCACCTGTAGAAAAAGTCAAAGTGTTAGTTACTCAGTCATGTCCAACTCTTTTCGACCCACCGGGCTCCTCTGTCCTTGGGATTTCCCAGGCAAGAATACTGGAGTGGGTTACCATTCCCTTCTCCAGGGGATCTTCCTGACTCAGGAACTGAACCTGGGCCTCCCATATTGCAAGCAGATTCTTTACTTGCTTGGGAAGAAAATAATACTGTTAATCATTTCAAAAACTGAAAAAGTAATTTCATAAAACAAAAAAATATTTTTTCTTGAATTTTGTTATTCAAGACCTTCTTCTATTTGAGTTATTTAGACTGAGGTTCAAAAGATGACATATTCCAAAGGATGGAAAGTAGAGAAACATAGTCTTAAGTAAGAAAAAGTCATTCCCACAGCTCCATCGGGGTTAGCATTCAGCTGGGTGGGAGATGTTACACCCTTATGTCAGTCCAGAAGGCAATGACACCAAACTTTTTCTCTTCCCCTCCCCCTCTTTTTTCAGTCTTGAAAGCAAGTGATCTAATCAAAGTATTTATACAGGGTTGATTCACTTCTTGTGTTCTCTGATGATATCAGAATTTTGCAATAGGGAGGAGTTGCATACACAATAAGTTTCCACACTCCAGTGTGCTGTCACTGAAGATGTGGCTGTGGCTATTTATAGCATGAGACAGAGCCTATATGAGGAGCCACTGCTCAGAACCAACCCGTCTGGGGATCCGATGTCATAGTCGTGGGGAGACTATGAAAGACAATTCATTCCACCATTCCAGGACCTCGGCTTCTGCTTCAGGCGCACAGGCTAGTGGAACACAGCTCAGTGAAAGAGACTGTTCTTCATGAGGGTCCTCAGTCAAAAAAGGAGAGCACTGAAAAATCTCTCTTTTCGACAGTTCTCTGATGAAACTGTTTCATCTGTGAGAGGTGGAGTTGTGTGATTTCTGCTCAGCTTGGTTACGATGTATGTTTAAGGAAAAAAACATGCATTTGTAGCTTGGAAATCACAGTGATATGCCTAGGAAGTCCACCTGCTCATTCATTCACCCATTCATTCCACGCTCATGTACTAGGGGCCTCCTGTACATCAGGACTTTGCTATAGGGCTAGCTGCCATGCTTTAAGGCACGCAAGGACCTGATGTAGTTGGCATCTCACAGCTGTTGAACTTCCTCTGTCTAAACAACGTAGGGGCCGAGCTTGAGCCTGGCAGACATGAAGAAGGTAATGACAGCTGCTGCTCTCATTCAATCACTTACTCTGCAGACACACTGTTTTCAGGGAGGAACCAGAGTCCCAGCCCTCAGAAGAGCTCCAGTCCATAAACATAAGTGACAATATAGTACAGTAGTCATAACAATTAAACTATTTCAATCCAGTGTGGCAAGCACTATAAATAGGCATAGGGAGGGGCCAGAATAGACTTGCACTAAAAGGTGTGTTGTTCTACAGTGGCCCTCAATGAACTACGCCCCCAGTATTCATCTCCTTGTGTGGTTCCCTCCCATGGTGAGTCTGACCTTGGCCATGTGACTAGCTTAAGCCAGTGGAACATCAGCAAGAATGATGCAAGCCACAGCTTGATAAATACTTGCATAATGAGGCTTGCCTTTTGGGAATGCTTCTTCCTGGAATTGGGCTGCCAGGCTTTTTGGACACTCACGGAAAAGCCCAAATGAAAATAGCTGGGTCCCTGGCCAGTGGCCACTGCTAAATTACCAGGCAGTGGCCAGCATCAACTACCAGCTATGTGGGTGGGATCAACTGAACTTCCCTTCCTAACCTTCTAGCCAACACCATGAGAAAGAGAAGAACTACCTGAGGCAACCCGCACAATCATAAGAAATAATGCAGTGTTGCTGTCTTAAGCCATTATGTTTTGGGATGGTTTGTTCCACGGGAATGGATAACCAAATAGGCTGTCTATTTCTTTTTTGATTTTTGCTGGAGTATAGTTGTTTTACAATGTTGTTTTATTTTCTGTTGCACAGCAATGTGAACCAGCTACAGTATACATATATATACATATACATATCCCCTCTTTTGGGGATTTCCTTCCCATTTAGATCACCATAGAGCATTAAATAAAGTTCCCTGTGCTATACAGGTTCTCATTAGCTATCTGTTTTATACTTAGTAATGTATATATGTCAATTCCAATCTCCCAATGCATCTCATTCCCCGTTTCCACCTAGTGTCCATACATTTGTTCTCTATGTCTGTGTCTCTATTTCTGCTTTGCGAATAGGTTCATCTGTACCATTTTTGTAACATACACCCCAGTGCTTATTACAGCACTATTTACATTAGCCAGGACATGGAAGCAACCTAAATATCCGTTGACAGAAGAATGGATAAAGAAGATGTGAAACATACATACAATGGAATATTGTTTGCTTGTTTGCTTGCTAAGTCACTTCAGTCATGTCTGACTCTGTGCGACCCCAGAGACGGCAGCCCACCAGGCTCCCCCGTCCCTGGGATTCTCCAGGCAAGAACACTGGAGTGGGTTGCCATTTCCTTCTCCAAAGCATGAAAGTGAAAAGTGAAAGTGAAGTTGCTCAGTCATGTCCGACTCCTAGCGACCCCATGGACTGTAGCCTACTAGGCTCCCTCTGTTCATGGGATTTTCCAGGCAAGAGTACTGGAGTGGGTTGCCATTGCCTTCTCCGACAATGGAATATTACTCAGCCACAAAAAGGAACAAAATTGTGTCATTTGCAAAGATGTGGATGAACCTAGAGACTGTCATACAAACAAGATGTCTTGGTGGTTGCATAGAAGTCAGCCAGGTAGTGGGAATTCCCTGGTGGTCCAGTGGTTAGGACTCTGTGCTTCCACTCTTCAAGTCCCAGGTTCGATCCCTGGTTGAGAAACTAGGATTCCGCAAGCTCTGTGGTGTATCCTTCCCCCAAAAAATGTTAGCCAGGCCAAGAGAGGAAAAGAAGGGCATTCTAGACTATGGAGGCATGAGATAGTATAGCATATTCAGACACTAAGTATATCAGTATAGTGGGAATGTGGGGTATACGGTGGAGAGAAACAGGAGCTGGAACTGAGGAGGCTGGCCAGGCTCAGATCAGAGCATCTGAGGATGGGTTGGAAATCCCCAGGATGACGACTCATTAAGAGGACTCACAGGACTCAGTGGACAGTTGTACTCACAGCTGTGATTTATTAGAACAGGATGCAGAGCATGTTCAGCAAAGGAAAAGGAACACGAGATGAAGTCTAAGGGACACCAGGTGCAAGGGAAATTGTTCTTGAGAGTACGTGATCAGAGTCCTTTTCCAGGGAGCCACAGGGCACACACCTACTCCCTCCAGCAATGAGTTGCCATAACATATGTGAAACACTGCCAACCAAGAAGCTTGTTAGAGACTCAGTGCCCAGGATTTTGTTGGAAGTTGTTATATTTAACTGTTTACATCATTTTGGCCAGGCGATAGTGCCTCGTTTGATCAAACACAAGTCTGTACGTTGTCAGTGAAGGTATTTTTTTTAGAGAAGATTAACCTATAAATCAGTGGACTTTGAGTGAGGTGATCACTCTCCATCATATAAGTGGGCTTCACCTAATCAGTTGAAGACCTTAAGAGCAAAGACCGAGGTTTACCTAAGAAGGGACAATCCTCCAAAGAAGGGAGAACACCTGCCTGTTGCCCTGAGAATCTGTGCTCAAGGTCACAATATCAACTCTGAATTTCCAGCCTGCCAGTCTGCCCTACAGATTTCAAGTTTGCCAACTCCCACACTTGCCTGAGCCAATTCCTTAAAATGAGTCACTGGCTCCCTCTCCATATATGTCTCCTACTCTGTTTCTCTGGAGAACCCTGACTAACACAGGGGCTGACCCCAGAGGCAGCCTCTGCCTGGCACATACCCAAATTCCAGGATCCTAGAAGGAAAGCAGGGCTTCAGCATGAACCACACTGACTGTTTGTACAGACGGTTTAGGCAGAGACAGTCACTCTTCCTGGTTAATGGCGGGAACCAGCCCCCCCAACTCAAAATCTCCATTCCCAGATGCCAGACAGGGGCCAGCCTGGTGAGCAGGCCTTTCTAAGAACAAGCAGTCAGATTTGCTCTGTTAATCCTTTTCTGTGCAGAAAGTAAGTAGTTTATGCTGTGGGCAATAGAAAGTCTTTGAATTTTTTTTTTTTTTAATATATATGTGATCCCATCAGAGTTTTTAAACTCTAGGGTGACGTGTTAGGTATGTGTCATGAGGCCATGCTACCTGCATGTGGGGGCCAGCCCAAGTGGGGGAAGTAGAGAGCCTGGCTTCAGATTAGGAGGCCCCTCTGCCTGTCATCCAGGCAGAGAAAGGACAGAGAGGAGAGAGGAGGTTTGAGAAAACTGCTGGACCTGTGGGAGGTGCGTTTCCACTTCCCAGGCCCTCACCTCCTCTCCTGGTCAGTGGGAGCCTTGGAGAAAGGCCTTCTACAGGTGAGGTTGCTATTTGCACTCTGTCTAGTCCCTGAAGAGATCTGCCCTGTCAGGCCCAGCAGGGCTTGGGAGTGTGTCTGTGTCTATGTGTGTGTCTATCTATGTCTGTATCTGTGTGCGTCTGCGTGTATATCTGTGCACGTGTCTGTGGTCTGTATCTGTGCGTGTGTCTGTCTGTATACATGTCTGTGTCCTTCTGTACCTGTGTATCGTTGTGTCTGTGTGTCCATGTATCTGTCTGTGCTGGGGCCACCTCACCTCCCACGCCCACCCTCCTGGGAGAGCTGTGTCCTGAGCAAGGTGCCTGCTATGGCTCCCAGAGGAGGGGAAGGGAGGGAAGAGGTAGAGGGGAGGGGAAGGGAGGGCCGGCCCCATGTCTGTCTAGAAGGGAGAGTCCACTCTCTGGAGATCCAGTGCCCCCAGTGCCCTGCTCTGTTCCCTCAAACCACCGTGCGGACAGGGCTCCAGGTCCCCTGGTGCCTGCAGGGCCCACAGGCACACGTGAATCTTACAGCCTTGAGAGATTCCATGGGCTTCAAGGCTTTTGCTACTCAAAGTGTGGCCGGAGGGTTTCATTAGTATTTCTTGGAAACAGAATCTCAGGCCCCAGCCCAGCCCAGGCCCCTGCAGATTCAGAATCCAGAATTGTGATTCATTCGAACACAAAGTGTGAGAAGCACTGCCCGGGCTTGCCGTTGCCTTGCGCTGGAGGAAGGATGGTGTGGGGGTTGATCTAGCATGTGCCGCAGCCAGGCTACCGCTTCCCCGGCCTCTGCTGGCCAGCCGTGTGGTCCTGGACAATGCCTCCCTCTGTCTCAGTTTCTCCTCCGTGCATCAGGGCGTTAGCACTGCCTCCCTCACTGGGCGAGCGCGAGTTAAATGAGATGTCTCATGTAAAGTGCTTACAGCCGGGCCTGGCCCACAGTAAGCATCTGGAACCTCTCAGCTCTCATTCCTAAGAGAGGGGTCGTCTGCCCTCTGCTTGTCCCACCCCCACCCCACCCCCACGCGCCCCCCCACCCCCCGCCCACGACACTCTGTGCACCAAAGATGAGTACAATATCCCCCATTTAGACTGCCCTGAGGGAGAGCGCCCTCCTGTGGCTCCTGTGGGTCTGACGTGACTCAAGAGTCTCTTCCTTGTCACAGAACAGCCCTTCAGTTCTTGGAAAGTACTCTCTGTCCAAGTTTTCCTGTATTTAGGCTATTCTGGTTCCCAGAACCCCGTAACCTCTGTAGGCCCTGGCTGCCTTCCCAGAAGCCAGCTTCTCAGCACTATGTGCTTAGCCTGAGCCTTGCATAAGGGACCCGCCCAAAGCCAGAAGGCTGCCTCAGGGGTGGTCAGACCTGTTGGTTCTGTGGATGGGCCAGGCAGATGGCTGCAGGGTAAGGCCCCTCTACAGAGCTGCCGCCACCAAGATATCCCAGGTCCAGTAGATGCTAAACTGCATAAGGTGCTCCATACCGCACAGAGAGAGTGTGAAGCACCCGGCACCCTGGCCAGCCGGCAAGGGGAGCCTGGGGAAGGAAAGGCCCTTTAGTGGGCTCCCCAGAGCCTCGAGGAGGTGGCCCAACAGGCTTTTCACAGCTTCTCAAACCAACTGCAGTCAATGTCGCTGGTCACAGGTAGGGGAGGGCAGACAGTTGGTCTTTGTTGTCCAGTCGCTCAGTCGTGTCAGACTCTTTGATTCCCCATGGACTGCAGCACACCAGGCTCCCTTGTCCTTCACTATCTCCTGGAGCTTGCTCAAACTCATGTCCACTGAGTCGGTGATGCCATCCAACCATCTCATTTTCTGTCACTCACTTCTCCTGCCCTCAGTCTTTCCCAGCATCAGGGTCTTTTCCAATGAGTTGGCTCTTTGCATCAGGTAGCCAAAGTTTTGGAGCTTCAGCTTCAGCATCAGTCCTTGTGGTAAATAATCAGGACCGATTTCCTTTAGGATTGACTAGTTTGATCTCCTTGCAGTTCAAGGGACTCTCAAGGGTCTTCCTCTAACACCACAGTTCAAAAGCGTCAATTCTTTGGTGCTCAGCCTTCTTTATGATCCAGCTCTCACAACCGTACATGACTACTGGAAAAACCATATTTTTGACTATACAGAACTTTTCAGCAAAGTGATATCTCTGCTTTTTAATACACTGTCTAGGTTTGTCATAGTTTTTCTTCCAAGGTGCGAGCAGCTTTTAATTTTGTGGCTGCAGTCACTGTCCACAGTGATTTGGAGCCCGAGGAAATGAAATCTGCCACTGTTTCCACTTTTTCCCCATCTATTAGCTATGAAGTGATGGGACTGGATGTCATGATCTTAGTTTTTTGAATGTTGAGTTTTAAGCCAACTTTTTCACTCTCTCCTCTTTCACCTTCATCAAGAAGCCTTTAGTTCTTTGCTTTCTGCTGTAATGGTGGTGTCATCTGCATATCTGAGGTTATTGATATTTCTCCCTGCAATCTTGATTCCAGCTTGTGCTTTGTTCAGCCTGGCATTTCACATGATGTACTCTGTTTATAGCTTCCCTGGTAGCTTGGACGGTAAAGCATCTGCTTACAATGCGGGAGACCCAGGTTCAATCCCTGGGTCAGGAAGATCCCCTGGAGAAGGAAATGGCAACCCACTCCGGTATTCATGCCTGGAAAATCCCATGGACCGAGGAGCCTGGTGGGCTACAGTCCATGGGGTCGCAAAGAGTCAGACACGACTTCTCTTCACTTCTTCTTCACTCTATTTATAAGTTAAATAAGCAGGGTGACAAAATATAGTGGGCAGATGGTGGCTCAGCCCAAATAGAGAATGCTCTACAACCTCTGGACCACAGTTGGAGTTTTTAAACTTTTGGCTGAAGTTCTTGGAATTCAAACAAAATAAATAAGTTCTTAGAAATAATATAATGCATTTATATTTTTTTTTAAAAAGAAAGAAAATAAATAATAAGACCAAGGATGGTGATTATAGTAATAGGAATAATAAGTGATCATTTGGGGGCTTACCAATTAGTTACTATGAAGTTGTTGCCATACATTATCTCATCTAATTCTCACAATGAGCTGGAGTAAGGTGCGATTGTGACAATGACGAAAAGGGTCTGATACTGAGTCTTCTCCCGCCACCACATCCCCCTCACCCCTTTCCAGAGCTATTCTGGGTTTGCCCGCTGGACTGTAGACTCTTCTCTGTGATCATGAGTAGGGAGCAGAATGGAAAGGAGCTGAAAGACCACATTGATTTACAATTTAAAAGGTTCTGGAGCTTCTCCCAGAAGAAAACAGCTTGTCCAGAAGGACACAGGAGAGATCCAGGGAGAAGTGGGGGTGTGAGGAGATTGAGAGAAGAGACATTTGGGGGAGGGGCTGCCTCGAGGACAGAGCTCTGGGGAATTTGCTGGGTTAAGAGGATGTTCAAGAAATTTTTGCTGTGCCTCTTGCACTGTGGCTCCCCTTGACTGCCTCTGTGGAAGCTGTATGTACATATTTGCATTCTTTTCACGATTTTTTTGAGCTGAAGATATATGTCTTCCGAAAGCAACCCAGAACAGCTAGAACTGAGTCAACCCAGTTATATTTGCCTTTCACTATTATTAGCTCCACCACTCAGTGATAAGGACACAGAGATTAGATAGTTTAAATAACTGGCCTACTGTCACACTGCAAGTAAATGTTGAAACCAAGGTTTGATGAGCACGCTGGGCTGGGGGCAGCAGCCACCTCCCAGGGGTTCAGAGGAGCAGGAAAACACAATGCTATTTCCAGGCTTCTCTGGGTAGACAGTCTCCTAACTGCCCAGCTCACACAGAGAAGTGACTCCAGGACTCTTGGGCTACGAATACGAAGTGTGCTTCCCACATTGTCCCTTCATCCACTTGTCCTTCTTCAGTGAATCACCCGCTCCCTTCCAGAAGCAGGCCTCCACGGGAGCTTCTCTACCCAGGCAGTGTCTGTCTTTAAAGTCGATAGCTGCCATGGTTAATGAGGGGCCAGCGGGCCTGGCAGAGCACAATCCACGCAGAAAGTCCTGCCAGCCATTCAGTCCCTCCGCAGTCATTTCTTGAGCTCACACTCCCTGGAGGCGACTCTCTAGACTCTCAGAGTTTTCCTCTGAAACTCCATGACTTAAAGGTCTATTGTCGTAAAATAAAACTAAGCAGGTCATCGACCTCTTAATGTTTTTCCTTTTTCCCAAGTGGCAGAAGGGTTACCGCAAAGCAATATTGAAAGTCTTAGATTGCAGAAAAGATATACCTGACCAGTAAGAAGAAGGGGGTGGGGGTGGGGGCTTTGTATTTTTTTGTCATGTAATGATTTCAATGCTAAAAAATAAAAATAAAGTGAAGTCGCTCAGTTGTGTCCGACTCTTTGTGACCCCGTGGGCTGTAGCCCACCAAGCTCCTACGTCCATGGGATTCTCCAGGCAAGAATACTGGAGTGGGTTGCCATTTCCTTCTCCAGGGGATCTTCTCGACCCAGGGATCGAACCCAGGTCTCCCTGGGTTGCAGGCAGGCAGGGTTGCATTGCAGGCAGAATCTTTAACCTCTGAGCCACCAGGGAAGCCCAAAAAGTAAGGAGAATGATATCTACCACCCGTTTTGACAATCTTTGAATATCCCGTATTTATTTCAAATCATTTTGGTTCAAGTGAAACTCCCGTGTACCCCCGCATCCTGTTCCCCACCGTCCCTCCCTCAGATATACTGTTTAACACCCTATGCATCTACTTATACACTTCCTACATACAAATGCATCCTAAAGAAGAGTTGGTGGTGTTCTACATGTTTTAAAATTTTGCACGAATAGTATCGAAATGGAGCAGGACTCTAATCCTTGCCCCCCATGCCCTTGGTCTGTTTTTTGTCTATGGAAAAGCTTAGACAAAGAATAAGTTTAGGGGGCTTCCCTGGTGGTTCAGGGGTTAAGGACCTGCCTGCCAGTGCAGGTGACATAGGTTCGATCCCTGGTCCAGGAAGATCCCACATGCTGCAGGCAACTAATTTTGTGTGCCACAGCTACTGAGCCTGTGCTCTGGAGCCTATGAACCACAACTGCTGAGTCCACGTGCAGCAGCCACTGACGCCTGCGTGCCCTGGAGCCCGTACTCCACAACCAGAGAAGCCACCGCAGTGAGAAGCCCACCCTCCACAACTAGAGAGCAGCCCACGCTTGTTGCAACTAGAGAAAGACTGCATGCAACAACGAAGGCCCAGCGCAGCCAAAGAATAAATAAATTGAATAATTTTAAAAAATCAATCAGAGAAGTTAGAACATGCAGAAACAAAGGAAAACAGTCAAAGGAGATAAAATAGTAACAGTTTAGTCATTAAGCAGTTTCAAGGACCTTTAGTTCCTTCTCAAGGGCTATAGATAATGTTCTGAGCCATATCCTGTGAACTGTCTTACAGACACGGCAACACTCACCAGGTGGAAAAAGTTTACTACGTGGTGACCAGACTGGAGCCATGACATAAGCTGCCACAATTCCAAGAACTGGCCTCAGAGAAATGGGAACAAACAGACCCTGAAACTGAAGCTTAAGTGTACTTAAAACGATCAAGATGATGCAGATAGATTGCTGATGACCAGTTTCAAGACGACTGTCAGAACCGACTGCTGTTTCTACATGGAACCCCCTCCCTCCCTGTCTGTAAAAGCTCTTGCCCTCTGATTGTGCTACTGCTAAGTCGCCTCAGTCATGTCCGACTGTGTGACCCCAGAGACAGCAGCCCACCAGGCTACCCCGTCCCTGGGATTCTCCAGGCAAGAACACTGGAGTGGGTTGCCATTTCCTTCTCCAGTGCATGAAAGTGAAAAGTAAAAGTGAAGTCGCTCAGTCGTGTCTGACTCCTAGCGACCGCATGGACTGCAGCCCACCAGGCTCCTCCGTCCATGGGATTTTCCAGGCAAGAGTACTGGAGTGGGGTGCTGGGGAAAGTAAAGCTGTACTTTGAACAAGCATCCACCACACCACACACACCTCCCAGTCCCTGGGATCCAAAATAAAGCAAACTCTCTTTTCCAACAACCTGGCCTCTTTATTGGCTTTTGAGCAACAAGCAGCTGGATCCTACTTTCAGTTATAGTATCACACTTTACATAACTTCAGTGACTTGCTGTTTTCTCTCAATGATGTGTCTTGGTGGGCTACAGTTCATGGGGTTGCAAAATGAGTCGGACATGACTTAGCAACTAAACAACAAAAGTGTTAATGCATGGAGCTCTTGTTCATTCATTTTACCTGTATAGTATTCCATGGTGTAAATATCCATTGTTGGGCATTTGGGTTATCCGAAGTTTTTCTGATACAGACAATTCTGTGGTGATCAGTGCTGCAAGTGGACAGGCCAGTGGGTACACGTGGAAGTTTCTAGGATCTCCTCCTGTGTCATAGGAAGTTTACTACATGGCAAAAATCTTGGGTTGCATTTTAAGTTTAGAAATTGCAGCCATGGTCAAATGAGGTGTGCCCAGTGACCCTGCCTCTGGCTTCCACCTCAAGAGCCCTGTGTCCTAGGTGAGGGAATGTGGCCCCTTTTCCAAGAATATGCTCCCTAACAACGCCCTACCCACAGACTCAGCTGAAGTCACATATATAGACCCCACTGTGAGTCAGTTATCTTGTCTGTTTTCTTTTCTGGATTTACAATTGGAAATACCAGCATTCTAGCGTGTTCTGATGATTCATACTGAGTGTGACAGTGAGAGTCAGGAGGGAGGGCATGAGTGTTTAGAGAAGGGGAAATGAGATGATCAGGCAGAAATCAGGAGGACTGACGCTCCATTCAGCATTTCTGGGTAATGAAGCACCCAGCGATGATCTGTTATTCTCCCAATTCTGTGGGTTCCTCTGTTGGCTTCTCTGGGCTTGCTCATCTGGAAGATGAGCTGGGCAGGAAGACCTAAAAGGTTTTTGTTTGCATGTCTAAAAGTTGGTGCTGGCTGTTGGCTGGTTGCCTGGATTCCCCTCTATTTATTCTCTCATTATCCAGGAGGCTGACCCAGCTCCTTTCTATGGTGGTCCTGCAGTAGCATTCCAAAATGCTCTAAGGACACTAGTGGGCAGGGCCTATACTCAGCATCACTTCTGTGAAATTCTATTGGCCACAGCAAGTCACAGAGCCAGGCCAGATTTAAGGGGAAGACTAGCTAACATTCCTCCTTGTTAGAAGGAGCAGCAAAGTCATGAGCTATTGGACAAATTGCTTCAACTATCTTCAAAACGGTCTCCCATGATTGAGCAGTTTGGGCAGAGATGGAAATCTATCATTGAGATTTTAGCTAGAGTCTTCTGTATAAATTCCAAGATAGGTCAAGTTGATATAATTCTCAACAACCTTGGCTTTCCTGACTAGAAAGAGGTTCACTGAGGGAGAGAGTTTTTTAATTATTGATGATTTCTGGTATTTCTCTTCACCTGAAAATCCAATAAAGAATCTACCTTCCATCTTTAAATAATCTGTTTTTAAGGTTTTCATGTGTACAGTGCCTTGCGCTAAGTGCTGGGGTTACAGCAGTAGATGAAACAGAGACAGTCCTTACTGTTTTGGAACTTTCCTCCTACGGAAGGGAGGGGGCATTAAACAATTAATTATACAGTTAAAGATTTAATTACAATGGGAGTAAGTGTCACGAGAGAAGTAAGGCATGCAAAGAAGAAATACAAGTGAGGGATCCTGGCACAGTGTTAAAGTCATGGGAAACTTCTTTGAGGAAGACATGTGACTAATTTTTAAGAGATAAGTAGGCATTCTATAAACTAAGGGAGTGGGGGAGAGAGTAAAAAGGGAATATTTCAAGCAAAAGAAACAGCATGTACTAAGGCCCTAGAAAGGGAAGAAGCCTGCATGCTTGAGGAACTGAGAAATAAACTGAGAAGATGGGGGGAGCTGACCACCTGAGACAGAACAGACAAGAGCCAGATCGTGCAGGCCCTTGAAGACCATATAAAGGATTTCGGCTGACTTGGACCGAATTGTGTGCCCCATCAATTCATATGTTGGAGCTCTAAATTCCAATGTGACCATATTTGGAAATAGGGCCTTAAGTAAGTCATTAAGGTTATACGAGGTCCCGGCAGTGGGGCCCTTATCCAACAGAACTGATGTTCTTTTTTTAAAGATTTTTCTGATGTGGACCATTTTAAAGTCTTTATTGGATTTGTTACAATATTGCTTCTGTTTTATGTTTTTGTTTTTTGGCCACTAGGCACGTGGGGTCTTGGGCTTCCCTGGTGGCTCAGATGGTAAAGAATCTGCCTGCAATGCAGGAGACCCAGGGTCAATCCCTGGGTTGGGAAGATCCTCTAGAGAAGGGCATAGCAGCCCACTCTAGTATTCATGCCTGGAGAATCCCAAGGACAGAGGAGCCTGGTGGGTTATAGCCCATGGGGTTGTGAAGAAGTGGACACGACTGAGCAGCTAACACACACACACACACACATGATTGTAGCTTCCAACCAGGGATTGAACCTACACCTGCTGCATTGGAAGATGAAGTCTTAACCACTGGACCACCAGGGAAGTCCCCGGATTGGCTTTCTTATATAAGAGGAAGAAGAGACGCAGGAGAGAGTGAGGGCCTGTTCAAAAAAAGGTCAAGTGAGGACTCATGGAAAGAAGGCAGCCATCTTCAAGTCCGAGAGAAAATTCCCACCCGAAACCAAGCCTGCCAACACCTTGATTTTGGACTTCCAGCCTCTGGGACTGAGCAAAAATTAATTTACACTATTTAAGTCCCCCAGGTTGTGGCATTTTGCTATGGTAACCCTAGCAGACATAAAAAACCATAGGAAATTCTGAGAATTTTGTTTTTAAAAGATCATCCTGTTGTGTGTGGGATAGATCCAAGGAATAAAAAATGTTACTCCGGGACTTTCCTGGTGGTCCAGTGGTCAAAACACACTTTCAATGCAGAGGACATGGGTCCAATCCCTGGCCAGGAAAGTAAGATCCTGCATGCTGAGAGGACAAAAAATGTTACTTGCAGATAAGTTTGGAGACTATCACAGAGATCTGTATAGAAGGTGAAACTGGTGGCAGCAGGGATGGAGAGAAGGGAATCCTACCAGAGACAGAGGCCATTTAGAGAGAGAGGCAGAGGTGGAGGCCTGCCTGGAAGAGGTGGTTGAGGAGTGCTAGGGAGGCAAAAACTGAGACAGCAGATATCTGTTCTTTTAAGAAGTTCAGCTTAAAGAGAAGAGAGATGGGCAATAGACCTAGAGGGAAGTGGAGTGAAGTTTTGTTTCTGTTTTCTAAGAACATTTGTTTTGTTTTCTTGTAAGGTAAGAGAGACTTAAGCATTTTTAAATGCCAATGGAAAGGTCCCACATAAAGGTAAGTGCTGGAGATGTACCAGAGAGAAGACTTGAGTAAAAGCATCAGGAGGAGGCTGGAAGGATCAAGGCCAAACCACAGATACTTTATGAAAGAGAGAATGAATGGATGAAACTAATATATAAATGAGAAAATGAATTCACGAAAAGCAGCTCCCGGGCGCTCTAACCGATGTGGTTTAGAGTCAATAGTATGGCTGCCATCCTTTTCCAGCTACACCCACATAACCAAGGGAATCTATCTAGAAGGAGAACTTTTTCCTCTTCCTGCAGCTGGTCATTTAGGGTCCTCCCTACAGCCTTGGTGCAACTGTGGTGGGTGCCAGGGGGTTTCTGGGCTACCCGTTTGCTGTGCCCTCCGGTCCTGCTCGCACTCAGAGATGTCCTCTCCTGTCTCACTGTGGATTGCTGCCGGCCTGCTCAACCTTGTGATCTGGTGGTTTTATGATTTGCAATGTCAGCCGCGTGGTCACTTGATGTCCTTTGCTCAGAAGTTCTGTCTGTTCCAGGGCCCAGGACATACCAGAGGTTGTTTGTCAAAAGTATTTAGTTCTCTGCCCCAGAAGGCATGGCCTTCCTCCAGAACCACAAGGATCTGCACTGTGATTCTCCCCCTGGGTCTGGCCACAAACTCAATGCAGCATCTTTTCCCACCACCAATACCTCCACCACCACGGGATCTACTGACCCAATGGCAGGAGGTGCTGGTGGCTGCAGCCAGGGCCTGCTATAGGGGTCCTTCATGCTGTTCAGAGTCCCGGCCCAGCCAGGCTCTCCTACCCCTCCGGTGACACACGATGCCCAGATGTCAATGGCACCAGAAGAGGGTGAACGTGAAATCTTAACAACTTCCCCACCCCACATGCTCAGTCCTCAGAAGCTAGCGGAGCTCTTACCACTTCCCTGTGAAGCATGGCTCAGCCTCCCTGTAGTACAGACGAGGAGATGGAGGGAGGCACACGGAGGTGAAGAGGCTCATTCAAAAATACTCCACAGGGTGAGAGAGAAGCAACAAGAGCACTGAGCAGGTGACTCACACTCAGCAAAAAAATCTTTTAGAAACAGAATAAGTGAAGTAGAGAGCAAGGGAGCACGATCATGGGTGTCTGTGATGGTTAATTTCATGTGTAAATATGCCTGGCCTATGGGACGCCCAATAGCTGATAAAATACTATTTCTGGGTGTGTCTACAGGGATGTTTCTGGAAGAGATTAACATCTGTATCTCAGTAGATGGAGTGAAGGAGATAAGGAGATCACTCTCACTACCATGGCATTGTCTAATATGTTGAGAGTTTAAAAGGAAAATACATAAATTTATATAGAGAGAAATGGATCGTGTGATTATGAAGGCTAAGAACATTGATAATATGATTTGGGTTAAATGAACCACTACTCAGTTTTTTCTTTTTCTTTTTTTTAAGTGCATTGGGCCTAGTGGGTTTTGTTTTTGGTTTTTAATCATTTTATTTATTTATTTTTGGCCGTGCTGGGTAAAGCCCAGCACACTGCTGCTCGGGCTTTTCCCCACTTGCCACGAGCAGGGCCTACTCCTCCTTGTAGTGCGTGGACTTCTCACTGCAGTGGCTTCTTCTGTTGTAGAGGATGGCCTCTAGGGCACGAGGGCTTCAGTAGTTGGGGCACATGGGTTCAGTAGTTGCTGTTCCTGGGCTCTAGAGCACAGACTCCATAGTTGTGGCGGCTTGTGGAATCTTCCCACACCAGGGATGGAATCAGTGTCTCCTGCACTGGCAGGTGGATTCTTTGCCACTGAGCCACCAGGGAAGCCCCTCAGTTCTATCTTTTGAAGTGTCTTCCAAGCAGGATTTTGCTCAGTGATGTAAGCTTTAGTTGTTATCACTCTGTGAAAGAAAGTGAAGTCGCTCAGTCACGTTCAACTCTGCGACCCCATGGACTGTAGCCTATCAGGCTCCTCTATCCATGGGATTTTCCAGGCAAGAGTTCTGGAGTGGATTGCCATTTCCTTCTCCAGGGGATCTTCCTGACCCAGGAATCAAACCCGGGTCTCCCGCATTGCAGGCAGACGCTTTACTGTCTGAGCCACCAGGGAAGCCTGTATCACTCTGTAGCAGATGCTACCTATGTACAGTTTAGAGGTGGTCTTAAACCCTAAGAATGAACTGGTTGGATCTCCTTGCAGTCCAAGGGACTCTCAAGAGTCTTCTCCAACACCACAGTTCAAAAGCATCAATTCTTCGGTGCTCAGCTTTCTTCACAGTCCAACTCTCACATCCATACGTGACTACTGGAAAAACCATAGCCTTGACTAGATGGGCCTTAGTTGGCAAAGTAATGTCTCTGCTTTTGAATATGCTATCTAGGGTGGTCATAACTTTCCTTCCAAGGAGTAAGCATCTTTTAATTTCATGGCTGCAGTCACCATCTGCAGTGATTTTGGAGCCCCCCAAAATAAAGTCTGACACTGTTTTCACTGTTTCCCCATCTATTTCCCATGAAGTGATGGGACAAGATGCCATGATCTTCATTTTCTGAATGTTGAGCTCTTTTGGAAAAGACTCTGATGCTGGGAGGGATTGGGGGCAGGAGGAGAAGGAGACAACAGAGGATGAGATCGCTGGATGGCCTCACCGACTTGATGGATGTGAGTTTGAGTGAACCCCGGGAATTGATGATGGACAAGGAGGCCTGATGTGCTGCAATTCATGGGGTCGCAAAGAGTCAAACACGACTGAGCGAATGAACTGAACTGAACTGAACTGAACCCTAAGAAAGGGCTTCCCGGGTGGCTCAGCTGGTGAAGAGTTGGCCTGCAATGAGGGAGACCAAAGTTTGATCCCTGGGTCAGAAAGATCCCCTGGAGAAGGGAATGGCTACCCACTCCAGTATTCTTGCCTGGAGATTCCATGGACAGGGGAGACTGGAGGGCTACAGTCCTTGAGGTTACAAAGAGTCAGACACGACTGAGCCACTAACACTTTCAGTTCAATCCTAAAATCTGCAGCTGGCAAGCTGGAGACCCCAGAAAGCAAGATGTAACTCCAGTCTGAAGGCTTGCAGGTTTGATACCCAGGAAGAGCCAATATTGCAGTTTGATTCCCAAGGCAAAAAAAATGAACGTCCCAGCTCGAAAATAACCAAGCAGTAGGAGTTCCTTCTTATCAGCAGGAGGGTCCATGATAGCTCAGTTGGTAAAGAATTGGCCTACAATGCAGGAAACCCCGGGTTGATTCCTGGGTTGGGAAGATCCCCTGGAGAAGGTATAGGCTACCCACTCCATTATTCTTGAGCTTCCCTTGTATTTCAGCTGGTAAAGAATCTGCCTGCAATGTGGAAGACCTGGGTTTGATTCCTGGGTTGGGAAGATTCCCCAGGAGAAAGGAAAGGCTACCCATTCCAGTATTCTGGCCTACAGAATTCCATGGATTGTATAGTCCATGGGGTCGCAAAGAGATGGACACGACTGAGCAACTTTCACTTTCACTTTCAACCTTTTCATTCTGCTCAGGCCTTCTCCTGACCATGTGAGGCCCTCACACATTGGTGAGGGCAGTCTGCTTTGCCGACATTACTTTGAGACATTACTTTGCCAACAAAGGTCTATCTAGTCAAAGCTATGGTTTTTCCAGTTGTCATGTATGGATGTGAGAGTTGGACTATAAAGAAGGCTGAGTGCTGAAGAATTTATGTTTTTGAACTGTGGTGTTGGAGAAGACTCTTAAGAGTCCTTTGGGCTGAAAGGAGATTCAACCAGTCCATCCTAAAGGAAATCAGCCCTGAATGTTCGTTGGAAGGGCTGAAGCTGAAGGTGAAGCTCCAATACTTTGGCCACCTGATGCGAAGAACTGACCCATTGATGCTGGGCAAGATTGAAGGCAGGAGAAGGGGATGACAGAGGATGAGATGTTTGGATGGCATCACTGACTCGATGGACATGAGTCTGAGCAATCTCCGTGAGTTGGTGATGGACAGGGAAGCCTGGCTTGCTGCAGTCCATAGGGTCGCAAAGAGTCAACACAACTGAGTGACTGAACTGAATCTGCTTTACTCAGCCTAAGGATTCAAATCTTAATCCCACCTAGAAATGGCCTTACAGACACACCCAGAATAATATTTGACCAAATGTCTGAGCACACCCCATGAAATGCTGGCACAGAAAACTAACCATCACAGATGCTGCTGCTGCTAATCTTTGACAAGGTTGACAAGGTTTTGAAACCACTGCCGCAGAGTGTCTGCTTCCTTTTAGGGTGGAATTAGACCATTATCCCTGCTTCCAGCCCTATCCTCACAACCTAAAGGGGAGCACCCATGACTCTAGGGCAGGAGTTACAGCAAAGACCAAGCTTGACCTGCTGGCAGGCCATGGGATGTAGAGAGCGCTTGGCTGAGTGGCAGGAACCCTGCATCGCCAGGCACAGGGCCCATCCAACCCACTTCACCTGCTTGACCTTGAGCTCTTCTTAGGGGTCACAGATAAAGTATCACACATCATTACACTTAAAAGTATTTTGTTTTTATGAAATTCAAATTTTACTAGGCATCTTCTTTTTGTTGCACTTTATTTTTTGCTAAATTTGGCAATCTCAGTTTCTTTGGGAAGTGGGATGCCACCAAAGGTGGTGTGAGAAGCCATCAGATGGGTGCACAGACAGGATGGGCCACTGCGCCTGCTGGTGGCATGAAGACAGCTTCTGGTCCAGGCCATCAGAGGGAAGCAGACCTGTTCCTCTGGGCTGGAGGGAGCCCAGCCTCCAACTCTGGATCAGGGCTGCCAGGGTGGATGGGGAGGATGCGGGGTATGAGTCAGCCTAAGAGGAGGGTGGGAGAGGTCACAGGTCACATTCACTACAGAAGGAGGTCCCTTCAGACCAGTCCCAACACTGGCAATAACATGAAGTTCCTTCCACCCCTTCTTCTGGTCAGGGTTGAGAAGATTCTAAAGCAGGATTCAGAATAGTCGCTGGTGCTAGTGCTATGCAACCCCAGCCTCCCAACCCAGTTCAGTTCAGTCGCTCAGTCATGTCCAACTCTTTGCTACCCCATGGACTGTAGCACGCCAGGCCTCTTTGTCCATCACCAACTCCCAAGCATCCTCTGTCGTCCCCTTCTCCTCCTGCCTTCAATCTTTCCCAGCATCAGGGTCTTTTCAGATGAGCCACTTCTTCACATCAGCTGGCCAAAATATTGGAGTTTCAGCTTTAACATCAGTCCTTCCAATGAATATTCAGGACTAATTTCCTTAAGGATGGACTGGTTGGATCTCCTTGCAGTCCAAGAGACTCTCAAGAGTCTTCTCCAACACCACAGTTCAAAAGCATCAATTCTTCAGTGCTCAGCTTTCTGTATAGTTCAACTCTCACATCCATACATGACTACTGGAAAAACCATAGTTTTGACTAGACAGAACTTTGTTGGCAAAATAATGTCTCTGCTTTTTAATATGCTGTCTAGGACGGTCATAACTTTTCTTTCAAGGAGCAAGCATCTTTTAATTTCAACCCAGAGGTACATCCAGTTTTCCAGCTCCCAGCCAGAGGAGACCCTTGCACCCAGTTCCCTCCCTGTGCTGGGGCCCAGACTGAAGAGAAAACTCCAAGCCTGGTCTGGCAAGAGGAAGGGTTCCCACAGGCTGTCGAGGTGCCCAGGAAGACGGGGTCAGGGTGACTGGTGCCCCAGCCCTGGGTGCTCAGCTTGCTGGCAGGTCTCACGGCTGCGGTGCTGTGTGTCAGCATCTCTCTGTCCCATAGGGCCTGGTGAGCCCCAAGGTCATGGGAAGCATGGGGTCCGTCAACAGTCTCCTACTCTGCAGCCCTACTCCCTCTAGACCCCATGTCAAGCAACTGGAGGAATGAATGGAGGCGAAGGCATGGTCAAAGTCTAGGGGCCCCTGGGACTTCCCTGGCAGTCCAGTGGTTAAGACTTCATACTTCTACCACAAGGGGTAATGGTTTGATCGTGGGTCAGGGAAATAAGATCCCACGTGCCGCACAGCCAGAAAAAAAAATCTGGGGGCCACTAGCACTGAGGCGGAGACTGGTGGGCTTCTGTCTATGGGGTCGCAGAGAGCTGGACATGACTGAAGCAACTTAGCAGCAGCAGCAGCAGTACTGAAGGAGGTATGGGATCAAGACACCCTCTCCACTGGGCACCCAGGAGCCCAGGGGGAAAACAAGACAGAAATTTGGCTCCAGGGGCAGACCACTGGCCACTCTGCCCGCTTGGTTCCTCACTCACTGCTTGGCAAATCACTTAGCTGCTCCTGATCTCAGCTTCCCTTGTGAGAAGTAAAGAGATGATACTGACCCTACCTCCTCCTCAGGCTAGTGTAAGAACCAACTATTAGGGAAAGGCCTTCATAAACCATAAAATGCTGAGAGCGTAAGAGGTGCAAGTTTGATCCCTGGGTCGGGAAGATCCCCTAGAGAAGGGCATGGCAACCCACTCCAGTATTCCTGCCTGGAGAGTCCTATGGTCAGAGGAGCCCGGCAGGCTACAGTCCATAGGGTTGCAAAGAGTCAGACATGACTGAACGACTTAGCGCGCACACACAGAAGGGCTCTTAAAGTCACAAGTGTGAGAAGACCGGCATAAACCAGATGAGGCAAAAGAGGACTCTACTGGTTCAGAGAATCAAGAGCAGAATCAAGGTGATGATCTCCTCCTCTCATCCTTGCTTCTCTCTGCAAAGCAGCTTCTTTTTCTCTGTCTTCTCCTTTAAACCTGGAGCATCTCCCAGTTCTTCACCTGCCATGAGGTGTTCCCTCATCTATTAGTGAAAATGCCAAAGAGGGTTCTCATTAGTCCCACACGGGTCATGTGTCCACCTGTGAAAGCAGGGTGTTTTATGTTTAGCACCTTTTCTGGATCTGTATGTTTAGCAATCTGGGCACCTTGGTTCCATAAAAGAAAGGACATATTATTCCTTCCATTCAGTTCAGTCACTCAGTTGTGTCTGACTCTCTGTGACCTCGTGGACTGCAGCACTCCAGGCCTCCCTGTCCATCATCAACTCCCAGAGCTTACTCAAACTCATGTTCATTGAGTTGGTGGCAACATACAACCATCTCATCCTCTGTTGTCCCCTTCTCCTCCTGCCTTCAATCTTTCCCTGCATCAGGGTCTTTTCAAATAAGTCAGTTCTTTGCATCAGGTGGCCAAAGTATTGGAGCTTCAGCTTCAACATCAGTCCTTCCAATGAATATTCAGGACTGATTTCCTTTAGTATTGACTGGTTTGATCTCCCTGCAGTCCAAGGGACTCTCAAGAGTCTTCTCCAACACCACAGTTCAAAAGCATCAATTCCTTGGCACTCAGCTTTCTTCACAGTCCAACTCTCACATCCATACGTGACTACTGAAAACCATAGCTTTGACTAGATGGACCTTTGTTGGCAAAGTAATGTCTCTGCTTTTGAATATGCTGTCTAGGTTGGTCATAACTTTCCTTCCAAGGAGCAAGTGTCTTTTAATTGCATGGCTGCAGTCACCATCTGCAGTGATTTTGGAGCCCCCCAAAATAAAGTCTGACACTGTTTCTACTGTTTCCCCATCTATTTCCCATGAAGTGATGGGACCAGATGCCATGATCTTCGTTTTCTGAATGTTGAGTTTTAAGCCAACTTTTTCACTCTACTCTTTCACTTTCATCAAGAGGCTCTTTAGTTCTTCTTTGCTTTCTTCCATAAGGGTGGTGTCATCTGCATATCTGAGGTGATTGATATTTCTCCTGGCAATCTCGATTCCAGCTTGTACTTCATCAAGCCCAGCATTTCACATGATGTACTCTGCATATAAGTTAAATAAGCAGGGTAACAATATATATAGCCTTGATGTACTCCTTTTCCTATTTGGAACCAGTCTATTGTTTCATGTCCAGTTCTAACTGTTGCTTCTTGACCTGCATACAGATTTCTCAGGTGGCAGGTCAGGTGGTCTGGTATTCCCATCTCTTTCAGAATTTTCCACAGTTTATTGTGATCCACTCAGTCAAAGGCTTTGGCATAGTCAGTAAAGCAGAAGTAGATATTTTTCTGGAACTCTCTTGCTTTTTTGATGATCCAGCTGATGTTGGCAACTTGATCTCTGGTTCCTCTGCCTTTTCTAAACCCAGCTTGAACATCTGGAAGTTCACGATTCATGTACTGTTGTTGAAGGATTTTGAGCATTACTTTGCTAGCATGTGAAATGAGTGCAATTGTGCGGTAGTTTGAACATTCTTTAACATTGCCTTTCTTTGAGATTGGAATGGAAAAAAAAAAAACCTGACATTTTCTAGTCCTGTGGCCATTGCTGTGTGGCCACAGCAAGTTTTCCAAATTTGCTGGCATATTGAGTACAGCACTATCACAGCATCATCTTTTAGGATTTGAAATAGCTCAATGGGAATTCCATCACCTCCACTAGTTTTGTTTGTAGTAACGTCTCCTAAGGCCCACTTGACTTAGCATTCCAGGATATCTGGTTCTAGGTGAGTGATCATACCATTGTGGTTATCTGGGTCATGAAGATCTTTTTTTGTACAGTTCTTCTGTGTATTCTTGCCACCTCTTCTTAATATCTTCTGCTTCTGTTAGGTCCATACCATTTCTGTCCTTTATTGTGCCCATCTTGGCATGAAATGTTCCCTTGGTATCTCTAATTTTCTTGAGAAGATCTCTAGTCTTTCCCATTCTATTGTATTCCTCTATTTCTTTGCACTAATCACTGAGGAAGGCTTTCTTATCTTCCTTGCTAGTCTTTGGAACTCTGCATTCAGATGCTTGTATCTTTCCTTTTCTCCTTTGTCTTTAGCTTCTCTTCTTTTCTCATTTATTTGGAAGGTCTCCTCAGACAACCATTTTGCCTTTTTGCATTTCTTTTTCTTGGGGATGGTCTTGATCCCTGCCTCCTGTACAATGTCATGAACTTCTGTCCTTAGTTCTTCAGGCACTCTGTCTATCAGATTTAATCCCTTGAATCTATTTGTCACTTCCACTGTATAATTGTAAGGGATTTGATTTAAGTCATACCTGAATGGTCTAATGGCTTTCCCTACTTTCTTCAATTTAAGTCTGAATTTGGCAATAAGGAGTTCATGATCTGAGCCATACTCAGCTCCCGGTCTTGTTTTTGCTGACTGTATAGAGCTTCTCCATCTTTGGCTGCAAAGAATATAATCAATCTGATTTCGGTATTGACCATCTGGTGATGTCCATGTGTAGAGTCTTCTCTTGTGTTGTTGGAAGAGGGTGTTTGCTATGACCAGTACATTCTCTTGGAAAAACTCTGTTAGCCTTTGCCCTATTTCATTTTGTACTCCAAGGCCAAATTTTCCTGTTCCTCCAGGTATCTCTTGACTTCCTACTTTTGCATTCCAGTCCCCTATAATGAAAAGGACATCTTTTTTGGGTGTTAGTTCTAGAATGTCTTGTAGGTCTTCATAGAACCATTCAACTTCAGCTTCTTCACCATTGCTGGTTGGGGCATAGACCTGGATTATTGTAATACTGAATGGTTTGGCTTGGAACAAACAGAGATCATTCTGTCGTTTTTGAGATTGTACCCAAGTACTGCATTTCGGACTCTTTTATTGACTGTGAGGGCTACTCCATTTCTTCTAAGGGATTCTTGCCCACAGTAGTAGATATAATGGTCATCTGGGTTAAATTCACCCATTCCAGTCCATCTTAGTTCACTGATTCCTGAAATGTCGATATTTACTCTTGCCATCTCCTTTTTGACCACTTCCAATTTACCTTGATTATGGACCTAACATTCCAGGTTCCTATACAATATTGCTCTTTACAGCATTGGACCTTGCTTCTATCACCAGTCACATCCACAACTGGGTGTTGGTTTTGCTTTGGCTCTGTCTCTTCATTCTTTCTGGAGTTATTTCTCCACTGATCTCCAGTAGCATATTTGGCATCTATCGACCTGGGGAGTTCATCTTTCAGTGCCCTATCTTTTTTCCTTTTCATACTGTTCATGGGGTTCTCAAGGCAAGAATACTGAAGTGGTTTGCCATTCCCTTCTCCAGTGGACCACATTTTGTCAGAACATTCACCATGACCCGTCCGTCTTGGGTGGCCCTGCATGGCATAGCTCAGGGTTTCATTGAATTAGACAAGGCTGTGGTCCATGTGATCAGTTTGATTAGTTTTCTGTGACTGTAGTTTTCATTCTATCTGCCCTCTGATGGATAAGGATAAGAGTCTTATGGAAACTTCCTGATGGGAGAGACTGAGGGGGAAACTGGGTCTTGTTCTGATGGGCAGGGCCATGCTCAGTTAATCTTTAATACAATTTTCTATTGATGGGTGGGGCTGTGTTCCCTCCCTGTTGTTTAACCTGAGGCCAATATGGTGGAGGTAGTGAAGATACGGTGACCTCCTTCAAAAGGTCCCATGCGTGCACTGCTGCACTCAGTGCCCCCGACCCTGCAGCAGGCCACCACTGACCCACGCCTCCACTGGAGACTCCTGGACACTCCTGGACTCCTGGGCAAGTCTGGGTCAGTCTCTTATGGGGTCACTGCTCCTTTCTCATGGGTGCTGGTGCACACAAGGTTTTGTTTGTGCGCTGCAAGAGTCTGTCTCCCCAGTCCTGTGTAAGCTCTGGTGGCTCTATGGTGGGGTTAATGGTGACCTCCTCCAGGAGGGCTTATGCCATACCCAGGTCTGCTGCACCCAGATGCCCTGCCCGTGCAGCAATCCACCGCTGACTTGTACCTCCACAGGAGACACTCAAACACTCAAAGACAGGTCTGGCTCAGCCTCTATGGAGTTTCCTCGTGCATACAAGGTTTTGTTTGAGCCCTCCAAGCATCTCTGGCAGGTATAGGTTTTGATTCTAACTGTGATTTCACCCCTCCTACCATCTTACTGGGGCTTCTTCTTTGCCCCTGCATGTGGGGTATACTTTTTTGGTGGGATGCAACATTTCCCTGTCGACGGTTGTTCAGCAGGGAGCTATAATTTTGGAGTTCTCACGGGAGAAGACGAGCACATGTCCTTCTACTCCGCCATCTTAAATGCCTCCTGTTCCTCCTCCTCCTCCATGGGTATTCCTCCGACAGCTTGTCAGATCTGTTCGGAACAGAAAATATGATGGAAAGGTGTCCACTATGAAGGTCATATCTTATCAGCAGTATTATTATCATCACTGGCATCAACTACATAAGCTGGCCACATGTTTCTAATTCCCATTATCCCTGGGCAAAATAGCAGCTAAAGCCACAGTCCCTGGCATTCAGACTTCCTGAATTCAAATTTAGTCCTACCACTTTCTACCTGTGTGACATGAGGCAAGTTGCTAAACCTCTCTCTGCCTTCGTTCATAAGTTTGTGAAGATTAAATGAGTTAATAGGTGTAGAATGTGAAGAAAAGTGAATGGTACCTGCCAGGTATTCAATCAATGCTGTTCATTACTATTGTCAGAGGAAAAAAGTGGCAGTGTCTGGGAATCCCAGTTTGGGAGGTAAACAAAACCATCACTGCTCACTTAGTCCCTAGCTTTCTTCCAGAGAGCGCTTACAACTTCAGAAACTAGAGTTCACCAAGGACCTCCTGAGCTGTGTGATCACCCTGAGGATTTTACAAGTTGACAAAATCCCTCTCATTCAGAGGTAAGGGGACTGACATAGAAAGAGGGGGCTTTCCTGCAAGCTTGCTTATGCTCTTCAGAAGTGGATGCAAGTTTCTGTAGGAAACTGGGAGGACACTGGGTCCCGAGGAAGCTTCTGGGAGGAAACCACAGCTGAGCTGAGACCCAGAGGATGGGCAAGAGTTTGTGGAGCAAGGGCAGGTGGGCAGGACAATGTGCTAGTCAGTCCTCGAGCTGTGGTGCCTCCGCTCCAGACCCACATGGATTCTCTGCTTTGTGCCGCTAGCGTTGGAGCCCTGGGATCCTGCCTGTCCCTTATCAGCGGTCCCTGGTAGGTACTGCCAGTCTGTGGCACCAGAAGCAGACTGGCAAGTAGGTGAAGAGAAAGGACTTGCTCCCTCTTGTCTGCTCAATGTCCTGCCAGCTTCTCGCCTCCATGAGTTCTTCAGCCTGAGAGCAGAAGCAGAAGCCTCCAGGTCTCTCCAGTCTCAGTAGCTGAGCAGTTGACAAAAGGCAGGAGACAAGAGGCTGTGCAGAGAGCACCGGGGTAAAGCAATTGGCGTGTAGCATCAGAAGGGATCCCAGGGCAAGATCAAGTGTGCAGATGGCCCTCATACACAGTACTTGATACCAGAAAGGGGCAGCTGGGGACCAGAACCGGCCCCTGAGCAGGTCAGAAACAAACCCCGGGCCTTGGGAAGTGAGGTCAAGAGATAGGCCCTGGGTCAGGGTAGCTATGGTGCCAAGGAGCCCCACACTGCCTTCCAAGCACTGGTGGTTTGTTCAGACATCCCCAAGGCCAGACTTGGGGCCAGGACTCTAAGAGTGGCAGGTCTGGGAGGGACTGCCCTAAAGACAGGGGGCGAGACTGCACCCCCAGACCACAAGGGAGCTGACCATCCTAAGTGCCTTGTTGCCTGCATGGACCAAACCCCCTCCCCCTCTCCCATATTAAGAGGAAAGGTCTCTAAGAGCTCCTCTGTGGGACGAACTCCAGGGAGGGGCATGAGTGTGGTGACCCATATGCAGAAAGCGTGCACATGTGTTTCTACAATGGAGTGTGGGGGCTATTTTTAGAATAGACCTAATAGATTGCTATGAGGTTGATCATTCACTAAAACAGCTTGTTTGTGGCATCAAAAACTTCTGTCTTCAGCACTCTTATTCACTCCTATGGCTTCCATTTCCCCCTTTATTTCTAAATATGCATTTCCAGCCTTGACTTGGTTTTTGAGCTCCAGATACACAAAGGCCCTAACCATCTTCACAGGAACCACTCACAGTATTTCAAACTGAACAAAGCAAAACACCTGACCTTCCTTCAATCCTTCCCCTCCTCCCCTCTTCCCAATTTCCAGGAAACATAGCACGCTCACCAAGTCACCCAGAGGCAAACCCTGAGTCCTGGCTGACATCTCCACCTCCTCATCCACAACCAAAAGACCAGGCCAGTCTTCCTTGCCGTATGCCCCAGGTCCCGCCGCATCCCTCACACCCTCTGCCACCACCCCAGGTCCCCTCCACAGACAGCGCTCACCCTCAGTTCCTTCCAGCACAGGGAGCCAGATTCATCTTCCAAAGCACCACCCTCCTCCCCAGAGATGCACTTTAACTCCAGCCCGCGTGCCTCACTCAGGGGTCCCCATTGTCTGAGCCAAACTGTCTCACAGCCTTTCTCTCTCTAGACCAGACAGGCCCCACCACACTCCCAGAGCAGGCCAGCCAGGGGCATGGTCCCATGTTGGAGCAGGAGGCCGGGTGGTACAGACTTTAGCCCTGCCTGGTTGCCCGTAGTAACGGGATGGAATCTCTCTGTGTCTGAGGCTCCTACTCAAGAGGCCCCTCTCTGGGCTGCGATGATTAACAATTGTGAGCGGCGCCAGGATCCATGAATCACAGACCGAGATGGACGCCTGGAGCAGAGTCAGGGCACAAAGGCAGTAACTCATGTTCCCCCAGGCTCACACAGTCTGCCCCTCACACAGTCCCCAGGCCCCTGTGAGGACCCAGGACATGCCTGTGCCCAGTGAGAAGTGAGGATGAGGCCGGTGCTCTTCTCTGCCAAAGGGCTATCTTTTTTCCAGTTCTTGTCTCACTATCTATTTCTCTGCCTTTTCATCTCTGTCCAGATCACGTGGCATTGGTGACGCATTGATCAGATCACCTCTAATGGGACACTAACTCTAAAGATGACCTCTTTAAAATATATAATATCAATTTTCCACCTTAAAAACTGTAAGTATACCTAATTCTAAAATGAAAAGCTGCTGCTGCTGCTGCTAAGTCACTTCAGTAGTGTCCAACTCTGTGTGACCCCATAGACGGCAGCCCATCAGGCTCTCCTGTCCCTGGGATTCTCCAGGCAAGAACACTGGAGTGGGTTGCCATTTCCTTCTCCAATGCATGAAAGTGAAAAGTGAAAGGGAAGTTGCTCAGTCGTGTCCGACTCTTTGTGACCCCATGGACTGCAGCTTACCAGGCTCTTCCGTCCACGGGATTTTCTAAATCTAAGCTTTATTCCCATAATAAAAGCTGTTTCCTAGGGGCATATGCTCAGAGATGGTTAGCAAAATGCTATATTTTTTCTTCCTTTTAATTTAGCTGTTTTAATGGTGTATCATTTTATCCCAGGACCCCAGCTAACTGGGCAGCCACTGGAAGACTGCTAATCACCAAAGCAAAGGGAGGTGGAAAGTGTAGGAAATTGCACCCTGGAGCTTGAAAGTTTAGCCTTGAAATGCCATGTAACAGTTCAACTCATTTTTGGGGAAGGGGGCTGTGTTCCCCAATCAGAGATTGAATCCAGGCCTTGACAGCGAAAGTGCCAAGTCCTAACCACCGGACTGGCAGGGAATTCCCTCAACTCATGTTTTAGTGATTGAAACAAGTCACATGTTCTCATCTCACTTCAAGTAGGTAGGAAAATGCAATTCTACCATGGACTTAGAAGGAGAGCTTAAAAATAGCAAACCGCACAAATGACCAGCAGTGGAGGGCTCAAGTCCCTGGCCTGTGGATGGAGGTATGAAGGGACAACTGCTTCCCCTCAACAGGTGGAACTACCTGTTGGTTCCACCTGTTGGAACCAACTACATGGGTTGTGATTTCCCCAATGAGCAAAACAGCAGTGGACTCCCTTCCATGGTTTACAAGTATGTATAGACACTTTCCAGAAATAAACAAGGAACCTGATTGCTCTGGAAATGGTGGGTGTGGAGCAAGAAATTTTGCCTTTCACTTTATATCCTTTGTGATGTTTGAAATTCTAATCATGGCATTCATTTGTGCAGATTTATCTATAGGATGGGTTTCCTTGGTGGCTCGGTGGTAAAGAATCTGCCTGCCAATGCAGGAGATGCAAGTTTAATCCCTGGGTTGGGAAGATCCCCTGGAGAAGGAAATGAAAACCCACTCCAGTACTCTTGCCTGGAGAATCCCATGGACAGAGGAGCCTGGACAGCCACAGTCCATGGGGTTATAAAGAGTTGGACAAGACTTAGTAACTAAACAACAACAACAATCTATGAGACTCATCTTCCCTACTCAGCAGAAGAGAGTGCAAATGGCCAAAGACTGAGTGCTTATGATTTGGAGTAACCAAGCTTTGCCCAAAATAGATCATCCATGTGCTGATGAGACTGACCTCAGGTGAAAGAACACTGCCCTCCCCCCAGGAACCCAGCCAGCTCCAGCCCCAGCTACTTCCTGGTATTTGATGCTTCTCTGGAGGAAACAGTAAGGACTCCAGCCTTTGTCCTCAAGACTCAGAACATTTCTTCTCAGTCCAAAGGACACATTATACCATCTCTGGACTTAGAGAAGAAAAGAACAGTGGACACCATGACCATGGCTCAGAACAAGCAAGTCCAATGTACTAGTTTCTTAATAATTCTCAGATTTTCATCTGGGATTGCTTCCTACTACCATCTTGGAGCCCAAGAAGGGGTCCTGGGCAGGACAGGAGTTCAGGTAAGGTGTGCTGATTAACTGCAGGCAGCAGGAAGCTGTCCTCCCAGAGCCTGGCCCTGGGGACCCTTTGTGTCATCACTGTAGGACTGGGAGTCAAAATGCAGTTGGTCATGGGAAGGATGGGAAGATGGGGTCACAAAGTGAGAAACAGCCTACCTGGGCTGCATGACCCAGGGCCAGTGGTGGTCCAAACCCTACTCTGCTTTCCACATCCAAGCATGCATCCACTGCCAGCTAGAGGGGACTGCTCAAGACTTAGAAGATGTCCCTCATCCTCAGACAACCTTCTCAGAACAGGGCTTCAGAGCCCAGGGCAGAGCAGGGGCAAATGGGTAGAGAGTGCAAGTCATTAAAAATATAGACGTGATATGTTCCTTTATCATTCAATAAATAGTTCGGTATTTTGATTCACCAGGCATTTTTGATTAGCAAGGAGCCCAGGACCAAGATGGGAACTAAAAGACATGCAAACATGTCTAAGAACTAATCCCCATCCTCACCAAACCCACCACCCAGAGGGGAGTATGACCCAAAACCAGACACTGGGGTGCAGACTCCAGCGAGGCTGACAGAGTCACACACAGAGGAGTCACCTCTCCTGACATTTTCAGGAGCGGCATCCTCAGCGTTTCCAGGTATTGAAGTCATTCCTTCCTGTCCCTCATTCCTACCTGGGCAGCCGGATACCTCTCCACTTTAGTCCTATAATCATATTAGTCTTCTGGTATCTCTCTTTTTTTTTTTTTTAACATTTATTTGTTTGTTTGTTTGCCTGTACCGTATCTTAGTTGTAACATGCAGGATCTTCAGTCTTCATTGTAGTATGTGGGATCTGGTTCCCTGAGCAGGGATCGGAACCTGGGCCCCCTGCATTGGGAGTGTGGAGTCTTAGCCGCTGGACCACCAGGGAAGTCCCCTGGGACCTGTTCTAACTTTTCTTCCTTTCTTTGAGAAATTTGACTGGCCTCCCTTGTACCCAAACCAAATAAAACCCCTCTTTCCCAAGGATATGCCTCTTGCTTCTTTCTCTGTTCAAGCAGGTTATCAGCTTTAAACATTAGCTGAAGAATCAGGTCTTCTGGAACAAGGTTTGTCAGAACCAGAGTTTTTCTAGTTGTAATAAATAAGAATCCATTCAAACCCACTTGAGCCAAAATTGATTTATTATAAGTATCAAGTTGTTCCAGACAATCAAAAAGCAGGTTTTCCTAGTTCTTGGGGACCACATAATTTCTCAACACCATCTCACTATGTATCTCCTTCATCCTTCCTTGTTGACCAGGCCACATACATATCATGTGGGATCTTAGTTCTCCAATATCAGGGATCGAACTCATGCCTTCTGTGTTGTTAGTCTTAACCATTGGAATGCCAGGGAAGTCCCATATTCTTCATTCTTCTCTCCATGGTGGCTTTCTCTACTTCTCTACCCACATCATGGAAGATCCCAAGATTTACAATTCCTCAGCTCAAGCAACCATCAGAATTCTAGTCTCAAAATTTCAAAAGAAGGGCACGTGTTTCAAGTTGTCCACCTGAAATATCAAATAACTGTGACCTAGGGAGACAGTCATGTAATTCCAGCACGACTGTGAGATCCACCTGTGAAGATGGAGCAGCTCTTACAGAAGAGAAGAACACTGTCCTGGGCAGATAACCCCAAAGTCCACATCACCTGCATCATGGCACTTTAGGGACTTATTAGGATTATGCATAGTTAACCTACAGAGAAGCTGGCCAGGCCTCTTGCGTGCAGATAGGGGTGTCTACAGCAACGAGGGCAGTGCCAACCTATCCAGTCCTTTAGTTAGCATTCTTCGTGGTTGGAGCAACTTCCATGAGCAGCTGGAGATGCAGGGTGACCACCTGCAAACACTCGGGCTGGTACCGGAAGTAGACAAACAGGAAATAGACCAGGGAGCCACTGAGCAGGAACAGGAAGGCATACAGGAACTCTGGCTGGGGATGGGCCATGATGGGCGCCAGCACCAGGTAGACAGATGCAAAGACCATGGTGGCAGGGATGATGATGGGGACCTGCAGGGACAGAGAGACCTGGATGATGAAGACGTGCCTGGGAGGTGGCACAGGGCGCCTGGGCTCTGTCCCTTCTGCCTGCCTGCCTTCCTGCTGCTTCCACCTGCCACCAACTCCTCTCTTCCAGAACCTGCCATAACAACTTGTCAGGCCAAAGGAGACACCTGTTGGGTTACAGAGGCCCCTCCAGGGAGCAGAGACTTGGTGCCCAGCCTGATGCTCTCTGTTATGTGAGTCTCGCTGGGTGCGTGCATCCTCTCTCTGTTCAACTCCCACTGTTCTCCCTCTGTGTCCTCTAGAGAAGAAAGGCATCCCCAGCAAGGAGAGTCAATGCCTTGTGCTCCAACTGTCCCTTACCTGCCAGGACACACAGAAATTCCCTCCCAAATACAACAGTGTTGACCACTTTCTTTCTTCCTCTGGGCCCTAAGTGAGGCCGTGGTACAACCATCTGCATCATGCAACAGCTGATAGTTGAAAAACAAGCCCATGTAGGTCCTGAAATGTACCTTGTAAGGTCGGGGAAGATTCTTCTTTATCTGCAAGTACAGGAGACAGCTGAAGGTGAGTCCATAGGTGGGCCAGCCAAGGAAGCTGAAAGGCAAACGTGAGCCACTTGTTAACAGCCCCCACCATGGTGGGGCTGGCAAGAGGGGCCGGCCTACTAGGTGCAAACCTAGAGTAGAGCTGCAAGCACACTGGGGCCTCTCAGCCACACCCAGCTCCCCCGATCCATGCGGCCGAAGGAAAGAAGAATGCAAGGCTGGGGCACTGAGGACAGGGTGTGCTGGAGGGCCTAGCTGGAGCTTTGTCTTCAGACACAAAGGGGCACACGCACAAGCCCACCCATCCACGAGGCTCCAGATTAGGCCTCCTCTGACTGCCCTTGGCTGGCTGGAAGAGGACAATTTCAAAGGAAGGAGGACTATCCATGTTTCCCAAAGAAAGAATCTGGTGGAACCTCAAGGAAGGCTGTGTTCCCCTCAAGGGCCGCACACTCATAGCAGACTGCGCCACCCTGGAGTTGGTGATGGGCACCAGAAAAACCTCTGGCCCCTGTGTCTGATGTAGGTCTGATGTAAACTCCACATAACTTGGGAGGCCATCTCTTGAGGTTGTCCAGATGGGGAGATATGGAGCCCTGGCTGACATGAATCATCCTTGAGTTCTCATCTGGTCCAGGACATTCTCTGTCACTCTTCCCCTATCTCAGGCTGAACACCCTTAAGAGACACCACGGATTTGATTTTATCTTCACCCTACAATGAGTTTTTTCTTTCTCACAGGAAAAAGATGAAAAGAAAAACAATGTCTGTTACTTAATGTTCTGAAGAAAGGGACATCGAGTACTATATATCCTGTTCCAAAAGATTAGTTACTCTTAGGACAACAGAGGAAGAGAACATGTGATGCTTGCAAAATTACTCTGAGAAGTCCTCTGCCCCAGACATCATGCCTGCCTGCTGGGTTAAGAGTCTGCTTGTTGAGAGAAGTTTAAAAATGACAACTGGATATCACAACAGCCCATCATTTCTGCCCCAGAGCAGGCAATAAAGGGGGTCAGAACATCTCCCCACTTTGATGCGATTCCGGAGTGTGCCCACACAGCTTGGCTGTGGGTCTGCCCTGAGTTCAGCAGAACTCTGTTGGGTCAGATCCAGAACAAAGACCAGACTACAAAGGAAAAAATGACACCAAGCCAAAGGCTATGAGTCATGTGAGTGAAGCCTGAGTATCTTTTCACATTGTCCTGGAGACAGAGTAAAGGGACAAGAAAAAAGAAAGAAAATAACAAAGGCAACACAAGACTTTATTTCTTGGTGAAAATTGGTCTCATTGAATTTATGGAAGCAGTGCAAGAGAGGAGGGCGCTATGTTTAATTTTGGAAACTTAATTGGGATAGAATGGTTAAAACAGTGTGTGTGTGTGTGTGTGTGTGTGTGCAGGCGCTCTGAGCCTGAGCTTCCAGAAGTGTGTGCATGTGTTTCTGCATATGTGTGTGTGTGTGTGTGTGTGTGTGTATCATAGGGGCTTCTGGAAATGTGCATGCACATAGGAGTGTATATGTGTGCATGTCTGTGAATGGGTACACATAGGGGCCATGAGATACTCAGCCTGAGGGGGCAGTCTCACTTGCCTCAAGAAGTTCATGATGGTGTTGAAGTTTCCAGAGATGACCAGGATCAAAGCCATCGCTGTGGTGAACATCAGAGCTGGAGCTAGAGTGAGGCGATGCACATGAACCATGGACAGAAGTTGGGGCTGGGGAGCAAAGTCAGGTGTCAGGTAACCTCCAGTGGAGCCGCACTGGGGGTCTGTCCCCAGAAATTCCCATCCTCTTCTCCTGCCAAACTCCCTCAGGACACCAGGGTACCCAACCAGATAGTCTCCAATTCCCATGGCTTCCTTCCAGATGTAGGTCACTGGGGAGTGATCAGACTCAGGGGGCAGGTTGGAGGGGGGCCCATCCTTTCAGACCATCCAAGACCCTGTAGCTTAGGATGTGCAGTTGCAATGTGGAGAGCTGTAGCAGGTGCCTGGCCAACCAAATCTTTTGACTTTCTATTGCTCCCCCTAAAGACAGAAAGAGGGCCCAGGAAGGGAAGACTGAGGAGGAGAGGGGAGAGGAAGGGCCGGGTATGGGTGGAGCGTGGAGAGGGATACTGGGTTACAGTGTAGACTGTGTTATCCTTCAGCAAATACTTAGTCCCCTGCTCTCCACCTCTGTGGAAGAAATGTATTAATAGTTTCCATCCACTGATTTGAGCTTGCCAATGAACTGTGAGCAGGAGAGACCCACCAGAAGTTCTAAATATGTGTGTGTGGTTTGGCTTGGTCTCTTGAACCCCTGCCACCTGCCATGGCAAAAACATACCCCAGGAGCCCCTATGGCTTGGGTCCCAGGATTAGAACAGACCCGCAGTTAGAGTGAGAAGATGTGAACACAAGCCCTGGCCTGCAGCCGAGCCACTCTGACCCTTTAACTCATGAGCAACATGGAATGTCTGTTGTCCTAAGCCTCTGGAATTAGGGGCTGTCTCCCGCACAGCATTGCTGCAGCAAAAACTGACAGAGTGACAGAGAGTCCCCCAGGCATGGGGGGCCCAGAGGGTACACACTGGCTCCTGGGGCTCCTCCCCACTGCCCCGGCACCACTGTTGCACAAAGATGTCCCTGTCACCCACAAACCTCTACAGCGTGACCCAGCATGGCAATCTCCCAGAACCTGGAGGTAAAAGGATTGGAGTATAAGCGGAGAGGTAGGGAATACATGAGCCTACTCTCAGCAGAAAAGAGGGCTATGTCTTTCGAGGAAGCCCTGCTGCTAAGTCACTTCAGTCATGTCGACTCTGTGAGACCCCACAGACAGCAGCCCACCAGGCTCCGCCATCCCTGGGATTCTCCAGGCAAGAACACTGGAGTGGGTTGCCATTTCCTTCTCCAATGCATGAAAGTGAAAAGTGAAAGTGAAGTCGCTCAGTCGTGTCCGACTCTTTGAGACCCCATGGACTGCAGCCTACCAGGCTCCTCTGTCCAGGGGATTTTCCAGGCAAGAATACTGGAGTGGGTTGCCATTGCCTTCTCCAGTGAGGAAGCCCTGGTTGGGGCTAAATGCTGAGCTCCAGGAGGAGAAAGCTTAGCTGGCTGTCCTGAGAGGTATGTCCCCCAACAGTTCCTTAGTTCCTGCCTCACTGTTGTCCATATGAGATCAACAGCTTTTAAAAGGCTAATGTTTTAAACTCTGTACTCTGTATTCTCCTGCTGCCCCCATCACCTTGCCCAGCGTGCACCCCATGTCTCACCAGGTGGCCCTCTCTGGCAGCCACGTAGGACACATGGCTTCTGCTGAAGAACGACCCATTGACAGAGCCGAATGACGAGAGGGCAACAGCCAAGGGCACCAGCCAGGCCCAGGCCCCCAGAACTTGGCTCCTAGGACAACAGAGGAATTGAGGGAAGGATCTCCAGCAGCAACCTGGAAGACAGCCTCAAGGCCACATCAGAAACAGAGCGAGCAAGTTCAGTTCAGTTCAGTCACTCAGTTGTGTCCGACTCTTTGTGACCCCATGAATCGCAGCACGCCAGGCCTCCCTGTCCATCACCAACTCCCAGAGTTCACTCAGCCTCACGTCCATCGATTCCGTGATGCCATTCAGCCATCTCATCCTCAGTCGTCCCCCTCTCCTCCTGCCCCAATCCTCCCAGCATCAGAGTCTTTTCCAATGAGTCAACTCTTCGCATGAGGTGGCCAAAGTACTGGAGTTTCAGCTTTAGCATCATTTCTTTCCTTCCAAAGAAATCCCAGGGCTGATCTCCTTCAGAATGGACTGGTTGGATCTCCTTGCAGTCCAACAGACTCTCAAGAGTCTTCTCCAACACCAGAGTTCAAAAGCATCAATTCTTCAGTGCTCAGCCTTCTTCACAGTCCAACTCTCACATCCATACATGACCACAGGAAAAACCATAGCCTTGACTAGACTGACCTTAGTCGGCAAAGTAACATCTCTGCTTTTGAATATACCATCTAGGTTGGTCATAACTTTTCTTCCAAGGAGTAAGCGTCTTTTAATTTCATGGCTGCAGTCACCATATGCAGTGATTTTGGAGCCCCCCAAAATAAAGTCTGACACTGTTTCTACTGTTTCCCCATCTATTTCCCATGAAGTGATGGGACCGGAGCAAACCCAGGGGCAATTTGGAATACTTATGGGGGACTTTACTTCCCCAGGGCGGGGCTGTGAATAGGTCACGTGACTCACTCACCCCCAGCTCACAGCCATCACATCGGTGGAAAGGATTTCACTGGGCGAGGGCACTAGCAGGTAACTGATGTTGGCCAGGATGTACAGGCCAGTGACTGGGAGATGGAGATCATCAGTGCCCACACCAGGTTCTGCTGCAGAGTTGGGAAGAAGAGGCCACGTGTTAGCCCATGAGGTCCTTCCCAGGATCTCCGAGCAAGCTCAGGAGTGCAGCACTGAGCTGATCCTATCCCCAGGGTCCACGCCAGGCCAGGGGGCACTGTCCCTATGTCCCTCCTCCTTGAACTTAGAGTCCCACGGCATGGACAGGCCAACCAACAGGTGTGCTAGGAGGCCATGAGGAGGACTCACAGTCAGAGCAGTGGAGGCACAGTGGAGGGTGGGGACCCGGCGGAGGGGGGAGCCATCATCAGAGTTTCCAGAACAAGCAGCGCCTTATGCTGGGTTCTCCTTGCAGAGTGGAGGAGATTCCGGCAGGTGGGAAGCAGGGAGGGGTGTTCCCAGCAGGGGCACCTGCAGAGCAGGGGTGCAGAGAAGAGGCAGAAAAGTTAGAGATCTCCACGGTCAGATGGTCCCTCCAGCCTGTATTCCAGGACCCACAGTGCCAACTCTGCCTAGTCTCTGGGTCCCCAGGACACAGGCCCAGACTGAGGGCCATTCCATCCAGGGGTTCTCTTCTGACCCTCAGTCTCCTAGAGAAGAAATTGGGAATCACTGGGGATCTGTGAACTGTGATTCCCCACTGTCCCGCCTCTCTGCAGGGCGTGAGGATCAGCAAAGTGGAAGGGAAAGGAAGGGCCTGGACACAGGGACTGTGGGCACTGAGACTGGTTTGCATTGTAAGAGCCTCAGCACCTAGCTGACCCGGGCCACCCCCAAAAATATATTCAGCAAGCATGCAAGAAAAATTGAGGAATGCATGAAAAGTAGGTGAAATCAGAGTGTGGACTGCTCCCTCCCACTCCATACCCCTAGTTCTGGACATCATTCTGGAGCCAGGAGCAAATGGAGGGAAAGGGCCTCCCTCAAACTTGACTCAGCATTTCCCTAGGCTCAGACTAGCCCTGCATAAACATATTTAGACTCCACAGTAAGAACACACTTCAAAGTGGGAGAAGCATGTTCAGGGCACTCCCAGGTCTCCTGGAGGGCTTTCTCTAGAGGTCTTTTGGTTGACCTTGGGAAGAGCAGGCAAGCACTGAAGAATGTACAACCCCTCCCTTCAGTACCAAACGGTACAACAGAACATGGCATTGCTATTCCTGACATGTGAAACAATACAGAGAAGCCACCCTTCCTCACTAAGACACAAGGAGCTCTCTTTCAGGCTTGGGATGGCGCTGTCCCTGTGTGGGCTGCACCAGTGCTCCAGGCAGACCCCCTCCCCACCCCTAGAAAGGACACTCTCTCATGTAAGCATCTACCCCTGATGCACATATCTTCTGTTCTCCAATATGACATAAAAGGCAGTTTCTATGGGGCTCTGTAATAACCTAGAGGAAAGGGTGAGACGTGGGAGGGAGACTCAAGGGGGAGGGGACATATGTACATTTATGTTTAATTCAGATTGATGTATGACAGAAATCAAACCAATATTGTAAAGCAATCATCAATTAAAAATAAATAAAAGAAATATTTAAGACTTTAAAAAGCAGTTTCTAGAGCTTTCTGCCAGAGCTGTGATCTGCCTGCAGAAAAGTTTGGAAGTGGGTTTGGGAGGAAGGGCAGGGGGCATGGAAGATGAAGAAATAATCTCGGAGCCCACTTCTGGTCCTTGGGGTCAGCCTGGGTGCTGAGCTGGTCCTCAGATCTCACCCCAGACCCCTTGTAAAGTCCAAAGCTTCCCACTCCCTCCCAAGAGCCCAGCAGACCAAGCCCCTCCCAAAGCAATGATTAGCCAGCCCCAGGTTCACAGGTGGAGTGAGACAGGAAGGACTGGCTCGTTCTTCCGTCCCAGCCCTGAAGCTATGTCCCGTAGTGGGCTCCCATGCTTCAGCAAATATGACTTACGTATCTACTGCAATGTTCCAGAGAGAACAATCCAGGAGAGAGAAACCTGAGTCATCAAGCACAGCTTCTTACAAGGCGTCTGACATCCAAGTCACTCCCTCTTTCTAAACCTCAGTTTTCCCACATGAAAAATGGGATGATAATGTCTACCTTCCAGGACACCAAAATGAGCCCATGGATAGGAAACAATAAAGTTCCCCCCTTACTTAAGAAGCTAGAATTCATATAATTACATAAACTAATCAGAAAATACATTGGGCTGGCACTTTAGTCCCATGAGTACAGAAAGAGAGCCCCTCTTTTCAGCTGATTTCTCAGAGTCTTTGCACAAATAACAATTATCGGAACTACTACCGTTTGGAGATTTCAGCCCCTAAAGCAGTGTCGTGGACTCACGTTTGAATTCTTGAGTTCCTCCATCACCTGGCTGAGGCTATTCCAGCCATCAAAGGACCACAAGCACTGGTAGAAGGCCAGGAGGGCTTCCATGCAGCCTCGGCCCTCACCCAGCACCACGGTGCCACCCCCCACGATGACCAGCAAGGAGAACACTTGGGAGGTCGTGCACACGTTCATCAGCAGGGCAGCCATCTGCGAGCTCCAGCAGTTGAGCAACATCAGCAGCAGGATGCAGGTGGCAGCCACCACCTTGAGCATGGCCTGGGGCAGCGAGGAGCAGCCTGGGTAAAAGGGGACCAGGACATACTCGGCAAAGCTCAGCGAGATGGCTGCAATGGTGACCGATCTGCCCACCAGCACAAACACGTAGATGACCAGGAAGGCGGGTAAGCAGCCAAAAGTTCGTAGGATGCAGGTATATTCCCCTCCAGATTCGGGAACCAGAGCCCCCAGTTCAGCATAGCACAGGGCACCCAGTGTGGCCAGAAGGCCACAGACTGCCCAGACCATGAGGCTGGCCCCGGGGCTGCCCATGTAGACCAAGACGCCCTGCGGTGACATGAAGATGCCGGAGCCACAGGCCCATGTCCCTCCTCAGCCTCAGCCCCTCATCCCCTGCCTCCTGCTCAGCCATCCTCTCATCGCCATCTCCTTGCTGACTTCTCTTCATCCCAGAGCTTCAACAGTCATTGCAGCTAACTGAGCAGAAGCAGATGCTCTGATACCTATCAGGCTCATGGGCTTCCTGCAGGAGTTAATGATTACAGAGCCTGGAGGAATCTGAGCCAGGGGCCAGAGAGCCAGAACACAGCATTCAGAGGGGACCACGCCTCTCCTGATCTCCCAGTCCTTATCCAGCCAGAACCCAGGACAGGGAGACTGCAGGAGCTGTTCAGTGATGCAGCTCAGGAAAAGTTAAGGAAAGACAGGTTTTAGGAGGAATCCCTGGTGCCCAATTCCACAGCAACATGTCTGTGGAATTACAGTTGGCTGAATGCTCCGTGCCAACAGTATGACTGCTGAGTTACTGCACATTAGGACCCTAAGAAACTTCTGGAATACTTTTATCAGCTTTATTCAGATTCAGTATAATCCCAGCTTTATTCAGATTCCAAGAAAAATGACATGAGTCCTGTTCTAAAGCAGAATGAAAATGTTTAAAGAAGAGGATCCAAATAGTTTGAGAGAGAACTTGTTCCCCCTGCAGGAAGGGAGTAGGTGGTGAAGCATACAGGGTCTAGAGTGGCACCACCTTCATTCACATCCCAGCTCTAGTTCCTCACAGCTGTGTGACCTGAGACAAGGCCTCTGAACCTCACCCTATTCATCAGGAAGCTGATTACAATACCCACTATATAGGGTTACTCTAAGTACCAAATAACTTAAAACCCATTGAAAGTAGCTAGAATAGCAAATGACATGTAGTAAGATTTCCTTATGTATTAGCCATCACTATTTGGCTAAGAGTTTCATTAGTTTCCTAAAGATAGATAGACAGATTGATATTTAATTTCACATAATTTTATTGACATATGGACGATCATTTCAAGATATGGTATATAACTTTTTAATTGATCTTCCCTTATATTTTTCAAATCTTGACTTATGAATGTCACTGATATTGTTATGCAGAGTCAATGGAACTCAGTGGTATTCGGGGTCAAGTTCCTGGCATCCAAAGTGGGCAGAGGGGTACTTGCAGTCACCTGAACAGACTGGCCTGGCTCAAGCCAGCCATATGGACTGCTTGGATCTCATGTGCATGTGTAATCAATAAAACTCAGGACGGATGCACAGGGCGTTACTGTCACCGATTCCTGGGGTATCCATCCTGCTTCCTCCCCTTGCCATACCGAAGCCCAAAGGGCAGCAGTCTTCAAAAACTATAGGGCCATCTTCTTCAGAATTAACTCTGGAGAAGGGGCCCTCCAAGATTCAAAAGGAGGTCCTCCAACATCCTTACTCAGTAGGAAGAGAAAGAAGAGGAAAAAGAAGCAGATAAGAAAGAAAGTAGATAGAAGAATTGATGGAAAGAAGTTAGGAAAGAAGAGAGTACTGGAGGCTTGGGAAAGGAAACCAGCTGCCTTTCTGGTCATAGCTAAAGAGTAACCAAGACACTCAGACTTGCCTTTCTCCAGGCACTGCTGCTGGTGGGTATTGTAAAGGTCAGCCAAGTGCAGAGGGTGAGAATAGTCCTCAAGGTCAGGGTCACCTCTCACACCACTGGCAGCTCTCAGGGTTTCCAAGAACACCCTTAGACTCAATAATTTGCTAGAAGGACTCACAGAATTCACCAAAAGCTTTTTTACGCAAGTTATGTTTTATTACACCTAAAAGATACAGATTAAAGTCAGCCATGGAGAGGAGGACAAAGCCCAGAAACCGAGGGTCCAAACACAGAGCTGCCAGCCCTCCTCACCCAGTGGAACAGGACATTGGTATTCTCCTGCCATCAGTGTTGACAACACACACATCACACTGCCAACCAGGGAGGCTCTCCATGTCCACTCTTTACTGAGGTCCCATCACTTAGACATGGCTGGCTGCTCCTGTGGCTGACCTCAGTTTCTAGCCCCTCAGGAGGTCAAGGTGACATTTCATGACCTAAAGATCCCATCCAAAATCACACCGTTAATACTATCTGGTTGGCCCAAGACCCCCAGGCAATTCTGATCAAGCATGACATTCCAAGGGCTTAGAGATTACCTGCCAGAAGCTGAAAGTAAGGTCCAGACCTCTGTTGGAGCAAGGTTAAATTCTTTGCCACACAGATATGGTACTTGTGACCTGAAGAACATTATGAGCACATAAATATCGGTGTGTGTGTGTGTGTGTGTGTGTGTGTGTGTTTGGCTGCACTGCGTCTTTTTTGCAGCCCACAGGTTTCTCTAGTCGCTGCACCAGGACTTAGTTGCCCCAAGGCATGCGGAATCTCAGTCCCCCAATGAGGAATCGAACTCACATCCTTTGCATTGGAAGATGGATTCTGAACCACGGGACCACGAGGGAAGTCCCTAAATATTGTTTTTAATGACTCACCTCATGTGTCAAGAGAGGAGGCCCTGAATGCCAGACTAAGAGGCTGGGACTAGCCAGGAATGGGAAGGAGACAAGTGGAAGGGAGAGTGGGGAAGGGCCCACTGCAGGGTCTTTCTGAGATGGGAGAACTGGAGACTCCAGGGTTCTGTGGTCTTCAGTTAGTAATTTATGCAGCCTTTCCAGAATCTGACACAGCGTGGTCTTCAGCTCCAGGTCAGGGTCTGCCTATGAGCAGGGACCCCTCCCCACCGCCCCTGAAGCAGAGCCAAGCTCAGACGGCGTCCCTGTGCTGCCACCACAGGTAGAAGTGGTGGCCGATGTGACCCAATTTGAGGCTCAGCAGAACAGACACAGCGAGAAGAAATTCAGCATCTGAGAACCAGAGCACTGTCTTCTCCATCACTGTGTTCTCAACAGGATCTTCATTAACTCAACTTTCCATCACTAAAATGAGGATGATCCTCCCACAAAAGTGCTCACGAGAATAAGCCAGAATCCCTTGTATCCCACCATCCAGGGGAGATGAATGGAGTTATATTATCAAAAACTCAATTTCGGGACTTCCCTGATGGTCCAGTGGCTAAGATACCACGCTCCCAGTGCAGGGGGCCCAGGTTTGATCCCTGGTCAAGGAACTGGATCCCCTATGCCACAACTAAAGATGCCGCATGCTGTAATGAAGATCAAAGACCCCATGGGCTGCATATTCTCCAGGCCAGAATACTGGAGTGGGCAGTCTTTCCCTTCTCCAGGGGAATCTTCCCAACCCAGGGGTTGAACCCAGGTCTCCCACATTGCAGGTGGATTCTTTACCAGCTGAGCCACGAGAGAAGCCAAAGAGTACTGGAGTGGGTGGCCCATCCCTTCTCCAGCGGGTCTTCCCGACCCAGGAATCAAACCGCGGTGTCCTGCATTCCAGGTGGATTCTTTACCCACTGCGCTACCAGGGAAGCCCAACTAAGACACAGCACAGCCAAATAAATACATAAAAATACTTTTAAAAAAAAGAACCTCACATTTCCTGCTCTTGCCCCCAATCATGCCTGATCTCAAGGCCCCTGCCATGTCTCCTCAAGTATATGTGAGACATCACAAGAAATCTCACCTGTGCTCAAAACCAGCCTGCTAGCCTCCATCCATACATGGCATCCACTCCGCTCCCCGTCCTGCTCTAATCTTGCCTGTCAGTGCCTGATATCAGGGATCAGCAGCTCTTTCTGTAAAGGACCAGATAGTAAGGCATTTGGGGCTTAAACAAGGAAAAAAAAAAAAAAAAGCTGAATCCTGGTCAGAACAGGAAGCTTTGTGAACTAGCTGGCTAACCACTAGTGTGCCCCTAGTACATACACAGAGTCCATCTGCAAAGACTAAGAGATATTGTTGATATCAGCCGTTGAAGAAACTCTCCTTCTGATCACTGGCTGCCTACTAAGCTAATAGAACAGAGAACTTAGGGGCCACACACAACCATATAGATATTATAAAATAGTTCTTGCTGCTGCTGCTGCTAAGTCACTTCAGTTGTGTCCGACTCTGTGCGACCCCATAGACGGCAGCCCACCAGGCTCCCCCGTCCCTGGGATTCTCCAGGCAAGAACACTGGAGTGGGTTGCCATTTCCTTCTCCAATGCATGAAAGTGAAAAGTCAAAGGGAAGTCGCTCAGTCGTGTCCGACTCTTAGCGACACCATGGACTGCAGCCTACCAGGCTCCTCTGTCCATGCGATTTTCCAGGCAAGAGTACTGGAGTGGGGTGCCATTGTCTTCTCCAAAATAGTTCATAAAAGTCACTAAACAAAGAGCAACTTCTACAAGCAGCACCAAAAAACCCTTGGAAGGCAATCTTATCTCCAGATTTGCCATATTATAGTATTTAAAATGTCCAGTTTTCAACAACAGCAAATAATGGGTCATGCAAAAAAAAAACACAAGAAAATACAGCCCATGGATGAAGGCAGCAAAAGCAAGTCATCAATGGAAATTATCCCTGAGGAAGCTCAGATATTGGACTTACTAGACAAAGACGTACATCAGATGTTACATTTTGAGTACATGTCAAGAGCTAAAGGAAACCATGCCTAAATAATTAAAAGAAACTACATGATAATGTCTCATGAAACAGAATATCAATAAAGAGAGAGAAATCATAAAAAAGTAGACCTTCAGGCCAAAATGAAAGGTCACTAGCTAGTAACGCAAATGCCCATGAAGAAATAAAGAACACTGGTAAAAGTAATAACACAGATAAATATTTAAAAATTAATGTATTTTCTTTGTCTTTACATCTTCCTGTTTCCTACCTAATTTAAAAGACAATCACACACACACACACACACACAAAAGACAATCACAAGTGGTGCTGGGGCACTGGATAGCTACATGAAAAAGAATAAATTTGGACTTGCATTTCATACCATATACAAAAACATAACCCCAAATGGATCAAACACCTAAATGTAGGAGCTAAAAATATAAAACTCTTAGACGGGAACATACTTGTAAATCTTCATGAACTTGGATTAAGCAATGATTTCTTAAATATGCCACCAAAAGTACAAGCTACAAAAGAAAAAAAAATAAAAATAAATAGGATTTGATCAAAATTTGTGCATCAAAGGACACTATCTTGAAAGTGAAAAGACAACCCACAGAAAGAGAGAAAATATTTGCAAACAGTATATCCAATAAGAGTCCAGATCCAAAATACATAAAGAACTCTTACAATCCAACAACAAAAGACAACCCATTGTAAAAATGGATGAAGGATGTGAATATAGATTTCTTCAAAGAGGACATTCAAATGGCCATCAAGTACATAAAAGATGTCCATCATCACTAGTCATTAGAAATGCAAATCAAAGCCACAGGGAGACACCTGCTCACACCTACTAGGACGGCTACAATTACAAAAACAAAAATAAGAAATATTGAGGAGGATGCAAGAAATTCACACACTCCATACGACTGAATCTTCACACGTTCCTCACATAGGAATATAAAATGGTACAGCCTCTGTGGAAACCAGTTTGAAGTTCCTCAAAAATTTAAAGATTAAGTTACCACATGACCCACAAAGTCCATTTCTAGATACATAACCAATAGAATTAAAAAATTATATTCACACAAAAACTTATATATGAATTTTTATAGCAGATTATCCTTTTAGCCAAACAGAAAAACCAACTCAAATGTCTATCAACTGATGAATGGATAAATGAAGTGTCGTATATCCATACAGTAGAATATGATTCAGCCAAAAAAAGAATGAAATACTAATACATGTTAGTATATCGATAAACCCTGAGAGTATTATGCTAAGTGAAAGAAGCCAGACACAAAAGGCCACAAAAGGAGCCAGACATAAATGCCACTGCAACTGCATTTATATACATCATCCAGAATAGGTAAATATATAGGAAGTGGATTACTAGTTGCCAGGGGCTGAGAAATAACTGCTTTAACATGAATGGGGCTTCTTTGAGGTGCAATGAGGATATTTTAGAGTTAGATAGCACTGATGACTGTACAATATTATGACTATACTAAACTGTTAAAATGATTAAAATGGTAAATTTTATATATGAATTTCATCTCAAATTTTTTTTAATTAAAAAAAAAATTAGCTGCTGAGCTTTGGAAGGGGAATATGCAAGTTCAGGGTCCCAAAGCCTGAGTTCTGTTAGCTTTAAGGAAAATCTACCCTGTCTCCCCAACGCCAAGGTAGCCGGAGGTCCAGTCTTCTCCTGTGGCTCTCCTCGTCAGTTACCCACTACGACCCCGGCTGTTTGCTGCTATCAGTCTCCTTGTCCATCAGCCACTCTGCTGGGAGAGTGGAAAAGCAGACCTGCCCCCTGTGGTCAGATGCTGCAGCCAGCGCAGCAGGTAGGAATCGACGCACAGTTTGGGAAAAAGAAACTAGGGACAGAAGGAAAGTTTTAAAGATGGGCCTGGGGGACTCAAGACCTCTTGGATCTAGCGCCCTGTTCCTCAGAGCCACATCACTTCTATTTAGTGTCTTGGCAAGCAGAAAGTATCTGTTGTGCTACGATGAAGTCAGCCTCCCGTGTCCCCGGTCATGTCTCCCATTCTATTGATTACTTCAAACTATCTTTGTTCTTTTCTTGTACAAGGGGTATCACCTAGCTGGAGGTCATAGACCTGCATATGCCTTAGGAAAACACCTTGGTGTGTACACAAGAAGCATTCTGAACCCGGTGTTCCAAGGTTCACCCTGTGTTTTTCCTTAGCTTAGGAGGGCATGACAATGCCAACTGATCAACCCGATGTACTTTTATTTGGGTTATGCTGTATTGGTATATTTTGCTTTTATTCTTTTCCTATGGTGATTTTCTCATGGTTTAGCCAGAGCAACAGGTGGCTGACTATTAACCCCTGTGGTCAGACCCCACAATTACTACAGAGAGCCCTGTCTGCATAATGTACCCACAAGTACCCAGAAAATGCAGTGCTGTGGATACAAGAGTGTTTATAAATGCAAACTTTGTATCTAAAACGAACTAAATATTAACCTGTCCTCTAGGAGGCACTATCTTAATCCCCTCATGAGCTACGGGAAGTACAATTTTGGCAGGGCCCTGGAGGGGAGCTGACCCAATAACATCCTGTTTACTGGTGCTGACACTACAGTGCAAAGTAGGGCAATACAGAGCCCAGGTCCGGAGCCAGCCAGAGACTCCAGCCGTGCTGGGTGGAGTGACTGTAGACGCCATGCACATTAGTGAACTCTGGTCTCAACAGAACAGATCAAGACCAAAGTGGCCAGGTCAGATGGCCCTTCCAGAGAGTTCTCCCTCTTCTGAATTCCAGTATTCTTGCCTAGAAAATCCCATGGACGGAGGAGGCTGGTAGGCTAGAGTCCATGGGGTCGCAAAGAGTCGGACATGACTGAGAGACTTCACTTTCACTTTCTTTCGCTTTTTGAACTTCAGTAGCTTCTGTATACCTCCTACGGCACTTACCACTTTCTGTTTCATTTTCTAAGTATTTGCCTCCTCTTTTAGCTTCTCCTCTCAGATCCTGATGCTGGGAAAGATTGAAGGTGGGAGGAGAAGGGGACGACACAGGATGAGATGGTTGGATGGCATCACCGACTCAATGGACATGAGTTTGAGTACACTCCAGGAGTTGGTGATGGACAGGGAGGCCTCAAATGCTGCAGTCCACAGGGTTGCAAACAGTCAAACACAACTGAGCGACTGAACTGAACTGAACTCACCAGATGAGCTCTTGAAGATGGAAATAGGTCTCATTTGTTTCTGTATCTCTTACAGTTGAGCCCAGCAAGAGGGATCATGAAACATTTCCTAGAGGGGTGAGAGAATGAATGAATGAGTGAGCAAGTAAAGAAATAGATTAGAGCTAAGTGAATGAGTCAAAGTAGGAATAAGAGCTTGTGTGAATGCACAACCTCCCTACTAAGCTCTGAATTCAGAAATCAGTCTGAGAACCAAGTGATGGTGTCCATGGGCTCTCTGGGAGTTTATTAATACTACTTGGGTTGCCTGCATGAGGTGGGAAGGAGCTTGGAAAGAGCTATCAGCACTACACAGCCTTGGGGAAGCAGCTCTGAGAAGCTCAGTGTAAGGAGACAGTAGAACGTACCCCTGGGCAGAGCCCCCAAAGATGCTACCTGGAACAGACCGGAAGAGGTTTGGCTGGTCCTTCTCATTGCTGACCGGACAGACCCAAGGCTCTCAGCACAGGCCTATCTGTGTGGTCCCTGATCTATGCAGGGTGATTCAACCTCCTCCCCTCCCATGAGCTTGGAAGTGCCCACACCTGATGAGAAGTTTAAACAAGGCTCCTGCTAGGTCCTTGTACATAAGTACATGCCTCTCTCAGTCCCTGACATCAAGGATCCTGACCCCTGTGTCCCTCAGTCTCCAGACGGTCATCTCCATGCCCTTTTTCCTTCCATACCTGACCCTGGCTATATAGAAACCCTGGGCTGACATGGCTTATGGAACCAGTCCTCACCCCTCTGCCTGCTCAGCCCTTTGTCCATCAGTTCTGCCTTCAACTTGACTCCTTTGCCCAGCTACGGCTTGTGCTTTGTACCTTCCCAGAAGGAACATAAGGAGCAGATAAGTGAGATGTTAAAGACGTTCTACCTCTTCTACTTGATCAGAGAAAAGGAAGACCAGGGTGGGTGTTTATGGAGGGAGCTGGTTCTTCACTTACCAAGAAACTTCACAGTGGGTGGAGGGAGGGCGGAGAAGAACCTATGTAAAGATAAGAGGGTCTGAGAACCTGGGCCAGACAACACCTTGGGCTCAGAGGGAAGGAAGGACGAAAAGAAAAATCACCTGTAATTCCAGTACCCAGCATGCTGTCACGTGTTGACATGCGTTCCTGAAGTCTTTTTCCCCTGCATATATGTTCTGTTAATTTATAAATACCAGATTATACTGGATATACTATTTTTTTTATTGTGACAAATATACTTCACATAAAATTTACCATTTCAAGCACTTTAAGTGTACAATTCAGTGGCATTGTGTATGTGCTAAATTGCTTCAGTTTTGTCCAACTTTTTGCGACGTATGGACTATAGCCTGCCAGGCTCCTCTGTTCATAGGATTCTCCAGGCAAGAATCCTGGATTGGGTTGCCATGCCTTCCTCCAGAGGTTCTTCCCTGACCCAGGGATCAAACCCACATCTCTTATATCTCCTGTCTTGACAGGTGTACTCTTTACCCCTAGTGCCACCTGGGAAGCCCCTCAGTGGCGTTAGTTAAGTCCATTCAAACTGTTGTGAAACCATTACCATCACCCATCTCCAGAATGTTTTTATCTTCCCAGACCAAATCTCTGTCCCTTAAACACTAACTCCCCCTTCCCTGCCTCTGCACACTGTTGTTTAACCTTTTGTTTTGTTTTCACTTAAAAATACCTTAAGAATTGTCTTCAGTGGCTTCCCCATGACTATTCTCAAAAACAAACCAGAACTTTCTTTCTCTGGGTCTCAGCCCGTGTGACAGGTTGGATCAGCCATGGTGTCATCTTGGTAGAAGATGTCAGCATGAGTTAACCAGCCAGCGTTAAGGGAAACTAAAATTTTAATCAACAGAGTCTTCTGGGAGCATATCTATCAAACACATCTTCCATCTGGCCTGAAGCTTAGCCTGGCCATCCCTCAGCCACTTTGGTGACACCACATTGCCTCCCCTCAGTGGCAACCTACTGATTTCCCACACAAGGACCAAGGGCACCCTGCTACAGAGCATGCAAGAACGTCCAGATCTTTTCCATTCTATATGGGGATTTGGGAGAGCACTAGCTCGGGTTCTGCCCCTAAACAACTATACATGCGGACATTTGCAGAGTCTGTCCCCATTTGCCAAGGTCACTGTGCACACCTTTCTCCTCCCAGAGTTCCAAACAGGGAGCAGGGTAGAAAACCCTTCTGTTTTCAGTTTTCCTTTTAATCTGTGTATCTATATAGCTCCCAGACTCTTTTGTTGACCATGATGGCTACTCCATTTCTAGGGATTCCTGCCTGCAGTAATAGATATAATGGTCATCTGAGTTAAATTCACACATTCCAGTCCATTTTAGTTCGCTGATTCCTAGAATGTTGACGTTCACTCTTGCCATCCCCTGTTTGACCACTTCCAATTTGCCTTGATTCATGAACCTGACATTCCAGGTTCCTATGCAATATTGCTCTTTACAGCATCGGTCCTTGCTTCTATCCCCAGTCACATCCACAGCTGGGTATTATTTTTGCTTTGGCTCCATCCCTTCATTCTTTCTGGAGTTATTTCTCCACTGATCTCCAGTAGCATATTGGGCACCTACTGACCTGGGGAGTTCCTCTTTCAGTATTCTATCATTTTGCCTTTTCATACTGTTCATGGGGTTCTCAAGGCAAGAATACTGAAGTGGTTTGGCATTCCCTTCTCCAGTGGACCACATTCTGTCAGACCTCTCCACCATGACCCGCCTGTCTTGGGTGGCCTCATGGGCATGGCTTAGTTTCATTGAGTTAGACAAGACTGTGGTCCTAGTGTGATTAGATTGACTAGTTTTCTGTGAGTATGGTTTCAGTGTGTCTACCCTCTGATGCCCTCTTGCAACACCTACCATCTTACTTGGGTTTCTCTTACCTTGGGCATGGGGTATTTCTTCACGGTTGCTCCAGGAAAGCACAGCCACTGCTCCTTACCCTGGACGAGGGGTATCTCCTCACCACCGCCCCTCTTGACCTTGAACGTGGAATAGCTCCTTTAGGCCCTCCTGCGCCCGAGCAGCCACCGCTCGTTGGTCGTGGGGTAGCTCCTCCTGGCCACTGCCCTGACCTCGGACGTGGCGTAGCTCCTCTCGGCCATGCTATGTGCGCCATCGCAGCTGCCCTCGCTATATGTGCTATGTGAACAGAATGATCTCTGCTTGTTGCTAAGGCAAACCATTTAATATCACAGTAATGCAAGTCTATGCCCCAACCAGTAACGCTGAAGAAGCTGAAGTTGAATGGTTCTATGAAGATCTACAAAACCTTTTAGAACTAACACCCAAAAAAGATGTCCTTTTCATTATAGGGGACTGGAATGCAAAAATAGGAAGTCAAGAAACACCTGGAGTAACAGGCAAATTTGGCCTTGGAATACAGAATGAAGCAGGGAAAAGACTAATAGAGTTTTGCCAAGAAAATGCACTGGTCATAGCAAACACCCTCTTCCATCAACACAAGAGAAGACTCTACACATGGACATCACAAGATGGTCAACACCAAAATCAGATTGATTATATTCTTTGCAGCCAAAGATGGAGAAGCTCTATACAGTCAACAAAAACAAGACCAGGAGCTGACTGTGGCTCAGATCATGAACTCCATATTGCCAAATTCAGACTTAAATTGAAGAAAGTAGGGAAAATCACTAGACCATTCAGGTATGACCTGAATCAAATCCCTTATGATTATACAGTGGAAGTGAGAAATAGATTTAAGGGCCTAGATCTGATCGATAGAGTGCCTGATGAACTATGGAATGAGGTTCGTGACATTGTACAGGAGACAGGGATCAAGACCATCCCCATAGAAAAGAAATGCAAAAAAAGCAAAATGGCTGTCTGGGGAGGCCTTACAAATAGCTGTGAAAAGAAGAGAAGCAAAAGGCAAAGAAGAAAAGGAAAGACATAAGCATCTGAATGCAGAGTTCCAAAGAATAGCAAGAAGAGATAAGAAAGCCTTCTTCAGTGATCAATGCAAAGAAATAGAGGAAAACAACAGAATGGGAAAGACTAGAGATCTCTTTAAGAAAATTAGAGATACCAAGGGAACATTCCATGCAAAGATGGGCTCTATAAAGGACAGAAATGGTATGGACCTAACAGAAGCAGAAGATATTAAGAAAGAGGTGGCAAGAATACACGGAAGAACTGTATAAAAAAGATCTTCATGACCAAGATAATCATGATGGTGTATCACTCACCTAGAGCCAGACATCCTGGAATGTGAAGTCAAGTGGGCCTTAGAAAGCATCACTACAAACAAAGCTAGTGGAGGTGATGGAATTCCAGTGGAGCTGTTTCAAATCCTGAAAGATGATGCTGTGAAAGTGCTGCACTCAGTATGCCAGCGAATTTGGAAAACTCAGCAGTGGCCACAGGACTGGAAAAGGTCAGTTTTCATTCCAATCCCAAAGAAAGGCAATGCCAAGGAATGCTCAAACTACCACACAATTGCATTCATCTCACACACTAGTAAACTAATGCTCAAAATTCTCCAAGCCAGGCTTCAGCAATATATGAACCATGAACTTCCAGATGTTCAAGCTGGTTTTAGAAAAGGCAGAGGAACCAGAGATCAAGTTGACAACATCCGCTGAATCATTGAAAAAGCAAGAGAGTTCCAGCAAAACATCTATTTCTGCTTTATTGCTATGCCAAAGCCTTTGACTGTGTGGATCACAATAAACTGTGGAAAATTCTGAAAGAGATGGGAATACCAGACCACCTGACCTGCCTCTTGAGAAACCTATATGCATATCAGGAAGCAACAGTTAGAACTGGACATGGAACAACAGACTGGTTCCAAATAGGAAAAGGAGTACATCAAGGCTATATATTGTCACCCTGCTTATTTAATTTATATGCAGAGTTCATCATGAGAAATGTTGGGCTGGAAGAAGCACAAGCTGGACTCAAGATTGCTGGAAGAAATATCAATAACCTCAGATATGCAGATGACACCACTCTTATGGCAGAAAGTGAAGAGGAACTAAAAAGCTTCTTGATGAACATGAAAGAGGAGAGTGAAAAAGTTGGCCTAAAGCTCAACATTCAGAAAACGAAGATCATGGCATCTGGTCCCATCACTTCATGGGAAATCGATTTGGAAACAGTGGAAACAGTGTCAGACTTTGTTTGGGCTCCAAAATCACTGCAGATGGTGATTGCAGCCATGAAATCAAAAGATGCTTACTCCTTGGAAGAAAAGTTATGACCAACCTAGACAGCATATTCAAAAGCAGAGACATTACTTTGCCGACTAAGGTCCGTCTAGTCAAGGGTATGGTTTTTCCAGTGGTCATGTATGGATGTGAGAGTTGGACTGTGAAGAAAGCTGAGCACCGAAGAATTGATGCTTTTGAACTGTGGTGTTGGAGAAGACTCTTGAGAGTCCCTTGGACTGCAAGGAGATCCAGCCAGTTCATTCTGAAGGAGATCAGCCCTGGGATTTCTTTGGAAGGAATGATGCTAAAGCTGAAGCTCCAGTACTTTGGCCACCTCATGCAAAGAGTTGACTCATTGGAAAAGACTCTGACGCTGGGAGGGATTGGGGCAGGAGGAGAGGGGGACGACAGAGGATGAGATGCCTGGATGGCATCGCTGACTGGATGGACGTGGGTCTGAGTGAACTCTGGGAGTTGGTGATGGACAGGGAGGCCTGGCGTGCTGCGATTCATGGGGTCGCTGAGTCAGACACGACTGGGCGACTGAACTGAACTGAACTGATGATAGCTCCCGCATCTGATATGGACATAGGAAGAAGTCCCGACACACATACCCAACGTCTTGTTTCTTTTATCTCTCTGTTATCCTCCCTGTATACTTCTGGGCCAAAGAGCTCAGCTCTCCACCTCCAGTCCGGGTGGAACATCCTGTCCTTCTTCGTCCCTCTGCCTGGAAGCCTGTGCGAGCAGCAGCCATGGACTGAATGGATGCTTTTATTCTTGAGCGAGAAGCTCTGTGCTTAGTATGTCAAGCTTGTTTCCTGAAATGAGAGCTAGAGAACATTCAGAAAGCTCGTGTGTGTGTGCTCAGTCATTCAGTCGTGTTAGACTCTTTGCAATCCCACGGACTGTAGCCTACCAGGCTCCTACCAGGCTCCTCCATGGGATTTTCCAGGCAAAAATACTGCAGTGAGCTGCCATGCCCCACTCCAGAGGATCTTCCCGACCCAGGGATTAAACCCACATCTCTTGCTCCTTCTACATTGGCAGGAGGATTATTTACCACTAGCACCACCTGGGAAACCCAGAGGACATCCAGAAAGTCCGAGGTTACCAAAGACATTGCTTTAAGATCTGCAAGTGCTACCCTCACTGCTGACAAACAAGCAGGATCTCAGCAGGCCAGGGGGCCCCTATTCTGTGCTACTTTAAGGGGAAGATGGCAGAGTCTGATGAAGGGTGGGCCAGCTACTAGAGAAACAAACACTTATTCTGTTTTGGCAAATTTAAAGAAAAAAGAAAAACCAAAATGAGACAAATTTTTGAAAAATGAAGAGAGAGAGAAATTTGGTGAAACCAGATGCCCACAAAACCTTAGGGCCCACCTCTCCATCAGGGACATCATGGCTGTTGCTTAAATGAAAGCAGTTGGGCTTGTGGAATCGTGGATGAGAGGGGCTGGCCTTGCACTGGCCCTTGTGTGCAGTTATGCCGAGGCCAGCCACTGGAAGCTCCATTCCTGGCCTTCCCATGCTCCAGCCAGGGAAGTGGTATTTCTTCTGTAAGTGGTGTTTCTTAGACCTTGCCTCTTGCTGGGCTTCCACCTTCTTTTGGAAGGAATAGGAGCTACAGAGCCAGCCATGTCAGCTCAGCTAAAGCAGGAGGAATGGACTAGTTCTGCAGATTGGTGTGGCTGAGACCAGAAAAAGTGACCCCAGGATCCAGGGATCTGCAGGATGCTGGTCAGGGGCAGTGACTTGCTACCAAAGGCCCTGGCCTCCCAGATCCGGGTCCTCAAACTCCTCTTGACTAGGGCTATTCTCAGAGCCCAGAGGAGCTGAGGCTGCCCCTGGGTGGTCACAGCTTTGAAGCTGGCCTATGTGTGCACGTGTGTGTACATGTGTGTATGCATGCATGTGTACGTGTGTGTTCATGTATGTCTGCATGTATGGATGTGTGCATGAATATAAGTATGGTATAGGGGAGGTGAGGGAGAGGCATGGGTTGCAATTGGGGCCTGACCCCAAGTAAGTGCTCTGTTGCGGGGGTTTCCTCCCAGGACGCCCCCTCTCCCACCATATCATTCCATATTTTCCCCTTCATCTGGAAAAACAGTTTCTCTTGGCCAGACCATGCTCAGACGCAGCCTCTCTGACCTGTGGCCACAAGGAGACTTTGAGGGTCTCAAACATGGGGTCTCACACACCCAGGCAAGCAGGCCCAGGTGAGGCTTCCAGGTGGGGTGGGATGGAGCAGCCTGGGGTCCAGCCTGGACTTTTGACACCCTGGACAATCTGAGAGCCTGTATTTCCTGGAAGAATCCTTTCAAAAACGCCCTGGGACATGAGCATTGGGGATAAGGCCCAGTTCCAATTTCTAAGGCTCTGGAGCCCTTGAGAGAGCAGGGGAAAGGGACTGTCAACTCAGAGATCTTGAGGAGGCCCTGGCTCTTCTCTGAGCCTGAAACACCCCATCTGTCCAAGGTCGTTCAGTAGGCTGCTCTGTCTCTCTGCTTCAGTAAAGCAGTGAAGGAGGAGTAGTCCCAGCCCCCTCTACTGAGCATGGCGTTCCTACCTCACCCCATCTATCCTACCCCCAACCTCACCCCTAGACAGAGGCAGAGCACTGGCAGAGGCTGGGAGGGTGGACACTGCGTCGGGACTGTGAGTTGCTGCCCTCTAGTGGGCCCAGAGGGAGGGAGGGAGAGAGAACTAGATAGAAAGGAGAGAGTTGGGAGAGGGAAGGGACAGGGAAAGGGAGAGAGAAAGCCCTCAAGCAAAGGAGGGTAGAGGAGGTTGGGGTCGGGGGGGGGACACAGGAGATGGAGCAAGCTGAAGAGGAGAGGTCTCCATGTGGGCATCTCCGCCCCTGGGCAGCGCTCTTTCCTACCACATGGTCCATGTTCTTCTGACTTGTACACCAGCCACCAAGAGCTCTTATCTGGTTGAGTGCAACCAGGGCTCTCACTCAGCTCCAAGAGCTCCAACCAAGATGGGAATTCCTGAACCCACTGGGGTTTTTGCTGGGTTGGTCCAGGTGTTTCCTCTTGAGAGGCCCCCTCTGAAGGGCAGCAGCCAGATGGGTCAGCTTGGGTTTCATCTCTCCATGCCTCCAACTGCTCCATTGACCCCTCTGATTTCCACTCCACATTTATGTTTCTGCTAAATCTGTATTTCTGTCCTTGAGATTCCTCCAGAACTTTAGACCTATACACCCAGCTGTCTACTGGATTCTCCATCTACCTGTCCCTTAAACACCTCAAAACTCAACACATCTGAAACCGAACTCATCACCTTCCCCAGGCCCTCTTTTCCTAGCAGCCCTGCCAGGATTCCTTGATCATTCTCCATTTTTCCTAAGAGGTGTACCCTCTCGTGGCCACCAAGCTCTCCCTCAGGAAGGACAGGTTTAATCCCCAAATGCTAGGAGTGCCGCTGGCAGAAAGCCCTCAGCTGTCCATCTGCCTCAGGGATATCGTCAGCAGCAGGGACCCATCTTAGCTATGCCCACTCCTTTCCCAGTGAGGTCTACATCCAAAGAACCATCACTGTGGGAATCGAAAGCCCCGCCCCATTGCTGGGGTTGGCACAGTTCTGCAGGGTCATCCACGTATGGTCAGCTGGGCTTGCTGTTGAGGCTGCATTGTGGCTCACTTGTCCATCTTCCCATCATGCTTCCTTTCCTTCCCTCCTCCAGGTGCTGATGCCAAGAGAGCTACCTAATCAACCTGTGGAACTGGAATCTGTCTCAGACCCCCCTTTCCAGGAAATGCATTCTGGGCACAAACCTGAGTCCTGGCTGATGTCTCCTCCTCCCCACCCACAATCAAGAAAAGCAGGCCAGTCTTCCTTGCCGTATGCCCCAGGTCCCACCACATCCCTCACACCCTCTGCCACCACCCCAGGTCCCCTCCACAGACAGCACTCACCCTCAGTTCCTTCCAGCACAGGGAGCCAGATTCATCTTCCAAAGCACCACCCTCCTCCCCAGAGATGCACTTTAACTCCAGCCCGCGTGCCTCACTCAGGGGTCCCCATTGTCTGAGCCAAACTGTCTCACAGCCTTTCCCCCTCTAGACCAGACAGGCCCCACCACACTCCCAGAGCAGGCCAGCCAGGGGCATGGTCCCATGTTGGAGCAGGAGGCCAGGTGGTACAGACTTTAGCCCTGCCTGGTTGCCCGTAGTAACGGGATGGAATCTCTCTGTGTCTGAGGCTCCCACTCAAGAGGCCCCTCTCTGGGCTGCGATGATTAACAGTTGTGAGCGGCACCAGGATCCATGAATCACACACCGAGATGGACGCCTGGAGCAGGGTCAGGGCACAAAGGCAGTAACTCATGTTCCCCCAGGCTCACACAGGCTGCCCCTCACACAGTCCCCAGGCCTCTGTGAGGACCCGGGACATGCCTGTGCCCAGTGAGAAGTGAGGATGAGGCCGGTGCCCTTCTCTGACAAACGACTCCATTTTTTCTTTTCTCATCATCTAGACTTTTCTTTCTCTTACAGCACTGAACTTTATAGAGTCAGATCCTGTGGCACTGATTGATCTTACTATCTCATACGTAAAATCAAGCCCTTAAAAGTCATTCACTCTGAGATTCAGAATTCTTTTTCTTTCTATATTTTTGCGGGTTTTCGTTTCTAACTTTGGCGGGTATATAAAAATTGTTTTAATTTTTTCTCTTTCAGTTCATTTCAGTTCAGTTCAGTCGCTCAGTCATGTCCAACTCTTTGTGACCCCGTGAATCACAGCACGCCAGGCCTCCCTGTCCATCACCAACTCTTGGAGTTTACTCAAACTCATGTCCATCAAGTCGGTGATGCCATCCAGCCATCTCATCCTCTGTCATCCCCTTCTCCTCCTGCCTCCAATCCCTCCCAGCATCAGGGTCTTTTCCAATGAGTCAACTCTTTGCATGAGGTGGCCAAAGTATTGGAGTTTCAGCTTTAGCTTCACTGTGTTTTTGAAAGAATAATGTATTTGTTCTTTGCTCTGTACATTTTGAAGTGGAATTTAGACAAAAGTATAAAATTCTGCTCTTTTAAAAATTAATGTACATTTCCACCTTCATAAATTATAGAAGCATTTTGCTTTTAAATGTAAAAGATGTGTATATACAAATCCAAACTTTTAAAACAACACTTCATTTTGATGGGATTTTCAAAGAGTTGTGTGTCTCTTCCATTATTTAATTGATTCTTAATGTTCTTCCTAAATATTTTATCTTTATTTCCAAAGTTTCTGGTTCCACGTTAAAATTAGGGCTCAGAGTGACCTGCTTAAAAAACCCAGTTATATTCTTTACTTGAAAAGACATCCAAATAAAGGTCCTTTAAATCAATTAGTAACATATATGTTTACATGTATGTTTATGTATATTTGAAAAATTTATGGAGGGATACAGAAGAAAATGTTAACTATTGTTGCCTCTAAGGAGTGAGATTGAGGAGTGAATATACGGTTCTGTGGTTGCTGGCATTTCTGCTGGCAAGGATGGTCAAGGGGATTTTTTTTATATCCACCTTATTTATAACTTTATTTATCCATTCATTTATTTTTGGCCGTGCTGGGTCTTTGTTGCTGCTTGGGTGTTTTTCTAGTTGTGGCAAGTGGGGGGTACTCTCCAGCTGCAATGTGCAGGTTTCTCATTAGGCTGGCTTTCCTGGTTGCAGAGCAAGTGTCCTAGGGAGCTCGGGCTTCAGCAGTTGCGGCACGTGGGCTCAGTAGTTGCAGCTCCCGGGTTCTAGAGCACAGGCTCAATAGTTGTAGTACATGGGCTTAGCTGCTCCATGGCACGTGGAATCTTCCCAGACCAGGGATCGAATCCTGTGTCTCCAGCACTGAAAGGTGGATACTTTACCACTGAGCCACCAAGGAAGCCCTGGTATTTGTTTTTCATGTGATTACTAGAGCAGAAATCTCCTTGGCTGGTATAACTTTGTAGTTGCAAAGAGACAGAGTACAGCGCATTCAATTTTTTATGTGAATTGCAGTGAAGATGGTATATCCTTAAGCCAGGAGCTGGAACAATGACTTCCTTAGCAGGCCAGTTCTGTGGTGTGAGGGGAGCCATACCCAGAAGCTCAGCCCCCAGTCTGCCCCTCCTACCCTTCCAATAATTTTGTAATCACCTAACTCCCCTGTAATAAGTCTCTTTCTATTTCAGTTGTCTGGAGTCATTTTCATTATCTGCAACCATTCCTTAAACTGACATAGTGGGTAGAGAGGAGAGCTACAGGTGTCAGAGGTGCTCTTCATATGATATTACCAATGTCAATACCAATGCATATGTTAGCATGATTTACCCCCCAAGAATGGACAAGATGCCCTGACCCAGGTTCTGTCTTTGCACAGCAATACTGGTCCCTTCCTTTTCTTAGTTTCTCAGCCACTTCAACAAGATATCGCTGCTCATGTATTAGTCAGGACTGTTTAGTTGTGAATGACAGAAACTGTTAATTCAGTATACTACAGGCCAAAAAGCAAAACAACAACAACAACAAAATATATATATATATATATAACGTTAGACACAACCAAACAGCAAGAAGGGTCAGGATAGATCCATCTTTTCCTCTCTTCCCCTTAACTTTCTTTCTCTCACTGTTTTCCTGTCTCTCTGTCATGTAAATCTGTATATGTTAGCTTTTTCTCTCCCAGGCTGGCTGTCACCTACAAAAATGTCATTATGACTGCTGGCAGCTCTTGGCTCATAGCATCATAATTTGTAAGAGAAAGGAGAGGGACCTTCCTCCCTTGACTTCAGTTTGAAAAAGCCCCAGGGAATAATTCTGACTGAATTAATTTGGTTCACATGCTTGTCCTTTGAATAAGTCACTATATCATGAGAGTGGCCTAGCCTGGTTCAAGCAGGGTCTGTAACTGGAAAAGATGAAACTATGCAAATGACCACAATAATGTGAACTACTGGCTGCTCAACACTCAAACAATCCTATCTTTATATATATATAAATATATATATATATAAGGGCTTCCTGGTGGCTCAGAGGTTAAAGCATCTGCCTGGAATGCGGGAGACCCGGGTTCGATCCCTGGGTCGGGAAGATCCCCTGGAGAAGGAAATGGCAACCCACTCCAGTACTCTTGCCTGGAGAATTCCATGGAGGGAGGAGCCTGGTAGGCTACAGTCCACAGTGTCATAAAGAGTCAGACATGACTGAGCGACTTCACACACACATATATATATAAATTTATATATATATAAATCCTATCTTTATATATATATATATATATGCAATTCTAACAATGGTCATGCTTAGAAATACATTCAGTACGATAGATTGTTTCAAAAACAGCTGCAATAATTTCTTTCCATGTGCCCATGTCTTCAGACAGTCCTAGTGACATATTGGTAAATTGGTTCTCTGGGAAAAAAAAAAAAAAGCCCTGGTTGGTAGCATTTGCCAATTTCTGTGGTATAAATGTTCCCACAGTGGGCGATTTCAAGCTACAAGCTGTTTAACAACTAGTGTGAAAAACTCCTGGAAATTTAACAATCAGTTCTCAAACTCACATTGCTCCATCCCCTCCCATAATAACTTAGGGTTTGGCTGTATGTCACTTTGGGTGATAACAGCAAACTTGAAGCCAGCAGAGGCTTAATAAGTGCTTGCATGTTGAAGCTCACCCTCTCTCACTCCCCTGGGACCCCTGACATCAACCACACAAATGAAGTAGGTGATTGAGAGGGGCGGTGAGAGACACAAAACTAATCATCCTATTCTCCTAGCCAACAGCTAGAAATGTGAGAAGGAGTTATTGGCCTCCAGAATTGGAGGGAAAGCCATAGAAGCTTACGTGAGCCCAGCGAAGGCTCATGGAACTATCCACTGAACCCAGCCTAAATTGCTGACCCACAGAATCATTGATTAATCACTGTTGAAAAGCATCTATTTCTGCTTTATTGACTATGCCAAAGCCTTTGACTGTGTGAATCACAATAAACTGTGGAAAATTCTGAAAGAGATGGCAATACCAGACCACCTAACCTGCCTCTTGAGAAATCTGTATGCAGGTCAGGAAGCAACAGTTAGAACTGGACATGGAACAACAGACTGGTTCCAAATAGGAAAAGGAGTACATCAAGGCTGTATATTGTCACCCTGCTTATTTAACTTATATGCAGAGTACATCATGAGAAACGCTGGGCTGGAAGAAACACAAGCTGGAATCAAGATTGCAGGGAGAAATATCAATCACTTCAGATATGCAGATGACACCACCCTTATGGCAGAAAGTGAAGAGGAGCAAAAAAGCCTCTTGATAAAAGTGAAAGTGGAGAGTGAAAAAGTTGGCTTAAAGCTCAACATTCAGAAAACGAAGATCACGGCATCCGGTCCCATCACTTCATGGGAAATAGATGGGGAAACAGTGGAAACAGTGTCAGACTTTATTTTTTTTGGCTCCAGAATCACTGCAGATGGTGACTGCAGCCATGAAATTAAAAGACGCTTACTCCTTGGAAGAAAAGTTATGACCAACCTAGATAGCATATTCAAAAGCAGAGACATTACTTTGCCGACTAAGGTCCGTCTAGTCAAGGCTATGGTTTTTCCTGTGGTCATGTATGGATGTGAGAGGTGGACTGTGAAGAAGGCTGAGCGCCAAAGAATTGATGCTTTTGAACTGTGGTGTTGGAGAAGACTCTTGAGAGTCCCTTGGACTGCAAGGAGATCCAACCAGTTCATTCTGAAGGAGATCAGCCCTGGGATTTCTTTGGAAGGAATGATGCTAAAGCTGAAGCTCCAGTACTTTGGCCATCTCATGCGAAGAGTTGATTCATTGGAAAAGACTCTGATGCTGGGAGGGATTAGGGGCAGGAGGAGAAGGGGACGACCGAGGATGAGATGGCTGGATGGCATCACAGACTCAATGGACGTGAGTCTGAGTGAACTCCGGGAGATGGTGATGGACAGGGAGGCCTGGTGTGCTGCGATTCATGGGGTCGCAAAGAGTTGGACACGACTGAGCGACTGAACTGAACTGAACTGTTGTTGATTCGTCTCTAAGTCGTGTCCGACTCTTTTGTGACCCCATGTACTGTAACTTGCCAGACTCCTCTGTCAATGGGATTTCCCAGGCAACAGTACTAGAGTGGGTTGCCATTTCCTTTTTTCAAGGGATCGTCCCTGACCCAGGGATCAAACCCCTGTATCCTACACTGGCAGGCAGATTCTTTACCACTGAGCCACCTGGGAAGTCCATATATCCTGCTACAGAAGCTAAAAAATATTCCTCAAACTCCCTTCCAGCTTGGGTGTGGGCATATGATCTTGGTTCTGCCAAACAGATGCATTTACCTTTTGAATCGGAGAACTGTGATGTGAAGAAGTAGGAAACCCATTTGGTTTATTAGTGGTGACATTTCTAGGGACAGTGTCAGTATCATTGGTGTGGGCAATGCAAACTTCAGGGTTTCTCCCAGGATCTTCATCACATAATTTCTATGTAATGATCTGGAATATTTTCCCTGTCTTCATAGCCTCCAAGCCTAGTTTTTCAGTCTTCTTTCCTTTCTAACATACAGAATACTCCTACCACGTTCTATAGAATTTGATGGGAAACAGAGAAGCTCCGTGTCTGGGTTTAAACCCTAATTTTATCACTAATTGGCTGTTTGACCTTAAGAAAGTTCCCTAACCTCTCTATGCAATTTTTCCATCATAATGTGCAGTTAACTATAGTATCATAGTATCAACCGTAGTATCATAGTATCAACTGTAGTATCATAGTATCAACCGTAGTATCATAGTATCAAACATAGTATCATAGTATCAACCGTAGTATCATAGTATCAACCATAGTATCAATCACATACTATCAATGTGGGGTTAACCATAGAATGGTAATACTATGGTAATAGATATATTACCATAAAATACATAGTAATAGATACTATGACAACAGCTATTATTGTTGTCATAAAAGTTGTGGTAAGGATTACATTGATTTCATACAAGCAAAGAATTTCAAATGATAGTTGGCAAAGTTTAAATGCTTAACAAATGCTGTGTATGTGCTCAAGTCACTCAGTGGTGTCCAACTCTTTGCAACCCCATGGACTGTAGCCCACCAGGCTCCTCTGTTCATAGGATTTTCCAGGCAAGAATACTGGAGTTGCTATTAATAAATGTTAATAAAATTAATAAAAGTTGCCACGAATAAATGTTAGTACTGTTTTATTACTTAACGTCATAGTAATAAGTCTTTTTATGCATAAATCAGTTTCTGTTGCTTACAACTAAGAATGCTGCCAAAAACAATGTCACCAATAGAGAGTTTATAGCATACCTTGCTAAACAAGAGTTGTAAGATGCAGCTACTTATTAAGTTTCAAGTGAGCCACTTGGCTGCTAAATGCTCTATTGACAGGAGGGATTCACTTTGTCCAGGTCCTCCACAGCCCTTGTTGGGATCTGCTCTGCCTTAACAGCTCTCCTGCTATTGCTGCAAGTGTAAGAAGCATGGAGAAGGCTTTGATACTCCAGCACTACTCTGGAGCCACAGGGCACCAGAGAAGATGTCTTGAGGCATTTTGCCTAAATGTGTCATGCTGGCATTTCTACATTTCTATGCTGAGTCATGTGCTATCTGCACGATAGGAGGATTCTATGACTTGATGTGTTTTCATGAGCCTTCCCCATGGAAGTAAACACAAGTTCCTCCACCCTCAGATCCCCAAACATATCTGGAGTTCTCTTGTTTCCACATGACTCTGGTCCCAATATGTGCATGTATGTGTTACTGCAGGTCCTCCAAGGAACAGATACCAAGATGAAATGTACAGAAAACTCATCAGAAGAAATTTCAGTGAAAGAAAATGAGGAGGAAGTCAGGAGAGGTGGGAAGAGATGTCAATCCATGGTATATGGCTGACCTGCAGTGAAGGAGAAAGTCAAGGAAGGAAGAAAAGTTGGGAGGAAGCTTGCTGTTCAGTTAGAAAGAAAGTTGAGTGGGTATTTCTCAGGCCACAGTCACTCTTTCAAGAGTCCTCTGTCTCCCAGGAATGGGCCCGAGTACCCCAGCTTACTCAGTAATTGGCTGGGAGAAGCTGTGAGAAGCACAGCTCCACGGACCTGCAGAAATGGATATGAGAGGAAGGGGAACTTTTCAGTATAACATCCTGCTACAATTTCCAGTACTCTTGCCTGGAAAATCCCATGGGCGGAGAAGCCTGGTAGGCTACAGACTTCACTTTCACTTTTCACTTTCATGCATTGGAGAAGGAAATGGCAACCCACTCCAGTGTTCTTGCCTGGAGAATCCCAGGGACGGGGAGCCTGGTGGGCTGCCGTCTATGGGGTCTCACAGAGTCGGACACGACTGAAGCGACTTAGCAGCAGCGGCAGCTACAATTTGCTAGACATAATGAGAGAAAAAGCTAGTTCCTTTACTATATGTGGGGCTTTCCTGGTAACTCAGGTGGTAAAGAATCCGCCCGCAATTTCAGGAGACCCCAGTTTGAGTCCTGGGTCGGGAAGATCCCCTGGAAAAGGGATAGGCTACCCACTCTAGTATTCCCGGGCTTCCCTTGTGGCTCAGCTGGTAAAGAATCCACCTGCAATGTGAGAGACCTGAGTTTGATCCCTGGGTTGGTAAGATCTCCTGGAGAAGGGAAAAAGAATTCTAGAGTTGGACGTGACTGAGCGACTTCACATTTACTTTACTATATGTAACTTTTTAAAAATCCAGATGGATTAAAGAGATAATGCAAAAATGCTATAAAAGAATGTGAAGAAAATTTGGAAGAATTAAAAGACAGAAAGATATGGAAAAAAGATGTCTGAATTCTAAATAGAAAAAAGAAGATATAGCTATCAGAGTCAAAAGTGATTCTCTCTGGGACAGAAGTGAGAGGAGTGGGAAGGAGTGGAACCAAGATCTGTAATATTTTGACTTTTTTAAACAATTAAATAAAAATAAAGTTAATTCATGGACTTCCCTGGTGATCCAGTGGTAACTCTAGGGTTTCAATGCAAGGGGCACAGGTTTGATCCCTGGTCAGGGAACTAAGATCCCACAAGCTGCACAGCAGAGCCAAAAAAAATTTTTTTTTCATTTAAAAACTAAAGTTAATTTAAAAAAAGAGACTAAGAGGACATTACATACTACTTTTTCAACAGATTTAAAATTTAGGGGAAATAGATGACATATGCTAAACCATTAAATAAATTAAAGTGGAAGTTTAAAAAATTATAAGAAAAAAAAGGTCTAGGTGACTTTATAGGAACATTCTGTCAAATTTCAAAGCATAGAGCATTCTAATACAAAGTATCAGAGAAAAAGGAAAACTGGAAACATTGCCCAAATTATTTGATGAGGTCAGAACAGTCTTACCACTACCAGATAAGAACAAGTCAAGAAAGAAAAAATTTTAAAGTTAATCCCATCTGTGAACACAGATGGAAATTTTCTGAAAGTAACGTTAGAGAATTGAATCCAACATGTGTCTTTAATTTTTATTTTTTGCTTATCATGATAAAAAATGGTTTATCTCACCAACACAAAGATGTCTAAATTTCAGAAAACTTATTATAATTAATTTACCATATTAACTCATTAAGTGAAAAAAAAATATTATCTCAACATACTAAACCAACATTTGCTAGAGTTTAATACTGTAAACCGGGGCTTCTCACAACCCCTCCTCAAGTTTGACCATTTGCTTGAATAGGTCACAGGAAGCAGGGAAGCACTAGTTTACCGGTTTATAATTACGAACATAACAAAGGATGCGGATGAACAGTCAGATGAAGAGGTACATAGGCAAGGTCTGGAAGAGTTCCCAGTACCAGAGCTTCTGTCTCCATGGAGTTGCGGTGCACCACCCTATCCCAACCCAGGAGCTCCCTGAAGCCAGTACCTTAGGGATTGTTTTGGAGGCTTCATCACCTAGGCATGATGGATAGTTCACTCAGTCTCTAGTCCCTATCCCCTCCCTGGAGAATAAGTTTTGGGGCTGAGTTCCAAGCTTCTGATCATGCTTAGTCTTTCTAGTGACCGGTTCCCACCCAGAAGCTCACCCAGAGTTCACTGCATTAAAACAAAAGATGCTCCCATCACCCAGGAAATTCCAAGGGATTTGGAAGACTGGACTCTGCTAAGAGGCGCTTATCAACCCCCATCACTTAGGAAATTGCAAGGATTTTAAGAGCTCTGTAACAAGAATGGGGTCAGAGAGCAAATAACAGCATAAAAGATGGTCTTCACACCTTTATCACTCAGGGAATGACAAGGGTTTTAGGAACTTTGTGGAACTGGGATCAAAGACCAAAGGCTGAGACCAACACATGTTTTTCTTAGTATTTCACATATACCATTCTTCTTTCGTCCTTACAGTGATTTTATGTAGTTGACAATCCTCCATATTTACTTTCTAATTATTTTTACTTTATTTATTTTTATTATGTATTATAGTTATTTATTATGAATTATGTCTTTCTATTTATCTCTAGTTACTGTTAATAAAATTGCTGTGTGTTTCCTGTCACCTGATTAGACTGTGACAGACAATCTGGGACTTCCAAATGATAGCTGGAATGGGAGGCAGTCTTGTGGAACTGAGCTCTTAACCTGTGGAGTCTGTTAGTGTCAGAATTAAATCAAAGGACACCCAGTTGGTGTCCACCAAAAACTGGATAATTGCTTGGTGTGGAAAATCCCTCACCTTTGGTGTCAGAGGTAGTGTGAGTAGTCGTAAGGGAAACAGGAATCTTTTTTAGCATAAAAAAATTTATTTCCATTATGAAATTTCATATTCAGCCAAACTAAGAGACATAAAATCCACAACTCAAAAATGCATAAATGCTACCAAAAGCTGCTTAATTTACTTCATAATCTTTATGAAGGTAATACACTGTGAAAGCCTCTAGAGTATGGAAGTGAAATGCAAACCAGCCCCAGGGTAACACATCCCAGAAACCCCAGCATGAAGACTTCCTTTAGGTAAAAGGCTCAACCTGAGGTGATGGACTGGTATCCTTCACATACAAGAGCTGTGATACTTACAGGCTTCCCCGGTGGTGCTAGTGATAAGGAATCTGTCTGCCAAACCAGGAGACATGGATTCAAAATCTGAGTTGGAAAGACCCCTTAGAGAAGGAAATGGCAACCCACTCCAGTATTCCTGACTGGAAAATTCCATGAACAGAGGAGCCTGGCAGGTTATAGTCCATGAGGTCGAATAGAGTCGGAACAACTGAGCATGCACACATGCATGGTAGTTAATGAGGACGGGAAACTTCTTTGAGAAAAGTTAAACAACCTGGTAACAACTAACATGAGAAAAACATAAACTTTGTCTCTTGAGACAAACTCCAACAAATAGGTCAACAAGGGAAGTTCAAAGGCAGCCAGCATTAATTCAAAAGACAAAAAAAAAAAAAAAAAAGACAGGAAATTGCTGCTAAACTTACCAGCTACAAGGAATCACCTGTTTGCCAAGAAACAGGTGAAAATTTTGACCGAACATGTGGCCATTACTTTCAAAGACTTAACAAAGAAATAGACTCAATAAGGAAGAATGAATAAAATAAATATGTAGTCCCAGAGAAGAAATGGTCAGAAGAGAAAACAATCTTGCACATTTGCAGAACTCAGAAAAGAGGTACAAGAAAAAAAATCACAGAAATCAAAACAAAAGTAGAGAACTAATAGGGGAGTGGGGGTAAAAATACAGAAAAAGTGCTTGAGAATAGAGATCAAACAAGCATAGAAAATGCAAAGAAATAATTTCGAGGTAAATCCTAAAGACACTGACACACAGAGAAGATAGTGGAGATGCAACAAGCACAGTCCCCAAAGAAGGAAAACAATATCATAGAGCTGGACAAATTGTGCAAGAAGTTCCTGAAATAAAAGGCAACTTGACACACTGTGCACCAGGGGAAGTAGACAGAAAGTGGTCAGTAAGTGCTGGGACATATTACATATGAAAAATAAAGTAACAATCCCTCTTCCTCTTTCTTTTCCCTTTCCCTTCCCATCAATTCAGCCCAGAAGTCATTTAGTGGCACCGAGCAAAACAGGCATGCACAGGTGGTCGGGGGTGGTGGGCTAGGCTACTGTAGCAGTAGCATTGGAGCATCAGCTGAGTAAGGAGGACATGTGAGTGGAAGAGTGCAGCAGACAGAATGTGTCCTCCCAAATTCATATGTTGAAATCCCACTCACAATGTGATGGTATTAGGAGTTGGAGCTTTGGGAGGTGATTAGGTCATGAGGGTGATGCCTTCATGTGTGGGGTTAGTGCCCTTGAAAACAAAAGGGACTCCAGAGAGCTCCCTCCCTCTGTTTCCATGACATAGTGAGAAGCAGGCAGTCTGCAATCTGGAAGAAGGTCCGCACCAGAACCAACTCTGCTGGTACTTTGATCTCAGACATCCAGTTTCCAGAACTATGAGAAACTCGTGTCTGTTGTTTACATGCCACCCAGTCCAAGGCACTGTGGATTTCAAAAAAAAAATATTCACAACCTAGAAGTTGAGAGTTATATTGCATTCAGTGGAAATTTTTAGGACTTTAGCCCAGGAAGTAGCATCTCAAGCAACCCTGAGAAAACTGTTCTGAGGAGGTGAAGGGGGGACCTAGGTTATTTAGAAGGTTTGCAACAAAGGGCAGGTAGTCTGAACATCAAAAGATTATTGCTAATGAAAGAAAATGGGATATCCCAGGCTAAGGAAATTAGCACTTTTGTACATATGGAAAAAGATGCAAGAGTCTGGGCTCACTGAAATCATTCCTCTGATATGCACTTCACCTGTCTGAGGCCTCTATCCTGTGTTTTCACATCCTGAGCTTCCTCAGGGCTCACCATAGAGAGTGATTGCAATCTTATGGCTGCTGCTGCTGCTGCTGCTGCTGCTGCTGCTGCTGCTAAGTCACTTCAGTCGTGTCCGACTCTGTGAGACCCCATAGACTCAGCCCACCAGGCTCCCCGTCCCTGGGATTCTCCAGGCAAGAACACTGGAGTGGGTTGCCATTTCCTTCTCCAATGCATGAAAGTGAAAAGTGAAAGTGAAGTCGCTCAGTCATGTCCGACCCTCAGCGACCCCACGGACTGCAGCCTACCAGGCTCCTCCTCCCATGGGATTTTCTAGGCAAGAGTACTAGAGTGACGTGCCATTGCCTTCTTCGTTGATGGCTGCTAGATAGCAAGTATTCTGTTCCTTCTTGAGTGTCCTCAGGGCTCACTGGCTTACATTCAGTTCAGTTCAGTTACTCAGTCGTGTCCGACTCTTTGTGACCCCATGGACTGCAGCACGCCAGGCCTCCCTGTTCATCACCAACTCCTGGAGTTTACCCAAACTCATGTTCATTGAATGGGTGATACCATCCAACCATCTCATCCTCTGTTGTCCCCTTCTCCTCCCGCCTTCAATCTTCCCCAGTATCAGGGTATTTTCCACTGAGTCAGCTCTTCGCCTGATAGGTGCTTACACTGGAGAGTTACAATCACTGATGACTGTGATATCCTGTTTACCGATATGGCAGGTAATATTGCATTTCTCAGCACTTTGTTATAGCAGCCTGAACTAAGACCAACAGTAACTAGTCCTAGGAGGCTGGAGCCTAAGGAAGGAGCCACATGGGGAACAGCTGGCTTGCAAAGGGTCTCACAGCCCAAGTGGAGTAAGGTGAGGGTCCATGTTGGAGCGTAAGTGGATGAGGAGGACTTCCTTGCGGTGGGACAGCTCAGCACTGGGTGTTGAGCCCGAACAGCATGAGAATGGCCTCAGCACAGATAAGAGGCAGACAAATATCGTATGTCCTGCCCGGGGCCTGGGGCTATGAGGCACAGGCAGGGTTAAAGGGCTGTGCATGCTCAGCAAAGTGCACACATGGCAGCGCCAGCGTGTAGGTGACAAGAAAGGCAGACATGGAGCCATGGATAGGGGAGGCGTAAATGGACATCACCTCTGGCCCCTGGACTCAGGAACCCGGGTGCCTAGCTCAGCACAGCACACAGCGCCCAGCATGACCAGGAGACCACAGACTGCTCAGACCATGGGGCTGGCCCCACGGCTGTCCGTGGGGACCAACACAAACGCGGAGACGTGAAGTTGCCAGAGCTGATCAGGAACGCTGCATTGCAGGCCAATTTCCATCCCGCCCCAGGGCCCCACCCCCAGGCTCTTGTCTGCCACCCTCTCACTTTGATTTCTCCTCCCCATCCCAGGACTTCAGTAGAAGCTGCCTTGGGTTGATCAGAAGCAGATGATTTGAACCACCTGCAAGAGAATGACCGCAGCAGCCCAAGGGCATTTGAATCAGAGATAAGCAGGTGACTCTGAAGACTCTGGTTCCTGCTCTAGGCTCTGTGTCTGGCACCTCACTGACTCAGACTTGTGTAAACTCAGCACACCGGTTCCCAAGACATCTCAGCCAAGTTCCAGAAAGGAGAGGTTTTCATTCAAGCTCCCAGGATTCACTCTCTATAATGCCATTGGTGAAGAGCTCATTGAAGAGGATTTTGAACTTAAAATGTAAACTCCAAACAATCGCAGATGGAAGGACAGAGTTCTTTGTAAGGGCAAATCAGCAAAGATATTAAGAGGCACTCCTTCCGGGTCAGACGGCATGGGATGAGGGTCACAGGTGAGAAAGCTACAGAATCAGTGATGAGGAAGAAATGGACAGGACTGGAAGGGGATGTTTTCATCAGTCACACTTGGATAGGGTTTCAGCCATTTCAGAGGTTGGAGGATTCTAGAACAGAGTGGTAATAAATTTTCTCTGCAATAGTGGAAATGTTCTCTGTCTGCACTGATACAGCAACACTAGGAACACGTAGCTAATGAGCACTTGAAATGTGACTGGTGCAGCTGAGGATCTGTATTTTTAAATCTTAACTTTCATTCATGAAAATATTTAAATAGGCCCATGTGGCTAGTGGCAACCACAGCAGACAGCTCAGCTCTACAGAACTGGTGACTATTGTATAATTGACTGCTGGTGTACTGGGTGAATTATGGTTATTTTCAATTGTCTCAGATAATAATAATTTTAAAAAGTATTTCAGATACAATTTTTAGTTAAAGAATCATTAATTTGTGTAAGTCGAGTCTGCAGAGCTCTGGAGTCACCTGTAGGCAAGTTAAGTGAAGTCATCTGCTGCTTGTGGTCCAGACAGTGGTGTCCAGAGAGTGGGGAGGAAATGAGGAAGTGCTCCCCAATGTGCATTACTGGAGCACAATGATGAACAGTCCCTGTCTTGTGTAACGAAGAAGCTTGGTGAATAGGTAAAGTGCCACGGACACTCCCCAGTGGAGTAGAATTCCCCAGGGACCCTGTCCCCACCTACACATGCAGCGAGGGTACCTCTCCCTGGCCTCAGTACCAGCACCCCTCATGCAAAGGCCACAGCTCCCAAGAATGTTCTCCACCTCCAAAGCTGCTGCCTGAGGTGTTGGAGGAGCTAGGTTCCAGGTACAAAGATTCCTGATTTTGTGAAATACTTTACCACCCCAGCCCTGGAGCAACCCTACTTGTTTCACCCAAATGCTCAGACTTCTGCAACATCTGGTTGCCATAAGAGGTTATTAAAAAAAAAAAAAATCAAACTAATTTTTAACAATCATGAGATCTTCCTCTACCTCTTGCCTCCCTCCCTCTCTTTGAGGTGGAAGCCCTTTGGGTAAGCCTCCCTTCAGGTATTTTGAGGCCCTCTGGAATGCCGTATTGTCTGTAGTTTACCCTTCCTATCACTCACTAGCTTCCCCCACTTGGAGCACTGAGGTTCAGGCACATCCCCAGTGCCCAGATTCTGCAAATGCCAACCTCTGGCCAGGCCTGCTACGGATCTGGGTTCTTGCCGAAGAATCATATATAAATATTGCTTAAAAAAAGAGAAAGTGTTGTGCCCAGAGCTCAGAGTGTTCTTAAAGAGAAATGGAAAAGGCCAAAAGCCCAGTAGATGCCTCTCTCCTCTCTAAAGTCAGAGAACAGCAGGGCTGGAAGCCTCCCCAGAGATGACCCAAAGTAATGCCATAGTTCTCCTTGTGAGGACAGCCTCAGACTCACTGGGCTAGTCATTGCCAGAACTCAGGAAGAGTCGCATGGGCCTGGCAGGCAGTGCCATATTCTGGAAACCAGATCCCATCAGCCATGGCGTGTTCTTAGCCTCACCATCCAATTTCAGACATCTACCCAAGTGTTTACACCTCCTCTCAGCTACCAGGGAGAAGACAGTTATCACACAAGTGCTCTCACTCCCAAAGTCCTACAGAAGTCCAGGCTGATCCTGAGGCCCCGTGCCTGGGGGTGAATGAGTGAGGCCAGCCTGTGACACCTCAGAGTGGTCACACCCTGCTGGAGACTCTGCGGATCTTCCACTGCCTTCCAGGCCTGAGTTCTGGGTGTCAGCAGCTAGGCACCATTCTAAACTCCTAACACCATTGACTGGAGAAGGCTTCACCCATGACCAGCACCCCGAAACCCCCTGCCCTGAAGAAACACACCTTGTTCCATTGTCTGTGTCCCCACCAGGCACATGCACACGTGTTTAGTCTCTCAGTCATGTCCGACTCTTGCGACCCCATAGACTGTAGTCTGCCATGGGATTCTGTCCGTGAGAATCCTCCAGGCAAGAATACTGGAGTGGGTTGCCATTTCCTTCTCCAAGGGATCTTCCCAACCCAGGGATCGAACCCAGGTCTCCTGCATTGCAGTCAGACTCTTTACCGACTGAGCTACGAGGGAAGCCAGCAAACCACAAAGCCAATGCCCAGGCCAGGCTCCAGGGCAGCGAGGGGAGAGTCTGTCAGCAGGTGGAGCTCTGGGTACAACACACAGGGCAGCAGGTGATGGAGCCGACCCTCCGGCATTCAGGGGGTGAGCAGCAGTTAGGGAGAGGGGCCGAGGGGTCCTCCTGGTGAGGAGCACTGGCAGGAATCTCCAGAGGCTGCGTGGTGCCTCCTTGGGTCAGCAGAGCCTTGTTGACCCAGGCAGCGCCGATCCCTGCTGGAGAAGGGGAGGCAGCCATGATACCTCAGCTGCTTCCCTCACAGAGAAAAGGGAGACTGAGGGGGTCTGAAACATGAAGGGGGTCTGGGCACTTTCCTGAGCCAACTTGGGTCCCTCCCTGTGGTCCATATCCCAGAATCTTCAGCTCCTAGAACAATCCTCCAAGGCAATGGTCCCCCACCGTGTTGGCACCAGGAACCGGTTTCATGGAAGACAACTTTTCCACGGATGGGGTGCGGTAGGGATGGCTTGGGGATGATTCAAGGGCATGGACTACAGCCCTCCAGGCTCCTTTGTCCATGGAATTCTCCAAGTAATAATACTGGAGTGAGTGGCCATCCCTTCTCAGGGGATCTTCCTGACCTAGGGATCGAACCCTGGTCTCCTGCATTGCAGGAAGATTTTATTGTGTTTTTTTTTTTTACTGTCTGAGCCACCAGGGAAGCCCCTATTATTACATCAGCTCCACCTCAGATCATCAGGCATTAGATCCTGGAGGTTGGGGGCGTCTGCTCTAAGGCCTAAAATCGTGCTTGGCACATAGCACATATTCAGGAAATATTTGCCCAGTGAATGGGTGACTCTGAAAGTTAGACTCTACTTGCCTGCTGCTGCTGATTTCCTGGCAAAACTAGGTTGCAGCTTCTATCTTTGTGTGTTGGGACAAGGTCTTGTCCCCTCATTGTCTCAGTTCCCGGTCCCTGGCCCTTTGCAAGAACTCTGGGACCATCACAGTGCCCTCTCTGCAAGTCTCACTTGGCATGGACAGAATCGGGACTTGGGAAGCCGCCAAGATTCTCTAGCGTGGGCGGAATTTTGACAAGTCTGGGCAGAATCCTGGCGTCACTCCTGTCAGACAGGTTTAGATGGCTCTGTTTCACAGCGCCTGCACTCCTAAAGAGTGGCATAAACATCTCAAAGCCCTCCCTCATCTCAAATGCCCTTTATGGGACAGCTGCCAGCTGCAGTGAGGTCAAAAGTAGAGCCAGACAGCACCCTCCTTGATGGCTTCCCTTCAGAGGGTTGGGAGGAAATGCCCATAAAAGCATTCTCCTCTGAGACGCTTAGGTGAACATGAGCAGACACTGCTTACGATGAATTCATCCATTCACTCCACACACCTTGCTCATGACCCTTCATGTCAGGCACTATCTCAGGATCTGGGGTCCAGCTCTGAAGACAACAAAGTCCCCACCCTCATGGAGCTTACATTCTCGTGCGGGAAGACCGATGATGAATAATTCTTGGGACGGTGCTGTGCTGCATGCCAAGAAGAAAAATCAATCACAGTAAGGAGATACAGAATGGCTGCGTGGGAAGTGTGTGTGTGTGTGTGTGTGTGTGTGTGTGTGTGTGATCTAAGGAAGTGTCTTCAGAGATCTTCCAGAGAAAAGTGAATTTGAACAGAGACCTGGAGAAAGTGAGGAAGTGAGCTATAAGTGTATCTGGGAAGAAATGGTCCAGGCAGAGGAGTTAAAAACACAAAGACCCTGAAGCAAGAGTGTCTGGTGTGTTTTAGGACCAGCCCAGCATCCAGCGTGCTTAAGTGAGGGTGAAAGGAGTAGGTCTGAGACGTAGCTGGGAGCCAGATTACGAATGGCATGGTAAAGATTTTGGATTTATTCCAAGTGACACAGGCAGCTATTGAAGGGTTCTGAGTGGAGGAGAGACATGATCCGGCTTGAGTTATAAAAGGGACACATTTGCTGCTGGGTGCAGAATAGACTAGGGCAGGGCAAGGGTAAGGTTAGGGAGAGGAGGTTTTGCAATAATCCAGCTGAGGGATGATGGTAGCCCAGACCATGGTGGTCAGTGGTCATGATGGAAAGAGTAAAAAGTGGGTGGAACGGAATATATTTCAAAGGCAAACCAACAGGATTTTTCTGATGGATTGCATGTGTGATATTAGAGAAAGATAAAGATGACTCCAGGGATGACTCAGACTGTTGATCTGAACAAAGAGGAAGAAGGACGCTGCCGCGAGGAACTGCCTTGCACCCTGGGATCTTGTATTTCTCTGAGAAGGAAATGAAAATCAGGACATGCCAAGGGTCTCGACTTAGCGATTTTAGCCCACTGGAGGTGGTGACCCTGCAAAGGTGTTGATGGGCGTGTAAGTGCAATAGCGGCACAGTGAAGACAGGACACTGCTGGTGGGCATATGGGTGCAGACGCAGGTTAGCACATGCACACGGGTGTGTATCATGACATACATGTACCGTAAGGCACACTCAGAATCGCATTAAAGCAGGAGCCTGAAAGAGCATCTACTCATCTTAATTTTAACCAATGTATGCACTAGCCTTTGACTTGAACAGTCCAATAAGATTCACCCAGCTCTGTATTATCTATAGAGAAATCTTGAGATTATGTGGAACTGTGTGTAGACACTAAAAGGATTAGTTGAAAATGAGGAGCACAACCTGCGGAATGAGAACTACAATCCATTTACTCTAGATTCCCATGGACATTGAATTATAAATACTGGCCAGAAGGTTCTGACCTTTGCCCTCAGTTTCTCCTCGCTTGGAAGCTGGTAAAAATGTGTAACTAATGTGGCCAAGAGATTAATTTCTTCCCCTCAGGATTCCTCCATGTCCAACTTTGGGGCCCACACTGAGATTGTCCCCCCTGATGTAGTTTGCTCCAGAGTGTTTTGCCTGGTTGTTTTTTTTTTTTTCCCACACTGCATGGCATGTGAGATCTTAGTTCCTGGACCAGGGAGTGTCTGGTGTCTGGCCCCTGGTGTCTGGACCAGGGATCCAACCCATTCCCCACCCTACCTTCCACTCCCCCTGTGCAATGGAAGGGTGGAGTCTTTAACCACTGGATTGTCAGAAAAGTCCCTGGGACATTAACTTCTTGCTTCAAACCATTTGTTACTATTCATGGCCAAGGATTCTTACTTTTTGCTTATGTCTGTATTTCAAAGGAGAATTTGTTTCTTTCTAATATGTTCTACGAAATGCTGAATGTTGGCTCTATTTATTGACCAGGCAAGACAATACAACAGGGTAATTTGGTATTGGATAAGCTCTCTAGGATTAGCCCTCTCTGTGAGGATCAGCGATGTGGGTGCGTGCAGGGGGAACTTAAAGCCCCTTTGACACAGGCAGCACACAGGGGACCATGAACACTGAAGGTGAGTGAATAGGAAAAACTCTTGTTTCCTCTGCGTGTGTGCTAATTCGCTTCAGTTATATCCAACTCTTTATGACCCTATGGACCGTAGCCTGCCAGGCTCCTGTCCATGGGATTCTTCAGGCAAGAATACTGAAGTGGGTTGCCATGCACTCTGCCAGGGGATCTTCCCAAACCAGGGATTGAAACTGCATTTCTTATGTCTCCTGCATTGACAGGCAGGTTCTTTATCACTAGAGCCATCTGGGAAGCCTTTGTTTCCTTTCAGTTCAGTTCAGTTGCTCAGTCATGTCCGACTCTTTGCGACCCCATGAATTGCAGCATACCAGGCCTCCCTGTCCATCACCAACTCCTGGAGTTCACTCAAACTCATGTCCATCGAGTCAGTGATGCCATCCAGCCATCTCATCCTCTGTCATCCCCTTCTCCTCCTGCCCCCAATCCCTCCCAGCATCAGAGTCTTTTCCAATGAGTCAACTCTTCGCATGAGGTGACCAAAGTACTGGAGTTTCAGCTTTAGCATCAGTCCTTCCAATGAATACCCCGGACTGATCTCCTTTAGAATGGACTGGTTGGATCTCCTTGCAGTCCAAGGGACTCTCAAAAGTCTCCTCCAGCACCACAGTTCAAAAGCATCAATTCTTTGGTGCCCAGCCTTCTTCACAGTTCAACTCTCACATCCATTCATGACCACTGGAAAAACCATACCCTTGACTAGACGGACCTTTAATGGCAAAGTAATGTCTCTGCTTTTAAATATGCTGTCTAGGTTGGTCATAACTTTCCTTCCTTTATGTACCAACTAATGAAAAAAAACTATTTTCTCCCTCTGTTACTCTTAATATTTCACTTCTTGTCACCAAATATGTGTGTGAGGGGCGAGGGGTGTAGTTCTCACACCAAGCAATTCTCCAATTCTCTCTGGATGCTAACTGGTGTCCTATTAACATAATTCATTCAATTCTGACACTCTCTACCCAGTGTTAGGGCAGACTCTGCAGGTTAAGGGCCAGTCCCAGAAGACTTGCTCCACCCTCCCCCACTTCAGGTGTCAATCGCAGGTCCAGGTTGTCATGTGTGCTTCTGACCTGCTGCTGCTGCTGCTGCTGCTAAGTCGCTTCAGTCGTGTCCGACTCTGTGCGACCCCATAGATAGCAGCCCACCAGGCTCCCCGTCCCTGGGATTCTCCAGGCAAGAACACTGGAGTGGGTTCCCATTTCCTTCTCCAATGCATGAAAGTGAAAAGTGAAAGTGAAGTCGCTCAGTCGTGTCCGACTCTTAGCGACCACATGGGCTGCAGCCTTCCAGGATCCTCTGTCCATGGGATTTTCCAGGCAAGAGTACTGGAGTGGGTTGCCATTGCCTTCTCCGGCTTCTGACCTACTGGCTACAAATCAGAGGTTCCCAGGTTTCCATAATGATCTCTTTGGCTTTGATAATTTGCTGGAGAGGCTCACAAAAGTCAGAAAAATAGTTTACTAGTTTTACTAGTTATTACTGGTAAATAGATTACCAGTTTATTTGTAAAGGAATACTTCTCAGAAAGCCAGATGGCAGAGATGCCTAGGATGGGGCACAGGGAAAGGGGTGCAGAGTTTCCACACCCTCTCCACATGTGCCATCCTCTGGCACCCCAACATCTTCACCAACCCAGAATTTCCCCAAACTCCAGTTGTTTAGGGCTTTTGGAGGCTTCATTTGTAGACAAGATTGCTTAAATCACTGGAGTTGGTGATTGAATTCAATCTTCAGTCTCTCCTAGTTCTGCTGGAAATCAAGGGGTGAGGTTGAAAGTTTCAATCTTTTATCTCGATTACCCAGTCAGTTGCCCTAGCAACCAGCCAAACTCCACCCTTAGAAGTTTTCCAAAGTCACTTTCGTAAATGTAAAATCACGTGTGGTTGAAAGAGACTTGTTATGAATAGCCAAAGAAACCTTTATTTCTCTTTTCATGTAGAAAATTCCAAGGGTTTTAGGAGCTCTATGCCAGGAATGCAGCCTACAAGTTCTTATTATAAATCACAATTTCACAATGATCCTAGTATACTACTAGAATGTTCTCAGTAATATTCTGTATATGTTTTTTTCTCATGGAAATGCATCTCTCGTTTAATGACAAAATGAGAAAATACAATCTACTTTCAAAATCTCCATCCCTGGAAGTCTATAAAGCAGAAGATTCTAGTAGATTTTCATAGACACTAAGGACAGATGGTTATTTATTTTTGAATTTATGAGCATAGTTTGACTCCCTGACTCACCTCACTGCCTCAGAAATCACCCCAATGGAATGCAAGTCAGACTCTGGGAATTATGGAAGTCTGAGATAGTACAAGGTTTCTTGTTCCAGTTCTGCCCTTGTCTTGGACAGAGACATTGGATAAAGTTATAGGTTTCACAGTCTCTAGGATCTACCCTTCTTATTTCAAGCCAAGAAGACTGTTGCTCTCCACGATGCCCAAATGGCCAGGATTGCCCTCTGAAAAACCATAAAAAGCTGGGAGAACCCCACCCTATCCAGGTATGTTTATATTCAGGGATATGCCTCTGGCTCTCCTTCTAATATTCAGTTGGCCTCTCCTTCAAGGGCAATAGAATGCATGAGATCACAACAGCCTTGGCTTTAGACACAAACATTTAGAGAACACAAGCGAATAAACCCATAGCCACCACAGCTTATCCAAGCTAGAACAAGTGTTCACAGAACCCAAAACATACCACAATCCAGATCTCCACTGTTTAATTGCCTGTCATGGAAGAGCAATTGGCAGTCAAGTTTTAGTTGACAGCAGCAGTGGGAGGGGTGGGGTGCAGTTGGGGGGTTGAGAGGGGGGAGCATGGAGTGTCTTTATTTATTTTGTACCGGCTTTAGAGCAAGGAGTGGAATTCAAGCCATGTGTCCCTTAGAATACCACTGTGGAAACTACTTTGAGATTGGAAATAAAAGCTTTGGAGAAATGCTATGCTTGAGACTGGAGGCTTCCCTTTGAGAGCAAGGGATTATTCCATGCTATGGAAATTCACCAGATAAAGAACATCTAAGAAAAATTTCTCCTCATAATTTAAAAAATAAGAAAATGTTGTAAACTATGCCTCTTGCTTGTGTGCTCATGCTTAGTCACTCAGTTGTGTCCCACTCTTTGTGACCCCACGGACTGTAGTCTGCTGGGCTCTTCTGTCCACGGAATTTTTCAGGCACGGATACTGGAGTGGGTTGCCATTTCCTTCTCTGGGGGATTTTCCTGACACAGGGATTCAACATATGTCTTCTACATTGGCACGCAGATTCTTTACCACTGAGCCACCAGGGAAGCCCAAACCCACACCTCTACAACTATACAATTCCTTAAGAAACTGGGCTCTGTCCTGGAAGGGGAAGGTGGCTTATTTCAGCTGTGCATAGGCTAGTCAGGGTCTTGCTCCACTTTAGTGGTGAGACAGGACTCTAATAGATGAGGCTGCAATGATGGGGCAAGCCAGGAAGCAAAATGGTTGTCACCATAGGTCACCATCTTCAGGACACTCTTAATTGACAGAATAAGCAGAAGCCCAGGGGAGCGGAATAGACCTTTCACCCAGTATCACTGGCCTTGGCAGAGAACATTCAAGAGACTCTCTATTGAGTAACCAGAATCTAGATCATGCAGCAAGAAAAAAAAAAAAAAAATCAATTTAGTGCTGACTAAGCTCTTTCCCTCTCCCACCATGGTTTCCTGGGGCTACAGAAAAGTGGTTTCAAACTATAGGGAAAGGGAAAGGGAAGTCACTCAGTTGTGTCTGACTCTTAGCAACCCCATGGACTTCAGCCCACCAGGCTCCTCTGTCCATGGGATTTTCCAGGCAAGAGTACTGGAGTGGGTTGCCATTTACTTCTCCAGGAGCTCTTCCCAATCCAGGGGTTGAACCTGGATCTCCTGCACTGTAGGTAGATGCTTTTACTGTCTGAGCCACCAGGGAAGTAACAGTACTCAAACTACGGTTTTGAAGGGAAGACATATTAGTCCCAGATGAGTGAGAACAGTATCATAGATTTTACTGGCAGTCACTCAAAGCAACAGAGAGCCTGCCAGGTCTGCCCAGGGTGAGAGTGAAAAGCAAGAAAATAAAAGTGGTCTTTCCATTAAGCAAAGGTACCACAAGGGGGCAAGGCAGGGAGGAATACACCACACAAAAGACAGCAAATCTTTCTGAGAGTAACCATAATCAAAGAACAGAAGCATTACTTAATAAAAACTTATACATGAATGTTCACAGCAGTGTATTGATAAAAGGTGGAAACAACCCACATGTCTATCAACTGAATGGGTAAATAAAATGTGGTATATCTGTGCAATGGAATATTATTTGGCCATAAAAAGGAATGAAGTATTTACACAGGCCACAGCATAGATGAACCTTGAAACATTACACTCAGTGAAAGAAGCCAGCCACACACACACAAAAAAACCCCACATCCATTTATATAAAATGTCCAGAACAGGCAAACTATATACACAGATAAAAAGTGAGTTAGTGGTTGCTTAGGGCTAGGAGGGTGTGTAGAGTGGTAGCCTAAGAGTAAGTTTTATTTTTAAAGTGAAGTAAATATCCTAAAATTGACTGTGCTGATGATTGCAAGTAGACCTATTGAATTGTACACGTTAAACAGGCAAACTGTATGGCCTGTGAGTCGTAGCTTAATAAAACTTCTTTAAAAATAAGAGCCAGCAAAGTTTCTAAGAAGAGACCCATTAAAACAAAAAATAAGATTCAGAAAAAAACTGACAATGAAGGCATGAGAAAAGAGTGTTAGAAAGAAAAGAAACAGCCACATTTTCTGTAAATATGTATGTTATATTTTAATACCATGACTTCAAGAAAATAAGTTCCAGATGATGTATCAACTCAGGCCCAGTCAGGAAAATAGAGACCACATTAATTACTTTAACAGAGAGAATTTAATACAGGGAATTGGTTAAACTGGCATTCAAGAGCTGAAAGGGTGAGTGAGGTAGTACAGAGTTATAAATACCAGGGGACTTGGACCTCCTTGGAGGGTGCACCCCAGTTACTCCTACTCAGGAGTTTAGAAAAGAGGCCCCAGGAACTGGGCCTTAGACCTCTGTCTGAGGCGGGGCCCTGACCAGCTGCTGTGTACAACTTTGAAGGGTGAACTGGCCAGTTCCAGGAGTGTGCAAAGGAGTTAGAAACTAGAACCAACTTCTACAGTTGAGCTGAAGTGCTCTTTTGAGATCATTCTGACAGGAATAACATGAGAACTAGAAGGGGCAAGAAGCCTCTTTCGCTGACCTTCTACTCTCTCTCCAAGTGCCCACAATTGGCAATGTCTACCTGGGGGAGCCAGCTGGTAAAGAAGTGCTGTTTGCAGGATCCCAGCCTAAGCATCACGAAGTTTGGAGCTGAAATACAATAGATTAACACCCAATATAGATGAGGATAGCAATCTAAAATGAGATGAAAAGGAAGACCATAGGGTTAAGGAAACCCTGAAACCAAAACAACACTGCAACACTGCACCATTGTACCATTTGACTGAAAGCTGAATTAATAATTTGATGAAAAGGCTTGATTTAAATATAATGAATTCTCAAGAAAAAGACAAAGATATTAAAGAAATTAATAAGGAGATGATGCATGTGGAGGACAAAGTTTTTGTCTTTAAAAAATTCTTTTTAGGGAATTCCCTGGCAGTTCAGTGGTTAAGATTCAGGGCTTTCACTGCTGGGGGCCCATGTTCAATGCTGGTTGGGAAACTAAGATCCTGGAACCACATAAATTTTTTTTAATAGTATCTTTACATTAGCTTTACAATAGTAGTGGTACAAAATATTTCAAATAAGAATAATCATTGTCCCTGAAGCAGAGAATCCATCAAAGATCACAGAAATAATATTCAGAGCTACTACACATAAAAAATTCCCTGAAATGATTTAAAAACTGCAACTTCCAAATATCAAGGTTATGTTTTAATATCAGGAAAATATATTAGAGACTGACTGACAGTGAGACACATTGTTGTTAAGACACTGAAGTTCAAAAATACAGAAAAAATTCTTAAGTAGGTTAAAATCAAATCGGCCTCAGGTTTTCCACTTTTCACTAAAAGCAATGTTTGCAAAATCCTGAGGGGAAAAACAGCAAGACCCAAGAATAGTTGTTGCTTGAGTTTAAATAAAACAGGAAGACATTTTCAAGCATGAAATAACTTAGGGAATAGGAAACTATCATGAAAGATTGCAAATGGACACAAATTCTTTGAAGCTTCTCTCATCAAAAGGTAAAGTCTGTTTCTTTATCTTTTAAATTCATGCTGACTTATAATTTGCTTTGACCAATGATTTGGAAGGGACACTATATAAGGTCCAAGCCTAAGCCTCAGGGGACAGTGCCACCTCCAAACTCCCTCTCTGAGAGATGAACAGGTCTGAGCAAGCCTGTGGGAGGGGCTACAAAGGGCCTTGGCTGACCACCGGATCGGAGCCCAGGCTCCCTGGTCAGCCGCTGCTGCTGAGTCGCTTCAGTTGTGTCCAACTCTGTGCGACCCCATAGACGGCAGCCCACCAGGCTCCCCGTCCCTGGGATTCTCCAGGCAAGAACACTGGAGTGGTTGCCATTTCCTGCTCCAATGCATGAAGGTGAAAAGTGAAAGTGAAGTTGCTCAGTCTTATATGACTCTTAGTGACCCCATGGACTGCAGCCTACCAGGCTCCTCCGTCCATGGGATTTTCCAGGAAGGAGTACTGGAGTAGGGTGCCATTGCCTTCTCTGTGGTCAGTCACTAGCCAACCACAATCACATACGTGAGTCCAGAAGACATCAGCTGAAACTCCCAGTTGAATGCAGCCCATCCGACTAACCCACAGAACTGGGATATAGGAAAGATATTTGAGGGTGGTTTATAACCCAAGTAGAGGCTGATAAGGGCTTCCAAGGTGGCTCAGTGGTAAAGAACCTGCCTGCAATACAGGAGACATGGGTTTGATCGCTGGGTTTGGAAGATCCCCTGGAGAAGGAAATGGCAACCCACTCCAGTATTCTTGCCTGGGAAATTCCTTGGACAGAGGAGCCTGGCAGGCTACAGTCCATGGGGTCGCAAAAGAGTCAGACATGACTTGGAGACTAAACAACAACAGCAACAAGAGGCTGATCCATGACAAAATCCATACTACTAAATCAAAATGAAGTCAGAAATGAAGAAGCAATAAACAATAAATACATTTAACTGAAAAGGGTGTAGAAACAAGGGAGCCCTCTTAGACTGTAGGTGGGAAAGTAAATTGGTGTGTCCACTAAGGAGAACAATATGTAGATTCATCAAAAAACTAAAAATAGAGTTAGCATATGATCCAGAAATCCTGCTCCTGGGCATATATATCCAGAGAAAACACTAATTAAAAAACATACATGCACCCCAATGCTCATAGTAGCGCTACTTACAATAGCCAAGATATAGAAGCAACCTAAGTGTCCATCGACAAATGAATGGGTAAAGATGTGGCATATACGTACAGTGGAATAAAACTCAGCCATGAGAAAGAGCAAAATAATGCCATTTGCAGCAACATGGATGGACCTACAGATTATCATACTAAAGTAAGTCAGTCTGACAGAGAAAGACAAATATCATGTGCTATCACTCATGTACAATCTAAAAAAAAAGAGATACAAATGAACTTATTTACAAAGCAGAAACAGACTCACAGACATAGAAACAAACTTACAGTTACCAAAAGAGGAAATGGGAGGGGTGGGGGGGGGAGAATAAATTATGAGTTTGGGATTAGCAGATACATACTACTATATAAACTAGATAACAACAGGATCCTACTATATAGCACAGGGAACTATACCCAGTATCTTGTAATATACTATGAGGGAAATGAATCTGAAAAAAAAACCACAACATATATATATATATAAAACTGAGTCATTTTCTATACATCAGAAACTAACACAATATTGTAAATCAACTATACTTTAAAAAATTAAAGAAAAATATATTTAAATGCTGAAATTAAGACAAATCAGTATGGAAATCACGGATTAAAATAGCATGTCAATGTTATAAACCCTGACAAAGTGAAAAATCATAAAAGCAAAAAAGTAGGAAGTACAGGACAGGGGTAGAAGGAACTGAAAATGTGCAGATCTATCTTTCATAGCAGGGAACTCAGTAGTGACCAATATTGAAGCATGTAGTTTGAAAAAGTGGCTCTGTCCTATTAATGATTTTTATAATTGTGTTTAACCTTTGAGAAACTTCTCACGAGTCAATTTCTCTTGCAGTGAAGAAACATGCAGATCCTTCAGTTAAATTCAAGTTAAGACTAAATTCAACACTGTACTTTAAAAACATGTGCAGATTGAGCTTACCCCTGTCACAGTCACTCTACATATGTAGCTCTCTATCCACCTATCTGTATTTATCTTTGTAATAATGGCTTTCACCAACCATGGTTATTTGTGGTATTTCTGAGATATTAAAATTGGGGTGATTTGAGCTTGTCTTTAGGCTTCCCTGATAGCTCAGTTGGTAAAGAATCTGCCTGCAATGCAGGAGACTCTGGTTTGATTCCTGGGTTGTGAAGATCTGCTGGAGAAAGGATAGACTACTCACTCCAGTTTTCCTGGAGATTTTCTTATTTCTTGAAGCTTCTATAAAAGGCTTAAATGATTTTTATTAAAACCACAAAGTTCTAAAAGGAGCTTATAAGAAGTTTCTTGAGCGAGCAGTCCCAGTGGAAAGCAGGTATTTGCACAGGGAATATTGAAAGAGCATTATGCTGTAAAATGTGATATGTTTAAGCTGCTGGTTCTCAATGGCTACACAGCATAACCACTGAAGAGCTTTTTAAAAACATCAGTATCTCCTCTCAGACCCATTAAATAAAATCTCTGGGATGGGGCCTGGAAATCGAGATCTTTAAAATGTTGACCAGGTGACTCTGATATGCAACTCTGGTTGAGAAGCACTTGTCTCAACAGGCCATTTAGACATAACCCTCAGATGCAATGCGTGTGGCTGGAAAGCGAAGGACAATTGTTCATCCTATGCTTCCTCTGTCCAACCAGAACGTCCACTGGATCTGTTAGCTACTCAAGAAGAGGAGAATGAACACTCTGAGTAGGCTACTTGACCCCAGTCTGGGTTCCTTTGTGGTCGTAAGATGCCTGACAGCAGGAACTGAGGGAACATGCTTTCTTGCTGTCTTTTTTACATTCAGGAGGGAATGGCTCCTTACAGAGCCCTCCCCGCAAAGCTCTGAGTTGGCACGTTTGTGCCTCACTGGCTTTAAATGGATGACACACCCATTGCAGAAACAGTTCCTATTGAGATGGAATTGTGATTGGATCACCAATGCTTCTTCAACTTCATTGTGTATAGTAATTGCCTGGGAATCTTGTTAAAATGCAGATTTTGATTCACTAATTTCTGGAGTGGGGCTAAGACTCTACATTTCTAATAAGCTTCCAGATGATTAAAATGTCTGTCAGGCATCACTGTCAGTGACACGTACAATGACCAACTTAAATATCAAGCACACCTGATATTTACAGCAGCTGAGGCTGAACACAGGAAAGTTAATAGACGAGCCTGCTACAGAAATCCAGACGTGGGAAGCAGCCGCGAGAGAGAATCCCCGGCCTAGCAGAACATCCGAGTTTCCTTTGTGTTTACTGGGCGAAGCACGGAGGTTACAGTGGTGGGGGGCAGCCCCCCACATAAGTCCACTTAAGGGGTTCATTTTTCCACACTTGTGTCCCCGCCCACCGTCTTCCTTCGGGGTGAGGATAAGGCTGAAACCTAAAGGCCTGGATTACTGGTCCGGGTCTTGTGGGTGCCGGCACGCCGAAAGACGAACTGAGAGGACTACAGCGTGGTGGGGAGGGCGCTGACACCCTTACAGGCAGCCGGGGTGTGGAGCGGAGAACAATGAACTACGGGACAGGAAGCGCAAGGCCAGCGAGTTCGGAAGACTAGGCCCCACGCGGGAAGACGGACACGAAAGCAGCGTTCGAAAACACCACGCCTGCGCGCCCAAGACCGGCGCGCGCTCCCGCCCGGCGCCTCAGCCGAGCTCAGGACCAGCCGCGAGCCCGCAAGGTGAGGGCGGGGACGCAGACGCCGGAGGGACAGCCGAAACGCGCGAGCGCGGAGAGCGTGCGCAAGCGCAGAGCTGCCGTCGGCGGGCGCCTGGAGCGCGGGAGAAGCGTCGGAAGCCACTGAGAGGAGCGGCACCTTGGTGAGCACTCCCCCCCCGCCCCCCCGCCACCGCCGCCCTCCCTTCCCTTTTCTCCCGGAGTGCTTTGCGCGCGCCCGGTGGGCGGGGGGGAGGGGAGGGGAGGCGGCGGTGGCAGCCATGTTGTTGTGAGTCTCTGTGTCTCACCCTCGGTACTTCGGTGGTTCGGAGGAGGAGGAGGGGGAGGAGAAGGAGGAGGTGGGGTGGGGGGGAGGGAGGTAGGTGGAGAAAGAAGATCTTGCCGCCACCGAAGGCGGAGGAGGGGGAGGACGGCCAAGAGCGACGCCGCCGTGTGCCCAACGGTCGGTGTCCCCGGCTGAGGCAGCGCGGCCGCAGCAGCCCCGTAAGTCAGTCGCGCTTGCACCCCTCTCCCCGTGCTCTGGCGCCGCAGGGCGGTTCCCCGGGCTTTGTGTGGCGGTCTCGGCTGTGGGCAACCCACCGGCGGGAGGGCTGACGGGGCCCGCGGGCAACCGAGGACGGCCGCGGCCTGCGGCCCGCTCCCACAATGCAGGGGGAGGAGGGGTGCCGGAAGGGGGTGTGCGCCCGGCGTGTGTGTGTAGGGGGGTGCTCACGCCTTTCCCGCTTCCTTTCCTCCCGGCGTCTGAGCCTCGCGGAGCTTGCGGGGGGCCCTCCCGGCTCGCTCTTGGTCCTGGCGCGCTTGGGGTTAGAGATCGAGCTGTCCGCCTGCCCAGCCCTTAAAGGCTCGGAACGTGCGGGGGGAGAGAGGCCGGGTGGATCCCGAGAAGCATGCTAGTTGGAAGTGGGCGAAGAGGAAGGAGCGGGTTTATGAAAACAAGTGTGGGGATGAATGCTTGAGGTCCCGAGCGTGTCCAGGAAAAGCTTCCGGTAGACAGGTGTAGGGACGAAAGAGACGGCGGCTTGGGTTCGTTGTGTTAGGTGCCATTGGTGAGGATTGTTGTGTTTTTGTTAACTGTAACCGATTTCGAGACTCAGGGAAATGTGTAAACATTAAAATCAAAGAAGAGATGAAAAGTTCACACATTGTAGTCATCCTTTTGTATCTGACCTGGGCCAAGTTTGGGAAACATGTTAAATTTTTTTTTGCCCAAACACACGTGTAAAAGTTAGTGTTAACTTCCGAGACCACAGCTAGGGAAAGCCAACTTTTCTTAGCTTTTCATTCTGACACGTTTAAACGTTTAAATGGGATGGGAATCGCGGGGTTAATCATGTATAATACAACCGTGTTAAAATCTGGACTTAGTACTTTTGTGAGATTTTAGCTTAAAAATTGGTGACAGACTTAGGGGCAGAGGTTTTTTTGTGGGGAGGGGGAAGCTGTATTAGAAAAAAGCTTTTAAGTGTTTGAGAGAAATGTACTTGGAAAGGTATTGTATATCAAGAAAATTTTAATAAAGGGTGTTACCTAAGAATTTCAGAAGACTTGTTTACTGCTTAGATTCGTGTTTAATAGGTGACTCTTTCACCATGTGACCTCGAGCACTGGAGGATGATTTAAGGATTTCTGGCTAGGAATCCGGTTAAAAACACAAACATAAATAGTTTTAATTGGCTAAGTTTCTATTCTTAGTTTTTTAATTCCCTGCTTTAAAAAAAATGGTTTGCTTTATCTGCACAGTCCTCCTTATATCGTTACTGGTATTTACCTTATTTCAAGCATGTCTTTCAAAAGTCCAATTTCTGGTGACATTGAATTGTTTAGAATTGTCTTTTGGTGTACCGGAGGGCGGGTTTTGTATGAAATAAGCCTTTTTTTTTTTTTTTTTAATTAAAGTGATATTTCAGAATCCTGGTTCTTCAGCTTTTAAAGTTCATTTTTATTATTTGCACAGTAACTCTTCAAGTTACATTTGCAATTAACAAATATCTTCAAACAATTTAAACTTTAATTTTAATACATAATTTTCTTATTTGGAGTCTAAAGTTCTCTTAGATGTTTGATATTAATAAAATTTCAGCTTTTTAAAGTCTAAATACTGCCATATTTAAATTGGTCATGCAAGGTTGTTACTTTAATAGGTCAGTTTTTTTAGGTGTTACAAGTATATAATAAGCCAAATAAGCAATCTTAACACAGATACTAATATTAGGATTTTGTTTCTCTTAAACCTTCCATACTTGTTTATAAATCTTTCCGATGTTGAAAGATAATTTATCTTCCTATGTAGTTACTTCCTGTGTAGGTACTATCCAAGTTAACAGAAGTCATTACTTTCAGAGATTAAGGCCAGGTGTGGCATCCAAAGCCAGTCTTCTCTGTGACCAGACTGCCTCCTTTTTATTGATACTGATAGGGTCTTCATAGTTGCAAGTGGAGGTTGGTTCTGTTTCCTGGACTCAAGTTCTTTGTATTTTGTAATTCAGCCACCTTTGAATTTGTTGGGTTTCTAAGACAAGGAAGACACTCTGTTATTTTTTCATGTTTTTCAAACTTGTGGATACATACTTGAAATATCTGAATGGTTGTACCTCATGGCTTTGTTCAGCTTGCATTCACAGTTTGAGGCCATTTTACTGACAGGTATGATTAAGATAATAATTGTACCTGTAACAGTGTAACAGGTACGCATGTTACATACTAGATTGTTACACACTAGATTTTTTGCTGTTTTTAAGAAAGCATAAAAATAGTCTGACTTGCTCCTATTGTTCCATCTTCTCACTCTTCCTTTGGATGAGTTTGTAAGAAGGAACTGATCAAGTATGGCTCAGCCCCTTTCCTCTTTCTCTTTGGGAGCCTGCCCCTCACAGAAAGCACTTTGCTTCTTCCCGAGGCCACCAGTGATAGACTCTGTTCCTTTCTGGAGGAGGACTCTGATTGTCCAGTGCTACCTGTGACTGGGTTAGGATAATTATGGAGTGTGGTTGTTAGGACGCTGTCTTGGTCTAGGTTTAGATTTTGCTTTTCAGAAATAAAGGAGCCATTTGGATTACCATCAGTCTTAATTCCTGTGTCTCTCACTGCTGAATTCTGATGTGGCGGGAAAAAGGTTTCTTCAAACCCTATTATTTAGAAACTAATACTTAAATAGTGATTTTTATATTTAGCGATATAGATAGAAGACATCTTTATTTTAAAGTTGTTTGCTTTTGTAGTAGAAAAAGTAAATTTACAGAGAAATAATATTTTCACAGTTTTCCAGTGAAATGCTGTATAGAATTATTACATAGGTAGGTGCATGATACATGCTGCTGCTTCTCAGATTTCACATAGCAGTATGCTTAGAGACATATCACCGATATTCACTTATTCTCTTACCATTATCTTGTGAAGAGATAAAAGCTCTTACAGTACTGGAAAACATGCAGATTGTGTCTACCTTACATACATATTCCAGAATTTTACCATAGCTGCTAGATACAAAAGTGGGTAAGAAGTGTGAAGGGAAAGGGGATAGTTAGGGTTTCAGAACGCTTTAACTGGAAATGGGACAGAAAAGAAAAAAAGGCAGTCATTTTCACCTACCTAGGATGATATGTATATTTGGATCGAAAAATTCTGCTTCCTGGAGGAGTTCTGGTGAAATTGACTATAAAGTGACAGTACGAAACCATCTACTCAGTGCCTGCCTAGGAAAATAAAATCTGTAGCTGACTTCCAGAGTACGTTAAAAAAAAAGTGTGAGAAGGGGTTGGTTTTTTTTTTTAAGTCCCCCCAAAAAAGTATGTGAGACTTAATTTTAAATTTTAGAGATGTCTTTGTGGTTTCTGTTTGTGGGACAATTTATGTCAAGAGTAGTAAGTTCTAGATCTCTTAAGTAGGGATCTCTGATTTTAGGCACTGTTTCTGAAAGGCTTATTAGGGAATCAGTGGGAGATAGTCTTTAACTGTATAAAATGGTTTTCTTCATTCTGACATTAAAAGAAAGTCAATGAAAAGCTTCCTGGGTGGCTTAGTGGTTTAAAAAAAAAAATCTGCCTGCCAATGCAGAAGACATGGATTTGATCCCTGGGTGGGGAAGATCCCTTGGAGAAGGAAATGGCAGCCCACTCCAGTATTCTTGCCTAGAGAATTGCAGGGACAGAGAGGAGCCTGGTGGGCTACAGTCCATGAGGTCGCAAAGAGTTGGACACGACTGAGTGACTAAGACACATACACATAGTATTTTATTAGCACTTTTAGCGTGATTAAATGCAAAAACATTACACTTTCCATGGCAAAACCTGAGTCATAAAAACTGATTCAACATAACCAGAATTAAGATTTGAAATGTAGAGAATTTAGAAATTCAAGTTTTCCTACGATGTTTTCTTGGACTACCTTTTAATAGAAATATAATTGATTGCTTTTCATCCAGTTTGTGTTTGTGCATGCTGTCTTTATTTAAACTCTAAATTATGTGGTGCCTATACAAGCAGAAATAGGAGTACTCAAAGATAAATCATTTGCTAATTTTTATCCTAAGTCTGGTTAAGAAGGTACTCATGGCGTATTAGTTCCCATTCAGTCCATTTGTTACTCTGGATATTCTAAGTTGTATCATTTCATCAAGCTGCTGCTACTGCTAAGTCACTTCAGTTGTGTCCGACTCTGTGTGACCCCATAGACGGCAGCCCACCAGGCTCCCCCGTCCTGGGATTCTCCAGGCAGGAGTACTGGAGTGGGTTGCCATTTCCTTCTCCAATGCATAAAAGTGAAAGTGAAGTCACTCAGTCATGTCCCACCCTCAGCGACCCCATGGACTGCAGCCCACCAGGCTCCTCCGTCCATGGGATTTTCCAGGCAGGAGTACTGGAGTAGGGTGCCATTGCCTTCTCCGTTCATCAAGCTAGAGTATCAGAAACTTGCATTCATTTTTTGAGGTTTGCAGGCCTGTCATGTGCCACAGTGTTTTGATGTTGGTGGGGCAGTGATCTCTGTCCTTACTGGTTTACTGCAACTGTAAGGTTATGTTTATAGTAGAGAGGAAGTTTACACAGTGCAGTACACTAAGTGCCACCCTAGGTGGTGTTGCAGAAGTGCTGTGGACTCAGGTAGCAGACACTGCAGGGGGTCAGAAAAAGCTTTCCAGAAGAGGTAAAATGGACTGTTAAAAGACTTAGAAATGTTAATTTAGTCAAGAGATGGGTGAAATGGCATTTAGCCAGAGGGTTTAGTATGTGTAGTGACCCAGATAGGGAGAATGGCAGAGCTAGAAGGGGAGGTAGGGAGAAGAATTGAAAAGATTTGACTGCAGATATAGGTAGAGACCCACTGGATTTAAGGGCCATTTTAAATTTGAACAATTCTGTAAAGACTTTGGAGATAATATCTTGGAAAGATTTAGACCATTATTGTCCAGGAACTCTTAACATAATTACTGTGAGTCGCTTTCCCTGGATTGTGTTAGAGGAGTTAGACACATGACTTTCCTTGAAGGATTGACTAAAAAATGAGATTATGAAACCTTGCATCTGCTAAACAAGTCATTGAGTATATTTTCGATTACAACTCTTGAGTTCTCTATAATACTGTATATAAGAATTTTCTTTTAAAACTTAGTGTTAGAAATAAGGTTATCTTTAAAAAAAAAAAAAGGAAATAAGGTTGTCTCCAAGGAATTGGATACTGAGAATTTCATTATATAATATAGTGTCCCCCCATCTTTATGACTTTAGAAGTTAAACTTGAGTTTACTTACTATTTTTGATACTTAATATTTGCTTAGGTATTTTCCTAAGATTAGTTTTTGTTGTGTACATTTCCTATGAGTCACTTGGTGTGTCTTCCAAAATTTTTTATTTTGTATAGGGTGAATTTCATTTAGATTATACTTGATTATTTCTACCACAGGCATTTTTTTTGGTATGTACCTTCATAGTCCTTGGAAACTAACATACATTTGGTTTCTCTTTTCAGACACTGCAGTGTAGGTGTTTTTGAGTTTTTGTTGTTTGCTAAGTGAGATCTTCGGTTTTTTGTTTTGTTTTTTAACTTCTGTATCTTTAGGAAATCGGTATGATCATCTCAATTTAAAGTGATTGGGAAGCAGATCACCAGTTCAAGGCTTGTTCTTGAATATTTGAGGAACCTGTTTAAAAAAATCACAATTCATACTCATCACCTAAAAGATTTCCTTATATTTAGTTCAAAAATGTGTACTGCTTATATTTTTCTTACACTATTCATGATAGTCATAATAAACTAAACATTTTAAAAACTTAACTGTCACAGGTTATGACTTTTCCTAGAGAAAAATTAAGAAAATTGAAATAGATAACTCGTTCATTTTTCTTTTTTTTTGGACTAGACTAGAATGACTGCGTCTCAAAATACCATCTTTTGGATTAACATGTTTATAGAAAATTACAGTCATACTAGGTTAAAGTGAAGCAGATTTATTTATTTATGCATGTGTACATGCACACTTCAGGGCTTGTAGAATCTTAGTTCCCCAACCAGGGATGAAACCTAGGCCCTCAGCAGATGAAGTACGGAGTTCTAACCACTGGGCTGCTAGGGGATTCCCAGTTAAGCAGTTTTAATTGTGGAACATCTCAGAGCCTTTACTATGCTAATATCACAGAGAATGGATTCCAGAATGACCGTGTGCTAAACTTGCAAAAGAACAAATGGGTGCTGGGAAGCAGCGAGTTCTAAGTGTATTGGACAAGGAACCTCTTATTTTAAAGAATGCTGTGCGTTGGTGATTAAGAAACACACTTTGGAAAATTTTTGTCTGAAGAAGAAAATCTTTTAAAAGTTGCACTAAAATCTGCTGCTTAAAATGGTTTTTCCTTTTTCCAGTTGTCTCATACCATGAATTCAAATGATTTCTTTTAATTCTCTGTTACAACCTAATTAAGATTTTTTGAGTTATTTCCACTTGGTGTTATGTCGCTTCTAATTGATAATGTGTAACAATTGAAAATTTCTAGATCACCATTGGAGACAGGTCTTCATTTGTTGGGCATTCAACCTAGTACTAAAATGAATTGAAAATAGCACAAGATTGCTTGTACTCTGTTTTGTGATAAAGTTTCTGAACTGTAATAGATTTAAACTGTATTAACATAGAATCTATTTTTTAAAAAAACAATTTATTTCGCTAACAAGCCTTAAAACACAGAAATAAAAAAGCATGAAGCCAGCAGTACCCAGTCTCCTACCAAACTTGGGTGTTTATTTTTTCATACTCCACACAAACATATACATTGCCCCTCTTTTGTTAAACAAAACTTGGATCAGATTATACACCTCAGGCAACTTGGTGTTTTTATTTAATATCATGGATATTTTATTAGTACATGTAACTTTAATTTTAATAACCTGTAATAGTGCATGACTTTTTATTTTTGCTAACCCTTTTTTTGTTTGTTTCTTTAGGTTCTATTTTTGAACTACTGCAAGCAAATGTTGCAGTAAATAACCATTATTCAGTTCATCCTTTTATGTTGTTTGTGTAAGTTAAATTAGCAGAAGAGAAATAACTGTGTCAAAGGATTATATATTGATTCTCAAACGGAAAAAAAATATGTTCACTCATTATGATGAATTAATACACGAGAGAGGACTTACATTGCAATTTTACATGCTATCTAGTCTCCACAATAAGCTTATGAGGGAAACATTGTTACTCTCATTTGCAAATGGGGAAAGAGAAACAGAGTTCAAGTGCTTTGAGTTCATTTAGCTACTTAGACCAAGAAGGCAATGGCACCCCACTCCAGTACTCTTGCCTGGAAAATCCTATGGACGGAAGAGCCTGGAAGGCTGCAGTCCGTAGGGTTGCTAAGAGTCAGACACGACTGAGTGACTTCACTTTTCACTTTTCACTTTCATGAAGGAAACGGCAACCCACTCCAGTGTTCTTGCCTAGAGAATCCCAGGGACAGGGGAGTCTGGTGGGCTGCCGTCTGTGAGGTCACACATAGTTGGGCACAACTGAAGTGACTTAGCAGTAGCAGCAGCTACTTAGAGGCAAACATGGTGCCATATTCTAGATCTTTTAGTTCTGGTTTCTGTTTCTGTTATGCCATGATGAATGACACAAAACTTTTAGTTGGAAAATCATTAGGGTCCTTGTGAATTAAACTCTTGTACAAAAAAGATCTTCATGACCCAGATAATCATGATGGTGTGATCACTCACCTAGAGCCAAACATCCTGGAATATGAAGTCAGGTGGGCCTTAGGAAGCATCACTACAAACAAAGCTAGTGGAGGTGATGGAATTCCAGTGGAGCTATTTAAAATCCTGAAAGATGATGCTGTGAAAGTGCTGCACTCAATATGCCAACAAATTTGGAAAACTCAGCAATGGCCACAGGACTGGAAAAGGTCAGTTTTCATTCCAATCCCAAAGAAAGGCAATGCCAAGGAATGCTCAAACTACTGCACAATTGCACTCATCTCACATGCTAGTAAAGTAATGCTCAAAATTCTCCAAGCCAGGCTTCAGGAGTACGTGAACCGTGAACTCCCTGATGTTCAAGCTGGTTTTAGAAAAGGCAGAGGAGCAAGAGATCAAATGGCCAACATCCACTGGATCATTGAAAAAGCAAGAGAGTTCCAGAAAAACATCTATTTCTGCTTTATTGACTATGCCAAAGCCTTTGACTGAGTGGATCACAATAAACTGTGGAAAATTCTGAGAGATGGGAATACCAGACCACCTGACCTGCCTCTTGAGAAACCTATATGCAGGTCAGGAAGCAACAGAACTGAACATGGAACAGCAGACTGGTTCCAAATAGGAAAAGGAGTATGTCAAGGCTGTATATTGTCACCCTGCTTATTTAACTATGCAAAGTACGTCATGGGAAACACTGGGCTGGGTGAAGCACAAGCTGGAAGCGAGATTGCCAGGAGAAATATCAATGACCTCAGATACGCAAATGACAACACTATTATGGCAGAAAGTGAAGAACTAAAGGGCCTCTTGATGAAAGTGAAAGAGGAGAGTGAAAAAGTTGGCTTAAGGTTCAACATTCAGAAAACTAAGTTCATGGCATCTGGTCCCATCACTTCATGGGAAATATATGTGGAAACAGTGGCTGACTTTATTTTTGGGGGCTCCAAAATCACTGCAGATGGTGATTGCAGCCATGAAATTAAAAGATGCTTACTCCTTTGGAAGGAAAGTTATGACCAACCTAGACAGCATGTTAAAAAGCAGAGACATTATTTTGTCAACAAAGGTCCGTCCAGTGGTAATGTATGGATGTGAGAATTGGACTATAAAGCAAGCTGAGTGTCGAAGAATTGATGCTTTTGAACTGTGGTGTTGGAGAAGACTCTTGAGAGTCCTTTGGATTGCAAGGAGATCCAGCCAGTCCATCCTAATGGAGATCAGTCCTGGGTGTTCATTGGTAGGACTGATGTTGAAGCTGAAACTCCAATACTTTGGCCACCTGATGCGAAGAGCTGACTCATTTGAAAAGACCCTGATGCTGAAGAAAGTGAAGTTGCTCAGTTGTGTCTGACTCTTTGCGATCCCATGGACTGTAGCCTACCAGGCTCTTCCATCCATGGGATTCTCCAGGCAAGAATATTGGAGTGGGTTCCCATATCCTTCTCCAGGAGATCTTCTCAACCCAGGGATCAAACCCGGGTCTCCTGCACTGCAGGCAGATGCTTTACCCTCTGAGCCACCAGGAAAGCCCCCCCCCCCCCCCCCCACATCTGTGCCTGTCTCCCTCTAGGACTAATTCAGATAAGTCTTAGATAGGTGGGATGTGTTTTTAGTTTTCAAACCTTTTAATCTAGATTCTCATGCAGTATCCGGATTTGATAACCAGTGACCTTAACATTCAGATGCTCATATCCCTGAGAAGTACATGTAGAATTTTCAAAATGTTAGCACATTTAGTTTTCTGAGGGTCAGTTAACAGGTCCTCGAGGTATGTACCGAAAAAAGCACATCTTTGATCCACCCCACATCTTAATGTGGTGTATTTTACCCCAGGTGGGCCAGATGGTAAAGAATCTGCCTGCAGTGCAGGAGACCTGGGTTCGATCGATGGGTTGGAAAGATCCCCTGGAGAAGGGAATGGCAGCCCACTCCAGTATGCTTGCCTGAAGAATCCCATGGACAGAGGAGCCTGGCGGGCTACAGTCCGTGGGATTGCAGACAGTAGGACACAAGTGAATGATTAACACCTCAGGTAATTATGCCTTTGAGACCCCAAACTTAGAGGTTGCTTCCTGTAGTGATTAACCTTATTGATTCACATTGATGATAGAATGAGATAATAGCCAAGAACTGGAGTGTTTTGACTTTCTTTGGGAATTTCTGAATTAGATCAATGATAGTCTTGAGTGGTAGGAGTAATTGTGAATTTTTTTTTAAGCCAGTTCCCCTCTTTTTCCCTAAGAACAATACTGTGAAATGTTTTGCAAACTAGAAATATGTAAATCAGACTGTAAAATATGTTGAATTTAAATGTTGGGTTTTTTTGCTCCATTTTTTTGAACACTTTGGAGGAGTATATAGAAGAATTAGGGTAAAAAATTAAGTGCTAACCACAAGTGCAATTCCTTTTAATCAGATGATAGAATATTTAGATTTACAAGTTGGATTTCCTTTTTTTCTTTAACCCAAAATGTCAAGAAGGTGTGTCTAGAGGTAATTACTATAGTAGGTATGGTTATACATGTAAAGTGCGTCACAACATCTTTAAAACCCTTAGAGGTTTACGGATAAGGGGCGGGATTGAACTTGGACCCCAGAGCAGTGAAAGCACCAGGTCGTAACCATTGGTTCTTCAGGGAATTCTGGAGAATATTTTAAGTGATGCTCAATCTACTGAAAAGATGTTTTTCTGTTATGTTTCTTTATAACTCATGATACCTTTTTCATGTATATATGTATGTATATTTGAGTTCTACCATATAAAGCCATTGATTTCCAAGCTAACTTGCCTAGTGATTTTTAACATGTATATATTTTAAACATTTTAAAAATATAAGTATTCAAAGAGTGTAGTACTGTAAAATAAAAATCATGCATACATCTTTCCTGACATGACCACTGTTAGCGGTTGTATCACTCTGCCATGTATACATACGTATGTGTGTGTCCTGCTTTTACAGAAGTGGAATGATGGTATCACTGGTTTTTACCTTGCCTTTTCACTTAATAGTCTGAAATTTTTTCCATATATGCATAAATATACCCATCTCATGCTTTTAATGGGTGTATAGTTGGTAATTTTATTTTCTTTCCCTCCTTATTACAGTGTTTAGTATCCTTTTGCTTTCCTCCCTCATGACTGTTCACATTTCACAGAACACTGGCACAACTAGAACAGTATGCAAAATTTTGGTACATAATTCTGATGAGGTTTTAAATTCTCATGGATAAGATGAAATTAATATATTGAAAAATACAAATTAAATGTCGGGAGAATTGAGAAAAAGATTATTTGGAGGAGGTTTTAATGGAGAAAGTGGCATTTGAGCCAGACAGATCCAAAGAGATATGTAGGATTTTCACATGAAGAGATAAAATGACAGAGCTGTCCAAGGGACTGGAATAGTTCAGCAGAAGGAAAGCTGGGGAAGAGAGTGATGGTTTATGCTTGGTTGGTGTGGAAAATAGCATGGAGCATTCGGAATCTTCGTATTAACTCCTCTGCCATTTTAGTAGCTTTGTCTACTAGGGTAGGGAAGTTGAGCACAGTTTCCTTGTTTGTAATTAATGCAGTACTTACTTTGCTGGATTGTAGTGAAAATTAAATATAACATGCCTACTGTGATCACTGACATAAAATCAAGTGCTCAGTAAATCCTGTTTTCTGTTTAAGGGATGATGTCTGATAGAAATTAGTCCAGAGAGGTTATGCTCATTTGGAAATAGTTCTTTGTTGCTGTTTTTAATTTCGTATACTCCTTGTCAAAACTACGCTGAGGAAATAGGTGATACTAGGTTTAAACAACAGCTTGGATAAGTCAGTTAACCTTACAGAGCGTAACCCCCTTTACAAGCTGCAGTTGATAAATGTTTTGTTTCAAGGTGTGTGGGGATAAGTCAGTTAACCTTACAGAGCGTAACCCCCTTTACAAGCTGCAGTTGATAAATTTTGTTTCAAGGTGTGTGGGCCGGTGTCTAAAACTTGCCTATCCCTCAGAGCCCAGCTTAAATACTTAACAAGGCTTTAAATGCTTCACAAGGCTGCTGGTCATATTGTTATCTTGTTAAACTTACTATGGAGATTTTCAAACTCAAGTAGAATAGTATAGAATACCTTGGAGTACTAGATCATCCATGCTCAACAGTGTGTGAAATCTTTATACCTATATTTTACTTTTTTAAAGTATTTCAAAGGAAATCCCAGACAATAGCTAGTTTAAGCATAAATTCTCATGCTTATGAGAACTTAGTAAAAAATACAATCTTACTATTATTACTAACAAAATTCCTTAATATCATCTAATACCCATTCTATATCTAGATTTCTCTGATTTTCTCAGAAGTCTTTTTTTATAGTTGGTTTGTTAGAATCAGAATTCAAGCAAGGTTTATACAATATATTTGACTTTTAAGCCTGTAGTTTATATAATAGTCCTTCCTCTTCCCTCCTCATAACAAAATTTCACAGATAGTGAAATGAGGTGAATTTTTTTCTTTTTTCCATATTCCTGGATTGGACAGTTGTGTCCTTGTGTTATTTATTGATTTTGTGTGTTCTCTTTCTCGTATTTCTAATAAATCAGTATTTAGATCTAGCAGCTTTCTTAGATTGATGTTTACTGATTTACTTTTTTTAAAAAAGCAGTTTTCTTCATTGGTGGTGGTGCTGTTTCTTATTACATATATCATGAGGTGCATAAATGCTTGTTCCACTTTCAGAATTTATATATAAAGATGTTAACTTAGAAATACTGCTTTTTGAGGGGACTCATTTAATAATTTACATCGGACATTTCACATGTGTCTTCGACTGATTAGAACCACTTTGAGTTATCTAATAGTTATCTTCATTTTCCATCTAAGTTATTTGACCTACTGCTCTCGGGTGATATGTAAAAGCATCAAAAACTAGCATTGAGGTTGTTTTAGTGGGTAAATTTTCTCTGAGCAGTATTCTGTTTTTTGAAAAGAAATTTCAGTAATCAGTGTTTATTTCTTAACCAATTGAGAGAATGCTTTGTAATATAAGAGACTTTGTAAGGACTATATATAGTGATTCTCCTTTGGGAGAATTCTAAGGAAAAAATACCTCGCCCTACAGCTGCAAGAATGTAAGTATGTATTTATCCCCATTATGTCTCCTTGAGAGTATATCTGAGATTGCGCCTCAAAGAGCTAAAAGTATTTTTGCACATAAATATTTGGTAAATTTTTATTTACTGTCTTAATGCTTGTGCTGGAACAATCTTAATTTCTAATCTTAGAATATTTAAGCTAGGGTCTTTGAAGATTTCTAGTTTCTGGGAATCTGTATATTGATAAGGGGCTTCCCTGGTGGCTCAGAGGTTAAAGCATCTGCCTGCAGTGTGGGAGACATCCCTGGGTTGGGAAGATCCCCTGGAGAAGGAAATGGCAACCCACTCCAGTATTCTTGCCTGGAAAATCTCATGGACAGAGGAGCCTGTTGGGCTATACTCCACGGGGTAGCAAAGAGTCAGACACGACTGAGTGGGCCAGGTTTTATTCAGAATGTAAAATTTGACTTTTCCTTAATATCGTTGAGTCAGTTATACAGTGCTGTTCTTAATGGTAGTAAAACAGGTATATCATTCCCCCATGAAGTACATGGACAAATGAGTAGCATATATCAAGAAAAATTTGTGGCCCTTGGTTCAACCACCACCTAAGTGACTTGTTCAACACTACTAGAAAAATGTGTCGTTCAGTTTGTTCCCCCAGATAAATAACAAATGGCTAGATGTTGATGGTGATTCCTAGAGACTTCAAATGTCAAGTTGGTGAAAGCTAATAGTCTACCACAAAGAAACACAAACCTGGATTTAGTTTACCTTTGTCATATGGATAAGAGGCATTGCTAAACAAATTAATTTTGTTGGAAAATTTGTAAAAGTGATTTCCTGTGCTGAAGAGACTAAGGTATTCTTAAGGACTTTGAAAGTGAAAGTGAAGTTGCTCAGTCGTGTCTGACTCTTTGCAACCCCATAGACTGTAGCCTACCAGGCTTCTCTGTCCATGGGATTTTCCAGGCAATAGTACTGGAGTGGATTGCCATTTCCTTCTCCAGGGGATCTTCCCAAACCAGGGATTGAACCCAGGTCTCCCACATTGTAGACAGACACTTTACTGTCTGAGCCACCAGGGAAGTCCTTAAGGACTTTAGTACCTGTTTTCAATGCTCAGAAGCTCAGTTGTGTCCGACTCTTTGTGAATCCATGAACTGTATAGCCCACCAGGCTCCTCTGTCCATAGGATTCTCCAGGCAAGAATACTGGAGTGGGCTGCCATTTCTTTCTCCCCTGTTTTCACTGGATACTACTAATTAATGCTCAATGATTATGTTTGTTAAAATCAGTCCAAGGAGTTTGACTACTATAGGAATTTTTATAAGCCCCTTAAGTTACTCTTTGTGTATATTGACTTATGTCAATCAATTAAGGTTTCATGTACTTTGTTCTTGTAGTTGATTCTTGGGGTAGCAACAGCCTCTCCGTATTAGAGGACCAATTTGGAGAAGTAATGCCAATGGGAAGTTGCACTCATGTTATGTTGGTAAATGTTTTCAGTTGTTAAAACAGTCACTATCCAGATATTAGATGATTTCATGATCTGAATTTTGGGCTTCCCAGGTGGCGCTTTATTTTTTGGGCTCCAAAATCCCTGCAAATGGTGACTGCAGCCATGAAATTAAAAGACGCTTACTCCTTGGAAGAAAAGTTATGACCAACCTCGACAGTATATTAAAAAGCAAACACATTACTTTGTCAGCAAAGGTCCGTCTAGTCAAGGCTATGGTTTTTCCAGTAGTCAGGTATAGATGTGAGAGTTGGACTGTAAAGAAAGCTGAGCAGAGAGGAATTGATGCTTTTGAACTGTGGTGTTGGAAGAGACTCTTGAGAGTCCCTTGGACAGCAAGGAGATCCAGCCAGTCCATCCTAAAGGAAATCAGTCTTGAATATTTATTGGAAGAACTGATGTTGAAGCTGAAACTTCAACACTTTGGCCACCTGATGTGAAGAAGTGACTCATTGGAAAATACCCTGATGCTGGGAAAGATGGAAGGCGGGAGGAGAAGGGGACAACAGAGTATGAGATGGTTGGATGGCATCACTGACTCAATGGACATGAGTTTGAATAAACTCCAGGAATTGATGATGGACAGAGAGGCCTGGTGTTCTGCAGTCCATGGGGTCTGAAAGAGTCAGACACGACTGAGCAACCGAACTGAACTAAGGTGGCGCTAGTGGTAGTGAACCTGCCTGTCAATGCAGGATACAGAAAAGATATGGGTTAGATTCCTGGGTCAGGAAGATACCCTGGAGAAGGGCATGGCAACCCACTCCAGTATTGTTGTCTGGAGAATCACATGGACAGAGGAGCCTGGTGTGCTGTGGTCATTGGGGTCACACAGAGTCAGACATACTGAAGCAATTGAGCATGCATGCATGCATGATCTGAATTTACATTTCCTAAAATGATCTTTCCATTCAGTATATAGTGAGCATTTTGGTGGCAAAGATAGTTCATCACCCCTTTAATTGCAGAGTTTAATAACTACTATGGCTTTAAAATAGAACTAATTATAATGCTGTGAAAATGTGATTAGTATGATATGCTGGTGCTTTAATACCTAAAAAGCCTCTTGATGAATGTGAAAGAGGAGAGTGAAAAAGTTGGCTTAAAGTTCAACATTCAGAAAAAGAAGATCATGGCATCTGGTCCCATCACTTCATGAGAAATAGATGGGGAAACAGTGGAAACAGTGTCAGACTTTATTTTTGGGGGCTCCAAAATCACTGCAGATGGTGACTGCAGCCATGAAATTAAAAGACGCTTACTCCTTGGAAGAAAAGTTATGACCAACCTAGACAGCATATTCAAAAGCAGAGACATTATTTTGCCGACGAAGGTCCGTCTAGTCAAGGCTGTGGTTTTTCCTGTGGTCACGTATGGATGTGAGAGTTGGACTGTGAAGGAGGCTGAGTGCCGAAGAATTGATGGTTTTGAACTGTGGTGTTGGAGAAGACTCTTGAGAGTCCCTTGGACTGCAAGGAGATCCAACCAGTTCATTCTTAAGGAGATCAAACCCTGGGATTTCTTCGGAAGGAATGATGCTAAAGCTGAAACTCCAGTACTTTGGCCACCTCATGTGAAGAGTTGACTCATTGGAAAAGACTCTGATGCTGGGAGGGATCGGGGGCAGGAGGAGAAGGGGACGACCGAGGATGAGATGGCTGGATGGCATCATGGACTCGAATGTGAGTCTGCGTGAACTCCGGGAAATGGTGATGGACAGGGAGGTCTGGCGTGCTGCAATTCATGGGGTCGCAAAGAGTTGGACACGATTGAGCGACTGAACTGAACTGAAATGGTTTTTGCCCCCCAACCTGTTTTTTATGGTGTGCTCAGTCTCTCAGTTGTATCTGACTCTTTGTGACCCTATGCACTGTAGCCCACCAGGTTCTCCTGTTTATGGAATTTTCCAGGCAGGGATACTGGAGTGGGTTGCCATTTCCTATTCCACTTTTTTATGGTAGGCATATGGGAAGGAATTGGATCACATGTTCCCTGAGGAAATAATGTATATTCTTGGTTCAATATATAGACTATTTGTAAACTTTGGTTTGTGCATTAGTACATACGAAAACTCAAAAAATAATCAACTTGTTATTTGTGGTACTTTATCTGTTTTTCTTACATAATTAGTAATAATGCTGTCCACAGAAAAATTAGCTACAACTGTTCACTTTTAAAACCTAATAAGACATTCTTTTGTGATAGTTGTGTTAAAGACTCATAACTAACTGAGAGCCTGCTACTCCATTGCTTGTTGGAATAAAGGGGTTGTTTTCTTTCTCCCTTACATCTAACCATGCAGGGGAGAGTTGTTACATTATATCCAGATTGTTTTCCCTTGCCCTCAGTTGACTCCAGCAGACATAGTGGTTCAACATAACAGTTTGGTGTTTTGCAAAAATTTTAGTCCTTCTTAGTGGCATATGTATGACCTGCTGCTCCTGCAGCTTCATTTTAATATGGAGTTTATTGCAGAAGAATTGAAACAGTGTTTATTTTCTTTCTGTCCCATTATTTTGCTCACTTTCTTATCTATTCTGTTTCTCATGATTGAAATAAATAACACCCTAAACTGAAAAGCTGAGCTTGAGTCTTGTTTTGTGGGTTTTGTTTTAAAGTCTTTTCCCTGTAACCTACCCATATTATTGAAAGGAAATGATAACACCAGCTACATTTAAATGTAATCTGAAATCCTTATTCATTATTAAAATAAAAATGTTCATGGGGATAGTATAAATGGAAAGGTTGAAAACAAAGCTCTGATGCTTAACTTTGGGTTTGCTCGAATTTGAGAGTGGATTGTCTGCATTTGATGTTTTGTGGAGCAATCAAGAGTAAATGCAGTAGAGCTCAGGTCAGCAAAGCTTGGCCTACACATCAGATCTGGCCCAGCACCTGTTTTTGTTTGAACTGCTCTCCAGGATTGACTTTTAGAATTTTTAATTGTTTGGGGGGAAAAATAAGATTTTGTGACACATCAAAAAATACGATATTCAGACTTCGCTGTTCATAAATAAAGTTTTATTAGGACACATCTGTGCTCATTCATTTTCTTATTGTCCATGGCTGCTTTTGTGCTACAGATGCATTTGAGAAGCTGAGGGACTGTGTGACCTGTAAAGCCTAAAATGTATATATACTGTCCATCAGTTTCTTTACAGAAAAAATTAGTTGACCTCTGCACTAGGGCATGATTCACCACAGAAGTATGTGGATCTGTAGAACTAAGAGACATCTCTCAGTCTAGAGTCTCTTTAACTTACAACCTCATATATTTGGACCACAGACGAAAACTTAGAAGTAAAAGTAAGTGAAAAGGGAACTTCGGTAAAGGTCTGATGCTTTTCTTCTGAGAAGATGTAAGTCTCTTCCTATTTTTCCTTCTTAATAAAAGTCTTCTCTCATTTGTATTTTGTACAGGCTTATTGTAATAAAATAAAAATAGATGGAAAAATTGGTGTGCTCTGTCTGATCACTTAAGGACTGTACAGATATTGGTATATTTCCTTTTGCTCTTTCTTAACGTTGCTATAATTAACATAAGCATTTCCTTACAAACTCAAATATTGTTAACAGCTACACAATATTTATACTTGCGTTTTGTCACTTACTGAGACAATTATGCAGTTTATACTTTTAGGATCTGTAAGCAACACTACTACAAACATTTTTCTACATAAAACCTTTTTATGTTTAGGTTTTATTCTTTGGATTGATTTTCAAATTAAGGGAGACTGATTCAGGAGATAAGAACCTATATATATATATGTGTGATACCAAATTGCTTTCCTAAGAAAGCATTGAAACTTTAGAATGTGTGTTTGTTAGAGGTAGTTTCCTTCTTAGAGCTTATTGACTCTTAAAAATCTGCCATAGTTATCTGAGGCTACAGTTTACTGCAGATTAAAGGCAACCTAAGTAGAAAGGTCAGAAGTAATATGTTCCAAGTCAAGTAGTATTGAACCTGAAAACAAGGCAGGAGGCTGAAATACTAACAGAAGCCTTCCTACCAGAGACACAAACATTGAGCAACCTAAGAGTTTCAGAAATAGTATGTATGAAGCTTTTAATAATAACAACTAGTTACTTGTTGAGCACTTTTTATTGATCACTCACAAAACACTTTTAGATACATTTGATCTTCACAACAGATAAGATTTAGAGGTTAGGCAGAATTTAAGACTCAAAAAACTCTGTATTCTGAATCTAAATCACGTATTATTTGTACTCTACCACATCATCTTAGGACCTTCCCTGGTGGCTCAGTGGTAAAGAATCTGCCTTCAGTGCAGGAGGCTCACAAGACATGGGTTTGATCCCTGGGTCAGGAAGATACCCTGGAGAAGGAAATGGCAACCTACTCCAGTATTCTTGCCTGGAGAGTCCCACGGACAGAGGAGCCTGGCGGGCTACAGTCCATGGGGTTGCAAGCAGTCGGACACAACTGAAGCCACTTAGCATGCACACACATTCTCTTACGTGTAAAATTTATTCATAATGGTTTCCTCAGGATTGCAGAATAATGAATCCATTTTTATAACTATTTCCATCCTAAGTAACAAGCATCTTATATTTTTTGGCCCTAGCGGAATAATTAATCTTAATAAGGACAGTCTGTTCTCAGAGGATACAGATAAGTAAGATGTCACATGGAAGTGTTTTTTTTTTTTTAAATACCTGCAACTGGTATGGTATTTATGTATTGAGCCCAGACTTCAGGGCTTAATATCATTTAATGTATGTTCATAAATTATGTAGTCAGAGTTATATGGCTGCATTGTCAAGTTGGTGGGATTTAAATGGAAGCATTTCTAAGAAATTAGAACACCTCTTTAAGGTGATTGAAAATACTTGATTCCTGATAGTATGTTAGCAGTATCCCGAAGCTTTCAGATGATTGGCCATTAGGTTTGGGAAACAGTTAATGCTTGGAAGAAGTTGAGGCTGTAATGGGATGGGAGATCTGAAAATACAAAGTCTGTAACATACATGGTATAGGAGAAAGTAAAATCACAAATATAAAACAGATTATAAAGGACACTGAGTTTAGGGCTGTATGGAGTTCTTAAGAAACACTGCAAAAAAATAAAATGGACCCTTCCCCAATTTAAGAAATTTTAAAGAAACAATGGAAGTCAAAGATGATTTGAGCAGGCCATACTAGACATTAGAGTGAATTGTTCACGGTTAGATGTAGAACTTTGATTGCATGACAGAAATGTAGGACACAATATGGTCCAAGAGTCCCTTTACTTATCATATAATTGGGGTCCCTCCAAGATATATTTATGAATGTTCAGTTGTTCATCAGTATCTGCAGGGCATTGTTCCAGGGGCCTCCCCAGCCCAATACCAACATCTGAAGATGCTCAAGTTGCTTATGCAAAGTGGTGTGGTATTTGCATATAATCTTTGTGCACACTGGAGTGTACTTTAAATCATCTCTAGATTACTTACAATATCGGTTACAATGTCAATGTTATGTAAATAGGTGCCAGCCCTCAGGGAATTTGATTTTGGAAACTCTGGAATTTTTTTCATACTTTGGATCCCTGGTTGGTGAAACATGCAGATGTGGATGGGTATTGAGGGCCAGCTGTAGAAGTTGGGTGATAAAAGAGTGCTTTGATCTTGAACTTCTGTTTTAAATCCGTGTCATGATGGTGTGGCTAGAGATATTTATTATAGTTAGGTATTGGGTGTGTGTGTAAATAGTTCATCTAACTATTATGTTATCAAACCCATAATGAAATTTTTGCCTTAAGTGGGGATATATATTTTGAAGAGATAAAGAGGAAAAAAATAGTCCTCTGTACTTACGCACGTACTTAGCATTTCTGGTGCTCTTCCTTCCTGATGATCTGAATTTCCATCTGATATCCTTTCCCTTTAGCTTAAGAATTTTTAAAGGACTTTCTGAGGTGGAAATCTGTTTAGCAGTTTTTTTCCTTTTTATCTATAAATGTCTTTTAGCCTTTATTAAAGGATATTTTCACCAGAGAAAAATTCTAGGTTAGCATTTTTTCTTCTTTCAGCTCTCTAAAGTCTGATCCTTTTTATTCTGGTTCCCATTGCTTCTAGTGTGAAATCAGTGGTCATTCATCATTTTTCCCCATTTTGTAATTTTTTTCTCTGTCTGCCTTCAGGATTTTCTCTTTGTTCATTACTTTTCAGTGCATAGGGGCCAGGTTTTGTTTTTATTTTTCCTATTTATTTTGCGTGGAGTTCATTGAACATCGTGAATCTGTAAATTTTGCTTTCATCATATATGAGGGGATTTCTGGCCATTATTTCTTCAAATAATTTTTCCACTTCATTAATTGTTTCTCTTTCCTTTTTTCCCCCCTTCTTGTCAGATTGGAAATCACTATTGATCTGTGTTCAAATTCACTTTTTATTTTCAACTTACTATTAAGTGATCAACTATCAGTCCTAAAGGAAATCAACCCTGAATATTCACTGGAAGGACTGATGCTGAAGCTCCAGTTCTTTAGCCACCTGATATGAAGAACTGACTCACTGGAAAAGACCCTGATGCTGTGAACGGTTGAGGGCAGCAGGAGAAGGGGGTGACAGAAGATGAGATGGATAGCATGGTTGAATAGCATCACCAACTTAATGGACCTGAGTTTAAGCAAACTGTGGGAGATAGTGCAGGACAGGGAAGCCTGGTGTGCTACAGTCTATGGGGTCACACAGAGTTGGACACAACTTAGCAACTGAACAACAGCAACTGTTAAGTGCATCCAGTGAAATTTTTAAAAGATACTTTTCAGTTTTAGAAGGTCCATTTGATTGTTTATAGTTTTGCTTTTTTCTTTATGCTGGAATTTATTTTCTCATTTATTAGTGTGTTTTTCCTTTCATCTTTGAGCACAGTTATAATAGTTATTTTAAGATCTTTGCTAATTCTAACCTCTAGGTCATCTTGGGGTTGGTCTTTTATTAGTTGACTTTTTCCTTAGTCAAGGTCACACATTCCTGTTTTTTTAGGTGTCTAGTGATTTTGGATTGTGTTTTAGTCTTTATGATTTTTTTTGTTCTCATGGAACTCAAACCCCAAATTTCCATAACTTCTGTGGACATCAGCAACAGACGTTTCTCCTTAGTCCTTTTATCCATAATTGGGCTGCTTGTGTGGGCAGCCCCACACAAATGCAGTCCAGGGATTGCTTAAACATCTGAGTTGAATTTATGCACAAAATTCAGTTCTAGACTATCCTCCAGTTTGTTATTTTCCATTGCCTTCAATTTGTTTTTATATTTTTTTCAGTTGTTGTTTATTTACTAAGTCGCGTCCAAGTCTTGTGACCCCATGGAGTATAGCCTGCCAGGCTCCTCTGTCTGTGGGATTTCCCAGGCAAGAACACTGGAGTGGATTACCCTTTCCTTTTCCAGATTTCTGACCCAGAGGTTGAACCCATGTCTCCTGCATTGGCAAGTGGCTTCTTTACCACTGCCACCAGGAAAGCCCATTTTGTCCAGAGTTAAAAGCAGGAGGGTTTGGTCTGATAGGAGCTACTCTTTCAATTACCAGAAACTGTGACTGATGTAAATTCTTTGAGGACAGTGACCATATTTTAATTCATTCTTTTCTCTATAAAATCTTGCACATTGAATATCCCCAGTAAAAGCTTATTAATGGAAGGATGAATAAAGTTATCACTTTCTAAGAACTGTTAATGAATCCAGCTCTTCTAGCACGTTAAGAAAAAAGGATGGCTTATTTGCTATCCATATATCTTCCATGTATCTTCTTTGATGTAATACCTGTTTAGATCTGCCCATTTTTTAATTGGGTTGTTCTCTTATTTCTCTTAAAGAGTTTTAAGTATATCTTGGACACAAATCCTGTATCTGACATGATTTGCAGATATTTTCCTCCTATCTGTAGTTTGTTTTTTCTTTCTCTTTATCACTGTCTTTTGTAGAACTTTTTTTTTATTGCTGACGTCAAGTTTTTAGACATAGCCTTTTCTTTTGTGGACTCTGCTTTTGATATTGATCTAAAAACTCACTACCAAATGCAGGGTCACACAGCTTTGCTGTTTTCCTAGAAGTTTGATAATGTTAAGTGTTGCATTTAGGTGTATGATCCATTTTGAGTTAATTTTTATATCATGGTGTGTGTTGAAGTTCATATTTTTGCATATGGGCATTCCGTTGTTCACGTACCATTTGATGAAACAATTGAAGAATTAACTAATAGCTAACTTTTGAATGCTTACATAACCAGACTTTTGTTTTATGTTACCTAATTAACTTTTCACAGCGTGCTTTGTGGAAGCTGCTGCTGCTATTTTTCCATGCAGAAATTGAGAAAAAATAATTTAGGTTCGTTGTTTAGAGTTACAGAACTACTACCTCTCAGAACTATAATTTGAATCCAGTTCTCTCTCCTTTTAAGCCACATTAAGGAGAAGTTAAGGATTAAAATATGAGATTCATATGGTCAGAGTACAATTTAGAAAAATGGTAGCTTATCACATTTTGGAGATTAGATTGTAGGGTGGGAAGATAGACTATTGCAAGAGATGGTGGTGGTCTGACCAACCAGACAACTGAAAATTAGATTTAAATAAGGAGGTTGACTTTAGTGATTAGATATTGGTGTAAGAAAGGAAATAATTAATTTATAAGTGCAGAATACGGAAGAGTAAGATTGGAATTTCCTATGGTACCTCCAGGGAATGGAAGAAAGGAAATACTTGGAAATGCTGAAGAGGAGAGTGATTTGGTTTATAAATACAAACTGGGAGTGAAGTCCTGTGCATATATCATTTAAGTATCAAAGCACTTAGAGTGGATGAGATTGCTTGGGCTAAAGAATAGAATTTTGAGAAACACTGACATTTTTGAGTTGAGTAGACAAATAGGAGTTTGTGAAGAAGCCTGAGAAGAAGTAACTAGACACGTAAGGAAGTGAAAAGAATTGTAAGAGAATGCCTAACATCAGAACAGCCTTATCTTGTAAGGAGAGGAAGTGCACTGTAATATCAAATACAATGGAATTATAAAGAGAGAGAACTGACTGGGAAAAATACTAAATAGGATTACGTTGTAAGGCTCCAAAGTTGGAAGGCTGTGAATTTGTAGTGGCTTCAGTTTTGAATCGTTTTCTCCAGCGGTACTTAACATTAGGAGGCAAAGAGACTATGACTTAAGAACACATTGTCACATGAATGGTAAAAAGCAGTTTAAACTGTTAGAAATGGAAAAAGAAAAATATGCTGTAGTTTTAGTTTGAGGAGAAGGGAGAAGAGTTATTGTTTTAAATTATGATTGATTTACATTATTAGTTTCAGGTGTACAGCATAGTGATTATTTTTATAAATTATACTCCATTGAAAATTATTACAAAATAATGACTAATTGCCTGTGCTGTACAGTATATCCTTGTTGCTTATCTATTTTATACATAGTAGTTTGTATCTCTTAATCTTACACCCCTAATTTGCATCCCCCCCTTTCCTTTGGAAACCAATAGTTTGTATCTGTGAGCTTGTTTCTGCTTTGCATATATATTCATTTGTATTATTTTTTTAATTTCACATATAAGTGATATCATGCAATACTTTCTGTGACTTATTTCACTAAGCATAATACTCTCAGGTTCATCTACATTGCTGCAAATGGCAGAATTTTGTTCTTTTTATGATTGAGTAATATTCCATTGTGTCTGAACACCACATGTTTTTAATCCATTTATGTGTTGATAGGCATTTGGGTTGCTTCCATGTTTTGGCTGTTGTAAATAGTGCTTCTGTGAACATTGGGATACCTGTATCTTTTCAAATTAGTATTTTCTAGTTAGATACCCAGGAGTGGAATTGCTGGATCATATGGTGGTTCTATTTTTAGTGTTTTGAGGAACCAACATACTGTTTTCCCTAGTGGCAGCTGTACCAGTTTACGTTTCCACCAACAGTGTACAAAGCTTCCCTTTTCTCCATATCCTCTCCAACATTTGTTTTTTGGAGATTTTTTGATGACAGCCATTCTGATAATTGTGAGGTGATATCTCATTTTGATTTGCATTTTTCTAATAATTGGTGGTATTGAGAATCTCTTCATGTGCCTGTTAACCATCTGTATTTCTTCTTTGGAAAAATGTCTGTTCAGGTCTTCTGCCCATTATTTGATTTGAGGTGTAGGTTTCTTTTTTTTTTTTTGCAGGGGGTGAGTTTTGGTGTTTTTTATGTGTGGTTTATGAGCTGTTTGTTTTGGGTATTAACCCCTTGTCAGTCATATTATTTGCAAATATTTTTCTCCCATTCTATTGGTTGTCTTTTCAGTTTGTCGATTTTCCCGTACAAAAAGCTTTAAATTAGATCCCATTTGTTTATTTCTGCTTTTATTTTGTCTTAGGAGACAGATTGAAAAAATACTGCTGTGATTTATGTCAGAGTGTTCTGCCAATGTTCTCTTCCAAGAGTTTTATGGTTTCAAGTCTTACATTTAGGTCTTTAATCCATTTTTAGCTCATTTTTTATGTGATGTGAGATAATATTCTAACCTCATTGTTTCATGTGTAACTAACTGTCCAGTTTTCCCAGCTTGTTAAAGAGACTGTCTTCTTTCCATTGTATACTCTTGCCTCCTTTGTTGAAGATTAATTGGCTATAAGTGCATTAATTTATTTCTGGGCTCTTTATTCTGTTCCATTCATCCTGTTTTTATTTTTGTGCCATTTCCATGCTGTTTTGCTACTTGTAGGGAAAGGAATTGTTTTTAAGGGAACTTTTGAATATTAAAAAAACATCAAAGCTGATTAATTTTTTATCATTGGTATAAGATCTATAAATAATAAAATTCTGAGAAATTTTGAAAACTGATAAAAGTAGTACAAAGTAATAATTTTTTTAATAGGAACTACAACATTTTTTAAAAAAGAAGATAACTGTTGGGACTTCCCTGATGGTGCAGGGAAGATTCTGGGCTGGTTAAGACTCTGCTTCCACTGCAGGGGCTCAGGGTTCAATCCCTGATCTGGAAACTAAGATCCCACATGCCTCATGGCACAGCCACACACAAAAAAGATAACTGTATTGTAGTACTTGAGCTCACTTTTTCTGTTCTTTACTTCCCATGTATTCCTTTGCTTAAGAAACTAGTAGTGATTTCTTTTGGCACCCAGAATAATCCAAGAACCCTTGAACCTCCTGGTTTTCCCACAGATTTTAGTGTTGATTGCTATGGTGCTCTATTTAGGAAAACCTGTCTTTATAGAGAAGCGTATTCTTGTCCATCTCAGCTCATCCTGTAACATCAGTAATAGCAGAATATAATATAAAAATAGTTAATGCAGTCTAAGATTTTTTTTTTCTAATTTTGTTTTTGTTATTCAACAGGTTTGATCTGTGGATGAAATGAATCATGATTTTCAAGCTCTTGCATTAGAATCTCGGGGAATGGGAGAGGTAAATATTTATGAATACTAAGGATGTGTATCTCACTTTGAGTTTTTGAGCCATCGAAACTTGTTTATTAACTGTAAATCTTTTGAAAATAGTGGCGATTATCTTCCAAATGATGTGGGCTTTTAAAATCTATAGTTGTGGAAATCTCAGCCTTTTTTTTTTAACTTTTAGCAGTAATGTTAGTGGGATTATTGTGTCTAGTTGATTTGATTGACCTGGTTAGATAATGTCATATTTTAGTAATGGACCGTAATAACTTTGATCAGAAAAGAGCTCTGCTTGATCTTTGTCCTGCTGTTTTATATATGTATGCTATGTTTGCTTTAGTCACACTTAATTGTTCACTATTCTCTCACAAAAATTTCTCCTTGTTCATTGTTTGCTTAATAAACTTCTAATCCTCTGCAGGACTCTACTGAAAAAAGGCTCTTTATCTGTTTGCTGTTTGCAGTTAAAGTTAATTACTTCATCTGACTTCTCATGGATCTTTATACATACTTTTATTATAATACTGGTTACAGTTTATTCATTTTATATTAGTCTTCTCTGTAGATTGTTAGCTTTGAATGACTGGCACACAGTGAGCACTCCTAGTACTTTGGATTTTATCAGTCCTGTTTTATGATTTTCATTGGGGCATCCCATTTAACCTCATCATTACATAATTTAAGGCGTCAAAAATACTTAGTTTTCCATATACCTAAATGAATATTTAGAAATCTTTAATTGATTATGAAAACTCTTGTCACATTTTTGATTTGTCATGTTCTGTAGTACTAACGTAGTGTGGACTTTGATACTAGAAAATAACCATGAACAGACCTAAGATGTGTAATTAACTGCTTGCTCCTGGAGATTATTTTACTTTGGTAGACCTTCATGAGACTCACTCCATCTAATGCTGTGCTCTTCAGATGCAGAAAAAGAGTCCAGTCACTCCTCTGGGCCACAAGAGGGCACCCTGCAGCTAGCTAACCCTCCCCTTCTTCAGAACAGCGTTTTCCAAAGAGTTTGTCATTTTCAGAGGACTGATTTAAGGGTGAGTTAAGGTGCTTAAGCATAAGTATTGCCAAAGTAAACTTGTTAGTCCAGTGCTTAAGGTAAAACTCTGGGCCCTAAGAAAATCTGAGAGAGGAAATAATTTTTTAGTTAAAAATAGACCTTGTAGCCTCACTGCAGTGCAGTGGCTGCTTAGGCCTTGTTTACACTCTGAGTGAACGGAAAGAAACAGTTCAAAGGGCTTTTGTTTCTTTCCTTGTTACTTGTTTTCTTTGGTCTTCAGAAAGTAGGATAACATATCTTAAAAGCAAGTTTGAACAGTGTGTCAGCCTAGTCTGTAACAGACTTGAACTTTTTTTTAATACCAAATATAGTCACACCCTTACCTTAATTCTGTTTAGACCCCACAACACTTTACTTTCCAGATCTACATTGAGTATGTATTTACAACTTGACTGTTTTCCTCCCTTTCTAAATAGTAGTTGATAAACCCAAAGACATCTTTGCAGTTTTAAAAAGGGTGTCATGATCAGAAGTAGTACAGAGAGTTCAGTTGTTTGGGGGGTAAGTGGAGGGGTATTTGAGGTTTCTGGGAAAAAGAGGCTGGGTTTTTAAATGACCTAAAGCTTAAATCCAGGCTTTTCTTAGTGGAAATGTCAGATATACAGAGTAAAAGTGGTTAGGGTTAGGCTGTCTGGTTTTTTGACAGGTAGTTAGAAGGTCATGCTTCTGCGTCCAACTAGTAAAAATGTATTTTTTTAAATAAGCTGTTATTCACTAATTAAGTTTTTTTCTTAACAGTTTACCAGCTAATTCTGTTACTCTAAGAGATAGTGAGAAACCTTTTGAGGTTTCTGTCTCTGGGTTCCCTCTCCCACAAGCCTCTCTATCTTTCCTCATCTCACAGGCAGCAGGGAACCTTCTGGGATTTCCTTCTTTGCCTGTCTCTCTCTCACCAGTCTTCTCCTTTCCTGACAGGTGAGGCTTGTTGTTTTATCCCAGAATTTATTCATTTTAATAAACTAAAAGCAGGCTTGAGTTTTTTAGAATTGCTTATTTATTTTTTCAATGCAAAATCCTTTTCTAATATATTGCCCTATCTTGACTTTTTTTTTTAAATAAAGCTTTACTTATTTATTATGTCTTAAGTTGTAAATCTAATGCACAAAGCACTGCATTGCACATAGGGTTATTTCCAAATGTATTGGGTTATGTAGATCATGATAGCTTTTACTGACTCATCATCAGAAGGTCAGTTTCTTCTGGTTGTTTATCCAAAATAGGAATAGATTTGTAATCATCCATTCATAAACTCATCCTTTCCAATTTTTTCCATAGCACATTTCTGCCAGAAGGCCCAATTTGTATTATGTCACATGGCTTAAAAAGAGCAAAGCTAACCCATAGGAGGTTGAACTCATTTTCATTAGTATGTTGTTTTAAAACTATACTGCTGCTGCTACTGCTAAGTCACTTCAGTTGTGTCTGACTCTGTGCGACCTCATAGATGGCAGCCCACCAGGCTCCCCGTCCCTGGGATTCTCCAGGCAAGAACACTGGAGTGGGTTGCCATTTCCTTCTCCAGTGCAGGAAGGTGAAAAGTGAAAGTGAGGCACATACCTACTTATTTTTATATATAAAAGTTAACAGGAATTCAGTGTGTGGGTGCCTATATATACATACGCTTTTAAATAAGAAAAAGAGGCTCCTGCCTGAAATTCTTTAGGGAACCCAAAATTTAACTTTAAATCATTGAGTTAATGTGTTTTTGTGGAGTATTTCATAACTTAGTATGGCAAAACTTCTTTCTTTTCTGACACAGTAATATTTAAAGAAAACATTAAAGAAAATTTGTGTAGTAATAAGATCCCAGGTAGTATGGTGAAGTGGAAAACATAGCGGAGAGAAGATGAAGGAGACTGCTGTTTTCTCTCAGGTCTATCACTAATGCTATATGACCTTGAGAAAGATTGACTCTTTGAAGGTAATAATAAAAATAGTATTTGTATGAGTCACATATATCTCTCAAATGCTCTGATCTGAGATGTTAGGGATAACTGGAGTGGAAACCAGCTGATTATAGTTATGTCTGTAAATTTCTATCTTAGCCATTCTGTCTCAAACTTTATCCACTCTAATGAATACCTACATTATATGGTCTGAATATCATCATAATACCTTAAGCTTTTATTTTTTTCATTATGGTTATTGTGGCCTAATAACTGGATATTTTTAGAAATACTGATAAATTAGACTATTATTGGAAAGAAACATCTTCTGTGGTAGTTAAGTGTAAAGAATATGGGCTTTGTAATTAAGCAGTTATGGATTCAACTCCTAATGCTGCCCAACTAGCTGTACATGTATGTAATATTATATGTAATCCTGGACAGTTTACTTAACCTCTGATTCTGTGTCCTTATGCAAAATATAACTATTAGGCAACTGTTTTTTATAAATGTAGTTTCATGGTCCCCCTAGGATACTCAAACTAAAAGAAGGCAAACAGCTATAGACAAGATATTTGTAATGAATGTTATTATAATCATTTAAAATAATCAGCCAGTTAAATGTTACTGGACAGCATGTTATTCATGTTTGGTAATATTAAGATTCATACTTATGGTCGTGAAGATATTTACTACTTATTTTGGCATATGCTCAATGCTGTTCTAAATAGTATATTAATGTTCTTGTATTCTAACCTCATAGAAACTCTAAAACAGTAGCTTTATTATTATCCTTACTTTTCAGATGAAGAAACTGAGGCTGAGTTAATTATCTGGCCCAATACAATGTAATAATGCTTGAACAACAGGTTGAACTCTCGAGTGCCTTGACTGTTTACAGTACTGCTTCCCATTGGAAGTGATGACATCTAGTAATATTTGCTGTGATATTAAAGGGTATTGAGAATGTAAAAGATTTGAGAGTACTGTGATTTGAAAACATTAAGTATCGTATCTTTTATTAATAGAGAGGGCTAAAGTCTGGAAAAGCACCATTCTGCAGTTCTAGAGAACTCCCTTGTGGCTTTTGTTTTCTACATGCCTAATTGTTAGCATCTGTACCTTTTATTAACTTCCATTGTGAATAGAGTCACCTTATATCCTGATTTGTTCAGACAGTCCAAATACATGTTTTCATGGCATAATTGTTATTAGTACTCTCTTTCTCAAACTGTCCCAGTTTGGATGTTATATGAACACTATAATGTAGACATAGAGCCTTCAAGTTCTCTTAAGTCTCAGAATTATGTTAATTTTTTTGGTTTGGTGATTTTACCTGACAATTTGTATTAGAAAAATCTAAAGTGTAAGTTTAACTCATAAATTCTAGCAAGAATTTTATTTATTACTTATTTTGAAGTAGTATAGTAGTTTGCTAGAGTGTTGACTGATTTCTTTGGAGATGAAAAGAGCAAGGCATAAGTGCTTCTTTAAAGAAAGAACTAATGAAATGGTGGATAGTGGGGATTTGAATCTGTATGTCCACCTAATCATTTCTGAGTTGGAAGGACAGGGGAATATTTTCTTAACAAGAAATACCAAGTTGTTTGACTTTGGTTTAGAGCTTTTGAGAATTAGGGAAGTAATATGAAGCAGTATTGGATAATGTATCTTACAGATCTTCAAGATCTCTTAGCCTTTTCTGTAATGTGCTTCCCCATTTCTGCTACAGTAAAAGAGTCTCCAGGGGCAAAACACTATTTTTATTGCTATTCCAACCACTGTACCCCTTAATTTTTTTTTTTTTTTAAGCTGTTCTCGTTATTGCCTTCCCCTATATTTAGTGCATTTTAACTTAATTCTTGGCTAGTAGTTTCTCTAAAAATATTTGAAATCAGTGTCTGCATTGTCACAGTTGTCTCTGGAACAGTGATAAAGGCCTTTGTTAGGAGAAGTGTTAATTTTATTAACTACTAAATTGTTTGTCCATGATAATTTATAAATGCTTGCAAAATGAAGAGATAGTCATAGCACAGTGGTTGGCAGAAAGTAGGCACACTGAATAAGTCCTTGGTGTAGACTCCCCTCTAGGTTTTATAGTTTGGGTGTCAAAGCAGTGATCTCTGAACTATTAACAGCACTACATGGAATCTTACCCCAAAAGACTGGAATAGTCTCCTCAAAAAATTCTTATTTCTACTACCTCACAAGATCAGATTAGTTTGTTTCAGCTGCTTCTATGTCTAATAAATGCTTCTAATTAACTTATTATGACTTCATTTTTGATTACTTGTTACCCTTATTTTATTAAAACACTTTATGAAATATAGGATAAAAGTCTTATTCTTTCAGGAACCATTTTCTTCTGCCTGAAATGGCTTACTTATACAGTACTTTAAAGGGATTAACTTGGGTTTCACTGTGAATAAATTGTTCAATAATTTAAGTATATCAAGAGCAGTGTTTTAGTATTATATTATCATTTTAACATTTTGTTTGAATATTTGCATGAAACTTTATAGTGAGATTTTTTTAAAAAATCAGAACAACCAAGGTTATATTTTACTGGAATCTTTGTTAGTATAGATTATTGTTTAAAATGCCTATACCTTAGGGAATTCCCTGGTGGTCCAGTGTGTAGGGCTCTTATCTGACCTCGGTAGGGTTCAGTCCCTGGTCAGGGAACTGGGATTGTAGTATCCCACAAGCCACGTAGTTGTGGCCAAAATACATCAAGAAAATTTCTTTAAAATAATAATAGAAATAAAATGTCTGTACTTTAAATATAAATCATTTGCAGCTCAGGAAGACCTTAACGTGCAAAAGTTTTTTTCTTTTTTTTTAAATAGAGAACTTAGTTAAAGTTTAAAATTAACAGTATTTAGTTTAGCAAAAGATCCATAGATTAGGCATACACCCAAATTGAATCCACCCTGCTCCCCGCAAAAGCTGCTTTTCCTGTTTTTGTGTTTGTTTTGGTCGGTAGTACTATCATTTACCTTGTTATTGTAAAGTTTTATTCTTTTTAATCAGCCTCTTATTTTTGTTTGTATCCTATTGACTGTCCTGAATGTCTCTGAAATCCACTTTCTCAGTTTTTTCTGTCAGTGCCCTGTTTCAGTTCTTGTCGTCTTGACTCTTGTAATTCTCCTGAATGATTTCCTTGCCTCTGGAAGGAATATCTAGAGTATCCATTATTCTTAGAACTTTGAGGTTCCTCATAATCTGCCTAGATAGCTTTCACAGCATCAGCTCCCACATCTGTTCGTCCATCTCACACTCTGTTCTACAAACTATGCATTTTCTCAAGTTGTGCCTTTGTTCATCACTTCTTATGTCCTCCCCACCTTCCATTCACACTTTAAACCCCTGACACACACACACACAGTCTTCTCTCTTAAGACCCCATATAAGTTTCACTAAGTTCATTTTATTATGGGTGTTATATATTTGTGAGCTCTGTGAAGATAAGGTCACCATGCCCTTATGGAGGCAAATACAGGTAATTTAGTATTTTAAGTGTAGCAATAGAAGTATATACAAGCTTAATTATGAGGATCTAATAATTATGGGCTGAGAGGGATGAGTGTCTTACAGATGCTTACTTAAATGTCACATGCATGGTTTAGAAAACCAGTCTGTTGTTTTCAAACAAACATATCCTCAGTCTGGTTCTTCTGAGTGTCAGGAAGGGTAGACAGGAGAGACCTGGATGAACACAATAAAGTCTCATTAGGAATTGACCAAATGTACATTTTTATTAATCATCAAATGGTTATACCAACACAATTTTTATATTCTTGTGTGTGTTACAACATAGGATTGGACACAGGGCTTAGAGATTATCTCAAAGTATTTAAAGGTCTTCTTAATGTATTTCTTCCACCATCCTGCTTCCTGCTTTAGGATCAGTAGATTGCTACTGTTGAGAATATACGAAGAATTGTGAAGTTCACCTCCATTGAATTGTTAAGTAAGAAGAATTGTCTGTCATTGAAGCTGTAGGATAGGAGATATTCCAAGGGCAGTACTTGGAAGTAAAGAGAAAACTTTAATCATTTGTATAAATATTTTTATTGTATTATCTGTTTTAAGAAATTTAGTAAGTCTTTTGAAAGAATTCATTAAAAATACCACATGACAGTAAAACCATTTGAAAAATGCAGAGGTATGAAGTTGACTTTTCAGGTCTAGAGTTACTAGAACCAGTATCCAAGCATAAATGGGGAGTTATTATTAACTAGACAAATTAGGAAACAGGACACTCTTGAATTTTCGTTAGCATTGAAAACTAACTTGTACCTATTGATGGTAAGTTTGGTTTCTGCTGTGTTTTCGCTTTTTGTAATTAGGATGAAATTTAAATGTAATAATTTTTTTCCTTCCAAATAGCTTTTGCCTACCAAAAAATTTTGGGAACCTGATGATTCAACAAAAGATGGACAAAAAGGCATATTTCTTGGGGATGATGAATGGAGAGAGACTGCATGGGGAACTTCTCGTAAGTTATTGGTGTATGTGTGAGAGTTCTGGATTTGTTGAATACTTGAATTTTTTTTAAACCCTACTGCCCCCAAACGATACGTGGAGAAACTTTGTGGTATCTTTGAGGATTTCATGTGTCCTCGTAATACACATTTTCTTATGTAAAGTAAGCCATACTTAATGGTCCACTTATTGATTAGAAATGTTTGTCACAGTAAGATTTTATTAAGTTTTATTTGGGGTTAAACTCTGATTATAAAATTCTGAATTACCATTAAAATACAGGACACAATTTAACCATAGGAATTTTTAAGCTTGAATTGTATCAATGGATAGTGACCTATTAACTGCAGCTCAGACTGGCTTTATTAAATATTAGCCACACCCATAAAGAAAATAAACCCCCATAGTAAGATAGAATTCCCAGAAAGGGAGCAGACTTTGAATGTTTTTGATATCCATAGGTAACAAAGACTGAGGTCCAAGAAATTCTTAAGGGAAAAGAAACTGGAATGTAAGGAGTATAACTCATGGGGGTGACAGTATTTATTGGTAAATTACAGAGCATACTTATACTCTTTAAATACTACTGATTATATTTTTAAATGTTTCTCAGTAAAATTTGAGATGTACATGTGAAACTTTCAACATGTATTTAACAAATAAGTTTCCGCTTTATAACTAAAAGCAGCTTACTAAAAGTACACAAGATGATCAAAGTAATATAAAATCAAGTTTCTGGAATTAACTTTCCAATTTGAGTGTAAATTGCCAGGTACTTTTTTTCTCTTTAAATCATTAAGATTTTTAAGTTCTTTACGGTTTTAAATTTTGTTCTTAAAGGTAATTGTTAAAAAGGAGAAGCTGAAAATTTTTAGTACTATTTATAATCAAAATGGAAACAGATTGAAAACTTTGCTAAATACTAAATTAGACTAAACTATTGGAAATCTTATTTGCGTTCAACCAATATGTAATATAATGTGCCAGATTTGGAGAATACAAAGATAAATGAGATATGTGATCCCTGACTTCAAGGAATTTTTTTTCTAGATTTGTATTAACCTGTATAGATTGAACTTATATAATTTAAGTTATTCAGTTATTTGGGCCAGGATACATTTTCTACACAAAAGGCACTTTCTTTGCTAAAACAACATGCTTGAAAATTTGGTTCATAAGCATGTTTTGATTTTTGTTTTGAAAGGTAAATGGTTAATTGCTTTATTTATCAGAACCAAGTATTTTTAAAAGCATTCCAAAGCAAAACTTCTTGAGCACAACATGGTAATGAGAGATACTTTCAAGATGAATGTTAGGGAGATATTTCTGGTATGTTGTATTTGGAAGACAACTGGTACCAAAAGTAAAACATTTAAGCAACTATTTATATATTCCTGATATATCTTTTTAGTGTCAAGTTTATAATTTTAGTTAATTCCTTGTATCACTCCCTCTCCCAACTTTTTTTGTTGTATGGATAAAATTTTGAAGACGAATATAAGTTTTTACCAGGAGACATGAGAAAATTAGAAATGGATGGATTAGTGTGTTTACTAAGTAAACATTTATTGAGTGCCAAGCATGTACAAATATGAAAATGACATTCCTTGTCCTAAAAGAATTGTCATTCTACAGTTCTTTCCATGACCACAGGAGATTTTACCATACACATATTTCCTTCTCAGCTGAACTGAATTATTTGTGATTATTAATTTCATTGTGTTCTCCTGGCACTTTTAGGCCTTTGAGCATACTGGTTTCTCTAACCAGAGTGCTTTCCACCCCCATTTTCGCCTATTTTTTGCTCTCTGTCCTTCATATCACTTCCTTTGGGATTCACTCTAAGACTGGGAAAAAGTGATGTATACGCTTTCTCTTCCCCATAGTATCCTGGATTGTTTTTATTGAAGTGCTTTTACTGTTTATTATGATCGCTTCCTGTTAAACCTATAATCTCTTAGAGTACAAGGACTGTTGTGTTCTTAGATTCCACCTACATACCACAATGCTTAGCATATTGGTTCAAAATTTTTTTCTGCAAATCTAGGTAAGTCTTGCCTCAAATGTTTTTATGTTTGTATTTGCTTTCAGATCTTAGGTATTGCCTTTTTTTTTTTATCACAAAATACATAGAAAAGGTATTTGTACCAGATGGATAATTTTTTTTGTTAAAAATAAATGGAAAACTTTTAGACTAGAAGGATTTTTTTTAATTAAAAAATTTTTTTAATCTTTTAAAAAAGGAATCTTTTTAAATAAAACTAAGTGATACTTAGTCTTTTCACCAAGAATAGAAAATTCTGTGATATTACTGGCTTTGAGTGAACTTAGTCATCTATGTTTATAGCAGTACAGCCATGTATTCTGAATCTGTCCAATACATGACTATAAACCTGAGAAGTGCTTCCATCAGTTTAAGAGGAGTTATTTTTATTTCAGATTTTATCTCTAAAGTTTTTTGGTTTGAGTTGTTCTGAATTGACAATAGAACTTTTAAATAAGAGGCTTGAAGGCAGTGGAGACTTCAAATTATTTCTGTTGCCAATGACTTTTGAATTTGATTATTCTTCAGATAGCCTTTTACCTGCTCTTTACCAAATGACTTTCTTAATCTGTATTCTCAAGAAATGTCCAAAGGGCAGTGAGTCTAAACAGATTGAAGATGTTTTTATAAAGATTACAGTAACATTCAAAACAAAATGATATGCTGATTTTTCTTTAGTATATTAATTCAGTATGCTGATTTTTCTTTAGTATATTAATTGATGTGAATACATTTTGGTTAGCTTAGAAGTACAAATTTATAATTGTTTTCTTTTTTCCAAACAGACCATTCAATGTCCCAGCCTATTATGGTACAGAGAAGATCTGGACAGGGTTTTCATGGAAACAGTGAAGTAAATGCAATATTGTCTCCGCGATCAGAAAGTGGAGGCCTTGGTGTGAGCATGGTAGAATATGTATTAAGTTCTTCTCCTGCTGATAAATTGGATTCTCGATTTAGGAAGGGAACTTTTGTAAGTATTTTGAATGAAGAAATGTTTTTAAGTTGCTAGATGGTTATTCGGTTGTCTTTAAGTCAGTTTCTTATTCTGGCCCTTCCTAGAATTAAAGGTAATTTTATAGCTATTGGTGCTCTTGTTTTCTTCTCCTGGCCGCTTCTTGAAATACACGAAATGGTAGAACCACTGGGAATATTTATAATCTTAATCATGTTACCAAAAAAATCATATTAATTTAAAAAGTTTGTAAGATTTAAATTGCTTATTCGTGGTAGTACTTGATATGACAGTTAAAAAAACAAAATCATCTTTCATTAAGAAGAGTTTTAATTTCACTTGTGGTGTTACTGCTTTTCTAGCACCGCTATAGTTAAGGTTGCCTTAGCCCTTCTGTTATAAATCACTGGTTTGTACTCAATTTTTTTGGCCTTCGATAAATTCGTTGACTACAAAATTAAAATAAGATTCAATGTTTTTATTGTTTACATGCACTATAGTGTAGTTTTAGGTCACCTTGTGGTGCCTTTTTTTGTGTTCTATTAAATATTCAGAATCAAACAGACTCTTTTTCCTCAGGGCACTAGAGATGCTGAAACAGATGGACCTGAGAAAGGAGATCAAAAAGGCAAGGCTTCTCCATTTGAGGAGGACCAAAACAGAGATCTTAAGCAAGGAGATGATGATGATTCTAAAATAAATGGCAGAGGTTTGCCAAATGGAATGGATGCCGATTGCAAAGATTTTAAGTAAGATTTTCACTTTCTCAAGAAGAAAATCATATCTCTTTAGGGATTATTGCTACTAGCTGATATGACTGATTTAGGTATTTTTCCAACTTTGGGTTTTTTTATTTCCCTTTGTACCTTGTATTAATCTGGAGGAAGATTTAAAATTTTTTATAAGGACTATTAGTTAATGATTATGTGCCATTTTTAAAAAAGATAAGTCTTCAAAAATCTCTAAAACAATGCATCCCATTAAGTAATGTTAGAAATTGCTATTACCTTTCTACTAATATGGTAGTCTAAATTTTAACTGTTTTCTCCCTGCTAAAGTTTAGTGAATTTAAGGTTTAATCTGTGATTTTTCTTGGCAAACTCTTCTTGAGTTTGTTCTTCAGCACCTTTCTGTAGAGTTTTCTCTTCCTTCTGTCTCTGTATTGTATCCTATCTCCCTTTTCTGAGTTTGTGCTGATACTTAATCATATTCCTGAAATTAGGATAGGAAGAACATATCAGACTTCTAAAAATTAGTGTTAATTCAGAATTTAAGTTCAGTTGTAGATTTTTTGTTGTCTCTTTATGGCAAGTATTTCTTTTGTTCTAGCCTTTGGACTTAGATTAGGCAGTGCACATTCATCTAAATATTAGGGAGTTGTTTCTCCATATCCTGAACTTTATACTTCAGTAATCAGATGCTTTGGGGCCTATACCTGAAAATAGTTGTTTCTTTGCGATCTTTTGAACCATGAAATATCAGTTAGTTGTTAGGTACATGTTTATGTTTATTACCTTTAATTATCAAAAAACAGAGTAACAATACTTCTTAAAAACAGTGCCATTTAAATCTGTTCTAAATGCAAAAAAGCATCCAAAACCAGTAAACCTCTTTTGACAAGAAATAAATTAAATGCTACTCAGTTTGTTTTAGAACCTTATTCTGATTTTGCTCTTCTGCTATTACCTAATCTGTGTTTCAAGGGCATGCATTTAAAACTGAGTTGATTATAAACCCTGTAGAACATACATTTATAATTGAAGTGTTAATACACCATTAACTATAGCAAGAAAATAGCACCACTCATAGCATAATGACTTTTTCTTTTGAATCCTCTACTTTTTTTTGCTATATTAGAGTTGTTTTGTATGAAAGACTATATTTCTCCATATTAATATGAACTTTACATTCAATAGCATTCTAATTCCGTTAAGTTTGTAGTAGGTTTTTTAAATTGCTTATAAAGTATTTCTGATGCAATATTGTCTTCAACAATATAAAAATATTTCAAAGTAATAGCTGTGGTCATATGGTCACTATGGTAGCACATCATTATTATATACATTAACTGATACATCATCTGTTGGAATAGAACTGAAAGGAATGAAAGAAATATAGCAGGCTTTCGGTTTTTGTTGTTGTTGTTATAGTATAATTGCTTTACAGTGTTGTGTTTCTGCTATACAGTGAAGTGGATCGGTTACACACACACACACACACACACACACACACACACGCCCCCTTCTCTCTTGGACCTTCCTTCTTTCTTTTTTTCAATGGACTGATTAAGATCCTTTCAGTTTTATTTTTTCTTCCCATATATTCTGAATGAAAAGCCTTTGGATTATTCACATGAAAATTTTAATTGTGGATAAAGGGGAAAGGAGTTTGAAATTTCTTCTGATGTTGCAAGGACAGTGGTTAATTTTGAAACAAAATGTAAGTCCACAAACCTAAAGTATCTGGAAAACAATTATTGTAATTAATCAATTGCTTTGTGAAATGTTCTGTACATGTTAGCAGATTTATTCCATTGTAAAGTACCTAAAGGTGGGGCAGTTACATACGGATAACCATTGACATTGAAAGACCGGTTAATAATAGTTACTACCATTTATTTAGCATACTTATATTTGAATATACTATGAAATGATAGTTCCTCAGAACAAATTTACTTCTTGTGAAGGAAAAGATCTTACATAAATTATTTCCACAGAAGGAAGGAGACTGTTAATAAGGATAAATTATGTCCAGAAATAAAGTGAAAATAGTTTAGACTGTAAAGGATGTTGATAAAAAGAGAAGAGGCAGTGCTTAAAATTTAGTGTTAATAAATTTCTTCAGAAAATTAAGACTAATCGGTAAAGTTGCTCTTTTGTATATAGAATTATACTTTTCATTGATATGCATGCTTAACTTTTGATAAAAATTTTTATTTATTTTGATTTAAACTGAAACAATTTGGCGTGATAAAGATTGTTTTTGGAGAGATCATAGAGGGTTTTTACAAATAGTCTTTTTGCTTTTGTTATTATAGGACTCCAGTGTCACCTCCTCTGTCTCAAGGAAACTGAGACCTGGATGTTGAAATGATTTACTTAGAATAATGTTTTAGAGTCAGGAGTCAGCTTTCTGTCTTGGTTCACTGCCCTTTTCTTTTGTATTCTGTATTATACAGCCTTCAGTTGTGAAGGCCATATGATCCTTTCTGGCCAGTTCCGCACCACCCCCACCACCACCACCCCCCTGAAGTATTAGGCAAGATGTTAGGACAGCTATGCTGGTAGACAGGATGGGAGTATGGTGGGTAGGTTTTGGTTTAGAGTCTTCTCATATTTGTTGCATGGTAGTCTGCTGTTCATACCTACTGCTCATTTTGTCTGTGAGCTGAGACAAAAGTTTTGAGTGCCCTAGGCCTAAATCGTGATATTGGACAATTTCCTTATCTGTAAAATTGAATTATATCTTTATACTATTAAAATTGGAGACAGTTGTCACTAATAATCATTAAAAAATGAAACGTCAGCTTTTAAGTGTAAGCTGGATTAAACAGAAAAAAAAAGTGATAAAGAGCAATGTTTAGTGACCTAGGGTCCCTAATTTGCCTTTTGTGTTTTACTGCCATTGTTTTCCATGATTTTCCTTCTTTCTGATTTCACCTTTTGACATACTTGTTACTTTTACTCATTTCTATTTTCTTTACATAGTCGTACTCCTGGAAGTCGTCAAGCCTCTCCAACTGAAGTAGTTGAGCGCCTGGGCCCCAATACTAATCCCCCAGAAGGATTGGGGCCTCTTCCTAATCCTACAACTAATAAACCACTTGTTGAAGAATTTTCAAATCCTGAAACGCAGAATCTGGATGCCATGGAACAAGTTGGTCTGGATTCTTTACAGTTTGACTATCCTGGTAATCAGGTACCAATGGACTCTTCAGGAGCTACTGTAGGCCTTTTTGACTACAATTCCCAGCAGCAGGTAAAGAATACTCCTTCTTTAGCAAGGTTCCTCTTAGCTAGTAGTAGTATAGCCTGCAGTGCTATGAGATGTTGACATAAGTAATAGGGGTATTTTTAAACACTTTAATGTTTTATTGAATAAAATGTCCTTATAGTTGAGAAAGTGATTACAATATGTATTTGTAATATTCCATTCTTAGCTTTCTAAACAAAAATGAAATGCTATGAGACTAATCTCTGTATTCAATATTTTTCTTAATAGCTCTTTCAGAGGACTAATGCACTAACAGTTCAGCAGTTAACTGCAGCTCAGCAGCAGCAGTATGCATTAGCCACAGCTCAGCAGCCACATATAGGTGAGTCTTTATAAGTTACCATTTTAATTACAGTGTTAGAAAATCTTGTGTTAAAGTGTTTAGATCTCATTTAATGGTGTTATTTCATTACTTCCTGAAACATCTCATTGAGATAAAACAGTAGTAGATTACATGGCAAGAGTAAAGATTAGGAAAGAACAGTTTGGCTTTTACTTGTATTCTTGGTGAAATAAAAATCTGTAACTTGATGACAGCTGTCAGCACATAAGTTTTTTTTCTTAGTGTGAAATGGAGAGCATTTGGAAACACTTGGAAATTCAAGCATCGTTTTGGGTGCTCATATTAAGTCAGAGTGTTTGTTTTTAAAATGGGTTGGAAGTAAGAATCCTGAGAAAATTTTTTTAAATTGTTTCTTCCTTACTTCATTAAGCTATTTAATCTTTGAGCTTTGTAGTTAAGACTATAATGTGAAATACTATGATTACATATGTCTTACCGCTAGACTACAGGCATTAGTACCTGTTTTCTGTTGAGGTTGTTGGTTTTTTTTTTTTTAACTTATTTTGAAATAATTACTGATTCACATGAGGTTGCAAAGAGAGTACACAGATTCCCCACCTAGTTTTCCCTAAATGACTACATGTTAAAATAATTACAGTATAGTACCACAGCAGTTGCTAAATGTGTGTGTATAGATGTGTGTCATTTTATCATGTGTATAGATTTGTGGGAACCATTCTTACACCTAATTTTGGCTGATCTTGATTTATTTCCACTCTCAACATCAGGATGTTTGGGGACCGGGGATGAGATATACTAAGTTAGTTCTATTCCCTTAACTGTGTATTGCTTTGTGTCAATCCAAGACTCTTTCCAGGTCCAAAATTTTATTTTTGGTTTTAATCAAAGGTGACCACATATTTCTAGATGACTTCTAATAGCAGCATGCACTCTGGACCTGTTTTTTTATACTTTTCCCCAGCTGCCTTTATCCCTGCATTTAGTGCTTCTTCATTCATTGTTAGAAACATTGATTCCTGTCTACTCATGGGCCATTACAACACTTTTTATTTCTTGACACTTCATATGATTTATATGTGGTAGGCTAGGATACCCATTATTGCTTTTCCTTTTGGTAGTTTTAAATTTTCAGCTCTTGCCTTTCCTTTCGTATAAGCTTTAAAATTCTCTTATTTACTTCCATATGCATGTGTGCTCAGTGTTTGACTCTTTGCGATCCCATGGACTGTGCCCACCAGGCTCCTCTGTCCATGGAATTCTCCAGGCAAGAATACTGCAATGTGTTGCCATTACCTCCTCCAGGGTATCATCCTGACCCAGGGATCAAACCCATGTCTCCTACATTGCCAGGTGGATTTTTTACCACTGAGCCATCTGGGAAGCCACTGTTTACTTTCAGATCAGGTTAAAATCTTATTAACTTATGAAAACTAACATCTTTATGACAGTAAGTATTCTTCTAGAACCTAGTGTGTCTTTAATGCTGTTGAAGTCTGCTTTTGTGGTGTTAATGAATGCTTTAAAGTTTTTCTCATATAAGTTTGCATATTTTTCAGTAGGTTTGTTCTTTAGTATTTTATCTTTTGCTGTCATTGTAAATGACTTCCTGTCTTTCATTATAACTTTTAACTGATATCTGTGAAAGCTCTTGATTCAGTTCAGTTCAGTCACTTAGTCGTGTCCGACTCCTTGCGACCCCATGAATTGTAGCACGCCAGGCCTGCCTGTCCATCACCAAAACCCGGAGTTCACCCAAACTCATGTCCATCGAGTTGGTGATGCCATCCAGCCATCTCATCCTCTGTCGTCCCCTTCTCCTCCTGTCCCCAATCCCTCCCAGCATCAGAGTCTTTTCCAATGAGTCAACTCTTCACATGAGGTGGCCAAAGTACTGGAGTTTCAGCTTTAGCATCATTCCTTCAAAAGAACACCCATGACTGATCTCCTTTAGAATAGACTGGTTGGATCTCCTTGCAGTCCGAGGGACTCTTAAGAGTCTTCTCCAACACCACAGTTCAAAAGCATCAATTCTTTGGTGCTCAGCTTTCTTCACGATCCAACTTTCACATCCATACATGACCACTGGAAAAACCATAGCCTTGAGTAGACGGACCTTTGTTCGCAAAGTAATGTCTCTGCTTCTGAATATGCTGTCTAGGTTGGTCATAACTTTCCTTCCAAGGAATAAGCATCTTTTAATTTCATCCCTCAATCACCATCTGCAGTGATTTTGGAGCCCCCAAAAATAAAGTCAGCCACTGTTTCCCCTGTTTCCCCATCTATTTGCCATGAAGTGATGGGACCAGATGCCATGATCTTGGTATTCTGAATGTTGAGCTTTAAGCCAACTTTTTCACTCTCCTCTTTCACTTTCCTCAAGAGGCTTTTTAGTTCCTCTTCACTATCTCCTCTTTCACGTTCCTCAAGAGGCTTTTTATTTAGTTTCTCTTCACTATCTTCACTTACTCCTTGGAAGAAAAGTTATGATCAACCTAGATAGCATGTTGAAAACCAGAGACATTACTTTACCAACAAAGGGTCCATCTAGTCAAGGCTATGGTTTTTCCAGTGGTCATGTATGGATGTGAGAGTTGGACTGTGAAGAAAGCTGAGCGCCGAAGAATTGATGCTTTTGAACTGTGGTGTTGGAGAAGACTCTTGAGAGTCCCTTGGACTGCAAGGAGATCCAACCAGTCCATTCTGAAGGAGATCCAACCAGTCCATTCTGAAGGAGATCAAGCCTGGAATTTCTTTGGAAGGAATGAAGCTAAAGCTGAAACTCCAGTACTTGGCCACCTCATGCGAAGAGTTGACTCACTGGAAAAGATTCTGATGCTGGGAGGGACTGGGGGCAGGAGGAGAAGGGGACGACCAAGGATGAGATGGCTGGATGGCATCACTGACTTGATGGATGTGAGTCTGACGAAACTCCAGGAGTTGGTGATGGACAGGGAGGCCTGGCGTGCTGCGATTCATGGGGTCACAAAGAGTCGGACACAACTGAGTGACTGAACTGAACTGAACTCAATATCTGCCATAAGCGTGGTGTCATCTGCATATCTGAGGTTATTGATATTTCTCCGAGCAACCTGGCTTCCCTGGTGGCTCAGAGGTTAAAGCGTCTGCCTCTGATGTGGGAGACCCAGGTTCAATCCCTGGGTTGGGAAGATCGCCTGGAGATGGAAATGGCAATCCACTCCAGTATTCTTACCTGGAGAATCCCATGGACTGAGGAGCCTAGTGGGCTGCAGTCCATGGGGTTACAGAGTCAGACACGACTGAGTGACTTTACTTACTTACTTACTTAATCTTGATTCCAGCTTGTGCTTCTTCCAGCCCAGCGTGTCTCATGATGTACTCTGCATATAAGTTAAATAAGCAGGGTGACAATATACAGCCTTGACGTACTCCTTTTCCTATTTGGAACCAGTCTGGAACATGTCCAGTTCTAACTGTTGCTTCCTCACCTGCATATAGGTTTCTCAATAGGCAGGTCAGGTGGTCTGGTATTCCCATCTCTTTCAGATTTTTCCACAGTTGATTGTGATCCACACAGTCAAAGGCTTTGGCATAGTCAATAAAGCAGAAATAGATGGTTTTCTGGAACTCTCTTGCTTTTTCCATGATCCAGCGCATGTTGGCAATTTGATCTCTGGTTCTTCTGCCTTTTCTAAAACCAGCTTGAACATCTGGAAGTTCATGGTTCACATGCTGCTGAAGCCTGGCTTGGAGAATTTTGAGCATTACATTACTAGCGTGTGAGATGAGTGCAGTTGTGTGGTAGTTTGAGCATTCTTTGGCATTGCCTTTCTTTGGGATTGGAATGAAAACTGACCTTTTCCAGTCCTGTGGCCACTGCTGAGTTTTCCAAATTTGCTGGCATATTGAGTGCAGCACTTTCACAGCATCATCTTCCAGGATTTGAAATAGCTCAACTGGAATTCCATCACCTCCAGCAGTAACGCTGAAGAAGCTGAACAATTCTATGAAGATCTACAAGGCCTTTTAGAACTAACACCCAAAAAAGATGTCCTTTTCATTATACAGGTCTGCAATGCTAAAGTAGGAAGTCAGGAAACACCTGGGGTAACAGGCAAATTTGGCCTTGGAATACGGCATGAAACAGGGCAAAGGCTAATAGAGTTTTGCCAAGAGAACACACTGGTCATAGCAAACACCCTCTTCTAAGAACACAAGAGAAAACTCTACACATGGACATCACCAGATGGTCAACTCCGAAATCAGATTGATTACATTCTTTGCAGCCAAAGATGGAGAAGCTCTATACAGTCAACAAAAACTAGACCGGGAGCTGACTGTGGCTCAGATCATGAACTCCATATTGCCAAATTCAGACTTAAATTGAAGAAAGCAGAGAAAACCACTAGACCATTCAAGTATGACCTAAATCAAATTCCTAATCGTTATACACTGGAAGTGAGAAATAGATTTAAGGGACTAGATGTGATAGATAGAGTGCCTAATGAACTGTGGACGGAGGTTCGTGACATTGTAGGGGAGACAGGGATCAAGACCATCTCCATGGAAAAGAAATGCAAAAAAGCAAAATGGCTGTCTGTGGAGGCCTTACAAATAGCTGTGAAAAAAAGAGAAACGAAGAGCAAAGGAGAAAAGGAAAGATATAAGTATTTGAATGTAGAATTACAAAGAATAGCAAGAAGAGATAAGAAAGCCTTCCTCAGCAATCAGTGCAAAGAAATAGAGGAAAACAACAGAATGGGAAAGACTAGAGATCTCTTCAAGAAAATTAGAGATACCAAGGGAACATTCCATACAAAGATGGACTCGATAAAGGACAGAAATGGTATGGACCTAACAGAAGCAGAAGATATTAAGAAAGAGGTGGCAAGAATGCACAGAAGAACTGTACGAAAAAGATCTTCACGACGAAGATAATCATGATGGTGTGATCACTCACCTAGAGCCAGACATCCTGGAGTGTGAATCAAGTGGGCCTTAGAAATCATCACTGTGAATAAAGCTCTTGTTTAGTGTTTATTAAATTTTATTAATGCTGTTTTCTAATAACTGAATCATTCCTGTGCTCTTAGAATTTAAAATAATTGTATATAATATTGAGCTCTTTTAATTTGCTAATGTTTTATTTAGGATTTTGGTCAACGTATAAATAAATTTAGCCTGTGTGTGTATATCCATTTTTTTGTTAGATTTTGATATCAGTATACTTGCTTTCTATAAATAGTTTAAAAGTGTTTCTTTTTTTAATGCCTTGGAGTATTTTCAGTTACAGTTGACCTTATAAAAGATTTGGCATAAGTTAGAACTTCTTTGTGAAACCAGGGAAACTATGCAAATAAATCTGAAAACTTGAATGGAAATTTGCAAGAAAGCATAACTTACCAAAATGGATCCCATCTTTGTTCCGTTGTTAAATAGAGAAGAGTTGATCATTAGTCCTTTTATCCAGGTTTGCTGAGTCATCTCTTAGCTGGCTGATAGTTATTTAGATTCAGTTCGGTTTTGTCTCTCAGTCGTGTTTGACTTTTTGCAACCGCATGGACTACAGCACCCAGGTCTCCCTGTCCATCACCAACTCCCGGAGTTTACTCAGACTCATGTCCATTGAGTCCCTGATGCCATCCAACCATCTCATCCTCTGTCATGCCCTTCTTCTCCTGCCTTCAATCTTTCCCAGCTTTAGTGTCTTTTCCAGTGAGTCAGTTCTTCGCATCAGGTGGCCAAAGTATTGGAACTTGAGCTTCAGCATCAGTCCTTCCAATGAGTATTCAGGACTGATTTCCTTTAGGATTGGCTGGTTTGATATCCCTGCAGTCCAAGGGACTCTCAAGAGTCTTCTCCAACTCCACAGTTAAAAAGCATCAATTCTTCTGCACTCAGCTTTCTTTATAGTCCATTCTGTCGTTTTGAGATTACATCAAAGTACTGCATTTTGGACTCTTTTGTTGTTGACTATGATGACTACTCCATTTCTTCCAAGGGATTCTTGCCCACAGTAGTAGATATAATGGTCATCTGAGTTAAATTCACCCATTCCAGTCCATTTTAGTTCACTGATTCTTAAATTGTCTATGTTCATTCTTGCCATCTCCTGTTTGACCACTTCTAATTTACCTTGATTCATGGACCTATCATTCCAGGTTCCTATGCAGTATTGCTCTTGACAGCATCGGACTTTACTTCTGTCACCAGTCACATCCACAGCTTGGTATTGTTTTTGCTTTGGCTCCGACTCTTCATTGTTTCTGGAGTTATTTCCCCACTGGATCTCCACTAGCATATTGGGCACCTACCGACCTGGGGAGTTCATCTTTCTTTGTCCACGTTTTGTCAGAACTCTACCATGACATTGTACCAATAGGAATATGTGCTCCACAGAATTTAAAATTCTATAGTAGCCACATTTTAAAAAGTAAAAAGAAGTATGTGAAATTAGTTTGAATAATAATTTATTTATCCCATTATATTGAAGATATCTCAAATGTAGTAAATATAAAACTTAGTAATAAATTCTTTTTTATATATAGTCTTTGAAATTAAGTGTGCGTATTCCCACTTACAGCAAATCTCACTTTAGACTAGTCTCATTGTAAATGTTCAGTAGCTGTGTATGGTAGTAACTACCATAGCAGACAGTGCATATTCTAGAATGGAGGTTGACAAGCTTTTTTCTATAAAGTTCCAGAAAGCAAATATTTAAAAATTTTACATGCCGTATGTTTTCTGTCACAACTACTTGACCTTCCTCTTATAGAACAAGGCAGCCATAGACAGTACATAAATGAGTACAGCTGTGTTCTCTTCAACTTTACTGTGGGCATTGTTACTTGTATTTTGTATAATTTTCATTTGTTACAAATTACTATTTTCAACCATTTAAAAATGTTTAAATCATTCCTAGCTAATTTATACAAAAATAGGTAGTAGGGTAAAACTTGTCCCATGGACTGGACCAGAAAGAGGTGATAGATACAGTATATTTTATGTTTTAAAATGTACATCCACACTGAAAAGAGGGAGAGAAAGAGAAAAGAAAAAGATGGGGTTGTTTTAATGGCTGGGTTCTGTAGGGTGGGAAATTGAGATGTGATCCGTAGGAGTAAACTGGAAATAAACTATGATGCCTGCAGAGGGCTGCAAGAGGGATAAATAAAATGGCCTGCTCATCCCAGAACTGGTGTTGAGGGGGTTAGATCCCCAGACCACTAATAAAGACTTGATTTGGAGACTTCACCCTAAAGTGTGTATTTATCAATTGGGATGAATAAATGTAAGAGAATCTCTCATATAGTATCTAAAACAGAAATTACAATGCAGACAACAAAGAGTAGTCATATAATAGAGTTTATACCCATGATGTAGAAATGAGAACTTTAAAGTTCTGAAAAGAATTTTTAAATGTTTGTTTAGAATATTAAGAGATAAAGGACATAAGTCATCAAAGATCAGAGGTCTTAAAATGTCATAGTGATACGAAAACAAACCATTTCAGAACCTTGTAAATAAAAACACATGGGGGGATGCGGGTCTAAGATGGAGGAGGAATAGGACGGGGAGGCTACTTTCTCCCCCACAAATTCATCAAAAGAACATTTGAACGCTGAGTAAATTCCACAAAACAACTTCCGAATGCCGGCAGAAGATATCAGGCACCCAGAAAAGCAGCCCATTGTCTTTGAAAAGAGGTAGGAAAAAATATAGAAGATAAAAAGAGAGACAAAAGAGGTAGCGACGGAACTCCGTTCCGGGAAGGGAGTCTTATAAAAGAAGTTTCCAAACACCAGGAAACACTGTGGCGAGCCTTGGAACCACAGAGGGCAACATAACTGGGAGGAAAAATAAAAAATAATTAAAACTCACAGATTACCTGCTCAACAGTAACTCCTCCAAGTGGAGAAGCAGTGCAGACGCCTGCACCCACCACTAGCAAGCGGGGGCTCGGCAGGGAGGCGCAGCTGCATTGCTTAGAGTAAGGACCCAGCCTGAATGCTGAGGGCAATCTGAGGGAAATAACTTGGGATAGCAAACCAGACTGTGGGATAGCTACCAGGCGAAAAGCTCTAACCTAAGACACCATCAGGCCCCCTCACAGAACAAAGGACTGAGCAAAGCTAGCCGGCTGCAGACCATCCCCCTCCGGTGACAGGCAGCCAGAGTGAGAACGGGGCAGTTGTGGCCCCAGAAAGGCATTATCTACCAAACTGGAAGCAGGCTTCGTTGCTAACCAAGACTTCTTGGGATTGTGGATGGGCAACATCTTCCTGAATAAGTGTGCCGGTTGTACACCCAGAAAACCAAGTGGCAGGGACGGGGGAGGCGATAAGTCGCAGTGACCGCGCTTGCCAATCACCTGCTCACCTGAGTAGCTCAGAGCTCGGAAGGGCACAAAACGCAGGCCTACCGAATCTGCGCCTCTGAGGACTTCCTGAGTGCCTGAATATGAATGGCTTAGACCTGGGAGGTGCATGCAGCCCAGGGCCAGCCTCAGACATTCCCTGGCAGAGCAACCTAGAGCCTAAGCAGTGTAGACGGGGAAAGCACACATGCTGTGAGTGGGGGCAAACCCAGTGTGGCTGAGTCACTGCGAGCACACGCCCACGTTGTTTGCAGTGTTCCTCCCTCCCCACAGCACGACTGAACAAGTGAGCCTAAAAAAGTGTCCGCCACCACCCCCTTGTATTGGCGGAAATTAGACACTGAAGAGACAAGCAAACAGAAGAAGCTAAAACAGAGGGAACCTCCTTGGAAGTGACAGGTGCAATGGATTAAAACCCTGTAGTTAGTACCTACTACATAGGAAGGGGCCTATAGATTTTGAGAAATTTAAGCCGGATCAAGGAATTCTCCGAAACTGAATTGACCACACACTGCCCATAACACCACCAGAGAAAGTCTTAGATATATTTTTACTACCATTCCTTAATTTTTTAAAATTTTAAGTCCTTTATTACTCCTTTAATTTTCATTTTTATAACCTATTACTTTGCAAAAAAAAGGACCCTATTTTTTGAAGCAAACTTCATATATATATATTTTATAATTTTTGTGACTTTTTTTTCCTTTAATATTGTATTTTTAAAAATCCAGCCTCTACTCTAGATTTTTAATCTTTGCTTTTTGGTATTTGTTATCAATTTTGTACCTTTAAGAAGCCAATCTTCAGTACCCATTTTTACTTGGGAGTGAGATTACTGGCTTGACTGCTCTCTTCCCCTCTGGACTCTCCTTCTCCACCAAGTCGCCTGTGTCTCCTCCCTACCCCCTCTCTTCTCTACCCAATGCTGTGAATCTATTTTTGTGTTCTGGACGGTGGAGAACACTTAGGGAACGGATTACTGGCTGGATCTGTCTCTCTCCTTTTGGTTCCCCCCTGTATCCTCCTGGCCACCTCTCTCTCCTTCCTCCCTCTTCTCTTCTCTGTATAACTCTGTGAACATCTGTGAGTGGTCCAGCCTGTGGAGAGCACATAAGGAAGTGATTATTGGCTAGCTTGCTCTCTCCTCTTTTGATTCCACCTCATCTCATCCTGGTCACCTCTATCTCCCTCCTCCCTCTTCTCTTCTCCATGTAACTCTGTGAACCTCTCTGGGTGTCCCTCATTGTGGAGAAACTTCTCATCATTAACCTAGATCTTTTATCAATGGTGCTGTATAGGTGGAGAAGTCTTGAGGCTACTGTAAAAATAAGACTGAAAACCAGAAGCAGAAGGCTTAAGTCCAAATCCTGAGAACACCAGAGAACTCCTGACTCCAGGGAACATTAATGGACAGGAGCTCATCAAACACCTCAATACCTACACTGAAACCAAGCACCACCCAAGGGCCAACAAGTTCCAGAGCAAGACATACCACGCAAATTCTCCAGCAACACAGGAACATAGCCTTGAGCTTCAATATACAGGCTGCCCAAAGTCACTCCAAACCTATTGACATCTTATAACTCATTACTGGACACTTCACTGCACTCCAGAGAGAAGAAATCCAGCTCCACCCACCAGAACACTGACACAAGCTTCCCTAACCAGGAAACCTTGACAAGCCACCTGTACAACCCCACCCACAGCGAAGAAACTCCACAATAAAGGGAACTCCACAAACTGCCAGAATACAGAAAGGCCACCCCAAACACAGCAATATAAACAAGATGAAGAGACAGAGGAATACCCAGGAGGTAAAGGAACAAGATAAATGCCCACCAAAAAACAAAAGAGGAAGAGATAGGGAATCTACCTGATAAAGAATTCCAAATAATAATAGTGAAAATGATCCAAAATCTTGAAAACAAAATGGAATCATAGATAAATAGCCTGGAGACAGGATTGAAAAGATGCAAGAAAGGTTTAACAAGGACCTAGAAGAAATAAAAAGAGTCCATATATAATGAATAATGCAATAAATGATATCAAAAACACTCTGGAGAGGAGAAGGAAATGGCAACCCACTCCAGTATTCTTGCCTGGAGAATCCCATGGACAGAGGAGCTTGGTGGGCTACAGTCCACGGGGTCGCAAAGAGTTGGACACGACTGACTGACTTCACTTCACTTTAATTAAGTGGTTCCTCTGGCTTGTTAGCTCTAAAGTGACTGGGGGAAGTTACTGACATATTGACAACCACTTATAGGCATATGCATTTTCCTCTGTAAAACTATTATATGTATTATGTTTTTCAGAAAAAAAAAAAAAACCCTCTGGAGGGAACCAACAGTAGACTAACAGAGGCAGAAGATAGGATTAGTGAGGTAGAAGATAGAATGGTAGAAATAAATGAATTAGAAAAAAAGAAAAACGAATTAAAAGGAATGAGGACAATCTCAGAGACTTCTGGGACAATGTTAAATGCCCCAACATTCGAATCATAGGAGTCCCAGAAGAAGAAAACAAAAAGAAAGACCATGAGAAAATACTTGAGGAGATAATACTTGAAAACTTCCCTAAAATGGGGAAGGAAATAATCACCCAAGTCCAAGAAACCAAGAGAGTGCCAAACAGGAAAAACCAAGGCAAAACACTGCAAGACACATATTAATCAAATTCAGTTCAGTTCAGTCGCTCAGTCGTGTCCGACTCTGCGACCCCACGAATCGTAACACGCCAGGCCTCCCTGTCAATCACCATCTCCCGGAGTTCACTCAGACTCAGTCCATTGAGTCGGTGATGTCATCCAGCCATCTCATCCTCTGTCGTCCCCTTCTCCTCCTGTCCCCAATCCCTCCCAGCATCAGAGTCTTTTCCAATGAGTCAACTCTTCGCATGAGGTGGCCGAAGTACTGGAATTTTCAGCTTTAGCATCATTCCTTCCAATGAAATCCCAGGGCTGATCTCCTTCAGAATGGACTGGTTGGATCTCCTTGCTGTGCAAGGGACTCTCGAGTCTTCTCCAACACCACAGTGCAAAAGCATCAGTTATTCGGCGCTCAGCTTTCTTCACAGTCCAACTCTCACATCCATACATGACCACTGGAAAAACCATAGCCTTGACTAGACGGACCTTAGTCGGCGAAGTAATGTCTCTGCTTTTCAACATGCTATCTAGGTTGGTCATAACTTTTCTTCCAAGGAGTAAGCGTCTTTTAATTTCATGGCTGCAGTCACCATCTGCAGTGATTTTGGAGCCCCCAAAAATAAAGTCTGACATTGTTTCCACTGTTTACTCATCTATTTCCCATGAAGTGATGGGACCAGATGCCATGATCTTCGTTTTCTGAATGTTGAGCTTTAAGCCAACTTTTTCACTCTCCAATTTTACTTTCATCAAGAGGCTTTTCAGTTCCTCTTCACTTTCTGCCATAAGGGTGGTGTCATCTGCATATCTGAGGTGATTGATATTTCTCCCGGCAATCTTGATTCCAGCTTGTGCTTCATCCAGCCCAGCATTTCTCATGATGTACTCTGCATATAAGTTAAATAAGCAGGGTGACAATATATAGCCTTGACGTACTCCTTTTCCTATTTGGAACCAGTCTGTTGTTCCACGTCCAGTTCTAACTGTTGCTTCCTGACCTGCATATAGGTTTCTCAAGAGGCAGGTCAGGTGCTCTGGTATTGCCATCTCTTTCAGAATTTTCCACAGTTTATTGTGATCCACACAGTCAAAGGCTTTGGCATAGTCAATAAAGCAGAAGTAGATGTTTTTCTGGAACTCTCTTGCTTTTTCCATGATCCAGCGGATATTGGCAATTTGATCTCTGGTTCTTCTGCCTTTTCTAAAACCAGCTTGAACATCTGGAAGTTCACGGTTCACATATTGCTGAAGCCTGGCTTGGAGAATTTTGAGCATTACTTTACTAGCATGTGAGATGAGTTCAATTGTGCGGTAGTTTGAGCATTCTTTGGCATTGCCTTTCTTTGGGATTGGAATGAAAACTGACCTTTTCCGGTCCTGTGGCTACTGCTGAGTTTTCCAAATTTGCTGGCATATTGAGTGCAGCACTTTCACAGCATCATCTTCCAGGATTTGAAACAGCTCCACTGGAATTCCATCACCTCCACTAGCTTTGTTCCTAGTGATGCTTTCTAAGGCCCACTTGACTTCACATTCCAGGATGTCTGGCTCTAGGTGAGTGATCACACCATCATGATTATCTTCGTCGTGAAGATCTTTTTTGTACAGTTCTTCTGTGTATTCTTGCCACCTCTTCTTAATATCTTCTCCTTCTGTGAGGTCCATACCATTTCTGTCCTTTATCGAGCCCATCTTTGCATGGAATGTTCCCTTGGTATCTCTAATTTTCTTGAAGAGACCTCTAGTCTTTCCCATTCTGTTGTTTTCCTCTATTTCTTTGCACTGATTGCTGAGGAAGGCTTTCTTATCTCTTCTTGCTATTCTTTGTAATTCTACATCCAGATGCTTCTATCTTTCCTTTTCTCCTTTGCTCTTCGTTTCTCTTTTTTTCACAGCTATTTGTAAGGCCTCCACAGACAGCCATTTTGCTTTTTTGCATTTCTTTTCCATGGAGATGGTCTTGATCCCTGTCTCCTCTACAATGTCACGAACCTCTGTCCATAGTTCATCAGGCACACTATCTATTTCTCACTCCCACTGTATAATCATTAGGAATTTGATTTAGGTCATACTTGAATGGTCTAGTGGTTTTCTCTGCTTTCTTCAATTTAAGTCTGAATTTGGCAATAAGGAGATCATGATCTGAGCCACAGTCAGCTCCCTGTCTAGTTTTTGTTGACTGTATAGAGCTTCTCCATCTTTGGGTGCAAAGAATATAATCAGTCTGATTTCAGAGTTGACCATCTGGTGATGTCCATGTGTAGAGTCTTCTCTTGTGTTGTTGGAAGAGGGTGTTTGCTTTGACCAGTGCATTTTCTTGGCAAAACTCTATTAGTCTTTGCCCTGCTTCATTCCATATTATTAAGACCAAATTTGCACGTTAATCCTTGTGTTTCTTCCTACTTTTGCATTCCAGTCCCCTATAATGAAAAGGACATCTTTTTTGGGTGTTAGTTCTAAAAGGTCTTGTAGATCTTCATAAAACTGTTCAACTTCAGCTTCTTCAGCGTTACTGGTAGGGACATAGACTTGGATTACTGTGATATTGAATGGTTTGCCTTGGCAATGAACAGAGATCATTCTGTTGTTTTTGAGATTGCATCCAAGTACTGGATTTTGGACTCTTTCATTGAACATGATGGCTACTCCATTTCTTCTGAGGGATTCCTGCCCGCAGTAATAGATATAATGGTCATCGGAGTAAAATTCACCCATTCCAGTCCATTTTAGTTCTCTGATTCCTAGAATGTCGACGTTCACTCTTGCCATCTCCTGTTTGCCCACTTCCAATTTGCCTTGATTCGTGGACCTGATATGCCAGGTTCCCATGCAGTATTGCTCTTTACAGCATCAGACCTTGCTTCTATCACCAGTCATATCCACAACTGGGTATTGTTTTCGCTTTTGCTCTATCCCTTCATTCTTTCTGGAGTTATTTCTCCACTGATCTCCAGTAGCATATTGGGCAGCTACTGACCTGGGGAGTTCCTCTTTCAGTATCCTATAATTTTCCTTTTCATACTGTTCATGGGGTCCTCAAGGGAAGCATATTGAAGTGGTTTGCCATTCCCTTCTCCAGTGGACCACATTCTGTCAGACCTCTCCACCATGACGTGTTCGTCTTGGGTGGTCCCACAAGCATGGCTTAGTTTCATTGAGTTAGACAAGGCTGTGGTCCTAATGTGATTAGATTAACTAGTTTTTGTGATTATAGTTTCAGTGTGTCTGCCCTCTGATGCCCTCTTGCAAGACCTACCATCTTACTTGTGTTTCTCTTACCTTGGATGTGATGTATCTGTTCATGGCTGTTCCAGCAAAGCACAACTGCTGCTTCTTACCTTGGATGAGGGATATCTCCTCACCACCACCCCTCCTGACCTTGAACATGGAATAGCTTCTCTAGGCACTCCTGCGCCTGCGCAGCCACTGCTCCTTGGATGTGGGGTTGCTCCTGGGATGTGGGGTTGGTCTTCCCGGCTGCCGCCTCAGGCCTCAGGTGTGGGGTAGCTCCTCCCAGCCACTGCCCCAGGCTTCGGATGTAGGGTAGCTCCTCTCAGCTGCTCCTGTGCTGTTGCAGCCTGGCATTCTTGGCTGCTGCCCCTGATCTCGGATGCAGGATAGGTCCTCCCGGCCGCTGCCCCTGACTTCAGATGTGGGGTATCTCTTCTCAGCTGTTCCTGCACCATCGCAGCCTGGTACTCTTGGCTTCTGCACCTGACCTCAGACGTGGGGTAGCTCCTTTAGGCCGCTGCATGCGCCGGTTGTAGCCGCCCTTGCCTACCTCCTCAGCCCCTAGTAAATATTCCTCCTTTGTTAATTAATCAAATTAACAAAAGATCAAACACAGAACAGATGTTAAAAGCAGCAAAGGAAAAATAACAACACACAAGTGGCTTCTCATAAGGATAACAGCTGATCTTTCAATAGAAACTCTTCGAGCCAGGAGGGAATGGCAGGACATACTTAAAGTGATGAAAGAAAATAACCTACAGCCCAGAACATTCAAATATGAAGGAGAAATCAAAAGCTTTACATACAAACAAAAGCTGAGAGAATTCAGCACCACCAAACCAGCTCTCCAACAAATGCTAAAGCATCTTCTCTAGACAGGAAACACAAAAAGGGTGTATGAACTCAATCCCAAAACAATAACGTAAATGGTAACGGGATCATACTTATCAGTAATTACCTTAAGTGTAAATGAGTTGAATGCCCCAACCAAAAGACAAAGACTGGCTGAGTGGATACAAAAACAAGACCCCTATATATGTTCTATAGAAGATCAGTTCAGTTCAGTTCAGTTCAGTCACTCAGTCGTGTCTGACTCTTTGCGACCCCATGAATCGCAGCACGCCAGGCCTCCCTGTCCATCACCATCTAACGGAGTTCACTCAGACTCAACGGCCATTGAGTCCATGATGCTATACCCACCTCAAAACAAGGGACACATACAGACTGAAAGTGAAGGGCTGGAAAAAGATATTTCACACAAATAGAGACCAAAAGCAGGATTAGCAGTACTCATATCAGATAAAATAGACTTTAAAACAAAGGCTGTGAAAAGAGATACAGAAGGACACAACATAATGATCAAAGGATCAATCCAAGAAGAAGATACAGCAATTATAAATATATATCCACCCAACATAGGAGCACCACAGTATGTAAGACAAATGCTAACAAGTATGAAAAAGGAAATTAACAATAACACAGTAATAGTGGGAGACTTTAATACCCCACTCACACCTATGGATAGATCAACTAAACAGAAAATTAACAAGGAAACACAAACTTATACAATAGACCAGTTAGACCTTATTGATGTCTATAGGACATTTCACCCCAAAACAGTGAATTTCACCTTTTTCTCAACTTCACACAGAACCTTCTCCAGGATAGATCACATCCTGGGTCATAAATCTAGCCTTGGTAAATTAGAAAAAAATTGAAATCATTCTAAGCATCTTTTCTGACCACAATGCAGTAAGATTAGATCTCAATTATAGGAGAAAAACTATTAAAAATTCCAACATATGGAGGCTGAACAACATGCTGCTCAATAACCAACAAATCACAGAAAAAATTAAAATATGCATAGAAACAAATGAAAACACAACAACCCAAAACCTGTGGGACACTGTAAAAGCGGTTGTAAGGGGAAGGTACATAGCAATACAGGCATACCGCAAGAAACAAGAAAAAAAGTCAAATAAACAACCTAACTCTACACCTAAAGCAACTAGAAAAGGAAGAAATGAAGAACCCCAGGGTTAGAATGAAAGAATCTTAAAAATTAGGGCAGAAGTAAATGCAAAAGAGACCACAGCAAAAATCAACAAAGCCAAAAGCTGGTTCTTTGAGAGGATAAATAAAATTGACAGATCATTAGCCAGACTCATCAAGAAACAAAGGGAGAAAAATCATATCAATGGAGAGATCACAACAGACAACACAAAAATACAAAGGATCATAAGAGACTATCAGCAATTATATGCCAATAAAAGGGACAACTTGGAAGAAATGCACAAATTCTTGGAAAAGTACAACTTTCCAAAACTGAACCAGGAAGGAATAGAAAATCTTAACAGACCCATCACAAGCATGGAAATTGAAACTGTAATCAGAAATCTAGCAAACAAAAGTCCAGGTCCAGACAGTTTCACAGCTGAATTCTACCAAAAATTTAGAGAAGAGCTAACAACTATCCTACTCAAACTCTTCAAGAAAATTGCAGAGGAAGGTAAACTTCCAAACTCATTCTATGAGGCCACTGTCACCCTAATACCAAAACCTGACAAAGATGCCACAAAAAAAGAAAACTACAGGCCAGTATCACTGATGAACATAGATGCAGAAATCCTTAACAAAATTCTAGCAGTCAGAATCCAACAACACATTAAAAAGATACATCATGACCAAGTGGGCTTTATCCCAGGGATGCAAGGATTCTTCAATATCCACAAATCAATCAGTGTAATACACCACATTAACAAATTGAAAAATAAAAGCCATGTGATTATCTTAATAGATTCAGAGAAAGCCTTAGACAAAATTCAACATCCATTTATGATTTTAAAAAAACCCAGAAGGCAGGAATAGAAGGAGCATACCTCAACATAATAAAAGCTATATATGACAAACCCACAGCAAACATTATCCTCAGTGCTGAAAAATTGAAAGCATTTCCCCTAAAGTCAGGAACAAGACAAGGGTGCCCACTCTCACCACTACTTTTCAACATAATTTGGAAGTTTTGGCCACAGCAATCAGCAGAAAAAGAAATGAATCCAAATTGGAAAAGAAGAAGTAAAACTCTTCACTCTTTGCAGATGACATGATCCTCTACATAGAAAACCCTGAAGACTCCACCAGAAAATTACTAGAGCTAATCATTGAATATAGTATAGTAAAGTTGAAGGATATAAAGCCAACACACAGAAATCCCTTGCATTCCTATACAGTAATAATGAGAAAATAGAGAAATTAAGGAAACAATTCCATTCACCATTGCAATGAAAAGAATAAAATACTTAGGAATATATCTACCTAAAGAAACTAAAGATCTATATATAGAAAACTATAAAACACTGGTGAAAGAAAGAGGACACTAATCGATGGAGAAATAAACCATGTTCATGGATAGGAAGATTCAATATAGTGAAAATGAGTATACTACACAAAGCAGTCTATAATTCAATGGAATCCCTATCAAGCTACCAATGGTATTTTTCACAGAACTAGAACAAATAATTTCACAATTTGTATGGAAATACAAAAAACCTCGAATAGCCAAAGCAATCTTGAGAAAGAAGAGTGGAACTGGACAGGCTCTACTACAAAGCCACAGTCATCAAGACAATATGGTACTGGCACAAAGACAGAAATATAGATCAATGGAACAAAATAGAAAGCCCAGAGATAAATACATGCACCTATGGACACCTTATCTTTGACAAAGGAGGCAAGAATATACAATGGATTAAAGACAATCTCTTTAACAAGTGGTGCTGGGAAAACTGGTCAACCACTTGTAAAAGAATGAAACTAGAACACTTTTTAACACCACACACAAAAATAAAGTCACAATGGGTTAAAGATCTAAAGATAAGACCAGAAACTATAAAACTCCTAGAGGAGAACATAGGCAAACACTCTCCGACATAAATCACAGCTGGATCCTCTATGACCCACCTCTCAGAATACTGGAAATAAAAGCAAAAATAAACAAATAGGACCTAATTAAAATTAAAAGCTTCTGCACAACAAAGGAAACTATAAGCAAGGTGAAAAGACAGCCTTCAGAATGGGAGAAAATAATAGCAAATGAAGCAACTGACAAGGAATTAACCTCAAAAATATACAAGCAACTCCTGCAGCTCAATTCCAGAAAAATGAACAACCCAATAAAAAAATGGGCCAAAGAACTAAACAGACATTTCTCCAAAGAAGACATACAAATGGCTAACAATCACATAAAAATAGCTCAACATTACTCATTATCAGAGAAATGCAAATCAAAACCACAATGAGGTACCATTTGATGCCAGTCAGAATGGCTGCTATCCGAAAGTCTACAAGCAATAAATGCTGGAGAGGGTGTGGAGAAAAGGGAACCCTCTTACACTGTTGGGAATGCAAACTAGTACAGTCACTATGGAGAACAGTGTAGAGATTCCCTAAAAACTGGAAATAGAATTGCCTTATGACCCAGCAATCCCACTGCTGGGCATACACACTGAGGAAACCTGAATTGAAAGAGACACGTGTACCCCAGTGTTCATCGCAGCACTGTTTATAATAGCCAGGACATGAAAGCAACCTAGATGTCCATCAGCAGAGGAATGGATAAGAAAGCTGTGGTACATATACACAATGGAGTATTACTCAGCCATTAGAAAGAATACATTTGAATCAGTTCTAATGAGGTGGATGAAATTGTAGCCTACTATACAGAGTGAAGTAAGCCAGAAAGAAAAATACCAATATGGTATGCTGCTGCTAAGTTGCTTCAGTCGTGTCACACTCGTCAATACAGTATACTAACGCATATATATGGAATTTAGAAAGATGATAACAATAACCCTGTTAGCGAGACAGCAAAAGACACAGATGTATAGAACAGTCTTTTGGACTCTGTGGGAGAGGGAGAGGGTGGGATGATTTGGGAGAATTGCATTGAAACATATATAATATCATATGTGAAATGGATCGCCAGTTTAGGTTTGATGCGTGATACAGGATGCTCGGGGATGGTGCACTGGGATGACCCAGATGGTTCGGGGAGGGAGGTGGTGGGGTCGGTTCCGGATGAGGAACACGTGTATACCCGTGGCAGATTCAACACGTGTACACCCTTGGTTGATGTATGGCAAAACCAATACAATATTGTAAAGTAATTAGCCTCCAATTAAAATAAATAAATTTATATTAAAAAAAAAACATGAGGTGGACTGCATAATTAACTAGCTATCATCTAGGAGGAAATAGACTAGAAGATAAAACTTAGGAAATCTCTCAGAACACTGAAAAGTTACACATAGTAATCAGAATGTGGGATGGAGTAAGGAGTAACTAAACTAGTGCAAGGCTTTTTCTGAAGGCTTGAATAAATGGGGATTCATGCCCTTTGGGGGAAACTCAATACCTTAAAGATGTCAATTCTCCTAAAATTGTGAATTTAATATATTGATTGGAATCCCAACAGGACCTTTTTTCTTTTTTGAAACTTAAAACTTTGCTTTTGATGTTTATCTCAAAAAAGTGAAACCAGAAACTTAATAGAACACCTAAGTGAGAGATGGACTTAGCCATATTTCAAAGTAATTATTATCTTCAGTGGTTAAAACATTGTGGCACTGGCTGAGAAATATATAACTAGATCAGTAAACAAGAATACTCTGAAGTGAAGGTGTGTGTTTGGGGTGTAGGGGTAGTGTGACTTTTAAACTTAACATTGCAAATTAATTTTACAAAAGAGTATTTTTGGAGAATGACTTGGAGATAATTGGGTCATATCCCGATGGATAAGAACTTTAATGAAAAAAGTATACAAGTTTTGATATAGTTTCTCTTTGATAGCCAAAGAACCATGGATTAAAACCAACAAATTTTAATACTTTATTTTACTTCTCACTTTGTCAAATTTTAAAAAATGCGATAATACCTTATTTCATCTGAGTGTAGGTGGTATTCTTGTATATTCATGGCAGTAGTGTAAATTGGTAAAACTTTACTGGAGGGTAATTTGGACAGGCAGATTGAGATTAAATACATGTGGTGTCCATTTAAGTGAATTTTCATAAGGATATGATGATAATGTATACTTAATAATAGCATTATTAATAGCAATAAGTGAATCATCTGTATATCTGTAGTAGATGAGTTAAATCATGTTCCTTTTACATAGTGGGATCCAGAACTCTGTAGCTATAAATATTACTAGGAAATTCTCCAGCTGTCTAGTGGTTAGGATGCTCGCTTTCACTGCCAAGGGCCAGAGTTCAATCCCTGGTTATGAGAAACAATCCTGCAAGCCAGGTGGCATGCAGCAGCCCCCTACACACACACACACACACACACAAAATAAATCGGTATCCCTTGACATGGAAAGGGATCTGTGTTTAACTGACAAGTGAGAAAAGCATATTAATGTACCGTTATACCCTATAATATAAAACATATCAGTATTCATTTAAAAATTTAGACGGGCATGTATTTATACATATGCATATATAAACAGATTCAAACACATGTATGTGTATACATGCAAACATAGGCATTTATGTGTACACACTCATAATAGGCTTCCCTGTGGCTCAGCAATAAAGAATCTGCCTGTAGTGCAGGAGATGCAGGTTCAATCCCTAGGTGGGTGAAGATCTTCTGGAGAAGGAAATGGCAACCCACTGCAGTATTCTTGCCTGGGAAATCCACGGACAGAGGAGCTTGGCGGATTACAGTCATGGGGTCGCAGAAGAGTCAAACATGACTTAGTGACTAAACAACAGGAACGCACACAAACATATGGCTTGAGACCTCATATGTTGTAAATATTTCTAAGTGAATCATGTGAGCTTAAAATCAGTTTTCCCTTTTTTAGCCTAAGTTTCAGTATATATACATTGTACTAAGTTGCTTTCAGCCATGTCTGACTCTTTGTAACCTGATGGACCATAAGTCACCAGGCTCCTTTGTCCATGGGATTCTCCAGGCAAAAATGCTGGAGTGGGTCGCCATTCCCTCCTCCAGGGGATCTTCCCAACCCAGGGATCAAACCCACATCTCCTACTATTCCTGCATTGGCAGGGGGGTTCTATACCACTGGCACCACCTAGGAAGCCCTAATAAATCCATAGGTCAAACTAATTCCTTCCTTTTCAAATATTTGAAACCTTCCTGCTTTTTGTCAGCTTTGTAGTATAAATATGGAGAGAGCTATATTAAAATCATTTCTGGAGTCAAAAAAGAAAATTGAGAAGGCTATAAACTAATGGTCATTAAGGTTACATGAAGACTTTGGCATTCCACTTTATATACTTAAATATTAATAGTATTTTGAGTTTTTAAAAGCAGTCTTTTAATCATAAAAATATAGAATATAAAGTTAGGTCCTGACTTTTCAATTTGTAGTTCCAGGAGTAGAACATGTATATCAAAACATCTTTATTCTTGTCGTGATCATCGAAAAGGCAAGAGAGTTCCAGAAAACATCTTTCTGCTTTGCTGACTATGCCAAAGTCTTTGAATATGTGGATCACAATAAACTGGAAAATTCTGAAAGAGATGGGAATACCAGAGCACCTGACCTGCCTCTTGAGAAACCTATATGCAGGTCAGGAAGCAACAGTTAGAACTGGACATGAAACAACAGACTGGTTCCAAATAGGAAAAGGAGTACGTCAAGGCTGTATATTGTCACCCTTCTTATTTAACTTCTATGCAGAGTACATCATGAGAAATGCTGGGCTGGATGAAGCACAAGCTGGAATCAAGATTGCCGGGAGAAATATCAATCACCTCAGATATGCAGATGACACCACCCTTATGGCAGAAAATGAAGAAGAACTAAAGGGCCTTTTGATGAAAGTGAAAGCGGAGAGTGAAAAAGTTGGCTTAAAGCTCAACATTCAGAAAACGAAGATCATGGCATCCAGTCCCATCACTTCATGGGGAGAAATGGGCAAACAGTGGAGACTGGCTGACTTTATTTTGGGGGGCTCCAAAGTCACTGCAGACGGTGATTGCAGCCATGAAATTAAAAGACGCTTACTCCTTGGAAGGAAAGTTATGACCAACCTAGATAGCATATTAAAAAGCAGAGACATCATTTTGTCAACAAAGGTCCATCTAGTCAAGGCTATGGTTTTTCCAGTAGTCATGTGTGGATGTGAGAGTTGGACTGTGAAGAAAGCTGATCGCCAAATAATTGATGCTTTTGAACTGTGGTGTTGGAGAAGACTCTTGAGAGTCCCTTGGACTGCAGGGAGATCCAACCAGTCCATTCTGAGGGAGATCAGCCCTGGGTGTTCATTGGAAGGACTGATGCTGAAGGTGAAACTCCAATACTTTGGCCACCTGATGTGAAGAGCTGACTCATTTGCAAAGACCCTGATGCTGGGAAAGATTGACGGCAGAAGGGGACGACAGAGGATGAGATGGCTGGATGGCATTACCAGCTCAATGGACATGGGTTTGGGTGGACTCCGGGCGTTGGTGATGGACAAGGAGGCCTGGCATGCTGTGGTTCATGGGGTTGCAAAGAGTCGGACATGACTGAGTGACCAAACTGCACTGAGCTGAATCACAGTAGAGGCACTAGAGGGAAATCTTGAAAGCCTTTGATATAGGGCATAACTAAGAATGCAACTTTGAACAAATGATCTTTTAAATAGTGCAAGGATTTAATTGAACCCTCTGTTTTATTCAAATGGCCATCTGTTGCCTGGGCATGAAATCGCTATTGTAGGTTGTGGCCATTATTTCTTAAAATTGGCAGTTTAGTTTAGAGTACATTGAAATTTCATAACATTTTTTTGAGGTTTCCATTTGTGGCATTTGCGTGTGTGGATGCTAGGTTCATGAGAAATAATATTCACATTGTGCGTCACAGTCCAGAACATGAAAATCACTATAATATAGTAACCATAAAAGTTATTTTATGTCCACTTGCTTTTTATGTCTATATCCACCCCCTACCATCGTTTTCAACTTGAACCTCTTTGAGCTCCTTTAACTTTAAACATGTTCTCTTTAGCTATTTCCTACCTTGTGGTTTTCACATTCACTTTCCAGAAGAGGAAATTCTAGCATAAATCTTCCTTAGCCTCCTTTCAGTTCAGTTCAGTCGCTCAGTCGTTTCCGACTCTTTGCGACCCCATGAATTGCAGCACACCAGGCCTCCCTGTCCATCACCATCTCCCGGAGTTCACTCAGACTCATGTCCATCGAGTCGGTGATACCATCCAGCCATCTCATCCTCGATCGTCCCCTTCTCCTCCTGTCCCCAATCCCTCCCAGCATCAGAGTCTTTTCCAATGAGTCAACTCTTCGCATGAGGTGGCCAAAGTACTGGAGCTTCAGCTTTAGCATCATTCCTTCCAAAGAAATCCCAGGGCTGATCTCCTTCAGGATGGACTGGTTGGATCTCCTTGCAGTCCAAGGGACTCTCAAGAGTCTTCTCCAACACCACAGTTCAAAAGCATCAATTCTTCGGTGCTCAGCCTTCTTCACAGTCCAACTCTCACATCCATACATGACCACAGGAGAAACCATAGCCTTGACTAGACAGACCTTAGTCAGCAAAGTAATGTCTCTGGTTTTGAATATACTGTCTAGGTTGGTCATAACTTTTCTTCCAAGGAGTAAGCATCTTTTAATTTCATGACTGTAGTCACCATCTACAGTGATTTTGGAGCCCCCAAAAATAAAGTCTGACACTGTTTCTACTGTTTCCCCGTCTATTTCCCATGAAGTGATGGGACCGGATGCCATGATCTTCGTTTTCTGAATGTTGAGCTTTAAGCCAACTTTTTCACTCTCCTCTTTCACTTTCATCAAGAGGCTTTTTAGCTCCTCTTCACTTTCTCCCATAAGGGTGGTGTCATCTGCATATCTGAGGTTATTGATATTTCTCCCGGTAATCTTGATTCCAGCTTGTATTTCTTCCAGTCCAGCGTTTCTCATGATGTACTCTGCATATAAGTTAAATAAGCAGGGTGACAATATACAGCCTTGACGTACTCCTTTTCCTATTTGGAACCAGTCAGTTGTTCCACGTCCAGTTCTAACTGTTGCTTCCTGACCTGCATACAGATATCTCAAGAGGCAGGTTAGGTGGTCTGGTATTCCCATCTCTTTCAGAATTTTCCACAGTTTATTGTGATCCACACAGTCAAAGGCTTTGGAATAGTCAATAAAGAGAAATAGATGTTTTTCTGGAACTCTTCTTGCTTTTTCCATGATCCAGCGGATGTTTCAATTTGATCTCTGGTTCTTCTGCCTTTTCTAAAACCACCTTGAACATCAGGGAGTTCGCGGTTTACGTATTGCTTAAGCCTGGCTTGGAGAATTTTGAGCATTACTTTACTAGCATGTGAGATGAGTTCAATTGTGTGGTAGTTTGAGCATTCTTTGGCATTGCCTTTCTTTGGGATTGGAATGAAAACTGACCTTTTCCAGTCCTGTGGCCACTGCTGAGTTTTCCAAATTTGCTGGCATATTGAGTGCAGCACTTGGCACAGCATCATCTTTCAGGATTTGAAACAGCTCCCCTGGAATTCCATCACCTCCACTAGCTTTGTTCATAGTGATGCTTTCTAAGGCCGACTTAACTTCACATTCCGAGATGTCTGGCTCTAGATGAGTGATCACATCATCATGATTATCTGGGTCTTGAAGATCTTTTTTTTTTAATTTTTTTTTTTCGTGAAGATCTTTTTTGTACAGTTCTTCCGTGTATTCTTGCCACCTCTTCTTAATATCTTCTGCTTCTGTTAGGTCCATACCATTTCTGTCCTTTATCGAGCCCATCTTTGCATGGAATGTTCCCTTGGTATCTCTTAATTTTCTTGAAGAGATTTGTAGTCTTTCCCATTCTGTTGTTTTCCTCTATTTCTTTGCACTGATCGCTGAAGAAGGCTTTCTTAACTCTTCTTGCTATTCTTTGGAAGTCTGCATTCAGATGCTTATATCTTTCCTTTTCTCCTTTGCTTTTCGCCTCTCTTCTTTTCACAGCTCTTTGTAAGGCCTACCCGGACAGTCATTTTGCTTTTTTGCATTTCTTTTCCATGGGGATGATCTTGATCCCTGTCTCCTGTACAGTGTCATGAACCTCATTCCATCGTTCATCAGGCACTCTATCACATCTAGGCCCTTATATCTATTTCTCACTTCCACTGTATAATCATAAGGGATTTGATTCAGGTCATACCTGAATGGTCTAGTGGTTTTCCCTACTTTCTTCAATTTAAGTCTGAATTTGGTAGTAAGGAGTTCATGATCTGAGCCACAGTCAGCTTCCAGTCTTGTTTTTGTTGACTGTATAGAGCTTCTCCATCTTTGGCTGCAAAGAATGTAATCAATCTGATTTCAGAGTTGACCATCTGGTGATGTCCATGTGTAGAGTCTTCTCTTGTGTTGTTGGAAGAGGGTGTTTGCTTTGACCAGTGCATTTTCTTGGCAAAACTCTATTAGTCTTTTCCCTGCTTCATTCTGTATTCCAAGGCCAAATTTGCCTGTTACTCCAGGTGTTTCTTGACTTCCTATTTTTGCATTCCAGTCCCCTATAATGAAAAGGACATCTTTTTTGGGGGTTAGTTCTAAAGGTCTTGTAGGTCTTCATAAAACCGTTCAACTTCTGCTTCTTCAGCATTACTGGTTGGGGCATAGACTTGGATAACTGTGATATTGAATGGTTTGCCTTGGAGAACAACCATTCTGTTGTTTTTGAGATTGCATCCAAGTACTGCATTTCGGACTCTTGTTGACCATGATGGCTACTCCATTTCTTCTGAGGGAATCCTGCCCACAGTAGTAGATATAATGGTCATCTGAGTTAAATTCACCATATTTATATTCACGTATAGTAGACTCAGAAGTGAGTTTATTCTGTTTTCCTTTTACTTTCGGAGTAAAGTCCCAACTGCTTAACATGACCCAGGAAGCTCTTCATGAGTCTTCATTCTGATTATGGCTGCAGTTTTATCTTACCACAACTCCATACCATCCTACCAAAAGCTTTGATATCCTGTCTCTCTGTGCTCGCAGCACTTAACACTGTATTCTACTTGTTTTTCTGACTAGATTGTGATTTGTGAGGGCAGATCATATCTGTCCTCCTCAGTGTTTAATCCCTAGCTCATAGTTGACTTAATAAAGATTGAATGAAAAACCACTATTGAACGATAGTAGTTCTAACTGCTCTGAACATTTATTGTGTGCCTGTTATGTGCTAATAGTATACAGTCATTTATATTTAATTTGAACAGAAATTACTTATTATATACCTGTTTTATACATGAAGAACCTTAGAACCAGGTTGCGTTACATGCTCAAAGTCACTTAGGTAGTAAGAGTTAGAATTATCATATACTGTCTCCTCCCCAACCCCAATTTCAGAATAGAATTTTTTTTCCCAATGAAGAAAATCATGCATATGTTTTTATTATTTCTCTCTCTTTCAAATACAGCTGGTGTATTTTCAGCAGGCCTTGCTCCAGCTGCATTTGTGCCAAATCCATATATTATTAGTGCTGCTCCTCCAGGGACTGATCCGTATACTGCAGCAGGATTGGCTGCAGCAGCTACATTAGCAGGTAACTTACTGTTCATACTTGTTTCTTGTTCTGGATTTAGTTTTAATTTTGGGGTAAGCTTTACTTTGGTCTGTTGGGACAATTTGAAGTTCCTAGTGAAAAGTGAAACATATCCAGAATGAAATGAAGTTTGCAGAATTAGTTTATTTTTCAACTGTAAAGCTGCAGGAGAAAACCTAAGTGTAGTAAATCTTTTCCTCCTGTGCATAGTTGGTTTACATTTTAGTTTTATAGTTTCAAAAATTTTACATTAGTAAATCTTTATTCTTGTAACTGATCCCATTTACCCACAGAGACAATGCAAATAAAGTTACTTCTCAGAAAATAAGCTGGACAGTCACAGGAGTCTCTATCGCAGCTACCCCTAGGTCAGGAATAGTAAACACCCAGGTCAGGAATAACACAAGGTAAAGAGGTTCAGTCTTGAGTAAATGAGTATCTAAAAAGTAAAGTTTAATTAGCAATATCAGAATAAACAGGCAAGCTGAGGGATGAAAAGGTGGGATTGAGTTGGAAAGAATATATTAGTAAATGTCAAAGCCTGATAACTACCAGTCAAAATCTGGACTAAAAAGCAAAAGTATACAGTGTCATGTGTCAATTGTATTGCACTAAAGCTGGAAAAAAACCTTTTTATTGTTTTTAAAACCAAATTGTATTTCCTGTTTAAGTAAGGAAGACTTGTGTACTGGTTTGGCACATTATTGAATAAAGTGATTTGTTGTCTAGGGTTTAGAGGGAGAAGTTGGTTTACATTGAGTCAGTTATAGAGACAGGAATGAATTGGTCTTAAGCATGATTTATGTTGGTTACCAAGACAGGAGCAGGGAGATATCAACCATGGAAGCGTGTTTCCTTGTTTGAAGCTGTCGATTGACTAACTTTTCATAACTTGAAGCTGTCAGTGATAAACTCGCTGAATTACCACTGATCAATTAATGTTAAATCCGCTTCTGGTAGTTATTTATTATCATGCCTGCAGAACAGGTATTTTTTTCTTAGGCATTTGTGGGTTTCTTAGGTATCTGTGGATTTTTTTTTTTTAATACACAAGAATTTTAAGATGGGGGGGGGAAATGTTAATTTCAAATTCCTGCTGGATCCCTTAGTTAGCCAACTGAAACTAACCTGTCACAATGAATACTTTTGGTGTAGATCTACCTGTGATTCCATAAGGATGTGAGCTTTCCTGGTACCATTTAACTGGATGTTAATACATAAAGTGCTGGTATATCTTAAATACAGAGAATCATTAATCTGTGAATCTGTGGAACCTGAAAGAAGCAACTTTAAGTGATCATTAGTTTTGAGATACGGATTCTTGGCATTCTGGACTGACTTAGACTTTCTGAGATCAGTACTGTCCAGTAGAAATAGAACAGGAGCCAGATTGTAACTTAGATTTTTTTTTCCCCTCTAGTAACCATATTATAAAAGTAATAAACATGAACTTAATTTCAGTGATCTGTTTAACTATTGATTATTGATAATTTTTATTGATAGATACCTTTTTTTTAATGCTAAGCCTTCAAAATCCCCATAGTAAGTATGTATTACGTACTTAGAACACATCTCAGTTCAGGCTATTCAACTTTCAACTGTATAGCCACAGGTGACTTCTGTCTACTTTTGGACGGAGAAGTTCTAGCTGGATGTCTGATTCTTTTGTTTTGTTGTGACAGTGTATCCTTTCTTCATAAATCCTTTTCTTATGTTTTAAGAGTCTTTATTGTAGATTTTGTTTAAACTGTCTATAGAATTTTTTTTTTTTTTCTGAAGCTTTTCATGTTAGTGGTTCAGTTACACTGGGCTTTATTTTCTTCTAAAACAGAGTGAAACCAAGAGTTTGACTTTCTAAAATACGTGTTAGATACACTAATATGTAATGCTTCCCTCGTAGCTCAGTTGGTAAAGAATCTGCCTCCAATGCAGGAGACCCAGATTCAGTTCCTGGGTTGGGAAGGTCCTGTGGACAGAGAAGCCTGGCAGGCTACAGTATATGGGGTCTCAAGAGTCGGACACAACTTAGTGACTACACCATCACCACCACCAGATACACTAAAATCATATCAGTGGAATTTAGGACATATTTGTTTTATCAGCCAGGAAACATGACATGTTAATTATTAATTTAATGGTAGGTCTTATTTTGTGTGATACTACATACTGACCAGAAATTAAATTTTATCTTGGATAAAGTATAGAGCAAGAATTTACTCTGTTTTTCCTGGGTTGCTTTCTTATGTCTGTGTCCCTTTATGATTATATTATATAGTTCGTTCTTGTTTTAACTCACTGGTTCCAGTTTCCTAATCACTTAAGCACTGTTTCATTTATTTTTATGTGATTTTCAATTGCTTTGTGAGAATTGTAACTAATTTTGTTTCAGATATGAAAAATATTTTAAAATTCTGTTTACAAATAAAATATACTTTTAGCAAGCTTAGTACCAAAATGTTCCCTAGGTTTTTGTTATAGTTTACAAATTAAAAGCCAAAAATGTTTTCAGTTAAAAAAATTCCTCTTTAAAAAGAGTGATGAATTGAATATAGGAAATCTTTTATGTTGTCTGATGTTCCTGTTTGCCAGTGTCAAGTGCATAAACTAGTATTCAGTAGATGTTGAAAAGGTGATTAAGTGTCCTGTCAGTTCATTTGTCCCTCTTGAGTTTAGTTCCATATTTGTTCATTAATACCACGGCTGTCACCTCTGAATACTTTCTTTTTTTAATAACCCATGCCTTAGTAGACTTTGTCTCTAGTAGAATTGTGAAAGGGGAAAGCAGTTACATGTGGATATAGGATTGTAAGGACATCTACTCTTAAGTCTTATACACTGTTCCTTTTTTATGATCTAATGGTAACTGACCAACTTTATTCTATAAAATGTAGTGACTTTTTTTTAAATTTTTTTGGGGGGGCGGGATGTGGGGTTTAGGTCCGGCAGTGGTTCCACCTCAGTATTATGGTGTTCCGTGGGGGGTGTATCCAGCCAATTTATTTCAGCAACAAGCTGCAGCTGCGGCAAACAACACGGCAAATCAACAAGCAGCATCACAAGCTCAGCCTGGACAGCAACAGGTATAGTGTAGGCTTGCCTTCATTAAATAAAACTTTATAAAGAATCTTTGAAGTTGTATGAGCCCCTTGCGTTCAAGATCTGTGTTTTTTCTCTGTTTATTTTTCCCAGTGTGTTTAGCACAGTACCTATCATATAGTTGATACACAAGTAATACGGGGTTTTTTCCCCTCTAGTTGTAATTATATGAATTTGAATATTTGGTTGTATTCCACTTCTACATTTCCGTTTTTGAAAATGTCCTGAAATCTCTTAACAGTTTTTAATTTTTTCTTCACTTCTTAAAGTGTACTCACAGTGTTTCTATTAAAGTGATTGTCAGTTCATTTTCTTCTGGGTATTGAAATTACTGTTTCAAATGTTAACTTTATATATTTCTGACCAGAAAAAGGAGGTTACTGGGTACTTTGTGTTTAAGCAAGCAAAGAGGAATATTTTCAGTAAAGGTTAGATTTAATTTCTTAAAACAGAAAATGTTTATCTTGAAGATTTTTTCCCGGTTTCTGCTTTCCTGAAGCTATTTTTGTAAGTAAATGTCAAGAAAAATTCTGATAAAAATACTAGAATTCTGGTTGTCAAATTTATCATACTTATACCAAAGAAGCAACTTAATGACAAGTACAGTGTTTGTTACTTGGCAGTTGAATTTTCTTTTTAAACTATGTTGATGTTCTGTTAAAGCTGTCCTTTGACTCAGTCCTTATAGATTATGCCATAGCACCATTTAATACTCTCAAAATCTGTCTTCTTCAGCTAAATAAAAAAAAATCACTTTGCCTAAACATTATCCATACTTGTGGCATGATGCTTGCTTACATGGTTGGACTTGAGATGAATCCCCCTTGTCCTGAACTGTTGAAGTATTTACCTTTGTGAAATTAATGTGTATCATGGTTGTTTATTATCACTGCAGGAAGAGCTGTGTATTATGAAGTAGTAAAGTTTGGCCATTCTTAAGAGTTTTCACATTTTTTAATGAAATCTTTGTTCTTATTTTCATGCTAAGATTTTACAGTAAAAAGCAGCTTTTTGCTCACTTTATTAAAGCTTCTAAATCCTAAAAACCTGGTTAAATTTGAAGTTTTCACTCTGCATCACAGTCTTGTAAGAGACTAATTGAGTCATATTTAATTTATAGTTTTCAGTCTTAGAAAATAACAAAATTTAAACTTTTTTCTTCATCTGAAATTTTGCCCTTCCCCCCAAATATCTCTCTCATTTTAATGCTACTTTGGTAAGTTAAAAAGCACAAATACTAGAAATAATTTTTTGTGAAGACCTTCTAAAATCTCCATGTTGCTTAATAGATTATGTTCTTGAATTACATAATTTGTACTTTTTAATGGTAAACTGACATTTCTTTGAATGTCAATAAGTTCAAAGACTACCCAAAGGCTATCTGCAATATAAAGTTGTCTAAGATAAATTAATTTGTTATTTTTTAATATCGTTTCTAAGGAAATCATTTGTCCTTTGTAGGTTCTCCGTGCTGGGGCAGGTCAGCGCCCTCTTACTCCCAATCAGGGCCAGCAAGGGCAGCAAGCTGAATCACTTGCAGCAGCAAATCCAACTTTGGCTTTTGGTCAGGGTCTTGCTACCGGCATGCCAGGTATATAGTTGGTTAATTGTGGAAATTTGGATAGATTTAAAAGGTTTAAAGTAGATTGTCATACCAAGGAGTGAGAAAAATCAACATGCCTTCAGATCTTTCACTGTGCATTAGAATTCTCAAAAACATTTTTTCTTAGTCTGTTTATAGTGTGAATCATAGCATCTTTCTAATGGAGCATAGCCCAGAATTCTTAATGCAGTGCTTTAAGAAATAAAACCATTTGTTAGCATGTAAGACAAAACCTATTTGCCATTCCTGCCTTACAAGGTTAGTCATTTAATTAGTTAATGTTGAGAAATGTACAGCTAACATTTTCCACTTAGGACTTAGTTCAGCTTTATTTAGTACATTTATAGTATTTTAATCTATTGGTATTTAAAACCTAATGGCATCAGTATATAGTAAATTTCTGCCCGTTGCTGCAGTACAACTTTTAGAAAAGACCAGCAAACTACATTTTTTGTAAAGTTAAGTTGTGTGAAGATTACTTTTAATAGTAGTGAAAGATGGAAGGTATTTTTCTTAAGTTAATAAAGTAACACTTGTTACGTTTTTAAAGTGAGATTTAAAGGTTACGTTTGAATGTCTGTAGATAATACATCACCTGTTCTATTTCTTCATATTTCCACACTCCTAAAGATGCACTTTTAAGCATGCTGTTTTTTCACTTTTAGTATAAGAGTATTCCTTTAACCATGAAGAGTGCAGCTGACCCTTGAACAATCACCAGTTTAAACTGTGTGGGTCCACTTGTACTTGAATCTTTTCCAATCAAGATGTACTATAGCACTACATAGTTTGTGGTTGGTTGAGTCCTGCAGGTGCAGAATAGGGGGTGTGTAGGGTTGACTGTAAAGTTACATGCAGATTTTTAGTTGCACAGAGGGTCAGTGCCCCTAATACCTGTGCTGTTCAAGAGTCAGCTGTACTTATTAATGCAATACATGTTCCAGTTTCATTTAATTGTGCTGTAGATAAATTTTTCTTCAGATCATGTAGGAGATGTGTTTAATGCATTGGAGAAGGTCCCAACTTACATGATGAGGGTTTTTTAACATGCTGCTAGGTATTTCTTTATATTGTTTTGAGGAATTCTGTATCAATTACATTCATTCTGTTCTCTCTGAAATTCTGAGGTCAGAATTTATCGACTTGTTTACCCTACTGAATGAAAAAGAATGTTAATACTGTCTCTGAAGTACAAATGATAGTAGAACAGGGCTATTCTCGTTATCTTCCTTTTTTATCTCAGCTTTATCCTTGCTTCATGGAAGCTACTGTCCCAGAGCTGCTGTAGATTAGAGACCTGACAAAAGCAGCCCTTTGTGAAATGGACTGTGAAGCTGAAATTATAGGCCCATGGAGGGATGGAACAAAGCTAAAAAGAACTGAACTGGGAGTTTATGAAAGCCCCTGCTAAGACTATTCTGGGTCCCTCTTGAAGAGTCACAGAGTACCATAGTCCTGCCTTACTAGATTCTAAGTAGGACTGTGATTTAAGAGAATGCTTCTGGACTGTGTATATTTGCTACTCCCTTTTTCTGTTACTTATTTTTTTTAGACTTTTGATGCTGGTCCTATTATTTACTTCCTATAAATGCCTTTGCTCCAGTTCCTCATGTTCTTGTTGACTTAAAAACATCAAGGTATTTTGCTATTAATTTTATCAACTTTGATCTTCTCAAAATTTATTTTTATGTTCACTTCCGTTCTATAAGAAAGCAATTTTTTGCTTTTTTGTTTTGCTTTGTTCACCAGTGAACTCTATGTTGGTAATCCTAACAGAAAACCACATTTTACAGTATATTTGTCTATAAAGAATTGACTATCTTTGGAGTGATGAGAAGTTTAAAAGCAGGTAAAACTTTTAGGAAGAAATCAGGTCATTTTACCTAATCTTCTGAGCCGCAACATTTAGTTCCTTTATGACTATAAATGTAAAAATCACTCTCATAAAAAGGGCTTTACTAGAATTAATATTGGTGTTCCTAAGTGACGTGTTGATTGTATATATCATTCTCTCACTATGAAACTTTTCTCTGTCTTCTGTACTTCATTCTGCCCAGACTATGATGAAATAATTCTCCTTTATTCCAATAGTTAACATAGTTACAAAAGTTTATGTGCTAATAGAGGAGCTTGCTTAAAAAAATTGATGTTTGTTTCTTCAAATCTCATAGAGTTCTTAGCTTTTCCACATTCTGTGTTTCACTTCTCACCCATTAAATCCCTATTCCTTGTACTATGTTGATTACAGACTTTCAGTCCTTCTGCATGACTATATATGCCATCCATTGTTTCTTAGTCTTATATTTTCAGTCATTCTCCCTCTGCCACCTCCTTTTCTGTAACCACTATGATACTAGTCTGCCTCTTCATCCTAAGAGACTTTCTCTCTTGTGCTCCTCTCTTACTCTATTGATCCCTTTCAGAATTTATATTCTATCTCACACTGCTCCATGATTTTTTTCAGTAGTTCTTATGTAACTCACTGCCAGAGTATGACTTCCTCTCCATCCTTATTTTTCTTCATTCTTCAATTCTTTGTTGTGTGTCTATCTTTCTGAAACTCCTCTCCCCTACATTTGTATGATATTTTACTCTCCTGGCTTTCTCATTGCTTTTTGTCAGTCTCCTCTTCCTCGGTGTATCAGTGAAACGTAAATGACAGTCTAGTTTAGTGATTAGATGCTTTGGGAGTCAGATCTGCCATATTACTCTACCACTTGATTGTGTGACCTTGACCAATTTGCTTTCCTCTTTGAACCTCAGTTTCTGTACTGGAAAAAAAGAGATGTTTTATATACCTTCTGTGGGAGAATCTTAACTGGTTTCACTTTTCACCTATTGTTCCTGTGCCAGTACACCAAGTGAGTTTACATCTGCATCTTGGATTCTTTTCTGAACATGTAACACATTGCTGCCTTTGTACAAAATATTACCATGTGTATGTTCCTGCTATTCCTTAAACTGAAAATGTCCGCAAAATGAGCTCACTTCTCCCAGATTTGCTTCAGTTCAGTTGCTCAGTCGTTTTCGACTCTTTGCGACCCCATGAATCGCAGCACGCCAGGCCTCCCTGTCCATCACCAACTCCCAGAGTTCACTCAGACTCACATCCATCGAGTCAGTGATGCCATCCAGCCATCTCATTCTTGGTTGTCCCCTTCTCCTCCTGCCCCCAATCCCTCCCAGCATCAGAGTCTTTTCCAATGAGTCAACTCTTGGCATGAGGTGGCCAAAGTACTGGAGTTTCAGCTTTAGTATCATTCCCTCCAAAGAAATCCCAGGGCTGATCTCCTTCAGAATGGACCGGTTGGATCTCCTTGCAGTCCAAGGGACTCTCAAGAGTCTTCTCCAACACCACAGTTCAAAAGCATCAATTCTTCGGTGCTCAGCCTTCTTCACAGTCCAACTCTCACATCCATACATGACCACAGGAAAAACCATAGCAGATTTGCCTATCTTACTATTTACCCTATTTCACTATTAACTTCCTTCTCTACTTCAGCTCGAAATTTTTTACTTCATCCTCAGAGTCATCTTTAAGTCTTAATTTTTTCTTCGCCCACTTTCAGTGACTTGCCAATTCTTGGTTATTCTATCTCATGTTCACTTCTTTTCATCTCCGCTATTCTTGTTCAGCCTCTCCTGTGTCCTCCTACTAACTCTGTAAGCCTCTAGTCTCTTCAATTTATTTCTTTTTATTCTTCTGGTTACCTTTCAAAATTCCAGGTTAGTTTATACCATTCTGGTTGCTAGTGAAGTTACTCAGTCATGTCCAACTCTTTGTGACCCCATGGACTTTAGCCCACCAGGGTCCTCCATCCATGGAATTTTCCAAGCAAGAGTACTAGAGTGGGTTGCCATTTCCTTCTCCATGGGATCTTCCCTACCTAGGGATGGAACCTGGGTCTCCTGCATTGCAGGCAGACGCTTTACCATCTGAGCCACCAGAGAAGCCCCATTTCCATTAATCTAGCTCCAAACTACTTTTTAAAACTCATCAACAGTGTCCCGGTTCTATACTTTAATGTACTAGACCACAGACTGTTCCACAAACATCTTTTTATGTTTTTAGCCCTAGCCAACATTTTTCCTTAGAATACCTTTTATAAATTTTAAGCAAAATTGGGATATATAGTTTTGCATTTTCCTTTTTAAAGCCTTGCTTTATACTTGTGATTAACTTTCCTTTTTGTCTTTTAATATGATCCTTTTCATGAAGCCTTTCTGAATCTTTCCCAGTGCTTGTTCATGAATAATTATTCCTTTTGGGACTTCCTAGTTGTCCAGTGATTTAAAACTCAGTGTTTCCAATGCAGGGGGGCCTCAGTTCAACCCCTGGTTGGGGAACTAAAATTCTGCCTGCCATGCAGCATGGCCAAAAAAAGGAACAAAATAATAATATCTGCTTTTGTCATTCTTGTGGCACATAACTTGCTCCTTTCTTTAGTACTTCTGTCTGCCCTGTGTTTCATTTAGCTATTTGTGATTTGTTAATTATTTTAGTATGTTTGGAGGTGGAAAGTGTCTTAAAATTAAAGTGAAAGAGTTATTTCTCCCTAAGGGAAGTTATTTGATCAATGTCAGATCTGCAAATAAGTGGCATTTTAGGATTAAGAATATAGTACGTTACCTTCTCTATGAATTGTGTAATTCTTGAGTGTGGGGAGTGTGTCTTTTTTAATCTCTTGTGTTTTATCAAGCTCTTTAAGTAGCAAAGATAATGTAATAGAAATTAGAAACTTTTGAACTGATTATGAAAATGTTGCGTATTTAAACTTGTTTACTACACCTGAAAACAAAACATAGAAGAGGAGTATATTGGCCTTTTCTTTTTAATTGAAGTACAGATGGTTTACAGTGTTTGTTAGTTTCAGATGTACAGCAGAATGGTTCAGTTATATGTGTATATTCCTTTTCAGATTCTTAAAGGCTGTTACAAAATACTGAGTATAGTTTCTGTGCAACACAGTCAGTCCTTGTTAGTTATCTTTTTTGTATGTGGTATATATGTTAATCTAAAACTTCTCTGTTCCCTCCTTTCCCTTTTGTAACTGTAAGTTTGTTCTCTGTGTCTGTGGATCTGTTTTTGTTTTGTACATAAATTCACTTGTATCTTTTTTTTGTTTTTAAGATTCCTTGTCTTTCTCTATCTGGCTTACTTCACTTAGTATGATAATCTCTAGGTCCATCCATGTTTCTGCAAATGGCTGGAGTATATAGGCTTGAATACATACATTAGAAAATAAGTTTCTATCTGGGAACCATAAAATGAAGAGAATAAATTCTAAGAATTATAGAAGGAAATGAAATAATAAAGATCGAAACTAATGTAGATGAAATAGATGACAAACATACAATTAAAAAGGTCAAGTTATCCCAAAAGTTGCTTCTTTAAAAAGACTAATAAAATTGATAAACCTCTTAGAGGTTCATTTAAAAAAAGATGAGACATAAATAACCAATATCAGAAAAATTGAATAATCATAACAGGATATTAGAAATCAATCTCATGTTAGGAAATTGGAAATTGTAAACAAAATAGACAAATAATGAGAAAAATATTATCAAAAAGATTCAATGATATATAAAAAGTCTAAAGTTCATTACTGTTTGAGTAATCAAGAAGTCTTACAAGAAAATTCCAGGCTAACACAACTTTTTTGGTGAATCATACTAGGCAGTCAAGGAAGAAGTAGTTTTTAAATTTTAAAAACTGTAGAGTATAGAAAAAGACTGGTCTTCCCATGCCATTTTATGGTGCTAGCTTAATCTTGATATTTAAAAAAACCTATCAAATGTGCAGAAAAGGAAAATTGTAGGCTAATCAGACTTATGAACATGGATTTAGAAATCCTGAAATACTAGCAAACCAGATCTCGCAATATAAAGCAGGGTGACACATCACGAACAAGTTGGATTTTATCCCAAGAATGCAAGATGAGCATCAGTAACTCACACGTTATAATTTTCCACATTAAAAGATTAAAATAGGAGATACGAATCATAAGAATTTATCAAAAGATGCAGGAACATTATAATAAATTTATGTATTGACTTACAGATAAGAATCAAAGATATAATATGCTGGGAAGTCAAAGAGAATTAAACAACCCACCCTACCTCCAAAGGATGACAGACTTCCTATTTATACTCAGTATTTGAAAGTTTTCTATCTAGGATTTGGAAAAAGACAAGGAGTTCTGCTAACGATACTTCTCTTAAATGTTGTATTAAAGATCCTAGCCAGTGCTATATAATATAAGAGAAATTTGAATAAAATGAAAAAGCTCTGTAAAGAGAGAAATAATTGTCATTTGCAGAAAATATGATTATAGTAACTGAATCTGCACATAAAATATTAGAATTAATGTGTTTTTGCTAAGGTTGTCAGATGTAAAAATCAAGCATAAAATCTTTATTGTCAGCCAACAGCATTTTTTTTTTTTTTTTGGTCAGGTTAGTTCCCCACCAGGGATTGAACTAGGCTCATAGCAATGAAAACACAAGTAGACAGCCAGGGAACTCCCAACACTATAATGTTTTGAAATGTAAAATTTGAAGATTATTTACAGTAGTAAGTACCTAGGAATAAGTCTTTTAAAATGTACAGTTTCTTTGGGAAAACAGCTTTGTTTAGACATTAAGTTCAGTTGAGTTCAGTCGCCCAGTGGTGTCCGACTCTTTGCGACCCCATGGACTGCAGCACGCTGGGCTTCCCTGTCCATCACCAACTCCTGGAGCTTCCATTGAGTTGGTGATGCCATCCAGCCATCTATTTCATCCTCTGTCATCAGTTCTTTGCATCAGGTAGCCAAAGTATTGGAGTTTCAGCTTCAGCATCAGTCCTTCCAATGAATATTCAGTACTGATTTCCTTTAGGATGGACTGGTTGGATCTCCTTGCAGTCCAAGGGACTCTCAAGAGTTCTCCAGTACCACAGTTCAAAAGCATTTGGTGCTCAGCTTTCTTTATAGTCCAACTCTCATATCTATACATGACTACTGGAAAAACCATAGCTTTGAAGATGGACCTTTGTTGGCAAAGTAATATCTCTGCCTTTTAATATGCTATCTAGGTTGGTAATAACTTGCCTTACAAGGAGCAAGCGTCTTTTAATTGCATGGTTGAAGTCACCATCTGCAGTGATTTTGGAGTCCAGAACAATAAAGTCTGTCACTGTTTCCATTGTTTCCCCATCTGTTTGCCCTGAAATAATGGGACCGGATGCCATGGTCTTAGTTTTCTGAATGTTGAATTTTAAGCCACCTTTTTCGCTCTCCTCTTTCACTTTCATCAAGAGGCTTTTTAGTTCCTCTTTACTTTCTGCCATAAGGGTGATATCATCTGTGTATCTGAGGTTATTGATATTTCTTCCGGCAGTCTTGATTCCAGTTTGTGTTTCTTCCAGGCCAGCATTTCGCATGATGTACTCTGTTTATAAGTTAAATAAGCAGGGTGACAGTTTATAGTCTTAACATACTCTTTTCCCAGTTTGGAACCAGTCTGTTGTTCCATGTCCAGTTCTAACTGGTGTTTCTTGACCTCCATACAGATTTCTCAGGAGAAATTTCCCTTTCAGAGTTCTCCACAGTTTATTGAGATCCACACAGTCAAAGGCTTTGGTGTAGTCAGTAAAGCAGAAGTAGATGTTTTTCTGGAACTCTCTCGCTTTTTAGATGGTCTAACAGATGTTGGCAATTTGATCTCTGGTTCTTCTGCCTTTTCTAAATCGAGCTTGAATATCTGAAAGTTCATGGTTCACATACTGTTGAAGCATGGCTTGGAGAATTTTGAGCATTACTTTGCTAGTGTGTGAAATGAGCACAGTTGTGCAGTAGTTTGAACATTCTTCAGCATTGCCCTCCTTTGGGACTGGAATGAAAACTGACATTTTCCAGTCCTGTGGCCACATTTCCAAATTTGCTGGCATATTGAGTGCAGCACTTTCATAGCATCATCATTTTAGGATTTGAAGTAGCTCAACTGGAATTCCATCACCTCCACTAGCTTTGTTCAAGGATACCTAAATATAGTTACCATTGGGCAACTCAATGTTTTAAACATGCCAGTTCTTCCTTTATTAACCTACAGTTTCAATACATTTCCAATCAGAACCCAGTGGGTTCTTACTGTGGGCTTTTTTGACAGCTGATAGTAAAATTTAACGAAAATGCAGAGTCAAGATTAGCCACAGTACTCTTATTAAAGGACAAAAGTGAGTAAAAGGACTTGGTCTATTCTGACTTATACTCTAGGGTAAAATTCAGAAAACTAAGATACAGTTGAATTACTGCACGGAGAGACAGAGACGCCAAAAATGAGATCCCAAAAGGACTGGACACCTGCCTAATTAATAGCAAAGAAAAAAAAAACAGCAAAAAGCGTAGGGAGGAAGAACTTGTTTTATAAATAAGGTGAAATAAAGAAAATTGACTCTTTGAGCAACAAATTGTTCAAATTGGGATCCGTGACTTACCCTGTGTTCATTAATCATTCATGTTTTAAATTTTAGACCTGTGTGGGAAAGTGGAATTTTAAAGGTTATTAGAAGATAATATAGGGAAATTTTGTTACGAAAATAAAGGAAATAATAAATTTGAACCTGTTACTTCAAAAGTCACCAGAAAGAGAATGACAGGTCAGGCTAGGAATGGAAGAAGAAACTGTGGAACACTTGAATGCAGCATGCATACATACATACATACATACGTGTATAATTCTTTATAAATCAATAAGAGAGCTTCCCTGGTGTCTCAGTGGTAAACAATCTGCCTGCCAGTGTAGGAGACACCGGTTCAATCCCTGATCCGGGAAGATCCCATATGCCACGGAGCGCTTCAACTCCGTGAACCACAGCTGTTGAGCCTGTGTTGTAGAAACAGGGAGGCACAGCTATTGAGCCCTTGAGCTGCAACTACTGCCATAGAGCTCATGCTCCTCAACAGAAGCCACTGCAAAGAAAAACCCTCACACCACTAGAGAAAAGCCCTTGCAGCAACAAAGACCGAGTACAGCCAAAAATAAAATTATTTTACAGAATAAATAAAATAAATCAATAACAAAATACAGCCAGTAGGAAAATGGGTGAGAGAAACTTTGAGCAGTTGTTTTCCCAAGAGGAAATGCCGAGGCACAATTAGCATATGAAAAGACACCCAGCTTCCTTCTGAGGAAAGAAAGTCAAAACCACAACCAAATGCTTCTGCCTGTCTTTCAGATTGGCCAGTGTTTTAAAGTCTGATAGTTTATCAAGTACTTTTAAAGTCATGGAGCAATGGGAACTCTTAATACCAAGGTGGTTACGTGTGTAAATTTGCACAACCACTTTGAAGGCAGTTTGGCATTACTACCAAAGTTTGAAAATACGCATACCCTTTAACTCAGGGTGTCAGCTGCTATACATCTTAGGTTAGAGAAATATGTACTCATAATACACCGCCATACACATATGAAAATGTGTATGGCAGTACTGTTGGCAATGGCCCCAAAGTGGGAACAGTGTAAATGTAGAATGGATAAATTTATCATGGTGTTTGTTTAGTGAGGTGCTACACAATAGTGAAAATGGAAACAAAGTCTACATATAACAACATGGAGGAATTATATGTAAAATTTTTTAAATAATTCAAACCAAATGATTGTTTAGAGAGAGACCGTTTATGGAAAGTAGGATGTTGTGTAACTCTGAAGATCCCCTGGAGAAGTGGAGAAGGAAATAGCAACCCACTCCAGTATTCTTGCCTGGGAAATCCCATGGACAGAGGAACCTGGCGGGCTACAAGTCCATGGGCTCACAAAGAGTCGGACATCACTTAGTAATTAAACAACAAAGGGAAAGAGAAGATTGTGGTAAAGCAGGGACTTACAAGAGGTGGGTGCCAGACAGTTTTCTATTTCTATTCTTGACTTGCATGGAGGTTATGTAATCATTATAATGTACTTTTGATTTTTGCACTTTTTATGTTTTATTTCACAATAATAAATGTTTTAAACACTTAAGTATCATGCTCTGCTAAACAAGAACATTTTCTGGTTAAGAAAAAATTTATTCTCAGCCCCTTTTCTGTAGCTCCCCTCTGGTCCTTTTTACAGCAAAATTCAAAACCATTTCTGTACTTGCTACAGTTCTTCCATTCTTTACTAAACTCACCACACTGACTATCATCCTTACCAGAATGACTTCCATATTGTTAAATTCATTAGTCTGGTTCTCAACTCTTAATGACTTTTAGCAGCATTTTTCATTGTTAATCGCTCAGTCTTCATTCAAATTCTTTTTTCTTTGGCCTCCAGGAGACCCTTGTGTTCTGATTTGGTTTATTTCTTCCTGGCTGTTTACTCTCAGTCTCTTCCTTGGTTCCTCCTCTCTCCAGCCTCTTAGTGTGAAGTACCCTCCAGGCCATTGGCCCTACCCATTTATTTTCTTGGTGGTTGGATTATTTTTAGCAGCTAATACCATGCTTATATTGACCACTCCCTTATTTGTAAATCCAACCTGAACCTCTCTATTAAACTCTAGACTTGCATATTCTATATGACAGTTACAGTTGGATATCTGATAATCTTCTCAAATTATCATGTTCATTCTATGAGGAGAGGTCTTTGAAAATTATTACCCATTAGTTCTCCTGAGAGGAAAGGTCATTCCCTCCTAGATTTTGCCCTGTGCAGCCCTTCATTTGGCTGGTCCTCCTAATTCATATCCATTGTAATAAAGATGCAATTGTGAATCAGTTACTGCATTTTATTAAAACAGCCTATACATGTGAAAGTTTTGGTCCTAGTTTAGAAGGTGGTGTTTAAATTTAAAAATATCCGAGGTTGCTAGTACATTTTTGCAAGTGGTCCTCATACTTTTGAGCCTGAGTCTTTGTTACTATATAAGACAGCCTTTCTCAACCTGAGTCCTGCGAGAGAATAAACCTGTTGCCTTAAAGTATCCACTGTATGTATGTATGTATATCTATATATAGAGAGAGGTAGATATATAGAGATATAACTTCTCTCCCATCCATCTTGAGTGGTTTATGTTGTTTTGGATCATCTTTGAGAAAATTGGCAAAAAAGTCACTTTTCTGTTCGAAATAATCATTTTCTGTTCTGTGGTTCAGATGAGGAACTGAGAAAGTCTGTGAAGAGAGAAACTACTCTTCCTATAGTTCTGAACAGTGCAAATTGTCACCTGCCTTGTGGTCAAGGCTGTAATACAACTAATGCCTATGTGATTTTTATTCAGACTTTAGCTTTTGAGAGCCTTTACAAATTGACTGTTAAACTTCATGATTTTAAGTTACCTGTTTATATCATGATTTTATCTTTAAAGGATTGCTTGCAAATGAAAATCTAAGGGAATGCTATCAATGAGGCACTTGGTTTAGAAACTTACTAAAATTGCCTAATGAATCTTACACTGTTTTCCCTCAGTTCCCTTAGTCTTTATCCATTCTTCTCCCAGGAGAACTAATTGGTGGTAATAATTTTCAAGCATCAGCCCTTGATTACTTACAGTTTCAAAAGCAAAGACTATATCTCATCATTCTGTGGTCCATAAGCAAGACGCATCACTGTCAAAATTTAGGGAGAACATTTATTTAGGCTTTGTTAGATTTTCTTTTATTTAGTAATACCTTCTCAGATGTGTTTGCTTTTTATATAGTAACTAATGGTTTTATATTCACAATAAAAATAGCTGTGTTTGCTGGTTGATAAAAACAACTGTGGGAGAAAGTAAATAACATGCTTTCTATATTAATGTTTTCATTGGTAATCTAGGCTATCAAGTACTAGCTCCAACTGCCTATTATGATCAGACTGGTGCCTTAGTGGTTGGCCCTGGAGCAAGAACTGGCCTTGGAGCTCCAGTTCGATTAATGGCTCCAACACCTGTTTTAATTAGTTCAGCAGCAGCACAAGCTGGTAAGTGTAACTGACATTTTCTGGGGTAATAATTTTCTGGTGGTGGTTGAGATATTTTAATAATAGAAAATGGTTTTCTGGGTAGTTTTAAGAAGTGTTTGAAATTTATTTTATAGCGGCAGCAGCAGCAGCTGGAGGAACTGCAAATAGTCTCACAGGCAGCACAAATGGTCTGTTCCGGCCAATTGGCACTCAGCCACCACCACAGCAGCAGCAGCAGCAGCAGCCAAGCACTAATCTGCAGTCTAATTCATTTTATGGGAGCACTTCTCTGACTAATAGCTCCCAGAGCAGTTCTTTATTTTCTCACGGACCTGGCCAACCTGGAAGTACATCTCTTGGCTTTGGAAGCAGTAGCTCTTTGGGTGCTGCTATAGGCTCAGCCCTCAGTGGATTTGGTTCATCAGGTAAGTTTCTTTTTAAGATGAGTGTACTCTGCTAAGTGGACATGAGGTACATGTATTTGTTTTTAATATTAATATGAACAATAGCTAGTAGTGTAGAAAGGACAGGAATAAGACACTGGTTTATTGGTTTATTTTGTAGACAGAAAGAAACCTTTTGCAGTGTTTATGAATGTTTAACCCATTTCAAGCAGCCCATTCTTTACTCAAATATATTTTCCCCTGGCCTTAAGAATTATACTACTGTAATTTTTATTTTAGTAAGATTTGTTTGGGCTAATATATATTATGATTGTTACTAGCTCTTCCCTTTTCCCTATAATATTAATGTTTGAGGTAGTAAAAACTCTGCCATCTTAAGTTTCTGATATTTTAAAATAATAATTATCTGTGTGCTCATCAGATGATTTATTCTTATTAAATATTAATGAATATTTATGGTCCCTATTTGGTATAATATATAAAAATAAAATATAATGAAATGTTCTAAACAGAAGCCCCTACGATAAGGATGCCTGTCTTTATTTTAGGTTAAACAACTTAGCCTTTATCACTAAAAATACATTTAAAAAGACTCCCCCACCTCGTATCCTAGTTTTATACATAATACTTATGAAATCCAAATTTTAAATAGCTTCACAAAATAAATAATGTACCCATAGAAACTGATTTTGTAACTGAGAAAGAGCTGAAATTGAAGAGGCCCACCTTGACACCCTGTTGACACATGTATTATCAGTCTCTGGTGTTTCCAGAGTGCTCAGGAAACATTAGGGGAAAAACAGCTTACTCTCATTCTCTTGGTATAATTGACAGCCTTTTCTTTATAAGGGACATTTATTCACACCTCAAGAAATGTTTTATTTCTCTGGTGTCCTTGAGTCTTAAAATCTGCTCGTCTGTTTTCCTACCACATGAAATTACATTCTTTCCTGGTGTGAAAAAATGCCCAAACTAACACATGCCAGTCATTACTAACTATTTTTACCAGTTTTCTAAGAAAGTATCTTCTTAACTCCTTGAATGCTTTTATTAGGGATGGTCCAGAACACCTATTAACTTTGAGGTGCATAGTTCTTTTTTGATATAATGAGATCAAAAAGGAAATATCGTATTTGCCTAATAAAAAGATTGCCTAAAGAATGGGCATGGGAACTTCTCAGGAAAAATCTAGTGAACATAGAGACTATTCAGTCTTTTAATTTTCCTATTTGATTTGTTTCATTACTTTTGGAGCTTACTATTTTAATATGTAGCCCAGGCACTCTCATAGACTCATTTTTTGTTTCTAACAGTTGACAAGCAGTTGTCCCAGATAATCCTAGATTGCTGAAGAAAATCAAAAGAACAGATAACTTAAAAAAAAAAAAATTCTGTGGAAATAACTAGTTTCTGTAGATTTGTAGGCCCTAAATAATACAGGAAAAATAGAGAAAAGATAAATATCCTGTTCCCTTTGTAATAATAAAATGTCACTGATGGTCTGGTATACTCCCAAATTCCCCTGTTTCTTTCTTTGTTAAGACCCTTCCTGCTGTATTCAGGAACTGATTAGTCATCAACATTTTGTTCTCTATAGTTGTCCCCGGCAGATGCCTTGGCCAAAAAATTATCATGTTCATTCTCCCTTATTTATGAGCATTGCTTTACTCCATTCTGATTTCCAGCTTGGGGTACCTCTGTTTTACCTTGCTTCAGAGGACATTAACGATTGCTATCCCTAAATACCAGTAAAGAACCTATCGTCTCCCTCCTCTTGGGCATTTTGTAAACATTCGTTCAAGTGCTGCACTTATGTACCCTTCAAAATCTACCCATTACCGTTTCACATTATGGCAATTCCATACCTATATGAAATCTGAAATATGCTTATATGCACATGTACATATACAGTACCATGTACACAGTCATTCTCTTACCCATATGGTGAAATTGTTAATGCTTAACAGTGTTAAATACCCCGGTTTATAACTCAGATCGCCAGGAAGCTTAGCCATTGTTCAATATAGAGATTAAATCACCATTTCTACGACCTGTTATTTAGAATGTTCTTTTACAGTTGAAAGTTCGTGATTTAACATTTTATCCACAATTGATATTTGATTAGTGACTCCATTGTTGTTGTCTAGCTTCTTAAATATTTTAGGTATATTTTGTTTTATATTTTATAGTCATACTGTTGGAGATAATTTAGGCAGATAGTAAAATTTAAGAAGCCAGCTTGTTTACGTTTAAAGCTACTTCTGAATTACTTTTAAATGTTTTGCTTGGCTTTTCCCTTTTAGAGGAAAATGATACTGCATGTGTCAAAACTATGGTTTCTTTGATGATTTGCCAGGGGAATGATAGTGCTGCTGCTCTCATTTCGAGGGCTTTTGTCGTTTTCCTTGTCAGTTAAATGTTTTCTGAAATAAATAGAAATTACAAATGTAGCCATGTTTTAGAAAAATCACTTTGACAGTGTCCTTTTAAATTAGCATAGTTAATATAGCATACATTGACAATTTTGCCAAAACCATTCTTACGGTACTATTTATTTGTTATATTAAAAATGCATATAGTTACTTAGTAATTCCCTATAATATATCTTAAAAAGTGAGAATTTCATTAAAACCTGATCAGTCCTTCAGAAACCGCATTCACTGGTTTAAAAGGTTGAATACTGTTTATTTAATTTTTTGCTTAATACAGTAGTATGAGCCTGGTATTTTTCCTTTATAGGATTTTTGTTTTGGTAAAACCAGTGTAATTAAGTTTTCTGTCTGTATTAATAAGCTTACCTTGGTCTACCATCATGTGCTCTGCTTAATTTTTCTCTTTAATCTATACCCTTATGACCTATTTATAATTGACCTCTTAAAATTTTCTTTAAAAGAATTAACCATATTGGTCCGAATATAGAGCTTGTCCTTTAAAAACTTCACAGGTTAAAAAATGTAATATGATATTATCTTGAATATGAAAGGATTTAGTTTAAAAGGCTTAGAGACAGTTTTTTAAAAAAATAAAAGCATACTTGAAAATACAGGCTATAAGTGAGACTTGAGAATTGGGAGTTTTGGACAACCCTTTTAAAAACACTTTGTAAAGAATTTGATTATCCAAATATATGTTGATTAATAGCCAGATCTCGGGTTGCGTGGTAATGTGAACCTACCATTCTTTCATGATTTTATAAAATATAAAGGGGAAAAAAGGACTAGAAGGTTAATAGTTGAATTGGGGATTAAGTGAAAAACCTAAAAATTGTTATGTAGTACAGTAAGGGATATAATATCTTTACCTGAGTAAGCAGTTCGTGAGGCCAGACTATCATCTTAAGAATGGAAGATCTCAAGGGGTAAGTGAATGCATGTCTTTGGTTGAAAACAGAGAGCTAGCAGTTAAAGTTTGGTTTTTCCATATGTATTTTGTAATTTAGCTGTTGAAGAATCAGGAGAATGTGTAGTGTGAAAAGTACTGAGGAATAAGCTGCCACTGTATTTCACAGCTGACTAATATTCGGGCCAATATGGACTTGACTGTGGTTTAAACACAAGCTGGAACCCAAATCAAATGTGAATGGCAAGGGAAATGTATTAATATTCTGTTTATCAGTATAATCTTTTCTTGGCATTGGGTTGAAGTCTAAGAACTTGGTTCCAAAGGTTAGGATACTACCAAAATATAACCTTATTGGAATTTAATCTCTAGCATAGCAGACAACTTAAAATTTCAGGGTTTATAAATCATACCAGGGTATTAAAGCACAGTAATCATATGTGTCACTGGTAAATATATGTGAAATAATGAACATATGACTGCTCTTAAATATTTGGTCATTTTCCTGGGGTGCATTTATACCCTTTTATGATTAATAAGTTAGTATATATAGTTATCACAGTATATATAGTTATCACAGTAATTATCTTCTGTTATGTTTCTAAAAATAATTATTGTGATCACTCTGTTATTTCCCAGCAAGAGTTGGGGATAGGTTTTATTCAGTTAACACTGTATGTAATTAGGGTTTTTTTTATTTCTTCTTCAGTTGGCAGTTCTGCAAGTAGTAGTGCCACAAGGAGAGAGTCTCTATCTACTAGCTCTGACTTGTACAAAAGATCTAGTAGCAGCCTAGCACCCATAGGGCAACCATTTTACAATAGTCTGGGATTTTCCTCCTCTCCAAGTCCAATAGGCATGACTCTGCCAAGCCAAACTCCAGGACATTCACTTACGCCACCGCCATCACTTTCATCACATGGATCCTCATCCAGTTTGCATTTAGGTAAAAAAAAAAACCAAAACCCTTTTTATTCGTATGTATACATGTAAGTGTGTTTGTGTGTATGTTTTATGATATGTGTAAAATATTTAATGTTGGATAAAACATGCCAAATTGCTTTTGCTTTTAGATATTATCCTTTTGAAAAAGTCTACTTTTGTGAAAATTCAAAGTGAGGGTCTGATATACAGTAAGGTAAAGACCCCTATTGTATTTTTTATTCCTTTTATGAAATACAGTGGTGTGTTTTTTCTCGTCTGTGCTTTTGATTTGTGTGTGTTTTAGTTCATCTGAAAAGTCAGTTATTTATATGTGATAGTGAAATAAATTTCACCATCAAAAGTTTGTGCACACCAAAAGCAAAATGTTAGTCACATAGTTATTGAACTTTAAATAATCTAGTTTAGTATGATGGTCTTTGCTTTGGCCTTTTACCAAAGGGTTATTTCAGGGTATATGAATTGAGTATGTTTGTGAGTTAGAGAATCTTACTATGTATGGGTTTGGTCCATGTACTTCTGTTACTTTTGAATATGTTGTTTAAGAAAAAATGTTCTAGGCTTTTTGTACCCTTGTAGTTGGGACATTTAGAACTTTGGTTTATATCTGTATATTAAAATTGCCCCCAAACCAGGATTATTTGAATTGGTGGTTACATTTTTCCTGCTCCAAGAAGTATTTAACCATGTAGTTAACAGGATATTTTGAGAGGTTTTTGGATATCAGAGGCTGTGTATGAATCCCTGTCTCTCCAAAGTATTTTATTAAAATTAGGTTTTGGATATTTCTGATTCTAGTCATTTCAACTTAAAATTGAGGAGTTCTATTACTGATTTTTATATATGCTTGGAAAGATATTAATCAGCTTGTGAGTTTAAAAAAGTAATGCTTGCTTTTGTAAGCAAATATAAGTTAGTGATTATGTTTGAGCCCCTCCCCCAGTCATAAGGCTATAGCTGTTTTCTCCGAAAGCTCAGTAATGTAGTTAAGTGTCCATGTAACAAAGGAATCTTTAACAGTGATCATCATTTTAGGTTTATGTTATTACAAAGTGGGCTAGATTTCTTTTTTAAAAAGACTGGTCCTCTACCCCAGTTCTGAGCCTTTGCTCTTTTGGGGATATTAACTATATGCAACCAATTGATTTATTTCACTGGGGTCCTCAGACCTGCTTTGTAGCACTGTTTGTATAAACTTAACCAGTTTTTAGTCTTCCGCCTTCCTTTATTTATCTTTTCTCAGTCATAGGAACTGTTCAGTCCTTGATTTTTATCATTTCTATTCAGACCCAGCCCTACTACTCCCATTTAAAACATGCCTTTGAGACTTTGAAATTAATACCAAAATTTGGAGCAAAACGTTCCTACGAATAGACATTTTATGATAATTTTGTGTTTTATTCGTTAAGATTATATTTGTCATGTCCTGTCATTTTTTTCATAGGTAAGTTTCAGATCAGGTTTCTGTCAACTGTTAACTGCTTATGTTGTGCTTTAGTGCCTGTGTAAATGGCATTATTATTCTACATAACTTGCTTAGCAAATGGATTATAATGACCTTTTAGATGTCTCTACTTAAATCACAATCTAGATTTTTTTGTCTATAAAGAATCCAGCCATATAAATGCTTATGGAATGAATTCTAGTCAGTTATGAGAAATAATCGTGTGGGCCAGGAGTTCTACATTGTACTCTGATACTTTTGTACCCACAGTATAAGCTTAACTACTTAGGTTAGCTTCACCTTGAAATCTGGTATTTTGATATACCTCTAATTGAAATTGTCTGTAGATTATTTTCTTTTGAGATTCCCTAGTTTCTTTTAGCTTTAGTCATATAACTAGCAACCTTGTTTGGTAACAAGGAATAGACCCTGCCAAGTTGAAATAATTCAGTAGATTTCATAAATTTGCTCTTCACATAGTGTTTATGAAAATAATCTGTCCTTCACTTTCATATTATTGACTCATGATGCAAGACTTACATGCTCTCTGGTCTAAAAAGTATATTTTAATTGTGTGTTCCTAAAGTGGATTATGCCATAAATTAGGCTATCAAGGCTACTGATTTATAAACCTAAGGAAATGAGTTTGCATAGCCGTTTAAAAAATAATCTTACTGTGGTCACACACTAAGAATATAATACTATAAAATAGAGATAAATTTTCCATTTCATTAAAATTGACTGGAGTTATTTAGTTCCAGTTGATTTTCTTATGAGATGTTAAGACATGTGACCATTATAGTTATTGGTATGTCTAGATATCTACAGTCTTAAAATACTGGATGAAACATCTTTTTTAAGCCACGTATCCTATGCCTTTGCTCATGCTAGCTACTTGATTCACAGAAAAAGCTAATAACAACATTGTGTGCTTATGGTTTTCCAGGAGATGTTTCATTTTTTAAAAATAGTTATAATTTCATCAACATAAATATTTTTAGTAGGATGACTAGTAGTCACTTTGTGATTGAAGAATCAGTATTTCAACTGATAGATTTTGGTTGTTCCATATTTTTATAACCTAAAACATTTTTGTTAAGATTTGAAGCCTTTTTAAATATACTGAGTCAGAAGCATGAAAAAGTAGTTTTATATTCCATATTATAATGTGAAATTTCTAAGAGATTCCTTTTTTAAAAACATTTATAGCCACAATATCAAAATCATACCTTTTAACATTTATAATTCTCATTACTCTAATTTCCCTAATTGACTTAAATGTCTTTTTACAGTTGTTGTGTTTACATCAAGGTCCAAATAAGGTCCATTATTTGTTTGATATGTCTTTTGATATGAAACCATTTTTCCATCCTCTTTTTTTTTTTCTTCTTCTTCTGTACATGTATTTGTGAAAGAAACTTTGTCCTATTGAATATCCCACATTCTTGACTTTGATGAATTCTTCCTCATGGTATTTAGTGTGTTCCTCTGTTTTCTGAATTTTCTATAAAATGGAATTAAATTTAGTGGTTTGATCTTGTTGTTTGTTTGTTTTGTTGTTTGGTTATATAGTTCTGCTGCACCATATCAGGAGATACATATCTGGTTGTTCCCATGTGAGGTTGTTTCCATGATGTGGTGGTTTCCATCAGCCAGATCCATTTAACAGCTTAGCAACCTTTCATCATCACCTGAATATTTCTTCACAGATTGCAAAATAGTGATTTTCTAACTCTGTCATTCCTTTTGCATTGGTTAGCTGGAATTTTTCTGTGGAAAAGAACTTTCATTGATTGTGAGGTTACCCTGAAATACATAGTTCATATAGGAATCAGGATAATGCTTAATTTTTTTTCCTATATTTTGTAACTTCATTAAGTTGAAGCCTTAGCAACTTCTAAAGGTGACTTGTAGGGGATTTTTGTTTTTGTGTTAAAATCATCATACACTATACCTGTAGTGTAAATTGATAGCTTTTAGGATTGTGGATATGTTTCAGTCCATTGTAGTCTGGAAGATAACACTTCTTATACCTTTTTTTGATCCTATATTACTGTCTTTAGCCATTTGGAGTCCCTTCAGATTGGTACCTGCTTGACCATAACTTGTTAAAAGCACTTAAAACACTGGTCAGAGAAGCAAGTAGAAAAGAACAAGCAAAGAGAACAACTTTAAGATTAATGGTTTTTATTTTGAAATGCAAAGAGCTATGTCAAATTCTGGACTTTATGTTCAGCATTGAATATTAAATAAATAATTTTCTCATGTTACATTGATTTATAGAGTTGAGGAAAGAATCTTCTACCAGTAGTTGTGTTTTAAATTATTCTCTAAGATAGAAATCAGTCTTATTTTGAGATAGTTCACTCCCAGTAAAAGAAGATGAAATATTTCCAGTCTTACTTTGTTCGTCTACCTGGAGCTAGCTAACTAGTTGTTTCCTTTCTTGTTTCCTTTCTTTTTCTTCTTTGAGTAAATGTTTACAATATGTTAATGATTTCTTATTTAATCTTTATTCTCATAATATTTAGATTGATATGGAACTTCTTGGGTATAAAGTAGTATTCTGTATTTTTATTAGGGTTTGACGAACAAATGGCTTTCTTCTCTGTACCTCTTCACTTTTGAACTGGCTTATTTTTTTCCTTAAGAAAAGGGTGCCAAAAAATCTAATGACAGCTATGAGCTCAGAGAAATTAGTTACTTCGAAGGTAGCTATTAAAGTTTTGTTAATATCATGTATTCAGTAATCAAATAGTGTATTCAGCTGTCAAATAGTGCAGTAGATTTAAAAACTTTGTAACCTGTCTTCTAATCACAGAAAATTTTATATGAAATGTAGACAGGGTAATATTAACTTCTAAGGTCATTTTTCCTGCTTAGTGGTAGTTTATCTGTTGAAATTGCTGAACTTTAGCAAATTTGATCATCTACTTTTCTCAGAATGAGATGTTTAAGAGTTTAACAAGAATGGCCAAATCGGTTGTTAAGGCTATGTGCAATTTTGCTGAGTTTCATATATGGTCCTTGAAGCAGAAAACAATATGAATTATTTTGAAGTTTTCATTGAAAGTACTCTTTAAGTAGCAAGTTCGCTGTAACTGAAAAGCTACTTGCTGCTAAGTTGCTTCAGTCGTGTCCAACTCTGTGCGACCCCATAGACGGCAGCCCATCAGGCTCCGCCGTCCCTGGGATTCTCCAGGCAAGAACACTGGAGTGGGTTGCCATTGCCTTCTCTGAACTGAATAGCATTTGGTAGTTTTCTAAAGCACCTTCATATTCATGATTTCATTTCATTCTAATTGTTAACATAGAGTGGCTGAGTAATATGCCCATTAAAGAGACAGCTATAGGTCATATGAGCCCCAAAAGCTTGACCAAACCCATAAATGACAGAACTGAAGCTGGAACATTGTTCTAACTCCTGTTACTATTTTTTCTATTCTGCTGTTCTATAATCAACTGAACAGTTTTACAAAGTATGCCAAAACAGGATTCTAATCAGCCTCTCAAATTATATTTAACACTGGCGTAAGTTATATGTTTTTTAAATGTCTATAAAAGATTACTAGGCTTTTAGATCCCTTTCATTTTTCAGTCATTCTTGGGATTTATAGAAAAACTCTTATCTAGACATTTTTAAAGTCCAAATATTATTTCAGTTCACTTCAGTCGCTCAGTCGTGTCCGACTCTTTGTGACCCCGTGAATCACAGCACGCCAGGCCTCCCTGTCCATCACCAACTCCTGGGGTTCATCCGAACTCATGTGTATCGAGTTGGTGATGCCATCCAGCCATCTCATCTTCTGTCATCCCCTTCTCTTCTTGCCCCTAATCCCTCCCAGCATCAGGGTCTTTTCCAATGAGTCAGCTCTTCGCATCAGGTGGCCAAAGTATTGGAGTTTCAGCTTTAGCATCAGTCCTTCCAATGAAGACCCAGGACTGATCTCCTTTAGGATGGACTGGTTGGATCTCCTTGCAGTCCAGGGGACTCTCAAGAGTCTTCTCCAGCACCACAGTTCAAAAGCATCCATTCTTCGGTGCTCAGCTTTCTTCATAGTCCAACTCTCACATCCATACATGACCACTGGAAAAACCATAGCCTTGACTAGATGGACCTTTGTTGGCAAAGTAATGTCTCTGCTTTTGAATATGCTATCTAGGTTGGTCATAACTTTCCTTCCAAGTAAGCGTCTTTTAATTTCATGGCTGCAGTCACCATCTGCAGTGATTTTGGAGCCTCAAAAAATAAAGTCTGACACTTTTCCCCATCTATTTCCCATGAAGTGATGAGACCAGATGCGATGATCTTAGTTTCCTGAATGTTGAGCTTTAAGCCAACTTTTTCACTCTCCTCTTTCACTTTCATCTAGAGGCTTTCTAGTTCTTCTTCACTTTCTGCCATAAGGGTGGTGTCGTCTGCATATCTGAGGTGATTGATATTTCTCCGGCAGTTTTGATTCCAGCTTGTGCTTCATCTAGCCCAGCGTTTCTCATGATGTACTGTGCATATAAGTTAAATAAGCAGGGTGACAATATACAGCCTTGACGTACTCCTTTTCCTATTTGGAACCAGTCTGTTGTTCCATGTCCAGTTCTAACTGTTGCTTCCTCACCTGCATATAGGTTTCTCAAGAGACAGGTCAGGATTATCTACTCTCTGAAAAAGAATATGTTACTCATAAGGCAGGTGACTCAGGAACTGAATATATTGTACGATAAAGGACTGAATAGATAATACAGCATATTCAGCTTGAAACGGAATGTTATTTACAGGTTCTCATGGTAGTTTAAATGAACGCACTGCTTCAACCCATTGGTGTGTCTACAAGTCACTTATTTGTTTATGAGTATGAAATATACTGTGAAGAAATTCTATTAATTATTATGTAGAAGAATTTATTATTTTATGTTTCATTTCTGTATACAAATTCATTAGTCTGAGTTCTGGTTTGGGGTCCCAGTGATTAAGTTTTGGCCTTATATTTTGTTCATTATCCTTTAATTATGTTATCTGTGACTTTGTGTTTCTGATGACTGAAAAATGTTTTCACCAGTTAATTCAGTTAAGATAATGTCAGATTTGAGACTAGAAAATACTTGATGATCCTATTCAGTGGTTTACCATGTCAGAATCACTTGGGCCTGTTTAAAATACTTCCAATGAGGAGGTAATTGATTTGGAATTGTATGACAGTAGTTTTTCCTTGTCATGATGATTATGGGGATTCTATTGACATTAAATAACCTAGCAGCCAGATGCTAAACTCTTCATTTTAAAATGATTATCCCACTGAAACATCCAGTAGTACTCACCTGGAGAGAGAGACCACTTTGGAACAATTCATAGTTTACATTATGGGTTAGTCCAATTCACACATCTTTTTGACTCATAATTCCTGGATATGGGTTATATGAGCCTTTGATATTGTCTCCTGTCATCTCACTAATGGATTTTTTTTTCCTTCCTTCCTTTTTTTCTTTCCATTTACCTGAAGTCTGCTTACCAGTGCATGCTTTAAATTTTTTAATTTTTGGGGAAAAAAAAAAAGCTTATGGAATGAGAGAAAATAGAAAATTCTGATCTCTTGTTGTATATATTTTAAAATACTCTTTCCCTTGATTTGTATTTTGCAAATTGGAGCCTTTTCTTTAATTTTGTTGGCTATAATTCTGTATATCATTATTTACTATCATTTGGTTGTTTTACTTTTTATTTATTGCCTCTAGCTTTCCTTCATATTTGCATTTCATCTCACTCAATTGTTTCTCTACCTTTCCTTCTTACTGATATCAAATAAGTCTTCATGTGTCTTAAAAATTATTGTAGTTTATCAAAAATTTGCCAAGAACTTGTATTATTTCACTGTTTATACCCTAAATAATGTACTTTAAGTAAACATAGGATCAGGAAACTAACTCTTAAAATATAGGCAGATGTGCTTTGTGAGAAACCTGTATCTTTCTTAGCCAAATAAACTTTAAAAATGAAAGTAGTATGGATCGCATAGGGTGATATGGAGAATTGACTTAATGTTTAGGGTATTATTATATAAGACTGTTTCCTTAACTAGAAATAAATCCATTGGAAGAAGGGCAAGATCTTTACACTGTAAACTATAAAGCATTGACTGAAGTTGAAGAAGGCAAATAAGAGAACATGTCATGTTTGTGGTTTGAAAGACTCAGTATTGTAAAGATAGCAACTGTCTTATAATTGGTATACAGATTTAGCACACTCTCAGTAAGAGTTTTTCAGCTTTTTAAAGAACTGACAAGGTAATTTATTTAATGTAGATAGAAAAATAAAGCCAAGAATAATCAAGACAGTTTCCAAGAACAAATCTAAAATTTAATAAATTTGCTAGATATCAAACTTATTAAAACTACAGTAACTAAAATTGTGGTATTGGCACAAGGGTAGAGAAAATAGATTCGTGAAATTAAGGACCCAGAAATAGACCTGCTTGTTTGGTTACCTGATTTGTGGCCATGGTGCCATTCTAGTGTGTTTGGGAAGGATGGTCTTTTCAATAAGTTGAACTGGAGCAATTTAGTACCCAGACAGGGAGAGATTAACTTTGACTTCTCTTTTATATTACACACACAAATAAAACTTCATTGTCAAAGCGCTCAAATAACTTGCTTGTAGTTGTCAAGGGATCTTCCCTGGTGGCTCAAATTGTAGGCTCTGCCTACAATGCGGGAGACCTGGATTCAATCCCTGGGTTGGGAAGATCTCCTGGAGAAGGAAATGGCAACCCACTCCAGTATTCTTGCCTGGAAAATCCCATGGATGGAGGAACCTGGTTAGGCTACAGTCCATGAGGTCGCAAAGAGTAGTTGTCAAGTTAGTAAGGAAAAAAAATTTTGAGCCCAGGTCTATCTGGTTTATTCCAAGATATGACACTGCTCCTTGAAGAATGCTTTTATTTCTGTCTACTACTTCTCTGACTAAATAAAGGATCTTTTCCTATTCCCTGAGTTTAGAATTTTTATGAACCTCTTATAAAATTGTGGTAAAATATAACTTAGCCTATTAAGAGTTGGTGGTGAAAGTGACTTTGAATGTCAGTATATTGGCATTTTTTACTTGCTTGCAATTGACTTTTAATCTCAATTAACTACTTTTTACTTCAAGGATCTCTTAATATATTTTATTACTAATTTTAAATTTAAACTGATCAGATGCTATTTTAATTAATAGAATAGTAATAAGTTTAATTATTATACTGAAACTAATACCTATTTTATGTTTCTCTTTTACGTGTAGTTTTGTTTTGTTTTGTTTCTGGCTACCATTTAAGAATTCTGAGGTCTGATCAAAATTTTTACCTAATTTATTTTACTTAATTCACTTAATAAATTTATTCAACCAGTGTCAAATACCTACATGGAATACTGTACTTGAGTTTAGAGACACTGGTGAAGAAAACAATCTGCCCACCATCATCAAATTTGACTTTTTTGTGTGGTAAATACAGACAAGTAAACCAGTGATTGCAGTATAATGATTGTAATGCTGTTGACTTACTTACTTTATTTAACATAGTGATTCTCTCCCTTAGAATTATTATCTTTCCTTTATGGGTTTTTTTGTACCAAGTTAACCAAAGACTAGATTATATAGAGTTGTTTGGGATTTTTTCTTCTCTCCAATAAGTTAGAAATAAGAAAGCTGAGACCATGCTCCACAGCTTTGAAGAGTACAGTTGACCCTTGAAAAAAACAGGTTTGAGCTGCCCAGGTCCGCTTATACATGGATTGTTTCTGTTCAAATCCTAAAAGATGATGTTGTGAAAGTGCTGCACTCGGTATGCCAGCAAATTTGGAAAACTCAGCAGTAGCCACAAAACTGGAAAAGGTCAGTTTCCATTCCAATCCCCAAAAGAGGCAATGCCAAAGAATGCTCGCACTACCACACAATTGCACTCATCTCACACACTAGCAAAGTAATGCACAGAATTCTCCAAGCCAGGGTTCAGCAGTACATGAACGGTGAACTTCCAGATGTTCAAGCTGGATTTAGAAAAGGCAGAGAAACCAGAGATCAAATTGTCAATATCCATTGCATCATCGAAAAAGCAAGAGAGTTCCAGAAAAAATATACTTCTCCTTTATTGACTGCACCAAAGCCTTTGACTGTATGGATCACAATAAACTGTGGAAAATTCTTCAAGCAATGGGAAAACCAGACTACCTTACCTGCCTCCAGAGGTCTCTGTATGCAGTTCAAGAAGCAACAGTTAGAACCAGACATGGAACAACGGAATGGTTCCAGATTGGGAAAGGAATGTGACAAGGCTGTATTTTGTCACCCTGGGCCTAGAAGAAGCACAAGCTGGAATCAAGATTACCGGGAGCAATATCAATATCCTCAGATATGCAGATGACACCACCCTTATGGTAGAAAGTGAAGAGTAACTAAAGAGCTTCTTGATGAAACTGAAAGAGGAGAGTGAAAAAGCTGGCTGAAAACTCAATGTTTAGAAAACTAAGATCATGGCATCTGGCCCCATCACTTGATACAAATAAATAGGTGGGGAAAAAGTTGAAGCAGTGACAGATTTTATTTTCTTGGGCTCCAAAATCACTGCAAATAGTGACTGCAGCCATGAAATTAAGGGACTCTTGCTCCTTGGAAGAAAAGCTATGACAGACCTATACAGTGTATTAAAAAGAAGAGACATCACTGGGCTGACAAAGGTTTGTTGTCAAAGCTATAGTTTTTCCAGTAATCGTGTACAGATGCAAGAGTTGGACTATAAATAAGGTTGAGCACCAAAGAGATGCCTTTGAGGTGTGGTGCTGCAAAGGACTCTTTGAGAGTCCCTTGGACAGCAAGGAAGTCAAACCAGTCAATCCTAAAGGAAATCAGCCTGGAATATTCATTGGAAGGACTGAAGCTGAAGCTCCAATACTTTGGCCACCTGATGGAGAAAGCCAGCTCATTGGAAAAGACCCTGATGCTGTGAAAGATTGAGGGCAAGAGGAGAAACGGGTGACAGGGGATGAGATGCTTGGATGGCATCACTGACTCAATGGACATGAGTTTGAGCCAACCCAGGGAGATAGTGAAGGACAGGGTAGCCTAGCATGCTACAGTCCATGGAGTCCCAAAGAGTCAGACACAACTTAGCGACCAAACAGCAAAAAATATACTTGTGTACATGTATCTGTCACCTCTTTATGTTACTGTTAAGGCTTCTGGTCAACAGCAGTATGACTATTAGTAATTAAGTTTGAGGAAAGTCAGAATTTATACATACGTTTTTGGTGGGTCAATGCTTCCAGCCTCTGTGTTTGTCAAGGGTCAGCTGTATTCTGATCTCAACAAAATGAATAATTTAATTTGAGTGGCTTTGTTTCTTTCTGTTTTATAGATAAATTTATTTTTGAATACTAGCTACTTTCATGTTTAAAAAATTTTTTTTAACATCCTACATTTCTACATTAAAGCATTATTTAACTGTACTGTATTGTCTGAGGAGTGTTTCAAGATCATACTCTGTAGAATACTGCACTTCAAAAAGTTTTATGACAGTTGTGAGTTCTTATTTTTGCATGTGTGTGTTTTGTTGGGGTAGGGGTAGGTTTTAAGAGTGTCCTCCATGTTCAGTAATCACAGAGATAATTTAGTTTTCACTAAAGATGTAAGATTCAGGCAGTCTTGAAATCATACAGGGCTTTTTGATGAAATAATGGATATTGGCAAGTTGAGTAGAGATAGGAATGAGATACAATACTAGTATGAACTGCATAGTTAAAAACAGGCCCTTTGACTAATGAAGATAGATGCTAAAAGGTAATTACTTAGATGCTTTTAGAAAAAAATTAAAGGTAGTAGAAGTGGAAGCAGCAGATATTTATTTTGGTTTATAGTTGTTCCTTATATTGTTTGCATACTTATTGTCATAAAATGTATAAATTTAAGGTAGCACATTTGACAGTTAGGCATTTTGCCTGTTATGTTAGTCAGTCTGTTAAGATGATGTGGAAGATTATATTTCAACTAGAATTATATTGGTTTTAAATTCATTGAAGCCTTGATTTTTTTTCCCCAGTAAAAATTCTGTATATGGTAAATACATAGTTAAAATTTTATAGGTAAAAAATTTGCATGGTTTATTTCCCCATGTAACCTCAAACATATCCCAGATTTATGAATGGTATATGGCATTAAACATTCTTCATGAGGCAGAATATTACTGAAAGCTTTAAGTGATTTATTCAGATATAATAGTTTATTTATAGTTTGTAGCAGAATTAATATTTATATATAAGTATAAATATTATAATAGTTTCTAGCAGAATATAACTGAAAGCTTTAAGTGAACTACTCAAATGTAGTTTTAAAAAACTCAGTCTAATTATTAGCTGTGCATCCTTGAATAAGGATTTAGCTTCTCTAAGCCTATTGTTTCACAAGTAAAATGGAGACAATATGTTTGTCTTGGAGAGTTGTTAGGATAACATATATTTTTGTTCTGAGGCTGCAAACTACTGCAACTAAGTTGCTTAAAATGGCTGCGCTTTGCTGGAGCAGCCGTGAAGAGATACCCCACGTGAAGGTAAGAGAAACTCCAGCAAGACGGTAGCTGTTAGAGGCATCAGAGGGCAGACGGACTGAAACCATAATCACAGAAAATTAGTTGATCTAATCACACGGACCACAGCCTTGTCTATCTAACTCAGTGAAACTAAGCCATGCTGTGTGGGGCCACCCAAGACAAACAGGTCATGGTGGAGAGGTCTAACAGAATGTGGTCCACTGGGGAAGGGAATGGCAAACCACTTCAGTATTCTTGCCTTGAGAACCCCATGAACAGTATGAAAAGGCAGAATGATAGGATACTGAAAGGGGAGCTCCCCAGATCAGTAGGTGCCCAATATGCTACAGGAGATCAGTGGAGAAATAACTCCAGAAAGAATAAAGGGATGGAGCCAAAGCAAAATCAGTACCCAGTGGTGCATGGCACTGGTGATAGAAGCAAGGTCTGATGCTGTAAAGAGCAATATTGCATAGGAACCTGGAATGTCAGGTCCATGAATCAAGGCAAATTGGAAGTGGTCAAACAGGAGATGGCAAGAGTGAACGTCAACATTCTAGGAATCAGCAAACTAAAATGGACTGCAATGGGTGAATTTAACTCAGATTACATATCTACTACTGTAGGCAGGAATCCCTTAGAAGAAATGGAGTAGCCATCATGGTCAACAGAAGAGTCTGAAATGCAGCACTTGAATGCAATCTCAAAAACGACAGACCAAGGCAAACCATTCAGTATCACAGTGATCCAAGTCTGTACCCCAACCAGTAACGCTGAAGAAGCTGAAGTTGAATGGTTCTATGAAGACCTACAAGACATTCTAGAACTAACACCCAAAAAAGATGTCCTTTTCATTATAGGGGACTGGAATGCAAAAATAGGAAGTCAAGAAACACCTGGGGTAACAGGCAAATTTGGCCTTGGAATGTGGAATGAAGCAGGGCAAAGACTAATAGAGTTTTGCCAAGAGACCACACTGGTCATAGCAAACACCCTCTTCCAACAACACAAGAGAAGACTCTACACATGGACATCACCAGATGGTCAACACCAAAATCAGATTGATTATATTCTTTGCAGCCAAAGATGGAGAAGCTCTATATAGTCAGCAAAAACAAGACCGGGAGCTGACTGTGGCTCAGATCATGAACTCCATATTGCCAAATTCAGACTTAAATTGAAGAAAGTAGGGAAAACCACTAGACCATTCAGGTAAGACCTAAATCAAATTCCTAATGATTATACAGTGGAAGTGAGAAATAGATTTAAGGGACTAGATCTGATAGATAGAGTGCCTGATGAACTATGGAATGAGGTTCATGACATTGTACAGGAGACAGGGATCAAGACCATCCCCATGGAAAAGAAATGCAAAAAAGCAAAATGGTTGCCTGAGGAGGCCTTACAAATAGCTGTGAAAAGAAAAGAAGCGAAAAGCAAAGGAGAAAAGGAAAGATACAAGCATCTGAATGCAGAGTTCTAAAGAATAGCAAGGAGAGATAAGAAAGCCTTCCTCAGTGATCAATACGAAGAAATAGAGGAAAACAACAGAATGGGAAAGACTAGAGATCTTTTCAAGAAAATCAGAGATACCAAGGGAACATTTCATGCAAAGATGGGCTTGATAAAGGACAGAAATGGTATGGACCTAACAGAAGCAGAAGATATTAAGAAGAGGTGGCAAGAATATACAGAAGAACTGTACAAAAAAGATCTTCATGACCCAGATAATCTCTATGGTGTGATCACTCACCTAGAGCCAGACATCCTGGAGTGTGAAGTCAAGTGGGCCTTGGAAAACATCACTACGAACAAAGCTAGTGGCGGTGATGGAATTCCAGTGGAGCTGTTTCAAATCCTGAAAGATGATGCTGTGAAAGTGCTGCACTCAATATGCCAGCAAATTTGGAAAACTCAGCAGTGGCCACAGGACTGGAAAAGGTCAGTTTTTGCTGCACTCAATATGCCAGCAAATTTGGAAAACTCAGCAGTGGCCACAGGACTGGAAAAGGTCAGTTTTCATTCCAGTCCCAAAGAAAGGCAATGCCAAAGAATGTTCAAACTACCGCACAATTGTACTCATCTCACACACTAGTAAAGTAATACTCAAAATTCTCCAAGCCAGGCTTCAGCAGTATGTGAACCATGAACTTCCAGATGTTCAAGCTGGTTTTAGAAAAGGCAGAAGAACCAGAGATCAAATTGCCAACATGCGCTGGATCATGGAAAAAGCAAGAGAGTTCCAGAAAACCATCTATTTCTGCTTTATTGACTGTGCCAAAGCCTTTGACTGTGTGGATGAGAATAAACTGTGGAAAAATCTGAAAGAGATGGGAATACCAGACCACCTGACCTGCCTATTGAGAAACCTATATGCAGGTGAGGAAGCAACAGTTAGAACTGGACATGGATCAACAGACTGGTTCCAAATAGGAAAAGGAGTACGTCAAGGCCGTATATTGTCACCCTGCTTATTTAACTTACATGCAGAGTACATCATGAGAAATGCTGGTCTGGAAGAAGCACAGGCTGGAATCAAGATTACTGGGAGAAATATCAATAACCTCAGATATGCAGATGACACCACCCTTATGACAGAAAATGAAAAGGAACTAAAAAGCCTCTTGATGAAAGTGAAAGTGGAGAGTGAAAAAGTCGGCTTAAAGCTCAACATTCAGAAAACAAAGATCATGGCATCTGGTCTCATCACTTTATGAGAAATAGAAGGGGAAACAGTTTCAGACTTTTAGTTATTTTATTATTATTTTTTTTTGCTCCAGAATCACTGCAGATGGTGACTGCAGCCATGAAATTAAAAGACACTCCTTGAAAGGAAAGTTATGACCAATCTAGACAGCATATTCAAAAGCAGAGGCATTACTTTGCCAACAAAGGTCTGTCTAGTCAAGGCCATGGTTTTTCCTGTGGTCATGTATGGATGTGAGAGTTGGACTATAAAGAAAGCTGAGCACTGAAGAATTGATGCTTTTGAACTGTGGTGTTGGAGAAGACTCTTGAGAGTCCCTTGGACTGCAAGGAGATCCAACTAGTCCATCCTAAAGGAGATCAGTCCTGGGTGTTCTTTGGAAGGAATGATGCTAAAGCTGAAACTCCAGTACTCTGGCCACCTGATACGAAGAGTTGACTCATTGGAAAAGACTGATGCTGGGAGGGATTGGGGGCAGGAAAAGAAGGGGATGACACAGGATGAGATGGCTGGATGGCATCACCAACTCGATGGATGTGAGTTTGGGTGAACTCTGGGAGTTGGTGATGGACAGGGAGGTCTGGCGTGCTGCAATTCATGGGGTTGCAAAGAGTCGGACACGACTGTGCAGCTGGACTGAACTGAACTGAAGTTGCTTAAAACAAAAGAGGACAAGCTGTGGCAAATGGAGTTCAATATGATTTAGCATTTTATATACAGTCTACTTTCTCAGTGTCCAGTTAAGAATGCTCAACAAGAGTTTACTACTTCTCTAAAAGAGTTATTGTGTACAGGACAATGATAAGTCTATATTAATGTGCAAATCCAGGTTGAATGGGGCTCACAAATAGCTGCCTTTTTGTGTCTCAACAAAATAATACTCCATGTCTTGGATCCTTACGATCTAGTGTGTAATATCAGCTCTGAATATGAAATCATTAAATGGGCTTTCTAAAGTAGGTGAAAAAGCTGATTATATTGAACATAGAAAACCTGTCTAAGACAGTATGCCAGAACACAGGATAAAGGTCTAACTGATGTGTATTATTAGAAATGTGTAGCCAGTATTCTGAAGTGATTTATGTGCATATTGAGAAGCTCTGCTCTGAAATCTTTTTCCTGCTGAAGGCTAGTAAAGTATTAAGTGGATAAGCTGTGGGTTAGAAGTAATTAAAAGTAATACCTTAAAGTGAAATAGACATCCTCATTGTAGAGTTTTTCCAGCTATGCATTCTTTATTGTTTACCTATTCCAACTAACTAGTCATCTTTCATTATCATCTTATCCTTCTTGAGCTTTCCAGAGCCTTACCTTCTGAAACAGACCCTGCCTAGTAAGCCTATATGTAGCTGTACCCTTTTCAGGGCCCCGAATCTTGTAGTTGGATTAGCTTTTTCTTTTTCTTTTTCTTTTTTTTTCCAAAATTAATAGTTGACAGCCTGAATCCAAGATGAAACCTTAATTTATCTTGATTCTAATCCATTAGCCTCCAAACTTCTATCAGAATAATCAAGTAGACCTTTTTTCTTTTTTGAAATAAAAACTATCTACTGAGAAAGATTTGAGAATCTTATGTTTTTTAAAAAACAGAAAAAATATTAGGTTGAGGAGCTGCCTTTTCAGATCCTAGGGAGGTAGAAAATGAGATGTATTTTGTTATAGTTTCAGTTGTGTATTTCCCCTGTATTTTTCTCAGTATCTTAAGATCTTTTTGATGTCTGATACTTAATAGGGAAGGATTTTAAAACAGTGGACTTCTCAAGGAAATTAATGAAAACTTATCATATTACTTCTGCTGGTATAGTTATTAGGTGTTTGTCTTCATTCAGTTGTCATGAATGAGCTTGATAGATACCTGTGTAAATAGCATATAAGGGGCAGCATACAGCTGTGTGATAACCTCTGGCCTAAGCGTCTTGGCTGACTAGCTGCATGTCACATCACTTTTGGACCATAGTGACTTTATCTGTGAAATTAATAGCACAGCTCTCCATGCCCTGTATGTCTTATTAAGCTAGTGATTAAGGAGTCATAAATGTTAGGGGTGAGGTCAGTGATAAATTGAAGGGAGTGTTATCCCTTTAACACATTTGGTGGAGAACACATCTGCTTTTAGATGACCAGTAGCAATAGTATGGTGGGCTTTCCCAAATGATTCAGTGGTAAAGAATCCACCTACCCAGCAGGAGACTTTTGAGTTCAGTCCCTAGGTCGGGAAGATCCCCTGGAGAAGGAAATGGCAACCCATTCCAGTATGCTTGTCTGGGAAATCCCATGGACAGAGGAGCCTGGCAGGCTACAGTCCATCATGGTGCAAAAGAACTGGACATGACTTAGTAACCAAACAGGAGCAGCAGCAATGGTGTGAATATAAATGACCAGTTTGTTTGCTTTTAATAGTTTTGAAATGATTTCAGACTTAAAGTCATTAACAGTTTTTTAAAAAATCTAGTTTATCCCAAGTTTTCCAAATATTAAGTGAATATGCTTTATTGTTCTTTCCCTCTGCTCTATCCCCCTCTGTATTAGGTGTCCCTTCACACCCATTTTTTTTCCTGATATTTTGAAAAGGAAGTTGCAGACACAATATCCCTTACTCATAAACATATCAGTGTATGTGTGTGTGTCCTGAAAATTTAATCTTGAACTGTTTCTCAGCCTTTTATGACCTCAACATTTTTTAAAGGTATAGGTCAATATTGTAAAATGTCCCTAAATTTAATATTATGTTTTTGATGATATGCTTTCAGTGTTTAACTCGCCCCTGGCCCATCTTTTTTTTACTTTTATTTTTATTTTTTGGTTGCATGGTTTATGGGATCTTAGTTCCCTGATCAGGGATTGAACCCTGACCCTTGGCTGTGAAAAGTGTGTAATCCTAACCACTGGATCAGCAGGGAATTCCCTAAAAGCAACCACATTTTAAATGTTTAAGACATATTTTAAATTGAGTTTAAATGCTTATATTTAATTACTTTGTAAGGAATCAAAGGCATCTTGACCCTTTGTGAAATTAATTTTTCAACTTTATATATGAAAATGCTAATTATAATTAGTCTTCTAGAACTGAAATTCCAAGATTTTTAAATCTCAGAGCAGTTTGGCATTATTAGACATTTTAATGTGTCAAAGAGTACATCAGGAGTTTGATGTATTAGGAGCTGATAGATTATAATCAAGAAATATATAGACACGGGAGAAATTTGTGTTGTATATTGATTGGACTACTTGGAAGGTACTAAATAAAATTATCATTTTCTGGGATAAGTATGTATTTTGAATTTGCTATTGAAATCTTTAGTTCATTAAAAATAAAGAGGTAGGATTAGGCCTTATGTTTCAGATAATGATAAGCAGTGGTACAGACATAGTAATGAGTAAGAAGGAGAGAATTGAACATTAGGGTACTGTTAGGAAATTTATGTGAAAAATAGGTCTGGAATACAGGTTTGAAAAGTAAGCTGAAGAATGTAGAGCAGGTACTGTAGCAGGATGCTGTAGGATTTTAGGATAAAATGACATCATCACTGTAGTCTTTGAATGGGAAGACATAATCATTGTTTATAAAAACAAATTGGAATGATAAGCAGAGTACCGTTTCCCCATGAAAAGGTTAAAGAATTGTTAGAGACTCAAATGGGCTAGTGATCAGTTATTGCTGTGAACAACTGATAGTACTATAAACAGATTAAAATAGGAAACTAGAAGGATTAATAGTAGTGAAAAGATCGTGACAGTATTAACACTGAATTCTTTTTAGAGTTTTTATATATGAGCACAAATTTATGGTAGAACTGGAATGAACCTGAGAATTTGATGTTAATGACTTTGGTGTATAAAATTACACACTTCTAAGGTATTGCAGAACTAGACCATAGGCAGTTGATACTACATTAAATATTTACAAATATGTGTGTACTCACCGTGCATCAGATGCTGTTTTAGGCACTAGGTATCTAGCGTGTAGGTGAATATAGCCCTGTGGCATTTAAAAATAGGGCCAAGGATTCAAATAAATAATGAATGTGTATAATATCCTGGATGATGGGAAATTTAATGAAGAAAAATAAAGCTGGAATAGTGGGAATTGAAAGTTAGAGAGCAATTTTCTAACCCACTTCACTCTCCAGGATTATAACTCTTTTACTGCTCCTTATCCCTGTAAATCTTTTTGGCCTTCAATGCCTCTCTATAACTTTGCACTGACAGTGTGTCCTTGGCACCATCTGTACTCTGGCCTGGATTGTACATACAACAGTACTCTAAATAGAAGTAAATTGCAGTAGTATAAAGCTGACAGTGGATTTTGTTCATCTGAACTACTAAGTATGCATTTTCCAATTTTCTATACATTTTTCTTTTTTAAAAGGACACTGTCAAGTACTTTTAAGTGTTTATTTGTCATAAGAACAGTTACCTGCTTCTATTACTTATTTTTGTTTTTATCAACTGCCCTTTAGTATTCTTTGGAATGGGATATAAAGAGGTTTTTTTATTCATTTGTTTTAAATGACCGACGTTAAAACTCTAGAAATAATAAATATGTTTACTGCTCCTATTTTTCGTCTGTAAAACAGTAGTGTTTTATGGAGAGTGTTTAAAAATTTTAATAATTAGCTTGTGATTTAGCTTTATTATGTTGTGGGTTTTTTAAGTTTGAAGTTTAATTAGGTTAACTGAGAAATCATTTTTCTTTACATACAAGTGTATATGACTTAATGAATTTTTATATATTCCAAAAAAGTAGATTTAGTTGTTGGTATTCCATTAACATTGTGGATAAATTTCAATCAGCCTTTATTTTTAGTGACTTGAAATCTAAGTGGCTATAGCTGTTTGTAACTTGTTTGTTAATATAACTGAAAATTTTGTTAGTGGTTTCAATATTCTGGTATTGATACTACTATGTATAACATTAGTTGTTGTAATTATGTTTTAAATTAAGCTTCTAAAAACAAATACAGGTTTTGTGTATGATGTTAGATGTTTTTAAACTAAACTTCCAAGAACAAATACAGGGTTGGGTTTTTTTTTTTTCATGTTTTCTAGTTTCTTTTTTCCCCCATATATTATAGCCACACACATAAGTAAATGTGTGAGAGTTCCTGTTCAACTTTAATTTTATGTTATACCATATAGGAATTAGTAGGATGAATATTTTTTATTGACTGCCTTTTTAGTTTAAGTGACTTACTTGAGGAGTGACTTTGTAGAAAATATCTGCTGACCATAGTTGCTTTGTTGTAGGAGGACTGACAAATGGTAGTGGTCGATATATCTCTGCAGCACCTGGAGCAGAAGCAAAATACCGAAGTGCTTCAGGCACTTCCAGTCTATTTAGCTCCAGCAGCCAGCTCTTTCCTCCTTCTCGGCTTCGGTATAATAGGTCTGATATTATGCCTTCTGGCCGAAGTAGATTATTAGAAGATTTCAGAAACAACCGCTTCCCAAACCTTCAACTTAGAGACTTGATTGGACACATAGTTGAGTTTTCTCAAGACCAGCATGGTTCTAGGTAGGTGATTATGATTTATGGTACTTTCCACTGCATTTTTGCTTTGAAAGAGCCAAGATTTTTCTTGACCAGGATTATTTAACCTGTATAAAAATTGGAATTGTTTAAAAAATAAATATCCAATATGGATTTTTCTTTCATATGAGGATAAACTATAAAAATACAGATATTTATTTTTTATGGTTCTTGAGTTTTCTATAATAAAAAATAGTAATGCTCTTTTGTTGGATTATTTTTATTATATTGGCTAAATACATTTAACTTCTTTAAACTTCCTTTTGAAAATAGTGCTCTGAATTACATTTATGGACTTGTGTCCCTGATGTGTATACTTGTCTAAAAAAATGTTTAAAACAAAGTTAAATGCTTTGTGTTCCTTTACATTAAACAGGATTTGTATGTACTATAATATTTGAAGTACATGCAAATTAGTGTTCTCAAGATAATACACAGAAACGAAAATAGTATTCAAATTCTAACACATTTGCTAAATTTGAGATATCTCAGTAATAATATAATTATTAATAATGAATAACCAGTAATATCATTTTAGTCTTTTTATTGATTACAGTACAACCAGAACTAACCCATGCATTAAACATCCATATATCCAGATTTTTGCCAGTCTGACTAAAAGTTTTAAATTAAGGTGTTAACAAAGATATGGTTCATAACTTTTGTTCTCTATTTTAAATGTATAGGATGTATTAATACTGTTTCTGGAAATGACTTTATGTGGATATATGTTGGGGTGTGTTATATTCAAATCAGACACGGATTTTGCAGGAGTTTATTATTAATATACTGTCATGACATTAAAATGTTTCTCACATAGATTCATACAGCAAAAGCTAGAGAGAGCTACTCCAGCTGAGCGACAGATGGTTTTTAATGAAATTCTACAAGCAGCCTATCAATTAATGACAGATGTTTTTGGCAACTATGTCATACAGAAATTTTTTGAGGTAAGCATGCATTCATGTTTGTTCATGGTGAATGCTTAGAAAAGCTCTGAAAGTTTATTCTTCATATAAAGTTTATTTTCATATAAAAATATATACTTGGGAGAAAATATGTACAGATTCTATATCCAGAATGCATGAAACTCAACAACAAAAAGATGGCTCAGTTTTAAAAAGGGACAAAGGACTTGAACCCACATTTCTCCAAGAAAGATACTCAAATATGCACATGAAAAAAAGCTCAACACCCTTAGTCATTCAGTTCAGTTCAGTCGCTCAGTCGTGTCCGACTCTTTGCAACCCCATGAATCGCAGCACACCAGGCCTCCCTGTCCATTACCAACTCCCAGAGTTCACTCAGACTCATGTCCATCGAGTCCGTGATGCCATCCAGCCATCTCATCCTCTGTCATCCCCTTCTCCTCCTGCCCCCAATCCCTCCCAGCATCAGAGTCTTTTCCAATGAGTCAACTCTTCGCATGAGGTGGCCAAAGTACTGGAGTTTCAGCTTTAGCATCATTCCTTCCAAAGAAATCCCAGGGCTGATCGCCTTCAGAATGGACCGGTTGGATCTCCTTGCAGTCCAAGGGACTCTCAAGAGTCTTCTCCAACACCACAGTTCAGAAGCATCAATTCTTCGATGCTCAGCCTTCTTCACAGTCCAACTCTCACATCCATACATGACCACAGGAAAAACCATAGCCTTGACTAGACGGACCTTAGTCGGCAAAGTAATGTCTCTGCTTTTGAATATACTCTCTAGGTTGGTCATAACTTTTCTTCCAAGGAGTAAGCGTCTTTTAATTTCATGGCTGCAGTCACCATCTGCAGTGATTTTGATGTCTACTAGGATGGCTGTATTTTAAAATATAGAGAACAATAAATGTTGGTGAAGATGAAGAGAAATTAGAACTCTCATACATTGTTGATGGGAATGTAAAATGGTGCAGCCACTCTGCAAGACAGTTTGGCAGTTCCTTAAGAAACTAAACGTAAAATTATGATATAGCCCAGCAATTCCATTCTAGATATATACCCAAAAGTATTGAAAACAAGCACTTAAGTGAACTAGTATTCATTTCAGCATTATTTACGGTAGCCTAAACATGGAAACAGTCAAAAATGCCTGACAGATGAATGTATAAACAAAATGTGGTATATACACACAGTAGAATATTGTTCAACCATAAGAAGAAATGAAGCATTTCATACATGCTTACTCGTGGATGAAACTAAGTGAAATAAGCCAGGTACAGAAGGACAGACATTATAAGGTTCCATTTATGTGAAACACCTAGAATAGACAAATTCATAGAGACACAAAGTCGACCAGGGCTTACTAGTCTACTAGTAGACCAGTCGGGGAAAGAGTGGGGTTATTGTTTAATGAGTATAGTGTTTGTGTTTGAGGTAATGGAAAAGATTTGGAATCAAATTGTGATGACTATTGCACATGGTGAGAATATAGTCAATACCACTGAAGTAAAAATGTTGTATTTTATGGTTAAAATGTTACATTTTAAGTGTATGGTCTTTGTACTAAATGAGGAGTTTAATACCTAAATGCTTTCTCTGTACCTACTTGCCAAATGTAATATTTAATAGACTGAAAACAGTGAGTTATTCAAGTTAACAAAGTAATAATCTTTTTTTTTTTTTTTCTACCAGTTTGGGAGTTTGGATCAAAAATTAGCCCTAGCTACTCGTATCCGTGGTCATGTTCTACCCTTAGCATTGCAGATGTATGGCTGCCGTGTTATTCAGAAAGCATTAGAGTCTATTTCGTCCGACCAGCAGGTAATTGTAAGTTAAGACAAAATTTTTGTATTATTTTATCCAGTTTTTAGGTTTTATCTTACAGTAATCTTGGAGTGAAATGTTAACTATTTCCATAGACAGTGACTAACGTATTTTTAAAAATCTATCTTAAACAATACATTCTTAATTAAAAGTTATACAACAGATCTTTGACCTGTCTTCTATTTAGTTCTTCAGCATCTTTTCTAAATGAAAATATTTGAGTACCTACTATGTGTCAAGTACTAGGTAGTAGATGTTTCTGCTACCATTTATTCATTTGATTTTCTATAGTATAAGGGGTACATTTTACTATTTCCAGTGTTTATTTGGGTTACATTTATATTTCTGTTAATAAGAATAAATATTTTAACAACCAGTTGCATTTCTATATGTCAGTTAAAAAATGTATTTGCAGAAAATTGCCTGGTGGTACAGTGGTTAGAACTCCGTGCTTTCCCTGCGAAGGGTGCGGATTCAGTCCCTGGTTGAGGAATCAAGGTCCCAGAAGCCACGCACCACGGCCAAAAGAAAAAAAAAGTATATACAAACTTTTAAATGTTTCACTCAACAGGAAAAGTAGCCTAAGCATCCTTTTAACAAGATTTACAGTTCTTAAAGAGAAGGAGAACACATATACATTAATTAAATAGGAAATATACCATATTCTAGGATGGAAAGATCTAAGTATTTTAAGTTTAAAGAGTTAAGTAGTTTAAGTTTTAAAAGGATTAGTGCAATTCCAATTATATGTACTCATACAAATTTTTTTGTAAATGATCAAAATAAGTTAAAAAAATTTTTGATGTGAAGTAATTTTAAAGTCTTTCTTGAATTTGTTGCAATATTGTTTCTGTTTTATGTTTTGGATTTTTTTGGCCATGAGTCATGTGTGATCTTAGCTCCGCAATGAGGGATCGAACTCACTCCCTGCATTGGAAGGCAGTCTTAACCACTGGACTACCAGGGAAGTCCCCAAAATAAATGTTTTAATTATTTTAAATAGACAAGGATATTAAGGAGAGAAGGGGATGAGGAGAACTGCTAATCCACTAGATTTTTTTACATTGTGAAGTATCACTAATTAATTAATATGGTTTATTCATTAAAACAGACTTTAAAAATAAAATTCATAACCTCCCATAGATACTGTTTTGTATGTAACTGGTTTATGTATTATAGTGAAATAAAGTGAGTGAAGAAAACAATTAGTTCTTTAAAGGTATTGGTAATTAGTAAGTTTAGAAAGAGATTGACTTTGACTCTCAAGCTACACACATACAATAAATTCCAGAATTAAAAACAATAACATAAATGTATATATGTATGTAATCACAGCAGTGAACATCTGTGAGAAAATAACATTATTCCTGTTGAGGAAATCCCAAGCTTTAGAAGTCATTGAAATTGTGTCATAATGGAGAAAGATCAGTAGTTTGTATAGATACTTAGAGCTTCTCTGCTCTTAACTCTCAGACTGATAAAGATATTTTGGAAACAGTTTGAGAGCTTTCTGAGATGCTCTTCCCAGGTTATAATCTTCAAGTTTGCCTTGAATAAAATTTTTGAATTTTTTCTTTAAAAAATTATATTTTCTGTCTCTTTAATTTGAAAATATAAAGCATTGGGAGTAAACTTTAGATGAACCAGTTCATGTTTGGATTTTTTTTTTTTTTTTTTTTTGGGTCCGCTCTGCATGGTTTGCAGGATTGTAGGTCCCCAGCAAGGGATCCACTCCAGTACTCTTGCCTGGAAAATCCCATGGATGGAGGAGCCTGGTAGGCTGCAGTCCATGGGGTTGCTAAGAGTCGGGCACGACTGAGTGACTTCACATTCACTTTTCACTTTCATGCATTGGAGAAGGAAATGGCAGCCCACTCCAGTGTTCTTGTCTGGAGAATCCCAGGGACGGGGCACCCTGATGGGCTGCCATGTATGAGGTCGCACAGTCAGACACGACTGAAGTGACTTAGCAGCAGCAGCGAGGGATCAAACCGAAGCCCCCGGCAGTGAGAGTGCATAGTCCCAACCTCTGGACCGCCAGAGAATTCCCTCCTGTTTGGATTCTTTAGTACGTTTGCTTTTGTAATTTAGTCCTCTTATAACTAAACATTTGTGTAATATCTTGAGTTCAAGGATTCCTGTCAGAATACAACTGAGACTTTTTTGGGTGAGAGAAATTTTAAATATAAATACTGGAAATTCCCTGGTGGTTCAGTGTTTAGGACTCTGTGCTTCCACTGCAGGGAACAGTTCGGTGCTGGGTAGCTGAAAACTCACTTGCCATGCAGCATGTCAAAAGAAAAACAAAAATGAATACTTTTACACTAGTTGTACTCCATTTCTTCACAATCCTATTTCCTATTACATTGATTAGGTACACAGATTATTGTGTAGTTACTTAAATTTTTTCCCTAAGGATTAAGATGTGTGTTAGTGAAGTCTTAGAATTTTATGGGAAAAATAGTTAAAAGAAAATGCACTGTAAGTAAGTTTAACCTTAGTATTGAAAAGTGCAAGTGAAGTCGCTCAGTCGTGTCCAACTCTTTGCAACCCCATGAACTGTAGCCCACCAGGCTTCTCCATCCATGGAATTTTCCAGGCAAGAGTACTGGAGTAGATTGCCATTTCCTTCTCCAGTGGATCTTCCTGACCCAGGGATCAAACCCGGGTCTCCCGCATTGCAGGCAGATGCTTTACCATCTGAGCTTATTAGTCAAATATAAATTGAGAAATGTCATCTTTGCCCGTTAAATGAGCAAAGATCTAAAATCTCCTGAGAATCTGTTCCTGAAGAAGGTATAAAATGTTAAAGGAAAATATTGAATCAAGTTGTGGCTGGTCCTGTGCCCACCCATTTCGCGTGCATGCACCGCCGCTGCCCCCCCCACCCCCTCCCCCACCACCCAGAATTGCGTAGCTTGAAGGGTCTTAGTTCCCCACTAGGGAGAGTCTGGGCCCCCAGCAGCAGAAGAGTTCTAAAATCTGGACCACCAGGGAATTCCCTGAATCAAGTTCTTTATTATTATAGGATTATTAAAAAGAATAAAAGTGCTTAATAATAATTTTTCATAATTGATATATTACATGAAAACTACACAGCTCTTCAGCGCTCACTCAGCTCTTTACCCTTTTCTGTGTGCTTGATAATCTCAAATACCCATCAATAATAACTACTTGGGGGAATTCCCTGGCAGTTCAGTGGTTAGAACGCCACGCTTCCACTGCAGGGGGCACAGGTTTGTCCCTGGTTGAGGAACTAAGATCCTGAATGCTGCACAGCATGGCCAAAAAAATGATGATGATGATTTGGGGGAAGGGGTATGCTTAGTAGAGAAAAGTATAGAATTCTGACATTATATTAGTTGTCAGCTGAGAAAGATGAGTGGAAGATAGATACAGTGAAGACAGTTTAAATATACCAAATTGAGTATCACTAGGTTATATTTTAGCAAATATCATTTATATAATCCAAAATAGTTTAGTAATTCTCACCTTCAGTGGCTTCTGCTTATTAACACTTCTGGGATTTTTAAACTTTGATATATAAAAAATTGGAAACAAATTTTTGAATATACTTTTGTTCCCATCTCAGTGCTTTTACTCCTTTTATGTTGTTTGGTAAGGTAATTTAAATGTCTTCTCTTGCAGAGTGAAATGGTAAAGGAGCTCGATGGTCATGTACTCAAATGTGTGAAAGATCAAAATGGAAACCATGTTGTACAAAAGTGTATTGAATGTGTTCAGCCACAGTCACTACAGTTCATCATTGATGCTTTCAAAGGACAAGTAAGATTGACTTTTGTCTTCTACTTAGAATTTGTTAACACATTGTTTTTTATAAATCACAGGATAATACCTAGTACTTTCATACAAGGAGATAAATACCGAATGTGTGTTAATTTCTGCTTCTTTCATAGAGAGTAAAAGTGAGTCAATAGATAGCTTCATTTTTGCAGCTGGAAAATGTAGATGAGTTTAATTATATTACTCTAAGAAATAAAGATAACTGCTGTTAGCGTTATAAGCCCGACAGTGTTTTCCAAATTTCCTGGGAGAGGGGGAAGGAGAGAAGAAGACTTAAGATTGTATAATAAAAGACAGAAAAATAAATATAAATTAGTATCTAATACATAATAAACTAATAGTGTCTGATTACAGTGTGCATTACCACTACCCCACAATCCATTCTTTGTCATTATTACATGTCTTCCTTCTTCTGGTTAGATTCCTTTTGATCAAAATATCTGTTAGCTCCTAAACTGAGTACTCTGTTTCCCAGTCTTTGCCAACGTGGCAGTTGACGTATTAAATGTAAATTCCCTGTTCTTGTATGTTAAATTAACTCAACATGTTATCAAAAACGTGTATAAACCAGTCGTTCCAAAAATGCCACAGATTGGAAGTTTATTTCTTCTAATTGTTTTAAGGTATTTGTACTTTCAACTCATCCTTATGGCTGCAGAGTAATCCAGCGCATCCTGGAGCATTGCACTGCAGAGCAGACCTTACCTATCTTAGAAGAACTCCACCAACATACGGAGCAGTTGGTACAGGTATAAAATCCCTACAATTTGAAATGTTTATATACTTTTGCAAATGGTTCTGATTTTTTTTAAAGGAAGTATAATTTATTGTTAACACACTATAGAGTTAACACACAGTGAAACAAAAGCCTTTTGTATTCTCTTGATTGTACTATTGGATTTTTAGAAAAATAATGCATATCTTTTTTAAGAATTACTGTTATTCCTGAATGACTTTAAGGAAATCAATTTTTAAATGTCTGCACTCAGGATCAGTATGGCAATTACGTTATTCAGCATGTACTGGAGCATGGTCGACCTGAAGACAAGAGCAAAATTGTTTCTGAAATCCGAGGAAAGGTCTTAGCCTTGAGTCAACACAAATTTGCCAGGTATTGCATTATTTTCTCTTTCCAAGGGAAAAAGGTCTTTTAACACTCTGGCTTTTTAAGCACAGAAATGCATATAGACTGTAACATTGGAATATAATCTCTCTCTAATTGTTTTTAGTAGAGGCAAAAGGTACATCTAGAGTGTTGCTTTTTGTTAAAGAATCTACGTGACAAATTGGTTTGCCCACATATATTCCATTTTTGAAATCTGTGTTTGGAAAACTATTTCTTCCCAAGATGTGTGGATAATTGCACATTTAATTTATTTAGTTCATGCTCATGAAAGCCTCAGACCTTATTAATGACCTAGTTTCACCCCCACCCCCCACCCCCCCTCCTTGAATTATGGGTCTTTGGTTTGTTTTTTGTTTGGCCATACCACATGGCCTGTGGGTTCTTAGTTCCCCAACTAGGGATCAAGCTCATGCCCCCTGCATTGGAAATTCAGGGTCTTAACCACTGGACTGCCAGGGAAGTCCCAATAGTTTAATTATTATTTAGTTATAATTTTAAGAGGCCTGCCATTAAACTTGGGGATGTCCCATATGGATTCTTCCATGATATTAATTTCTGTTTTATAAGTAACTGGAGAATTACAAGAGAATCCTATTTTGACTCTTCTGCCTTCCAGTGCACTGAACAACTTTCAAAAGCTAGAGAAAGTTTTCTGTAAAAAAATGACAAAATAATTTTCTGTTTATGTACTTTAATTTTTTAGCAATGTAGTAGAAAAGTGTGTTACTCATGCCTCCCGTGCTGAGAGAGCTTTACTGATTGACGAAGTTTGCTGCCAGAATGATGGTCCTCACAGTGCCTTATACACCATGATGAAGGACCAGTATGCCAATTATGTCGTTCAGAAGATGATTGATATGGCTGAGCCTGCTCAGAGAAAGATAATCATGCACAAGGTAATACTATCTGTAGCACTTAAAATAGATGATTCAGTTTGTTCAGGCTACTCTTTTAACTTCTTCAGAATGTCTGAACTACAGAAAAAGTTCAAAATCAGTGGAAAACTTTTGGCAGATGTAGGTATGCTGTACCCTTTTGTTAAGTTCTTAAGGTAATCAGCTCAATAAAATCACGTTCATTTCTCATATTTACCTACCATTTACCTAATCAGTTAAGCTGGTTTCTCTCTATCCTTTTTCTACAGTCTAATGATTCTGAAATCATTACTTTCCACAGGAAAACTTACTGTTAAAATGAACACGTGGTATTTTTGCCTTCTTGATTTTGTTTTTAGACATCCCTGGTGGCCCAGACGGTAAAGCGTCTGCCTGTAATGCAGGACACCCGGGTTCGATCCCTGGGTCGGGAAGATCCTCTGGAGAAGGAAATGGCAACCCACTCCAGTACTCTTGCCTGGAAAATCCCATGGACAGAGGATCCTGGCAAGCTACAGTCCATGGGATTGCAATGAGTCAGACACGACTGAGCGACTTCACTTTCACTTTCACTCATTTTAAGAATATATACCTGTAACACTTTTTTCAGTCTTATTTTTAACTGCATTTATTTACCAATTTCATATTTAGGGTATTTCAATTACTTGTTTTTTAGTAACTATTCTTGGCAGTGTTTTATATCAACATCTTTGTATAATTAGATGTTTTTGTAAGGTATGTTACAAGTTTGCTTATCTGTCTGATATTTACCTGTTTATCATTATCTCATCAATGCCAGTTATTGCTTATAAAATCTTTTCCAGTCTGGATGGAAAGATTATGATATGATTCTTCTCATAGGTGTTTTTAAAACCATTAGGGAGATATTGAATATCTTAAATGTATTAGCTCTCACACATCTTGCTTATTCATGTCTTTTGCTCCATTTTGTATTGAATTTTTGTCTAGTTGCTTAGAGTTACAGAATTCTGCCCTCATAAACTTTGTAAGAATATACTACCTCATTAGTGATACTTCTCTGCTATATTTGGAGTTTCTCTGTTATTTGCATGCATAATAGTTTATGGGAATAGGGGCTTGTTTTATTCATTAGACAATTTTGAAAGTAGAAGTTTGGAGAGACTGAGAGGAACAGAACTGCTTTTGCAAACAACTTTAATTGGATTTGAATTTTAAAATTTCAGTTATTTCTTCCAAATCACCCAGATTTGGGGGCAGTTTTTTTAGGAATCAGAAACTCAAATAACTTAGATTTCCTAAGCAGATTATTTATTTTTCAGATTCGACCTCACATTACTACTTTGCGCAAATATACATATGGGAAGCATATACTGGCCAAGTTGGAAAAATATTATTTGAAAAATAGCCCAGATCTAGGGCCTATTGGAGGACCACCAAATGGAATGCTGTAAAGGAAACAAAGAAGATAATGTAACCATGTGAGAGGAACGTTTCTTTTGTGAATTATCAAAACACAACTCAACTATGAATCTTCAAATTTTTTTTAAAGCAAAACTATTTATTGACTTTATTCATCCATTTGTAAATTTTTTAAGGTTCTTGTGTATATTTGGGGGTGGGGGGGTGAATAAATTATATTCAGCCCTGAGTGGAGACCTATCAGATTGAATTGCTGGCAAAGCACAGAATGCCTGTATATGATGTAACTGTATCAAAAAATGCTGTCACATATTTTGTAAATTTTTACCTTGTAAAGTCACAAAAATAGTTTTTAAAGGAAAAAGTACAGTATTCTTTTAATAAACTGGCTTGCAGTCTGGTAGGTCTACGGACCCCATAGCACAACAGGTTTATAGAGATGTATATAGAAATATAGTCCTTATTTTTTTTTTGTCCTTTGTGTGAAGCCTTTTATAACAGATTAACAATCAACTGCATAAATATTATTAATATTTTAAAAAGAAAGTTAAGTTGTATTTTGGTAATTCACAAACTATCATGCAAATAAAAACTCAATTAAGATAAGAATTAAGTGATTTGAAAGGAAAAGAACTTGTAGTATTTACAGTGGATGTGGTTTTAATCCAAATACTGCCCTAAAATGTTTCTGGCAATGTACAGAAGTATTGTATATACTTACATATGTAATTGTTATAAGAGGTAGAAAAAACAGAATCATGGTGACACTTCGATCAAGTTAAGTATGCTGAACAAAAAGTTAAGTTCCATTTTAACTTTTCAGTTTGGTTTGCGATGAGAAAGAGTGGAAATTTGTATATTGTTTTGCTTATAGAACTACAAGGACATGTTGAGAAAGTGTTGAGCTTTATTTTGCTTTTTCATAGTAGATTCAGAAAGTAGGAACCTGATAGAGGTGAAAAGGGGCCACTGAAAAGTGAATTTGATAGCTCAACATTTAAGCATGATTACATATTCAGATAGCTTTTTTTGCTTCCTATAAATATATGCATTGTGTGTGTAGTAATAGATGTAAGTTTACACTTTGAAAGCAAATCTTGTTTCAGTGTTTATTATAAAAGCCTTGCTAATTTGGTAGTGATGCTTTCTTTGGTTGTACAGGTGTATATTTGTAAACCTCAATGCTGTAAATGGAATTTGTTTTATCTCTTTGGGAAACATTTGCATTTTGGTGTACATTTATGTCCCTGCCCCCTGACCTGGCATATAGTGTTGTATAATGTAAATTGATTTCTCCAAATTGAGAGTGATTTTTTAAAATTTTTTATCTTTATATGGTTTCAGAAGTATGAACCAGCTTTCTTTTTATTATTGTGAAAAACATTTTGTTTTATAACATAGTTGTTGACTCTGTTAATATGGACATGCTAGGATTTGGATCACTTTCAAGAAGTCAGGGTATTGTGCATAATAGAAAGTATTGGACTGAGATATTTGATTACCATGGAGGCCAATGCTTTTTCCATCTTATTAAATGTGATGTGACTTTTTTTCTTTGTACAGAAGAGTACTGTATTTTTGAATAGCCTACTCCCAAGTAATAGCAAATCTGTATGATAACATTTTTTCTCTGGACATAAGACATAACAGTAACATGATGTACATTTACAAGCGGCCTTATGTACATTTCCCAACAATCTTTTTAAGGCAAAATTGTGACCATATGTGTATAATTAAAATCGTTTTTAATCCTTTGCCTATGAAAATATTTTGGAAAAAACTTGCTTTGTATATTCAGTTTCTGAAAGATAAAGAAAGTGCTTTGTATTTTGTTGAAGTCAGTATTTTGTATAAAACTTTTATGTTGACCCACTTATGTTTAGTGCTAAAAACTATAATGAACCATGCTATCTCTTTCAATTGAATATGTAAGGGATTTTTTTATTGGAAGTCTGCAGAAGAATACCAGTCTTCTGAGCACAATAGTGAACATAAAGGTTTTTCACATAGCTGTTCATATCATGAACCTAAGAATAACGGCATGAAGTTTGGGGTGCCAGGCATAGTTTTTCATGTTTGATGTTGAGTTATTCTAGTTTTCTAACCCAACATTCCTTGTTGAGGCCATTAAATTTAACCACTTGTTCACTGTCCCTTCTCACAGTTGCACTTGTTCATCAGCATGTCCCAGCCATAGTGACAGAGCTTTTTTCCCTCCATACAGGGCTGCTCCCTGCTGCCCTTCCTGCTTTGTTTTGCCAGCCTCAGAATGTCTTGGCCCTGTGTTGAACTTTTGTTCCCAGTATCAGCTCATGGTTTCAGGATCAAAGTTGTCCTTGTTGGAGATTGGTGGTGACTTTCCTGGATTTGCACAGTTAAATTCCTGGTTTTCCTTTATCTTCCGTTCACACAGACAAATCATTTCTGCAGATTGAGAAAGTCCTAGAGAACAGCACATTGGGAAACTGGACCATTGTCTTGGATTCCTGATGTTCTTGTGTGTCCCTTTATGAACAACCCAGTCTTCCCAGTATTTTAGGGCTTATTGTAGAAAAATATCTATTACTCTAGAAATTTTGGTCTGCCACTTTTGATGCCCACCTCTCTGATTCCACCTTTTAATAAATTGGCATGAGGTTTTGGTATAATCTGAAAATGATATTTTAGAATAAACTTAATTGGGCAGAACCACTTAGGCTTTACTCTTGGTTGTCTTTTGATATGAATTGTTTCTGGACCAGTTTGTTTAAGTCCTGGCTCTTATTGGTTCATATGAAATAATGTTATCTTCACTTCTTTGTATATTATGTATAAATTAGAAAATGAAAAATGTGTGAATAACATTGTATGAAATAAATCTGGTCTTGTGTTTTTCTCTACATAAAATATCCCACTGTACCTCAATTACAATTCCCATTGACCATTCAAGTTTACTCTGATTTGAGGAAAATGAAAATATCTTTATCACATGGATGCTAGTCTGGGGCCAGTGATTGCACTGATGGTATGAATCCTGTCTTACAATATTCATAATTTCTGTCTAACTACATAGACTCATGACACACTTCTTATGATGAAACTTTAACCCTGTTTCTTTATTGATAAAATGACACTTCAGAGTTGTTTTTGAGGATTAAATTAAATCACATATCTTTACCCACAGGTGTTTGTTTCCTTAGCATACACATGCACTTTAGGAGACTATGTTGTCTAAAAGTACAGTCTGGGTTCAGGCCTGTATTTAAAGTTAACCTCATTGTTCACAAACCGTGTGAATTTGATTGTGTTATCTCAGCCTTAGTACCTTCATTTTTAGTATGAAGTGAAAGTCACTCAGTCATGTCCAACTCTTTGTGAACCCATGGATAGTCCGTGGAGTTCTCCAGGCCAGAATACTGGAATGGGTAGCCTTTCCCTTCTCCAGGGGATCTTCCCAACCCAGGGATCAAACCCAGGTCTCCCACATTGCAGGTGGATTCTTTACCTGAGCCACAGGGGAAGCCCTCATCTTTAGTATGTGAAAGTGAAGTTGCTCAGTCGTATCCGACTCTGTGATCCCGTGGTCTGTAGCCCACCAGGCTCCTTGGTCCATGGGATTCTCCAGGCAAGAATACTGGAGTGGGTTGCCATTTCCTTCTCCAGGGGATCTTCCCGACCCAGGGGTCGAACCCAGGTCTCCCACATTGCAGGCAGGTGCTTTAACCTCTGGGCCACCAGGAAAGCCCTTAGTATGGGATGGAGCTATTTTTAAATCCTCAGTCATTTTAAGAATTGATATATATATATATATATATAGAGAGAGAGAGACCTAGAACCTAATTCTCAACCAGTGCTAATACTGTTGTCATTTTCCTGTCCCTTCTATAGTTGATTTTTTAAATCTATATAGATTATTTGGTAGAATTCAAAATGGATATCTTCATAAAACTAAGTGGGAAAGGAATTTTTCTCACACATTGTTTATCCTCCATTTTAGTTTTATCCTGATTTAGTTCTAAACTGTTAGCCCTTTGGCAGTGTTTCACCTACCCCATTATAGTGGTGAAATTAAAGTTCCTACAAGGGAAAAACATGTCACATCCTCCCACCCTAGTTTATCAACATCACAAAAGTGTTTTCCTAAAGTAATCTGGGTAGTAGTCTATTTGCCCTCCTAACTGGTTTCTCCAAAGCGGGTGGGGGAGTAGTCTTCACTGTCTGCCTTACCCATCTGACTAGATCAACATAGGGGATTTGAATGTGCAGCCATTTGGTAAATTCATCTCTAGACACAGTGAGAAGGAATAGAGCTCTCAGTAGAGGCTCCAGTGTGCCTCTGGAAGGCACTGCGGAGGGAAAGGAAGGGGTTGGGCCCTGAGGTGTGTGATCTGTGTGGTTACCCTTTAGGCCTCTTAAGTACCTGCCTGTAAGTGCGAAGAGTTGACTCATTGGAAAAGACTGACTCTGGGAGGGATTGGAGGCAGGAGGAGAAGGGGACGACAGAGGATGAGATGGTTGGATGGCATCACCAACTCAATGGATATGAGTTTGAGTCAACTCCAGGAGTTGTTGATGGACAGGGAGGCCTGGAGTGCTGCAGTCCATGGGATTGCAGAGTCGGACACGACTGAGCGACTGAACTGAACTGATGGGATTAACAGATACAAACTACTACACATAAAATAGATAAGCAATAAGGATTTACTGTACAGCATACAAGATATTACAAAATGCAATAACCTATCATGGAAAGGAATCTGATACATATATATATATATACACACACACATCTGAATTGCTTTGCTAACAATATTGTGAATCAATTATATGTCTAAAAGAATTGATTTAAGAAAAATAAACTTGAATAGACCAATAATCATAAAAGAAATTAAGGTAGTCAAAGGAACAAAGTTGAAGGAAGGGCTCATGTGTCCTAATTTCAAAACTTTTAAATCAAGCTACAGTAATAAAAAGTGTTTGGGTGTTTCTAACGTGATTATTTTGAAGTATATACAAATATCAAATCATTATGTTGTACACCTGAAACATACATTATATGTCAATTATATCTTTAAAAAATCAAAATTAAAAAAAATGTAGGATTCTCATAAAGACAAACATGTAAACCAATAGAAGAGAGGGCACAGAAATAAACCACACATATGATCAAATTATCTTCAACATGAGTACCAAAAACATTCAAATGAGGGAAAGCACTGTTTTCAACAAACGATGTGAGAAAACAGGATATCCTCATGCTAAATAATGAAGTTAGACCTTTGCCTTACTGCATACACAAAAATTAACTCAAAATGGATTAGAGACCTAAAATTATAAAGCTTGTAAAAGAAAACATGGGAAAGCTTCATGATACCGGATTTAGCAATGATTTCCTGCATGTAGGGCTTTCTTGGTGGCTCAGATGGTAAAGAATCTGCCTGCAATACAGGAGACTTTGGTTCGATCCCTAGGTCAGGAAGATTCCCTGGAGAAAGGAATGGCAACCCACTCCAGTATTCTTGCCCTGAGAATTCCATGGACAGAGGAGCCGAGCAGACTACAGTTCATGGGCTCACAAAAAAGAGTTGGATACCAGTGAGTGACTAACACTTTTACTTCATGCATCTACACCAAAAGTACATGCACCCAAAGCAAAAATAGATAAATGGGACTGTATTAAACTTCAAAATGTCTGCATCAATGGACCCAATCAGCAGAGTGAAAAGAATGGGAGAAAATAATTACAAACCATTTATCTGATGAGGGGTTAATATCCAAAATACATAAAGAATTACAACTCAAGAAGAAAAAAGCAGTCTTATTTTTTTAAAAACTGGGTGAAGGACATTAAGAAACATTTCTCCAACGATGGTATATGAATAGTCAACAAGCATATGTTCAGTTTAGTTCAGTCGCTCGATCATGCCCGACTCTTTGCGACTCCATGAATTACAGCACGCCAGGCCTCCCTGTCTGTCACCAACTCCCGGAGTTCACTCAAACTCATATCCATTGAGCTGGTGATGCCATCCAGCCATCTCATCCTCTGTCATCCCCTTCTGTCCCCCGTCCCTCCCAGCATCAGAGTCTTTTCCAATGAGTCAACTCTTCGCATCAGGTGGCCAAGGTATTGGAGTTTCAGCTTTAGCATCAGTCCTTCCAAAGAATACCCAGGACTGATCTCCTTTAGAATGGACTGATTGGATCTGCTTGCAGTCCAAGGGACTCTCAAGAGTCTTCTCCAACACCACAGCTCAAAAGCATCAATTCTTCGGTGCTCAGCTTTCTTCACAGTCCAACTCTCACATCCATACATAACTACCGGAAAAACCATAGCCTTGACCTTTGTTGACAAAGTAATGTCTCTACTTTTGAATATGCTATCTAGGTTGGTCATAACTTTCCTCCCAAGGAGTAAGTGTCTTAATTTCATGGCTGCAATCACCATCTGCAGTGATTTTGGAGCCAAAAAAAATAAAGTCTGACACTGTTTCCACTGTTTCCCCATCTATTTCCCATGAAGTGATGGGACCAGATGCCATGATCTTCGTTTTCTGAATGTTGAGCTTTAAGCCGACTTTTTCACTCTCACTTTCATCAAGAGGCTTTTTAGTTCCTCTTCACTTTGCCATAAGGGTGGTGTCATCTGCATGTTTGAGATTATTAATATTTCTCCTGGCAATCTTGATTCCAGCTTGTGCTTCTTCCAGCCCAGCGTGTCTCATGATGTACTCTGCATAGAAGTTAAATAAGCAGGGTGACAATATACAGCTTGGACATACTCCTTTTCCTATTTGGAACCAGTCTGTTGTTCCACGTCCAGTTCTAACTGTTGCTTCCTGACCTGCATATAGATTTCTCAAGAGGCAGGTCAGGTGCTCTGGTATTCCCATCTCTTTCAGAATTTTCCACAGTTTATTGTGATCCACACATGAGGTAACTGCAAATCAAAATCACAGTGAGATATTACCCCCTCCCATTAGGATGGCTACTATCAAACAGAAAATAGCAAGTGTTAAGTGAGGATGTACAGAAACAAGCCCTATGCCCTGCTGCTAGGAATGTAAAAAGGTGCAACTGCTATGGAAAATAGTATGGCAGCTCCTCAAAAAGTTATAAACTAGGATTAGCTTATGATCCAGCAATCCTATTTCTGGGTATATATCCAAAAGTACCAGTCAATCCTAAAGGAAATCAACCCTAGGTATTCATTGGAAGGACTGATGCTGAAGCTGAAGCTCCAATACTTTGGCCACCTGGTGCAAACAGGCGACTCATTGAAAAAGACCCTGATGCAGCAAAAGATTGAAGGCAGAAGGAGAAGGGGAAGACAGAGTATGAGATGGTTGGATGACATCAGCAACGTAATGAACATGACTTTGGGCAAACTCCGGGAGATGGTGAAGGACAGGGAAGCCTGGAATGCTACAGTCCATGGGATCGGAAAGAGCCAGACATGACTGAGCAACTGAACAAAGAAATAAACATCCGAAAGAAAGTAGGATCTCAAAGAGAGATTTACATACGCATGTTTATAGCAGTATTATTCACAATAGCCAAAAGATAGAAATCCAGTGTCCATTGATGGATGAATGGATTAAAAATTACGTTATATACATACTGCTGCTAAGTCACTTCAGTCGTGTCCAACTCTGTGCGACCCTATAGACGGCAGCCCACTCATCCCTGGGGTTCTCCAGGCAAGAACACTGGAGTGGGTTGCCATTTCCTTCTCCAATGCGTGAAAGTGAAAAGTGAAAGTGAAGTCGCTCAGTCGTGTCTAGCGACCCCATGGACTTCAGCCTACCAGGCTCCTCCCTCCATGGGATATACATACAATAGAGTATTATTCAGCCTCTAAAGAAGGAAACTTTGACACATGCTATAACATGAATAAACCTTGAGGACATTATGCTAAGTGAAATAAGCTAGTTACAAAAAGACAAACTGTGTGATTCTGCTTAAATGAGGAATTTAAAATAGTTAGATCCTAAAAGCAGAATAGTGGTTGCCAAGAATGGGGGTGAGGGACAGGAAGTAGGATAGGAAGGGGAAATTAGTTGTTTAATGAATGTAGAGTTTTAGTTTTTCGAGATAAAAATGTTCTAGACATCTGTTGCACGACAACATGAGTATATATAATACTACGAACTGTACACTTAAAATGTTTAAATGCTCACTTCAGCAGCACATATACTAAAATTGGAGCAATACAGATAAATTAGCATGGCCCCTTAAGCAAGGGATTTTTCCAGTAGTCATGTATGGGTGTGAGAGTTGTACCATAAAGGTAGCTGAGCAGCAAAGAATTGATGCTTTTGAACTGTGGTGTCAGAGAAGACTCTTGAGAGTCCCTTGAACTGCAAGCAGATCAAACCAGACAATCCTAAAGGAAATCAGTCCTGAATATTCATTGGAAAAACTGATGCTGAAGCTGAAACTCCAATACTTTGGCCACCTCATGCGAAGAACTGACTCATTGGAAAAGCCTCTGATACTGGGAGAGACTGAAGGAGGAAGGAGAAGGGAACAACGGAGGATGAGATGGTTGGATGGCACCACTGACTTGATGGACATGAGTTTAAGCAAGCTCAGGGAGTTCGTGATGGACAGGGAAGCCTGGCATGCTGCAGGCATGGGGTCACAAAGAGTCAGACACGATTGAGCAACTGAACTAAGCAAGGATACATACAAATTCATGAAGTGGTCTATATTTTTAATTTTTATAAATATTCTGTGTGGAGGGGAGAGAATTGGATTCTGCAGTTAAAGTGAAAGTGAAAATGTTTATAAAAATAAACAATTTTTACAATTTGTTCTTCAAATAAATTTATATCTTTTATCTATTGAGAGTAATGTGTGTGTGCTAAGTCACTTCATTCTTGTCCGACTCTTCACAACCCATGGACTGTAGACCACCAGGCTCGTCTGCCCATGGGATTTCCCAGTCATGAATACTAGAACAGGTTGCCCTTTCCTACTCCCAGGGATCTTCCTGACCCACATATCAAATCATGTCTCTTTTTAAGTTTCCTACATTGGCAGGTGAGTTTTTATCACTAGCACCATCCGGGAAGTCCATTGAGAGGAGAGTGTTGAAAATATCCCATCATAATTAATTTTTTACTGTTTTTGCCCTGTATATTTTAAGGACATGCTATTAAGTACATGCAAATATACAGTTGTATTTTCCCAATAATCTATCTGATAAAAGAATATTTTGTTTAAGAAGGAAGGAAAGTAAAAAGAAGAAGTTATCAAAAATACCCTTAAAATAAAGGCACAAAGCCCAGACTGTTTTGGGGGGCAAGTCTACTGTAAACCTTCAAAGAGCATATAATTCCTAGTTTATATAAAATTTTACAGAGCATGGAAAACAATGAAAAGTTCCCAAGTTATTCTACAAAACTGTAATAAACTTGAAAATGAAACAAAATGATAGTACACACACAAACAATAACCATGGGTTATTTTCATTTACACATATAGATGCAAAACTCCTAAGTAATATGTGACTCTACCAAACCCAGTGGAATCATCCTTCATGACCCAGCAGAATTTTATTGCAGAAATTCAGGAGAGTTGAACATCAGAAATTTTATTAATGTAATTTTAGTGCATTAACACATAAGCAGGGAAAATATATCAAATAATAAGAAAGGCAACAGATAAATTTCAATACTCATTTCTTTTTAAAAAAATTTTATTGAAATATAGTTGATTTATAATGTAGTAGTAGTTTCGGACATACAGCTGGATATTCATTTCTGATAAAAACTCATTACAAGCTAACAATGTTGAGAAGTTTCCTTCAGCTAAAAAGTTATATCTATCACACATTTAAAGCAAATAGCAAATTTAATGTTGAAACATTAGAAGTAATCCCATTAAATACAGAAGCAAATAAGAATGTCCACAATCATCACTGCTATTCAACATAAAGCTGGGGTCCCTAGACAGTGCATAAAGAGAAGCATAAGAGATTTAAGTATTAAAAAGGAAAAAATGGTAGAATGATTTACCTAAAAAATCCAAGAGGATACACTGAGAAAAGTTTTAGAACTATTAAGAGTTCAAGAAATTGGATAGACAGAAGATTCATATACAAAAACTAATCAACTGTAGTTACAGCTGTCTAGACACCAAAAAACTAATTTTAAAAAAATCATCATAGTAAAAAAAAGCTTTCAAATAACCGTGGGAAAAAAAAAACAAATAAATTCATGATGTGAAGAGAATAATTTTCACTGAAAGATGGTAAAGAAAAATGGATTAAGTAGTGATGGCATATTCCCAGATAGGAAGAGTCAATGCTACGAACTGTTATTTCTCCCCAATTTAATCTATAAATTCAATTCATCCAAAGAGTTCAGACTGAGGTCTTCAAGTTCCATTTCTTATTGGCTAATTGCAGACCTAGGGTAGGAGGTACCCAGGATGAGCCTGGAACATTGTGTCCTCTTCTAATGTGTCTCACCTATCTTTTGCTGTGAAATAAACCACCCCCGGATCCAGTGGCAGAAGCTTCGTCTTGCTCTTCCCCTTCCTTTTTTTCAAACTCATACATTAGTAGTGTGGGCCAGGATCAGAAGGCACCGTGTCTACCCTCGGTGTCAGCTGGGGCGGCCTGAAGGCCGGGAGCTGGAATCACAAGATGGAGAATTCACTCACATGCCTGGCACTTGACGCCAGCTGTCAGACAGCTGACACCTCGAGAACACCGACATGTGGAATCCTCTCCCCGTAGCCTGGGTTTTCTCACTCTGTGATGACTGGGTTCTAAAAGGAACATTGAGGGGAAGGAGGCTGGGAATGGAAGGGGATAAATCCCACCACCACCATCACTGGTCACCCTCACCTACAGTCAGGCCAATATTCTTGACTCTCTTCCAAGGGCCCATAGGACTTGTATGTTTTCCATAGCTTCCTGCTGTGAACTCCAGAACAAGTTACTTACATCCTAGCGACACACTTTCCTCATTTGTAAAATAAGGTATGCCCAGGATTAGGCTGCAACATTCGTGTTCTATGTAGTGTGTGCATGTTACTTGCTCAGTCGTGTCTGACTCTGCGACCCCATGGGGTATAGCCCACGAGGCTCCTCCATCCATGTGATTTTCCAGGCAAGAATACTGGAGTGGGTTGCCATTTCCTTCTCTGTTCTATGTAGTATTGCTTGATTTTTTATGATGTGACTTTATTCATGTATTATGAAATTGAGTCTTACTATATGATCCAGTAATTGTGCCCCTAGATATTTACCCAAATGAGTTGAAAATTTATGTCCATGCGAAAAACAGCACACAGATATTGACAGCAGCTTTATTCATAATTGCCAGAATTTGGAAGCCGCCAAGATGTCATTCAGGAGGTGAGTGGATACACAAATTAATGCATCCAGACAATGGAATATTATTCAGAGATAAAGAGAAATGAGCCATCCAGTTGTGAAAAGACAGAGAAGAACCTGAAATGCATGTTACTCAGTGAAGTCAGTATGAAAAGGCCATGTGCTATGTGATTCCAACTGTATGACATTCTGGAAAAGGCCAACCTATGGAGACAGCAACAAGATCAGGGGTTACCAGAGGATGAGGGTGGTGGGGAGGGATGAACAGGCAGAGTGGAAGGGATTTTTATGGCAGTGGAACTGCCTTCTGGGGTATTATAATGGTGTGTACATGACCATATACCTTCGTCAGAGCTCACAGAATGTACAAGGCCAAGAGTGAATCCTAACGCAAACTGCAGACTTTGGTAATAATCATGTATCAATATTGGTTCATTGGTTGTAACAGACGCATACCCCCTAATGCAAGGTGTTAATAATGGGGAAACTGGGGGTGGATGACTAGGATATGGGAACTCTCTGTACTTTCTCTTCAATTTTCCTGTAAACGTAAACCTGCTCTTAAAATCTATTAATTAGAAAAAAAGGAAGGAAGGAGGGCAGGAAAGAAGGAAGAAAGGCAAAGGAAGAAGGCCCTTCAAACAGGGCCTGCTTCATGGTGGGCTCTTAGCTGATGGGAGTCGATGCCTCTTCCCCTTCCCACCCTCCTGGATCAGCATTGACTATGTGCTTGTGGGTGAGAGAGAGGTCAAGCATCTCTGCTTAACCCCTTGTGTGACCATCCTCAGGTGACAGTCACTCTCCTAGCTTGGCATCACCTCCTGCCACTCACATCCCCCATGGACCTGAGCACTAAGGGGACAGCGGTGCTCACCAGGGCATGGCTGGCTTTGGCCCTCTTACACTTGCTGCTCTGCCTAGCAAAACTGTGCTCCTGGAAGCCCTCCTTGCTCCCCTCTGTCCCCAGTCTTGAGCCCCCATGGCTCACCCCATCATAGGATCCTAAGACTGCATCCCTGGCTCCCTCTCCTACCAGCCAAGAGCTGTGCCAGGACCTGGCTCAGAATAGGTGCTCGGGGCCATTTGAGAGCCCTGGGCAGGAATGCGGAAGTGCAGCCTGGAGGGGCACAGTTCAGCAGGGTTTTCAGACTCTCTTGGGCCACCCCTCCACTTTTATCCCAGGCAAGGTTTATTCCCTCCATGAAGAAGCCCAGGCGAGGATATTCAGTGGCATTCTGATAGCAAAATTTTAACAAAAACACCCATCAGAAGGGAGATGGTTAAAAATCAGCGTAGAGCCAAACTACGGAATCCCCACACAAGACTGAGTCTGGTTGTAGATACTGACATTTCTAAGACATATTAAGTCAAAACGGTGAGTTGCAGATGTTAGTACTTATGTGCGTAAATGCAAAGGAAAAGGTCTGAATAAACCTCTCCCTTCTTGTATTGCTAGAATTCCTTTGAATTTTTTAAGTCTATTGATTGTTACAATATTGTTCTACTTTTTTTTTTTTTTTAATTTAGGGTTTTTTTTGGCTGACAGACATGAGGGATCCTAGCTCCCTAGACTGGGGATAGAACCTGCATCCGCTGCATTGGAAAGCAAAGTCTTAACCACTGGATCTCCAGGGTTAAATTATGCAGTTAAGGTCACGCAGCTAAAGTAGGGCTAAGAATCTGTCAGAGGAAATTGCAGTTTTTAGCTTGGAGGAAGTGGCGGTGGGGGTGGTGGTGGGTGGGAGAATGAGCTTGGCCTGCCTCTTCCTGGCTCCCCAGCCCTCCACTACTCCACTGATGAGCAGCATCAGTGCCCCTTCCCCACCTGGGGCTGAGTCAGAGACAGCCAGACACACAGGGAGGGAGGGGAGGGACTGGTGAGGGCCAGGGGCAAGTGGCCCCACCCTAGGAAGTAGCTCAGGATGAATCTGCACCAGGCAGCACTTGGGCAGGCATGGCTGGCATTGGCACACCTGCCTGCTGGAGAACTTCCTGTCCAAGCCTCCGACAAAGGCTGCACCCTCTCAGGTGGCCCAGAACTGAGTCAAGAGCCACATCAGGGTTCAGTGCATGACCTCAGTGGCAGCGCCCACTTCACACAGTGACTTGGGCTATTTACAGAAACCAAGTGGAATGATGCCCACCACTGATTTTCAGAATCACCTACTTCCCTCTCCCCCATCCATCACACTGCAGTCTATCTAATTCCTCCTAGTTTTCCATCCTGCCCCTTCCCTCTCTTCAGTGTCACCTTCTCCAGACAAGTCGGTCCTCTCTCTCTGTTATCTTTCCCTGTGTCCCAAGGAGCAGTCTCCTTCCCTTCAGCCTGTCCTTCCATGCAGGGGTCAGAGGGTCTTTCTAACACGCAACCCCATTGAGTCCCTCCTCTGCTCGGTGGCTCCTCTGGCCTAAGCATGACTGGGGAAACTTTTCCTGCTCTGACTTCTGACCCAACTCTTCAGGGGCCTGTGCTCTGGCCAGTCCAGACGCCTTCCAGGTCCAGAACACTCTAAACCTCTTTTTTGCTTCCCTGCCCGTTCCTTTTTGGGTTTCCCCACTTGGAACCAGGTTGGGAATGTCCTCTATCAAAATTGCTGGAACTTGTCAATATTACTTTACCTGGCCAAGGGAAAAAAAAAAAAAATCGGAGAGACGTCTTTTGCGGATTTTGGAGATGTGATTCAGTTAAGCTTTTTGAGATGGGAGCTTATCCTGGATCATCCACGTAGGCCCTAAAGGCAATCAGACACTTGTATCCTTGTTGTTAAGTCACTAAGTCATGTCTGACTCTGCTACCCCGTGAAGAGCAGCACACCAGGCGTCCTTGTCATTCACTAGCTCCCAATGTTTGTGCAAACACATGTCCATTGAATCGGTGATGCCATTCAACCATCTCATCCTCTGCTGCCTCCTCTTGCCTTCAGTCTTTCCCAGCACTCACTGGATCTTTTGACCAGTGAGTCGGCCAAAGTATTGGGAGTTTCAGCTTCAGAATCAGCCCTTCCGATGAATGTTCAGGGTTGATTTCCTTTAGGATGTAAGAAGGAAGCGGAAGGCAATTTTATTATACTCAGATGAGAAGATAATGTTAAGACAGAGTGGAGAGAGTCCTGAAGACTGGAGTGAGGCAGACACAAGCCAAGTGATGTTGGCAAACACCCCTTTCTTGGAAGAGAAAAGGAACATGTTCCCTTAGAGCCTCTGGAGGGAGCTCCGACCTGCTCCGAGCTGGGAGCAGCAATTGGGAGATTCAGCTCAGAGAAACTGAATTGGGGTTTTTGGCTTCCAGCATTGTAAGAGAATAAATATGTGCTATTTTAAGGTGCCTTTGCCTTCTCCGTACACCAACCACAGGTTGGTTGAAAAACCCTCTTTTCATCTAAAGACAGATTCTAATGGCTTCCCCAACCCCCAGTCCTCATCCATGAAACTTTTGAGAACCACTTCTCTGCATTCCAAATTGATGTTTCCCTTAAGATATCCATTGAAGAAGGAAATGGCAACCCACTCCAGTATTCTTGCCTAGAGCATCCCATGCACAGAGGAGCTTGGTGGGCTACAGTCCACAGGTCGCAAAGAGTCGGACACGACTGAGCGACTTCACTTTCACTTTCACTTTAAGCTATCAATAAACAGGCTGACAGGATAGTTCTTTGCTTTACAATGATTGTTTATATCTGTTTCTTCCCCCAAACTAGGACCCCCTGGAACTTGAGAACCTTATTTGGGGGCTGGTTCCAGCAGGCACTCCTGCAGCTGTTGCAGTGCTGTGCTGCCCAGTCCCAGGGGGCACCATTCAGGCCAGGTGCTATGGGACCTGAATCCTCAGGGACCCTGTTTACCTGGGAGGCACTGGGGATGGTATTTCCTGGGAGATGGGCAACATTGCTACTATGAACACATGTATCAAGTGCATGAATTATTACACTCCACCCTCCTCCAAAAAAAAGCTATTCCCTTAGACAGAGTCTTTAGGCCTCCCTGGGGTGATGGGATGGGTAGCAGGGTAGCAACAGCATCAGGTGATAAGCAGGGTCTCTGGAGGGGACTGCTTTGGGGAAGTAATACTTTGATTTGGATGGGTAAATTCCAATGATATTTACATACGATGTATTTAGCCTCTCTCTTCCCTGCTGACATTCTATCAAATATTACAGGCAACTCAGAAGGCAAGGGATTCCCCATCAAGGGATATACATAACAATGTCTTTGAGCTGTTTTGCAGATACTAAACCTCCAACAAGTGGGAGAAGTTAATTGTATGCTGCCCACAAGCAGGTAGACCCCACACTGGTTGGAACCTGAAAGTCAGTGATGCTGACTCCCACTCACCTCACCCCAGAAGGTAAGCAGAATGTTCAACCAATCAGAAGAATGTCCACCAACCGATCACATCTTCTTTGAATTATTTTACTATAGAATCCCTCACTACCTGCTCCAGGTCAGGACGCATAGTTTTGAGGGCATTAGCCCCCCGTGACCCCCTTTACCTGGCAAAGCAATAAAGCTGTTCTTTCCTACTTCACCCTCCCCACCCCCCCCCAAAAAAAAAGAATGCAAGGGAGACTATAAATTAGAGATAGACAGGTAGTGAGCTAGGCGTGAGGATGGTACCAGAGAAGCAGGGTGTCAAGTCCAATATACTTGTAATAGCTCAGTCACCCGTTGTTCTGTTTCAGTAAAAACAGAACACACGCAGTCTCACACAGTCCTCACTCTCTATGAGAAGAAGCACACCAGTTGCTTAGAAGAAACAAAAATGTCCCAAGGTTTTTATTCTTCGTGTCTCCCAAAGGACTCAAGCCCAGCCCCACAGCAGGTGTGGGCAAGGAGTTAACACACTGAGCCTCCGTGGAGGTCAGAGTCTGCCTGCCACCTCCTGAGACCACCCTCCAGGAGCAGTTCCCTTGAGAAGCAGAGAAGGCCGCACAGACTTCAGACTCTGAAACCACCGCCTCACTCTAAAATGGTTTTTCTCGTCTAGACTTCTTCTAGGGAAGGATGTTAGGTGACTCAAGTCACGTCCAGAGTTTAACTCACAGTCCAGGCCTGGGAAACTGGCCGGGTTGCCTTCTATAGGGATGTATTGGTGCTTCCTCAGAACCAGTCCTTTCTCAGTCCTCCCCAGACACACACGTGTCCTCCCTTGGGTGGTGTGCATAAGACTGAACTGATCAGTGTATTTTTAGGATTGGATTCCTGGTGAGAGATAGAAAATATAGGGTAGCAGTGTCTGAAGCAAAGCAGAAGTCTCTTTCTCCATTATGAGTATGTCTGGGTGGGCAGTCCAGGGCTGGCGCAGTGATTCATGGGTCATGGGTCCACCCAGGCTCGTTCCTTCTAACCTGTTCCTCTGCCACTCATGCTTTGGTTTCCAAGTTCACTTCATTGTCCAAGATAACTGCTCCAGATGCAGCCATCATATCTGCATTCCAGCTGAAAGGAAAGAAGAAGGCAAGAAGGGCATGCCTCCTCCCTTTGACACGTCTCTGAAGGTGCACAGCCTCTGTTCAGTCTAATCAGCGAAACACTAATCACTGGGCTACACATAGTTCTAAGAGATGATGGGAAGGGTGGTCTTTATTACAGGAGGCCATAAGCCCATCTGAAATTTGGGTTTTTTTTTTTTTTTAAGGGAAAAGCAGAGTAAAACATCTGTGGGGAGCAAACAGTACCATCTCCCCAAACAGTCAGCAACAAAAGGGCTCAGCAAAATGTTTCATAACAAGAGAGCCATTCAAAATCAAAATGACAATGAGATATCATTTTACCTGCATCGGATTGGCACAATACAAAGGGTCCAATGAATGTCAAGTCACAGAATGTAGAAAAATGGGAACTTTCATAATTGCCGCTGGAAGTGTAAATTGCTGTAAGCCCTGAGGAGAGCTTTGGAGATTTGTTTAGAAAAATTGCTTAGAGCAATTCCTAAGAAAGTCAAAGATACTTATACCTACTGCCCAGGATCTCTGTCTATTTATCCTTCTAGAGAAAACCTCACATGCACTTACAGAGAAAAATACAAGAATTGACTGCTGCGCTGTGAGGAATATTGAAAAACTGAAAACAACCTCATGTCCATGGATAAATAAATTGTGGCATATGCATGAATTACAATACAGCAATTAAGATAAATGACACAGAACCACATGTATCAACACAGATAAATCTCAAAATATAAATTGAGAAGATCCAGTTAAATCTACAATGTTTTGTTTCATTAAAAAGAAGAGGAAAAAAGACATCATGTGAAGATTTGATAAACTAAGTGTTCATTATATTATTCTTTTTTCAAGATTAAGTTGAAGGATTTTTTTGCATTCTTTTTTTCACTGTAAAATATACATAACAAAATTTACCATTTTAACTCTTTTTCTTTGCCGAGAAGGGTGCAGGATTTTCAGTTCCCTGAAAAGGGATGGGACCTGTGCCCCCTGCAGTGGAAGCAGGAAGTCTTAACCACTGGACTGCCAGGGAAGTCCCCCATTTTAACCTTCTCAAGGGCACAGTTCAGAGGCATTAAGTACATTCACATTGTTGTGCAACCATCAACAACTATAGAACCTCTTTCATCTTCCCAGAATGAAACTCTGTATCCACCAAGCAATAATGCCTTGGACTTCCCTGGTGGTTCAGTAGTTAAGACTCAGCACTTCCACTTCAGCGGGTATAGGTTCCATTCCTAGTTGGGGAACTGAGATCCCATGTGCCACATGGTGTCACCAAAAACAACAATAATGTCTCATTCTCCGCTCTCTCCAACCCCTAGGAACCACCACTCGACTTTCCGTCTCTAAGAATTTGACTACTCTCGGAACTCCACACACATGGAATCATACAGTATTTGTCCTTTGGTGACTGTCTTATTTAACTGAGCAGAAAATCTTCCAGGTTCATCAATGTTGTTGCCTGTAACAGAAATTCCTTCCTTTTAGGGCTGAATAGTACTCCACTCTCTCTCTCTCTCTCTATATATATATATATATATATGCACTTCCTTTTATTTATCCATTCATCTATCAGTGGACACTTGTGTTGCTTCCACCTTTTGGTTATTGGGAATAATGCTGCCGTGAATGTGGGTGTACAAACATCTGTTCTAGTCCCTGCTTTTCCTTCTTATGGATATATACCTAGAAGTGGAAATGCTAGATTATATGGTAATTCTATTTTTAATTTTTGAGGAACATTCTTTTTTATAATTTGTTTCAAATGCTTCATGATAAAATGATTAATGGTCTTTTTAAATGCTTCAGGATAGGAAGAAGTTACTATGAAAAATGTTTTATCATCTTGAAAAATGCCCTTACACACATCTGAGACACTTTAAGGAGTCAAAATATTTAGTGGATATGGCATCAATTTCCCCAAATCCAAGCCCTTGGAACGTTAATCTATCCCATGCTGGTATGGAAGCTCGCCTTGCAGTGCTGGCTTCATGAAGGCATGGGGCTCACTTCAGGCCAGTGAGATGGGAAAAGAAGCTATGTGTCCCAGGGGTGTGGGGGATGGGGTTAATTCAGAAAACTATTTCCTTATTCCTAAGAAAAGCATCAGGAGAAGGCGGCCTTGTTTCTGGGCATGGCTGTGTTAGCTCTGATGGCTAGAAACAATGCTGCCATCTTGCCTTCATACAGAGTGGGGAGTCACAAAGGAGATGGCCGAGCCAAAGGGCAGGAGAGGCTTAAATTTTCATATTGTGGAGTTTTTAGTTCTTGAGTGGTAATACAGGTATCAGTTCAGTTCAGTCACTCAGTCGTGTCTGACTCTTTGTGACCCCATGAATCACGTCACGCCAGGCCTCCCTGTCCATCACCAACTCCCGAAGTTCACTCAGATTCACGTCCATTGAGTCAGTGATGCCATCCAGCCATCTCATCCTCTGTCATCTCCTTCTCCTCCTGCCCCCAATTCCTCCCAGCATCAAAGTCTTTTCCAGTGAGTCAACTCTTCGCATGAGGTGGCCAAAGTATTGGAGTTTCAGCTTTAGCATCATTCCTTCCAAAGAAATCCCAGGGCTGATCTCCTTCAGAATGGACTGGCTGGATCTCCTTGCAGTCCAAGGGATGCTCAAGAGTCTTCTCCAACACCACAGTTCAAAAGCATCAATTCTTCGGCGCTCAGCTTTCTTCACAGTCCAACTCTCACATCCATACATGATTACTGGAAAAACCATAGCCTTGACTAGATGGACCTTTTTTGCCAAAGTAATGCCTCTGCTTTTGAATATGCTATCTAGGTTGGTCATAACTTTTCTTCCAAGGAGTAAGCGTCTTTTAATTTCATGGCTGCAATCACCATCTGCAGTGATTTTGGAGCCTCAAAAAATAAAGTTTGACACTGTTTCCACTGTTTCCCTATCTATTTCCCATGAAGTGATGGGACCAGATGCCATGATCTTCATTTTCTGAATGTTGAGCTTTAAGCCAACTTTTTCACTCTCCTCTTTTACTTTCATCAAGAGGCTTTTTAGTTCCTCTTCACTTTCTGCCATAAGGGTGGTGTCATCTGCATGTCTGAGGTTATTGATATTTCTCCCGGCAATCTTGATTCTAGCTTGTGCTTCTTCCAGCCCAGCGTTTCTCATGATGTACTGTGCATATAAGTTAAATAAGCAGGGTGACAATATATAGCCTTGACGTACCCCTTTTCCTATTTGGAACCAGTCTGTTGATCCATGTCCAGTTCTAACTGTTGCTTCCTCACCTGCATATAGGTTTCTCAATAGGCAGGTCAGGTGGTCTGGTATTCCCATCTCTTTCAGATTTTTCCACAGTTTATTGTGATCCACATAGTCAAAGGCTTTGTCATACTCAATAAAGCAGAAGTAGATGTTTTTCTGGAACTCTCTTGCTTTTTCCATGATCCAGCACATGTTGGCAATTTGATCTCTGGTTCCTCTGCCTTTTCTAAAACCAGCTTGAACATCTGGAATATCATGGTTCACGTATTGCTGAAGCCTGGCTTGGAGAGTTTTGAGCATTACTTCACTAGTATGTGAGATGAGTGCAATTGTGTAGTAGTTTGAGCATTCTTTGGCATTGCCTTTCTTTGGGATTGGAATGAAAACTGACCTTTTCCAGTCCTGTGGCCATTGCTGAGTTTTCCAAACTTGCTGGCATATTGAGTGCAGCACTTGCAGAGCTTCATCTTTCAGGATTTGAAACAGCTCCACTGGAATTTCATCACCTCCACTAGCTTTGTTCGTAGTGATGCTTTCTAAGGCCCACTTGACTTCACATTCCAGGATGTCTGGCTCTAGATGAGTGATTCACACCATCGTGATTATCCGGGCCATGAAGATCTTTTTTGTACAGTTCTTTTGTATATTCTTGCCACCTCTTCTTAATACCTTCTGCTTCTGTTAGGTCCATACCATTTCTGTCCTTTATCGAGCCCATCTTTGCATGAAATGTTCCCTTGGTATCTCTAATTTTCTTGAAGAGACCTCTAGTCTTTCCCATTCTGTTGTTTTCCTCTATTTCTTTGCATTGATCGCTAAAGAAGGCTTTCTTATCTCTTCTTGCCATTCTTTGGAACTCTGCATTCAGATGCTTGTATCTTTCCTTTTCTCCTTTGCTTTTCACTTCTCTTTTTTTCACAGCTATTTGTAAGGCCTCCCCAGACAGCCATTTTGCTTTTTTGCATTTCTTTTTCTTGGGGATGGTCTTGATCCCTGTCTCCTGTACAATGTCATGAACCTCATTCCATAGTTCATCAGGCACTCTATCTATCAGATCTAGGCCCTTAAATCTATTTCTCACTTCCACTGTATAATCATAAGGGATCTGACTGAGGTCATACCTGAATGGTCTAACAGTTTTCCCTACTTTCTTCAATTTATGTCTGAATTTGGCAATAAGGAGTTCATGACCTGAGCCACAGTCAGTTCCTGGTATAGGTATATGCAATAAATGCCCTAATATTCATGTTACTTGAGGGGAAGCTATTAGTTGAGGTTGAAAGCATCTCCACTGATTCAGTAAATAAATACTAATTTAAGAAATTCAGTTCAGTTCAGTCACTCAGTCGTGTTTGACTCTTTAAGACCCCATGGACTGGAACACACCAAGCCTCCCTGTCCATCGCCAACTCCTGGAGTTTACTCAAACTCATGTCCTTGATGAGTCGGTGATGAGAACTTGAGTTGGTGATGCCATCCAGCCATCTCATCCTCTGTCATCCCCTTCTCCTCCTGCCTTCAATCTTTCCCAGCATCAGGGTCTTTTCCAATGAGTCAGTTCTTTCCATCAGGTGGCCAAAGTATTGGAGTTTCAGCTTCAGCATCAGTCTTTTCAATGAATATTCAGGACTGATCTCCTTTAGGAGGGACTGGTTGGATCTCCTTGTAGTCCAAGGGACTCTCGAGAATCTTCTCCAACACCACAGTTCAAAATTTTGAACCACAGTTCAAAATTCTTCAGCACTCAGCTTTCTTACAGTCCAAGTCTCACAACCATACATGACTACTGGAAAAACCATAGCTTTGACTAGATGGATCTTTGTTGACAAACTAATGTCTCTGTTTTTTAATATGCTGTCTAGGTTAGTCATAACTTTCCTTCCAAGGAAGCAAGTGTCTTAATTTCATGGCTGCAGTCCCCATCTGCAGTGATTTTGGAGCCCCCCAAAATAAAGTCTCTCACTATTTCCACTGTTTCCCCATCTATTTGCCATGAAGTGATGGGACCAGATGCCTTGATCATAGTTTTCCAAATATTGAGTTTTAAGCCAACTTTTTCACTCTCCTCTTTTACTTTCATCAAGAGGCTCATTCAGTTCAGTTCAGTCACTCAGTCGTGTCCGACTCTTTGTGACCCCATGAATCGCAGCACACCAGGCCTCCCTGTCCATCACCATCTCCTGGAGTTCACTCAGATTCACGTCCATCGTGTCCGTGATACCATCCAGCCATCTCATCCTCTGTCGTCCCCTTCTCCTCCTGCCCCCAATCCCTCCTAGCATCAGAGTCTTTTCCAATGAGTCAGCTCTTCGCATGAGGTGGCCAAAGTATTGGAGTTTCAGCTTTAGCATCATTCCTTCCAAAGAAATCCCAGGGCTGATCTCCTTCAGAATGGACTGGTTGGATCTCCTTGCAGTCCAAGGGATGCTAAAGAGTCCTCTCCAACACCACAGTTCAAAAGCATCAATTCTTCAGCACTCAGCCTTCTTCACAGTCCAACTCTCATATCCATACATGACCACAGGAAAAACCATAGCCTTGACTAGATGGACCTTAGTCGGCAAAGTAATGTCTCTGCTTTTGAATATGCTATCTAGGTTGGTCATAACTTTTCTTCCAAGGAGTAAGCGTCTTTTAATTTCATGGCTGCAGTCACCATATCCAGTGATTTTGGAGCCCCCCAGAAATAAAGTCTGACACTGTTTCCACTGTTTCCCCATCTATTTCCCATGAAGTGATGGGACCAGATGCCTTGATCATAGTTTTCCAAATGTTGAGTTTTAAGCCAACTTTTTCACTCTCCTCTTTCACTTTCATCAAGAGGCTTTTTAGTTCCTCTTCACTTTCTGCCGTAAGGGTAGTGTCATCTGCATATCTGCTGCTGCTGCTGCTAAGTCGCTTCAGTCGTGTCCGACTCTGTGCGACCCGAGACAGCAGCCCACCACCAGGCTCCCCCGTCCCTGGGATTCTCCAGGCAAGAACACTGGAGTGGGTTGCCATTTCCTTCTCCAATGCATGAAAGTGAAAAGTGAAAGTGAAGTCGCTCAGTCATGTCTGACTCTTCACGACCCCATGGACTGCAGCCTACCAGGCTCCTCCGTCCATGGGATTTTCCAGGCAAGAGTACTGGAGTGGGCTGCCATTGCCTTCTCCATCTGCATATCTGAGGTTATTGATATTTCTCCTGGCAATCTTGATTCCAGTTTGTGCTTCATCCAGCCCAGCGTTTCTCATGATGTACTTTGCATAGAAGTTAAATAAGCAGGGTGACTATATACAGCCTTGATGTACTCCTTTCCCTATTTAGAACTAGTCTGTTGTTCCATGTCCACGTCTAACTGTTGCTTCCTGATCTGCATACAGATTTCTCAAGAGTCAGTTTAAGAAATTAGACAAGTTTTATATATATATATATATATATATTCTAATTATAAGCACTTTAAGAATACAGAGCAAACTTAAAATTTCCCCTTCACTTTCCCCATCAAAATTTCCTCCCCTAGACCTTTTTTTAATCATATATATATATACACACACATATATAATCTATGCTTAAACACGTTTTTATTTTTATTTTTTAAGAACATTTTGGCCATATTACATGCAGACCAGTCTTCAAATCACTCTTTTTATCTAAAAGTAGGTTTTGAAAAATATTCCAGGCCAGGAGTTTTCCATCTTCTTAATTTTAAAAAGTGTTGTATAATATTTCATGGTGTGGGAATACCCACATTTATTCTACTTTTCCTCTATCAGTGAACACTTACACACACCTCTTTGGGCACTGAAATCCTTATGAAGAGTGAATGCACTGAAGGAGAATTCCTGAGTTAACGGATAGGTGTCTTTAAAGTTCTAGTCGCGGTGAGTGGGGGCTAGTCTTTGTTGTGGTGCTCGAGCTTCACTGAGGTGGCTTCTCTTGTTGTGAAGCACAGACTCTAGGTGCCCGTCTTCAGTAATTGCAACACGCAGGTTCAGTAGTTGTGGCCTGTGGGTTTAGTTGCCATGTGACATGTGGAATCTTCCTGGACCAGTGATCAAACCCATGTCCCCTGCGTTGGCTGGCACATTCTGATCCACTGTATCACCAGGGAAATCTGCATTTTAAGTTTTGATAGATATCAACTTGTCCAGAGAATACGTGTTCCAGTGGAGGTGCCTAATGCATAAAAAGGGCAACCCTGTGTCCAGGGTCTCCGCCCCCTCCCCTCTATCCACCCCAGTCTGCTGCTGGTCTCTTCCTACCAGCTCCCCTCCAGCTGCCACCTCCCCCTCAGTGGCAACAGCATGCACTTCTCCAGAACGAAGCCCAGTGTGTTCCTGGGGAGAATGAAAGAAACTAGGGGAGAAATGAGAAATGAAAGAAATGAGAGAGAAACGAGGGGAGGAGACACTGGCCCTGCCTTCCAGGAACTTTCTTTCTCTTATGGGAAAAGGAAGCAACATCCAAGGTGGTTAATGATTCAACAGGGATGCTATTAAAAATATTTAACAACCTGTATTAGGAACGGAGGGACAGAGGCCTTGCCTTAGTGCCTCCAGTGGGGGAGGCTAGAGGCCCTCTGATCAGCCAGACGTTTAACCCTTTAGTTGTCAGATCAATGAAGGTCTGGGAGGATCCCAAGGAAGGGGCTGATGAGAGTTCAGATAGCATGGCCACAGCAGTGCAAACGGGCTGACACCCCTGTGACGTTCCTAGAGGCCGTAGGGTACCTTGGGAGGCACAGGTCCTGGGTAATATGGGACTCCAAGAGAGCTTCTGGGAGGAAGATATTTTCCTGCAGAATTTGAGTTGGGAGGAGAAGCAAGCAGCCCAGGAGTCAGCAAGGTCAAGGCAAGCCCTGATGCTCTAGTCCCCTTCTCTGTGTAAGTGTTCTCCTTGAGGCCTCTCCTCTTTGTAATCTGACCAAGGAAATACACATTGATCTGGGGTCAAATTTACTCAGTTTGAAAGAAACAGTGGACCGGTCATTCTTATAATATAAAGACCCCCTCAAATGTTCCTGACCCCAATTTTCTTTATGTTGTGCAGCAGACAAAGGCAAGATTCCAAACTGATCTACTTTTCCTCCATATTGGGTTGTAAAGGCTAGGGAGCTGACCTCAGACAGTGAGCTAGCTCCTGGTGAACACACTCATGGGTCTTTCACTAAAGGGCCTTCTACCCCACCAGGACCCTGTGAGGTCCTTGGAGGAGCCTTGTCTCGTGCCCTGCTGTTGGATGATCCCTGAAACCAGGGCCCTAGAGACCCTGCATCTGGCACCAAGGACCTGGATGAGGATCTGCCGTCCCTCACAGACAGACCTGGGGACACTGAGACTCCCAAAGGGAGAGCTGCCTGAGGTCAAACAGGTATACAGAAGCAGAGGCGAATCCAGGGCTGAGTGCTGTTTCGGGGGGCATGACTTAAATGGCAACCCACTCCACTACTCTTGCCTGGAAAATTCCATGGATAGAGAAGCATGGGGTCGCAGAGTCGGACACTACTGAGTGACTTCACTTCACTACTTCTCAGTGTCTGACGGAGGAGAGGCTAAGATGGAGATGCAGGAGGCTGCTTAGTTCAGGGCACACCCGCAGGGTGGAGAAGAATCTACGGGCCAGCAGCCAGTTGTCCCTGCCTGCAAAACCCAGGACTCAGGAATGTTTAATCCGTTTTAAGAGAAACACAGGAGACTGCCCAAGAGGCCAAGAAGCAGTCAGGGAGTTTTTGGGTTCCAGTTTCCACCGGGGCGGGCCGTGTCCTCTGCCTGGGGAGGATGCCATCTTTGGTGTCCAGGTCCAAGGTCCTTTAGTACCGTCTCTCCTGCTTACCAGATTGCCCTCAGGGCTGGGCTAGTGCTTCCCCTTTTCTTTCGAGGCCATTTGCACCACACTCCCGGGCCTTCCCTAGTCTTTCTGTACCGAAGTTCCAGATTGGTGATGGAAACACAGGTCCAGGGTTTCTTGGGGAAATATAAAGAGCAAGAACCTCAGTGATGCTTCTCAGATCTGCAGGTCAGAGGTCACCTCGGCACAGAGCCGTTTATTTTTACTTTTAGCCCAGAGGATGAAGAGAGGGCATTTGTTTTTTAATCAGGTCTTTAAAAAAAATTTTAATTGAGGGCTAATTACTTTACAATATTGTAGTGGTTTTTGCCATACATTCACATGAATCAGCCATGGGTGTACATGCGTTCCCCATCCTGAACCCCCCTCCCACCTCCCTCTCCATCCCATCCTTCAGGGTCATCTCAGTGTACCAGCCCTGAGCACCCTGTTTCATGCATCGAACCTGGACTGGCGATCTATTTCACATATTTTTTTTCTATAGAAAGACACCGAAAAGTCCTTTTTAAAAAAATTTCCCCCCTCGGCAGGCAGAGGTGATTGGTTGTTCTTAAAAAAAAAATTTTTTTTTAATAGCCCCTCCTGTGCGTGTCCGTTGGGTGAGGGAGGGCGTACAGCGCCCCCATCCGCAGCCAGGGAAGGGTCGCTCGGTTTCAGGCCCCATCACCCCGGGGGCCCTACCGCACAGTTTCCGAAAGTGTTCCTGCCTGGGAGTCCTACGCACCTGGAGGGCGCTCGGTGTCCGCTCCCAGAGGGCGCTGCAGACTGGAGCCCAGAGTCGACGACCAACGACCGCCCCTCCCGCCACTCTCCCGGGCAGAGCCTCCAAACCCTGGGCCAGGGAGCCAAGGACTGCGCCCAGCCCCCACCACCGGGGAACCGGGGAGCCGCGGAGCTGAAAGGCTGGGGAGCCACGGCCCGCGGGATACCAGGGGTCCGCAGGTAGGCGAAGCTCCGGCCCCGAGTCGCGGGCCGGGGGTGGGGCTGGGGTGCCGTGGTTGGGGCGTTCCTTGTCGGGGGGGACGGGCCTCGTGGCTCAGGGGGCGGGGCCCTAGGGGGCGGGGTCCTAGGGGTGGGGACGAAGGCTGGCCCGGAGACCTGGAGAGCTGGGGGTGGGGGGCTAGTTTTTGCAACGGCTAAGGGCCTGCGGGTTTATTATAAGGCGGAGCTCGGCGGGAGAGGTGCAGGCGGGAGCAGAGTTGAGCCGAGAGGAATCCAGCCGTAAGGGGAGCGGAGAGCAGCCGGCGGATCCGTAGACCTCGCCTAGGACGGCCGCGCGCTTGGGCATTGCTCGAGGGAGCTGCGCGCAGCGCAACCGGCGGCGCCGACCCGGAGCCCCGCGCAGTCCGCGCAGCGCGGCGCAGCCCTGACCCGCGCAGCTCGACGCTCTCCTCCAGCCGCCGGTTCGGGCAGCATGAGGCGCGCGGCGCTCTGGCTGTGGCTCTGCGCTATGGCGCTGCGCCTGCAGCCGGCCCTCCCGGTGAGTGCGGCTAGGCGGCGGGAAGCCGGGGCTGGCAGACCCGCCGACGCCGGCTGTTGCACACGTGGAGGGGGAGGGGAAGCGGGGACTTCCCTTCTTCCCGCGCTAGCCCGGCGGGCCCCGGGACCCGGAGTCTCGAAATCAGGACTCCTTCTCCAATTGCCTCTTGCCATCGTGGGGCGCCGTGAGGGTTTCGCCTCTCCGGGCGGGGGCCTGGGGAGCCCTGCGGAGCGGAACCTGCGTGGGAGCTCCGCACTTATATAGGAACGACTCCACGGGCGAAGGCGCCTGGGGTCGCCGGCTCCCAACCGGTCTCCCGCCGGTGACCCGGGAGGATGCGGTGATCGCGGCAATTGCACCCCGCCCGAGGACCCGAATTCAAACCAGACCCGCCGAGCTCCGGCTCCTGGCCCCTCGGCGGAGGCAAGTTTGGGCGCCGCGAACTCGGTGCGGGAGCAAGCTGGCGTGTTCGCTCCGGAGCCCCAGTCAAGGTTGCGCGGCGAACCACGGCGGGCGGGCGGGGGTGGGATCCTCGGCTATCCGTTGGCCGCCGGAGAGAAGCCGGGCCGAGCTGGTAGCGGGAGATTCCGGGAAGTTGGCCCCGGCATTCTAGAGACCCGCAAGAACCCAACTTCTGGGCTGCTGAAGTTGTGCTGCCCGCGGAGGGGCGCGAGCCGGAGCTGGACACCGCTAGGGCGCCCGGGCGGCTTCCACGCTAGTGGACCCTGGAATGGCTCTTCCCCTCCCCCGACCTGGCTTTGTGCTGGAGCCGCGCGGAGGGAAGGCGGGTCCCTTGGCCCGCCCAGCGGAGCTGGAGGAAAAGGGGGACAAATGTGGAGCCCGGAGCTGGAGGGGAGGCCTTTGGGTAGGACTCCAGCATCCACCTTTGGCGAGGGGTGGGTCCCCTCTCTGAGAGGAACCTAGCCGACAAAGAGCATCCTGAGGGTCCCCAGAAAGTGGTCTCCCGCCCCAGCCGCCGTCCGCTGGCCCGCCTTCCCCAAAGGGGGCGCTTTGTTCTCGGCCCCTGTAACCCTTTCCTGGGAACCGCCCCGCAGCGCCGGCCCGAAAGTGGGCTGGGACCTGGGTTGCCGCCAGGTGTCAGCGCTGGCCGCGGGGTGCTCGCGTCCACCCCCCACCCCAAACCCGTTGCTGGAGTCCTGGGGTCCTCCCCGCGGGCCGTGTCGGCCATCCCTAAGGGGGATGGAGAGGGGAGGTGCGGACCGAGGGGGTTTTGCCGTTCCGGAAGTGGCGGCCTCTGGCCACCACATCTGGACGGCTCGACTTCCCTAGCTCTGGAGCTCTGGCAAAAGGAGGTGCGTGGGAGGGGAAGGAGCGGCCCCCGGGGCGCGGGTACCCCGATCCTCTCCTTATAATGCATTATCTGGACAAGTCTCTGGGCAACGCCAAAACCCTCCATAAGCGTGTCCTTCCATAATAATGGTAGCTCCCAGCTCTTGAGAGCCTTGGTGTATTTTTCTCAGGGTCTGCCTCAGGTGAGGTGTATTTTCAGGTGGATCTGAGAAGTGCCTTCTTGCTTTGCTTGGAAACATTCTGGAGTTTAGGAACAGGTCCCTAATGCCTCTTGGATCGCTGATGAGTTGGAGCGTGTGCCTGTGGGTTGCCCTCTCTGGGGGAGCCATGGGGACAGATAAGATTTCTGAGTGGAGTGTCCAGAGCACTCCTGGCTCTTAGGCCCAAGAAGTTGGCATCTGGCTTCTTCTTCACTCGTGAAGTGCCGTGGCTTCTTAGGGATTCAGACTGTACCTTGAACCCACAGCTAAAACTCTGGAGAAGAGGGTGGAGGTATTTGGCTCACCTCCCTGGCCCACCTGGCCTTGCCTGGCTGCTCCACACTCTCTCCAGGCTGAAGACGGGCCTCGGCAGGACTCCACCTATTTCCAGCCAGAGTCAGGAGTGGCAGCAGCGGTTTCTTTGCTAGCCTAGGTGAAGCTGGCATTCATACTTCTGACCAGGGATCCCAGAGTGCCCTTTAACACTGGGAGGCAGATGGGATTAGAGATCCTCTGAGGACCACTTTCCCAGAGTTTCCCAGTGTCCTGGGAAGGAGCAGACAGCTGCTTTTTTTTCTTTTTCTTTTTCTCTGCTAGAAACTGAACCCTTGTGGAAAGGCAGAGCAGAGCCAGAGGCAGTTGAGTTTGGAGCCGGAAAGATGGGTGGGAGGGAGGGAGACTCATTAGAGCTGTGGTGGTGGGAGGGCTTCCTGGAGGGAGTGGTTGAGCTGAACCTGAAAGCACTAATCTTTGGGGTCAGACTCTGGCTCAGAATTTAGGGTTTGGTTTTTCCCCCCCTATTTACAAAGTTTAGTCTGTTTTCTCTTTCCCAGTCCTGTTCTCTCCCTTTTATAGTGGCTGTCCATATTTGGTTCAGAGTGGGGGCATGAAGTAGAGTCCTCTTCTGCCCTCTTCCTGAAATAAATATGGCAGTGGGATTTGCCAGGATAGAGAAGGTGTCCACCAGTTTCAGAGGTCTGGCCTCTCCCAGGGTTCACTTTGGTCCCAGTGGGAAGCAAGTCAGAACCCCCTGGGGACCAGGGAGGTGGGGTGTGACCCTGGGCGCCTGACTTTGGACAAGGGAAGGCTGCTGGGGTAGGAGGTTGCTCAAAACCACTCCCAAGAGATGAGAACAGGTTTGTCTGAAAAGGTTTCTGTGTGTGGTTTTGCCTTTGTGAGATCCCCGTGGTCTTTTGTTTCTGCCATGCAAGAAAAATTGCTTGTTCTGGAAAGTTATTTGCTGTTCCCTCTCTTTCTCTCTTCCTTTTCTTGAAAGGCATAAAATCCCTTTTTGCCTTAATTATGGGGGCTAGTAGAGACATTTCCCTTCGGCATGGAGGAGTGGGTGGGGGCAGGGGGAGGCAGAGGGAGGCGCTGACTGCTTCTGCCTGGGCTCCAAGCCTCCTAGAGGTGATGTCACTCCTGGCTTCAACTCCACAGGGAGGGTGGGGCTGGTTTAAGTCTCTACCTGTGGCTCATGGTGGGTTCCAGTAAAATCTCATTAACCCAGATCGGTGGGGAGAGGGATAAGACGGGAGAGGAGCCTGGAAAGAATTAATGAAAAGCTTGTATTTTGGAGGCGTATTTATGGAGGAATCTTTTCTTATTGCAGCAGAATCTTGAATTCTGAAATCCCTTGGGAATTAGGTATCCTTGGTATCCAGGTTTTCTCAGTAAGCTGAGAATCCGCATTACCCTAAAAAACATTCTTACTTTGGGCAGGACTCTCTGAAATATTTACTTCTCTTCCTTTATTAACAAAACAGTACTAAGCATAGTTTGATCTCTGGATGCCAGGGGCCTCAAAGCTGTCACCATGTTAGGTTACGGCATTCACCTCCTGGGTTTATTGAGCTCTGAAGAGCACTTTGCCCCTGGGCCTGGTGCCCTCATGTTGGTACCCTTGGAATTCTGGTTTGCTCTTTATCCTCTCCCATCCCTGTCTGATAGCAGCCAACAGTGCCATTTGTGGACCTAACGTGTAGCCGGCAGCTTTTCAGTTCAGTTCTAATTGGCACTTTTCTCCAGCAGTACTAAGGAATTTGTTGGATTTGTTAGAATTATTTCTAAGACAAGAGTTCTCAGTGCTGAGTGAGGGTCTTACCTGTAACACTCATGATCTGTGACACATGGATTTTGTGCCTTCAGAGGCCCAGCTGGGACTTCTGTGTCGTTCCGATACTACCTAGAATAACCTAGAGGCTGTCAAGGGAGGTTCTTGCGGGACTCAGATGTCAATGACCTCTGAAACAAGCACCTGCCGATGACCCCACATTCTCGGTTCTTCCATTTGGCTGAAGTTGTAAGTGACTTGCCAGTCACAGGTAGCCTGGACCTGGTGAGACTAGCTCACTCTAAATCCTGGTTGGCAAGGGCCTTCATTCTTAGCTTGGGTCCTGTCTCCCTTTTCTCACCATGTTTTATTTGGGTGACATTGTATGCATACTGTTTGACAGGCCAGAAACAAGTTTGGGTAAGGTAGAGCTTTGGGATTGGGTCTCTGCTTTGCCACTAATTTACCATGTAATCTCAGATGAGTCACTTCACTGCTGAGTCTTGATGTCCTGTGTAAAGCTTATTCTGTCATTTGCGTATTCATTTCATAATGAAGGTGTGAAAGTGTTTGGTAATGAAAATGCCAGAAGAAAGTTGGCTGTTGATAGAATTAGGGTCTTTTTTTTTTTTTTTTTTTGCCTAAAGACATGTAGGATCTTAGTTCCTCTACCAGGGATTGAACCTGTGCTCATTGCATAAGTGTAGAGTCCCAACCACTGGACCAGCAGAGAAGTCCCTAGGGTCATCTTTGAGTGCCTGCTATTGAGTGCTATATGCTTTTCCTGCATCCTAATTTCATATTTAACCCAAACCTTTTCCATGTATGTCACTGTCCCCATTTTGTGGATGAGGCCTGCGGAGGTGAGCCCCTACAAGGGGCCAGTGTGGAAGAACCAGGATCTGTACGTACGCCTGTGCACATGTGTATGGCGTGAAGAAATGGAAGGACTGGCAAGTGTCCCCCGTGAACCTAGCATAGGAGGCTGACTGAAACCTACCAGGCTTTCCCTTGTTCTTGCCCCCAGGGTAGCAGCCAGCCTGCGCTGACTTTCATTGTGGGCACTGGAGAGACGTTTGTGGGATTAGTAGATGCTTTATAAGCCTAGAAAGTGGGCACCGTGGCTCCCGTGGGGCGACCAAAACCGAGGACTCCTGCCTCCTGTGCTGGGCTCACCTCCTGGCCTTTTCAGTGCTGCTGTGAAAACAGCCGCATGAGGAGTTGGTCATTAAATGATTTCTAGTCCCAGAATCCTGGGATTTTTACAGAACAAATGATTTCCTGATTTCCTCCTTCTTTTCAACAACGACTTTTGGAGGCTTGGGTTAAAAGCCACTCCTTGAGGGCCTGCGTAAATGTGTCTGGAGAGAAGGAATGGGATTAACTGAGTCTGTGGAAAGAGGGCTTTTGGCGCCAGGATCCTGTACCCTGGAACAGTTTCAGCGCGGTGTCATTTCCCTCTCAGCTGTTCCAGCAGAGGTTAGGCTTTGGATGGGAGGGTACGTTCTGGAACCTCTCTGAGCTGCCGTGAGTGCCCTGGCAGCACCAAGGGGTGGCAAGCATATGGGCATCCCCCTGCTCAAGGAGCCACAACCCTGTGCTCGGGGTCACTTTAGCAACTATGCAACTTCCAGCTCCAGGTAGACATGAGAGCCCCCTCCACTGTCCCCCAGAGGGGCTTTGTGAGATCTTACCACCTCTTCCTGTCTTCAGGATGCTGACCTTGGGTGGGGTGTCAGCACTGGAAAGTCCCCTCCATGCCCAGGTCCAAGACAGGGACACCTGGTCATCTCCCCAGGACTTGGTACCCAGAGGGAGCACCTGGGGTAGGCTGGTCTAAGCTTTCTCTGAAAAGTCCTTTTGTCTGTCATATCATGCTGGTTTGGGGAGCCAAGACGGGTCTAGCAGGGTCGTCGAGTCAGGAGAGAGAAGCCTTGAGGGTCTCTCTCCTGTGTCTATAGCTCGGTGGTTCTGCCTAATTATATGGAGAGGCTGCTCCCTTCTTGGCCTTCAGCCCTGGGAAAAACTCCTCTTCCCAGTGACTCACCTGAGGCTTGCAGCCCCACGAGAGACCGTGTGTGTGTGTGTGTGTGTGTGTGTGTGTGTGTGTGTGTGTGTGTGTGCGTGTGCATGCTCATGCAGGTGTGGAGTGGTGGCTCTACTGCATGGGTTGCAGCTATGGCTTGGCCTTGCCTGGCCCGTCTTGACTTGATTTCTCCATTGAGCTTGCCTGTAGGTTAGGCTGCAGTCTGAGATTTGGGGAAACCTGCTCACCACCTGTCTGCAACTTCCTCCTCAAAAAGCAGGAAACCGTTTTTTTCCTTCCCTTTCAACAGTCTTTTCCCTTTTAACTGCAGCTTTAGAAGTCCGTGGAAGTTATTCTTACAGACAAGGGTGGCCAGGACACCAGGTCCCTCCTGGTCTCAGTTTAACCCTCTCCTGTATGACCGGGCAGGTCACTGCCCCTCTGCACCTCAGTTCCCCCAGGCACTCAAGGGCCCTCCGCTTCCCTGCCTCAGCTCTGACAGCCATGTCCTTGGCCTGGGAAGGGTGAAGGTAGCACTGGGGGGGGGGGGGACCTAGCAAGGGCTCAAGCCCACTTTATTCCTCCAGGGACTTGAGGGAGCACGAGCTGACTGAGGGGTCATCTGTGGGGCGGAAATCAGGGCAGGCTGCTTGGAGGAGGTGGACTTAGGGCTCAGTGTGGAAACTGGAGGTGGACGGAGGCCCCTGGGCAAGGGCGGGCTGGGGGTGGGGGCTGGGTGGTGTTCCCTGCACACACCCAGGCCCCTGGCTACCTGCCCCCCAGTCCGCTCATCGGCAGGAGCGGAAGCCGTGTTGGGCAGGTTGGGGCAGTGGGGAAGGCGGGAGTGCTTATCGCTCCACTCATCAGCTGAGTCACTGTGCCAGGCCCACGAGTCCTCCCCGGAGACTCATCCAACAAGTCTTGTCCGTGAGCCCACTGTGCACAAGGCCGGCTAGGGCTCAGGGGCCTGGCTTCCTGCCCTGACCCTCTGCACTGCTGAGCGGCACTGCATAGGCCTCTCTTGGCCTCAGTGAGCCCACATGTGAAATGGGAGGGGGCTCAGTCACGCACTGGGGTGTTGGCGACATCTGGTGACTGTGTTGCGGGCCTGGTGGGCATCTGGGTGGGGCCTGCTCCTGCTGCCTCAGAATTCTGCCTCGAGCATGCGGGTTGTGAAGCCTCCCTGGCTTGACCAGACCTGAAGCCTGGAGCCTGGGTGCCTGCTGTGTGCACAACCTTGAGCAAGTAGAGAAAGGTCCACGCCTGGTCCAGGGGCACATGTTGAGAGAGGGGAGCCAATACTGAGACCAGACTGGACGGTCAGTCGGTCTGTGCAGACAGACCAGAGGGACAGTGACAGCCAAAGGCCATTCACCCTGAGAAAGGGGTTCATCCCGGAGCCCCTCTAATCAGAAGCGCAGGCTGTGAGGTGGGACGCTTTCCGCATTAGGGCAGGGGGTCCCCAGTGAAGGCAGCAGGACTTGGGGAGGCTGCCAGTCCTGCTCTGGGTGACTCTTGGGCTCCATCCATCTCCAGAGGTGTACAGAGACTTGTTGCACCATGGGACATTGGAGTCACAGTCTTGCCTGGCTACCTGGCACTTCTTGTGGCCATGCTGGCCCTCATTGGGTGCCGTCTGCCCCACCTTCTCACAGCAGGCTTAGGAGATGGGGTTCTGGGGCCTGGTCCAGGGTGGATGGGACGTAGGGAGGTGGGAGGGAACTTCCGAAGGGCCCAGGTGGCTTGGCCACCCCAACTCCTAGTATGTGCTGGGCCCCAGGAGGCCTCAGGAGGACGTGAGGCCTTCCCCTGCGGTTTCCACACCATGTCTGATGCCCTGGCTGCATCTGACCTGGTTGGGGACTTGACTGGCAGTCCCGTGGCAGGGGCACAGAGTTTGCATTGGCTTTAATTTTCAGCAGCTTCTCAGCACCTCTGCTGCCTACGGCATGAGCCGGGACTCAGAGTCCTGTCTCCAGGGAGTGTCTGGATGGACAGTGGTCAGGTTTGGGCTCGCAGGGTGTGTCGGGAGCCTCTGCGACTGTGGTGGAGGCTGACGTCGCTCCAGCTTCTTCCAGAGAAAAGCGTTGAGGGACGCTGCTGTCTGTGGTGGGCACCTTCCTCTCAGGAGAGGGTGGGTAGCGCCTGGGCAACCCGACCTCCTGGCTGACTGGGGCTCACTGCGTTGTGAGCCAGGCCAGGAGAATGGTCCATAGAGGCTGAGCAGAGACCCCCAGATTTTGCCCCTGCCTCCTCTTCCGCCTACCTGCTCCCCAGGCCCTGGGGAGCAGGGTACAGGGGTCTGAGGGGTAAGGGTAGGTGCAGAGTGTCCCTGGAGCAGCAGGCCTGGTTGTTGTGAAATTCTGGGAAGGCTCAGGCCAGGAAGCCGGCCCTGAGGTCTTCATGGTGAGCCTGAAGCAGTAACTGAGGCCCCCCTGGGTTCTGTGAATTGTGTGAGAAATGAGGAACCCCCAACTTCACCCCTCTCCCTTGCACAACCCCCACCCCCACCCCCAGGGAACAGGATCATCCTTCCGGAGCCTTGTCTAGGGGCTGGGTATCTGGTGGATGCCCTGGGCCAGCTCTCCTCGCAGTGCAGTGGCAGCAGCTGAGCCTGAATATCTGAGTCTGCCTACCTTTGAGGTAGGTCTGGGGCCCCATCTGGGGTCCTGAAGCCTTCGAGCTGGGAAGGCAAGGTGGGACCCAGAACTGGCTGGCTGGTCCGCCTCGGTTATTCTCTCCCAGGTGTTGGAGAAGAGAGAGGTGTTGTGTGGAGGCCAGAAGAGCACAGGCCACAGAGTGTGGCCAGCCCCGACCGTCACCAGGCTCATCGCCTCCTCCCCGTAGCATCTTGTTCATGATTCTTCACCTGCCGCAAAGCCTCAGTTTCCTCCTGCGTAAAACCGGAATTGTTCAAGTCCTGCTTTGGAGGGCTTCAGGAAAGATCCTGTGAAATACCGTGTATGGCGGGATTGGAGCGTCTTCCTCATCTGGCCTCCGAGGAGCAAGTCTGGGAGAGCTTTGGGACAGACACTGCTTAGGAAGTCCCCTGGAGAGAGCCCCCATGGCTCTGACCTGGGGGAGGGGTGCAGTCTGAGCTGGTCCGGGTGTAGGATCGGCACTCAGCATGAATGGCCGGCTGGTCTTACCCCAGTGCTGACAAAGCAGGGCCTGCAAACATGGCTTTTGCCCCTTCTCAGAAATATGAGCCTTGCTTGGCAGGCCAGACTTTGCTCACTTCTGCCTGAGCCTCTGCCAGGGGCCGGCTCCTGCCCCGGGAAGGTGTGGGCTGGGTTGGCAGGCAGTGGCAGGAGATCTGGCAAACCTGGACCCCAGGGCACCAGGGTGGGGTCTCAGGCCAGTTGAGCAGGGCTCTGTGGCTGTGGGGCACCGTAGCCTGTGGGCAGAACTATGGACTGTGGGGTGCTTTGGACTGGGAGCAGGGCTGGGCTGCAGGGTGGACGGGGAAGGCCCCACGCCAGGGTCTTCTTTCCTTCTGCACTTTCTCCTGTGCTGCTTCCAATGGAAATGATGGCTGTTTTCTTCCTGAGAGTCAGAGAGCCCTTGATCTTGCCTGTGACGGGGTGGTTAACTACATGTCTGCTGGAGCAAGACTGTGTGTGTTTGTCGGTCAGTTGTGTCCTGACTGTTTGCGACAGCAAAGAGCCCACCAGACTCCTCTGTCCATGGGGATTTCCCATGGACTGTAGCCCACCAGGCTCCTCTGTCCATGGGAATTTCCCAGGCAAGAATACTGGAGTAGGTTGCCATTTCCTTCTCCAAGGGAATCTTCCTGACCCAGGGATTGAACCTGGGTCTCCTGCCTTGAAGGCAGATTCTTCACCATCTGAGCCACCAGGGAAGCCCTAAGCAAGACTGCCTGGCCCCAGACCCTCTTTCTAAGCCCTTCAGTGGCTGTATGCCTTGGGACAGATGACTTGACCCTTTTGCCTTAGTTTTCTCATCTGTAAGATGGGTATGGACTAGAATCTAAGGTCATCCTGAGGTATAAGTATATTCATTCAGGTAAAGTGCTTAGACTGGTACCTGGCACAGAGTACTCAAGACATATTAGCTGTGATTACTGTTCCCCCTGCCAACTCCCCACCTCTGCCCCAAGGCCTAAGTCAGATCTTTCTATTTTTCAAGTGACCCCAAAAGCCCAGGTCAGATCCTTGGATTCTTCCTTCTGCCCTATTAATGTTTTGAGCCCTGAGCAGATATTGTGACTTCCTGGGGTTTCTCCGAGCTCCTAGACTGGGGCTACAGTCCACTGTCCTCCTTTAAAACTTTTAATTTATTAAAAAAAATTTTTTTTTTAATTTTTTGGCTGTGCTTCCCAGCATGTGGAATCTTAGTTCCCCCAACCAGGGATCAAATCTGGGCCCTCTGCTTCAGAAGCGTGGAGTCTTAACCACTGGACCACGAGGGAAGTCCCACAGTCCTCCTTTTAACCAACTTAGCACTTACCTTGTGCAGAGGCTGCCAAGGCCTGGGATTTCAGTGCCAGGCATTTGAAGTTGTGTGCACCTTCCAGCCATCAAGAGCCTCTGAAAGAGGGCAGGCTGACAGTGAAGGGGCTCCGGCTGCTTTGCTGTCAGTTAGGGGAGGGTTCTACCAGTAGTCTGGGGAAAGGGCCCAACCTATTGGCACCTGGCTTTCACTAAAAATTCTTCTTTCCATCATTCAGGCCAGATAGTACTGGCTCCACTCTGCCGTAGGACATCCTTCAAGGACACTCTGACCTTCCTGTGTCTCTGGGCTTCGAGTAGCCTTAGTGCCTACTTGGTCTGCCTCCTACTTGATCCCGGAGGCAGGTTCCCAGAACTGGCCCATTCTCCTTCTGGACGTGGGAGGAGAAGCCATGTACACCTGTGACTTAAGCAGGAGCAAAGGGAATTTCATCGTCCTTTCTTGGGTGTGGGGTTGGCGGGCAACAGCGTTCTGACACAGGTTAAAAAATGTGCTCTTGGCATCTTTCAGCCTCCTTTCTGCAATCCCTTCACATCTTCCAAAGTGCCTGCCCATCCCCAGTGCCCTAGTGCCAGACTGCCCTTCCCCCTAGAGCTGATTTCTGCTCTCCTGTGAGTCACTAGCACCCTTCAGCCCTCCTAGAGGCATTTGCATCTTAAATGGGATGGTCTACAACTGCACACTGGGGAGATCTGGGGGATAAAGTGCTCCCCCCCAACCCCCCCACCCACCTCATCCCCACAGCTGGAGCCCTGTCTGGCTGCAGGTGTGTCAAAAGCTGCGAGTTTCTGCCTCCTTGAAACCTGAGGACACTTTATTTAGCTGGAGCAGGGGGAGGATGGCTCTCGAAGCCTATATGCCAGAGGTGTCAGGTCCCCAGGCCAGGCTCAGTTTGGGGATTAATCAGCCAGAGAGCAGTTTGATGGGCCTTCATGGGGGGGGTGGGGGGAGGGGCGGTGGGCATGACTGGGAGATCCTGCGAGCTTTCTGCCCTTAGCTGTCTCACTGAGACAGCCTGGGCCGAGGAGGGAGGAGGCTGTGGGAGTCTGGACTGCTCCCTCTGAACCTGTGGGTTGACAGTTACCATCCTCAGAGTCACTTTGGTTTGGGACATCTCCAGCCTCCTGTCTAGGCCGTCACCCTCTGGGGCAGTGGAGAAGGGTGACCCTGGATCACTCTGATCAAGCGCCCCTCACTACTGAGTCCCTCTTGGGGGTTGGCTGTCCCTCCAGGGTGGGCCTTGGCTCCCTAGCCACAGACCTGGGTCTCGGAGCCCTCTTGCTGCCTTTCGGCCAAGCCCCTGCTCTGCAGAGGGGCTGCCTGAGGCAAGATGTCTCTTCAAGGTCACCCACTGAGTTGGGAGAAGAGCCCAGCTTTTCCAGCTCCGGGTCTGGTCCCTTTCCTCTGCCCATCCCCTTGTCTGGATCCCGGGGCAGCAGCAGGCATAGATGCAGGCTGGGCCAGGCTGGCCTTGCTCAACGCCCGAGTGGAATCCTACCCTGCCTGGCCCAGGTTCTGGCAGGTGGAGGAAAGCCGAGGAACTGGTCCCCCAGCTCCATGGCCCCACACCCAGCCGTCAGCGGGGCCTGTTCTAAGACGAGTCTCAGCACGCGGCAGCAAGACAGGCGCCAGCCCTCTGGAAGGGTGGCTATGGGGGTTGCTGGTGACAGCTCTGACCTGGCTTGGGCATTGGGGCTGGCTCTGGCTGCCAGGAAACACCCCCTCCCTCAACACATCCTGGCCCCAGTTACTCCTAGGGAGGAGGGCTCTCTGACTGACCTTAGGTCCCCCTTCTGAAAGCCCTGTCACGCAGTGCCCTGCAGGACATGCTACTGCAGAGGGGATCTTTAAGCCAAATACGGGTGGTACCCTGCACCCTGGCCCTGCCCTGGAATCCCCCAGAGGACTGAGGTCTGTCTCCTAGTGGCAGGGTGGGAACGGCTGAGCTGGGGTTGTTGGGGGGGTGGTGGTGAGGGGTGCATGGCCAGGAGGTCCTCTGTAAGGCACTCCTCGGGGCTCTGTTGGTGCCCTAACAGAAGCACGATCTCAGGGTGAGAGCGGCAGGAGCCCCCTCTTCCCGCCTGTCTGTTCTGGGCGTCCCTCCTGTCTTGGGCCATACCCATCACCCCTCTGCAGGTCCCAGCTTGACTTGGTTCCTGGTGAGTTGATAAATTGCCGTGCCTGTCAGGCTGGAAATGCTGATGCTGTCCCGAGGCACCGATGGGGCCCCTCCCTCCTGGAAGTAGAGAGGGTGGGAGGAAGGTTTCAGGGTCTTGAGGCCAAAGCTGGGAGATCTGAATCCCTTCGATGCCTAAGCACACGTCCCCTGCAGCACAGGTCCCAAGTTAGGGAAGAAGCCTTCAGAGAGGAAGTAATTTATCCACCACTGTGTCATCCCGGGCAGGGGGAGCCCTAGGCTGCAGGCCTGCCCCTCTAACCCACCCCCCACATGGCTGGCTGTGGCCAGCTTATCACCCCCCGCCCCCTCTCTGGCCTCACTCATGATGAATTGGGGCTGCAGATCCCAGCCTAGCCTGTCAGAACCCTAAGAAGGTTTAGGGTTATTCAAGCTCTGAACCCCTTCTGTTATCCGGATGGGAATGAGGTCCAGAGAGGCGGCAGAGGCCCAGGTCACTCAGCAAAGGAATCTCAGCCTGGGGTGGCTCCCTGATCAGGGCTCTTTCCCGTCTGACATCCTTCGCTGTGGTCGTTTCTCTGGGAGCCTTGATTCAAGATGCTCTGGGTTTAGCCTGCGTGGTCTATGCATAGGCTGTGTGAGCCTGGGCTAACAGAAGGGGTGCAAATGATCCCTCTGATGAGGGAAAGCAGAGTCACAAACTGCACTGCTGGTTTCAGCCTACATCTGGCCAGCTGACCAGATGAGAGCTGCCTGGAGAGGCAGGCAGGCAGGACCGAGTCCCAGCCCAGCTTCAGGACAGAAGAGTCTGGCTTGTCTTTGCTTCCTGCTTCTTGCACTCCTGGGATTGAAGGGGTCCTCTCAACTCTGGTGAAGCTTCTTCTGCAGACCAAGCAGGTGCCATGGTGTACTGACTACAGAGAATGGGTGTATCAGAGGTGTAGGGAGAACTTTCTAGAGCTTTCTCAGATCACTTTGCCCCTAGGGCGTGTTTTGGGGGCTACTTGGTACCTCTTCCTTGAACCCTGGCCCTGAGTGGGGGGTCTTATCTCCTCCAGCCCACTCCCAGTGAGACCTTTTCCTGTCCAGACTATTGCTGTCCACGTGCAGTCAGCAGACTGCTTACAGCAGCTGGAGCATGCAACATGCAGAGTCCTAGGCCTTGCCCCCAACCCCTGAATCCGCCTTAGGGATGGAGCTCAGAAGACTTCCTCTCCAGCAGTCTCCTGGTAATTCTTAGGGACCTTAAAGAAGAGAGCCCCCAGCCTGAATGCAGGTGATGGTGTGAATGTCCCCTCTGACCACTTTAGCATCCTACTACACAGGTCAGGGGTGACAGCTGGGATTCTATAGCTTAGACAGTTCGGCCCCCGAGAATTGTGTGGGGTTGGAAAAATCAGCTTTTTTCCCCCCGCTTAGATCCATAGATTTGACCAAGAAACTGGTAAAAAAGCCTCTCGAGAATGCCTGCTGTTGTGTGGGATTTTGATGGGATGGAATGAGGAGTGTTTATCCCAGTGTGATTGTAGGGCCGCCTCATGAGAAAAGTACATTTTCTCATGAAATGTACGTTCATTCTCATGAAATGTAAGAAAAGTACGTTTCTTACCCTCTCTTCCCCCTTCAACCTGGGCTTATGGAACCAGTTGGGCCCCCCACCCCCTGTCCTCAGCCCTGGCGCTGGCACCGAGGCTGGCTGCTTGGGGAAGTCCATGACCTGGGCCCTGTGACAAGGGGCAGTACTTGGACCTTGTGGACTCAGGGACTGGGCTCTCACCACAGCGGCCAAAGCTCTGTCACCACACAGAGCATTCCAACCAACAGACACCTAACCCCCCCTTTCCCACTTGGCTGCACAGTCTGCCATACCAGTGAGGGCGCAGTGTTGCTGAAGTTGTGACTTAGAGCTAAGAGCTGACCTCTCTGGGGTCTGGCTGTGGACTTCACCATCCTCCCCTAGTGCCCTCAGCACGATGACCCTCTGTGCCCCAGCCTGGGCAACTCCCCCTTCCAGAAGCCTCCTGGAGTGGGGGCTGTAACCTGGGAGCTCACCAGGGTCAAGATCATACTGTTTCTTACCCTCTCTTCTCCCCCAAACCCCTGGATGGTGGTCCCTGAGTTTTGAAGTTGAAACCCTCTTTACTGTCAAAATCTGTGACCTTACATGATATTGTACTTTTCTCATGTGACCTCAGCTTTTAAAGGATTTGCGTTTATCCATCACTCAAATCAAGTAGTGGGTGACATGTTAGTGAGTCAGGGTGTGGGTTGGAAACCATAATCTTTGGCCCTGGTGGCTATGGGTTGATGGGGTGGCAAGCGTCAGGGGCCAGAATGGGCAACCTCTCTGGTCAGCCTGGAAGTAGAAGCCCCTCACCTGAACATTTGAGATGCCCACTTGGTATTCTGATGTATGATTGTCCCAAGGAACTTTTATGCACATGCCCAGGGTGTCTTGGAGGAATGCTGTCACACAGCCCCAGGCCCTCCTATGGCCAGTTGCAGGTGAGAGATGGCAGGAGTGGGCTTGAGGGAACCAGTGCCTCCGAAGCACGGAGTCCCAACCACTGGACCAGAAGGGAATTCCCCTTGAGGCTGCCTTCTCGAAGCTTCTCTGCCAGCCCTCTGCCTACAGACTCCTGACATGCTGTTGGGAATGGCAGGCAGCCTGGTGATGAAGACCCTCAACCTCTGATGAACCTGACCCTTGCTTGGCCATGCCGTCCCCTCTGCACCTCTGAAATTGGACCAGCACCTGGGTCTCAGCTGCTGGGCAGGGGTTGGGAACCCTTATTCAGTGAGGAATACTTGTGCATCCCAGGACTCCTGGGGCCTGCAGAACATTGTAGAAACTTGGGCAAGTGAAGTGAAAGTCGCTCAGTCATGTCCAACTCTTGGTGACCTCATGGGCTGTAGCTGTCCAGGCCCCTCTGTCCATGGAATGCTCCAGGCAAGAATACTGGAGTGGGTTGCCATTCCTTTCTCCATGGGATCTTCCCAACCCAGGGATCAAATTCAGAGGTCTCCCGCATTGCAGGCAGATTCTTTACCATCTGAGCCACCAGGGAAGAGACTTTTAAGGCAAGTTTCCCTTAAAACAGCTGAGCTATCAGGGAATATGGTCCTTTGGGGCAGGGCAGAGGGAGAGAGATGGCAGACGAGGGGTGTAAGCACTGCCTGTGAGTGTGCAGACACTTCACTGCCCGGTGGCCATGGGCCCACCTTAGTTCAGTTCAGTTCAGTTGCTCAGTTATGTCCGACTCTTTGCGACCCCATGAATCGCAGCACACCAGGCCTCCCTGTCCATCTCCAACTCCCGGAGTTCACTCAGACTCACGTCCATCAAGTCAGTGATGCCATCCAGCCATCTCATCCTCTGTCGTCCCCTTATCTCAGGAGAGGCTAAATCTCAGCCCTGCCTGCCTCAAATCAAAGGCTAACAGGAAGAAAGGGATGGAAAATATTTCCAGTGTCAAGAGACCAGGTTCTCCTTTCACACTCCCTGTCCTGCTCTCCCAGACCCCTAACCCCAAGTCCTCTCTCGGGAGGCGGCGGGAGGGGGCCTCCTCTCACAGCCTCGGTGTGGCCTGAAGACCAGCATGGCCGAGACGAGGTGGGCTGGCTATTCCTCTCGGGCTTCCTGTGCCCTAGCCTCTGTGTATCTATCTGCTCCAGATGCCCAGCAACAGCTGGCTTTGGCCTCTCAGGCCCTGGGCTTCCAGGGTCTGTGCTGGCGGTGGGAAGGACCAGATTCAGCAGACCAAGTCTGCCTTTGAGCAGACTAAGAAAGTGACTGCCTAGACCTACTCATAGGGCTTTCGATTTGTTGTATGAAAAACTGGTTTTCTGGGCCTTACAGAGGCTAAAGGCTTCCTTAGAGGTCTGGCTGGCTCTCTTTTGTCTTCCCAGGCTGCTTGAGGTGGGTTCCAAACTGGGCCGACCTGCCCTTGGCATACCTACATTTTGGCCAAGTGGTCTCAGGGCAGTGTCAAGAGGCCGTGCCCAGGAGAGCCCTATTTTGGGCCCTGGAGGCAGCTGACCACAGGCTCATAGCATGGCCTGGCCGCTGAGTGAAACCGGAAGTCTCCCAACCTCCAGCATCAGCCGGCACCTGGTGAGGCAAGATCAACCTCAGCAGTTTCTGCTGATTTCCTCCCCAGGGAGCTGCAGCTGTCACAGGGAGGCTCACGCCGCCGGAGATCTGGGAGGTCACTGAGGCCCATCCCCTCAGTGGAGACCCAGCCCCAAAAGAGGAGAGGCTGCCCTGAGGCCTGGGAGCGGGTTTCAGGGGAGAAAGTGTTTGCTTAAGAGCTTGTTGTGTAAACAAGATCGCAGTGGGATAAGCCCAGCCAAGATGAAGAAACAAATTGTTTTTAGGGACTGGGCCAATCCAAAGTCTTATCTCGTCCTGAGAGAAACCCTTCTCTTGGGAAACTGCTAACCTGTCGGGGCCTCTGTGTAGGTGAGAGGCCGGGCCTCCTTGGCTTTGCCTGCGTCTCAAGTGGCGCCTCCAGGGTGGATGGGCTCTCAGTGTTCTCTGCGGGCTTCAGAGGCCCCGTCCGTGAAACAGGGCCTGGCCCCGGGGATGCTGCCTTCTGCTTCACGTCATGTGGTCCAGGCTGGTGTGGCTGCAGCCCTGACCCCCAGCTCCAGCTCCAGCTTTCTCTCCAAGGGTGGGAAATAGAGCGTTACCACCTAGGGTCTCCTCCAGATCTTTGAGGGTGTTGGGTGAAGTGAAGGTGGGGGTCTCAGTGAGTGAGTGTGGGTGGGTGGGGTCCCCTGAATGCTTGTCCACCTCAAGCTTTCCTGTCAGGAGCATCTGCTGGGGGCCTGGGGCAGCAGTAGGTCAGGATGGGGATACCCACTCTGCACCTGCCTTAGGGGCAGGGTTCTTTGTTACTGAAGCAGGGTAGCCTTCCAGGAGCCCAGGGCAGCTTTAAAGCTCCGTGGAGGCAGGGCAGGTGTTTGAAGCACCCCAGGGGACAATACAGACAGGATGTGGCTCAGGGTGCAGGTGGAATCTATGCAGTGTGAATGGGCCATGGCAGCTCAGACAGAGTGACCAAAATCTTTTTCTTGAGGGGCTGTGGAGAGGGAAGGAAGTTCAGTGTGGGTTTTGTACTTTCGAAGGAAGCTCAGTGGTATTTCTAGCCTCATCGTTTCTACACGTGTCTGAAGCTTCCCTCGGACCTGGGCCCCTGGATGGAGCCTCCACCTGGTTTAGCTCTGCCTCAGGAGGCCAAAGGTCTTGTCTGTCCCTTCCTGCTCTGCCCCACTCAAGAGGGTAGCCCCTGGCCCGTGGCTAGGACCTGGAGAGGCCTCTTGGGCTGAGGAGGCCAGTTCCCTGGATCTCAGCCTTGGGCGGAGCCTGCCCTCTGACAAGTCTGCACAGAGCTGCCTATGTACTGGCTCCCTTCTGCCCCCTCTTCTCCTAAAACCCTACCCACCTCCAGCCCTCCTCTTCCTGGACAGGCCCCAGGATCCTTTTTCCCATGCCGAGTGGCTCTTGCTCCCCAAGTTAGAGCACAGAGCAGGTTAGAGACACTGTTGGTGGGATGCTTGGGTGGTGGGTTCACCACTGTGAACCAGGCTCTGTTAGGTTCTTTTTTGTGCATAACCTTATTGAACTTGTGCAACTCGGGCACGTAGAGAGGCTCCCCAGTGGCTCAGTGGTAAAGAATCCACATGCAGTGCAGGAACCACAGGAGATGTGTGTTTGACCCCTGGGTTGGGAACATCCTCTGGAGAAGGGCATGGTAACCCACTCCAGTATTCTTGTCTGGAGAATCCCATGCACAGAGGAACCTGCTGGGCTACAGTCCATAAAGTCACAAAGAGTTGGACACAAGTGAAGCGACTTAGCATGCACATGTGGGATTTTGATATTACTACTGTTCCCGTTTTACAAATGGGAAGACTAAGGCTGTAAGAGGTTTACTGTGTCCTCAGGCCCATTCAGCTAGTAAGGGGCAGAGGTCAGGGGGTTTGCAAAAGCCCATGTGCTCTGAACTACACTGTCCCACTTCTTCATTTATTCTTTGTTCTGGCCGCTCATATATTGGGACTGCCACACAGGGTCATATGGGTCAAAGCCTTGTTGCTGCACAGGATACTTAAGGCTACTCTTCCTGCCACCCGGCTGCTGGGTCCTCCTATCCTCACCTGTTCTCCTGGAGCCAGTGTTAGGGGGTGGGCGTGGTCCCCTCATGACTGGGTTTCTGCCCTGGCCAGTTCAACGTCCCCACTACCTGGTCTTGCCGGACCGGCCCCTTGCCTCAGGGCCTGGGTCTGAGTGTTCACTTTGACACCTGCAGCCTGTTGGGCTTGGCCCCAGGCAGGCAGCTTCCCTGGGGCGGCTGTTTGCACACAGAACCCAACCCAGGCCCACGGCCCATTTGCCTCCTTAGCCCAGGGCCCCTTCTAGATCAGCCTCGTCTGTCCTCAGCTTGATGGATGCTCTGTCCTTCCTTCCCCAAGAGGGAGGGACCCAGTTTCTCCTGGGAATGAGAAAATGGGCTGAGTGTGTGACCAAGCATAGTGGCCAGGCCTAGGGGCTGACCTGGGTGGGCAGGCCTGTCTCAGCACAGACGACTCACTCCATGCCCATCCTTGCTGCCCCCACCCCCTGCCCCTGTGGGGCCCTCGGGGTCTGCACCTTGATGCTCAGCATGCCTGGGGATGGCCTTCCTGGAGCCAGGTGGTTGTGATGTTGTTTCCAGGGGCCCCTTGAAAGCCCCATTCTTGAAACCTGAAGCCCCCTGGCCAGTGTCCCCCAGGACCTGATCCTCAGAGTAGGGTGGGCTGTGGTCCCACAGAGGCCACCGCCTGGGTTTCCAGTAATGATGTTGTCTGTCTGCTCCTCAGTTCTGGGGCTCCCTCGGTAGACCGAGCTTCTTGGGGCAAGGGCCTTACCCCCAGTACCTGCCCAGGGCTGTGTCGTCATAGGAGTGGAGGGTGTGTGGGGGAACCAGGGGACTGCCCTCTAGAGCTGAGGGCTTTGTTCTGTGCTGGGTGTGGGGTGTGTGTTCGGGTGCAGCACTCAGCTGCCTAGGATGGGGGCCCCGGAATAGCAGGCCCCAGTGAAGACTCCATTCTTATCCTTCCCTGATCTCTTTCCAGCACAGTGTGCCCATAAACATGCCCCCCGAAGATCAGGACGGCTCTGGGGACGACAATGACAACTTCTCTGGCTCGGGTGCAGGTGAGTGGACATGAGGGCCCCCTCCAGGATGTCAGCAGGCCGTGGGCTGAGGGTGGTGGTCAGGCTGGGCCTGAAGGGTTATGCCAGGAATGAGAACTGGGTCCATGCTGCAAGGAGAAAACACGTGTGGGTTGGGGAGGGCAGGGTGTAGATTCCTGTGGGGGCTGCCTGCCGCAGACAGACTTGGGCTCATGTTCTCCTTTTTAACTCACTGGGAAACCTTTGAAAGGATTTTTTTTTTTTAACTTCTCCAAGCCTCTATTTTCTCATCTGTGCAATGGGAATAACATCTTGACTTTATAAGGTTGTTGGGAGCCATGAGACTACACAGATCTTGGTGGGAGTACAGATTGTCCACAAATGTTCCTTTATCTTCCCTCTTTTCCCATTTCCCTGAGGGAGTGAAATCCTTGAACTGGAGGTAGTAAGGGAGGCCTCCCAGAGGAGGTGGTCTTGAACTTGACCTCAGAAGGGGGGGCTACAGTCATCCTTGGGGTAAGTGGCCTAGGCAAGGGGGCCTTGGAGTTGGGAGGTAAGACACAGGCCTCTGTTCTTGGGAACCTGGACCTTTCTGGAGGGAGAGTGAGTGGAGCAGGGAGGGGCCAAGTGGTATGTGTGCTGAGGATAAGGTGTTCGGGGCCCTGAGGATGTGCCCCCAACCCCTCTGCCCACGGAGCAGTTCAGCAGTGGCAGGAAAACCCCTTCCAGATGCAGCAGAAAAGGGCAGCTTTCCTAGCCCTAGCTAGTCCATAGGATTGCACAGAGTCAGACACAACCGAAGCAACTTAGCACACACACACAGCTCTGCCCCACAGCTTCTCATGGGAAGAAAACTTTGCTGTGCTGGCCTGGGAGTCACAGCCGGGGTCTAAGCTTGGCTGCTCTTGATGTTCGGGGGCCTTCCTGACCCCACAAGCTCTGTTTCTGGCCCTGCAGGTGCTTTGCCGGATATCAGTTCATCACAGACGCCCTCCACCTGGAAGGACCTGGGGCCTGTGATGACCACAGCCACGGCTCCAGAGCCCACCAGCCCAGATGCCATTGCCACCTCCACCACCATCCTGCCAACCGGAGAGCAGCCTGAGGGGGGTGGGGCGGTGCTCCTGGCAGAGGTGGAGCCTGGCCTTACCGCCCAGGAGAAGGAGGCCACCCACCCACCCAGTGAGACCACGCTGCACCTGACCACTCACAGCGTGTCCACAGCCAGAGCCACTATGACCCCGGGACCCGCCACCTCCCATCCCCACAGGGACGTGCAGCCCGACCACCGTGAGACCTCGGCTCCCACAGGCCGGGGCCGTCTGGAGCCGCACATGCCCCACATGGAGGATGGAGGTCCTCCTGCCACTGAGAAGGCGGCTGAGGAGGACCCCTCCACCCAGATCCCAGTGGGAGAGGGCTCTGGGGAACAGGTGGGTGTCGGGCCCGCTGTCATCCTCTGCGTTTCCTGGGGCATTGGGTGGCCCTAGTGCCTTGTAGGGCACAGCGCGCTGGGTGCAGGGTGCTGGCCTGGTCCCCTGGCACACCCGACCCCTTGTACTCTATGAGCATGTTGTCATCCCCACCGTGAAGACAAGATCCCAAGGTCCCATCCTCCGCCTGCCCACAGGGCTGAGCCTGCGGTGGCACAGACTAAGTAGACCAGAGCTAAAGGGCCCTTCACGGCCCTTCAAGAGGGCTCCCCCCCCATACGCTCCTGGGACAAGAGGGAAAGCTCTCCCAGGTCTTGCTTTTCATCTTGGAGCATCATGGCAGTGTTACACATTACGCTGAAATGAGCCTATTTATTTTCGTATAAAACATGCTTTGCATCACTGGACGTGGTGCCTTGGCCGCAGTCCGGTAGGGTCCAGTGTGAAGTGGCCAGAGGGACCTGACCTCGGGGTCCAGGGAGGTCTGGGTGCGGGGGTGTGTGTCTAGGGCTGGTGGCAGGGGTGACCGGGGAAGCTGGCAATGGACCTGCGTGCAGCTCCGGCTGTGGCCACCCACCTGGCCCTTTCCCTGCCCTCCCCTAGGACTTCACCTTCGACTTGTCTGGGGAGAATGCAGCCGGGGCCAACGCAGCCGGGGCTGCAGTGGAACCTGGCTCACGGAACGTAGCTCCAGGGGATCCTGAGGCCACAGGGGCTACCGGGGCCTCGCAGGGCCTTCTGGACCGGAAGGAAGTGCTGGGAGGTGAGTTTTCTCTCCAGGGGGTGGGGTGGTGGAGGTTGGGGGAGGGGAATGCTGTCTTTATCACTGGCAGGGCTGCCACTCAGACCCCAGGAGCAGCTGAGCTGAGCCGGCCTCTGTCCTCCTCCCCACCCGTCCAGGGGTCATTGCTGGAGGCCTCGTGGGGCTCATCTTTGCCGTGTGCCTGGTGGGTTTCATGCTGTACCGGATGAAGAAGAAGGACGAAGGCAGCTACTCCTTGGAGGAGCCAAAACAAGCCAACGGCGGGGCCTACCAGAAGCCCACTAAGCAGGAGGAGTTCTACGCCTGATGGGGGGGGACACCTCTCCCCTCCCCCTGCCACTTGCTAGACACCCCCCACTGGCCTCTTCTGTGAAGAACTGCAGACCTGCATCCCTGCCACCATGCCACCTCCCTGGAGCGCCCAGCCCTGCTGGCATCTCCCCTTGCCCACGGAGTCCTGGGCCCACCGGGGAGGGGACCTCGCCTCTGCTTCTCTGACTTCTGCCTAGAGACTTGGGCACAAGGGCTTTTTCGCGAACGACTGACCTTTCCACCGCAGACGGCACCTGGCATCCCGCCACGATGACTCAGTTTCTCCAAGCTGAAGCAGGCCCAGCTCTGGAGAGAAGGGGACCCCACTGCTTTGGACAAAGATGCTGTGGCTGAGGGTGGGCACGTCTGTAGCACTTACTGGTAGACACCAGCAGGCCTGGGGGCGTGTCCTGCCGAGTAGCAGGGCCAGGAGGTCAGGGCTCCGTCAGAATTCACTTTGTTTCGTGGGGAGGTCTAACTTAGATGTCAACTTGTTTTTGCACATGTTTTTCCTCTAGTTTCTTTGTTCATAGCCCAGTAGGCTTTGTTACTTCTGAGCTAAGTTAAGTAAATCAATTTGGTTATTCCCTATCTTTCTTCCCTAATCTACAGTCAGGAGACAGCATCAGGGTTATTAAGAAGACTTTTTCTTTTTTTTTTTTGACTAGGAGAACCAAATCCAGGAGCCAATGTCTAGGTTTAGGTTGTATGTTGTCTGAGTTTCTCACTCACGTGTGCAACAGGGTATGGAATGTCTGTTGGGTGGCCTCATTGGTGGGCTGGCCCATCCCGGCTCCCATGGGTGGTCACCTCTTGGAGCAGTCCTGCCTGTGTCCGTGAACTTGGGGCCAGGACCATGGCCTGGGTGACTACAATATGGGGAGACCCCTGTAAAATTGAATCCTGGTGTCTCAGGCTGGGGAGGATCAAGGAGAGACGACTCTAGGGTGGCAAAGATGGCGCTGGGCCCAGAGAATCTCCCATAGACCAAGCCCTTCCTCTGATGCCATCTCTTGGGGACACTTTCTCCTATAAAGTGACAAGAGACGTCTTGGGTGCACCTGGCACTGAGCTGCCCCACGGATGGACCAGGCTCACTTTTGATTAGCTCCTGTGGTCTGACTGTGGGCCGGAATCAGGAATATTCCAAAGAGTAATAGTCTTTTGCTTTTGGCAAAACTCTACTTAATCCAATGGGTTTTTCCCTGTACAGTAGATTTTCCAAATGTAATAAACTTTAATATAAAGTAGTCATGTGAACTCCACTGCCTTCGCTTCTTTCTATGCTGGTTGTGTGTTTGACCAGCCTTTTCTCTAAATGCCAACGATATTGGGAAACTTGGCGAAAAGCTCTGTGCTTCGTCTTTCCCATGGGGAGGGATTCGGAGGCCAGAGCACCTCTGGTTTGTTTGTTTTTTTCTGAACTTCTTCTGGACCTTGGCTAGATTCTGCCAAGGTTGTACAAGGCCTGATGTAAATTTCTGTGTTGCCAAGTTCGAAAGAACATCTCCTAAATGGTGACGAAGCTGTGTCGGCCCCAGTCCAGCTTGATCGGAGGCCATGGGCCCCACGGAGGCCTGGAGCCAAGGCCTGCCTGTCAGACACCTTGGATGTTCCTTTTCTCACACCTTTGCTGGGACCAGAGACAAACTCCCCCTCCCCCCCGCCCCGACTCCCCCCACCCTGACTCCCCCCGCCCCAGCCCCGGCTCCTGGGAACTCCTGTGCTTGCTTATTTAATTTGACAATGTTCCAGCTGCTCTGTTGGTTTCTCCAAGAGGGGACCGTCCGAGACTGGGAGAGACACCCCTGCCTGACGAAGGAGACCCGTGCCTTGTGTTCTGTACGGGGACTTTCTGCCTGGAGTGTATGACTGGACATGACTCGGGGATGGGGAAGGGGTTGTGACTGTGCTCATCTCTATGGGCCCGTGGGATGGCACTCGGCTGGTGACTGGGCCCATTCATGTAACTGTAATAAACGGTACTTGTCATTCTGGCTGCGGTGGTGATTGAATCTCCTCTTGGCCTGGCAAGGTCCTTGCCTGTCCCCTTCTTATGGGGAGCCTGGCTCTGTGCTGTGGAGGGGTGAGCACCGGCCCCCTTTGCTGTGAGGGAAGCCACGTCCACCTCTGCCCTCTTCCCCGAGCCCTGCAGCAGGCCGAGCCTTCCCTTCGCCTCCTCCCAGGCCTTTCTCTCTGCCTTCCTCTCTCCAGCCTCTCCTGGATCGTTCCGTTCTCCAAGGACACAAATCTCCCTCCTGACTCAAAGTTCGCTGCCTGCTCTGTTTGCTCATTGTCGCACAACTCTTGGAAGCTCACCAGCAAACGGTCTCAGTGCCAAAGGTCTAGAAGAGTTGGGGAAAAACTACAGGAGAGACCTGGGGAGTTGGAACAACGCAGCACACTGCAGGAGCCCTAGTATCATAAAGGCATCGAGCCACCCACCCACCCGTTACTCAGTGTCCCCCAGGTGCTGACGCCCACCCAGCCCCTCAGGTGCCCTTCTGCAGCAGGTCTCCCCGCCTGCACCTGACCTGCTCTCTGGCTCCAGGTGCCGACCCTGAACCCCAGAGCCCGGGTGTGTCCTGGGGACACAGGGAGTCGGGGAAGCCGTTGCTCCCAGGGCCCTGCACCTGTGGGCGGGGCAGGGACTGCAGACTCAGGGCGGCTTTGCAGAGAGAATTTCTACTCTGCTTGAAGGATTTAGAGGTGGAGACAAAGTCCTCATTCATTCAACAGACACCAAGGACACCAAGTGCCTATTTTCTGCCTGTCCCTAGGCTGGACGGTGAGGGCACAGGAACAGAACTGGCCACCTGGATGTTAGTACTTTTAACTGAGGGCCGGACACTGCTGGCCCTAGCAGCTGGGTGATTTCATCCACCAGGGTCAGCCCTTCAACCATCTTGGAGACGCACTTCTATGGATGACCCTCACTTTGCAGACAGAACCTGCTGTGTGGAGAGGAAGCTCCTGCCCACAGCTGCCTGCTGGTGAGCAGTGAACTCAGGTTTAGTTGCTGGCAACCCAGCTCCTGAGCCCACAGTGGTGACCTGGGTGACAGTCCGGTGGGGGAGGACGAATTCTGCCACCCCCTCCATGTGGGATCAGCAGGGTTCCAAGACTCCAGCCTCCCAAGCCACCTGCTTCCATCATGTTCAAATGGGCTAAACTGCACCCCCCCCCCGGGCACTCCGTCTTGCTCTGCAGATTCCCTTTGGGCACTGCGCTCGCCCTGGGTAACCCCCACCCCAGGGCACTTCCAGGAGGGGGTGGTGCTATCAAACAGGCTTTACTGGGTGCTTGAGAGGAACCATGAAGAAAGGAAATCGGGACGAGGTTCCTTTAGTGTCCCAACCACAAGCAATTTCTCTGCCCATCTATCCTCAGACGTCTTTTCTGCCTTCCTGAGATTCCTCACCCTGCCCCTCATGCCTGAGAACAGAGTGGTTGAGCCCTATTTCATTTTCCCCTCACCTTTAGATCACGTCCATGTGGCCCAGGTGTGTGTGTGTGTATTGTGTGGAGACGGGGGACCCACTGCATTTTCACTGAGTTCTTTCAAGCTATTTTCTAAACTAATGAGCCATCTTCTCTTAGATGGCTTGCGTCGCCTTCTTAATTTGCAGCCGGTTTCTGCTTGAAATTGCATTTTCTGCCTTGCTTGCCTCTTGGGTCTTGTCCTGAGAGTGCTGTGTTTTCACTTATGGAACAAAGATGCACAGCCCTGCTCTCAGGGAGGTTGGGGCTTGGGGGGAGACAGAGGACACTGAGGGGGCTCGTTGTGGGCTGGTGGGGTAGTCAGGGCATTGCTCCTGGCTTGGCGTTGGAGGGGAGGTGCCCGGAGGTGGCGCTTGACCTGGGTCTTGAAGGACAGACTCAAGTCAGCCTCTCAAACAGGAGGGAGGAGGCATTCCAGGCAGAAGGCCCAGCTTCAGCAAAAATCAGGACTCAAGAGGCTCTGTGCTAGATGTGGAGCGAAAGCAGGTGTGAGAAGAGGGGAGGCTGGAATGTGGTAGGAAAGTGGCGGTCACCTGCCTTGTGACCTTGCCAAAGGCTGCCAGAGAGCCCCGGAGCAAATGCGGAAAAGGTTAGGGATTGCATAGGGATGTGGGGGTGGAGGCCCGGGGACAGGGGAGGGCTGTGGAGGGGAGGCTGGAGTGGAGAGCTCGTTAAGAAGTTAAGCTGGCAGGACCTGTATGGCGTGTCACCACCTCACTGGGCGTCACCTCAGTCTCCCACAAGCACACTTTCACATGGAGCCCGAGGGAAAAGGCGCCCGTGATGAGGTGGTCAAGGGTGGGGCCTAACAGGGGCAGAAGGGACAGTGGTCCCAGAGTTGGGCGGGGGTGACCCTCCCGGGTTAGACACGGATAGTAGGCGGATCCCAAAGCAGCATCTGGAAGAGAAAGCAGCTTTACACAGGTGCAGGGAACTCCTACGAAGAAAGCTGGGCGCGGAAGAATCGATGCTTTTGAACTCTTGTGTTGGAGAAGACTCTTGAGAGTCCCTTGGAGTGCAAGGAGATCCAACCAGTCCATCCTAAAGGAAATCAGTCCTGAATGTTCATTGGAAGGACTGATGCTGAAGCTGAAACTCCAATACTTTGGCCACCTGATGTGAAGAGCTGACTCATTTGAAAAGACCCTGATGGCTGGGGAAGATTTAAGGCAGGAGGAGAAGGGGATGACAGAGGATGAGATGGTTGGGTGGCATCATCGACTCAATGAACATGAGTTTAAGTAAGCTCCGGGAGTTGGTGATGGACAGGAAGGCCTGGCGTGCTGCAGTCCATGCGGTCACAAAGAGTCAGACACAACTGAGGGACTAAACTGAACTGAGGGAACTCCTGTCCAGAGAGGTGTCCCGGGGCCAGCCTTCCACCTCTCTCCCCATCATCCCCAGCCACACACCCTGGCCCTGGAGCCTGGCTGAAGAGCTAGTCAGGCTCGGGAGGTGGGTAACTCCTGGTTCCTGGAGCTGCAAGAGCTGGGGGAGGCCCCAGCCCAGCAAGCCCAGAGGGGTGTGGGGTCTTGCCAGCTCTGCTGGGCCATGGGCACAGCCCTCGCCTGGCTTCCTCCCTTCCTGCCCCTTGCCCCCAGTACTGATCCTTGAGCCAGCTTTGCACCCACTCGTGGTGTGTGGGTGTGAGAGTGAGTGTACCACCAAGTCAGGTCCTCGTCAGTGCTGCCACAGCACCCACTCAACTTCCAGTCTTGGTGCAATGTTCCTCCGAGGTGAGGCCCTGAGTCCTCTGTGTCTCCATAACTTCTGGATCACTGCTCCCTGCACCTCTCGCCCCATTACTGCAGATGTCTGTTTCCACACTGGCTTCCTGCTACCTTGGGTGCTTCTTAAGGGTAAATGCTTCATTATGAGGCCAGAACGAGGCGTGGCACATGGGGGATGGCTGCAGATATGGGAGCCTCTGTCTTTGGGAGCTCCTTGTGGCTGTCTGGTGCTTCTGTCATGCTCTGCAAAGTCACGAGGTCATGAAAAGTTTATTAATGGTGTGAGAGACCACCACATACTCACCAGAAAGGCCGACGTTAAACTTGGACAATTGTTCAAGGGCATGTGGGGCCACTGGAAAGCTCTCACGCTATTGGAAAATGTGCCAATCGTATGAGCAATTGGGAGGCTAAAATCAAACCTATGTCTATGTCTATGTTAGAATCCAGGCAGAAGAAGAGCACATGTCTGCAGAAAGGTATGTGGGAGAATGTCTACATTACAGCTCAAACATGGAATCAACCCAAGTGTCCACCAACAAGAAAACAGATAAATAAATTGTGCTATAATGCCACAGTAGAATACTACTCAGCACTAAAAAAGAACCAGCGATGGCTACCCGTCCAGCATAGATGACATCACAGGCAATATGTTAAGTATAAGAAGCCAGATGCAAAAGGGACCAGAGTGCATGATTCCATTTCTCTAAAGTTCAGCAACAGGCAAAATTGATTGGTGATAGAAGCCTGTGATACTTCTGCTGGGGGTGTGGTATGGACAAGGTAGGGGCATGAGGATGTTTCTCTGAAAGGTTTTCTGGAATGTTCTCTGGCTTGACATAGGTGGTGATTACAGGAGTATTGTTCTTCAGTTGCTAAGTTGTGTCTGACTTTCTGCGACCCCATGGACTGCAGCACGCTAGGCTTCCCTGTCCTTCACCATCTCCTGGGGTGTGTTCAAACTCATGTCCATTGAGTCAGTGATACCATCCAAGGCATCAAGGGTGTATGTATCTGTAAATAAATCACCAAGTTATACACTGAAGATGAGTATTGTCTGTGTATTTTATTCTGCAATAAGAAAGCTGGAGGGAGGGGGAAAAACAGCTTATAAAAGGCTTCTGAGATTCTAATTAGGTTTTTTTAAACCCCACTGTAGCTTTTGCAGCAAAAATGAGTGAGGCCCGCATGGCCCACGTTTTCTTCAGGATCCCAGAGTATTCTCATTTATGGGCGGAGAGGCCCAGGGCTGCTGGTGAACAGAGGACCCGGCCGCCAGCCAGGAGGGTGGGCATGGCCCGGAGGGTAGCCCTGTTGACCCCCTCTTCCCGACCCCCTCCTCCCCCGCTGTAGCGAGACCCCTCTCTTCCTCTGGTTCCTGGAAACTGCCCGACCCGAAGGTGTTTCCAGCACTTAAGGCTGGGAGCTAAGCCGCTCCTCCACTCCAGGAAAATATTTGTTCAGGGACTTGGCACCCGCAGAAGAGGAAATAAAAGCCACCTTGGAGTTGAACGGGCGGCACTGCTGCGGGTTGCTTTGTCTGCCCCTCCAGATTGCCTCTGCAGGCCCTGGGGCCTGTCGTCTGGGGCCAGGCCCAGGGATCCCATGCCACAGACGGGCCTGTATCAGGGATGAGCCTGGAGTGCCAGCTGCCCCTGCGTTCCTCATTTGGTTTAGGCAGTCAGCTGTCAGTCTAGATGGCAGACGGTTATGAAACCTACTATGTGTCCTGCACGGCGCTGGGCCCTGGACGCCAGCAATGTCCTTGCCTTTGAGGGTGTTGAGAGCTAGCAACGCAGGATAGTGGGACAGCCATTCCGGCCTAGTGGAAGCTGTGGTGTGATGGGAAGTGGGGCCAGGGTGCTGGGCAGGGCAGCAGGGCAGGGCTAGGCTTGCCAGTCAGGGGACGATGGGCCAGAACCTGGTGTCAGGGCTGAGGGCTGAGGAAGCAAATGTTAGGGGTTGATCAGAGTGGGCAGAGTGTGCCAGGGAGACAAGCAGTGTGGCCAGAGGCCCAGAGACGAGGGAGAGCCAGGGTCTTTGGGATGTGAAAGGTGGATGGGTTCGGCTATGGTTGAGACCCACAAGTCAGGAGACCAAAACGGGGAAGCGCCTGCCGCAGGCGCTGCGAGGCTTCCCAGCGTGAGTTCAGAAGTGTGGACTTTATCCCCTGGGCACTGAAAGTTTTTGTTTGCTTTGCAACATTTGAACACATTGACTGTGATTCTTTTCAATATAGGAAAGTAGAGAGAAGAAAATGAAATTGGCCTCAAATCCGCCCCCCGCCCCCGCTTCCCACTCCAGATCTTGCCTGATGACATTTCAAAAATTAAAACTCTCTGTGCATATGAATTTGAAATCCAAGCAGAACAGAAAAGTAAACAAAGAAAAGTGAAAGCCTCCTATTCCCCACCTGTCTCGCCAAAGGCAATTTCTCTTAGCAGGTTTTCAGTGTGTGCTTCCAGAAATTTTTTTCATCATACACTTGTGAGGGTAAGCCTACGTTTTTAAGAGTTACACCAAAGGGATGGCGCTACATGCCTAGATCTGCAGCTTCCTTTTCCTGACCTGGTTTCATTTCAGCACGTGTATTCAGTCCTACGCCATTGTTCTTTTTTTTTTTTTTAATTCTTTTGTCCCAGCCGCATGGTGCACATGTCGGACCTTACTTTCTCAATGGGGGATTGACCCCTTGCCCTCTGCATCGGAAGCACAGAGTGTTAACCACTGGACAGCCAGGAAAGTCCTTACCCCGTTGCATTTATTTATTTTAATTGGTTAATTTATGGCTGTGCTGGATCTTCGTTGCTGTGAGGACTTTCCTCTAGTTGTGATGAGCAGGGTCTTCTCTCTAGCCGCGGTGCACTGCTGACTTCTCTTGTTGCGGAGCACAAGCTCTAAGGTGCGAGGCCTTCAGTAATTGCGGCACACGAGCTCAGGAGTTGCAGCTTGCAGGCTCTCGAGCACAGGCTTCGTTGCTCTGTGGCATGTGGAATCTGCCCGGATCAGGGATCGAACCCGTGTCTCCTGCACTGGCAGGCAGATTCTTTATCACTGAGTCACCAGGGAAGCCCCAGCCCTCCTGTGTTTAATGTTTGCAGAGCACTTGGTTGTACAGTGGAGCAGATGCACGTTACTGACATGATTCTTCCCACTGGATAGGCATCTCGCTTCCAGGCGTTTGCAGTTATAAACCTTGCTGGGGAACACCTTCCCAGACAGCCATCCTAGAGTATCACATGGTACAGACCCAGGGGAGAGTTGGGAGGTTGCACCCTGGACACCTCTCTAGGAGACTGGCTTCTAGACGGAGGGGGAAGTTCTTTATGATCATCTTCCAAAAGTTCCACCAGTTCCGCACCTGTCACCACACCCAAACTTTGTGGGATAGGCCCCAAGACAGCCCTCTCCCGTGTCACCATACGTGTCATCAAATGGTTCCATTTTCTTTTCTCCACTGGGGTGGAGGATATGAAAATGGTATTCCATGGTTGTTTTGATTTTCATATATTTAACTATAGATGAAGTTAGGAATCTTTTCATGTGTTTTTGCCATTTGCATTTTTTTTTCCATAGGGGAACTGCTTCTTCATATTATTTGGCCCATTTTTCTCATGGATTGGCATGGGTTCCATGTGCACTGGTGATATCCAAAATACCCCTCTGGCTGAGGTGTGAGGGGAATAGAGGGGAGCTGATCCCCTGGGAGGCCCATTCAGGGGTCCCTGTGAGAGGTGCCTTGCCTGGTGCAAGCGGGGGCCTTGGGGAGGGGAACTGGGAAGACATTCAGGAAGGATCACCGGCAGGACTGGCCAGTAGATTGATTTTTCTTTTGCACAGTAATCCAGTCACTTTTGGGTCAGTGAAAGAAAAAAAAAACCACCGCTGGCTGCCCCTCAAATGTTGTCACACAGGATTCGTGTTGACAGGACGCAGTTGGGCTAGAGCCCCTGCCTGGCAGTCTGTGCCACCCAGGCCTGACCTTCTGTACAGGGCACCGGGGGTGGGGGTGGCAAGGAGGAGGGAGGTGTGGAGGATGGTTCCCAGGTTCCCACTTCAAATATTATGGTCCCATAAACCATGGAAACGTCTCAGAAATTCCAGTGTTTCAGCACATAGTTACCGATTGACCCACATTAGGCAGAAGTGATCCAGAGTGCCCCTGCCCCCAAAAGGGAAATAGGGGTGCACTGGGCCTGAGCATGTACATTGGGAGATGAAGGAGGTGGCACGGGCTGACGACACAGTACAGCTGAGAAGGGACGGGGGTCCCACTGCCATCTCCGCCCATAATAGAGGACCTGGAACGTAGGAGGCGCTTCGGAAATATCCACTAAGTGAAATTACGTTAATGTTCAAATTTATCTTAAGGTCAAAATGAATGGGAAAGGGACTGAAAAGGAAATGTAATTTTTTCCTGTTTTTTAAAAAATGAAGGACGTGGATGGACCTAGAGACTGTCATACAGACTAAGTCGGAAAGAGAAAAACAAATGTCATATATTAACGCATATACGTGGAATCTAGAAAAATGGTACAGATGAACTTATTTGCAAAGCAGAAACAGAGACACAGATGTAGAGAACAAATGTATGGGTACTGAGAGGGGAAGAGGAGAATGGGAAAAATTGGGAGATTGGGATCAACATATACACACTACTGTGTGTAAAATAATGAGAACCGACTGTATTCGGTTCACAGCACAGGGAACTCTGCTTAGTGCTCTATGGTGATCTAAATGGGAAGGAAATCCAAAAAAGAGGGGATATATATATATATATATATATATATATATATATATACATACATATATATATATATATACAGGTGATTCCCTTGGCTATATAGTAGAAGCTAACACAACTTTGCAAAGCAATTATACTCCAATAAAAAAATTAAAGTCTCTTTTTTTGTGCAATAATTCATTCTTGTTTCTTAAAAAAAATTAAAATCCAGTGGTTTTATTTGGCTTCTTTAAATTGAACTATAGTTGACTTACAATCAGTAATTCATTCTTATTGTTGTATAGTTCTTTCACAAACGCATACAGTCATGTAACCACCACCGCAGTTACTATATAGACAGTCTCAGCACCCCCAAAACTCCCTCTGTCCCTTCGCAATCGACCCCCGACTCCACTCCCCAACCCCAGCAACCACTGATCTGTTTCTGTCTTGGTAGTTTTTCCTTTTCCAGACATCCTGTAAATGGAATCGTAGAGCATGGAGCCTTCTGAGTCTGGCTTTTTTCGTTTAGGAGACTGCATTTGAGCTACATCAGAGCTGCTTTTAATTGCTGAGTATCATTCCATGTACCCATATGGGAACTTTGTTTGTAATCACCCCAAAACTAGAAGAACCCAAGCGCCGTTCAACTATATGGATCTCCTTATTTCTAGATTCACAAATCAGAATGCTTCCTTTGTCCAAGTACAAACCCTGATTTAGGATCCTTATTACTTGAGGGTGAGAAGTTAATTTCGAGACCCTGCAGAAATTAACAGACTCCTGGTGAAGAGAGGGACCAAGGCCGAGGTGAGGACAGGACACCGGCACCTGGACTCTGGGACTAACTGCCCCATCTCCTTTAGATCAGGCCCACACCCAGCCTGTACAATGCATCTGGTGAAGTGGACAATACTCCCTGTTTGGGGCCAGCTCAGTTGGCGGATGGTGCTCCGCTGGGCTCTGCCTGGACTATCAGTCAGTTCAGTTCAGCTGCCCAGTCGTGTCCAACTCTTTGCGACCCCATGAACTTCAGCACGCCAGGCTTCCCTGTCCATCACCAACTCCCAGAGCTTACTCAAACTCATGTCCATTGAGTTGGTGATGCCATCCAAGCATCTCACCCTCTCTCGTCTCCTTCTCCTCCCACCTTCAATCTTTCCCAGCATCAGGGTCACTTCAAATGAATCACTTTTTCACATCAGGTGGGCAAAGTATTGGAGTTTCAGCTTCAACATCAGTCCTTCCAGTGATTATTCAGGACTGATTTTCTTTAAGGATAGACTGGTTGGATCTCCTTGCTGTCCAAGGGACTCTCAAGAGTCTTCTCCAGCAGCATAGTTCAAAAGCATCAATTCTTCAGTGCTCAGCTTTCTTTACGGTCCAACTCTCACATCCATACATGACCACTGGAAAAACCATAGCTTTGACTAGATGGACCTTTGTTGGCAAAGTAATGTCTCTGTGTTTTAATATGCTGTCTAGGTTGATCATAACTTTTCTTCCAAGGAGCAAGGGTCTTTTGATTTCATGGCTGCAGTCACCATCCATCTGCAGTGATTTTGGAGCCCAAGAAAATAAAGTCTGCCACTGTTCCCACTGTTTCCCCATCTATTTGCCATGAAGTGGTGGGAACAGATATCATGATCTTCGTTTTCTGAATGTCGAGTTTTAAGCCAACTTTTTCGCTCTCCTCTTTCACTTTCATCAAGAGGCTCTTTAGTTCTTCTTTGCTTTTTGTCATAAATGTGTTGTCATCTTCAGATCTGAGGTTATTGATATTTCTCCCAGCAATCTTGATTCTAGCTTGTGCTTCATCCAGTCCAGCATTTCTCCTGATGTACTCTGCATATCAGTTAAATAAGCAGAGTGACAATATACAGCCTTGACGTACTCCTTTCCCAATTTGGAACCAGTCTGTTTTCCATGTCCTAACTGTTCTAACTGTTGCCTCTTGATCTGCATACAGATTTCTCAGGAGGCAGGTCAGGTGGTCTGGTATTCCCGTCTCTTGAAGAATTTTCCACAGTTTATTGTGATCCACACAGTCAAAGGCTTTGGCATAGTCAATAAAGCAGAAGTTCTTATAACTCGGTTTCCTCTCTTGAAAACCAGGAAAGCTGATGCTTACCTTAAGGTTCTGGTTCAGAGACATTGGAAGAGATTTTTTAAAAATTCCATTTCCTAATACATGCCAGAAAGCAGGATTTGCAATAATTACTAATAATATAGATTGTCTACTTTGTGATAGGGCTTCCCCCGTAGCTCAGTTGGTAAAGAATATGCCTGCAATGCAGGAGACCCCAGTTCTATCCCTCGGTCAGGAAGATCCCATGGAGAATGAAATGGCAACCTACTCCAGTTTTCTTGCCTGGAGAATCCCCATGGACAGAGGTGCCTGGTGGGCTACAGTCCATGGGGTCACAAACAGTTGGACACAACTGAGTGGCTAAGCACATCACATCACCATATGATTAGAATCTGTCAGGCCCGATACACACCTGCCCTCTAAATTCAGGGGCTTTGCATTTTGACTTCCTTTTTCTTGTTATGTGACTACAAACTCCTTAGAACCTCGATTTTCTGGTCTGTGAAATGGGGCTAACAGGTCTTTCTTCATAGTGCTGTGCGGGGATTAAAGATGATAACGTGAGTAAACCACATCACAGAAACTGTTTTGCATGGGACTTTGCAAGCACTCCATACATAGTGGCCATTAGTCTTATGCGGACAAAACCTCTGAGAAACAGGCATTACTACCCCATTTTATGGATGAGGAAAATGAGGCCCCAAGCCACGACTTCATACAGCTGCTAAGTGGCCGCACTGACAAGCAACTCAGGTCTTTTTCGCTCAGAAGCACGTAGCAGTCCCCTGAACACGGCTGCTCCCTGTTTCATCCATTTTGGCCCCACAGGACCCCCTGGACAGGGTGTGCGGGAGGCTCTTTGGGCCTGGGGTTGCTCCAGGCACAGGATACGATGGCCTCCCCGAAATGTCTGGGTGCTTCTGCCAGGGTCAGCAATGATAGCCTGTGGTGCAGGAAGCCGTGGTCACAAGGATACAAACAGCAGGGTGAGGGTGGCCACTCCCTTCTGCCCCAGCCCTGCCAGCTCTGGGCTCCTGGGGCTGGACTGGGGGTAACACCTGGCATGTCTCAGATCTAGGAGTTAAGGGATGGCCCTGTCCCCACTCCCTGTCATGCGTCTCCTAGGAAGCTGGACAAGCAGGTGGCCCTGGGATCTGCTGAGAAAGACCCAAGATTGTGACGGGGGCCCTGTGGCAGCTCTCCCCCTGGAGCCCTGAGCAGGCCACGGGGGCCCCTGTGGCAGCTCTCCCCCTGGAGCCCTGAGCAGGCTGCTTCATGCATCTTATGCCCTCAACAGAATCACAGAGGCTTTCCTGGGTCAGAGCCTCTGCAGAACCCATGGTTTCGTGGGAAGGACAGACCCGCATGACTGTACAATGCAGACAGCCGAGGCAGTATCCTAGGGACACGGATGAAGGGCATCTTGTCCAGCCTGGGGAGTCTGAGAGCCTAAAGGAGGGGAACATCTGAACAGAATATTAAAAAAATATATTCATTAATTTATTCGGCTGCACTGGGTCTTGGTTGCTGCATGTAGAATCTAGGTCCCCAACCAGGGATCGAACCCAGCACTCCCAGCATTGGGGGTGCGGAGTCTTAGCCAATGGACCACCAGGGAAGTCCTTGAATGGGGTTATTATTAAAGGAGCCAGCCAGGCCAAGCAGGAGAGGGATGTTTGGGGCATGTGGTAGGTGAACTCAGGGACTCCTAGATCAGATCTAGTGGGCAGTGTCTGTGGGGGAGTGGGCGGGGACGGGAAGGCAATGGCAGAGGAGACAAGAGGGACAAGAGGAGCCTTAAAGGAGGGCTTGCATCTTGGGTTGGAGTGAAGGGAAGAGGTGGCCGTGGTGTGTGGAGTCAGCTGCTCTCGGCCTACGGAAGCTGACTGCACAAGTTCAGTGGCCTCACACTGGCTGTTTGAAACTGGCCACAGTGGGAATTGGCAAGTGCTACAAATCAGAGCCAGTCCTTGAAAAAATAAAAAAGGGCAGGCTCTGGTGGATTTAAAAGTCAGGGCACGGGATGATTAACTTTATTCCTCAGGAGGATACTCCGTCTGGCGTGAGGGGTGGGCGGAAGGCAGTGCACTCGGAGGCTGGAGCTCAGCAGCTTTGGGTGACTTCCTGGCAAGGGTAAGGGACCAGGAATGGAGAGGACCGCCCCGCTGGTCACCCGACCCCGCTGTGTGGGCGCAGCCTGGGGGTGGGGCGGAGGCTTGGGGAGCCCCTCAACCTTCCACAGCCAGAGCCTGAGAATCCGCAATAAAACTCTTAACGAGAAACACCTGGGCTCTGCCCCAGCCCAAGCTGGGAGCTGGGACGGGAGGGGATTAGGGCATTGCAAGTGGGGTGGAGAAGGAGCTGGTATTTCAGGCAGTTATTTGCTGGTTCATCATCAGCTCCCCTGAGTCCCGGCCTTGGTGGGGAGAATGGGGCGCTGAGGGAAGAGGGGAAAGGAAGTCACAGTGATGGCATCACCGCACACGGCCCCTGGGGACCCCCCGAGCCAAGGCTCTGGTTGTGTGAGTGCTGGCTCTATGGAAGCTTCTGGTCTAGGTCACAGTGTGTCAGAGCCACATCAGGCAGGGCCCTGCGTATCCCACGACTTCCCAGGGAGTCCTGTGTGGGGGAGGGGGCTGAGTGGTAAGGGTGCTGGAAGGATGAAGACTGAGTGCCTCTCCCCACCCTATCCCATCCCCCGCCGCCAGGCGGATGCACGAAGAAAGGAGCGTCTGAAACCCCAAAGGGGAGGCTTGGCTCATCCCAGAGCCCACTGGGGCTCTTGGCCTGGTCCAGCCTGGCCTCCAGATCCAAACTGCTCCCTGGACTTGGGTGTCTGGGGAACCGAGGTGGCCACTGGGGAGGCTAGGCCCCAGGCTTCCGCCTACCCTTCTCTTGAAGGATGCGCTGGCAGGGCAGGGCATGTCTTGAGTGGGAGGGCACTCTCAACTGGGCAGTGGTTCTCTTGACTTCTCAAGACCGTCCAGGGCTGGTGCAGAAGCAGCCGTGGGGCTCCCAAGCTCTGTGCCCACCAGCAGAGCTGGGGTTCTCTGTTGGAAGTGCCAGTGTTCATCAACCGGGTAGGTCAGGAATTGGGAAAAGGCTGTTGGGCACTGGGCAGGGGTATGCCAGTGTGTGTACCGAGTCCCACCTGTCATGCCCCTTCAGGGCCCCCCTCCCAACCCAAAGTCTGCCTGGGGCCGGGTGACCCCAAGGCACAGTCTCAGGGCCTCAGGGGGCCACCCAGCACCCCTCTGTGTATGTAGAAAAAGCGCCTTCTCTGGGCAGACCCAGGCCTGTGTGCACACAGCTTGGTGAGGAGACACAGCCTTGATTGCAGCTAAGAAGGAGGATACTTCCTTTAAAGCAGACGCAGCCTTTGAGAAGCGACCAGCAGGCACGCTGTGGCCCCGAGCACACCCTCCAGCAGCTGGAGGAGAGGTTCTGTCTGTCCATCCACAACTGGGGCTGCCCTGCCCCCTCTGCCCTGCCGCCACCCACGGGCCACCCCAGCCCTTGTCATAAACAGCCCTGACAAGGACGGGAGGGACTTGCACGGTGGGGAGGGTGCCATGAACCAGAGCCTCTCACACTTCAAGGGCTGTGGGAGGCACCGCCTGCTCTGCACCCCACTCTGACCACCCTGCCGCTTCTGACAGTTCTGCTACAGAACCCAGGAGAGGAAGGCCCGCACTCCTTCTGGGCGCCATGTGGGGAGGGAGGCTGGGGCATCTGGAGATGAAAGAACCAGGGCCGGCTGCGGCCCCAGCCGCCACCCGGGAGGCGGCCCCGCCACCCCTCCAGGGCTTCCCTCTGGTGCCTGTGGTCCCATCTGGCCCCCATTCCACCTCTGGACACGAGGCATCAGGGGTGGAGCCCCAGACCCTCCTGGGGAGAGGAACTGGTCTTGCCAGCTCAGCTCTGAGAGGTGGCGGCCTCCAACTCAGCCTTTGAAAGTTGAACACCCCTCCCAGCACTCTGACCTCTCTTCAACTGTCCACCCTTTAGGGTCGGTCCACTGGGAAAAGAGAGGTAGGACACAGAGCTGCAAGCTGGCAGGGCCAGGGAGTGGCCCTAGATCGTGGGCACATTTCTTCCATCAGGAGGGGCTCAGGTCTCCCATCTGTAAAATGGGGTCAGAAAGTTACATAATGTGCAAGTGAGAGGCAGAGTTGGGATCAGAACCCAAAACTGCCGGCTTCAAAGCTTCCTGGCATCACTGCAGGGTCCCTTTGTCAGCCAGGGTACATGGTGCCAGCTGGGACATGGCACTCACAGGTTTCTTTAGGACATGGCCTGCCCAGCAGCACTTCTCCTTAGACATGGGCTGCTGGAAATCACACAATTGTGAAGATTCTTAGGGTTCTTGCAGCCATATCCTGGACATTGAGGTTCAGAGAAATAATGTGACTTGCCAGGTAGAAGGGGAACCAATGTGAAGGGCTGACTCATTGGAAAAGATCCTGATGCTGGGAAAGATTGAGGGCAGGAGGAGAAGGGGACGACAGAGGATGAGATGGTAGGACGGCATCACTGACTCAATGGACATGAGTTTAAGCAGACTCTGGGAGATAGTGGAGGACAGGTAAGCCTGGCATGCTGCGGTCCATGGGGTTGCAAAGAGTTTGACACAACTAAGCGACTGAACAACAACAGGGAACCAAGACTCCCTGGATCTCCTTGCTCCCTGCCCAGTGCTCTTTCACTGCTCAGGGTGGAGTCTAGAAGCCCAGGCTGGTTAGACTGCACATACATGGAGCCCATATTGTTCCTAGGGACCTCCTTCCCATGGGAGGAGCCATCCCCTGGGAGAAGCAGAAGCAACATACCTCCCTCTATGACTGTAACTGTCACATGAGACCACCCTCAGCCTTTGCCTCCAGCTCCTGACTCACAGAAGGGCAGTTAGTTCCCTGAAGGGAAAGGAGCAGAGGCCGGTGACTGGCAGAAAGAAGTTGCTGAGAGTTCTCTGGGTGGGTCAGGGACCAGGCCCCAGGTTTGTGCAGGCTGCGAGAAGCTGGGTTGCCGCCCCGCATTCCTGGAGCAGGGCTGAGCCTGCAGGCAGGAATTCTGGTGGCTCTTACAGGCAGGCAGGCCAGCTCTCTGAGGCCAACAGAGCATGGGGAGTGGCGAGAGGGTGGAGACCAGAGGGGCTGAAGCTGGGGAATCAGCCCATCAGAGCCCGTACTGAGCACCCACAGGTGCCCACACGGGCTCCCCTCTGGGACAGGTACCCTGTCCTTACGGACCCCATGATCCTGCTGGGAAAACACACGGCATGGGACTTGGCCACCTTTGAGCTGGACCCTAAGTCCTGTAGGAGGGCAGGAAGGAGGGAGAAACTTGCTGAGGGTGGGGGAGTCAGGGAGGGCTCCTCAGGCTGGCCTGGAAGGATGGGTAGGATTTCCCATGGGAAAAGTCTAAGAGACACGAAATAATAGGAAACCAGAGTGTGGGTGGGGGAAGTGAGTTGGCTTGGACCCCAGCCTCTCTGAGAGTTGGTGAGGGTGCCGGACAGGGCACCATCCTTCCAAAAGCTGCTCCCTACAGCAGGTCTCCCGCATTGCAAGGCGGATTCTTTACCAGCTGAGCCACCAGGGAAGCCCAAGCATACCGGAGTGGGTAGCCTATCCCTTTTCAGCAGATCTTCCCAACCCAGGAATCGAACCGGGATCTCCTGCATTGCAGGCAGATTCTTTACCAGCTGAGCCACCAGGGAAGCTGCATAGCAGCCACAGCAGTGGTTGGAGCATCCACTCGCACCCCCGAGGGGCACGATGTCTCTCTTGGGACCCTGATGACATGGGCTCCAGTCAGGGGGCCACCCCCTTGATCCACTTCCCAGCACTCCCTCCCCACTCAAGAACCACTTCCTGTGTGGGTTAGTCAGCTCCGCGGGTGCCCCCAGCAGGGAGTTCAGATACAGCTCAGTGTGTCCCCCCTACCTCCGCCACCACCACCCCACGCCGCCTCTTAAGGGCGGGGTCCTCCTGGGCCTCTGGGTGCTCCCTTTGTCCTGTCCAGAAGAGCGTCCCTCTCCTCACTGCCTGCCCTCTGCAGCCCCCCTGCGCCGTGGGCAGCCACCCGGAAGGAGGGGTCTCCTCGGGAGCTGGGTCCCCAACCCCGAGAGCCAGCCTCCCCACCCCCGGGGGAGCAAGAGTCCAGAGTGGATTGTGCGCCCCCTCCTCCCCTTGCCCAACACCTCCCCAACCCCGTGTGTGCCCCTGTCCTCTGCCTTTTTCCTCTTCCTTTCTCAGCAGCTGCTCTAAGGCCATCCCCATTCACAAGGGAGACAGGAGGAGGTGGTCACTCAGCCGGGCCCTTGAGTGCAAGGACCATCCGTCTGGGACTTCAGAAACTTCCCGGAGTTTCTAGGAGCTTCCAGGAGGAGGGCTGCGGCTGTGAGTGGAAGCAGCTGGGCTCCTCACTCCCCCACCTCACCATGACCTGCAGATTCTCTTCAAGCAAGAGTGGAGGTGGGGTGGGGGTTTAAGCAGCCAGGAGAAGGCAGGACTAGACTGAAGTGTCCTCAGCCAATTCTGCCTGCCCGGTGGGGCCTCCTGGTCCAGGGCTGCTTGGGGACACAGCAGGATTTAGAACCCAGAGAGAGAAAGAGAGAGAGAGAGAGAGAGAGAGAGGAATGAATGGGTGGAGAGGAGCGGGTAAGGTTGTCTCCTCTCAGTGGCCCTTTGTCCAGAATACAGGAGCACTCCTGGCACTCCCATCAGGGTCTTGGCATCTCTGTTGCCAGGTGCCCCTTCCTCAGCTCTTCCCTGGCACCCTGGGTGATCTTAGGATGGTTCTATGGTGCCCGTCCTCAAAAGGGCCCTTCTCCCCATGCTCTGCCGTTGTGGGGGCTGCTGCGGAGTCCAGCCTGGGTGCCCAGGGCAGAGAGCCCATGTTTTAGCCAGGTGCGCTGACCCAGGGGTGGCTGGATGCTGGACTCGTGACGGTTACAAGACCATGTCCCTCCCCCACCGTGCCACGGAGACTGATGACTTCCTGAAAAGGGGTTAAATGAGGAGGGGTGGGTTGTGACATGGAACATCTGATGTGACCCGAGAACTTCCTGTTCAAGTGACCCCTGGGGGCTCCTGAGCTCCTAAAGCATCCCATGCACAGTCAGAACAAGCCCTGAAAGTCTCGCTTCTCTAAGCTGAGAGATGCTTGCAAACAGGGCTTGCCCCGGGGTGCAGTGGAATCCAAGTCCCCGATCCCTGCAGGCTCATCTGAGCTGCTGCCACAGGGGCCTTGAGACTTGGAAAGTCAACCGGGGAATCCCCAAGAGGAGGAGGATATCACATTCCATCCTCCACCCCCACCGCTGGAACCCTGGAATTCCAGTTTAATTCCTTCATGCCCAGTAAGGCATAGGTTCACTAGCTGATCGCCTAAATGGGTCTTCTGGAAAGCCCAAGTCCTCATGAGGCTCTGGTATGTCAGAGAAGGAAGATTCAGAAGGAAGGAAGATTCAGAAGGAAGGAAGATTACTTAGTGCTGAGCTGTACGCAGACCAGGGCAGGAGAGACTGCTAGCCTGCTCTAAGGAGAGGTCCCAGCCAGGCCTGATGGCAGAGCTGGAAAGACTCTCTGGGAAAAAAAAAATCTTCCTGAGGTTTTCAAAGTTTCAGCATCACTTGGTGAGTCAGGGCCAGGCGCTGTTCTGTAGGCCTCCTGTCTCAGCCTCCCAAAGCTGAAGTCTGCCCAGCTATTGCTGTGAGCTGCACCGACCAGCAGCTGGTCAGACCCGGGTTGCCCACAACATCAGCTGTCTGCCCACTGGGCAGCCTGTGAAGCAATGCGGCTGAATCAGGCCTTGACTAGACTTAATAGATACCAGACCTGGGGGCTGGGATTTGAAGTCTTGATGGTGGGGGCTTGAAGGCAGGCCAGCCTCTCAGAAGAAGGAGATGTGGTAATTCGTTGTGGGCCAGGGAGAGAAACATTGTGCAAACTCCCGCCCCCTCGGAGGCAGTGAGTGTAAGATACAGACTCTTAACTGCTTGATGTTCTGTGGATGAGAGCCAGCAGAGAAGCCTGGAAGCTGGTCCCAGCAGACGTTGAAGCGTGAGGGTGGTCAGCATGATGGGGAGGCAAAACCAGAATGTTTGATTTCCTGGGAGAGGGCAAACTGAGCAGTGACTCAGTTGAGAAATATTCAATCAAATTTTTGTTTTTGGAAGGACGATGTAATCAGAAGTCAGTCGGGCTGTGAAGGGCTTGAAGCCCTGGGGAGATCTGATGGAATTATTCCCACCCACCCTCACCCCATGTGGTTTTGCCCCAACACCAGGATCCACCCTGGAGGAAAGCCTGACCTCCTGCCTCCTGCAAGCTGCAAAAGATGAGAGGTTAGATGGAAGATTTAAACCAGATATCCCCCCACATGGAGGTGCCTCTTTGCGTTTGCTATCCCTGGCTGGTGGGCAGAATAGTAGCGCTTGTCAGTGTCTTTGGCTGGCTTATTGTTGTCGTTCAGTTGCTAAGTCATGTCTGACTCTTTGTGACCTCGTGGACTATAGCCTGCCAGGATCCTCTGTTCATGGGATTTTTCAGGCAAGAATACTGGAACGGGTTGCCATTTCCTTCTCCAGGGGATCTTCCCAACCCAGGGATCAAACCCATACCTTCTGCTTGGAAGACGGATCCTTTATCTCTGTGCCACCAGGGAAGCCCCATTGGTGGACTGCTCTGGCTTTATTTAACTTGGCCTCTCTGGCCAACAGAGTCCCCTTAGACCTCTCCTGGGCACCCCAGCATTCCACACCCCTCTCGCCCCGTCACTCCTTCCAGCTAAGTTCGTGCATCTGAGAGCGTTTTCCCTGCATCAGAAAGGAAAGAAGTTCAGCAACCATTTCTGCACGGACTGTGCTCCAAGGCCCCCAAGCCGTTCCGTGTGGTGGCTTGTCTGCGGGAACAGAGCGGGTCATGGCTAAAGGTCAGACCGAGAATCAGGGCTGCAGGCAGGGGTACACCAGTGCATTCAGCCACCTGAAAGTCCTTCAGGCACTACCACAAACTCATCATCTCCATCCCAGACGCCTGCCTGTCTCCCTGAGGATCCTCTCTCAGCACTCTGTCCGCCCAGCTTCCCCAGCAAGGTACCCCATTCATCCTGGAGCTCCTTCCCGCTCCCTCAGGCTCCTCCTTCAGCCTGTTTATCTTCTAAATATGTCTCCAATCCAGCTCTTCCTTCCTCTCACCACCACTGTCCCACTTTACTGCTCCATCTTCCTTCATGGGCTTCCCTCATAGCTCAGTTGGTAAAGAATCCGCCTGCCATGTAGGAGACCCCAGTTCGATTCCTGGATTGGGAAGATCCACTAGAGAAAGGATGGGCTACCCACTCCAGTATTCTTGGGCTTCCCTTGTGGCTCAGCTAGTAAAGAATCCTCCTGCAACGTGGGTTCGATCCATGGGTTGGGAAGATCCCCTGGAGAAGGGAAAGGCTACCCACTCCAGTATTCTGGCATGGAGAATTTCATGGACTGTAGAGTCTATGGGGTCAGAAAGAGTTGGACACAACTGATCAACTTATACTTTCTACCTTCATCAAAATCACAGGGACAGTCTCTTAACAGGTGTCTCTTTCCAGTCTCACTCTTTGAATCAGTCAGCCAGGTTGCACTCAGGATAGCCTGAGAAGAGTTTACAAAGATGTGGGCAAGGGGTAGGGAGACCCTAGGACAGCTGGCCTTGTGCTGTGGTGTCCCCCAAGGGAGGCCGCTGGGAAGGGGTGGGGAGTTAACCTCACTGTCTGCTCTCCCTCAGTTCCCCCATTGTCTGAGCCCATTGAGCAGAGTGAGAGCCACGGGGGAGTCTGTGATGCTGTCCACACAGGCTGGTCTCCCCAGCCCTGGGCCGCGGGGAGGACGGTGGAGGAGGAATCTGGAGGGAAACAGGCTCACCCGGATGCTCACCTCTTCTCCACGCGGCCACCAGGGAGACGTTGCCAAAACCTGTATCTGAGCAGGTTCCTGCCTAAGACTTTGAGAGTAACCCAAACAAGCATATGGAGTAAAATAACAGTCACCCCCTCACCCCAGGTGGCCCCTTGGAGCCAGGGGAGCCCAGGTCTACGTGAAGCTTTGGCCAGCAACTCCCACTCACCACACTTTCAAGCCCATTTTACAGCTGAAGCTCAAAGGTGCAGACACTGAGGTCTCACGGTCAGGGCCTGGTGACACTGGAGCTGGAGCCTGGGCCCACCCTGCTGTGACAACACGTCCTCTCAGGCTTCTCAAGGCCCCACTTCCAATCTTGGCCAGCCCTGCTCCTCACTCCTGGGGCTCCTGGAACCCAGGCAATCTGTGTAACTCATTCTCTGAAGCCTCCTTGGCTCTCCCTTCTCTGAGTCTGTAGGGCCAGGAGGCCAGCAAACTGTGGTCCTGCCCCCATCACTCCTCCAGGCCTACTTTTGAACAGCCCAGGAGCTAAAAGCACTCTCTACATTTTAAACATTTGAGAATGTAAAAGGATAATGTTTTGTGGCATGTGAGAATCAGATGACATCCCCATACCTATTAAATAAAGCTTTAAAACAATATTTATTTATCTATTCATGGCTGGGCCCGGGTCCTCATTGCTTTGTGGGCTTTCTTCTAGTTGCAGCAAGCAGGGGCTACTCCCTAGTTGCAGTGGGTGGAGTGGCTTCTCTTGTTGCAGAGCGTGAGCTCTAGGGCAACAGGCTGAATTGTGAGGCCCGAGCTTAGTTGCTCCACAGCACGTGGACTCTCCCAGATCAAGGATCGAACCCTTGTCTCCTGCATTAGCAGGTGGATTCTCTACCACTGAGCCACCAGGGAAGGCCCTATTAATAAAGTTTTATTGGCTCACAACCATGCCACATACCCTCTGGGGCTATTCTGGGGCTTCATGGGCTGAGTTGAGTAGTTGTGACAGGAAAGGCCTGGCCTGCGAAACCTCAGATTGTTACCATCTGGCCCTTTACAGGGAAGCTTTGCCAACCCCTACGTTCAGAGCGTTGCTACTGAATCTTCGCCATGTTTTCGTGAGTGTTCACATTGCATCGGTAATCCAGACCTGGCTCTGTCACCATCCCATCTGGCAAGCCAGCCTGGCCCTCCCTTTTCTCATCTACCTTGCTTTGAAGGCAGCATAGCATCGAGGCTTAGAGCACAGGCGTGTGGGTTTGAATCTGAGTCCTGCTACTTAGATCCTTGGGCAACTTACTCACCTTCTCTGTGCCTTGGTTTTTCTCTCACCCTGCAACGAGGGTCATGAGTTTATCTGCTTCATATCTTGCCATGAAGCTCATGTGATAAAAACAAGTGAAAACCTGTGCCTGCTTCGAACAGGGCCTGGTATACAGAAGGTGCTGCTTAGGAGTCAAGGCTCATGGATCATCGCAGCATGGGGACTGGTCCTCGACACCGACTTCTCACCTGATCTCTGCTATTTCTTCACATGCCCTGAGGGCCGCGAGTATAGACTGTTCTCTTCACACCCAGAGTGGGTGCTCAGGGAGCACATGGATTTGCTGTAAGGAGGCAGGTGGGAGGAGTCTGGGCAGGGGGGTCTCAGGTAGCCCCAAGAGGTTGAGACCCAGGTTGGGTGGGTGGGTGGGTGTGGGTGGTCCTCCAATGAGAGAAAAAAACAGCATATGGTGCTCCAAGTACATAGCTCAGAAATCGGGGACCCCGAGGCTGGGCAGGTGAACTGGGGGCATAACAGGGCCCAACTTGCCAGTCAGTAGGTGCCCAGAGTTAGTGGCTGCAAAGTTTTTGGAAGCCCTGGAGGTCACAATGTTCCTGGGCAGCCCAGTCAGGCCCGGACTCCTGGGCTCCATGGGGAGTGGGGTGGTTTGCTGAGGGGCACCCAGTAAAGCAAACTGAACCCCTCATCAGACCAATAGGAACTGGCCTTTGTGGAATACTGAGGCGTCCAAGTGGGGTGGGGGAGGGAGAGGGTCGTCCCTGTCTGCAGCACCCTCCTCCACCCATCTTCAGAGAAAATTACCTTTCACTCCCCACCCCCTCAGCTCCCACCCACGCATCCCAGCCGTCTCCAGACTGGAGCGGGGAAGCTGGACCCAAACCGGGTACAGAGTTTACTGAGGACAAAGGACTTCAGTGCTTCTTCGTTCAACAAACAAATGAGGCCCAGCTTCGGGCCAGTGTGCGGGCACGGCGCTGAGTCTGGAGACAGACTTGGCCTAACTGGAGTGTGAGTTCACTCCTACCAGCCCTCTGGGAACAGGGTGCTCCCAGGGGAGGGGTCCCGGGGGCTGGAGCGAGTGTGGGTGCCCCGGGCCTGGGACTGCATGCGCCTATGTCCTCGGAATAGCAAGGAGTGGGGAGGGAGGCACAGAGGCGCTGCCTGGGGGCTCCCTGTCTGCCCTGGGCCTGGAGCCGGGTAGGCAGCCAGGTTGAGAGGCCGGGGCATGCTCCTGCCTCCTCCAGTTCAACCTGGCACTTGCTGCCCTGCGGCTGGAGCCAAGGGGCCAGTTTCAGATGACACTATTTGAAGATCTTCAGCAAGGTTGACCCCACTGGGTGCTGGGTCTGGAGTCTGCTGCCGTGGTGATTGGGAGCCCCCAGAAGAGGCTCCGAGAGCTGGGGGCAGGGTGGGTGTCTTGGGAGCGGTGGAATGTGGCGGTGGTCACATCTTCACGTCCATCCAGACTGTCCCTTGTCCTTCCCAAGGCCATTTCCCCAACTTCTGAGAGGCTGCCGGCCCTGCACCCTGGGTCGCCCCTGAGCTGGGCAGGTGGGTGTGGTATCTGTTGTGCAAGGGGTGAGCTCACCCGCCGCGCCCGCCCCGGCCTGCACCAGCCTGCCTGCTGCAGTTAATCATTGTTCAAATGCCCTGGCAGGCAAGTGGGCTGAGAAAGAAGACCTGAAGGGCAGGGCCACTTCTGCCAGCTCTCAGCAAGGCACCCGCAGCAGGCTGCGGCCACAGACACTCCCCAGGACCCCCACACTGAGCATCCTATAGTGGAGCTGAGAACACCTCTCCTGATTCTCCAAGCAACTCTGAAAATACTTCTGATTCCCATCAGAGAGCACCCCCTTGTCGATTTCACCTCTTGGAGTGAACTCAGGGCATTCAGTGGTAAAGCTAGGAGGGTGGCATCAACACCCAAATGCCATGCTTCAAACCACAGTTCTGCCATTTGCCAGCTGTGTGACATTGGCCAAGAATCATAGTTCCCTGTGCCTCAGTTTCCTGAGCTATAAAAAGCTGTTGTTGATAAGGATGCTTTCCTCAAAGGACCATTGTGAGGACTACGGTATATATACAGTGCTTCCCATCCCAGTGCCTGGAAACAAGACTAATACACCCTTTGCTGGGCTCTGATAATTCTCAAGAGGAAGCCAAGGTGCTGGGCTGGGCTGTTGGTTCAAGTTGTGTAATAACCTTTCATGTGGGTCCTTGTGAGTCAGGTACAACAGTCCCCATCTCCCTGGCACAGACACCTGGGCTCTGGGAATGAAGTGACTGCCCGTGGTCACATGGTGTAAGTGACCAAGCCGCGATTCAAGCCCGGGTCCGTCTGTGCCCGAGTTCTCTCCACTACTCAGCACTGCCAGGCCTGCAGATCAAAGATGCGAATCTGAACTTGTCAGGCAATTAAATTCTGCCCACACTCATTGACGTCCTCGGAGCGTGGGGGCGGGGGTGGGGAATGGGCCGAGGGGTTCTGGGCCGAGTTCTATTGTGAGAAAGACAGATGAACAACGCCCAGCCTGGTCTGTATGCTCAGAGAACCCCAGACGGGTAAGGAGACCGGAAGAGCCACGCACAGGCCCTGCAGAACCCCAGCCCCACTGTGGGCTGGAAACTTGGGGCCCCAGGACCCTGAGACAGGCAGGGACTGGGTGGGTAGTGCAGGGACAGGGGCCTGGAGGCAGCACGCTGGGGTTTTCGGCAGCATGTCTTGAAGTGGCACAGCTTGGGGAAGGGGAACCATGGGAGGGGACTGAGAAAGGCCTAGAACCCCCTCCTCCCTCCCACCTCAACCTCCCCATGGCGCCGCTGCTTGCTGAGCTGAAGGCAAAGATAGTCGCAATGGAATTGTGCCAGAGGTGCAACTAAACGACCCTGGCACCTCCAGGGAGGGTCCTCTGTCTTTTCAGAGGTGCACCTCAAGGTGCACCTCTGAGTCCCTCTTGAGTCCTGGGACTCAGGTAGCCTGCCCCTGGGCCAGAGGGAGCACTGAAGCGTGGAATTGACCTTGACCCCATGGATGCCAGCACATTGTGGAGTCAGCAGCTAGGAAAACCCCTGTCAGCCGTGTGATCTGAGACCCTGGGAAAGAAAGGGCCATGACAGCAACTAAAGCAGCCCAAGGACTTCAGACATGTGTGCGTATGTGTGTGTTTGGCGGTGTCTCCTCTCCTTGTCAAGCACTTGCATGAAAAGTTCAGCGCCCCCAGAATAAGCCTATGTTCTGTCATTAGGACGAGCCCGCCTTCTAGGTGGACTAAGAAACTGAGACTTTTTATCAGAGCTGGGGTGGTTGGGTGTGCAGAGGGAGACCCAGGATTAAATGGAAATAGACCCAGAGCACTAGGGGGTCAGGCATCCAGAGTTACTGGATTCTTCTCTGTTTTTTGGCAGTGCTGCGGGGCACGCAGGATCTTAGTTCCCGCATCAGGGATTGAACCTGTGCGCTCTGCAGTGGAGTCTTAACCTCTGGACCACTAGGGATTCTTCTCTCTTGTATAAGCAAAGACATAGCTGCTTGTACCATCTTTCCAGCCGATATATTTCTTGAATGTCACTAACTTCATCAATAACAATTTGTCCAGAACACCTTTTATGCTAATGAATTCTGGAGATCAGATTTAGAAAACTACATTTGAAGACCTGGCTAGCCACTCCAAGATTGTGAATTCCTTTCCATGTTAAGTAATTACCCCTAAAGCATTTGTTGCCATGAACTCACTCATGCATACACATTCTTCCTGTTCATAAGGGATGCTTTAAGGTGAATTGCAGGCAATGCCACAGGCCCAGGTTCCTCAGTCTCAGCACCATGGACACTTTGGGCCGGGTAATCCTTTCTTGTGGGGGGCTGCCCGTGAACTCTGCAGCATCCCTGGCCGGTACCCTTGAGATGACAGAAGCACACACCCCACCCTAGCTGTGACAACCCCAGAATGTCTCCAGACACTGCCAATTGCCTCCTGGGGACAAAAGCCCTCCTGATGATTGAATTGGAGTGACCATATTTGTGTTCAACTTAGGACACTTTTTAAAGACATTTTATATGAGAAAATTTGAAGCAAATTTAAAAATTTGACTAATTAATGAAACCACATCCCACCAAGTAAATGAATGAATGAAACACCAAGTCCCAACAAGGATTAACTCAGCCAATTTTATCTCTGCTCCTATCCACTCCCCTGTTGCCATTCCTCCCCTCGAATTATTTGGAAGCAAATCTCAGACAGCATTCATCTATAAATGCATGCATGCGTGCTCAGTCGTGTCCAGCTGTTTGCAATCCTGTGGATTACAGCCCACCAGCTTCTTCTGTCCATGGGATCTTCCAGGCAGGAATACTGGAGTGGGTTGCCATTTCCTTCTCCAGGTCATCTTCCTGACTCAGGGATTGAACCCGCGTCTCCTGCTCTCCTGCGTTGGCAAGTGGATTCTTTACCACTGTGCTAGCTGGGAAGCCCAACCATAAATGTTGAGGGATATGTCTTTAAAAGATAAGAACTCTTCTTTTTAACATAACTGCAATGCTCTTATCCAATCTTTAAAAAACTAAAATGAATTCCTTAATGTCATAAAATATCCAATAAATGAAACCAGGATTCTTCTGAGAGCTTCGTGGGGAGTGGACAGGGATGCAGGTATAAGTCAGGACTGTCCAGGAGAGCCAGGACTGGGCCAAGTCCACTAGAACATTTCGTTTTCCTAACAGAACCCTCCCAATGCATGTGTCTTGAGTCATTTCCCAGCTCAAAAACCTCCTAAGGCTCTCAGGTACCAAAACACAAAGTCAGACTCAAGCTAACCCTCAAGGCCCTCTATGATGTGGTCCCAGTGGCTTCTGCCTTGTCCTCTGACAGTCCCTTTCCTGCTACTGCTGAGGTTGCATCTGGTGACCAAATCTCCCAAGGAGGCCATCCCCCTGCTTCCTGCTGCCCAAAGGCCATGCTGGTGCATGGGGCAGGGGGCTGTGCATGCGGAAAGCACGGGAAGCACCCTGGCTGTGGTGTCTTCTTTCACTGAAGTTCTAGATGTCCCTTCTAGGCACATGAATTTGAATGCTGGCGGAAGTAGCATGGCTGATGTTTGCTGTAAAAGACATGTTTTGGTGGCTAGAGGTGGCTCGGCCTGGTCTGAGGTCCTTTTTGTCTCTTTCCTCCCTGCTTTCCTTTTTTCAAAGGTACATCCAGGACCTACTTTGCTTTTTCAGGACTGAAAAACTTACTCAGTCCATTCTGAAGGAGATCAACCCTGGGATTTTTTTGGAAGGAATGATGCTAAATCTGAAGCTCCAGTACTTTGGCCTCCTCATGCGAAGAGTTGACTCATTGGAAAAGACTCTGATGCCGGGAGGGATTGGGGGCAGGAGGAGAAGGGGACGACCGAGAATGAGATGGCTGGATGGCATCACGGACTCGATGGACGTGAGTCTGAGTGAACTCGGGAGATGGTGATGGACAGGGAGGCCTGGCGTGCTGCGATTCATGGGGTCTCAAAGAGTCGGACACAACTGAGCGACTAAACTGAACTGAACTGAAAGGTGGGCTCTCGTCCATCCTCAGTCACACCAGTGGAAGGGTGCAGAGCTAGGGCTCGGCCAAGGTGGGTAGAGAAAGCTGCTGACGATAGAGGCACCCCCTCCACACGGATGGACAGACAGACACACGCACCCCGGCTTCAACTTGTCTGAACAGAGTCAGTCCTGCTGCTTCCCAGGGGTGGCTCCTTGGAGCCCAGGGCTCCCTATGAAGGAGTCTTGCCCTTCTGTCTCTCACCTCTGTGGCCACCCCAGCTCTGCAGCCAGGCTCACGGGGAGAGCCCCTGTCTCCACACATCTCTACAAACTTCCTGATCTAGGGAAGCACAGTTCTGAAGAATGAAAGCAAGCGATACTACTTGAGATGAAGTTTAAAAATAACCAGAACATTCTTGCAGACCCCACCAGGCCAGCTCTGTCTCACCCCTCCGGCCCAGGACAGGCTGGAGACTGGCCTGTCCAGGTTCTGGCAACCTACCACCAGGATGCCATCAAGATAGACCTTGGCCCAGTGCTTCCAGAACCCCATTCCTTAGCTTTCCCCACTCTAAATAGGTCTCCCTCTTCTTACCCAGTAGGGGGACCTCATTCTCCCAGATTCCCAGCCAGTCCACTGTAACGCCCAGTGTCTGGCCCAGGCCTTGCGTCGGCCTCATGTTTGCCCTGTCCTCCTTATGGATGTCCTTCTGAGCCCTTAGAATCCTTTCTGCTAGCACAGCTTCATTCATTTAGTCATGAAACAAGCATGGAGGAATTACTATTCGCCAGGCCCAGGACTGAGTGCTGGGACACATAGAAGCGACATGAAATAATCCTGCCTTGCGGGGCTCTCAGTCTAGGGGCCACTGCACCCCAGGTCACCATGGCACATTTTTATTCAGCAGTTGGAGTCCCTTCTCTGGAAGCCCTGGGATTCTTATGCAAATGATTCTCCTCTTCCCAAGGGATCATGTCTGCAGGCCCAAGGCCTGGAAGGTGGTCTGCCCTGGTCAGGCCATGAAATGTCATAGTACCCTCTAACCCCAGACAGTGGGGGACTCCAGCCCTACCTGTACAAAAGTGATCTGTCAAGTGGACTCTCTCTAAGGAAAGACAGTGCAATTCAGGGTGACTTACTCCTTCCCTTGGAGAAACAGGAGTGTGTGTGTGTGTGTGTGTGTGTGTGTGTGTGTGTGTGTGTGTGTATGTGAGGAGGGATTCAGAATACAAGAAGCAGTCTGGTGAATTCTATGTGGATTTTTTAATGTGGCTTCTAAAAGGATTCTGCGAATTTTCTACATGGATTCCATTAAGATCGCATGAGGATTTTAGGTTCATCCACAAGCAGTCTCTAAGACTGTGGAAAGATTCTCAGAGATTTCACCAAGTGGAGCGCTGAAGCCCTGTAGTGTGAGCTGGATGGGCAGTTTCTGCTCTCCACTGCGTCACGCCCACCACAAATGGGCTCCCACCCCCCGCCCTTCCCCTATAAACTATATAGCATTTCTTTTCCGCTGGGCTCCTTCTTTCGCCCTTTACAGAACTAATTTAACGAGATGAGTTTAAAAACAAATAAAAGGAAAACCCCAGAGCAAACAGCACATGGCTGGCTTGGCTAGGACCATCCTCCAACATCAAAGGCTCCCAGGAGCATCAAAGATGCCGCGAAGCAAACACGCAGTGCCCACCCCCTCCTGGGGCCTCTCGTTAGGACCAAGACTAGTGGCCTCCAAATGGAAGGGGCTCCCTTCCCAGCTCTGGGTTTCTGTCCGTCAAAGCTGGGGTGCAGGCAGGTGGGCAGTGGCCCTGGCAGGCCCCAGCCCTCAGGGCACAGTCCCCTGTGGAGGGAGGCTCAGTGGCTCCCGCGATGGCTGGCTCCTGGTCAGCTCCCTGCAGGTCCCCACAGGCCCCGTTCCCTGCCCATGGGTGGTGGGGACAGCAGCAGACAGGCTTCCGGTTGGGTCAGGCAGCCTGAGAGAGGTGCTCAGGCCTGGGGTGGAGGCTGGGGCCAGGGCAGGAGGGAGGGCCTGGCCCAGGGTGAGGGCCTGGCCCAGGGTGGGGCCCTGCCCCAGCTAGTTGGTCCTTCAAGGTCTTTTTCCTCCAAGAACCACACCTCCACCTCTGGCTCAATTCCAGCAGTTTTTCCATTTCAAGTGACTTCCTTCTAGGGCCAGCGCTGTCAGTAGAATTTTCTGTAACAGTGGAAATATCTGACTATCCAATATGATAACCTCTAAACAAATGTGCTCTTGGACCTAAGGAAATGAATTTTAAGTTTTATTTAATTTAATTAAAAAAATTTTTTTTGGCCACGTCACACTGCATGTGGAATCTGAGTTCCTTGACCTGGGCTTGAACCTGTGCCCCACTGCATTGAGAGTGTGGAGTCTTAACCACCAGACCACCAGAGAAGTCCCATAAATTTTACTTAATTTTAATTAATTTAAACATAAAGTGTCAAATGTGGCTACAGGCAGTGCAACTGAACAGTTCAGCCCCGAGCAGGAGCTCTCCCTACCCTATATCCAAATGTCTCTTGCACCCGAGGTTCCTTCCTTCTCTATCACCACCCCCACCAAAACAAATGAAATGGCAAAAGAAAACCTGTGGGTACATCTACCTCCTTCCAAGGATGCCCAGGACACTCCCTCAGTCTTGCCAGCTCATCTGCTTAGGTGGGCCCGTCCCTCCCCCACCCTGCACACATGGGTCCCAGGTCACTCCAACTCTAGGACCAAATCAGGGGAACATTGCCAAAGTGGGACTTGCTGGAAGTGCCAGCGAGTGTACCCCACTTTCCCCCTTAAAATCCTCTCCATCTTCCTCTCACATGCTCTCTCGACCTCAAGGATGGGCAGGTGTCATTTATGCCAGTCATTTAAAGAACTTTTCAGTCCCCCTCCCTCCTGCAGAGTCTGATGCACCTGTTCCTCCCTCTGGTCCAAGCAGAAGGAAGGGAGAATGGGGACCCGCCGTGCTATCCCTCATGATGTCAAACGCAGAACTCGAAATCTCCCCTACGAAGCCTCTTGTTCTTGCTGTGTAGCTGTCCGGAGGCTGCCAAGAGAAGAGTCTGGTTTCTGGTTCCTTCTTTCTAGGCTCCTGGAGTCTGCCTGTTGCCGGGAGAGGGACCCCTTCCAGGGCCTGAGAGTGGGCTCTTGTCTAGCACTCAGAAATGAATGGTCTAAGGAAACACACAGGCTGACAAGGGAAGAGACTTTATAGGGAAGGATGCCAGGGTGGACAGCAGTAGGGTCAGGGACCCCAGGCCTGCTCAGGCACGTGGCTCGCAGTCTCGGGTTTTATGGTAACTGGGTTAGTTTCCAGGTTGTCTCTGGCCAATCGTTCTGACTCGGGATCCTTCCTGGTAGAGCATCCCTCAGCCAAGACGGAGTCCAGTGAGAAACACTCCAGGAGGTTGGAAGGACATATAGACTGGCATCTCCTTTTTTTGACCTTTCCCAAATTATTCCAGTATTGGTGGTAGCTTGTCAGTTCCATGTTCCTTACTGGGATCTCCTGTTGTAAGACAACACACACAAGTGGTTACTATCATGCCTGGCCAGGGCAGGCAGTTTCAATGGTTCCCCTAACACACCCACATCAGAAGCGGGAAGGGACACCTGGTTTTCCTCCATGTGGTGTGTACAGAGAGGAGGTCTTGGCTGACACAGCACTCTAGCAGCACTTGCACAGCAAAGCCCCAGGGCTTGATCACAAGCAAGGCTTCCCCAGACCCCAAGGCTAGGCTCTAGGAGATGCCCCCAGTCTGCCAGACAGGGGTAGGGACAAGAACTTGCCCCTGTGCTGCCTGCCATGGTGTGGCGGCTGTACTGGAAGCAGGCTGAGGTCAGAACTGTTTCTCCCAGCCTTATATTTTTGGATGCTGTTTTGCATCCCCACAGATTTCCTGAGATAACCTCAAGCTCAGGGATTCCTCGCTCGCCCATGTCCAGTCTAAGCCCATCAAAGGCATTCCTCACTTTTGTTAGCGTTTTTGATCTCTAGCATATTTCTTTTGGTTCTTTCTTAAAATTTCCATTTCCCTGCTTCCATAGCCCATCTGTTCTTGCATGTTTTCTACTTTATCCATTAGAGTCTTTAGCATCTCAATCATAGTTGTTTGAAATTTCTGATCTGAAAATTCCAACATCCCAGACATGTCTGGTTCTGATGCTTGCACTGTCTTTTCAAACTGTTTTTTTTTTTTAATTTTTTACCCTTTAAAATGTCTTATAATTTTTCTTGATAGCCAGGCATGATGGAGTGGGTAAAAGGAATCACTATGAGTAGGTGTATAGTGATGTGGTAAGGTGTGGATGGGGAAGCGTTCTATAGACCTGTGTCATGAGTGCGTCTTTTAGAGAGCCTAGGCCTCTGGACCCTGTTTCATTCTCTTTGTCTCCTCCCTTAAATGGGGCAGGACCGCTAGAGTGGACTGGAGATCGGTGGTTCCCTTCCCGTGGGTCAGTTTTTGTCGTTTCGTTGCTGGGTCATGTTAAAAATTCAGCAAGTTAGGCTCTGGTTAACTAGTTTCCCCTAAGTGCCAGCCTTGTTAAGAACCTTCAGAATGGTTCTCTTCCCTTCCTTCTGCTGGAAGCCTGAGGGGACTTTTCTCTGCTCATTGGAAGGACTGATGTTGAAGCTGAAGCTCCAATACTTTGAGCACCTGATACAAGGAGCCGATTCACTAGAAAAGACCCTGATGCTGGGAAAGATTGAAGGTGGGAGAAGAGGATGAGATAGTTGGATGGCATCATCAGCTCAATGGACATAAGTCTGAGCAAATTGTGGTAGATGATGAAAGACAGGGAAGCCTGGAATGCTGCAGTCCTTGGGGTCTCAAAGAATCAGACACGATTGAACAACTGAATAACAACAATTTACCTGGGAGCTCTCAGAGATAAATCTGACAAAACTGTGCCCCCGCCCCCATGACTGGCCACCCTGCAAGTTTTTCCTCTCTCAGCCTTGTCCTCACTGAGCCTCTAGCAATCTGTCAATTATAATTCAGTTTCCCTACTCAGCGCCGCTCCCAGCCCAGGGGAGGGTTCTGCTCCGGTTCCTACATCTGTAGTGAATGTGCTCATCAGTCTTTCCAACTTTGGGGAAGGTGGCTTATGAAGTGACCTGTTGCCCTGAAAAATCTAAGAGTTAATTTTTCAGTTTATCCAGTTTTTCACTTGTTGTTATGATGAAGTGGAAATTTCTTTAGATTCTTGTGTTCTTGACAGGAAACAAGGAGGTGACCCCACAAATTTATAAACACACCTTTTTGTGTATGCGCATTTTTTTTTTTTTCTGGGAAAAGTGTCTGTAGATTCTGTCAGATGCTCCAAAGGACTCTGAGCCCTTTGTCACTGAGCCAGGTGGTGGATAAAAGGGGTAGCGGTTGGGCTTGGAGTGTAGAGATGCGGCTTTAGAGGTCCTCACCTGGTTTCAGATTACTTCGTGAACTTGATCACTTTATCCCAGGCCCTCTGCAAAATGGGACGATAACCCTTATCTTGCATGGTGAATTTAAAACACACCCCATGGTCATATTCACACATCTTTGACAGGCTTTCTATCAGAAGGTGGAATCTAATCTTCTTCCCCTTCAGGCTGGGCCAGCTTTGATGGGGGGGTTTCTAATTAATAGGAGCAGGAATTAGGCTGTGTGACTCTAGAATCTAGGTTAGAAGAGGGGATATAGTGTCTGCCTGGCTTTCTCTCACCCAGGATACATGTTCCAGGAGCCATGAGCCCGCCTGTAAGAAGTCTGGCTGTCCAGAAGTGGCCACGCTGGGGAGATGGGAGGCATGGCTCTGGGTGAGGAGCCCCAGCTGTCCTGCCCCCAGCCATCAGGTCTTCCTGGGCGGGGAGCCAGGCAGGTGAGTGAGCAGCTGCAGAGGACTGTTCCCCGTGGCCTTGGAGCTGCCCTAGCTGATGCTGAGTGGAGGAGAGACAGGCTAGCCCTACTGAGCCCTGTTCACCTTGCACATTCACGGGCAAAATACATGTCGCTGTCACTTTAAGTCACCAAGTTTTGGTTAGTTATGTAATGTTAGATGATCACCTAATGCCCTGACTACCTTCAAAGGAAGTCCTAAGCCTCCCTTAGCAGGACACTTTCCACGTGGAAGACCAAACACATGTGACCTAAAATCAAGCTGGTACGAGCAACTATCAGTCATCTTGCAGGATAACCTAGTCACTACCACAGCTGTTTAGCTAAGCTAAGTCACTCAGGGTGTCTGAAGGTGCAAAAGGTTAGTCACCCCAGGTCCGCCAATTAGCTGGTTCCTTGGGTGGGAGGTGTGTCTCCAGGCCAGACACAAGCCCTGTGGGGGAAGCACCTAGAGAGAGGGTGTTCTTTTTCCTGTTGGCTGTTGGCCACCACAGGGTTTCAGGAAGGGGTTTCAGGAAGAGGAGGGCCTGGGACCAGTGTGCTGAGGCTGGGCTGGGTGACGGTGGTCCCTGCAGAATCCACAGCTGTCCTTCCACCATGTGGGGTCTGTGCCCTCACCCCGAGCCCAGGGGCCTCCCCTCGGTGCCTCCAGCACCAGCTGTGTATCCCATTATCCCTGTACCATCACTTGCCTCCTTCTGCTCCTGCACTCTCATAACCAGGAAGTCCTTCAGGGACAGCCCTGTACGTTATTTGTTCCCCCAGAACATAACACCCAGGCTGGCACCAGTTAAGTGGCCAATAAATGTGGGTTGAAGTTCTCTGAGCCTCTCACTGAGTAGTGAGAACCATGGCAGGGAGGGGCAGTGAATGGCCCCACCAACACTTGCTGTGCTGGTGGCTGAAGGGCCAGGGTGGGAGCACCCCCTCTCCTGCCCTCCCTGTTGGGAGAGGAGACAAGGGGAAGGGGCGTACCCCCTCTCCCACCCCCGCCCCTCCCCCTGCCGCCCAGGCCAAGCTTGGCGGTCCCATCCTGCTTTGTGCCCCCATCCGTGACCAAAACCCCTGGCAATGGCCTAGGATGGGGGTCCCAGGGCTGGGGCTCCAGCCAGCTCCCCACCCATTGCCTCTTCAGCCTCCCGCAGTCCCTACCCTGTCACAGCTGGTGGGTGAGGTTCTCCGTCTTCCTGCCCAGCTGGTCGTACAAGCCACAGTCTGATACCAGCTCTGACTGCCCTTTTCCCAGAAGAGGGTTTGCCCAGACCCAGAACTTAAGACTCCATGTGAAGACGCTACCCAAGAAAAGGCTGAGTCTGCCGAGACTCTCAGACCGTAAGGGAAGCAACCCAGGCTGCCCCAAGCCCCACCCCCAGCCTGCGTTTCCTATTAGACACAGAGCTTTACAGCAGGAAGGCCTGCCTGCCAGAGCCTCAGGGCCCGGCCGCTCCATCCGCCTGCCTGCCCTGGGCCTGGACGTCTGCCCGAGCAGATGCGATTTCACTTGCTGCAGGAGAAATATCTATAAAACGTTAACTCTCAACATAAAAGCAGCCCATCAGACCCAGGGCTGGGCTGCTGGAGGGGCGCCCAGAAGTCAGGGCCATCCCCACCGTGGAGGCCATGACTCTCTCTCTCTCACACACACACACACACGCACACACCCCTGTCGTTCTTGATCCTCCTAACTCCTGACACAAGAAGGTGTCTTAACCCCTGGTACCATGGAGCTACCCCAATAGAAAGGCAGGTCGGCCTGGTGCTGGGTGTTACGGCCAAGTCTCAGTGTCCACAGCCACACTAGAAGGAACCTGGAGCCCTGCTCTCCAGACCGGGACCACATCTCCATGGGAACAGGGTGTGGTCCTGGAGCAAGCCCAAGTGCACGTCGATGGCCTGAAATCAGTCTTCACTTGCGTCTTTTTGCTGCAAAGAAAAGAAAGTGAAAGTGAAGTCGCTCAGTCATGTCCGACTCTTTGAGACCCGTGAACTGTAGCCCACCAAGCTCCTCCATCCATGGGATTCTCCAGGCAAAGAAAAGAAGCAAGACAGAAAGGAAGATGACGTCACCTGGCAGGGTGGCTGATGGTGCTCCCAGGACCCTTCTTCACGTGGGTGTGCCCAGAGACTGTGGACCCCCTAGCCGAGGGATGGTGGAAATGGGGGAGGGGATGTGCATCTCAGGGAAACAGCTCTCTAGGGGTCTTCTGGGTTCCTCTGGTCTCTTCCTTGCTGGCCCTCAGGCTGCCTGGAATTGCCATTGCACTTTCAGCAGGGAGAGGGGGCTTTACAAGCTGGGAAGGCTTTAGCTCACACAGCATAGTGCTCCCGCCTCCCTCCTCCCTCCACAGAGCTGGGTGTGAGTGCCCTTAGAGCAGCCCCCGACCGCTTAGCTGGAACAATAACTCAAGCTCAGACCCAGGAGACCAGGCAAGAGAAGCTGGTGGGGCCCATGTGTCCCTGCGTCATGAGATGGGAGTCTGTCTTCCTTCCCACACTTCCCACATCCCCCTTTCTGGCCCTGGCAGACACCTGTATCCTAGGCACATAGCAACATCAGGGCAATAAGTAAGGCATTGAATTCAAGGCAAAGAGAGAGACTCTGAGTATAATTGCACATTGGCTGTATGCTGATAGGTGGCCCATGGTGGCAGGGTGAGTGGACATTTATCTTGGAGACCCACGTCTGTGGGATCTGAAGTCAACTCCCTCCCTCTGGGCACATCTGAGTGAGAACAGAGCATAACAGGCTTCCCAGGTGGTGCTGGTGGTAAAGAACCCACCTGCCAATGTAGGAGACTTAAGAGACAAGATGCAGGTTCAATCCCTAAGTCGGGAAGACTCCCCCCCCGGGAGGAGGGCATGGCAATTCACTCCAATATTCTTGCCTGGAGAATCCCATGGACTGAGGAACCTGGTGGGGTACAGTCCATGGGGTCACAGAGTCGGACAAGACTGAAGTGACTTAGCACGCATGGATCAGAATAGCTGACAACACAAGCCAGTGGTCTGGGGACAAAGGGTCAGTGTCTGGCCCAGAAGGGAGCAGGACCTCAGTGATATCTGGAGAGTTCAGAAGAAAGGGGCCAAGGAATAGAGGCTTGCTCCCTGTGACCTGCAAGAATAGGGTCCTGGGAGGCACCCCCAGAACAAGTGGGTGAATGCAACGGAGTAGTGCCGCCCCAGCAGAACTTCCCACTGGCGCCTCTGCCGGACTGGTAGATGTGACCTTAAAATAGAGGGCTGCCTGGGTTTGCTCCCTGCATAAGCCTAAGAGTAAGGGGTGCAATAACAGTAAGACCACTGGCAGCAGATGGAGGGGCTAGACATGGGAGTGTGCATATGTATGCATGCGTGAGTGCACACACACACACACACACGTGCACACGTAGGATTGAGGTGTGTGGAGACAGAAGCTCCAAGCAGAGCACGTAGGCAGCTACCGCTGGGCACACCAACTGTGTCTCCACCAAGGAAGAAGAGGAGCTCTCTGTGAGAGAGGGGTTCCAATCTGTCTGGGATTGGGCCTGCCCCACCCCCACCCCAGACACCGAGGGGATAAGCTGGGTATGAGTAAGCACTAGACAGTGGCTGTGTCACCCGGGTCTGCGGTGTGAGTAATGGGGCTAAGCCCTGCCATGGGACACACAGAAGACACAACAGGCTCATGAATCTCTGCCTTCTTGCCTTGGTGTGAATCATAGCTGCCATGTGCCAGATGTGAGCAGCCCCACATTGTGGAGGCTTTTGTTCCTGGAGATTGTGGTATTCTCCGGCCGTCCAGAGTGAATCCCGCCTCAAGCCAACCCTCTCTCACAGTAACTGGCAGGCAGTGTCCGGAGATCTGGCGAGTTCGAGATCTGCTGTGAAGTATGGGGGCCCTGGACTCACATACCCAGGCTCCTGTGTAGATGACAGTGTCCCTGCCCTGCTGCTGGGAGATGATCTGTGTTTCTGAGAGCAATCAATGAGCTGACCTGTTAACTCAAGAGATGCAGACGATTACTTGAAACTTTGGGGTTGAGGCCCACCCTGCCAAAAAAGAACTGAGACAGCAAATGGAGGTGATGAGGCAGGTTTTGTGTAGTTGCCTGTGTGTGTGTGCATGCGCGTGCACGTGTGTGCAATCCTGCTCTGCATGGCCAGAAAGGATGAAGAAAGGATGGGACATAACCAGAGCGCCCCGGGCTTCCAGAGCATAAGCATCAGGCTCTGGCCCTTCCAAGGACAGAAGAGGCACTGACCAGGAGAGCAGAGGAGGTGGTAGGGAGGGGGCAGCCTCAACACTCATAAAACTCTTCATCTGAGTGTTTATGAGCTCAGGTCCCTGCGGTAAGCCTTTAAAGTCACAAAGCAGACTCCTGTGTGTTCAGGAGATCCTTTCTGTCTGTGATATGCCGCCCGGCCAGGCTGCACTTGCTGGTCTCCTCCCATATGTCAGCTACTGGGGGGTGGAAAAGCCTGTGGGGTGGAGGTTGGGGGAATTGGGAGAATGAATGTGGGGTGGGGTGGGGGCGTGGCTAGAGTCCAGGTGGCCTTCACAGGGTTAGGGGGAGTGTGGAGGCTGCCTCTGGGCATGGCTTCTCCAGCCTCCCACAGAACTATCACCTTCCCTGGTTAGCTTCTGCCCAACTCCCTGATGTAGGGGGTCCCAGGGTCCCCAAGCTGTGTCCTGGCCCTTCCTCAATCCAGGGAAAATATGTGTAAAGTAGAGTTGCCAGATAAAACACAGGTGGCTCTGTTAAATTTGAATTTCCATTAAGCAGCGAGTGATTTTTTTTTAGTATAATTATGTCCCAAATATTGCATAGGGCAGACTTGTACTAAAAAAAAAAATCCATTGTTTATCTGAAATTCAAATTTAACTTGGCATCCTGTGATTTTATTTGTTGAATCTGGCAGCCTTCACTTGAAGGGAACCACAATTATTGTTGAAAGTCATTGAGAGTCTTTTCTGTGTTCCAGGCGCTGGGCTGAGCCTTTGAATGTGTTCTTTCATTTAAACCTCACCATTACCCAGTATCCCAAACTTGGATGATTTTCCTAATACCTTTAAGATGTTTGCCATACCTTTTGCACAACACCTGTGCTATTTTTACAAGTTTTTATTGGAGTATAGTTGATTTATAGTACCTGTACTATTTTTTAATGCAATTCTTTTCTTTAGTTGATTTACTTAAAAAAAAAAAAAGAGGACCGCTTAAATCCATTTATTTTTAAAGGAAATTTTGCATCCACTATCACCTGTCATAAATAAATGCAAAATTAAATACAATGTTGTCCTTGTATTCTCTGTTGGAGGCTGAGATATCCAGAGGTATTTTTAACTACTTGTGGGGGGTTCCAGATGCTCACTGTGGCTACACTGTTATCTTCAGCGCTCTTAGATCTTCTTCCCCGCAGGAGGGAAGAGCCCACCCCCTCCTAGAGAGGCTAGAAATGCTGTGCCCTCTTTGCCAGCCTCCTTCAGCCAGGATATGGGATTATGGTCCATCTGTGGCCCTTGTGATCTGAATGAAGTTCACTGGAAACTTCTAAGGAAGAGTTGCTTCCCTGTTAATGAAACAAGCTCTGGAAGCAACTGAAATGCTCACTGAAGGATGAATGGATACAGATGTGGTATGTACGTATGAAGGGCTTTACCAGTGGCTAAATGCTAAGAATCCATCTACAGGAGAGTGGGCAAGAGACACGGATTCAATCCCAGGATTGGGAAGATCCCCTGGAGAAGGAAATGGCAACCCATTCCGGTATTCTTGCCCGGAAAGTCCCATGGACAGAGGAGCTTGGCGGACTATGGTTCACGGGATCACAAAAGAGTAGGACACAACAGGGCAACTGAAAAATAGCAACAGTATACATGTAATGGAATATTATTCAACCTTAAAAAAGAGGGAAATCCTGCCATATGCTACAATATGGAAAAACCTCAAGAATGTTATGCTAAGTGAAATAAGCCAGCCACAAAAAGACAAATACTGCACGGTTTCACTTATCCTTATATGAAGCATCTAAGGCAAACTCTTAGAAACAGATGGTAGAGTGGTGGTTGCCAGGGGCTGGGGAGAGGGGAAAATGGAAAGTTGTTCATTGGTTATAGTGTTTCAGTTTTTTAAAAAAATGTTCTAGAGATTGGTTGTATAACATGTACATAGTTACTATTGTATGGTACATCCAAAAGTGGTTAAGATGATAAATTTTGTGTGGCATGTTTTTTACCACAGTAAAGAAATGCTTTGGAATTAGATAGTGCTGGTGGTTGCATAATATTGTGAACTGCTGAATGGTTCACTTTGGTTATTTTATGTGAATTTCACTTAAAGTTTATTTTGTGTTTATGTTAAAATGAGCAAACAAACAAATCCTCATCTGAGCTATTCTTAATGTCTTTAATAAGGTCGTAGATGTATACGAATCCTGGTGCAGGGGCAGCCATTTTGTAACTGTGAGGGAGCATGCCTAAGGACCACGCCAATAAGATGAAAAGGACAAGGAAAGGTGGAAAGGACCTGGGTCTTCGATGACTTCTTTGAGCTGTTGAACTTCCCCAAAAGTGCCCTCCCCTGAAAAGTTATGTGAAATAATTCATTTTCCCCACTGTTTAATTCACTTTTCAGTGTACTCTTATTGCACCCAGAGCATCCCAACTTGTACAAATATCAGAGAAAATATATTTTCTTCTTCTTCAGTTCAGTTATTTCAGTCACTCAATTGTGTCTGACTCTTTGCAACCCCATGGATTGCAGCACACCAGGCTTCCCTGTCCATCACTAACCCCTGGAGCTTGCTCAAACTCATGTCCATCGAGTCAGTGATGCATCTAACCATCTCATCCTCTGTCGTCCCCTTCTCCTCCTGCCTTCAATCTTTCCCAGCATCAGGGTCTTTTCTAATGAGTCAGTTCTTCGCATCAGGTGGCCAAAGTATTGTAGTTTCAGCTTCAGCATTAGTCCTTCCAATGAATATTCAGGACTGATTTCCTTTAGGATGGACTGGTTTGATCTCCTTGCAGTCCAGAGGACTCTCAAGAGTCTTCTCCAACACCACAGTTCAAAAGCATAAATTCTTTGGCACTCAGCTTTCTTTGTAGTCCAACACTCACATCCATACATTAACTACTAGAAAAATCATAGCTTTGACTATTGAGGAGAAAAGAAGAAAAAGGAATTTCTCACCATGTAATTCATCATCATTTAAGGGTATGCTAACATACTAAGTAAAGCAATCTATTATAGCCTTCAAAATCTCCTTTGATAAGCATTCCACAATTTAGAAAACTTTGTAGAATTATTTCTCCTATTTTTCAGATGAGAAAATAACTATGGTGAGAAAAAAAAGCTGAGAAGCTAAGTAATCTTCTTCACTTCCTAATGAAACCCTGAATTTGCATGGTGAAACTGAACCCATGTATTTTAGGGGAGGAAGAGCAGGTAGATTCTAGCCCGAGCCTTCCTTCCCTCTGAGGGATTCTCTTTGCTTCCCACTGACACCTCTACACTGACCCCCCAGGTTGCTGACCCTGCACCCCCCTGGATGCTCCTTCACTTGGCCCCCTGACTCAGCTGAGATAGGCTGGTACTCTCACCGACATCACGAGGAGTCCCAACTGAGACATAAACTGAAACAGAGAAGCCAGGGGTCACACACAGCATTAAGCTCCCCCAGCCCACTTCTGAGGCACAGCATTCTTGCTTCCCGGGCTCCAGATCATTCCACCCCGCTCCCCATCTCACACGGTGGCTACTTCACAGAACTGCTGGCCAGGACTCCCCTCAATTCCTGCTGCAGGTCTGCCTCCCTGGAGAAGGTGCCATCCTGCACCCTCATATGTGCAGGCTGGTCTCTTTATTACTGGACCCTTTGCTGCCCAAGCCAGGGATTTGTTTCTAACCTTGCCTATCAGGTTCCTCCATACTCACTTTGAACCTCTCATCCTGTCCCCAGGGACCACTCAGCTGCAGCACCCCGTTATCAGTCTCATGCAGTAATGACCCCTTAACCTTTTAATGCTCATGGCCTTGGTCACAGAGCCAGGTTGGCCTCTGAGAGACAAACCGTGAAGCAACAGGGAATGAGGAGAGAGAGGTGGCGGAGAGGGGACCATGTGCTCTATTTTTGGATACACTCTCTGCTGGGTCCCCCATTCAGGACTGAAAGGGAGACCGTGCGACTACTCTGCCCCATTCCAGAACCTCCTGGGAAGCACCTGGTACTTAGGGGACAGGAGACCAGCACTTGGCTCCAGGCTTCCCTCTCTGCACTCCAAGTCTCTTCTCCCTTAAAAAGGTTGCTGTATGTATCTTATAGGAGCATCCACATAAAAAGGCTTTGCTTCTATATGATAGCCACAAATTTGGAAACATGTGAAAAAAGATCCTCTTCACAACACAATTAAAATTCACAAAAATTTTGAGACTGGTCCTAAAAAGAAATGTAAGGCGCTGGCGGCTCAGTTGGTAGAGAATCGGCCTGCAATGCAGGAGACCAGGATTTGATCCCTGGGTTGGGAAGATCCCCTGGAGAAGGGAATGGCCAACCACTCCAGTATTCTTGCCTGGGAAATCCCATAGACAGAGGAGCCTGGACAGTTCATGGCATCGCAAAGAGCTGGACATGACTGAGCGACTCTCACTTTCACTTAAAAAGAAATGAGAACCTTGCTAGAAGAAAACCACAAAATTCAATAACGTATTTAAAAGAGGATCCAATACAGAGGAAAATACACTGTATCAGGAAATCTCAATATTATAAAGATACCTGTGGTGGAAATTATCTATAAATTCAGCACACAATCCCGATAACCATATCACTAAGATTTCTAATTAAAATTGAAAGTATTGTTATATTATTATTCACAGAGAAGAAAAGTGCATAAGGAAAGACCATTATGCATAATAGTGAAAACCACTGAAGGGGACTTTATCCTTTCAGATTATCAAAACCTACTATGAAGTTATAGAATTAAAAACAACATAGGAACAAGTAGACTAATAGAATAGAACAGTGAGTACAGAAACAGACCCTTGAGTACATAAAAATTTAGTGTATGAATAAGTTGGTATTTCAAAGGAGTGAAAAACATTTAATTTAAAATGTTGGGAGAAAGAAACGAGTGCAAAAAATGAAAATCTTTTCACTCCTACTTTGTATCATTCACGATAAAAACCCTCAGTGAGTTCAATCCCTCAGTTGTGTCTGACTCTTTGCACCCCCACGGACTGCAGCACACCAGGCCTCCCTGTCCACCACCAACTCCAAAAGCTTGCTCAAACTCATGTCCATTGAGTCAGTGATGCCATCCCACCATCTCATCCTCTGACATTCCCTTTTCCTCCTGCCTTCAATCTTGCCCAGCATCAAGGTCTTTTCCGATGAGTCAGTTCTTTGCATCAGGTAGTCCAAGTATTGGAGCTTCAGCATCAGCATCAGTCCTTCCAGTGAAAATTCAGGACTGATTTCCTTTAGGATTGACTGGTTGGATCTTCTTGCAGTCCAAGAGACTCTCAAGAGTCTTCTCCAACACCAACGTTCAAAAGCATCAATACTTCAGCGCTCAGGTTTTTTTATAGTCCAACTCTCACAGCCATACATGACTACTGGAAAAACCATAGCTTTGACCTGACAGACCTTTGTTGGCAAAGTAATGTTTCTGCTTTCTAATATGCTGTCTAGGTTGGTCACAGCTTTTCTTACAAGGAGCAAGCGTCTTTTAATTTCATGACTGCAATCACCATCTGCAGTGATTTTGGAGCCCAAGAAAATAAAATCTCTCACTGTTTCCACTGCTTCCCCATCTATTTGCCAGGAAGTGATGGGACCAGATGCCATGATCTTCGTTTTCTAAATGTTGAGTTTTAAGCCAACTTTTTCACTTTCCACTTTCACTTTCATCAAGAGGCTTTTTAGTTCTTTGCTTTCTGCCATAAGGTTGGTGTCATCTCCATATCTGAGGTTATTGATATTTCTCCTAACAATCTTGATTCCAGCTTGTGTTTCATCCAGCCCAGCATTTCTCATGATGTACTTTGCATAGTTAAATAAGCAGGGTGACACTATACCACCTTGATGTACTCCTTTCCTGATTTGGAACCAGTCTGCTGTTCCATGTCCAGTTCTAACTGTTGCTTCCTGACCTGCATACAGATTTCTCAAGAGGCAGGTCAGGTGGCCTGGCATTCCCATCTCTTTAAGAATTTTCCATAGTTTATTGTGATCTGCACAGTCAAAGGCTTTGGCATAGTCAATAAAGCAGAAATAGATGTTTTTCTGAAACTCTCTTGCTTTTTTGATGATCCAGCAGATGTTGGCAATTTGATCTCTGGTTCCTCTGCCTTTTCTAAAACTAGCTTGAACATCTGGAAGTTCACGGTTCACATAGGGTTGAAGCCTGGCTTGGAGAATTTTGAGCATTACTTTGATAGAGTGTGAGATGAGTGCAATTGTGCAATAGTTAGCACATTCTTTGGCATTGCCTTTCTTTGGGACTGGAATGAAAACTGACCTTTTCCAGTCCTGTGGCCACTGCTGAGTTATCCAAATTTGCTGGCATATTGAGTGCAGCACTTGCACAGCATCATCTTTTAGAATTTGAAATAGCTCAATTGGAATTCCATCACCTCCACTAGCTTTGTTTGCAGTGATGCTTGCTAAGGCCCACTTGATTTAGCATTCCAGGATGTCTGGCTCTAGGTGAGTGATCACACCATCGTGATTATCTGGGTAGTGAAGATCTTTTTTGTACAGTTCTTCTGTGTTTTCTTGCCACCTCTTCTTAATATCTTCTCTTTTTGTTAGGTCCATCTCATTTCTGTCCTTTATTGTGCCCATCTAAAACTCTAGGTTACTTAAAGAGCAAAAGATTTTTTTAAAGTACAGGTGCTTCCCTGTTGGCCCAGTGGTTAAGAATCCGCCTGCCAATGCAGGGGACATGGGTTCAACCCCTGATTTGGAAAGATCCCACATGCAGAGGGCCAACTAAGCCAGTGAGCAGCAGTTACTGAAGCCCAAGCACCGATAGCCTGTGCCCTGCAACTACACAAGCCATTGCAATGAGAAACCCTCGCCCCGCAGCTAGAGCAGCCAGTGCTTGCCGTAACTAGAGAAAGCCTGTGCCCAGCAATGAGGATCCTGTGCAGCCAGAAATAAACAAGCAAACAAAACAAATTTTTCAGTACAATAGAATTAGAAAAAAAAATATGAGATTATTTCTTTGGTTTTGTGACAGAGAAAGCTTGTGAAATAAAAAATTTTGATATAAATTACTAACAAAAAAGTATATTATTCTAAAACTTATGTGGCAATGTAAAGGAACTAGAATAGCTACAACAATTTTATTTTTAAGAAATTAAGTGAGAATTAGCCTACCCAATTTTCAAGACATTATAGAGCAACAGTCATTGCGGCTGTGTGGTGTCAGCAAAGGGATAGACACATGGATCAATGGAACAGAACAGAGAATGCAGATACAGACCCACACAAACACACACAACGGATTTTAACAAAGGTGCAACCCAGTAGAGGAAGGATAGCCTTTGAAGCAAATTGTGTCATAGGAACTGGACATCCATAGACAAAGAAATGAACCTTAACCTAGCCCCCACTCCTTATTCAAAAATTAACTCCAAATGGCTCACAACCTTATATGTGAGACATCAAACTATAAAACATTTAGGGGAAAAAATGGGAGAAGAGTCTTTGGAATCTTAGGCTAAGCAGAGTTCTTTGTCTTGATACCAGAAGTACTATCCAAAAAAGGAAGAATTGATAACCTAGACTTCATCAAAATTAAGAATTATTGCCTTTTGTGAAAGACCAGTAAAGGGGATAAAAGGATAAGTTAAAGCCTGGGAGAAAATATCTATAGAACCCTTATGTCACAAAGGACTAGTATATAGAATATATAAAGACCTCTGAAAACTGAGCATTAAAAAACAATGAAATTCAAAAATGGACAAAAGACATAAATAGATATTTCACTGAAGAGAATGCAAACACATGAAAAGATGTTCAACATACTTAGCCATTAGGGAAATGCCTCATATCACACAAGGTATCACTACACCCTATCGAAATAGCCACCATGAAAAATAGTGACAACATCAGTTGCTGAACAGGATGTAAAGAAAGTGGGTCACTTAAACTTTGCAGGTGGGAATGTAAAATGGGAGAGCCATTAGAATACAGTTTGACAGTTTCTTTCAAAATTAAACATGCAACTATCATTCAAAATAACAATTGTACTTTAGAACAGTCTGCATGCAAATGTTCATAACCGCCTTCTTTGTAACAACTCCAAACTAGAAACAACCCAGTTGTCCTCAAAGCAGGGTACATCCACACCAGGAAATACTCCTCAGCAATAAAAAGGAACAAATTCTTGATCCATACAACAGCTTGAATGAATCTCCAGGGAAGTATGCTGAGTGAATAAAGCCGATCTCAAAAGGTTACATAATGTATAATTCCATTCACTGAGCATTCTTGAAAAGATAAAATTATAGAAATGAAGATCAGACTGAAAGTGAAGTGAAAGTCGCTCAGTCGTGTCCGACTCTTTGCAACCCCATTCTCCAGGCCAGAATACTGGAGTGGGTAGCCTTTCCCTTCTCCAGGGGATCTTCCCAACCCAGGGATTGAACCCAGGTCTCCCGCACTGCAGGCAGATTCTTTACCTGCTGAGCCACCAGGAAGATCAGCCTAGCTGTTGCCAAAGTTAAGGATACAGTGACAAGTGGACTGCAGAGAGGGGAAATAAGGGGATATGGCTGTAAAGGGGCAATGTGGGGGCTTTTTGTGGTGAGGGAATTACTCTAATACTTGACTCCTGGTTTTGATATTGTATTATAATTTTAAAGATGTTACCTTTGGAGGAAACCAGGTTTTTTTTTAAAAAGAGAGTACACGAGATCTCTCTGTATTATTTCTTTGAACTGCATGTGAATCTACAATTATCTCATGATAAAAAGTTCAATGAAAACAACTACAAAAGAATCAGAAGAAAATACAGTATATTATTTTCATGGCTTTATGATAGGGAAAGCTTATGAAATAAGACATTCGATATGGAAGCTGTTAAAGAAGATATCAATAAATTCAACCACACCAAAAGACACCATAAACAAAATGGAAAATGACCAATGAATAAAAATGTTTACAGCAAGTTATAGTGTACACATAATTAATATTCAAAATATGTGTTTTAAATTGATATGAAAAAGTACACAAGGCAGAAGGAAACAGGCTAAAGGATGTGAAAGGACAGTTCACCAAAGGAGACATTCAAATGGTCAAGAGACCTAAGCCATGCAATATTCCCAATAATCAAATCAAAGTAAATTAAAATGTAAGTTAAAATCTTTTATTCTATCAGACAAACAAAAGAGAAAGTTTGATGAATCTAGGACTGGTGAAGATGAGGGGGTCTTCTCATATTTTGTTGGTGGGAGTATAATTTTGTAGAATCCCTTTGGAGGGCACCTGAAGAATATGTTAAACTTAAATGCACTTACCTTTTGACCCAGTAAGTCTGTTTCTTGATTCATTCCTGGAGAAACCGTCCTGAGTGCTTGAGGCAGCAGGTAAAGGGCCCTTCCTGCAACTTTCCTTATCACAGTCAAGAATTGGAAATGACCTAGATGTTTGCCTCAGAGGGGATGGTTATGTAAACTCTGGTGCCTCGATTCTTTGGAATACTGTGTGTAGAGCACACTGGAACTAGTAAAAGCAAGTTGCTAAATAATACAGAGAGAATTATAGATACCATTCTTGTAAACATACACACAGTTTCTGGAGATAATTTTCATTTTACATTCATGACCACAAACCTCAAATGATCATGCAACACAACCTGGTAATCCTAAAATGTTTCTCTCATAAGTTTATTTTCTTTTTCTAAAATTACTATTTTGTATCTTCTCTCTGCTTGCATTTCCCACAGCCCCTCTCCACTTCACAGCTAGCTGATGACCTTGCTTAATATTTCAACAAAGAAAAACAATTGAAAATAGAACTATCATGACTGCGTGCTCGGTCACTTCAGTCATGTCCTACTCTTTGGGACCCCATGGACTGTTCCCCTTGCCAGGCTCCTCTGTCCATGGGATCCTCTAGGCAAGAATACTGGAGTGGGTTGCCATGCCCTCCTCCAGGGGATCTTCCCGACCTGGGGATTGAACCCATGCCTCCTGAGTCTCCTGCATTGCAGGCAGATTCTTTACCCACTGAGGTACTTGGGAATGCCAGAATTACCAGGGGATCTAGCAATTCCACTTCAGTTTATATACCCCAAAGAATTAAAAGTGGGGTCTCAAAGGCATATTTCCACACCCATGTTCACAGAAGCATTATTTACAATAGCCAGAGTAGAAACAAATATCCATTAATACATGATTGGGTAAACAAAATGTGGTTTCTCTATATAATGAAATATTATTTAGCTTTAAAAAGGAAGGAAATTCTGATACATGCTACCATATGAATGAACTTTGAAAATATCGCCAAGTCAAATAAGCCAGAAGAACAAATGCTGTATGATTCCATGTATATGAAGTATCTAGAATGGGTGAATTTATACAGACAGATGGTAGAAATAGAAGTTACCAAAGAGGGAGGATTAGGGAGTTTAAATTTTTTTCTTTTATTTATTTATTATTTTTGGCCATATCATGAGGCTTGTGGGATCTTAGTTCCTTGCCCCACCCCCACTTGGCAGTGAAAGTTCAGAGTCCTAACCACTGGACCGCCAGGGAATTCCTGAGAAGTTAGTATTTAATGGGCACAGAGTTTTGGTTTGGGATGATGAAAGGTTCTGGAAATGGATAGCGGTGATGGTTGCACAATGCTGTGAATGGGTTTAATGTCACTCAGATGTCAAAGTAAAACGGTTAAAGTGATAAATGTAATGTATGTCTTATCCCCGCATGCACACAGAAAAAGGGAGGAGGTTGGCTATTCGTCTTTCTTCCTGTTATACAGCAAGACCCACACACCCCACTGTGCTGTGCCTAGTCGCCCAGTCATGTCCAACTCTTTGCAACCCCATGGACTGTAACCCATCAGGGCTTCTCTGTCCATGGCGATTCTCCAGGGAACAATACTGGAGTGACTTGCCATGTCCTCCTCCAGGGGACCTTCCCAACCCAGGGATCAAACCCAGTTTTCCCACATTGCAAGCAGATTCTTTACTGTCTGAGCCAACAGGGAAGCCCAAGAATACTAGAGTGGGTAGTCTAACCCTTCTCCAGGGGATCTTCCCAACCCAGGAATGGAACCTGAGTCTCCTGCATTGCAGGCAGATTCTTTACCAGCTGAACTATCAGGGAAGCCCAGACAGCCTACCAGTACAGGTTTAAAAAAACAAAAATACCTTCTTTTCAAAGACATTCCTTCCCCTAGTCAGCTCTAAAACAGAGGTCAGAAATAAGATATCTGGTCCTAGGAGCAGGTCGCTGTGTTGAAGAATCGGGTCCTCAGAGGGCTTCAGCCGTCAGCCCCTACAGTCTGGATTTGGCACACTAGGTACCCCAGTGATTTCTGCCCATTTCCAGGAGTTCTGCAGGATTTGGAGGGAGCCACAGAGGACCCATGCCTCCCGTGTCCATCAGCACAGCAACAACCAAGATGGTCCCTGCGTGGGCACAGATGACCAAACTTCTGCCAGCAAGTAAGTCATGGCAGGGCAGTCTGTGGGAGATTTGACAGCTGATGCCTTGTCCCAGACCAGTCTCTGACCTCCACATGCCCAGGTTTCTAGCCTGCCCCACGCAGCTGAGGTTTGCATGAAGATCTGCTGGGCAGCCTCTGCAAAGCAAGTCATGAAAACTAAATGGCCTTTGGCTCCTGAGAAGATTTTATACATCCCCCCAGACTTTCACAGCCCACATCTTCTGCCCGTCCACATATGCTTTAGGAAATGCAAGAGCAGTAAATCAAATTAATCTCATGAAGTTCCCCTCACTTAATGGAGCACATGTACTTCATCAAAAATGGCTACAAGGCGAGAGACTTTTAAGTGAACCTCATTTCCCCGCTGATTTTCAGTCTAAAATCAGCAATGTGTTCTTCTGGAGAAAAAAAATAATTGGCCATTTAGACATGATTTCAATGCCCCCCCCCAGCTTTATTACGGTATAATTAAGAAATAAAATTGTATATTTTTAAAGTGTACAGCATTGTGACTTGGTATAAACACACATTGTGAAGTGATTACCACAGTCAAGTTAATTAACACATCCATCATCTCACAGTTAAATTTTTTTAGTAGTGAGAATGCTCAAGATCTATTATCTTAGCAAATTTCATGTATATAGTAGTGGATTATTAACCAGTCACTATGCTGTACATTAGATCCTTAGGGTTTTTCATCTTATAACTGGAAGTTTATAATATTTGACTTATATCTCCTTCCCTCCTCCCCACCCTCCCCCACAGCCCCAGCCCCTGTCACTGCCAGTCTAGTTTCTTGTTCTATGAGTTCCATCTTTTTTTTTCCTACATATAAGTGATACCATAAATTTTGTCTCTGTATGGCTGCTTGTCACTTAGCATAATACCTTCCAGGTTCATTCATGTTTTCACAAATGGCGGGATTTCCTCTTTTTTACAGTTGAATAATACTCCTTTGTGCGTGTATAACATTTTTTTTATCCATTCATCTGTCACCACCAAGGTTATTCCATTTCTTGGCTGTTATAAATAAGGTCACAATGAAATAGTCGTGCAGATATCTTTCTGAGATACTGGTTTTATTTCCTTTGGATATATACTCAGAAGTCCTACCATTAATTTTTTGAACTGCCATACTGGAGAACACAGTGGCTGCACCAATGTATATTCTCACCAATTGTTTACAGACGTTCCCTTTTCTCCATACCCTCCCTAACAGCTGTCACTTGTCCTTTTGGCCACAGCCATCTTGACATGTTTGAAGTGATATCTCATTGTATTTGCATTTTCTTGATGACTGGCCATTTGTGTGTTTTCTTTGGAAACTCAGGTCCTTGGCCTGTATTAGAATCGGATGACTGCTTTTAAAATAAGATTTCTTTTGTTGATTCCTGACTCTTTTTCTGTCAGTTTGCCTGAGTGTTTTATGATGAAAATAGCAGCTCAGAAAGGCTGGACCTCTCTAAGACTTGCCTGACCGTTTGCTCATCCATCACACATTTATTGAACACCTATAATATAACTGTCACTAAGCGTGTTATGATGAGCAGACCCCATATAGTTGTTGCCTTCACGGACCTTATAGTCTGTGGTAAAGGTGGATGTTAGACCAATGATATAAATAAATAAATATATATATATATACACACACAAGAAAAAGTAGGTTAGAAATTGGACCATTTAGCAAGGGCAATGTGACCCAGAGAAGGCTGAACTGAGGAAGTAAAGTGTGACCTGAGGTCTGAAATAATGATTCATTAATTTATTCATCCATTCTCTTGACAGATTTTGTTCTCCTTTTCATTTTTTAAATTATAAAAGTATGATAACATTTACAGGAGACTTGAAAAATACAGAACAAAGCTACATATAGTTCCAGTATATATTACAATGATTTTTTAAGTAGATAAATTAAGATTTTTGGTTGGGGTTTTAAAATCAAACTCTCAAAAATTAGCAGAATGAATATACAGAAAAGTAGAAGGATACAGTAGACCTGAAAAGCAAAGGACCTGAAAAGACCATGAGCCAATTCAACATAATTAAGATTCAGACAGTTTTCATACAACAGTAGGATACAAATTCTATTCAAGTTCCCATAGACTGTAAACTAGGAGACATTGGAACATATCCAGGGACATAAAAAAGGTGCAAAAATTTCATGGTCTTGACAGATATTTATTGACTGTTGGTTATGTTCCAGGCACTGTTCTAGGTTCTGGGGATACAGTGGTGAACCAGCCATCCCAAGTCCTTGTGCTCGTGAGTGTCCCTCTACTCACAGTTACTGAGTGGTGCTGGGGTCATGAGAAAGGCCATCAGAGGGAAAGCAGGAGCCAAGGGCCTGAGACAGAAAGCAACATGGAATCCTCAGGGACAACCATGGCCTGTCTGGCTGGAGCCCTGGGAGGAAGAGAAGGGCAGTTACAGATGAGGCTGGACCGGAAGACAGGGTCCTGGACTAGAGCCTGTGACTTAGGATGCCAGTCATGCAATCATCAGAACACTGCCATGTTAACTGTTTCCTTCCCGAACACAGCCCGATGCTTTTTTTTTAAACTTTTTGTTTTGTATTCAGGTATAGCTGATTAACAAAAAAATGTTGTGATAGTTTCAGGTGAATAGCGAAGGGACTCAGCCACACATCTACATATATCCATTTCCTCCCATACCCGATTCCCATCCAGGCTGCCACATAACACTGAGCAGAGTTCCATGTGCCATACAGCAGGTGCTTGTTGGTTATCCACTTTAAATATAGCAGTGTGTGCATGCCTGCCGCAGACTGCCTAACTATCCCTTCTCCTCAGCCTTCCCTTTAGCAACCATCAGCTCGTTCTCAAGTTCTGTGAGTCCGTTTCTGTTTTGTAAGTTCATTTCTATCATTTCTTCTTAGATTCCACATATAAGGGATGTTGAACAATATTTATCCTTCTCTATCTGACTTATTTTGCTCAGTACGACACTCTCTAGGTCCATCCATGATGCTGCAAACAGCATTGTTTTATTCTTCTTAATGGCTAAGTAGTATTCCATCATGAGCAGTATTCTGTCGTATGCAGTATTCCATCACACCACATCTTCTTTATCCATTCATCTGTCAATGGACATTCAAGTTGCTTCCATGTCTTGGCTGCTGTAAACAGTGCAGCAATGAACATTGGGGAGCATGTATCCTTTCAGATCTGTTTTTCTCCAGATAGATACCCAGGAATAGGATTGTAAGGTCACATGGTACAGTTTGTTGCTTTAAAATTTTTTTAATTTTATTTAATTAGTTAATTAATTTATTTGGCTGCATTGGGTCTTAGTTCGGCACATGGGATGTTTGTTGCATAATTTGAGATCTTCTGCTTTGTGCTTGGGCCCAGTAGTTGTAGCGCATGGGCTTAGTGGCTCTGCCGCATGTGGGATCTTAGTTCCCATGGACTGAACCCACGTGTCCTGCATTCCAAGGCAGATTCTTAACCACTAGACCACCAGAGACGTCCCCAACCCATTGCTTTTATGCCCATTGGTAATGGTGGCTTGTTGGGCTTGACAAAGTGCTGATGCCTTCAAGTGTTTTCTGATGAGCCGGATTTTGCTTTGCCGCGTGCTTGTATGACCGATGGCAGCAGCCTCAGCAAACCAGCTGCCGCAACATGGGCCCTCTGGACACCCAAATTCCCTTGATGTTTTTCCTGTGCTGTTCCTTTGAGATCTTTTACTTGATTTAACAATCCTACTCACTAACCTGTGACCGTGAGAAAGTTACACAACCTCTCTGAGCCTCACGTTCTTCACTGTCTTCCAGGGGATAATACCTCTACTGTGAAGTTGTTGGGATGACTTACTGAATGAAATTTCGAAAATCCATGTAACATTGCCCAGCACAGTACCCGGAACTCAGTAGATGGGCATCGCAAATATTATTTCCTCTCATTTATCCCTTATTTAATTGGAAGTTTTGTTAAGTGAATTTTCGTTAAGCAAGGGATGTCTGTTCTCAAATTACAGTAACTGCTACTTTCCGGGGCAAGAGCTTATTAACAAGACTTCCTCTTGCAATAGTTCAGGACCAGCCAGAGAAGATGAAGAGGGTCCTTTTTGAGTTATTAGGGTGAGACTCCATCCTGTAACAAAGAAGCAGCAATGATAAAGCCCAGGCCTTTGTCTTCCCTCTTTCATGGGGACCAAAGTCATATGTGTGTGTGTGTGTGTGTGTATGTGGGAGCATGTCACGTGGCCGAGCCAGCACTTTAAAGCCCCTGCCTCTGAACACTGGTCTCAAAACAAAATAATTGCATGCAGACATTCCTTTTGATCACATTCTAATACCGATTTACAACTCTGCTTCCTTGTAACTCCAAAGAAAGCCCTAATCATGGAACACATACCAAAAAGTAGAATTTTGGCTGTGTAGGCGTGGATGTCTCTAAGCGTGTATTTGTAGAGGGGCAGTGAGCAGTGGTTTTCTAGTGTTTAATTCTCCCCCAAATTAAGCTCTCCATGTGGCTAGTGGGATATTTTCAACTGAATGGCTCAGTTGAGCACTGGAGGCAGAAGACAACTTTTTTGTGGTTTGCTTGAGGCCAGGCAGTTTTTCCATTCTGTTCTTTTATTATGATCGTGATTACTTCATTACCTACCCCTGATGGGGTTTCTTTGGGTCCCAGTCTGTTTTTAATAAGAAGCAGGCTAAAAACAAAGTTTCGGTTGTGTTTGAAATCTTCAGCTTTTCCCCCCACCCCCCGCCTGAAATAATAGGTTAAAATTTTTATTTGTCTTCTGAGGTTCTGAGGTTGGCTCAGAAATGCTCTAACCCAAGTCCTCTGGGGCACTAAAGACGCCACCATCCAATGCAGATTCCGGGGCTCTGCCCTCATCTACTGAATCTGAAGCTATAAGGGGAGGCTCATGGACCTGCCCTTCTAGCAGATATTCTGGGTGATTCCTGTGACAATGAACATTTGAGAACAGAGTAAAGGAGGAGAAGCCCATCAGCAGCACTTCTTTTTAATTGTGATTTAATTCAAATGCCATAAACTTCACCGTTTGGAAGAGAACAATTCAGTGGTTTTTAGCATAGTCTCAAGGTTGTGCAACCATTGCCACTATCCAATTTCAGAGCATTTCTAACCTCCCTCAAAGAAACCCCATACCTATTAGCAGTTAGCCCCAGTTTCCTCCTCCCTCCGCCTCTGGCAACCACGAATCTATTTTCTGTTTCTATGAATTTGCCTATTCTGGACATTTCATATAAATGATATCATATGATTTATGGCCTTTTGTGTCTGGCCTCTTTAACTTAGCATAATGTTTTCAAGGTTTATTCATGTTGTAGCTTGTGTTAGCACTTTGGTTCTTTTTGTTGCTGAGTAATATTCCACTATATGGAATGTTTTGTTTATCCATTAAGCAACTGATTGTTAATCAATATTTACCAAGTACCTGTTTATGGGCAAGATAGTCTGCTGGGCTGCCCAGGGGTTGGGGATGAGTTCCCTGGTAGTGCAAGGAATCAAGAAGAGGGGATGGGGACCATAGGACCTGGCACAAAGCAGGATGGATGAATGAATGAATGGAGAGACCACACACAGGAAAAGAAATTAACCTGGAGAGGCAGCACGGTGCCCAGCTGGGTTGTGAAGGTGCTGCCCAAGTTCAGGACCAGCAGTGAGAGTCACTCGGCCAGGTGTGGCAGCCTCTGCTGCAAATTGGGTCTGGGCCCTGGGGTCCCAGAGGAGCATCAGACATGTCCCAGCTCATGAAGCTCATAGACTATGAAAGAGGCAAGACATGGACCCAGATTACAGGATAATAATACAGGGTTGTTGTGGAGGGAGTGGACAGGTCAGGGTAGAGGGAGAAGCCCTTTGGGCTCAGGGGTTGGAAAAGATGGAAGAGGAGGCAGTAAGGGAGCTGGACTTGGCAGCTTGGGTGGGGCTTGCATGGGTGACAGACAATGGGAACACGTTACCAGAGCTAGACTCGGGGACAGAGTTCAGGGACACCTGTTTCACTCCAGTCAATTGTTCTCAACTCTCACTGCACCTCAGAGTTACTCGAGGGCTTGAAAAAAAAAAAAACAAAAACCCCAAAGCCTGGGCCCCACCCCTGGAGAGTCTGTTTTAATTAAATTGCTTTCAGGCGAGCACAGGCAGCAGTATTTATTAAAAGCTTCCCAAGTGATTCTAATGAGCTGCCAGAGAGAGTTAAAAACCACTGACTCAAAGACTCCAGGAGAAACAGTTGGACGTGAGCCTGGAGCGTTAGGTGGGGAGTGAACCGTAGGCAAGCTGACCACATCATTCATTGTCCAAACTGGGACATCTTTTGCAAGAAAAGGAGGTGCTATTAATCATTATGCCAGGACAGCAGGTACAACCTAGCCTGCTTCAGACAAACTGGACTGTGTGGTCACCCTAACCCCAGAGGACCCTGAATGCAGATTATGGTATTTGAATGTCACCTCATTACAAGTGGGAGCCATTGAAGGCTCTGCAGCAGAACACTGACACCCAATAGAAGTGATGTTTTAAGAGGATTAAGGAAGCAGCTGGCTGGGAAAGATTGGAAGGGAGAGGAATCAGGGGAGGACTGAACAGGGAAATGAGAAGGCAGATAAGGTATAGTATGAGACACACCCTGTGACCCCTCCAAATAAAAATGGCTCACTTGGGACTTCCCTAGCGGTCCAGTGGTTAAGACTCTCTGCTACTCTTGCAGTGGGTGCAGGTTCGCCCTGCTCCAGGAACTAAGATCCCACATCCCCTGTTACAACCGCCAACCTCCTCAAAAATGGTGCGCTTGCTGGACAGGGGCTGGTTCAAGGCAAGTTCTTTGCCTCTTCCTCCTACTTAAAAATTCTGAAATAGCCATGGGTTAGAAGTAGGGGCAGCAGGGGCTTCCCTACCACCCTAAGCAGCCTGGCATAAGGAGGTCCCCTGAGGGCTGTTTGCAAACTCCTGCTGCTTATTTGTGAACCATGAGACTCCACTGCCTTGGTGCCTGGCCCAACCTGCAGTATCCAAGCCACTCCCTGGCGAGTTTCTACCTCTCAGGGAGACCTTGAGCTTCCAGATCAGTGGGAGGTGCTGTTGTCCAGGCCCATTCTCTCCCTTTGTCTCGCCAGGCAGAGCTTGTCAGGTGAGAGGTACACCTGTCCCACCCAGTTTGAGGCCCCAAAACTGGGTGTTTGGAGATGATCATGAGAATTCAGGTCACTGGAGAGTGAAAAAGTTGGCTTAAAGCTCAACATTTAGAAAACAAAGATCATGACATCCGGTCCCATCACTTCATGGGAAATAGATGGGGAAACAGTGGAAACAGTGTCAGACTTTATTTTTTGGGGCTCCAAAATCACTGCAGATGGTGACTGCAGCCATGAAATTAAAAGACGCTTACTCCTTGGAAGGAAAGTTATGACCAACCTAGACAGCATATTCAAAAGCAGAGACATTACTTTGCCGACTAAGGTCCGTCTAGTCAAGGCTATGGTTTTTCCAGTAGTCATGTATGGATGTGAGAGTTGGACTGTGAAGAAGGCTGAGTGCCAAAGAATTGATGCTTTTGAGCTGTGGTGTTGGAGAAGACTCTTGAGCGTCCCTTGGACTGCAAGGAGATCCAACCAGTCCATTGTGAAGGAGATCAGCCCTGGGATTTCTTTGGAAGGAATGATGCTAAAGCTGAAGCTCCAGTACTTTGGCCACCTCATGCGAAGAGTTGACGCATTGGAAAAGACTCTGATGCTGGGAGGGATTGGGGGCAGGAGGAGAAGGGGATGACCAAGGATGAGATGGCTGGATGGCATCACTGACTCGATGGACGTGAGTCTGAGTGAACTCCAGGAGACGGTGATGGACAGGGAGGCCTGGCGTGCTGCGATTCATGGGGTCGCAAAGAGTTGGACATGACTGAGCAATTGAACAGAACTGAACTGACTGTGCATGGGTGTATCTTTTCCCCAAACTGTCGCCTGGACAGGCAGCACCAAGACAGGCCCTTGCTCTCTGTGTCCCCTGACCCCTAAAGCAGAAACCTCAGGCAGCTGGAGCGGCTTCCCTGGTGGCTCAGCAGTAAAGAATCCGCTGGCAATGCAGGAGACACTGGTTCAATTCCTGGGTGAGGAAGATCCCCTGGAGAAGGAAATGGCGATCCACTCCAGTGTTCTTGCCTGGAGAATCCCACGGACAGAGGAGCCTGGCGGGTTATAGTCCAGGGGGTCACAAAGAGTCGGACACGACAGAGCGACTGTGCGCACGTGCACACAGACCCGGAGAGGCGCAGACCTAGGGAGGCGCGACCCCAGCGGACTCTGCAAGATCATTTTCCATAGAGACACCTCCGTGCTGCAGCAGAAGCCACAGAAATCAGGGCCTTTTGATTTTCCACTTTCTCTCCAGTTGCCATGTGTAATTAGAATTACTCACAGGACTAAGTATGCCTCTGATTTCCTTGGGGGTTGGGTGTGGAGTAGTGGGTGTGGAATGAGGCTTCCTGTTCATATGGGCATATGGAGCCCAAGCAATTATTGAATAAATAAGAGTGACTGAATTTATGCCCCAGACTGGTAAAGTGTGTTTACTTAGGATAAAGTCCAGAAAGTTATACAACGAAAAGTCATTATTCATTGCCTCTGGTTGGTAAGATATCAGGTGATACCGTTCTTTTTCCTTTTCATTCATCTGTATTTTCTGTTTTATTTTTTTTTCCTGTAGTGATTGTGTAATTACTTGAGTTATTGTAAATGTTTTTACAGTGGCTCAAAAAGTAATTATTATCTAGAGGCTCCAAGAAAAGGCTGCATGATGTCTGTTTCCATCTGTTCCAGGAGGTAGAAAAGGGTATTTCATGTTTTAGAGTTCTCTTAATCCCACGTGATTAAAATATAAAAGTTAGGGGCCTACTGGTGTATGTTCAATTGTCTGGAAAGAATCAATTAGCAGAATCCACATAGCAGAGTTTGATTTGCAGTGATAGGAGAAACCAAGCCAAGAGTGGAAAGGAGAAGAGAAGGTCCAGATGGGGCCAGGTGTGGAGCACGGATTCGAAGTCTCTGAGAGCTGCCCTGGGGCAGAGGAAGCCCAGGGCTCCTAAAGAGCAGGAGGCATAAAGGCTGAAACCTCAGGCAGGCCATATAAGGAAGGCCTTCCCAGTACATCTATGAATGGAATGTCTCAGGAGATGTTGTAATGAAATGACCTCAAACTTCAGCGGACAAAGATGCTTTGTCTGCTGGTTATTATGTCATCTTAGACATTACACGAGAGGCGTTAGGATGAGCAGTAAAGAGAGAAAATATGAGAACAGTTGATCCAGCCAAGAGGCTCCAGAGAAAGAAGACAATTAGGGCACAGGTGATGCACGTATCATGCACGTATGCAAATTAGAAAAGGGTGTCCTGAGTGGACGGACGGCCCCATCCACTTGGGACAAGGGTGAGGGGAATGGGAGCTGGATTTTATCCTTCCACTGGCTTCTTCATCCAGCTGTTCAGTTAATAGCCTATGCGTTTGTACATGGAGGCCCATGGAAGGGTGGCTGCAGGACAGTCATGGATGACAGCCCACAAGTGACCTCAGCCAGCCCTCCAGTGAGGAGGCCAGCCCTGCGCCTGCCATGGTACAGGGCCCAGTGGAGCCCTCTGAGGTCCAGGGCAGAGTTCTAAGGTTAATGGCAAGCTGGGTGTAGGCTCCTGCCTGCCATTGCAGGAGACATAAGAGATACAGGTTAGACCCCTGGGTGGGTTAGACCCCCTGGAGAAGGGCATGGTAACCCACTCTGGTATTCTTGCCTGGAGAATCCCATGGATAGAAGAGCCTGGAGAGCTATAGTTCATGGAGTCACAAAGAGTCAGACACGACTGAAGCGACTTCACATACGCTCACACACACATAGTGTGAGGCAGGGAAACTGAGGTGGAATCCTATCTGCAGGCACAGAGGCAACATGGCAAATGGACAGGGGCAAAGGATGAGGGATGTGCCTTTGGGGCTATCCATCCCGACAGGACACATCTCTGGTCAGGAGGCTCATTTAAGACCCCTCTGGATTTTCCTGTTTGCAGAAGTCCTGCTGGGTTTGGCAGGAGGGGATCACAGTCAGGACAGGCAGAATGGGCTCTTGGGGCCATTGGTGAGTCCCACTGGGTCCAGGACTGGCAAGTGCTGACCAGGTACCAGACCTGCTTATCACTTAGCTATTCTTTATGGCGTTTCCAAACTTGAGTGTATATTCTCACCAACCTCCCCTTCAAAGTGTCTGATTCTGTGGGTCTGGGGTAGAGCCAGAGGATTTGCAATTTGTCTTTCTAGTAAGTTTCCAGGCGTTCCCGATGCTGCTGGGCCAGCGATCACTCTTTGAAAACCACTGCTCCACAGATGTTCTTACCTCCTGAAGCACAAGGCATTCCCTGAGGACTGGCAGACACCCGCCTCCTGTCTACCTCTTCTTGTTACCTCCAGGTGCTCGGAGGGTCCCCTCACCTGTGATCCCTGTGTCTGGCAGGATTTTACTTGCTTCTACCCTTCTATTTTTTTTTAATTGTATTTTATTTTTAACTGGAGGATAATTACAATATTGTGATGGTTTCTGCCATACATCAACACGAATCAGCCAAAGGTATACATATGTCCCGTCCCTCTTGAACCTTCCTCCCATCTTCCTCCCCATCCCACCTCTCTAGGCTGTCACAGAGCACCAGTTTTGGGTTCCCGCGTCATATAGAAAATTCCTGCTGGCTAACTATTTTACATATGGTTATGTGTATGTTTCAATGCTACTCTTTCAAATTATCCCACCCACTCTTTCCTCCACTGTGTCCAAAAGTCTGTCCTTTATGACCGTGTCTCCTTTGCTGCCCTGCAAATAGGTTCATCAGCATACCATCGTTCTAGATTCCATATGCATGCGTTAATATATGATATTTGTCTTTCTCTTTCTTACTTACTTCACTCTCTAATAGGCTCTAGGTTCACCCACCTCATTAGAAGTGACTCAAATGCATTCCTTTTTACAAGCTAAGTAATATGCCATTGATTCCATTGTGTATCTGTACCACAACTTCTTTATCCATTCATCTGTTGATGGACATCTAGGTTACTACCATGTCCTAGATATTGTAAATAGTGCTGCAATGAACACTGGGGTATGTGTGTTACCCTTCTATTCTTGATTTTCTCTGAAAGGACTGATCTTTGTGAGGAAGGGCTGGCCACTCCCCACGTGGGTGGTGGGAAGGGGTTGGCCAATCCTGTTTCTGGATGGCAGCCAAGGTCCCCAGGGATGCTAGGCCCTGGTTTTCAGCCTCCCCCTCCCCAGGCAGATTGTGAGAGGGGGCTGGCAGAGCAGTGGTTGTTCCCCTGACATCCCTGATGGAGCCCTAAGTCAACCCCTTTCAGTCAAAGAGCCAAGTTCTAAAGCCCTCAGGCTTCAAACTGGAACTGACTTCTTGGGCCCTCTGAGTGTCTCTGTTTCCCCAGCTCCTAGCGAGGCTGCCCCGTCTCCCTCAGATCCTTTCCAGCTCCAGCCGTCCTGACTCGGAGGAAGAAGATGGATCAGAGGAAAGAGAAGGTTCAGGAGGGTTTGCTGGGCGGGGTGGGGGATGGTGACATCAGCTGTGGTAAGCCAGGCCTGGGAAGGCAGTGTGAGTCACTGGACACACTGGGGACGGGCTGGGAGCAGGGGAAGGCTTTCATAGGGAGCCATGTGGGTGAACCACTGCTGAGAAGTCTGAGGCTGGCAGTGGGGCTGGAGTTTGGGACCAATGAGGCTGCCCAAGGGTGTCATTTAGTCTCTGGCCTGGGGGAAGGGGGCGGTGGGCCACCCCAGGGTTCTGGTTGGATCTTGGGCTCTGGAGAACCTCAGACTGATGGGTGTGGCCGCACTTCAGTGATGGCTCTGGGCCCTGACCCAGACTGTGTGGGTGACTTAGGGAGGCCCTGCTGGAAAGTTCTCACCTGCAGGGAGCCCACCCGGTCCTGCCCCACCCTGACCCTCCGAGTTCCAGCTCCAGTCCTGGGGCCACTTCACACACTCCTCCGCTGGTCTCAGTGCCTTGAAGGCCAGGCTCAGGATGTCCCCCCTTTCACACCCCACCCCCAGCATCGTTTAGCACAGTTCTGGGCACACAGTGGGGACCCACAGATAGGCAACTTCTCCGTTTAGTCTAAAGGCTACTTGGAAAGAGCAGGAGGTGAAGGCTCAGAGTCTGACCCACCCCGCTCCTTCCCATGCCCCCTCCTGCTTGTCCCCTCTCTGCCCCTGTAGCTTTTGCTGAGACCCCTGGTGCTTCGCCACGCTGCTCACCATGCCGAGATGGGTGGGCCACATCCATGTGGAAGGACCTCAGCCTCCCAAACTCACACACCGAGTGGACTTACCCCATGCTCCAGCCTCTCCAAGACCAAGCAGCCTTGCCCGAGGCTTTCTGTCTCTCACCGGGAGAGGGCACCTCATTTCTGATCAGCTCTGGCGTGGCCAGCTGTGAGCTCTGGGTGTCCCTTTTCTTCTCCAGTGCTGGCCCCCTCATTGGAGAATTAGGAACAGTTATTCTTGTGCCACAGACAGGCGCTCCATCAGTGTTTCTTTGCTGTTGTTATTGGAGATCCCAAGCGCAGGGACTAAGGGTGCCTGTAGCCCTGCATTTCTGGGGTGGGTGGGGGAGGGGGGGAACCGGGCCCAGAGTTCTGGGGAGCTGTTTGGGGAGGGGAGCGTGCAGGCTGTCTTTGACCCTTGAGAGAGGAGAGAGAGGGTAATGGGAAGGAACCTGGGGCTGGTGGGGAGGGGGGCGCAGAGGGGCTCCCAGACTTGCTCAGGCCACATTTGGGAGACGCAGTGACCCCTTTGCAGGGGCTTCTGGTCAGGCAGGGGCCGGCTTGGGAGGTTATCTGAGGGCACAGGAAATATCTGGAATCTATGGGAATAGAAACTCAGGTCAGAGGTCACCTCAAATTAAAATGTAAAAAGCCCCCGTTGTGTGAAGGGAATCAAAGGAGGTGAAGACGTCTGCTCTTCCGGAGGCTCCTGAACCCAGATGTTAGCGGTTAACATTCTTCTGGGGCCAGACGGTGGGCACGGAGAGCAGAGAGCAGTTCTGGGAGCCGGAGTGGTGGGAGCAGCCAGGGGCCCATGTGGCTCCTCGCATTCCAACTGCCCGCCCCCCACCCTGCCCCCCGGACCAACCGCAGACAATGACTCCAGGATTCACTTGAGCAAAGCTGGGTGCTGTGGGGACACGGGCACTCTGGGTCCAGGGCCTCCCTGGTCCCTCAGTCTGGGCTGGCTGCTCCCTGGAGTGAAACAGGATCTGGACCTGCTCTGGTCTGAGCCAGGGCAGCTTGTTAGCCGGAAGCCCGGCTCCTTCTGATTTACGATCTGGAGCCCCTCATCCCAGGGCTAGGGTCTTTTGATCTGAGCCCAGAGTCAGGGGCAGGGAATTCCTGGGTCTTAATTGGCATCAGCCAGGCTGATACTGACCAGGTCTCCGTCCCAGCCCCCAGCCCCCGCCTCCATGAAAGATGCCGATGGGGGCGCTCAGCTCCCCAGTCCATGCCGATGGGGGTGTGGAGGGGGCTTGGGTGGGGACAGAGGGTGTTGGGAGTTTGTTTCCACTCCGGGGCCTCATGGGCACAGAGACCAGGGTGAGAATTAATAGCTCCAAAGGACCATCCTCCCTGCAGCCCCTCCCCAGCCTTGACGACCCCGACCTTGACCCTGACCCCTTTCCTCCCTTTCTAGTTTCACCTCACCTGGACCAAGTGTAGCGCAAAGGGACTTTGTGGGGGTAGGGTCACGGAGGGTAACTCGGGAGCTGGGAAGGCTGTCTGCCTCCGGGGCCTGCAGAGGAGCATGGGAACAGGCTGGGAGGCTCTCCTGTCTCCCCAGGGTGGGGGGTGCTCTCCCAACAACCCTGCGGTGTCTGAGTTGAGCTCTGAATTGGAGGAACAGATGAGGGAAGCCCGGTTGTCCCAGGACTGGGGAGACAGGAGCTGGCCCTTTGACGCCCTTGCACTCCGTGGCCAGGTTGCTGCCATTCCCACAGGATGCCCTGCCCCCTGACGTCTAGGGAGCTAGGTGGTTTCCGGTGGGTTTCCGAGACCCTCAGCATCACCCAGGAGAATTGCTTCTGTTCACTTCCGCAGCCTGGGTGCGTCTCCTGGGGGAGGCTCCCAGGCTCTCTGCCGGGTCTATGGTCCCTTTCCATGCTCTTCCATTGAGGCAGAAGGACAAGGATGTGCCAGAAACTCAGAAATTTGAGCAGTCTCAGCCCTGCCACTGCCTGCCTTTATGACTGCTCTCTTCCCCGTTCTGGGTCTATTTCCCCATCTGTGAAGGGACAGGTTTTGGAGACCAGAGGACCCTAAGAACCCTGCCAGTTCTAGATCTTTGTGAACAGTGACTCGTAGGGGCCGAGAGCAGGGGAGCCCCCGAGAAGGGTGCAGAGGGCCGTCCCCACTCTGGACACCTGGGTTGGTTCTGATGGAGCCTCTCTAGGGAAGGGGTTTTACCCCCTCAGAGACACCCATCCCCTTTGTGTTCTGGCCCAGGCTCCCTGGCGCCTTGGTACAGGCCTAGCTTCTCCAGAAAGTGGGTGAGGAAGGCAGGGGAGGAGGAACCAGAGCCACACAGCGCCATCGAAACCAGGTCAGCCTCCTGCTGTTCCCGGCTATTATCCCAGTGAAACTGGGAGAGCACACACCTGGGGCCATTGCTCAGCGTCTCAGGTTTATGATCCTGAGCCCAGGAAAGTATGAGTTCATCCCCGCTGCTCCTGCCTCTCCTCTGGGCCTCCATGTGGCCCCTGCCAGGCTGGCCCTGGGTACCACATCCCAGAAGGCACATGCCTCCTCCACCCCCAGCCCGCTCCCCTCAGCTCCTCGGGTGTGGTTACAGGGGAGCAGCTGCCAGCACCCTGAGCTTGTCTGGGGTGGGCTGGGAAGGCCTGCTGAGGCAGAGGCTCTCAGGAGGGCAGGGCTGGCCTCACATCTCCCCCAGGACTGTCTCAGAGCTGGGGACAAAGAAGCCTTTCTCCTTCACAGACTGGCCTTAACTGGAAACTGGTCACAGAAGATTTCTAGCTCTCCTGGCTTCCTGGGTGTTCCTGGAAGTCCTTCCACACTTCTGTGTCCTAGAAGACAGCCTTCCCTTCCCCTCTTCTCTCCCTATCTAGTCTCACTCTTCTCTCTGGGCCCTGACTCCACATTGTTGCACCAAAGTCCCCATCCCAGTAGGATGGTGATGTCACAGGACAGATAGACCTGGGGGAGGTGAGGAGAGCAGGGCCCACCTCCCTGGAAGCTGTGTGTGCATCCCATCAGAGCGGTGCCCTTTCACCATCATTTCTGTTAGGTCAGTATTGAATCTCCTGGACTAACGCTCTAACAATTAAAATCTTCTCTCTCCTACTTCCCCTTCTGGAAGCTATGTCATCTTCCCAAGTTGTAATTGCTGTTAGCTCTTCTTCTGTTTTCCTTATTCTTCCTCTCTATTATCTTAATACTTTTTATTTATTTATTTGGGTTTCCCAGGTGGCACTAGTGGTAAAGAACCCGCCTGCCAATGTAGGAGACATAAAGAGATACGGGTTCTATCCCTGGGTCAGGAAGATCCCCTGGAGGAGGGCATGGCAATCCACTCCAATATTCTCGCCTGGACAATCCTATGAACAGAGGAGCCTGGAGGGCTACAGTCCATAGCGCCGCAGACAGTTGGACATGACTGAAGCGACTTAGCGAGCGACGTTGGCTGTGCTGGGTCCTCGTTGCTGTGTAGGCTTTCTTCTGGTCCGGCTTCTCTTGTGGAGCATGGATGCTCAGGCGCATGGGCTTCAGGAGTTGCGGCACATAGATTCAGAGGTTGCAGCTCCTGGGCTGTCAAGCACAGGCTCAATAGTTGTGACACACGGGCTTCCCAGCATATGGATCTTTCTGGATCAGGGACTGAACTCACGTCTCCCGCATAGGCAGGTGGATGCTTTACCACTGAGCCATCAGGCCAACCCTCCTGTCTATTATTTCAGTAAGACTGTGGGGGAAAAGTGAAACTAGATGTGTGTGTTTAAGCTGTCATTTAACCCGAAACCCTTAGCTGTTCTTTTCTTCAAGTCCCCCCTCTCCCAGGCATGTCTGCTTGAGGGTGGGAATTCTTGGCAGCCCTCTCTTCTCACACCCAGCCTCCCACCTTGCCACTTGGGTACCTTCTGCTTGATGCTTCATCACCCCTCCCCTCTCCAAGCCCTCAGGTCGCCGTGGGGTCCAGGCAACACCACAGAGTCTTCTCAGGTCCTGGTCTGAGCCATCCGGCCTTCCCACTCTCCTCTCTCTCCATCCACACTGTGTCCTGGGCCCCTCTTGCCTACTCAAAGAGGCCGTCAAGGTGCTGGACCAGAGACCAGGTGACAGGTTCCTCCTTGACAGCAGCTGGGCCTGCAGTGTAAGGATGCAAGGAGCCCCTGGCCATGCTGCCCCTTCAGAGGAGCAGCAGGTGTGAGTAGGGGGGCGGAATACAGGGGATGGAGGTGAGCGAATGGAGCAGATGGTCTGTGGGGCCAGGCCGCCCACCTCACCTACCTGGCTTCAGCACAGCTATGCTCTTTTTCCAGTGGTCATGTATGGATGTGAGAGTTGGACTATAAACAAAGCTGAGCACCAAAGAATTGATGCTTTTGAACTGCAGTGTTGAGAAGACTCTTGAGAGTCCCTTGGACTTCAAGCAGATCCAATCAGTCCATCCTCAAGGAAATCAGCCCTGAATATTCATTGGAAGGACTGATGCTGAAGCTGAAACTCCAATACTTTGGCCACCTGATGCAAAGAACTGACTCATTGGAAAAGACCCTGATGCTGGGCAAGATTGAGGGCAGGAGGAGAAGGGGACAACAGAGGATGAAATGGTTGGATGGCATCACTGACTCAATGGACATGAGTTTGGATAAACTCTGGGAGTTGGTGATGGACAGGGAGGCCTGGTGTGTTGCAGTCCATGGGGTTGCAAAGAGTCAGACACGACTGAGCAACTGAACTGATGCTGAATACTGCCAGGCATGTTACTCATGTTTTTTCTATTCTGCCACAGCTGGTCTCTGCTCTTTTGCTCCAAGGTTTTCTTGGAAGCGACAGAAAACTCGGTGTCAGCCCGAAGTGGAGGATGGTTGATAGTCTCAGGCACCACTGTCAACACTGGGGGGCAGGGTGTTCATGGAGAGATGCCTGACTCTCATCCTCCAGTAGGACAATTCTAAGACACGCTCCACACATTTTCCGGTGGATCCCCAGGCCAGTAACTGTTCCTTTCCTGAAGGATGGTCCAAATAAACTAGTTGAACCCAAGTCCTTGTCTTAGGCTTTGGGTTTTCCCAACCTAGACACCTGGCTCAGAGATGTGGTACGTAGCCTTTTCTATTAGTGTTCTCACAAGTACCCTTTCCCTACCTCCCAAACCCATATTGGGGGTCACAGACATCCACTCTGCATCATCTTCACCTTCATCCCATATTCATCCCATATTCCTCCTATCCCCAAGTTCCATCAATCCCCTTTCCACTAGCCTCACCTCCTTGTTTGGGGGCTCCTTGTCTTTCTTGTGAGTGGCAGCCCCAGCCCCCTATCTGGTCTCCTGCCTCTGACTGGCGGTCCCCTGCAGTTTTTCCCTCCCCCAGCTGAATCAAGAGACTGCGTGAAGCTTTCCAGACTTGGGGATGTTTGTGACAGTGGAAAACAATCCTGGGTTTTTATAAAGCAAAGGACTTTCTTCTCTGAACACTTTCTGCTTTCCCAACCTCTGGCCACAGGTCCTCAGCCTGCTTACTGTCTGCTCTGGGGTTCTCCAGGGCCAGGAACCCTTCTCAGGTGAGGACCATCTCTGCTTCCTTCCTGCCTCCCTCACGGGGCCTACCTGAGGCTGCACACAGAGAGGGGCAAAGAAAGAAGGAGCTGGAAGAGCCCAGAGAGGCTTCTGCCCTGGAATAGAGATGGCTGGACCTGGGGAGGAAGAGGGCTCTGGCCCTGGCTCAGATTTCATGCAGGCAGACTTACAGACAGACAGACACTCCCAGTGTCTCGAGGTTGGTGCTGGGAAGTGGAAAGCACAGGATGAATTGGGAACCCAGAGAGGGTGTGGCTAACTTAGCTGGGAGGGTGGGTGGAGAACAGGGGAGAGTCAGGGAAATATCCCAACTGAGCTGAGTCCTCAGGCCCAAGTAGCTCGTGGCCACATGGAGGGATGGGTGCAGGGGCGGGTGCTGTGGGCAGGGCCTTTGCTGGCCCACATGGTACCTTTGTGAGAGTTAAACCAAGGTTCCCCTCTAGGAATATGCAACCTCCGGCCCATGCACACAGCTTGATGAGCAGAGCCTGGCCTGGATCAGAGCCCTAGCCCGGCCTCCCCATCAGCTGTTATCCTGCCTATTCCAGCGCGGAGGCGCCGGCACATGCCTAAGCTCAGAATCATGGTATCCAAGATGTCCATGTTCTAATTCCCCAAACGTGTGAATGAGCTACTTGACATGGTAAATAAAAGAGACTTTGCAGATGTAATTAAATTAAGACTCTTGAGATGGGAGATTATCCTGGATTATCTGGGGTTGGCCCTAAATGCAATCACCAGGGCCTTTATAAGACAGGCAGGAGTGTCGGAGAGGTGCGACAGAGAAATAGACCAGATTTGAAGGTGCTACCCTGCTGGTGTTGAAGATGGAGGAAGGAGCCATGAATCAAGGAAGCAGGTGGCATTTGAAGCCGGAAACGGTAAGGAAATGGGTTCCTTCCTAGAGCCTCTGGAGGGACATCAGTCTGCTGGCACCTTGATATCAGCCCCTTAAGACCCATCTTTGGACTTCGGACTTCCAGAGCCGGAAGATGATCAACCTGAGTTGTTTGGAGCCACTAGTCTGCTGTCGTTGGTTACAGCAGCCACAGGGACTAAGGCGCGAGCCTCCATCCTTTCAGGGAGTGGCTGTGGGACTCAGGGCCTGGAGCCCAGAGGGTGATGGGAAGGGGGACAGCTGAGGGCAGACAGGTAGGCTGTGATGATGAAGGGCCTTTTCAATCATTGAAAAGAATGTGCCTTTGTGTGTAAGTGGCCCAGCAGAGTGACACAGAAGGGAGCCACATTTCAGTTGTGGATGTGATCGGAGGCAGATCGGAGGCAGTGACCAGGAGGCCGTCTGTGGGTACCACAATGATGATGGGGTCTGGGCCCAGTGGGTGGCAATTCAGGGAGGCAGAGCCTCTCCCCTGGAGGCCTGGAGGCTCAAGACACAGTGGAGGGCAAATTCCTCTTCCCCAGCCCCTGTGCTTTCTGTTCTTGCCTCACCCAGCTATAGGGTCAAAGGCACCGAAAGGCCATCTGAGATAAGGAGGAATGGTAAACCCTGGAGAAAGTTTCTGAGGGCTCGGTAGAGAAAGGGTAAGTCACACCCACACACCCACACACGGTGGGGCGGGGTCTGGCACACCCAGAGCTTTTCTGCTGGCAGCCTTCTCCCTCATGGGCGGCTCGGCACGGATGCTCCTGCGAGGCCCCATGGGGACTGTCTGATGCCAGGTCTCCAAGGGTGACTGCCCTTTGGGGTCACCAGGCTGAGGAGCGAGAGGCTGGGTCTCGGACGTCTGAACCCTGGGTGGGGCTGCAAGGAGAGTGCAGGAAACCGATTTTTCAGTCTCACCTGTGATTGCCTGGTCACAGGTGAAACTCTGGTCACTTCGTGCGAAAGATGAATGAAATGTATCAGAAAAGGCCGTGCCTCGGGTGTGCCTTCCCTTCGCCCCCGTCCACCCAACCTCACAAGCTGCAGCCGCTCTGAACCATACCAGTTCTCAGAATGCCTCCCAATTCCCACCTCTGTCTGTCCCTTCCTTTGTCTGAGCGCCTCCTCACTCCTGGTCTGCCTGGTTAGCTCCTCCTAATCAACACCAGTGAATTCATACTGGGGAGAGGCCTTATAAATGTAAGGATTGTGGCAAAGACTTTAGCAAGTACTCAGGTCTTACTTAGCATCAGAGAATTCATACTGGAGAGAAGCCTTATAAATGTAAGGATTGTGGCAAAGCTTTTAGACAGCACTCATGTCTTATGGCACCCCACTCCAGTACTCTTGCCTGGAAAATCCCATGGACAGAGGAGCCTGGTAGGCTGCAGTCCATGGGGTCGCTAAGAGTCGGACACGACTGAGCGACTTCACTTTCACTTTTCACTTTCATGCATTGGAGAAGGAAATGGCAACCCATTCCAGTGTCCTTGCCTGGAGAATCCCAGGGATGGCAGAGCCTGGTGGGCAGCCATCTATGGGGTCACACAGAGTCGGACACGACTGAAGCAACTTAGCAGTAGCAGCAATCCTCCGCGGGTCACAGTCCCTTGGGAAGGCCCTCCCCCAAGGGCTGAATCCGGTCTCCCATCCATCAGGCCCTTCTGGAGGCAGTGACAAAAATGCCACTGATTGGCTTATGAAGCTGAACTTGCAGCAGGTGAGGTGCCACCTGGGACTCTGACTGGGGAACCTGGCCGGGCTTCCTGCCCTCCCTTGTGGGGCAGACTGCCCTGCCGTCCCAAGGCGGCTGCACATGTTTCTTGGACCTTGTGTTCTGTTGAGTTTTATATTTAAATTTGTTATATATTTATATCTATAAATTTCCTATTCGTATTACTAAATAGTATTGTATTATTGTTTTACTTATACTTTATATATAGTATGCATTTATACATGAAATTTATATTTAAAAGATAAAGGAAAAAGAGGAGCATTTTTTAAAAAGCGCTGTCTTTTTACTCCTCTCCTCTGCCCACCTGGTTCTTTTGGTTGTGGCAGAAGGGAGTTCTATTAGGAGATTAGAAGAAAAGCTTTATAGGGCTTAGTGACGTGTTTTTAAGGACTAAATGTTAGATGGAGAGCATTAACATTTTAAATGTAGCTACCCTTGTCCCAGCAGTTGCACTTCTATGAATTTATTCTGTAAATATGTGACACTTATTCAAAATAATACGTGCACAAGGTTCCTCATTGTAGCATTATTTGTAATTGTGAACAATTAGAATAAGCGTGAAAGCCATTAATAGGTATTGGTTAAATTATAGTAAAGCTGAAACTCCAATACTTTGGCCATCTGATGCAAAGAACTGACTGATTTGAAAAGACCCTGATGCTGGGAAAGATTGAAGGTGGGAGGAGAAGGGGACGACAGAGGATGAGATGGGTTGGATGGCATTAACGACTCGATGGATGTGAGTTGAGTAAGCTCCGGGAGTTGGTGATGGACAGGGAAGCCTGGCGTGCTGCAGTCCGTGGGGTTGCAAAGAGACGGACATGACAGAGCGACTGAACTGACCTGAAATTCTAGTATCTTCAGATAATGGAATACTGACACTGTGCAGTTATTAGCCAAGAATGAGGTGTATCTACAGTGATATGAAATGAGTTTCAAGATTTTCACTTGGAAAAAAAGCAGAGATGCGGAATATTGTGTGATCATTTATGTAAAAACTGTGTGTGTGTGCTCATGGGGGTGTGCACATGGACTTATGTGTAAAATGTAGTATATCTGGAAGCCACAAAATCTGGACAAAGGTGTGCTATCTGGAAAGGCTCAAAGGGGCATTAACACCTTCTGAATTCTGTATTTGTCTATATTTACCTATTCTAGAATAATAATAATCCACACTTTTAGCGCTTCAAAATAATGAAAAAGGAAACAAAAATAAATGAAGAGCTTAGAATAGAGCCTGGCATACATAGTCACTGGTGAACTCATCTCTTGCAAGGCTGCCTTGGGGACCTGCCTGTGTTCCTGCTGCGTTGTGTACACACCTCCATTCCATCATCGTATTAATATGATACGAAAAGTGTTAGTTGCTCAATCGTGTCTGACTCTTTGTGACCCTTTGGACTGCAGCCTGCCAGCTCCTCTGTCCATGATTCTTTACCATCTGAGCCACTAGGGAAGCCTCTCTATATAATATACATTATAGCAATAATTGTCTCTTTTCACATCTGACTGTCTAACTGGACAATGTCCCAAATATGGCTCCAAGGCAGGGGAAAATACATTTTCACTTTACATCCTGGCACCAAACAGAGATTCTGGCACATGGTGGATTGCTGAGTGAATGTATGATCGAATGAATTCACTAATGAATGTATTAGAAGGCAAGTGAAGCCATAGTCCCTGCTCTCTGTCTTAGAAGCTTCTATCATAGAAGCTCATGCTCTGATAGTGGGGCAAGAGTCACACAAGACACAAGTCAGTGAATACAGGCTGCTTATGACAATCACCCCATGATCCTGGAGATCTGGGGGAATGAGAATGAAAGATTCCTCAGAACTGAGAAGTGCTTACAGTTGCAGGGCGATGTTTGGGCCTGTAAAAGACGGGAGTCAGGAAGGAGACAGTCCAGGATGAAGCACGGCGGTTGCAGCAGAAGAATCAGGTCTGGTGTGATGGGGAATATAGTGTGGATCCAGGCGGGACCAAGATGGCGGAGCTACGATCAGATGGCCTGCTTCCCTGTGAGCCAGGGAGGGAAGTGGCTCCCCCATCCTACCCCACTATACCGCAGCTGTGCAAGGTCATCTGAACGGCACCTGAACTCACCATCTGCTTCTCTGGGCCAGCGCATGGAGGTGGAGCTGAGGAGCCAGTAAGTTCCCCTGCTTTGGTCTCCAGCCCCGTGGGAACTGGGTTTTGTGAGTCGTTTGGAAGCTCGGTGCTAGAGTCTGACAGCATGTGCACCCCCTTCCTGTACTTGTTCCAAAAGCTAGCCAGCCTGCTCAGAATGGCCAGTAACATGATGACTCACGTGGTCCTGACTTAACCATGTTAGGCCCCGGGGGCTGGGAGGAAGGCAGCGCGAGAGAGGAATACCAGCCAGTCTCTCCAGCTGGGAGATTGTTTTTCACTGTCTATCACTGCATAACAAACCACCCTCAAAATCAGGGGCTTGAAAACAGCCACTGCTTTATTATTTCTTCTGGTTCTGTAGTTGACTGGGTTCAGCTGCTGGTCTTGCTTGGCGATCTCTCATGCAGGCCATTTAGGCAGAGGCAGAGGCTGGAGTCGTCTAGAGGCTGACGAAGATGCTGGGTCAGCCAGTCCTCTCTTCTTCTCCATGTGGTCTCTCCACACGGGCCCTTCGGCAGGGAGGCCAGACATCTTACACAGTGACTCAAGGGTCTCAAAAGTGAAACTTCCAAGAAAGAGGAAGTAGAACCTACCGTTTCTTGTAGAACCTGCCACTCCTCGTAAAGGCTAAGGCTGGAAATTGGCATGGAATCGCTTCTGCCACATTCTATTGAGTAGTGTATGTCACTGAAACCATTTACTTCATAATGGGACTTGAACCCATGTGGCTGGGACTTGAACTGAGCCAAAACCCTGCCTGGGACTTGAACCCACGTGGCTAGGACTTGAACCCAGCCAAAACCCACAGTACCTGGTTTCAGAGCTTAATAAAGTTCAGGTTCTTAACGTCTCATCGCAGAAAGAATTCAGTGAGAGACAAAGTGATAGGTAAGAAGTGGATTTTTCACCTATTCAGATTCAGAGAGAAGCACACTCTACAGACAGGGTGTGGGCCATCGCAGAGGGCATGTGCGGCCGTGAAATGTGGCGTGGTTAGTTTTTACAGGCAGGGTAATTTCATAAGCTACTGAGTGGGAGGATTATTTCAACTATTTTGGGGAAGGGGCAGCGATTTCCAGGATTTGGGCCGCCACCCACTCCTTGGTCTTTCAGCAGCGCCTTGGAACTGTCCCGGCGCCTCTGGGTGTGTTATTTCACTTGCTGACTGAGGATCGAGGCCTAGTCTTGTCTGCCATCTTGGTCCCATTTGGTTCTAGTCGGTTTATGTTGTGTCCTTGGGCTACGTCCTTCTTTCAAAAGTTGTGCCCTGCCCCTTTTCCTCCTGTTACCTCACAAGCCTGCCTACAGTCAGTGGGGAGGGGACTACATCCGGGCATGAACCCTGGGAAGTGTGCATCACTGGGGCCCGTCTTTGGAGACCAGCTTACGTAGGCCTGCAGTGTTAGCAGTGACAGCTGAGGCACCAAGGAGAGAAGTGGGCAGTGATGGGGGATGGATTCAGGTCCAGAGGTCCTCTTGGCTGGACTCTCCCTGGCACAGAGGGGACAAACCCAGGTGGATCTCTTTACAGCACTTTCCCTGACCCCATCCTCATGTCTTATCTGTATTCAGGGCCTCACCCCCACTATGAATGGAATGGGTTCCCCTGGACTGATCACTTTAACATGCGGGGAAAGAAGCTCAGACCTGGGCAGTGGGTGTCTGGCCACGGTAAGGGGAGGCTCCACTTTCATATGCCCAGCTGGATCTTGGGCTGTTCCACTTGGGTGTCCCAAAGACATCTCAGCCTTAGTGTGTCAAGAATTGATCCCTCACTTCCATTCCTACTCCCTTAGTCTGAGAAAGGTTTACCCCAGAGCTCCAAGGTCATTTGTCCTTCTAGAGAAGATTGCTCAAAAGACTCCAAGGTGATTCTTTAGCCTCTATGACAGTAGAACAGAAAAATCAACTTCAAGATCTGAAAGTGCTCTTGGTCTGTAGTAAAGCAAGGCTGATAACCATACCTGGCTCAAGATTATCTCCCGATAAGGAAACTGGAAAAATCATGTGGAAATAGTTAGAAATATGGAATGCTATAGCCAAGGGAGGGGCTGGTATTTAAGGAAGGGGTATTTGACCTCTGGTAATTAACCTGTTTAGAAACCACACTCCACTTCTGATTACAGAGCCCTTTTTTACCTTAGGAAACTCATTCCATGTCATCTGGGTGGGGTTTGGCCTGCTAGAGAAGTAGGAACATGCCTCAGGCTTAGCCAATCAGAGAACTCCATATCTTGACTACAGGGGTTGGTTCAGAAATGGCCCTGTGACCTTGGAAGATGTCAGCTAAAGTCCTCCAAGTCTTTTTCTTCTGGAGCTCTCGGGAGAGACAGTTTTTATCCACTTGAATTGCTAAAGTCAGTACGGCCTCTCATGTGGTGAGGAATTACAGAGACAGAGGGAATTCCCTGGCCGTCCAATAGTTAGGACTCTGCACTCTCACTACCTAGAGCCCAGGTTTAGTCCCTGGTTGGGGAACCAAAATCCCCCAAGCAACGTGGCTTGGCCAAAAAGAGAGAAAACAAGAGAGAGACAGAGTTCTGTTGAAATCATTCTAGCCTCTGGATCCAAGACTGTATGAAGTCACACCCACCGTGATGTATCAGTTCCATAGGTCAATACATCACCTTTTTTTGTAGCTTGAAGAGCCTGATTGTGTCTTTAAAACAACAAACCCTTACTCACACACTTAGAGAATGAACTTCCAGTTGCTGAGGGAAGGATGAGGGGAAAGGAAAGTTAGCGAGTTTGGGATGGACATGTACTCACTGCTATATTTATAATGGATAACCAACAAGGCCCTACAGGATAGCACAGAGAACTCTGCTCAAAGTTAGGGTTAGCCTGAATGGGAGGGGAATTGGGGGGAAAATGGATACATGTATATATATATATATCTGAGTTCCTTATTATTCACCTGAAACTTCCAGAACATTGTTAATAGGCTATATCCCAATACAAAATAAAAAATTTAAATCAGGAAGCAAACTCCTTTCCTCCTCATTTTTACCAGTGCATGACCTTGTTCAAGACTTGGCTCAAATTCTCCTCTTCCAAGAAACCTGTCTGAATCCTCCCATTATGTGATATGGTGTCATTCAGATTATATTACCTCGCGCTGGTTTGTCTGTATTAAAAATGTGCTGAGGCCTCCCGAGCGAGGGAGCTTCTTCCCTCTGCAGGGCGGGAGTGTGACGTGTGAGCTGTATGTGCACACTGGGATGGAGCGGGTGAGTGAGGACGCAGGGGCACATTGGACTCCATCTCTCAAGACTAGAAGGCATCCTGGATTCCCACTTTCTCCTCCTCACCATGTGAGAGTCATCGCAAGTCCTGTGAACTCCATTCAGCGTATCCTGATCCTCTTCTTCCCTATCCCTGCCACAGTCCCACCCACAAGGCTGTTAGAGCCTCCCAATGCTCTTGCCCCCTACAATTCAGATTACCGTCACAGCCAGTTATCTTCAGATCATGTCACTTCCCTCTTGTTATTGTAATAAAATCTGGATTCTTCACCTGCAGTTCTGTCCACTGCAGGGCCCCTACCAGCGTCTCCCACCGCCCCCTCTACATCAGCTTTCATCCTACTGTTCAAACTTGGGGAGCAGCACATAGGGCCACCTTAGGGGGAGCTCCTTAGCTCTTTCCCTGCTTGGAATGTTCTCTCCGAGATCATTGCCTGCCTCAGCGCAAGCATCACCTCCTTAAGGCAGCATCCTCTGACCCTCCAGGCTCTCTCGCTGCATCGCTCTGATATGTTCTATTTACAGCACTTATCATCACTGAAATGATCTGTTTTGAGTATCTGTTTACTTGTTTTGTTTACTCTCCCCCAACTAAGATGGAAGCTCCAGGAGGGCAGGGAACTTCTCTCTCTCATTCACTGCCATAGCTCCTGCATCTGAAACAGTGCTTGACACATTAGAGGATTCTCAGTACATCACTGTTGAATAAATGAACAAACAGAGACCAGGCAGTGGTGACAAAACCAAAACCAAATCTGATATGGTCCCAAACCTGGAGGCCCAAACATGGCGGCATGATGGAGAGAAATATGTATTTAAATTGCAATGTGATGAGCACGGCCATAAATGCCAAGACTGCTCCTGGGGCTCACCTTGAAGAGGCACCCACCCAGAGTGCATGCAAGAATGTGCTGGACAGGCTTCCTGGGGAAGCCAGGTCTAAGCTGAGACCTAACAGATTGTGAGCAGATTCGGGGGAGGTAGAAAGCTTGTCTCATGTGGGGACACCTGAATCTACAAAGAGCCAGAGGGCGTGAGAGCACAGTGAAGGCGGTTCTGAAAACAGCACCTGCAGAGCCTCTGACCTGCCCACCTGGAGAAGGGCTGTCTTCACTTCCTCCCTGGGTGACTTGGAGGCCATTGCCTGGACCTAGATCATTCATTTCTTCATTTATTCCTTTAATGACCGCTGGGTTCCGACACTGTGCCAGGGCCTGGACGAGGCACTGGGGAGGCAAAAATCAAAGGGCTTAGACCTCTGTGGCTGAAGAAATAGCACTGAGCCATGTAGATGAAAGAAGTCTTGCCCAAGAAGACACCGCAAGACCTCAGCCACCACATGCAGAGGGTAGAGCTGGGTCCTCCTTCCACCCATGTGCCTGGGCGTCAAGGTGAAATCAGGGACACTCCTGCCAGCCTTGCAGGGACTTGTCCTTGAACTGGTCCTTCTGCCTGGAGAGCCTGCCTTTCTGCTCCCTCATGCATGCACTTGCTCAGCACACACACAGACACACACATCACCTCCACTCTGGTCACAGGCACACACCCACGCCTACCCGTATGTCCTCACACACACTGGTGCCGGTTACCAAGATGGGGAAAACCAAATTGGGGTGGGGACAGAAAGCAAAAGTTTTGGCTTGCCTGTGTCAATTTTGAAATGCCTGGTAGATATCCAATCGGAGATGACAAGCAGATGTGAGCCTGTAGTGCAGAGGAGAGGTCCGAGTAGGAGGTGCAGGTGTAGGAGGCATCAGCAGATGAAAGGTTTTAAAGCCCTGAGGTAGTGTCCGGAGGAGAAGAGAAAGTCTAGAACCAGCCCTAACACACAACATGTAGAGGTTGATTGAAACCAACAGAGGAGCCTGTGATGGGCAGAGAGAGAGAGAAAGGAGAAAAGCAGGGAGGTGATTTTCGCTGAAGCCAAGAGGAGAGAACCTTTCAATGAAGAGATGCAGCCAGTCATCCCACTGCTGCGGGTAGATCCAGCCACCGGGCAGAGGAGTGACCACTGGCTTCAACAACGTGGAGGTCGCTAGAGAGACCTTGACAAGGGTGGTTTTAAGGGAGCAGTAGTAATGGGACGCCAACGGGGTTGGCTGTGGAGAAAATGGGAGTGAAGAGGTGAGAGCATCAGATCGAGCTTCTTAAGGAAGTTCTGCCATGAAGGCCTATGGGAGCAACAGCTGCTGGAGGGAGAGGGGCATCAAGGCAGACATTTTTTGTCTGATTTGCTTTTCTTTTTTATTATTTTTTTTTATGGGAGCATAGTTGATTTACAATGTTGTGTTAGTTTCAGGTATACAGCAAAGGTTTCATTTATATCAGGAGTACAGTGTGTACAGCAAATGATTCCATTATACAGATATGTATTATTTTTCAGATTCTTTTCCCTTTTAGGTAGTTACAGAATACTGAGTATGATACTCTGTGTTAGACAGCAGGCAGGTCTTTGTTCTTTATCTATTTTACATGTGGGCGTGCTCAGTCACTCAGTTGTGTCTGACTCTTTGCGACCTCACAGACTGTAGCCTTCCTGGCTCCTCTGTCCATGGGATTTTTTTCAGGCAAGAACACTGGAGTGGGTTTCCATTTCCTGCTTCAGGGGATCTTCCTGACACAGGGATTGAACCCATGCCTCTGGTGTCTCCTGCATTGCAGGCAGATTCTTTATCCACCGAGCCACGGGAGAAGCCTTCTATTTTATAGTAGTGTGTATACGTTAATCCCCAACCCTTAATTTATCCCTCCCTGCCTGCCCCACTTTCTCCTTTGATAAAAATATGTTTGCTTTCTGTGGGTCTATTTCTGTTTTGTATGTAAGTTCACTCATATCATTTTTTTTTTAAGAGATGAGAGCTCCTAGAGAATTTATGTATGCTGTGGGAAAGATCCCATGGAGAGGGGGGACATTATAATAAAGAAGGGAAGATAATAAGACAATTCATGAGCAGAGACCCCTGAGAAGGCAAGAGGAATGGGATCTAGAGCTCAAGACAGAGTTGGGTTTAGATAGACGTTGGGATGGTGGGCCAGTCCATGGGTACAGATGCCAGGGGCCTAAAAGTTTGGGTGGAGGGAAAATGGGTTCCCTCCAATATTTTCTATTTTCTCTGTGTAATAGGAAATGACACGATGAGCTTAAGAACACGTGTCCTTAGAAGACAGAGAAGAAGATGGAGTGGAAAGGCCAGGGGCTGGAGAGAGAAACCTTGTTGGGAGCCCACTGGAGAATTCTGCCATTGAGTGAGATCAGTCAGGCACAGAGGCTGAGAATTAGGATACATGGCCCTTGGGCACCAGGGCTTGGGTCAGAGCAAGAGGATGAGATGGCCCGATGCCCCTGATGATCTTGGCCTCACCCACAGGGAGGTCTATCCTGCCACCGCCAGCCCTTGGCATGTTCTGCACTCAAGTTCAGTTCAGTTCAGTTCAGTCACTCAGTCGTGTCCAACTCTTTGTGACCCCAGGCCTCCCTGTCCATCACCATCTCCCAGAGTTCACTCAGACTCATGTCCATCGAGTCCGTGATGCCATCCAGCCATCTCATCCTCGGTCGTCCCCTTCTCCTCCTGCCCCCAATCTCTCCCAGCATCAGAGTCTTTTCCAATGAGTCAACTCTTCTCATGAGGTGGCCAAAGTACTGGAGCTTCAGCTTTAGCATCATTCCTTCCAAAGAAATCCCAGGGCTGATCTCCTTCACAATGGACTGCTTGGATCTCCTTGCAGTCCAAGGGACCCTCAAGAGTCTTCTCCAACACCACAGCTTAAACGCATCAATTCTTTGGCACTCAGCCTTCTTCACAGTCCAACTCTCACATCCATACATGACCACAGAAAAACCATAGCCTTGACTAGATGGACCTTAGTCGGCAAAGTAATGTCCCTGCTTTTGAATATACTATCTAGGTTGGTCATAACTTTTCTTCCAAAGAGTAAGCAGCTTTTAATTTCATGGCTGCAATCACCATCTTCAGTGATTTTGGAGCCCCCCAAAATAAAGTTTGACACTGTTTCCACTGTTTCCCCATCTATTTCTCATGAAGTGATGGGACCAGATGCCATGATCTTCGTTTTCTGAATGTTGAGCTTTAAGCCAACTTTTTCACTCTCCTCTTTCACTTTCATCAAGAGGCTTTTTAGCTCCTCTTCACTTTCTGCCATAAGGGTGATGTCATCTGCATATCTGAGGTTATTGATATTTCTCCCGGCAATCTTGATTCCAGCTTGTGTTTCTTCCAGTCCAGCGTTTCTCATGATGTACTCTGCAGAGAAATTAAATAAGCAGGGTGACAATATGCAGCCTTGACGTACTCCTTTTCCTATTGGGAACCAGTCAGTTGTTCCATGTCCAGTTTTAACTGTTGCTTCCTGACCTGCATACAGATTCTTCAAGAGGCAGGTCAGGTGGTCTGGTATTCCCATCTCTTTCAGAATTTTCCACAGTGGAGATAAGAAAGCCTTCTTCAGTGATCAATGCAAAGAAACAGAGGAAAACAACAGAATGGGAAAGACTAGAGATCTCTTCAAGAAAATTAGAGATACCAAGGGAACATTCCATGCAAAGATGGGCTCAATAAAGGGCAGAAATGGTATGGACCTAAGAGAAGCAGAAGATATTAAGAAGAGGTGACAAGAATACACGGAAGAACTGTACAAAAAAGATCTTCATGACCAAGATAATCACGATGATGTGATCACTCACCTAGAGCCAGACATCTTGGAATGTGAAGTCAAGTGGGCCTTAGAAAGCATCACTACGAACAAAGCTAGTGGAGGTGATGGAATTCCAGTGGAGCTGTTTCAAATCTTGAAAGATGATGCTGTGAAATTGCTGGACTCAATATGCCAGCAAGTTTGGAAAACTCAGCAGTGGCCACAGGACTGGAAAAGGTCAGTTTTCATTCCAATCTCAAAGAAAGGCAATGCAAAAGAATGCCCAAACTACCGCACAATTGCACTCATCTCACACACTAGTAAAGTAATGCTCAAAATTCTCCAAGCCAGGCTTAAGCAATACGTAAACCACGAACTCCCTGATGTTCAAGTTAGTTTTAGAAAAGGCAGAGGAACCAGAGATCAAATTGCTAACATCTGCTGGATCATGGAAAAAGCAAGAGAGTTCCAGAAAAACATCTATTTCTGCTTTATTGACTATGCCAAAGCCTTTGACTGTGTGGATCACAATAAACTGTGGAAAATTCTGAAAGAGATGGGAATACCAGACCACCTAACCTGCCTCTTGAGAAATTTGTATGCAGGTCAGGAAGCAACAGTTAGAACTGGACATGGAACAACAGACTGGTTCCCAATAGGAAAAGGAGTACGTCTAGCCTGCATATTGTCACCCTGCTTATTTAATTTCTCTGCAGAGTACATCATGAGAAACGCTGGACTGGAAGAAACACAAGCTGGAATCAAGATTGCCAGGAGAAATATCAATAACCTCAGATATGCAGATGACACCACCCTTATGGCAAAAAGTGAAGAGGAGCTAAAAAGCCTCTTGATGAAAGTGAAAGAGGAGAGTGAAAAAGTTGGCTTAAAGCTCAACATTCAGAAAACGAAGATCATGGCATCTGGTCCCATCACTTCATGAGAAATAGATGGGGAAACAGTGGAAACAGTGTCAAACTTTATTTTTTGGGGCTCCAAAATCACTGCAGATGGTGACTGCAGCCATGAAATTAAAAGACACTTACTCTTTGGAAGAAAAGTTATGACCAACCTAGATAGTATATTCAAAAGCAGAGATATTACTTTGCCGACTAAGGTCCATTTAGTCAAGGCTATGGTTTTTCTGTGGTCATGTATGGATGTGAGAGTTGGACTGTGAAGAAGGCTGAGCACCAAAGAATTGATGCTTTTGAACTGTGGTGTTGGAGAAGACTCTTGAGGGTCCCTTGGACTGCAAGGAGATCCAAGCAGTCCATTCTGAAGGAGACCAGCCCTGGGATTTCTCTGAAGGAATGATGCTAAAGCTGAAGCTCCAGTACTTTGGCCACCTCATGGGAAGAGTTGACTCATTGGAAAAGACTCTGATGCTGGGAGAGATTGGGGGCAGGAGGAGAAGGGGACGACCGAGGATGAGATGGCTGGATGGCATCACAGACTCGATGGACATGAGTCTGAGTGAACTCCAGGAGATGGTGATGGACAGGGAGGCCTGGGGTCGCAAAGAGTTGGACACGACTGAGCGACTGAACTGAACTGAACTGATTGTGATCTACACAGTCAAAGGCTTTGGCATAGTCAATAAAGCAGAAATAGGTGCTTTTCTGGAACTCTCTTGCTTTTTCCATGATCCAGCGGATGTTGGCAATTTGATCTCTGGTTCCTCTGTCTTTTCTAAAACCAGCTTGAACATCAGGGAGTTCACGGTTCACGTATTGCTGAAGTCTGGCTTGGAGAATTTTGAGCATTACTTTACTAGCATGTGAGATGAGTGCAATTGTGCACTCAAGAGACACCAGCACTTTCGATGGCGAGGGGGACCACCTGGAGGTGGGCAAGAGGTGTGAGGTCATTATGTTGAATGCTCACCCCTCTTCACACCCCACTCCAGTACAGCCTAGAACAACCACTCCCACATGGTGGACCTGGGAACACAAAGATAACAAGGTATGCGGCTGGGTCCTGGCCCCAGACCTGCTCGGAGACAAACAGCCCAGTCACAAAGAGCTTCTCAGAAGAGTTTTATTGGGGTGCATGTGTGTCTCCTTCGCTGTCAGGCACCCACTTGCCCCTAGAGAAAGGGCTCCTTCATCCTTCACATTAGTCATGAGTCCCTGTACAAACAAGGGACCTTTCCACGGCTTTCCCACCCACCCTGGGCCAGAGCCTAGCACAGAGGCTGGCTCAGACAGAGATGCTCTGTAGCTTCTGGTGAATAAACGAATGGGCATATAAATGAGTGGACATATAAACAGTGAATGAGCAGACACATCAGGGCAACTGTCCGTCCAAGGAATGAAAGCCTTCACTCGAACCTGGCCAGAACGACCAGCCCCTCGCCCATCACTTCCCTGAGGGCAGCTGGGATGACCAAGACCAGCTCAGGCAGAGTCAGAAGGTCTCTGGGTTCAAGGGAAGTTCCTCCTGAGAGGGAAGGGTCAACAGCATCCTCTGGAGCTGAGGAGAGAAAGCAGACCCTTTCTGTCCTAGAGGTGGCTACAAAAGGGCCTGATGTTAATTTAGTTCTGGACACCGTGGTTCTGGACAAGAGAAGCTTGTCTGCCTTCTCTCATGACCTCTGGTTGTGACCCTTGGTGGCCAGAGTAGCCCCCGGAGCTCTGACCTCTGCTCCTCACCAGCAGTGGTGAGCCGCTTGATCTCAGGCTAGGGCCCTCTGAGCAGAGTGGCCACATCGTGGCTACAGGGTTAGAGGTCAGCGAGTCAGGGGTCACGTTGAGAAGACACTGTTGTTTCCGGCCTTTTGGGGCTGAAGGGCGAGCTGACGGAGACCTGACCCCAGGACCCAGGCCGGTGGGCAGATGGGCTCGCACACCTGTCCTCTTGAGCCTCTAACTGTTCCCAACTCTCCTTTGTTTGTCGGGTCCTCCTGAATGCCCAGGTCAGCTAGATGAGGGATGGAAACACTGGCTGGAAGAACGGAAGGATGTTGAGAGGCCGACCTCCGGGAATACCCGCTGAGCCTCCCTGAAGGAGTTCTCAGTCTGGCCGGGAACCAGGAGAAAGAAGAGGACTAGGTGGGCTGAGGACCAGAAGTGGTACAGGTGAGGGGTGCCCACACTTGGCCCCAGGTCCCTGCTGAGGGGCTAACCAAGCCCTGCTGGGCAGGAGCAGGCCCAGCTGTCAGCCTGCTGCCCAGAGAGAAGCCCGAGGCCCAGGGACGCTTGAGAGGGCTGTTGGTCTGGCTGGGAATGAGTCGCCCTACAGGGATGGTGAGGGCGACCCCCCACCCCCCCGCCTCCCCCAGATGTGAGGGTGGGCAGGGCAAGTCCAAGGAAATACCACCTGAGAGGAGGCCTTGGGAGGAGCTAACCAGGACACACCAGGATGGCCTGTGGGTGAGCCTGGTGAGTAAGAGTATCAGTGTCCTGGGGCCACTGTAACAAAGCATCACAGACTGGGAACTTAGATAACAAAAATGTAACGGACTTCCCTGGTGGTCCACTTAAGGATCCTCCTGCCAATGCAGAAGACATGGGTTCAATCCCTGGCCGGGGAACTAAGGACCCACGTGCCTCAGAGCAACCAAACCCATTCACCACGACTGCTGAGGCCACACACCACAGCTTCTGGAGCCTGCACCCTGGAGTCCACGCTCTGCAGCGAGAGAAGCCCCCATAGTGCCCAGCCCAGGCAGCACAACGAAGAGCAGCCCCTGCTCACTGCAACTAGAGAAAGCTGGCGCACAGCAATGCAGACCCAGTATAGCCAAAAATAAAGTTAAAAAAATTATCTTTTCACAGTTCTGGAGGCTGTAAGCTCAAGATCAAGGTGTCGGAAGGGTTGGTTGTTTCTGAGGTCTCTCTCCTTGGCCTACAGACGGCCACCTTCTCACTGCATCCTTGGATGGCCTTTCCTGGTGTCTCTCCCTCTTCTTACAAGGGCACCAGTCAGATTGTACTAGGGCTTACATGACCTCATGTCACCTTAACAACCTCTTTATTTTTCTTTCTTGCTTCTGTTTTTTGTTTGTTTGTTTTTTCGTTTTGGCTGTGTGGCCCAGCATTCAGGACCTTAGTTCCTTGACTAGGGATTGAACCCTCGTCCCCTGCCCTGAAAGTGCAGAGTCTTAACCACTGGACCACCAGGGAAGTCCTCTTAATCACTTCTTTAAAGACTCTATCTCCCAAAACAGTCACACCTGGAGAAGCTGGGGGTTAGGCCTTCAACACAGCGATTTTAGGAGACACAGTTTAGTGCCTACCAGTGACTATGGCCCCGATTGTGACTGTGCATGTTATAGAGAAATGGGCTGCTGGACCAGGTAATAATACACCAACCCCAGGAGAGACAGTTCCTCCTGTGTGTGTGTGTGTGTGTGTGTGTGTGCTCACTTGTGTACATGTACACAGCGGCCTGCTAGTCACTCAGCAGATGTGCTTCCCTTGGTTCACCTGATATTTCCTCAGAGAAGGACAGGCACTATAGGCCCATTTTCGGGATGAGAAAGGTTGTCCAGGTCACAGGGCAGGCAAAGGACAGCCATAGAACCTCTACCCAGGCTGCCTCGGTGTCTTGGGTGCTCCTTGCTCCCTGGCCCATCCTTGCCAGTGAGGTCATATCCCTGGATCTCACACCACATCTCTGGAAGAGTCCTAGCAGTCGGTAGCAGGACCTCTACCTGTGTGTGATGTAGGCGGAAACGGAGGTGGCAATCTGCTGCCTGGAAGTGGAGTGATTCATGAGGCCGTGAGTTTACTGGCTAGTACATGTCTTATCTCCCTGACTCACTTGATTTTTAGGCTCTGACAAGCTCAGCGGTTTGCCAGGGACTGACAGGTGCTTGTACCCAGAGGGCAGGGCTTGGTCCCTGCTGGGCCCAGCTTCCCCAGAGACCCTACACAGGTGTTTGGAGACCACCTGAGCTGGCCTACCATGGGTCCCTCTGGGAAGGGCACATCCAGCCTTGGCTACACCCTGACAGCCTCTGGTTCTGCTCTCTCTTTCCTGAGGGGCCTTTGCCCCTCCCATGCCAGAGGACTTGGTGCCCGTTGGACCCTACCCTGGTTCCCCCTCTTGGCTGCAGAGGAGTTTGGCTTCCCAGGAGCCTCCTGTGGAGGGCTGGGGCCTGTGGCAGGTGAGGGGGTCATATGTACAAATGCCAGGAGACCAGGGTGCCCAATCGCTAGGGTGCCAGCCAGTTTCTCATGGAGGCTCTTCTTTGAATTGGCTCTGATCGAAGAGCCTTGACCAGCTGCCCTTAACCCCACTGGCTGAGGCCTTGCTGGGTTTTTCTGTTGGAAAATTTCATCCAGACACTTCCAAGGAGCTCCAGCGCTCCTGTGTCTGCCTCCGGGGCCACGGCTGATGAGAGGCCAGAGAACAAGTCCTTCCTTGACCTGGTCATGGTAGGTAAGGGGTCCCTGAGGGAAGGGCTGGGGCCTGGAGAGCTGCTCATCTTTGACTGTCAGGTTCTTCCAGCCAAGCGACCATGTGAGGGCCTGGATCAGCAGCCCTAGAGCGTGTCCTCAGGGGCAACTTTGGGTCCAGTCTTATCAGTCATGACCTCTCCTGCCTATGACTGGACCAATGGCATATGGGCACTGCCCTTGTGACAGCCAGAATGGCCAAGGCTACCTAAAAGCTCTCTTCCTAATCAGCCCCGGTGTTAAGGCTCTTCCTAGCAGAGACACATCGATAACCTCAGATATGCATATAACACCACCCTTATGGCAGAAAGCCAAGAGGGACTAAAGCGCCTCTGGATGAAGGTGAAACAGGAGAGTGAAAAAGCTGGCTTAAAATTCCACATTCAAAAAACTAAGATCGTGGCATCCGGTCCCATCACTTCATGGCAAATAGATGGGGAAACAATGGACAGATTTTATTTTCTTGGACTCCACAATCACTGCAGATGGTGACTATAGCCATGAAATTAAAAGATGCTTGCTCCTTGGAAGAAAAACTATGACAAACCTAGACAGCGTATTAAAAAGCAGAGACATTACTTTGTCGACAAATTTCGTCTAGTCAAAGCTATGGTTTTTCGAGTAATCATGTATGGATGTGAGAGTCGGACCATAAAGAAAGCTGAGCCCAGAAGAACTGATGTTTTTAAACTGTGGTGTTGGAGAAGACTTTTGAGAGTCCCGGGACTGCAAGGAGATCAAACTAGTCAATCATAATGGGAGTTATTCCTGAATATTCATTGGAAGGACTGATGCTGAAGCTGAAGCTCCAATATTTTAGCACCTGATACAAAGAACTGACTCATTAGGAAAGACTCTGATGCTGGGAAAGATTGAAGGCAGAAGCAGAAGGGGGTGACACAGGACTAGATGGTTGGATGGCATCACCGACTCAATGGACACGAGTTTGAGCAAGCTTGGGAAATGGTGAAGGGCAAGGAAGCCTGGTATGCTGCAGTCCATGGGGTCTCCAAGAGCTGGACATGACGGAGTGGCTGAACAACAAGCAGAGACCAGGACGCAGTGACCGAGGATTACACACGGCCAGCCTGGGGGGTCCCTCAGGACCACTTCATCCAGTCCTCTTGTTGGCAGAGACCTCACCTCACTGTCAGCTCCCAGGACTCTCAGGGTTTGTGTGGATGGTTGCCGTGTCCTAAGGCAACCACAGCGCCCTGACATTCAAGCACACTTGTAACTGTTGAATGAATAAACGAATTCAGGTCCTTAGGTCATTCCAGCGCCCATCCCCGCCTCCCCACCGCTCCCCCAACCGGCCCGCAAACAGCAACTGTGGTCAAGGGCCTGAGATTCAGTTCATTGCTGCTGGTGGGGTGTGTGTGTGTGTGTGAACCACTCTCCATTTCTACCAGGAGCCCAGGGGTTTGCCTGGATGGGAAGAGACTGCAAGTCAATCCTGGGCCTGTGGCTGTGAGCATGGAACTTTTCAGGAAATAAAGAGGCATTGATTGTGGGTCCTGCCAGCAGGTAACTAAAGCTGACTGATTCCCTTCAGACCAAACCCTGAGGTGCTCAGGGCTCTGAGCTGGCGCGGCTCTGAAAGGCACTGACTGGGCCCTGGCCCGGCTCCAGGAGGAGCGGCGTGGGAACGTGGCCTTTACCCTCTGCTGGGCCTCGAGGGTGGGGAGGTGGGTCTGGGGCGGGATCTGGGACCAAACCCCAGGGTGGCCTCTGAGGGACACTTCTGGGCAAGGCAGGCCTCAAAGGACCCAGAGAAGCCACTTCTCCTGTCATCTATCCCTCCCTAGTGGGTCTTCCAGGACTGTCTTTTGGTGGTGGAGAAGGCTCGCGGGAATCCCCTTGTTCCTGTGAGTGGACATGGGCTGTTCCATTGCCCCTCCCAGGGACCACTCCTGGGTCCACTTGGAGAAGCACTGGGCATCAGAGTGAAGTAAGACCTGTGAAGGGTGCGTGCTTAGGAACCCTGGATCCAGCAGGCCCTTTCCTCTCTTCCCTCCAGATTTTTGGAAGAAGGTTGTTTCCCACGTTTTGACGCATCAGCGACTATGACTGTGGGGCCCGGGTCTCGGGTGCTCGTGTCTAAGGGTGGCAGCCCTGGCTGGCGGCAGCGGCAGCAAGTGGGTCTGTTCTGCCGGAAATTCTTGGTCTGGTCTGGCCTCTCTAGCGCCCAAGGCCAGCAGGAAACCTGCCTTTCCTGTCCGGGGCTCCCAGCCCCTGTCAGGCTCCCTGGGTGAGGGCAGGGCGCTCTCTTCAGTTCTCACACAGAACTCTGTTGGGTTGGGTTCCCAACAAACAGAAGTCTGGCCCCACTGGGCCCGCTTACTTTTTCCTTCTTCTCTGGCGGGGGCAAGGGAAACGGGTAAAGAGTTTGGGGTTCAAATCCCTGTTCTGATGGAGGCCCAGGACAAAGCCATTTCTTATTTTCTCTATGCTGAACCAAACCTCCTTAGGGATCTCCTCTCATCCCCTGGTGGCTTTTCCCTGCTGGCTGAGGAAGGCCCGTCCTGTGCACCAGCCAGCCTGGGGGCCCTATTACTGTGTGTGTGTGTCTGTGTTAGTCATCCAATCCTGTCTAACTCTTTGTGACCCCATGGACTGTAGTCCACCAGGCTCCTCTGTCCATGGAATTCTCCAGGCAAAAATAATGGAGTGGGTAGCCATTCCTTTCTCTAGAGGAGCTTCCCGACACAGAGATCGAACTCGGATCTCCTGCATTGGCAGGTGGATTCTCTACCGTCTGAGCCACCAGCCCCACCCAAGGTCCCACTGGAAATTTTGATGACTGTGCCGGATTGTCTACTCTGACTGGGACTTGACCAACCTGTCCAGTGTCCTGCCCTCTGAGGAATCCAGGACCATAATGCCAGCATCATCATGCCTCCCACGTGTCGGGTACTGAGCACTTCACAACTGAGACCTCAAATACTCCCAACAACAAACAGATGAGGTATGATTATCCACAGTCACAGAGGAAGAAGCCAAGGCTCAGAGATGCTGAGTGACTTTCCTGGAGTCACACAGCTCATAAGTGGGCCGATCAGATACTGGAACCTAAAGTCCACGCACCTTCCTTTGAAAGTACTTTACGGGGTTAAGGGGAGGGTAAGGAGCTACATCAGGGGCAGTCATGAGGAGGGGCTTTCTTCTGGGTAATGGTTAAGATGCAAGATAGCCAGCAGCACTCCAAGCCTGGTGGAGTCATCTTCAGGAATTCCCTCTATCTTTGGACCTTTAGTATCTAAGATCTGCCTTCCCTCCATAACAGCCTCAGCTGGGCCCTATGATGCGGCAGCCGATCCCCAGACCAGCCCCAGCGTGCCTATCACTCTTACTGTCCTCCTCATGCTCAGACTCATTGGTTCTGGTTCTGTTGTGAACAAAGCAGACCAAGGATGAAATGGGAGGCTCCTGATTGGGTTATTCCATGGACTCAGGGGCCGCTTGCCAAGGCCTACAAAATGTCAGAACCATTTCACAACTTCTCCTGAAGAGTGTGCAAACACACAGCTCTGGATTCATACAGTGAGGTCCAACATTTGCTGGCATGACACAATGAGATATCTGTTTAACTTGCTGAGTCTCAGTTGTCTCATCTTTAAAGTGGGTTATTATAAGGCTAAACTCTGAAAATAGGGCATTGGTGTTGTGCCTGGAACATAGCAGGAGCTCGAAAAATGGTGATTGTTATTAACCTTTCTCTAGATAATCTAGGTGGTGTCATTTACCAGGATTTTAGGAAACTTATGGATTTTATTGCTGCTCTGTACTGAGCATTCCCAGGTGAGGAGCTGAGATCAAGGGCAATTCATTCAATAAGGGAACTCCCCTGTGGGGTCAGGCTTCCCTGGTGGCTCAGTGGTAAAGAACATGCCTGCCAATGCAGGAGATGTAGGTTCAATCCCTGGGTCGGGAAGATCCCCTGGAGGAGGGCATGGCAACCCACTCTAGTATTCTTCCTGGGAAATTCCATGGACAGAGGAGCCTGGTGGGCTACAGTCCACAGGGTCACAAAGGGTCGGACATGACTTAGCTACTGAGCACACAAGCACCTAAGCTGTGGGATCATGAAGGCCCATAGCGGCATGAACTTCTGCAAGGGGCCAGAGAGGCAACCCAGGGGCAGTGACATCACATCCCAGGCTGGCAGCAACAGCCCACTTCCCCCTCACTGGAGACCAGAGCCCCGCTCCCTTCCTTGGCTCCTCTGTTCACTTGCAGCATCATTCACAGCCCCTGTGAACAGAAAGGACTAACAAGACAAGAGTGTGAGCCTCAACGATGTGATGAAGGCACGCCCTGCTCTGCTACCTTTTGGGAAGGCCAGCCCTGCCACTCACTGTTCAGGCTGGAAGGGGAAGGGCCTAGACCAACATCAGCTGGGTCTGCACAAAAGGCCTTGGATGCTGGGTGAAGAGGAGGCTGTGCTTCCTGCAGTAGGACCAGGGAGCTGGAGGGGAGAGACCAGAAGGAAGCCGGCTGCCGGCTGGGTCAGGAAGGCTGGGGAATGGATGGGACCGGTGTGGGTAGCGGTCTTTCCATTTTGTGCTCCACATCTCAGGAGCCACCCCTTGGCAGGGCCAGCCGACTGGATGGAGGATGGATGCTGATGTTGGAGGCTGGACATATGTCCCCTGGGAGCCAAACCCCAGAACATGTGCTCTCTGATGGGAAAACTCTCAGCTGGTTTGACTGGATTTCCAAAGCTTGGGACTGAGACCTCAGAGAGAGCAGCTGGGGGAAGACGGAGGACATCTCCTGGGGCTCTGGCTGACTCAAGAACTTCAAAGGCTAAATCACCTCCAGCATTTGTGCGCACAAGAAAAGCTAGTCAGGGGAGGGTTGAAGATCTGTCTCCTGGGACAGGGTCAAGGATTTGACCCCGTCAGGTTTCCAACAAATGGACTCGTCCCAGGGGTGACCAGGCATCCCCACTCACATGCCCCAGCAGCTTTGCTGGTCACAGAATGGCTGCAAATTACATGTTATTAGGACAGTCTGGCTGATGAAGTCACTGTAGCCCTAATCCTATTTATTTCAATGACAGCCTTGGCAGAGCCGTAAATCTTGCTGCCAACCATGTCTCTTGTGGTTGGTTCCCTGGAGGAGCTATCGTCAGACGTGACTACAGGGAGAAATCCTTGTTAAAGCTTCAGTTTGCCATTCGTCACCTTTTTCCTTCAAATGGAAAGTTCTTCCAGGAAACCCTGCCGTGTGGCAGACTATAATTTTCAAAGATGGCGTCCATGTTATATCCTATTGGGACATACTTCTCTTGACACTCTGGGACTCACTCTGTGACTGCCTTCATGTAGAAGTCACTGCCGAAGTGACGTTTCGATGATTTCCACAGTTAGGTTGCAAAGATGCCATGTGCTTCCATTTTATCTTCCAGGGACTCTTGCTATTGGAATCCAGCCACCATGCTGTGAGGAAGTCCAGGCCACACAGAGAGGCCACATATAAGGTGTTCTGGTCCATAGCTCCTACTAAGTGCCAGCTGGCCACCAGCATCAGCCAGCAACCATGTGAGTGAGGAGACTTGCCAGATGACTCTAGACCATCTGACTGCAACTTCATGAAGGACCGTGAATGAGAACCACCCAGCTGAGCCTGGCTGACCCTGAGAACTGTGAGAGATAATAATAAAATGGTCATCATTGTTTCAAGCCACGAAGATTTGAGGGGATGGTTACACAGTGATGGATCACCAGAACATCCACAAATAATAATGATGGAGAACCTCTGCCTCTTGAGCGTCTCTGTTGTTGAAAACTGGAAGTACTCCATCCTCCCAAACATTCCTTCTCAGGTTCTAAAAATGTAATATCTGGGTGATTCAGTCTCGAAGTAGGATTTGAAAGCAGAAACTCCAGTTTTCAGCAGTGCGAAGACAGGACCTCCCTGGTGGTCCAGTGGTTAAGAAACTGCCTGCCAATGCAGGGGACATGGGTTTGATCCCTGGCTGGGGAAGATTCCACCAGCTGCAGGGCAACTGAGCCCATGCATCACAACTAAGCCTGTGCTCTCGAGTGCACGGTCACTCTTGTTGCTACAAGAGAAGCCATGGCAATGAGGAGCCTGGACACTGCTGCTAGAGAGTAGCCCCTGCTCGCTGCAGCCAGAGAAAGCCCATGCGCAGCAGTGAAGACTCCGGGCAGCCAGAAATCAAACAAACAGAAGTGGGAGGACTGCTCCCTCACAGTCCCAAGGGAGTTCTTCTCTTGAACATTTCTACTGAGAGGCAGTTACGAGGTCATGGAAAGATCGCGACTCAAACGTCAGGTAGACAGTGTATTGGTCTGTTCAGGAGAACGTAACAAAATACCAGAGTCTGAGAGGCTTATAACAACAAACATTTATTTCTCACAGCTCTGGAGGCTGGAAAGTCCAAGATCAAGGCGCAGACCTGCCTCTGGTTCAAAGCAGTGCCTTGAAGTTGTAATCTCACATGGCAGAAAGACACGTTTCATAAGGCCACTATCTCCTTCTCGAGGCTCTGCCCTCATGACTTTTAATAACATCCCTGAGACTCCATTTCCTAACACCCTACCTTGGGGGGACATAAACCATCAGAGCATCCAGGCACAAATCTCAATTCTGCCACCTCCTAGCATCAATCACTTTACTTCTTTGTGTTTGGAGAGTCACAGGGACAAAATGGGAACGCTTACACCTACCTTAGTGGATTGGAATGACAGTTCCAGATTCTTTATAACCAATCTTGGCTCAGGCGGTAAAGCGTCTGCCTACAATGCGGGAGACCTGGGCTCAGTCGCTGAGTTGGGAAGATCTAGAGAAGGAAATGGCAACTCACTCCAATATTCTCGCCTAGAAAATCCCATGGATGGAGGAGCCCGGTAGCTACAGTCCATGGGGTCACAAAGAGACACGACTGAGTGACTTCACTTTCACTTTTTCACTTTTCATCCTAAAACAGAATTTGAGGCAGATTATGGGAATGATCTATGCAAACTGCCTTGTGATAGCTATTAAAAGTATTTGTCAAATGCTTACTAAGTGCCAGGCACAATTTTAAGTACTTTGCATGTACTAACTCCCAGGTGGTGCTAGTGGTAAAGAACTGCCCACCCCTGCCAATGCAGGAGATGTAAGAGACACAGGTTCGATCCCTGGGTCAGGAAGATCCCCTGGAGGAGGGCATGGCAACCCACTCCAGTACTCTTGCCTGGAAAATCCCATGGACATAGTTTATTTACTTCCCTGATGGCTCAGACAGTAAAGTGTCTGCCTACAACGTGGGAGACCCGGGTTCGATCCCTGGGTTGGGAAGATCCCCTGGAGAAGGAAATGGCAACCCACTCCAGTGTTCTTGCCTGGAGAATCCCATGGATGGAGGAGCCTGGTAGGCTACACTCCATGGGGTCGCAAAGAGTCAGACACGACTGAGAGACTTCAGTCATAAAAGCCTAGTCTGCTACAGTCCATAGGGTCACAAAGAATCAGACATGACTGAAGCGACTTAGCATATAGCACAACTTGATAGTCACAACAGTCCTGTGAGTTAAGTGCACTTTAAAGATGGAGGAAACCAAGACACAGAGAGATTAAGTAATTTTCCCAAGGCCACATAATCAGTAGGGAGCAAAGCTGGAATTTGAACCCAGGAAATTTGACCCTAGAATGGACTAGACCATACTGTCTCTCAGTAAATGGTTAACTCTGGATTAGAGGTGCTGGTGGCATAAGTGTCCAGCCCATCCTCTTCATGAAGAACCAACGTGAAGAGATCCAGGGCTCAACCCAAAGTGACAGCAATGGTGAGATGTCCAGCACCGGGGCTGCTAATAGGAGAGACGCAGCATGGATGAAGGTCAAGCCCAGCGGCCTTGGAGGGGTGGGGTAGTGGGATGACAGACCAGGAGGGAAGGGAACAACTGAGGAAGAGGGCATTTTCAATATCAGGACAAGGACACCCATCTGGAGCCCTTGGGGGTGGGAGTTAAATCATCCTGGGGAGACGTGCCAAGGACACTGGACACTGAGACTGGCCCTTTTCCTTAGGCCATGGGACCCTCAGTGAGTCACCTGCCCTTGGATTTGAAATGCTACTAAACATTGCAGCTCCCAAATGACAGCATGTGTACAAAATGCTCAGGAAACCAGACAGGGAAGCTACCACTCCATTTTCTAGTTAGCAAACGATATCTTTTTTCAAGCTTCCTGTAGTAAGTTTTCCCTGTTTTGGAGGGCCAATAATTTAACACGAATCAGGTGCTTCCTTCGCTTCTTGAACAGAGTCATTGGAATATCATTTAGCCTGTCTTCATGACTCAAGGTTAATCATTATGAACACCTGTTTCCACACTGAGCTGCACAGTGACGCTGGGCTGAGAGGGCGAGTCTTGTCTGGGTGCGACTCTGGGCCCCTGCGGGATGGCCCCAGGCTGCTGGGCTTTTGGAGTCCTCTGATAGCCCTGGATAGGTCATTAGTTTCATCTCTTACTAAGCCTGTCAGCTGTCCCCTCTCTGTGCTGTCAGAATGTCAGCCCAAAGCCGGTTGACAACACTTAGATTTGCACTCCTCATCTGATGTGACTTACAAGCCAGAGGCTCACGTTGGTTACAAATGTTCGTAAGAGCAGGGATACCTAAGTACAGGGTACCAAGGGGTTCAACTCAGCGTAAGAGTTAGCACCTGGGAGTTTATGCCATCCGTCTTGACTACTCAGAGACCCTTGACCCGCTCCTTTTATGAATTTCAACAGCTCCAGACTGGGGAGGTGTTACTGTGGTGTTACTGTTACTGTTTGGGATGGGGTGGGGAGAGAACCAGGAAACAAACTGGAGCAGAAGGAACAGGGGCATTGGAACAGAGGCAGGGCGGGACTCAGGAAGTCAAAGTCCAGGCTGGGGACACCTAGTGCCAAGTGGGCACTGGAAACAAGGAGGGGAGCTGAGATGTCACCTGCCCCTCGAGGAGCCCAGTATCCCAGGTGTTACTGTGGCTGGTGACCTGTCAAGGATCCTTTTTGATCTAGTTCTTTTTATTTTAAAACATCCGGCTCTTTCTTTTCTTTCCTGGAACTGGTGTTTGTTGTCATTTACAGAAACTTCAGGGCCACCGCTGCTCCTACAGTCCCACAGCCTCAGTCCATGCCTCCCCAACCTTGACCCAGCCTCCCTAGGTTACACCTGGTAAAGGTCTTCTAAGTGCCCCTCTGTGCCCAGCACCCAGCCAGCCACTCAGTGGAGATGCTGGAGCAGGCTGAGCCATGGCCGGGCCTTCCAGGAGCTCTCCTTTCTGGCTGGGGAGGCTAGGTTGACTCACAGGACCAGTTCGGGAACACACAGGAAGACCAGAAGTAGAGACGGGCTGGCTGTGGCCCCTGGTGGCCAATGTTAGTGCAAGGGGCGGTCAGGAGGGAAGGCTGCTGGGAGCTCCAAGGAAGGCCGTGGGGAGGCTTGCAGGGCCACATGCTGGAGGGACGGCCCTTCCTGAGGAGTGCTCAGATTTCAAAGAACGCTGGCAGGTCTGCAGTGTGGGCAGGGTTCCCTGCAAGAATGAGAGAATGTGGGCCTTCCTCCAGGAGATCTGGGGTTGGGATGGGGTGGGGAGAGAACCGGGAAACAAATTTGAGCAGAAGGAACAGAGGCATCGGAACAGAGGCAGGGCGGGACTCAGGAAGTCAAAGTCCAGGCTGGGGAGACCTAGTGCCAAGTGGGCACTGGAGGCAAGGAGGGGAGCTGAGATGTCACCTGCCCCTCGAGGAACCCAGTATCCCAGGCTGAGCTCAGACAGATCTAGTTCCAAGTCAGGGGAGCCTACAGACACCCAGGTTCCGGCAGGGGTGCCGGGTCACTCCAGCCTGTTGTAACAGGCAATTATGAAAGCGAAATGTAAACAGGAAGCCTCTCATTCAGTCACCTGGAAATTGGTTTCGAACGATATTAACACTCCGTCTCTCACTGCTCAACAAAAGGAAGTTCGTTTTCAGATTTACCAGCTGGGGACTTCCCTGGCTGTCCAGTGGTTAAGACTTTGCCTTCCAATTCAGGAGGTGCCGGTACAAAACTCTGTCAGGAAGCTAAGATCCCACATGCCTCATGGCCAAAAATCCAAAAACATGAAACGGATTTACAGGCTGTAGAAAGGCATACTTGCACTTGCTCAGAGGAGCCGGGAGGCAGCTCCTCTTCCTCCCTCCATGACCCCCTCCCCTCAACAGAGCACACTGGTTACGGGGCAGAGATGACTTAGGTACCCTGAGCTCCCAAGGAAGGCACTGGGAAGGTTGTGCATCCCCTGACATTGTTGGAACTCAGATGATCAGTGGACTGTCCATGCCCAGGAGGCCTGGCCTCCCCCCAGGGTGCTGAGGGCCTAAGAAGACTTGCATGGGATGCGGTCCCACTGGGGGTTCTGGTGAGGGCAGGGCCCACGCGGAGTTCTGGCTGTTGCTCCAGAGACCCCAGGACTTGAGCAGGAGGGACTGTGTGTCCACCTTGTTCCCAGAACACCCTTCGCCCTCTATTAAGTCCTCTTGGTAGACAATTGCATCTCTATCTTTGTTCAGGTGAGGCCACCCAGGCTCAGACCCATGCACAACTGCAGGGTCTGGCCAAGCATACTCACTGAAGCTTCCAGGCCCAAGATGATATGCAGAGGCCGCCAGGCGATGTTGATGGCAATTGTCACTGTTTGGAAAGGTACAGAGACCTCTGGGTTCCAGAGGCATCTATCAGATGTGAGGGCCCCGGTCAACCCGCATGTCCCGCCCAGAAAGGACTCCACCACCCTCAAGGCCCTGCCTTCTCCAGGCCCTTCTAGAACGAGATGCCCACAGAGAGGCGGGGAAAGCGCAAAGCACCCGGCAGGCAGCCGGGGCACAGAGGTGGCGCGGACGGCGCGTTCCTGCCCAGCGCGCCCCACCGTGCGACCGGAGCGGGTACTGCAGGAGCGGGGCGACCGGCCGCTTGTCCTTTACCCGCCCGCCGGCCTGGCCGTGCCCCCGCGACAGCGGACCTCCCGACTTCACAGGCTTGATCTTCACGGAGCATCACCAGGGGCAAAGAATTGGCTTATTTTACACGTTGCACCCTCCCGTGAAGGGCGCCAAAACCCCGAGCTAAGGGACAAAGCGGACGGTGGAGTGAACTGATGCCAAATAGAGGCAGGGGCAGGAGAGGTGTGTTGGGAGGGCAGGAGTGGGGCGTGGGGGATGACACCGGAGACCCAGGAGGACCCATCCCAGGGGACAGGGAACTTCCAGGGGGGACAGACAAGCCAGAATGGGGCAAAGATTGGAGGGAGGTGGACCTGGGCTCTAGGGCAGGGTCACCAGCAAAGCCGGGGGAAGGTAGCCCTCAAGAGCCTCCCTGAGCACTTTTCCTGGTTATTAGTGTTTCTCAAACGAAAGAGGGGTGGCACCCCTGCTTCCAGAGGCATTTGATGATACGCAAGGAAATCCGCAAGTTGCAAGATAAACATGAGACTTCCTTGGCTGTCCAGAGGTTAAGACAGGGCATGTGGGTTTGATCACTGGTCAGGGAGCTAAGATCCTACAAGCCTGGGTGCCAAAAAAACACAAAACATAAAACAGAAGCTATGTTGTAACAAATTCAATAAAGATTTCAAAAATGGTCCACATCAAAAAAAAAAAAACAAAACAACCCTTTAAAAAACAAAAGATAATGGGGCTTACTTGCCTTTCTTGAGTTTGCTTAAGAGTTCCAAGCTGGCTCAGTGGTAAAGAATCTGTCTGCCAATGCAGGAGAAGCAGGAGATATGGGTTCAATCCTTGTGTCGGGAAGATTCCCTAGAGGAGGAAACGAAAACCCATTCCAGTATTCTTGCCTGGAAAACTCCATGGATAGAGGAGCCTGGCAGATTACAGTCTATGTGGTCACAAAGAGCTGGACACAACTGAGCATGCATGCACATATGCAAATAAATACATAACTTTATCTCTTTAAAAATGGTTATCTTATGGAACATATAATGCAAAATCCCAATGCATTTAAAGCAAAAACAGGAGACTTCCACTGCATTTGAGCTATGGTGGGCTGCTTCAGGGTGTGTCCCCATGTATGAGGACACCATTCTGTCCATCTGCCTTGACAGGACGTCTGTGGAAATGCTGGAAAAGCCCTGGGAAGTAGCTGGAAGAGAGGTCAGGTGACATTGGATACAGGTCACTCTGGTTGCTCCAATGGAAGAGGGGAGCCAGGGGTCCAGAAAAGGAACTGGGCCGCTTCTAGGTCTTTGGTTTTGACCTTGGGGCTCCCTGAAAAGGTCTTGGAAACCCCCAAGAGGGCCTAGACCCCTTTGAGAACTACTGAATTAAGAATAGGATCATATGAGCTATAGGCCTATGTACAGATCTGGAACCAAAAAGCAAAATTTTGATGGTTGTCCTGGGTTTCAGTTTCCCTTTTCTCATTTCACCCAAAGGAACTTGCCTGACACTGAGAAGGGTAGGGGTCCTGCTCCTGTGATGGCTGCTGAATCAGGAGACTGTAACAGGGCTGTTAAATAATTCATTAAATATGACCAGAAAAGCATATTTATAGATACATTCACAAGTCATTTTCCAACATAGATATATAAAGAAAGTTAAGGGATGTTAGAGCTAGCAGGACCCTGAGAATTCTAGTCCAATTTTCTCATTTTAAAGATGGAAAAGTGGGGAATTCCCCAGAGGTTCAGTGGTTAGGATGCCATGCGTCCACTGTAGGGGGCACAGGTTCAATCCCTGGATGGGGAACTAGACATGCATGCTGTGTGGCACAACCGAAAATAAATAAATAAATAAATAAATAAAATAAAGATGGAGAAGTTACAGTTCAGATAATCCAGTTCAACTGCATTCAACAAACATGGAGCACCTCCCACCACGTGGTGAGTAAAACCAAGCAGAGTAAGATGGCAGGGACTGATGCAAGGTGACGGCTGGGGCAAGGGTGATAACAGAACAGATGCAAGAGGCGGTCAGAGACTAGAAATATTCGGAAGGTCGAGACCTCCTAAAAGAACGCTGCCCAGGTCACACACAGGAAGTGACGTGGCTGGGGCTTCACGGCTACTGAGTCCCCAGCCAATGCCTCAGTGCTTTGCATTTATTATCTGTAAGTCACCACAAGCAGGGAGGTGCAATTAGTCCGGTTTTATAGACGAGGAAACTGAAGTTGAGAAGGACAAAGAGAACGTCCCAAGGTCACCCAGCTAGCAGGTGGCTGTCTCAGAACCCCACCAACCAGACTCTAGAACCCGCTTCACAGAGGTTCAGGGCATTACCAGGGATTATCTCCTTCCTTCCCAGAAGTCTCAGTTGACACTGTCATGGGATCAGCCCCAGGGGGGCAAAGACTGCTGTGAACACATCCCGAATCTCCTGACCTGAAAGGTCCCTTTGGTGGCTCTTCCATGTATATTAAATCCTCATCACTAGAGATTTCTCTGAGGGATAAGGCATCGCAGGACGCCGTTATGTGCAAACAATGATTAAATCCTGGTGAAGCTATGGGTTTGAGGACTTAAATAGGCAGCCCAGGGAAGCAGAAAGCAGAGAGCCCAGAACATCACAGGAGCATGAACCCTGCCCTCCTCAGTGGAACCTTGGTTATTTGGCTAGAATAGCAAAGGGAACCTTAACCTCAAATATTACATTAGAATTTGTTTAGATTCTAGATCCATGGCCAGGCCTGGGATTCATGTGACTATATTCTTCTTCTTCTTCTTTTCTATTTTTTGGCTGTGCTGCACAGCATATGGGATCTTTGTTCCCCAACCAGGGATCAAACCTGAGTTCCCTGCAGTGGAGGTTGCAGTCCTAACCACTGGACCACCAGGCAAGTTCCATGTGATTATATATATGTATATTTTTAGGCAGTTCTCAGAGTTGAAATTTATTAGTATTCAAATGGTCAAGCTGTACAGATTGCTTTTTCAGATGTATACACAACATATGTATATCATAGCAAAGTTACTTGTTAATAATAAAATATGATTTCCTTAAGGACTAAATTATGAAAGTGAAAGTGTTAGTCACTCAGTCATGTCCGCCTCTTTGTGACCCCATGGACTGTAGCCAACCATGCTCCTCTGTTCAAGGGATTTTTTTCAGGCAAGAATACTGAAGTGGACTGCCATTCCCTTCTCCAGGGGAGTCTTCCTGACCCAGGGATTGAACCCAGCCCTCCTGCATTTCAAGCAGTTTCTTTACCATCTGAGCCACTAGGAAGCAAAGAAACCACTAATTAATTAAGTAGTTGATGCATATGGATAAGGGCTTTCCTGGTAGCTCTGATGGTAAAAAATCTGCCTGCAGTGCAGAAGACCCAGGTTTGATCCCTGGATCAGGAAGATCCCCTGGAGAAGGGAATAGCTACCCACTCCAATATTCTTGCCTGGAGAACTCCACAGACAGAGGAGCCTCGTGGGCTACAGTCCATGGGGTCGCGAAGAATCAGATACAGCTGAGCAGCTAGCATGCACACACATTTACGGGTAATATTAAAGATCTGACATAAATATGTAACCCTGTGATATATTCTTAATTTGGCAGTTCTCAAAGTGGTCTAAGATCTTTTAGGGGTTCCCTAGTCTCTGTCAGGCAGATATTGAGGCCAAAAGTGTTTTCATAGTAATATTAAGATGTTAATTTCCCTTTTCACTCACTCTCTCATAAGAATACAGTGGAGTTTTCCAGAGGTTATGTGACATGGGACATGGATAGAGAGTAAATGCAGAAGCAAATATAGCTGTTTTCTAGCTGTTCTCTACTTGGAGAAGGCAATGGCACCCCACTCCAGTACTCTTGCCTGGAAAATCCTATGGACGGAGGAGCCTGGTAGGCTGCAGTCCATGGGATTGCTAAGAGTCGGACAGGACTGACTTCACTTTCATACATTGGAGAAGGAAATGGCAACCCACTCCAGTGTTCTTGCCTGGAGAATCCCAGGGATAGGGGAGCCTGGTGGGCTACCGTCTATAGGGTCGCACAGAGTCGGACACGGCTGAAGTGACTTAGCAGCAGCTGTTTTCTACTTAGCCAGGCATTAGAGAGATTTGCAAAAGTATAAAACCATGCCATGCTTTTCACTCTTTTTTTGTTTGTTTTTAAAACTCTGGTTAGTTTTCATTCAAGTGTTGTGTTAATATGGGTTTGCTGTAGCTATTCTAAGTGAATTAATAAATTGTTGCTGTTCAGTCGCTAAGTTGTATCCGACTCTTTGCAACCCCAGGGACTGTTGCATGCTGAGCTCCTCTGTCTTCCACTGTTTCCTGGAGTTTGCTCAAACTCATGTCCATTGAGTTGGTCCTCTGCTGCCCCCTTCTCCTTTTGCCTCCAGTCTTTACCAGCATCCAGATCTTTTCCAACGAATCAGCTCTTTGCAGCAGGTGGCCAAATTAATTAATAAATAAACATTTTAAAATTCTCAGTTTCAGTTTCTCGTTTAATATAAATCAGTAAGTACAACCCACACACACATACTGGGATCCTCAATAATTTTTAAGTGTGTAAATAGGCGTAGAATGTGAAGGGACAAAATGGTCAGTCTGGCTAGAGAAGTCACACTCAGAAGCCCTGCCTGTGTTTCTTCTCTGAGCACATACGTGGTCTAACAGGTATGTGAGAAGGAGACAGATGCAGGGAGAAGAGAAATGCAGGAAGGAGAGATATACCCAGAGGAATTCTGTCCCTGCTGCAAAGACCAAGCTGACATTACCCCGTAGTAACACATGAGGGCGCCCTTACCAGTCAGCAGATGTCAGGTTGTGCTGGGTACTGGGATTACTAGTAGGAAGGCACATCGGGCATCTGACTCTGTGCCTCCTGAAGTAGCTGCTGAAACTCCAGTCTCCCCTCGAGTCCTGGTGAGGATGGAAGGACACTTTTACTGCATGGAGTCCCATAGAAGCCACAGTGCCAGAGTGGGCCACCCTAGTCACGGCAACATCCAACGCTTTTGCTCTGTGATGTCAGTTCAGTTCAGTCGCTCAGTCGTGTCCAACTCTTTGCGATCCCATGGACCGCGGCACGACAGGCCTCCCTGTCCATCACCAACTCCCAGAGCTTACTTAAACTCATGCCCATCGAGTCGGTGATGCCATCCAGCCATCTCATCCTCTGTTGTGCCCTTCTCCTCCTGCGCTCAATCTTTCCCAGCATCAGGGTCTTTTCCAATGAATCAACTCTTCACATGAGGTGGCCAAAGTATTGGAGTTTCAGCTTCAGCATCAGTCCTTCCAGTGAATATTCAGGACTGATTTCCTTTAGGATGGACTGGCTGGATCTGTTTGCAGTCCAAGGGACTCTTAAGAGTCTTCTCCAGCACCACAGTTCAAAAGCATCAATTCTTCAGTGCTCAGCTTTCTTTAAGTCCAACTCTCATATCCATTCGTGACTACTGGAAAAACCATGGCTTTGACTAGACAGACCTTTGCTGGCAAAGTAACGTCTCTGCTTTTTAACATGCTGTCTAGGTTGGTCATAGCTTTTCTTCCAAGGAGCAAGCATCTTTGAATTTCATGGCTGTGGCCACCATCCGTGGGGATTCTGGAGTGGTGTATGTTGTCACAGACTGGTTTTCTTGGGTTTTGTCTCTGTCCCATCCTTGTGGCTGTCCGCACCTACAACCAGTTGAATCTAATTCGATCCAGTCTTTCAACGGTGGCAGCACCAGGAAGAGGGCTGGCTGGGGTCAAGGATCTGGCTTTCAGATACGCCTTCTTGAGGGCCAAGGGTCACAGGTTTTCACCTTTCAAAGGGCTCCTCCTGCCAGGGTCACTGATGTTATCTTAGATGAACTGCCCAGAGACAGTCTGACAGGGTGAGATTCCCAAGCTTCCAGGCACTGGGCTGACATGAAGGATCCCGGAAGGGACTGAAAAGGGCGCCACGGAGCTAGCTCCCTTTTCAAAGTCAGAGATGCCTTCGTTCCTACTCCAGACAGACTTAATGGGATGTCTTTGTTCATTTTTTTCCCAGCACTACTTCCCTGATTTTATTCTAGGACCATAAGATCTGGTTTTATATTCTGAGAGAAATGGTATTTCCACCTATATTCAGAGGGTGTTAGAAAAAAAAATAAAAACAAAAACTGTTGTCAAGAGGATATCATCAATGAAATATTTCAAGAAACTTTCCCAGACCTGATGGGAAAGTTTCTACATTGAATGGGACCATTCCAACAAAGTGGATGAAAAATTACCCACATCAAGGCAGGTCATTGTGAAATTTCAGAACACTGGGGACAGAAAGAAAAGATTTAAAAGAAAAATTCTGTTTTCAGACAAAGAAAACAGAGATCAAAATGGTTTCCTGTTTCTCAACAGCAACTTTTTTTTTTTAAGGCAATGAAGCAATATTTTCAAATTTTTAAAGGAAAGCAATTTTCAATCTAGAGTTCCTTATCCAGGGTTTCCCTGGTGATACGGTGGTTAAGAATCTGCCTTGCAATACAAGGGACACCGGTTTGATCCCTGATCCAGGAAGATCCTACGTGTCTCGGAGCAAATAAGCCCATGTGCTACAACTACTGAACCCACACGCCTAGCCCTAGAACCCATGCTTTGCAATGAGAAGCCCATGCAACTAGAGAACAGCCACCACTCACCACAATTAGACAAAGCCTGAGAACAGTAATGAATCGTAAGAATTCCTTACCCTGACAGACATCAAGTGCAAGGATAGAATGAAGAGTTTTCCAAGCATTCAAGTGTCAAAATATTTACCTCTAAAGCATCTCTGCTCGGGAAGCAACTGGGGCAGGGGCTGTGCTCCACCAAACTACAGGATGAAACAAGAAAGAGGAAGACAACAGGACAGTAACCAAGGCGACACGTGTCAGGAATCCTGCAGTGATGCCTGTGCAGAGGCCTCCAGGGGTTCGTCCAGCTGGAAGCAGGGACTTCCCAGAAAGACAAAATTAGTAGGTCACCACAGGCTTCTGAACATCTTGAATGGAGATTTATACACTTGACACAAAGTCTGGAGTTTCATTAGGGCTGGGTTCTTAGAAACCTACACAAAACAAGGACAATGATGAATTTCAGGAAAAGCACAAAAATAAGCAAGCAAGAAAAAATATGCTGCATAAGTAAAAATCACACTGTATAATTCAGTGTGAATATCACTGATACAGTAATAATGTAAAGACAAAATATTTATTTAACTAAAATGATCGTGTAACCGGAAACTTCCCTGGTGGTCTTGTGGCTAAGACTCTGAGCTCCCCGTACTTGGGGCCCTGGACAGGGATCTCGATCCCACATGCTGCAACTAAAGATCCTGCAACTAAGACCCAGTACAACCCCACTCCTCAAAGACAATAGACAGTCAAATCAAAATAAAATAGTGTAACTATATTTGGATAGGAAATATGTTTCTGTATAATGGGAAAGAGTGAAATCGCCTTTTCTAGTGAAGATACAATGAATGACCTTTAAAAATGGAAAATCAAATGAGTAAGACATGTTTATTATTTATAGCTATGGTGAGAAATACTGAAAGAACCAGGTGAACACTTGGAGAAGAGGGAAGGGTGAGAACTGGGCCCAGAGACAAGGGCCTTTGGACCATGAGCATGTATAACTAATAAAAATTCAAACTGAGTTAAACATATCCCGGGACCCATCTTCCCCATTCAGTTCTCCTTGTGATTTGCCGTAAGCTTATTTCCACTGCCCTCCCTCTCCCCACATATCTACTATTCTTCAGTCTGGATTGTATATTCCATCAGGAAGCGGTCACCTCTGTCTAAAATGCATTCCCTCCACATCCTGCCTGACTCCCATCCACTTAATAAAAGTCACTTTAAACCCAACCTCATCCATCCTTCTAAGACCCCGCCCACATGGCCCAAATAGGAATCAACTTGTCACATGCACTGGGGTTTGCCTCTTTCCACAGTGTGTGTCAATGCCTGAGATTGTCTGCCCCCCAGGCTGTGGGACCCTGAGAGATCCAGACCCTACAGTCTCTCCTGCAGGGCCCACAGATGGTGTCTGGTCCCCCCGGACTTGTTGGATATCAGCTATTTGCATCAGTGTGCGCTCAGTCACTCAGTCGTGTTCAACTCTGCCATTCTACGGACTGCAGCCTGCCAGGCTCCTCTGTCCATGGGATTCTCCAGGCAAGAATACTGGAGTGGGTTGCCATTATCTCCTCCAGGATATCTTCCCTATCCAGGGATCGAACCTGTGTCCCCAGACACATATATACATGGGGTGATCCCAGTGAGGTAGAAATTACTAGGCAGTCAGTGTAGAACTCTGAGACCTAGGTCTTGTTTTCAGTAAACATCCTGCTTTATTGTCCTGAATTCCGAAATGTGTCTTTTCAGTTCAGTTCAGTCGTTCAATCATGTCCGACTCTTTGGGACCTCCATGGACTGCAGCATGCCAGGCTTACCTGTCCATCACCAACTCCTGGAGTTTACTCAGACTCATGTACATTGAGTCAGTGATGCCATCCAACCATCTCATCCTCTGTCATTCCCTTCTCCTCCTGCCTTCAACATTTCCCAGCATCAGGGTCTTTTCCAATGAGTCAACTTTTCATATGAAGTGGCCAAAGTATTGGAGTTTCAGCTTCAGCATCAGTCCTTCCAATGAATAGTCAGGACTGATTTCCTTTAGGATGGACAGGTTTGATCTCCTTGCAGTCCAAGGGACTCTCAAGAGTCTTCTCCAACACCACAGTTCAAAAGCATCAATTCTTCGGCGCTCAGCTTTCTTCACAGTCCGACTCTCACATCCATACATGACCACTGGAAAAATCGTAGCCTTGACTAGATGGACCTTTGTTGACAAAGTAATGTGTCTGCTTTTTAATATGCTATCTAGGTTGGTCAAACCTTTCTTCCAAAGAGTAAGCGTCTTTTGATTTCATGGCTGCAGTTACCATCTACAGTGATTTTGGAGCCCCCCCGCCCCAAATAAAGTCTGACACTGTTTCCACAGTTTCCCATCTATTTGCCATGCAGAGATGGGACCGGATGAAATGATCTTCATTTTCTGAATGTTGAGCTTTAAGCCAACTTTTTCACTCTCCACTTTCACTTTCACCAAGAGGCTTTTTAGTTCCTCTTCACTTTCTGCCATAAGGGTGGTGTCATCTGCATGTCTGAGGTTATTGATATTTCTCCCAGCAATCTTGATTCCAGCTTGTGCTTCTTCCAGCCCAGCGTTTCTCATGATGTACTCTGCATAGAAGTTAAATAAGCAGGGTGATGATATACAGCCTTGATGTACTCCTTTTCCTATCTGGAACCAGTCAGTTGTTCCATGTCCAGTTCTAACTGTTGCTTCCTGACCTGCATACAGATTTCTCAAGAGGCAGGTCAGGTGGTCTGGTATTCCATCTCTTTCAGATTTTTCCACACTTTATTGTCATCCACACAGTCAAAGGCTTTGGCATAGCCAATAAAGCAGAAATAGATGTTTTTCTGGAACTCTCTTGCTTTTTTCCATGATCCAGCGGATGTTGGCAATTTGATCTCTGGTTCCTCTGCCTTTTCTAAAACCAGCTTGAACATCTGGAAGTTCACGATTCATGTATTGCTGAAGTCTGGCTTGGAGAATTTTGAGCATTACTTTACTAGCGTGTGAGATGAGTGCAACTGTGCAGTCATTTGAGCATTCTTTTGCATTGTCTTTCTTTGGGATTGGAATGAAAACTGACTTTTTCCAGTCCTGTGGCCACTGCTGAGTTTTCCAAATTTGCTGGCATATTGAGTGCAGCACTTGCACAGCATCATCTTTCAGGATTTTAAACAGCTCCACTGGAATGCCATCACCTCCACTAGCTTTGTTCGTAGTGATGCTTTCTAAGGCCCACTTGACTTCACATTCCAGGTTGTCTGGCTCTAGGTGAGTGATCACACCATCATGATTATCTGGGTCGTGAAGACTTTTTTGTATAGTTCTTCCGTGTATTCTTGCCACCTCTTCTTAATATCTTCTGCTTCTGTTAGGTCCATACCATTTCTGCCCTTTATCGAGCCCATCTTTGCATGAAATGTTCCCTTGGTATCTCTAATTTTCTTGAAGAGATCTCTAGTCTTTACCATTTTGTTGTTTTCCTCTATTTCTTTGCATTGATCACTGAGGAAGGCTTTCTTATCTCTCTTTGCTATTCTTTGGGACTCTGCATTCAGATGCTTATATCTTTCCTTTTCTTCTTTTCACAGCTATTTGTAAATTTGAAAGGTGAAAGAAAGTGAAAGTGAAGTCTCTCAGTCATGTCCGAATCTTTGCAATCCCATGGGCTGTAGTGTACCAGGCTCCTCTGTCCATGGGATTTTCCAGGCAATAGTACTGGAGTGGATTGCCATTTCCTTCTCCAGGGGATCTTCCTGACCCAGGAATTAAACCCAGGTCTCCCGCATTGTAGACAGACGCTTTACTGCCTGAGCCACCAGGGAAGTCCATAGCAGGGAGGGGGCACAGCTCCACCCATCAACAGAAAATTGGATTAAAGATTTACTGAGCATGGCCCATGGGAAAGAAATTCAAAAAAGCAAAATGACTGTCTGGGGAGGCCTTACAAATAGCTGTGAAAAGAAGAGAAGCGAAAAGCAAAGAAGAAAAGGAAAGATATAAGCATCTGAATGCAGAGTTCCAAAGAATAGCAAGGAGAGATAAGAAAGCCTTCCTCAGTGATCAATGCAAAGAAATAGAGGAAAACAACAGAATGGGAAAGACTAGAGATCTCTTCAAGAAAATTAGAGATACCAAGGGAACATTTCATGCAAAGATGGGCTCGATAAAGGACAGAAATGGTATGGACCTAACAGAAGCAGAAGATATTAAGAGGTGGCAAGAATACACAGAAGGACTGTACAAAAAAGATCTTCACGACCCAGATAATCATGATGGTGTGATCACTCACCTAGAGCCAGACAACCTGGAATGTGAAGTCAAGTGGGCCTTAGAAAGCATCACTACGAACAAAGCTAGTGGAGGTGATGGCATTCCAGTGGAGCTGTTTAAAATCCTGAAAGATGATGCTGTGCAAGTGCTGCACTCAATATGCCAGCAAATTTGGAAAACTCAGCAGTGGCCACAGGACTGGAAAAAGTCAGTTTTCATTCCAATCCCAAAGAAAGACAATGCAAAAGAATGCTCAAATGACTGCACAGTTGCACTCATCTCACACGCTAGTAAAGTAATGCTCAAAATTCTCCAAGCCAGACTTCAGCAATACATGAATCGTGAACTTCCAGATGTTCAAGCTAGTTTTAGAAAAGGCAGAGGAACCAGAGATCAAATTGCCAACATCCGCTGGATCATGGAAAAAGCAAGAGAGTTCCAGAAAAACATCTATTTCTGCTTTATTGGCTATGCCAAAGCCTTTGACTGTGTGGATGACAATAAAGTGTGGAAAAATCTGAAAGAGATGGAATACCAGACCACCTGACCTGCCTCTTGAGAAATCTGTATGCAGGTCAGGAAGCAACAGTTAGAACTGGACATGGAACAACTGACTGGTTCCAGATAGGAAAAGGAGTACATCAAGGCTGTATATCATCACCCTGCTTATTTAACTTCTATGCAGAGTACATCATGAGAAACGCTGGGCTGGAAGAAGCACAAGCTGGAATCAAGATTGCTGGGAGAAATATCAATAACCTCAGACATGCAGATGACACCACCCTTATGGCAGAAAGTGAAGAGGAACTAAAAAGCCTCTTGATGAAAGTGAAAGTGGAGAGTGAAAAAGTTGGCTTAAAGCTCAACATTCAGAAAATGAAGATCATGGCATCTGTTCCCATCACTTCATGGGAAATAGATGGGGAAACAGTGGAAACAGTGGGGCTCCAAAATCACTGCAGATGGTGACTGCAGCCATGAAATTAAAAGACACCTACTCCTTGGAAGAAAATTTATGACCAACCAACCTAGATAGCATATTGAAGAGCAGAGACATTACTTTGCCAACAAAGGTCTGTCTAGTCAAGGCTATGGTTTTTCCAGTAGTCATGTATGGATGTGAGAGTTGGACTGTGAAGAAAGCTGAGCGCTGAAGAATTGATGCTTTTGAACTGTGTTGCTGGAGAAGGCTCTTGAGAGTCCCTTGGACTGCGAGGAGATCCAACCAGTCCATTCTGAAGGAGATCAGCCGTGGGATTGCTTTGGAAGGAATGATGCTAAAGCTGAAACTCCAGTACTTTGGACATCTCACGCGAAGAGTTGACTCATTGGAAAAGACTCTGATGCTGGGAGGGATTGGGGGCAGGAGGAGAAGGGGACGACCGATGATGAGATGGCTTGATGGCATCACTGACTCGATGGACACGAGTCTGAGTGAACTCCGGAAGTTGGTGATGGACAGGGAGACCTGGCGTGCTGCAATTCATGGGGTCGCAAAGAGTCGGACACGACTGAGCGACTGAACTGACTGACTGACTAACACTTTCACTTTCAAGGTCATGGAAGAGCTTTGCTGGTGTCCCACAGGGGGTACCTTCAAGAGTAGGACTGAAGAGAGGTTCTTCGCCCAGGCTGAAGGAGATCCCAGCCAGGCCTGTGAACACAAGGCCAGCCCCGTGGCACACCTGGGCCTCCTGGACTCTGGAGCCTGGGCCTTTCTGCCCTACCAGATACTCCTGCGCTGGGAACAGAGAACACAGCGGCCCCTTGACCTGAAGGCTCACGGCCTGAGCGGGCAGGTGTCCCAGCCCTCAACAGTGCCAGAAGCTCCCAGAAGTTTCCACACTTTCTCATCTCCAACAGTGGAGTTAATCACATACAAAAGTTAACGCGTGGCTTCAATACAGCTTCCCCTGGTGGCTCGGATTGTAAAGAATCGGCCTGCAACATGGGAGACCCAGATGTGATCCCTGGGTCACAAAGATCTCCTGGAGAAGGGCATGGCAACCCACTCTGGTATCCTTGCCTAGAGAATTCCATGGTTAGAGGAGCCTGGTGGACTACAGTCCATGGTGTCAAAAAGAGTCAGATACGACTGAGTGACTCTCTCACTTTTGCTTTCTTTCAGTGCAGCTCTGCGTGACTGGGGCTTTGAAGCCATGTGACAATGTGTAGCAGTTTTCCCCGCATGATGTGGTGGTGAGGGTCTCAGAGAAAGCAGTGCCACAGTGTATCTCCAGAAGGAATTATCTTCTGATGGTGTATCACTCACCATCATGGCAGTGTCCTGGTTGATGACTATGCCTCCAGCTATGGCAGAAGGGCGCCTGGAAAGGCGGCTGAGTCCACTGGGATCTGACAGTGCACAGTGGTGGGTATCGTCATCTAGACTCGCTCCGCAGGGAATGTCAGCCTGGCCTTGACCAGCACACGCAGTAGCTTTGAGAGAATCAGAAACAGGCGCCCTGTCTGGGCAGATGAACTGTGAAAAGGCACCCCTCCCCTGCTCTGGAGCAGGGCTTGACAGATGGGACCTAGGTTGAATTTCAGCCTTGCTCCATGGCCAGGTACTTTTGAACAATGACCCTGGACATGAGTGAAACACTGTAGGAGAGCCAGAAGTGCAGAGAAGAGAATGGAATTGTCATGGCAAAGCAACCTGATCAGAGCAAGATGTTTTTACAATCTAAGAAAGTATGAAGAAGAAAATTGAGATCACTCATATTCTCAGGATTTGATGTTGAAGCCTTAGAAAACTTGATGCAAAGAGAAGTCAGATCCAAAGGGTCTTTTGGGCTTCCCTGGTGGCTCAGATGGTAAGAAATCTGCCTGCAAAGCAGAAGACCTGGGCTTGACCCCTAGGTTGGGAAGATCCCCTGGAGAAGGGAATGGCTACCCACTCCAGTATTCTTGGGCTTAACTGGTGGCTCAGCTGGTAAAGAATCCACCTGCAATGCAGGAGACCTGGGTTTGATTCCTGGGTTGGAAAGATCCTCTGGAGAAGGGAATGGCTACCCACTCCAGTATTCTTGCTTGAAGAATTCCATGGACAGTGGAGCCTGACAGGTTAGAGTCCGTGGGGTCACAAGAGTTGGACACAACTGAGTGACTAACACTTCCACTTTCTTCAGAGCATCCTTTAACATCCTTCCATTGGATGATGACCTAATCTCACGTTCAAACATGGCCTTTGCTGGACATGGGATGCAACTGCTCCCTTAACCAGCAAGGCCTTGACCATGAGTAACAGGGTTACTGCTTCCTCTGCAGCCTGGACACAGGAATTCCATTTTTTTCTCATGACTCGGAGAACCTGAAATCCCTGAGCCTCTGGAAAACCATTCATCGACTCATTCTCACTCAAGAGAATGTATATACATGTATATGTATGGCTGAGTCACTCCGCTGTTCACCTGAAACTTTGTTAATCAGCTATATCCCATTACAAAATGAAAAGTTCAAAAGTAAAAAAAAAGATTATTTCTTGGACATCCTCTCTGCTCCATTCTTACCCCTGAGAAAGAAAAGTCTCAGTGTGTAGACATGGACAGTTGTTTTTGCCCCTCTGTCCATGCAGCTGCTGCCCTAATCCCCCCATCAGCCCTCTGCTCAGAGACCTGCCTGCCTTTGGCAGCATCCTCATGAGCTGCTTCTGCAGCTCTGCTGAGAGCTGCTATACGTTATTTTTCCCTGACAGTTGCCCCTGATATAGATCCCGTGATACCCCTTCCCAGTAGCCTACCTTTTTCAACGTCCTTTTTACTGGCTCAAGACTTTGAGCTCAAGACTGGCTCAGATCATATCAGTCACTCAGTCATGTCTGACACTTTGCAACCCCATGGACAGCAGCATGCCAGGCGTCCCTGTCCATCACCAACTCCCAGAGTTTACTCAAATTCATGTACATTGAGTTGGTGATGCCATCCAACCATCTCATCCTCTGTCATCCCCTTCTCCTCCTGCCTTCAATCTTTCCCAGCATCAGAGTCTTTTCCAATGAGTCAACTCTTTGCATCAGGTGGCCAAAGTATTGGAGTTTCAGCTTCAACATCAGTCCTTCCAGTGAACACTCAGGACTGATCTCCTTCAGAATGGACTGGTTGGATCTCCTTGCAGTCCAAGGGACTCCCAAGAGTCTTCTCCAACACCACAGTTCAAAAGCATCAGTTCTTTGGCACTCAGCTTTCTTCACAGTTCAACTCTCATATCCATACATGACTATTGGAAAAACCATGGCTTTGACTAGATGGACCTTTGTTGGCAAAATAATGTCTCTGCTTTTTAATATGCTGTCTAGGTTGTTGATAACTTTTCTCCAAGGAGTCAGTTCAGTTCAGTTCAGTTCAGTTGCTCAGTTGTGTCCAACTCTTTGTGACCCCATGAATTGCAGCACACCAGGTCTCCCTGTCCATCACCAACACCCAGAGTTCATTCAAACTCATGTCCATCGAGTCGATGATGCCATCCAGCCATCTCATCCTCTGTCGTTCCCTTCTCTTCCTGCCCCCAATCCCTACCAGCATCATAGTCTTTTCCAATGAGTCAGCTCTTTGCATCAGGTGGCCAAAGTATTGGAGTTTCAGCTTTAGCATCAGTCCTTCCAAAGAACACCAAGGACTGATCTCCTTTAGGATGGACTGTTTGGATCTCCTTGCAGTCCAAGGGACTCTCAAGAGTCTTTTCCAATACCACAGTTCAAAAGCATCAATTCTTCAGCGCTCAGCTTTCTTCACAGTCCAACTCTCACATCCATGCATGACCACAGGAAAAACCATAGCCTTGAGTAGACGGACCTTTGTTGGCAAAGTAATATCTCTGCTTTTCAATATGCTATCTAGGTTGGTCATAACTTTCCTTCCATCTACAGTGATTTTGGAGCCCAAAAAATTAAAGTCAGCCACTGTTTCCACTGTTTCTCCATCTATTTGCCATGAAGTGATAGAACCTGCCATGAACTTAGTTTTCTGAATGTTGAGCTTTAAGCCAATGTTTTCACTCTCCGCTTTCACTTTCATCAAGAGGCTCTTTAGTTCTTCTTCACTTTCTGCCATAAGGAAGACTGGCTCAAGACTTTTTTAATGGCCCTTCCATTACCTTAAAGGTCCTAGCTGATGTCAGAAAGTGACCAGAATAGAGGAAGGAAAAATATCACACAAGGAGGAGGGTTTGAAGAACTGTGAGGTTCTCAAGAAGTGGAAATGGCAGAAGGAGGATATTTCAGCCTGAGCAGTGGAGAAGGGCCCTGGGGACAGGCAGAGGGAGCCCTGAGCGGAGGTTCAACACTACCGGCCTCACTTGCATGCAAAGGTCACACAGCTGCTCGTCCCACCTGTGGACAGGATTGTACCTGAGGCTGGTCCCCAAGAACATCAGTCCCCCCATGGTGGGGGAGTGGCTGCAAGTGGCTTCTGACACCAGTGGTGACAGCTTCTACTCACCTTTAGGGGTCCTTCCTTCCTCTCTCATTCCTTTTTTTCCTTGCTTCCCTTCCTCCCTCCCTCCTTTCTCTCTCCTTCCTTTCTTTCCTTCATCGCCAGAAGGGGCCCTTGAATCCCACAAATATAATATGACTATTGTTCTTGGGGAAAACGGTAAAGTTATTAACTAGTAAAGAACTATGTATGGATGCGCTGGACTGTATCACCAAAGTTCTGGTGATGTGTGTATGTGTGTGTGTGTAGGGGGGAATGGGCGCAGAAGGAGAAGAGAGAAGCCTGGAAGCTTGTAGCATAGATGACAACACTGTACCTTAACTGCCGCTTGTTCTTGAGGAAAAGCGTGATTGCTGAAACAGGAAATATTGCAGCAGAACTTCTGCGATTTTTTTTTTAAAGCTTTTCTTCAGGAAGACGAAAATTCAACATACATACAAAACCACACTCTTGCTAACAGATAATTGCACAACTTTGCTTTGAGCTACAAGACTGATTCTGAAAAAAGACAAATATTATACAAGCTGTTCTATCAGCAAGCATAAATTAATTAGAAATGAATAGTTGATATGTGTAAGTTGATATGTTCAATACACTGTGCCCATCTGACTCCTGCCCAGGCTGGTGCTCTGCGTGTGTGCGGTGACAGCTGGCCACCCCTCGTGGAGAGGGCTCTTGGGGGCGGGGAAGGCAGGAGGAGGGGACAGAAGAGGCTGAGGGGGCTGCTCTGAGCACCAAAGTACAACGTTCGCTACACTATTTAAAAATTTAAAAGAATTCATAGACTTCTTGAAACTCATCCAGGGACCCCACGTTAAGAAAAACAAAAGCCAGAGAAAACTCTTTCTTCCATGGAAAACAGCATCATAAATCATTCCATCAACAAGTCCTTATATGAAAAAAAAATGAAAATGATGTTTGGTAATTTTGGTTTTAATTGAAAAATTAAACTTGGTTATGTTGAAAAGTTAATCTTTTTTAAATGCTATCACATCCTAGGAGAAGTGGTGAAGAAAGCAGGAGTTTAAACATCCACCAGAAGAGTTCTCAGGACTGCCCTGGTGGTCCAGTGTTAAGAATCCTCCTTCCAGTGCAGGGGACTCAAGTTTGATCCCTGGGCAGGAAGCTAAGATCCCACATGCCATGGAGCCGGCTGCCTCTAGAGCCCGTGTTCCACAACTAAGACCCAGTGCAGCCAGATGAATAAATATTAAAAAAGAGAGAAATGACATTTAAAGAAAAGAAAGGTTCTCATTCTACCAGGACAAGAGACTGCATCCCCAGTTCTGTGTTGTGTGACACTGCCAGCTGCAATCAGAATTTTTTTCACCAGAGTAAATCAGCAAAGATTTGTTGAAAAAAAAAAAAAAAGTAAACAAACCCAGGTTATCTGATTCCAAAGCCTGCTTTTATATTTTTTCAGCTTACCACAAGTACCAAATTAGGCAGATCTTTTAGTTGTTTAATAACTATAATTAAATTGTTGGACTATAATCAAGGGGTATAATTTAAAAACAAAATCATCGCATTCACATTCTCAGAACTGTGCTGAAGGGAAGGCTAAGGAGGAGGAAAAAAAAACCATATTCTGGTCATGGAAAAGGGACACAGAGACAGGCAGCGAGTAGGACAGAGCAGTCTGTGATGAAAGGGAGAGAGCTGTAGCTACATGTCCAGGTGTGCAGACCTCGCACCCCTTGATGGCTTCCTGGCAGAGGCCACGATAGGACCTTAAAGGCCAAGGAGGGTTTGTGGGCTGGAAAAGACGTGGCTTTAAGTATGCCCTTTCTCTTTGCCAAGCCTGAGGCTTCCTGTCTGACACATAAAGGGGTGAGAACAGACTCCTCCGAGGGCCATTCCAGCTCTAAACTCTAAGACTGATCAACAGAAGAATGGATAAAGAAGATGCGTGCGTACACACAGCGGAATATTACTCAGCCATGAAAATGGACAAAATAACGCTTCTTGCAGCAACAAGGTTGGACCTAGAGGTTATCATACTGAGTGAAATAAGTCAGAGAAGGATAAGCATCATATGGTATCACTTACATGTGTAATCAAAAAAATGGTACAAAAGAATTTATTTGCAAAACAGAAATAGCCACAGGTATAGAAAATGAACTTATGGCTGGGGTAAACTTAAGTCAGGGGAAGGATGAATTGGGAGATTGAGACTGACATATACACACTACTATATATAAAATAGATAACGAATAAGGGCCTATGTATAGCACAGGGAACTTTACTCAGTACTCTGTAATGGCCTATATGGGAAAAGAAGCAAAAAAAGTGGATATATGTATAACTGATTCACTTTGGTGTGCCCCTGAAACTAACACAACATCATAGATCAACTGTGTGTGTGTGTTAGTTGCTCAGTTGTGTTTCTTTGTGACCCCATGGACTGCAGCTCACCAGGCTCCTCTGTCCATGGAATCCACCAGGCAAGAATACTGGAGTGAGTAGCCATTCCCTTCTTCAGGGGATCTTCCCAACCCAAGGCTCAAACTTGGGTCTCCTACATGGCAAGCAGATTTTTTACTGTCTGAGCCACCAGGGAAGCCTACACTTCAATAAAAATTTAAAAATTCCAAGACTGCCCAAAGGACAGCATAAGCAGAGGCCCTGAGACTGGATTGAGCCATAATGAATTGATGGCTCATCCAGGAGTCCTGCCAGCTCAGAGCAGTGGGTATGTCTCAGGAGATTAGAGGAATGACTCCTTAAATGCTAACGCAACTGAACTTGGTGCTCTAGGCAGTGGGAGCCAGTGTAGGTCCTAGAGGAGGGGGATAGTCATCGATTTAATTACTCCTCCTCTCACCAGTCCTTCTGCCCATTCCTTTCTGCCTTGCTGAGCTCTGGCGCTGAGCTGGTCACGTTCAACTGCCCCTGGGGACCTCCAGCTCCACCAGGGTCCTGAGGTTTCCCCTCCTACTTTCTCTCCTATTGCCCTCCAGGTCCAGCTGCCTGCTGCAGCTAGTCTTCGGATGTCCTTAACTTTGTATTGCCAGGAAAACAAAGCAAAACATGATCCCCCATTAGGTTTGAACTTTGGAGAAATAACTATTAGCTGGGAACTGTTGTTTGCCTCTTGGTGGGCGTCGAGCCAAAAGACAACCAAGTGAAAGATCAGGAGAAGGAAAGATTTATTATTACTTGCAGCAAGCAAGGAGAACACGGAAATCTTTCCCAAAGCAATGGTTCCCTGAACAGTAAGACTGGGGAAGTTTTAAGCTAAGGGTACATGTATATTCATGAAGGAGCTTGGGCAGTAGGAAGAGTCCAAGCTTTAGTTGATTGAGGTTCTGAGGGTCAAAAAATGCTGACATCATCATCCTTTAGGTTGCTTTTAATCTAGTGGTTGAGCGACCAAGTGGGGATTGAAATTCTTCAAAACAGCTCAAGATAGTCCTTTAGGCTAGTTTTCATCATTGAAACAGAACTGAGAGTCCTTACAAATAACTTGTGATCTTTGCTACTGTTACTTCTCTCACCTGATAAATTTGTCATTTTGTTCTCTTCCCCTGGTGGCTCAGATGGTAAAGAATCTGCCTGCAATGTGGGAGATCCAGGTTCGATTCCTAGATGGGGAAGAACTCCTAGAGAAGGGCCTGGCAACCCATTCCACTAGGTGGGAAATACCACTAGGTATTCTTGCCTAGAGAATCCCATGGACAGAGAAGTCTGGTGGGCTACTGTCCATGGGGTCCAAAGAGTCGGACACGACTTAGAGATTGAGTGTGCAGGCATACACATACGTACACTGACCCGTACACATATCCACCGGCTTTCCTGAGGTTCTGGGTGTTGCAGCAGCAGCAGGCCCTGCCCCTTACAGACAGCGAGGCTTTGCCCCCAGCCCAGATCAGTCAGCACACACTACCTCCTGCTGCTGTTGCTTCTGGCAGTACATGATGCCTGGAGGCCCCAGGGGAGCCTCATGTCAGTCAAGATGCTGGGTTACCTGCATGGGGCCAGACTCATTCAGCCTGTGCCTGAGAAGGACAGCTAAACAGACTCAGCCTCCCCGACAGGCCTGGATGTCTGTGAGGAGACCTTCTTGATGCCCGAAGCATCATGGCTAGAGGCAGCTCCAGACAGTGGAGCATCCTTGAATCCCTAGACATGAATCTCAGCTCTGCCCACCTCCTGGCTGGGTAGCCTTAACTGCTCTGAGTTCATCTCCCCATCAGTAACTTGGAGATATTTTCAGCCCCAAAGTCACTGGGGAAGAACACGTATGTAAAAATTTTGGCACATTGACAGTATTTTAAAAATAGGATCTATTTGTATATGTTTCATCATATATGCCTGTCTCCTCCTGTGAGACTATAAATCCTTGAGGCTAGAAATTGTATCTGCCCAGGGCCCCACAGAGGGCAGGGCTCGGAAACATCAAAGGAGCGGTGGCTGTTGGGCTGAGTTCATCCCTGACAAAGATTGCAGAATTAGCAAGAGTGTTCTTTCCCTGAGTTAAGCTTCTGGGAGAGAGAGGGGCCAGATCCAGACCTTTATCGGCCCTGAACCCTAAGGGTGAAGAATGAGAGAGTTAGCACCACCCTTTGGATGACCTTTTCCAGGTGTCAGTATCCCCTGCCCCTATCTTTCGTGTGGGTGTGAGCCAGCTTGGCTGATGCATTAAGTGTAAGTTTTATCTATGTATTACACAACCCAGTGCTGGGAGATGGGGCTAGGACAGGGCATTTCTGGGGCAGGAGATCTTCTACCAGACAGCAGTCAGGCCTGCCCGCAGCCCTCTGCCACTTTCTGCTCCTCCAGGGCTGCAACTTGGCAGAACCCTCCCGATCGTGGTTGGTTCCCCTGGTCGCAGGCCACTCACCAGTTCTAGGATGCCCCGGGCCAGAAGCCCAGGAGTTTTAAGCTGGGTTGTAAAAAGGGTAGAGGTGAAGGAGCAACCATTCAGAGAGCCTAGAGGTACAGCTCAGACACCCCTCCTCCCAGGTGACTGTGGGGCTTCTGAAGCCCCTGGTTCTACTACTGGGCCAGACGACTCCTGGTTTGACGTCAGGCTGGGTGTGGGCTCCATCACTGGCCACCCAGCACAAGCCCCCTCTGGGCTTGGCAAAATAAACATAGTCAGCAACACCTGGCCACACAAGGCCAGACCCTTCCTGGCCTCAGACCTCCGGTGCTCCCCATGCCCACATCTCACTGAATTCAATGTCTGAAGCCAGGTCAGGCCAGGACACTGGCAAACCGGTGTAAACCAGGGAGGATCAGAAACATCTTGAAGATCAGAGAGTCCATCCCTCTGACACATGGTCACCAGCCAGAGACACATCCCTGTCCCTATCACAGATAAGCTGCCCAGGGATATCATCTAGAGGAATAACTTAAACTAATGCATCAGAGGAAGTTTCTGGAATGGATGAAAGGTGTTTTGCTTTTCTTTCTATTAATATTCCACAGATGGTAGTTTATTGGGAAGATTGGATCTATCCTCTATGAAATTTAAAAACCTGAATTGTGCTGTGGATCAACTCAGATCTTGCGGCAAATGGAGAAAGTTTCAATAAAGTCAAGAATTTTGGGCATTGGAAAGAGTAAAGTTTGAGTGTGTCTTCAAGCTGGAGGGGCCACCCACCACTCCATCTTGGTGGTTCCTCTAGAGTTGAGCAGCCTGACCATTACCTTGGTAAGAACTGAAGAGACTCCCCTTATTATTAATACTGTAATAATCATATCCAATTTACAATGGCATCAATTTATTGTTAATACAATTTATAAGTTATGGTAATATTAATATAATAAAGATAGATGCTGAGCCAAAAAAAAAAAAAAAGAATTCTGGACTCATATAGGCCTCCGAGGGAACCGAGGGTGTTTTGAGGACACTTCCGAGGCTGGCATCCAGGGCAGCATACTTTCACATCTGTTGTTAAGTGGGGTTGAGCCATGACATAGAGATAGTCTGAGTTCTCTTTGTTTGGTCATTTTAGCAACGAGTTGTCTTTCTGCGGCCACACGTCAGGGCCCTGAGGACCTGTGCTCAGCGTGGGCCTTCAGGTGGCCATAGCTCTGAGGGCAGCCATGTGTGGCTGTAGCCCTGCTGGAGGGCTGGAGGGGGTCCCGGTGAGGATGGCTGAAACAGTCCCCACATCCAACCCTTTCCCTGGAGTGTGTCATCCTGGACTTATTCAGGTGTCTGGTGGGACTTTCGAGTGACATGTTTCATGTCTCGTAGGATGGTGAGGTCCCTCCCACAGCCTCCTAGGCTTGTTTTGGGAAGGCCACTGGGGATCACACAGTCTTTCTTTCCCCTGGAATTTGGGGGCTCTCTCATTCAGCAGTAGCTGCTCCTCCCTGCCCATTCTCTTGCATCAGGGGGTGCTGGTTTTATTTGTTGACATGAAATAAACAGACTGCTGGCCGAGAACTACAACTGGAGATCTGCAACCAGATGAGTCATGTGCCAGTCCCCACATGTCAAGGGAAGGAGAGCATTTTTATAGAAGGAAAAGGAAGCGGGGAGGGCTCTAGTAAGCAAGGAGTCCATAGCTTTTCATGGGTTGAATCCTCACTAGGAAAAAAGAGCAGTCTTTCTTCTTCCTGTTCAGCTGTGCTATGGTTGCAGGGCCAGAGAGCTGTCCCTTCTGGTCTCCAAACTCTGTTAATTGAAATGACTGTTTATTCATTTTTTTACATATTCCACTGCCACCCCTTCTCTACCCTGATCTGCCCCAGGGGGCTGACAGATACTGACTGCGCCACTCACGTGTTCCAGCTCCCTGGCTTCTACTTGCTTTGGGCGGCACTCACAGAAGATAGCAAGGCAGGAGGAGAGAAAGGACTAGGTATTCACCTCCATCTTTACACACACATCTACACACACTCTCTTTTGCAAGTGACACAGGTCCCTCCCCGATCCCTTCAGCCTAGAACTACTTGTACTTCCTCTGATGCTAGTTCTACAGGCTTAAATTTTGTTTGTCATTAGAGTATGGTTGATTTACAATGTTGTGTTAGTTTCAGGTGTACAGTGAAGTGATTCAGTTATACATATGCAAGTATCTATTCTTTTTCAGATTCTTTTCCCATTTAGGTTATTATAGAATATCGAGTCGAGTTCCCTGTGCTATCCAGGAGGTCCTGTTTCTTATCTGTTTTATATATACTAGTTTGTATGGCTCTAGGCGCTTTGACATCCCTTTGGATCCCTTGATTCCATCCACACTGCTGACCAGTCATTCCTTTAATTCTTTTCTGTTAAAACCTTTGCGAATTCCAGCCAGGAAGGCAGCCTCAGAGAGGCCTCACGGCCCTCCTAACACACTGGACACCTCAGGGCCTCCACAATGGTTCAGGAAAAGCCCTGGGCTAAAGGCTGGGTCTCAGCTGTTGGGCAGAGTTGATGCTATCTATTGCATTTCTCAGATTTCCCTCCCCCCTGGAACTCTGGTGTCTGATAATCTGAAAAGTTTTGGAAGCTGCTCTTTCTGCCTGGGCCTGTCTGCACACAGTGGTCACCATCCCTCTAATTCTAAGACCTTTCTAGTCACTAGATGTTTTGGCAAAATCATCATAATCTTTCCAAGAGACAAGACCACCAGATGTATCCCAGGACCCTGGGAAGTTTTGGCACCACCTTGACCATTATCATCATCCCCATCACTTCAAAAACGTGACCAGCATAGCACGGGTGGTTTATTTGCGTCACACACAGCAGAGGCTGGGGCAAACTACCAAGGGAACTCTGAACCTGGGCTCCTGCAAACTGGAAGCTGAGAGCTGGCTCACTTTCCACCCGCCTGAATTGTTCTAGACCCGGCTCCATACTCAAATGCCATTTTCTCTGTGAGGTCTCCCTTCCTTGGCAGAATCAATTATAGATTGTGACTCCATGGTGTTTGGGGACAGATCACACTGTGTTAGTCACTGACTTACCTGCTGATCCCCATCCTCTCAATCAGCACTTGGATCAGGCAAGTCCACATTTTCTAGATGTTCACTGAGTGTGTGTTACAAAACAGGCCTCAGATTTAGTTTGTTCAGGATCAAGGCAAAGAAATTCATCCAGACCTTTTCATTTGCCTTTCCTGAAGACCAGCGGGAACCAGAAACACTGTAGAACTTTCTTTCTTTCTTTCCTTCTTTCCTTTCTTTCTTTCTATTTTTGGCCATGCCAGGTGGCTTGAGAGATCTCAGTTCCCTGACCAGGGGTGGAACCCATGCCTCCTACAGTGAAAGTGTGGAGTTCTAACCACTGGACCACCAGGGAATCCCCTCCCCCTCCCCAGGATTTTCAATGGTTGGAAAACGAGCCCACATCACAAGAGTGTCCTTTGCTGAGATTCGTAAGTGAAAGAAACACCTGGCCTCAAGTCAGAGGGTGTTGGCTGAAATCCAGGCTCCACTGCTTATCGCTGGGCAACCCTCAGCAACTGACTTAGGCTCTTGCCTCTCAGTCTCTTCCTCTGCAATAAGAACTGAGTGCAAGAATGGATGCAGAGAGCGTGGCCCCACAAGGAAGTATGGTAAGAACAGGAGTCCCCAGGTGAGTCCTAGGGTTGCAAATCCTGCAGAAGCTGCACAGTTAGAAGGGATGATGCCCCCCTATCCCCACCCAGGAATATGTTTGGCAAAATGAGAGATGGACTGTTTGGTTGGGCTTTGGATTTGCCAAGTAAAGTACACAGACAGCCCCCAGTTTAGAAGAGGGAGGAACTGGGGAGAGAGCTCACTGGAGCTGATTGGTTGGAGAGGGAAAGGAAGAGATTTGGGAGGCAGAGAGAAGGAAGCAGAACTGCTCTGGGGAGAAGAGCTTAGGGAGGAATAGATTGATAGCAGGCATTTCTGAGTGAGTGCAGGATAACATCTCTTCACTTTGAAAGCCTCAGTTAGACTTACTCTGGGTGCCAGTGTCTTTGTGGTGGATATGCCATTTAAGGGGCTCCAGAGATGAGCTGAGACTGGCCACAAGGGAAATGAGATGAAGAACATGAGACTGTCCCCAAGGCTCTGGTCACACTGGACTACACAGGGGCTGGGCTGGACTGATTTAGAAAGGACTGATTCAGCAGGCGTGTAACAGAGGAGCATAACAGCCCTCATCCCCATGGATTCAAAGCCCATTTGACCCCCTCGCTCCCTGGAGCACAGGTATCAAGTAAGGGGTCAGAGCGTGAGTCTTCTTGCAGACACTTAGACTCATGTCCATGGAAGATTCCAGCCAGTCAATGAAGACTGAGCTCCTAAGTATTGAGTCCTAACACTTGCAATTCCTCTGTATCTGAGTGTATGGGTGGCAAAATTTCCTACAGGAAGAAAAGCCAGTTTTAGAAAGAAAAAATAGAGCTCATCCAAGATGAAGTAAGTTTTTGTAGCTCTGAGAGAAGGGAGGATGATGAAATTCACATTCTCAGAAGGCCTTTAAAAACATGAGTTCATCATGGTTTAATAAGCCAGGTTATTGCTGATCTGAGTTATAAGAAAACGGTTAATATAGATTTCATTTCCATAGGCCCTTGGGATAGTGTCTTGATGTGTGACTATAAGTATACAGTGTTTGCTGTCCTGGGAATGGTCTTATCACCAATCAATAATGAAGTCACAGTATACTTGGCCAATGCAGAGGGGTTGTTCTACATCATAGCTCCCTGTGCCCCCACTTGCCTCCATCTGTGATGGTTTGAACTCTTTTTTATGGTTTCTGTTCACCTGATTCATTCCTTCCCTTTGCCTGGTGACTGCTCACCGAAGTAAGAGGAACAGGAGCGCTGGAGGCCAGTGAGAACTAACATTCACTGACATTCATAGTCTTTCATGAGGCAGGCACCGTGCTAAGTGATCTGCGCATGTTCCATGTGTATTGCTTGAGGAAGGTGGTCTGTTGTCCACGGTTAGGTGCAAGGATCCACATATCAAGAATTGTGAAGGGGCTCATATTTTATCCACTTGCAGTCTTGTAACTTAGCCTGCTACAGTTTCATGGATGCTGATAGGAGATACGAGACTTTTGGATTAGAGACAAAGACATTATTTCTCAGAGCAAAGCAAGCAACCTAAGTTTTGAGCTTATACCAATTCTCCTTACCCCTCAAATCCCACGAGGTGATATGGAGGGGATCCAATGGATGCTGGACATGCGTAGTTGAGGAACCACGAGTTTAGGAAGCTCTAATTTTTTATTATGGGTTGCAAGCAAACCCACTCAAATCTTGTCTTAGAGGGAGACATTTATCTTTAATGTACTAGACAGTGAACTACTCTGGAGGGAGACACTGTATTCCAAGGCTCTTCATTACATAAGCATCCTTGAACAGATGTGCAGGACAAAATCTGCACCCACAAGGCTTGTAGAAGCATGAGAGATCAATGAAGAATCCTCACCTGATGCTAGAGTGTGTGTGTTGCTCAGTTGTGTCCAACTCTTTGCGACTCCATGGACTGCAGTAATCCAGGCTCTTCTGTCCATGGGATTCTCCAGGCAAGAATACTGGAGTGGGTTGTCATTCCCTTCTCCAAGGGATCTTCCTGACCTAGGGATCAAACCCAGATTTCTTGCACTGCAGGCAGATTCTTTAGCATCTGAACCACCACTTGTATGTATATTAAATCACATTTGTTAATTGCTTTTTAAACTTTCTAAGTTTTTTTGTGCCTGACATATCAATACTTGACAGAGGTATGTCAAAACCCCTCACCATCAATGATGAGTTTGTTCATTTCTCCCTGTAATTCTCTCATTTTTTTCTTTATAAATTTTGAGGCTAATTAAATAGATGATATACAAATAGTGTTGGGGTATACAGGTTTAGAACTGTTATATCTTCCTGGCGAATTGGACATTTTGCCACTATGTTGTGATCTTCTTTATCCCTAATAATATTTTGGTTTAAAAATTCTATTTTGTATGATTTCAGCTTTCTTTCAGTAACAATTTGTTGGAACTTTCTTTTCCCATTTTTTGATTTTGAACTTTTTCATACTGTTTTCCTCAGACGTATCCCATGTAAAGAGCATACAGCTAAATTTTTGTGCCCAAGTAGATAATCACAATCTTTTAAATGGAAAATTAAGAATAATTAAATTTATTGTGCTTTTGATACATTTGCATTTTTAAACCATCTTACTTTGAGTTATCTGACCCATTGTTCTGATTTTTTTTCCTCTTCCTGTGTTACTTATGCAGGTCAAGAAGCAACAGTTAGAACTGGACATGGAACAACAGACTGGTTCCAAATTGGGAAAGGAGTACGTCAAGGCCGTATATTGTCACCCTGTTTATTTAACTTATATGCAGAGTTGGACACGACTGAGCAACTTCACTTTCACTTTTCACTTTCATACATTGGAGAAAGAAATGGCAGCCTACTCCAGTGTTCTTGCCTGGAGAATCCCAGGGACAGAGGAGCCTGGAGGGCTGCCGTCTATGGGGTCTCACAGAGTTGGACACAACTGACGTGACTTAGCAGCAGCAGCAGCAGCAGAGTATATCATTAGAAATGCTGGGCTGGATGAAACACAAGTTGGAATCAAGATTGCTGGGAGAAATATCAATAATCCCAGACATGCAGATGACACCACCCTTATGGGAGAAAGCAAAGAAGAACTAAAAAGCCTCTTGATGAAAGTGAAAGAGAGGAGTGAGAAAGTTGGCTTAAAGCCCAACATTCAGAAAACTAAGATCATGACATCCAATCCTATCACTTCATGGCAAATAGATGGGGAAACCATGGAAACAGTGGCTGACTTTATTTTTGGGAGCTCCAGGATCACTGCAGATGGTGACTGCAGCCATGAAATTAAAAGACGCTTGCTCCTTGGAAGAAAAATTATGACCAACCTAGACAGCATATTGAAAAGCAGAGACATTACTTTGCCAACAAAGCTGTGTCTAGTCAAAGCCATGGTTTTTCCAGTGGTCACATATGGATATGAGAGTTGGACTATAAAGAAAGCTGAGCACTGAAGAATTGATGCTTTTGAACTGTGGTGCTGGAGAAGACTACTGAGAGTCCCTTGGACAGCAAGGAGATCTAACTAGCCCATCCTAAAGCAGATCAGTCCTGAATATTCACTGGAAGGACTGATGCTAAAGCTGAAACTCTAATACTTTGGCCACCTGATGCAAAGAGTTGACTCATTGGAAAAGACCCTGATGCTGGGAAAGATTGAAGGTGGGAGGAGAAGGGGACAACAGAGGATGAGATTGTTAGATGGCATCACCAACTCAGTGGACATCAGTTTGAGTAAGCTCCAGGAGTTGGTGATGGACAGGGAAGCCTGGAGTGCTGCAGTCCATGGGGTCACAAAAAGTCGGACATGACTGAGCAACTGAACTGAACTCAACTGTGTTACTTTTGATGGCTTCTTTATATACGTTATAGAGAATAGAAGGAAAATCCCAAAGGAATATTGAAGCAACTGAAAATAGCTTACAATGTTTGCAGGGGAAAACAATAGTTATTCTAATAAACCTCAACACTAAGCAGGATGAATGACTGGTTTTCATCTGATCCACCAAAATAAACGTTAGCTGCAACAAACTGAATCTGCTTATTTACTGCTCTTCCTTAATAAAATAATAAAAAGAGAAAAAAATCAAAATTGCAAAAAATTGCAGTCAGCCAGGCAACACCTATTCATTGAGCCCTGGCTATGTGTAATGCTCTGAGCAAGTCTGGGAGCTTTTGGTGCTGTGGGGGAGAGAGATAATAGATAAGGGTGCAGACCTGCTTGTTTCCACATGTGATCAGCACCATGAGTAGATTCGAGAAGGTGTGTATGCTCAGTTGTGTTTGATTCTTTCAGGCTCCCATGGACAGAGCCTGCAAGAATATTGAGGTGGGTTGCCATTTCCTCCTTCTGAAGATCTTCCCACCCAGGGACCAAACCCGCATCTCTTGCGTCTCCTGCATTGGCAGGTGGATTCTTTACCACTAGCATCACCTGGGAAGCCCATATGAGTAGATTGAAGAGAGTGATTTAGTGAGAGGGACTGGGGCCAGGGTGGGGAAGCTTCTTGAAAGGGGATGGTGGGAAACAGTTTCTCTGGGCTGAGATATGCAGGAGAGGAGAAGGCAGCCTTGGTAAGGTCGGGAGGAAGAGGTGAAGATGGTCCAGGCAGTAGGAACAATCGGTCACAAGTTGAGAAAAAAAAATAAGCCTGGGCTGTTGAAGACAGAACAGAGGCAGGCTGGCTGATGAGAAGGAGTGAGGCCAGGAGCAGTCTAGGAGCGCGAGGAGATGACAAGACGACTTGGGAGTGGGGTGGTTCCCTCTCACAGGATGCTCAGAGGCCATGGTGAGGAACCTCGATTTGAACAAGAGGAGTCACATAACCTGATCTTTAAAAAGTTTACCATTCTGTAGAAGGAATTGTGAACAGGGTGAACAACTCATCCTAGGCTGACTTTTTGGACTAGGAACTCTGTTAGGACAGAGAGAACTGGGAAGACTGGTCATGTTGAAGTATACAGTAGGTGTCAATCTGGGTTCACATTCAGATCTTCAAGAATTATTGTTTCTAGTTGCCCAGCCTGATTCTGCCTTAAGGCCCTTCCTTCCTAACGGGTCATTATTGAGACTTCTTCCCTTTTCAAGACCATGCTAAGTCACTTCAGTCGTGTCCGACTCTGTGTGACCCCATAGACGGCAGCCCACCAGGCTTCCCCGTCCCTGGGATTCTCCAGGCAAGAACACTGGAGTGGGTTGCCATTTCCTTCTCAGGACCATGAGGGAATCCTTATTAGGCACTCAGAAAACCCGCCGAGGGCCTCCAGGTGGCCTGGTTACAGCACATGATCGTTCAAGACAAGGACAGCCCCTTCGAAGACTCTGCCCTGAAGAAAGTCCCCCTTGGCACCTCAGGCCCCCAAGTTATCTGATCTGGCGACCCCCTGCCCCTTCCCTGGAACCTTGTCTGGGCTGCTCACTGATCTCAGCTGCCACCAAACTGTCTTTTACTTCCCAGTCTGGAAAAACCTCATCTCTGACTCTGCTACTGGATCCAGGCATACTTTCTAGCCTCCAGAGTCTACAGCAAAGATGCATCTGTAATTCAGGTTCCCACAAATACAGACATTGTCAGGCTGCTTTACAGCTTTCCTTTAATTCCAGGACCGTGGGATTATAAATTCTATCTACCAGCTTGAAAAATGATATGCCAGGCAGGGGAGTGAAGCAAAGAAGGGAAACATAGAGAACTTATCGGTAAAATTTTGTGCCACGTGTGAAAACAGAGGAAGTTAGGAAGTTATTGCATGTTCCAAGTCATAGAAGATGGTAGCTTGGGTTAGACTGATGGCAGTGCTGTTGGGGACCCTTGTAAGGGACGCTTATAAAACATATTTTGATTACAGGGCCAATGATACATACTACTGGAGATGGAAGCTGAGGGGACAGAAGGACTTAAGGATCACAGCTTAAGTAGTCCTTTTGGTTTGAGCATTTGGTATCAATCACTCCCGACTTGGAGACTCGGGGCACGTGACCACACACCAGACAAGAGTGGAGAGCAGGTCCCTTATTTCTGCCACAAGTGGGAAAGCTCTGGCAGGGGGGTGGAAACTGGGAAGTCCATCCAAGGGACGGCTCTGTCACATGAAGGGGGCAGTTACAGCCTAGCGAGTGAGCTGCCACCAGCAATTTTTTAGCTTGGAAGCTCTAAGAGGCCTTGGTTATATTTGTCTTCCGGAATGTGTGCCGGACACATGATGCAAGATAGTGAAGATACAAGCTGTACTTTTCTCAGAAACACACCAAATGCACTCAGATCTCTTCAGAGAGTTCAGGAAATAAACAAGATTTTAATTACACATTACAACAACAAAAAAAGAAACTTTCATTTTAAAGGACAGGACAGTGGGAAAATTTATTTTGAAATTTTTTCCTTCTGATTTTAATAGGACTTAACTGTTGGTTCTTTACTGAGTCCTGAGCCAATGACATGCTGGTTTTCTGGAAAGAAGGGAAAGGGAAAGAAGGAAACAAAAAAATCTATTAAAAAATTCCTTTCCCCTCTTCTCCTTGAAGAAAATTAAACAAAACAAAACAACAGAAAAACCAAAGTTCTGCTTTAAAATGTGTCCATGGCCGTGGGGCTGGGATTCTGGTCATTGCTTGGAGAACATCCCACAGAGTTGGGCTTGGGGTCGTCAGAGCAAGATGGGGAAGTAGGGAATTAAGTCAGCCAAGGGTTTGGGGGAAAATAGAGATCTTGGGAGAAGGGAATAGGGAGGGAGGAGCATGGGAAAGTGGGAAGAGGGCTGGAGGAGTCTAGAATCTCACAGCACATGATAGCACGCATTAATCACTACCATATGCAGACCATCAGCTTGCAGCACAGGATGGAGGCTGGCTTTTTTTTTTTTTTTTTTTCCCCAGCGAAGCCCTATTATTGTGGAGTCCAAACTTCAAAGCGCTGGCAAAACAGAGGGGTGTTTATCAGTCTTCCCTGAACAGGGATTTCCTCTGCAGGGCCCGTGTCAGGAGGGAGAGTCTCTTTACACTAACTTGTAAACCCAAAATATCAGGGCGAGGAATTCCCTGGTGGTCCAGTGGTTAAGAAGTTGTGCTTTCACTGCAGGAGGCCCAGGGTTCAATCCCTGGTTGGAGAGCCTCATCTTGGCTCTCGCAGTGCCATGTCCCTTTCTGCTCCAAGCTCCAGCCCCATCTCCCCCAGTCCCTGGCCTGGGCTGTCCACCCCACAGCAGCCAATGGGTGAGCAGCCTTGTTGGATCCTGGCCACGCTACTCTGGAGCATACTCTGGTCTCCATCCCCACCAATCGCCACCTTGTCGTCACTTTTGCTTTAAAGTGTCTGTCTCTGTACCTGCAGGAGAGAAGGCTGGGACACATGTCTAATCCATGGAGCTGGACTTTAAAGCAAAGGCTCTGTACACACCTTAAAATTTTAAAATATGAAAGATGTAGAGTTAAATTTAAAAACTGGTCTATTTCTTTCCTACTCCATAACTACTCAGTTCTTCTTTTTGGAGGCAACAGCCTTCTCCCCCATAATAATCCTTTAAGATACATATTACATATCTACAATCATAACCACATACATTATTTTAAAACTGTTTTATAATAGTAGCATATTTTACTGTCCATAGGTGTTTTTATTTTTCCCACTTATTAATGTATCTTGGAGATATACTCATTTTAGTACATATAGACCTGTGTTTTCTTTTAATGGCTTCATAGTATTCCATTCATACCTCTGATGGTTAATTTTATGTGTCAATTTGGGTGGCCTGTGGGGCGACCTCATATTTGGTCAAACATTCTTCAGGATGTTTCTCTGAGGGTGGTTTTGGAAGGGATTTATATTTAAATTGGTATACTTTGAGAAAGCAGATTGCCTTCCATAATGTGGGTGGGCCTCCTGCAATCAGTTGAAGGACTGAATAGAACGAAAACCTGACCTCTCTTGAGCAAGAGAGAATCTACCAGCAGACTGCTTTGGAACTTGAACTGCAACATCAGCTCCTTCCTGGGTCTCCAGCCTGACCGCCTTTGGACTTGAGCTGCAACTTTCCAGTTGCAGCCAACTTTTTCAGGCATGCCAGCTTTCTGCATCAAACTCTAGACTCATCAAACCTCCACAATCATATGAGCCAATTCCTTAAAATTTAAATCTCTTTTTATATATGCCCATATCCTATGGTTCTGCTTCTCTGGAAGACCTGACTAATATGACACTATAATCTACTTAACCAGGCCTCTATTAATGTATAACTGTTACTGTACACTTAGCTTTTTCGTTGTTCTGCTATTACAAAGAATGCTGCAAAGAATATCCTTGTATGTATGACCTTATGCACATGCCACACCCATGTTTTAACCACTGTGGTATTTTGTTTCAGTATAAAGGAATTTAGAAAATCTTCCCCAAGCAATAGCCAGGCTAGCTGGAATAATATCTCACTAAAAATCTTACTTTGAATGTCTTTAGTCACTAGGGAAGTGCAAATTTCAAGCGTAATTAAATATTCCCTTATACCAACTAGAATGGACTAGAATGATTAAAATTATAAAGATTGACCAGAGTAAGTGTTGGTGAGAATGTGAAGCACGGGACCCTTCATACCCTGTCGGTAAGAACAGAAAAAATTTACAACTGCTTGGTAAATAGTTTAGTAGGATAAAAATACACTGATGATATGACCCAGCTATTCCATTCCTAGGAATTTTCCCAAGAGATAAGCAAGAATATATCTACACAAGGACTTATACACAAATGTTCTCAGGAGCTCTATTTGTAATAGCCACACACTGGAAACAATCAAATGTTCATCAGTGGGTAAATAAACATATTGTGGGATATCCATACAATGGATATTACTGAGCAATAAAAAAGAATGACTTACTGATTTATACAACAATGGAGATGAGTTCCCTCAAAATTATGAAGAGTGAAAGAAAACAGACAAAACATGTGTAAGTACTATTACCCCATGTATATAAATTTCTAGAAAATGCCAATTAATCTATACTGACAGAAAGAAATTGCTGGTTGTCTGGGACCTGGAGGGGAAGTAAGGAAACTTCTGAAGTTATAAATAAGTTTGATGTCTTTTTCTTTTCCCTCCAGCAACATTGGGTCTTCGTTGTGGCATGTAGGACCTAGTTCTCTGACCAGGGATCGAATTCAGGGACACCTGCATTGGGAGGTCAGAGTCTTAGCCACTGGACCACCAGGGAAATTCCAAGTTCACTATCTTGATTGTGATGATTGTTTCACAGATGTATACAAAGGCCAAAACTTATCAAACTGTATACTTTGAATGTGTACAATATGTATAGTTATTGTATTTCAATTATATTTTAACAAAGCTATAAAAATCTGGAGTGTCAAAAGGTAAATAGTAATGTTTCCTTCCTTTCCGTATTCCTTCTAGAACTCCTTCTCCCTCATGTAAATGAATGCCTCAGGGAAACTAGAAAATGTTACATACTCAGAAAGGCAAAAGGGAAAACAAGTTCAGGTATTTCCAAATGATCATGCCCAGTGAGTTCCATGTTTATACTGTGAGTAAGCCCCCAACCCAAGCCCTGCTCATTTCCCAAGAGACCTAAAAGTCCGGGTGAGCCACACCACGCTGAACCTTCAGCTCCCCAAATGCACCAGCTGTGGTCACTGTGAGCTGTCGAGCCGGCAAAGCTAAGACCAGTGCAGAATCTCCAGAGCAGGAGCTCATTGCCAGCTGGGAGGGCAGAAAGGATGCCTGAGGGGCTGCAGCCCCTCCTTACTCCAAGCTGAGTTCTCCTTGCCTGGCTGCAAGATGTGGGAGGAGACCATGAGTCAGAGCCACAGTGCGGGCTGCAAGAAGAGGCCAGCTGAGCGGCCAGGGCATGTCTTACGCTTGGCAGCTGGTGCTGGTGCCCTCCTGCCTGGCCCAGACAGGCCCCCAGCAGCTGCCCCAGGTACAGGGCTGGGAGCCGGCTGAGCAACTAGAAGCTCCTCTTGCGAAGTAGCTGGTCCCTCCTGCATGTCAGCACAGCCAGAAGAAAGAAGCAAACAGATGCTCCGAATGAAGGAGGAGCAGCAGGCTCACCTTCGAGGCGGCACACTGGGGAGGAAAGTGTTAAGTTGTTCAGTCTTGTCTGACTCTTTGCAACCCCATGGACTGTAGCCCACCAGGCTCCTCTGTCCATGGAATTCTTCAGGCAAGAGTATTGGAGTGGGTTGCCATTTCCATCTTCAGGGGATCTTCCCGACCCAGGGATCGAGCCCAGGTCTCTTGCATTGCATGCAGATTCTTTACCATCTGAGCCACCAGGGAAGACCCACACCAGAGAGAGCCGGGAGCTTTTTCAAAGGCTTCTGCTCACTGTAGCTCAGTAAGGCCATGCCCCCATGGCCTGGGATTGTCTGAGAGCAGAAGAAGATTCTGGGAAACTTAGCTTGTCTTCTATGTAATTTTCACTGACATTCGCTGTTGGTGCAGGGACCCCTCACTCCTTATCTCAGCTCACTCCTAGCCCCTCATTCTCTAACAGAAGGATCTGCTGGGTTCACTGTGTTTCTCTTGGATTTCAGAGGACAATATTCCCTGTTTCATAAACTGTACAAAAAAAGTTGACCTGTCCTGCTCACCCAACAGGGACAAACATTAATGGAACCTGCATTGGTGGCTACTCTTTAAAATTACAGTACAGGTATTTGGCAAGTTTATATCTAATCGAATAAAGAGAGAGATGCTTGTGAGTTCAGATCTTGAAAATAAAAAGGCAGTGGACTCTGCGTTCTTCAGTTTCATTTGCCCAAGACCCCTTTCCAGTCCCTGATTCCATGGAGGTGGTGGTTTAGTCACTAAGTCGTGTCCAACTCTTGCGAGTCGGACTCCCATGGACTGTATAGCCCACCAGGCACCTCTGTCCATGGGATTTTCCAGGCAAGAGTACTGGAGTGGATTGCCTTTTCCTTCTCCAGGTGATCTTCCCAACCCAGGAATCTAACCTGGGTCTCCTGCATTGCAGGCAGATTCTTTACTGACTAATCTATGAGGAATCTCCATAGATTTCTTAGATTCTCCTAATTTGCCGGATTGTTTTAGCTCACAGACCCAGGATCCTTGTGTTCCCTGGAGCCTCACATGCTTGGCTTGTTGTTGTTGTTTAGTCACTAAGTCGTGTCTGACTCTGAGACTCCATTGACTGTAGCCCGCCAGGCTCCTCTGTTCATGGGATTTCCCAGGCAAGAATACTGGTGAATGCATGCACGCTAAAGTCGCTTCAGTTTTGTCTGACTCTTTGTGACCCCATGGACTGTAGCCCACCAGTTTCCTCTGTCCATGGGATTCCCCAGGCAAGAATACTGAAGAGGAATGCCGTTTCTGTCTCCAGGGGATCTTCCCGACCCAGGAATAGAACTCAAGTCTCCTTCATTGGCAGGTAGATTCTTCACCCCTGAGCCACCAAGGAAGCCCACATGCTTGGCTATGCTTGGCTATTCATCTTCATTATAGATGTTCAAGAATAGCAGTTAAATCGAGCGGTGAAAGTGGCCAAACATTCCATTCTCAGTAAGATATATTTAGAATCTGAATTTAATCTACCATTAAACGTAACATCAGGTGAATAAAACGTGCAGCGTCCCAAGATCAAGTACTGGGTCAGGTACAAATACAAGTGAGGGACTGAAGAAGCAGCTACAAGTTACTGACCAAAACACCACTCCTCTCATCCTCAATTCGGCATCTTTGCGTTTTTTTTTCCCCCATTTTTTTTCATCCACTTGCAATTGATTCCAGCAGGGCAGTCCAGCACACAGACAATGCTGTGAAAGTGTCTGAAAGCCCTTTTTACTGCATGTTAGTTGCCAGATGGAAGCCATGCAGGCTTGAGAGGGCCCAATAAGGCATCATTTAGCTGCTCAAACTCTTACATTACAGGAGAAGTATTCTAGTATGGTTTTGAGGTCTCAAGCTTCAAAAAAAAAAAATCATAGGGAAAAATACCGTGGGCCTCTGGGAGAAATGTGAGCCTGGGCCTGCTCTGAGGCTGCATAAACGGTGGTTATGGCCATGACTAATCCGAACCTCACACAGGGCTTTGTAGAGTGCGTCAGCTCTCCTTGCGCTTGTGAAATCCCTGCTTTGAACTGAACCCTTTTAGGGAAGTGGAAACTGACCTTAGCGGGAGCAGAAAGCTGCTGTGGGTCAAGCCACACTCCTGCTCAGAGACACCCTGTGTCATGAAAGGTCACAGTTTTGGACGACTCATACTCATACCAGATCCCAAAGCTGTGCAAAATCAGGTTTGCAGAGCTTCAAAATAGATGCTCTTACAAGACTAAACAGTCCATTTATCTGTAATTCAGGGTCGATGACCCCGTTGCTGGATTGCCCATCCATCAGCAAATGTTTATCAGGCTGGGCTTAACGCTAGGTGGCATATAAAAAGATTTACAAATCTGTCCTGGCCTGGCAGGAGCTGTCTAGCTGAGGTGGTAAGACAAACTTATACACAGATACTGGACAAAACCAGACTGGGTATGCACATGAGTGGAGCCCTTTGGAATTGTGCAGCCATGGCCACTGTGGTCAAGATGGGGGAGCCCAGGGGAGAAGATCCCAGTGGTCTGGGCCAGTCTGGGAGGGTGGTTGATCACTGCCCACATCCCTCTTCATCCTCTCTCTTGCTGGCAGTCACTGACACTCACAGAGGGTAGGAAGTCTGGTGATAGGCCTGGTGAAGTATCTTAAGAAGAAAGGCACCAGCGTGACAGGCAAGCGACCTCCACATTCATGCAGATTTCCTTGGGCTTTTCACTGCATCGTCCCATCATGACTGGCTGGCCCCTTGGCAAATGCCTACCAGCTGGCTTACCAGGGCCAACTCTCCATCATGCTCAGTGAGGCCTCTCACCACTTTCCATTTCTCCAAACAACTATGTGATATGAGGAACCAAAGTAATGCTAGCTTTTCAAGCACCTCCTTTGATGATTGATGCTTCTGAACTGCGGTGTTGGAGAAGACTCTTGAGAGTCCCTTATACTGCAAGGAGATCAAACCAGTCAATCCAAAAGGAAATCAATCCTGACTATTCATTGGAAGGACTGATGCTGAGGCTGAAGCTCTGATACTTTGGCCACCTGATGCAAAGAGCTAACTCGTTTGAAAAGACCCTGTTTCTGGGAAAGATTGAAGGTGAGAGGAGAAGGTGATGACAGAGGGCAAGATGGTTGGATGGCACCACTGACTTGATGAACATGAGTTTGAGCAAGCTATGGGGGATGGTGATGGACAGGGAAGCCTGGTGTGCTGCAGTCCATGGGGTCACAAACAGTTGGACACAACTGAGTGATTGAACTACAACCCCTGATGATGCCTTTCCAGAGAGGAAGATTCATCTAAAAATTGTGCTAAAATTTTACCATGATAGCTTAATTCCAAAGGAGTTAAGTGACACCCTCCCTGGCTCCCTTTTAAGGAATGCCAATAAGGAGGTTGGGATGCTTAAGTAGCTATCACCTTGGTGTGAATTTTTTGTTCAGTTTTGGTGCATCGGTAGAAACTCAGTCTCTAGGATAGGCTGGTGGGCCTCTCCTCAGGTCTGCCTGCTCTGGTTTCTACTGGAAACTGTGTCCCCTGAGAAGCCCTCTGCTCTATGTTTGAAAGATCGCTAGGAGTTACCAGCAACAGGCAAAAGGCCTGGGACAAATTCTCCCTCACAGACCTCAGAAGAAACTAGCCCTGCAGACACTTCAGTTCAGACTTCTGGCCACTAGAATCATGAGCCAATCCGTTTCTGTTGTGTAAGCCCCTTGGTTTGTGGCTCTATGTTACAGCAGCAGAGTACATGGCTCCTCTGCTTAATCCCTTCTTCTGCTACTCTGAAATTAATCAGATTCCAGGAGGACTGCTGCCTCTAGTCCTGCTCACCCAAGTCCACCACCTCCTCCTTTCTGGCTTCTGTCTGATTTTAGCTACTCCTAGCAGCCCTGATTCATTCAGGCTGTGGATCTGCTCCCAATTTTGCTGAACATCAAGTTCATTGGTTTGGTCATCCCTGATGCTCTTGTGTGACTCAAAGGAGGAAAAACAGCCAGTTGCTAAATCTATGTCACCATGTTCATCCCAAAAGTCCTGAAGCTTCAGATTTAGCTCCACAAGTCCAAGTAGTGAGTTCAGCCAAACACACGGAAAGTTATTTTCCCACGGTGATAATTACATAGCACTTCTCATCTTCCTGGCGCTTGGGCACCACTTAACAATGACTCCTTCTAATATGTTGGAGCAATTCAGAATAAAAATCACACGTTTTTATTTGCCTAAATGAGATAATTACCAATATTAGAAGACAAGAAATACTTGAGGGATGGAAGCGAATAATTAAATTGTGGTATAAATATTTCGAGACCTGATGAGCCTTTGTTTTTGTGAGAGTAAAGAAGTTAAAGTTTCATTAGGAAGCAAATTTTATTTCTCTTTTACAGGTGAAAAACAGATTCTGACAAGAAGGTTCTTGTCCAGGCAAACACTGATTCACCAATAATCTATACTGAAATTAATGTGAGAACTCTATAACCTCAGAGTATTAATAATTTTGAAAATTCTTAAATCTACTTTACTTCTCTATTAAAAAAAAAATTTGCTGATAGCAGCACTTGGTACCTCAAAGGCATCTTTCCAAATACCAGTAACCATTGTCCACTGTGCTGGTTAAAAGGCTTAGGTCAGTGGTTCTCAAACTTACTGGTTCCAGATCCCTTTATGCTCCTAAAAATTATAGGGGACCCCAAATCACTGCAGATGGTGACTGTAGCCATGAAATTAAAAGACGCTTACTCCTTGGAAGAAAAGTTATGACCAACCTAAATAGTATATTCAAAAGCAGAGACATTACTTTGCCAACAAAGGTCCGTCTACTCAAGGCTATGGTTTTTCCAGTGGTCATGTATGGATGTGAGAGTTGGACTGTGAAGAAGGCTGAGCGCCGAAGAATTGATGCTTTTGAACTGTGGTGTTGGAGAAGACTCTTGAGAGTCCCTTGGACTGCAAGGAGATCCAACCAGTCCATTCTGCAGGAGATCAGCCCTGGTATTCTTTGGAAGGAATGATGCTGAAGCTGAAACTCCTGTACTTTGGCCACTTCATGGGAAGAGTTGACTCACTGGAAAAGACTCTGATGCTGGGAGGGATTGGGGGCAGGAGGAAAAGGGGACGACAGAGGATGAGATGGCTGGATGGCATCACCAACTCGATGGACGTGAGTTTGAGTGAACTCTGGGAGATGGTGATGGACAGGGAGGCCTGGTGTGCTGCGATTCATGGGGTTGCAAAGAGTCGGACACGACTGAGCGACTGAACTGAACTGAACTGAACGAGCTTTTGTTTATCTGGTTATAGCTATTGATAGTTACCATATTGGAATTAAAATTGAGAAAAATTTAAAATATTTATAAATTGATTCAAAAATAACAGTAATAAATCCATAAGATGTTAACAACATAGAAAAAATAATTTTATGAAAAATAACTATATTTTCCAAAATTAAAAAGAAATAGCAAGAAGAGTGGCATGCTTTATATTTACTTATGTATTTCTCTGATATATTTAGATAGCAAAGATATCGTTCAATTTTCTATGTATTATTTTCTAATGATATCTATCAATATCATTATTTATCACTCGATTTACCCTTAGTTTATTCAACTATTTTGCAACTATTACTTATTCCAAAGCTCAGTTTTGTTTGGGGTTGAAGGGAAATTAAATTGATTCATCACATAGCTTAAATGTTCTACTGACTTTTACTTATAAACTAGTCTATGAAGCAGAATTCAAATTTCCAGATTTGTTCTTGCAGGTATATAATAAATTCCTTAAGTAGTACACAGATTAACATACAAGGAAATAACAGTTCTATTGAACTGCAGTCTTTGGGCAGACCACTAACTGTTTCTTTAAAGTAGTCGTGTTGTTTTAAAGACTCTGTCCTCTGTGATTAAAAGTCAAACATTTCAACAAAACCACAAAATGTGCCATGTGGGACTTTTTAAAGATTTTAATGCCATCCAGAATTTATAAGAAAAAACCATTTGAAGTGATGGTTATGGGAGTCTTTTGAACAAATGAAGTTCTTTTTGCAATATTTCAAGAGAATATTAAAGGAAAGCAGCTGGGTTCTATTTTATTAAGGGGTGCTTCCAGCCCAAAATTTTTGCCCATGAAGGGGGTGCAGGGACAGACAAATTTGAGTATTCTATCCATATTTTTCAGATGTCTCACAACTGATAAGACAGTCTAATGAGGAGACTAGTAGGGATTTGAACTGACGCTTCACTAATCCTTTTATTTCTGGGATGTAATGAATACATCATATTACAGATTCATTCATCTGCTATGAACGCTCTTATTTACAGTCAGATTTTTCTTTGTAGAAGTCTTTAAAAACTATTCCCTTCAATAGTGCTAAGATTAAAGTTGATTAAAAAAAGTATAATATAGAAGAGCACATTTTAACCAGAAATTGTGGTGTGGAAGGTCAAATTAAATAGCACGTAATGAAATAATATCAGTTGGGGTGGGAGTAGAGGTGAAGTAGAAATAGGCTTATAAAATCTTCAGGGAAGCTTAGAGCAGATGTAGAAAATCCTTTCTAGGGAATTAACATAATTTAAACAGCATCTATTAAAAATATAATTAGTGTGACTTCCCTGGTGGTCCAGCAGTTTAGATTCTGCACTTCCAGAGCAGGGGGGCAGGGGTTCCATCCCTGGTATGGGAAACTCAGATCCCGAATGTTGCATGATGGAGCCAAAAAACGAAAAGAATAATAATAAAATAAATTGGGCTTTGTTTTTAAAAATGAAAATATATAATTAGCTCTTTCTCTCATACTACTTTACAAATAAATTTCTAGTCAATTATAGCTAGGTGGCTCAGCAGTAAAGAATCCACTGGCAATGCAGGAGACACTGGTTCGATTCCTGGGTGAGGAAGATCCCCTGGAGAAGGAAATGGCAATCCACTCCAGTATTCTTGCCTGGGAAATCCCACGGACAGAAGAGTCTGGTGGGCTACATTACTGTCCATGGGGTCGCAAGAATTGGACTTAACTTGGCGACTAAACCACCACCACTCTAGCTGATATTCACTGACGGCTGACCCTAGGCCCTGTTGAAAGGCTTAATGTGAATAAAGTTGTGAAATCCTCACGATATTCCGCTAGAGAAGTATTATTATCTTCTCTATTTTATAGCCAAGGGCAGGGTTTGGTCCTCAAACCCCTGGGCCACGGATCAGCACCAGTCTGTGGACTGTTAGCAACAGGGACTCACAGCAGGAGGTGAGTGGTGCACAAGTCAGCAAGCAAAGCTTCATCTCACAATACTGCCGAGCTCCGCCTCCTGTCAGATCAGCCGTGGCGTTAGAGTCTCACAGGAGTGCAAACCCTACTGTGAACTGCACGTGCGAGGGATCTAGGTTGCACGCTCCTTATGAGAATCTAAAGCCTGATGATCTGAGGTGGATCTGAGACGGTAGTACTAAGTGACTGCAAATACAGATTACCATTAGCAAAGAGGTTTGACTGCACAGAGACCATAATAAATCAGATGTTGCAGACTCATATCAAAACCCTATTAGGGAGTGGCAAGTGACAATTAAGCTGCATCTGGTGGCAGGCTTGACAGTGGAAAATGAGTTGCTGTACTTCAATTGTACAGCTGCATGTGGTTGGCAGTCTTTAAGTAAGAATCTGACACTTATATTAGTCCATGTGTGGCCCACCTGTTATCTTATTTACCACTTCCATCCATGCCTCTTTCCAGCACTGTGCACTTGTCTCAGTCACGGTTTTGGTAAGCCCATAAGCTAATCCTAGCCAAAATGAGTAAAAGACAAACATTGCTGGAGAGGTTCTTTGTAAAGGGGGAAAGACCCAATGGTGAGACAGCAGAAGAGTCTAAGACTGCCAACAAAAAGAAAACTGCAGTTTAAAAGAAAATATCAAGAGTCCTACTTAAATTACGGCTTCATTGCAACAGGTGATTCACAATCTCTAAGCCCACTTTATACAATATGTGGTGACCGGCTATGCAATAAAGCCATGAAATCTTCACAACTGCTTTGCCACATGAAGACCAAGTACACTGTATTAGAAGACAAGCCTTTGGAGATTTTCAAAAGAGAAAGGAAGAACAAAAAAAAAAGGTGAACATGAAGAACAGAAGCAATTATTGAAGGCCACCACAGTAAAGAATCTACCTGCAATGCAGGAGACCAGGGTTCAAAATGTGAGTTGGAAAGATCCTCTGGAGAAGGGAATGGCAATCCACTCCAGTATTCTTGCCTGGAGAATCCCATGGACAGAGGAGCCTGGCAGACTACAGTCAGTGGGGTTGCAAAGAGTCAAACACGACTGAGCAACTGACATATATACACACACACACACACACACACACACCACTTCATCAGATGTGTCTGTATGGAGAGCATCATTCTTAGTGGCGAACCATATGGCTAAAACTAAGAAACCTTTTACTACTGGTGAAAAGCTAATCCTGCCTGCTGCTAAGGACGTTTGTTGTGAACTTCTGGGAGATACTGCAGTTGCTTCCCTGGTGGCTCGGATGCTAAAGAATCTGCCTGCAATGCAGGAGAGCTGGGTTTGATCCCTGGGTGGGGAAGACCCCTTGGAGAAGGGAATGGCAGTCCACTCCAGTATTCTTGCCTGGAGAATCCCATGAACAAAGGAGCCTGGAGAGCTACAGTCCATGGAGTCCATGTAGAGAGTCGGGATGACTGAGAGTGCACACATAGCTAGATGAACTGATGACATAGCAGAGGACACTGAGGCACAATTGTTGGGATTAACGAGTCACTGTGGTATGGAATCCAGGTTAATGAGTCTACAGGTGTTGATAAGAAGGCAACAATACTTGTTTTTGTACAACATATTTTTCAAGAGAATGTGCATGAAAATATGTGGGCTTTTGTTGCCACCAACCCTACAGCTGCAGAACTATTCAAGTCTTTGAATGATTACCTATCAGGAAAACTGCACTGTTCATTTTGTGTTGGAGCAGATGGAGCGCTGGCTGTGACTGGACGGCTTTCTGGTTTCACTACGTGCTTCAAAGAGGTCACTTCTGAATATGAGTGTACACTGTGTCATCCACAGAGAAATACTAGCTAGCCATAAAATGTCACCTGAACTTAACAACTTTTTGCAGGATGTGGTTAACATTATCAACCACATTAGAGTATATGCACTTGGGCTTCCCTGGTGGCTCAGTGGTAAAGAATCTGCCTGCCAGTGCAGGAGACACAGGTTCGATCCCTTGTCCGGGAGGATACCACAGGCCACGGAATGACCAAGCCCGTGCCCACAACTATTGAGCCTGTGCTCTAGAGCCTGGGAATCACAACTACAGAAGCTAGCATGCCCTAGAGTCTGCGCTCCACAACAAGAGAAGCCACTACAATGAGAAGCCGGAGCACCAAAACTAGAGTAGCCCAGGCTTCCCGCAACTAGAGAACAGCCTGCGCAGCAACAATGACCCAGCACAGCCAAAAGTAAATAAATAAAATAATAAAACAATACATACCCTTAACTCATGTCTGTTCATACAGCTCTGTGAGGAGATGGATGCAGAGTACACACGTCTTCTCTGATACAGAGAAGTGAGAGAGCTTTCTAAATGTAGATCACTGGCCAGAGTTTTTGAGTGACAAAGGCTAATTCAGAGATTTCTTTTAGAAAAACAGTCACCACTGGCAGCACATTTCAGTGACACAAAATGGGTTGCAAAACTTGCTCCCTTGTGAGACATATTCACCCTGCTCAAGAAACTCATTTTGTCACTTCAGGGAAGAGTGACAACTGCGTTCAAACTGGCAGATAAAATGGCTGCATTCAAAGCCAATTTGGAATTATAGGGCTGATGAGTGAGTGTTGGGATTTTTAACATGTTTCAAACACAAGCAGAGATTTTTGGAAGACACTGAGCCAGGGGCCTTCTTTCTCCCAGCTGGTGCATGACCTATCACAGCATTCCAAAGAATTGGAGCTTTACTTTTCAGCCTCAACAGACCCCTGAACTGGGAAGGAATGGGTCTGTGACCCACTTGTGAATGTCAGGTGAATCGACTTTGTGCTAGAAAAGGATCAACTGTGTGCAATTGCAAATGAAAATGGCCTTAAAAGTATGTTTGAGACAACTTCAAATCTCCAGACATTCTGGATTAAAGTCAAGGTGGAATATCCTGCTGCTGCTAAGTCGCTTCATTTGTGTCTGACTCTGTGCGACCCCAGAGTGTTCTCCAGGCAAGAACACTGGAGTGGGTTGCCATTTCCTTCTCCAATGCATGAAAGTGGAAAGTGAAATTGAAGTCGCTCAGTCGTGTCCGACTCTTCGCGGCCCCATGGACTGCAGCCTACCAGGCTCCTCTGTCTATGGGATTTTCCAGGCAAGAGTACTGGAGTGGGTTGCTATTGCCTTCTCACTGAAAACTTGCTTTCATTTCCAATGTTCTGTTTTTCTGACCCTGGAGAAGGGCATGGCAATGCACTCCAGTATGCTTGCCTGGAGAATTCCAGGGACAGAGGAACCTGGTGGGCTACAGTCCATAAAGTCACACAGAGTTGGGCATGACTGAAATGACTTAGTATGCATGCATGCATCGTTCTGAGCCCAGGTTATCTGCAGTAACAGCAACCAGAACAAGATTATGGAGTAGACTGGACTTGAGCAACACACTTTGGGTGTCACTGTCTCCCATTAATCCCCAGATGGGAGCATCTAGTTGCAGGAAAAGAAACAGGGCTCCCACTGATTCTGAATTATGGTGAGTTGTACAATTATTTCATTATATATCACAATGTAACAATAATAGAAGTAAAGTGCACAATAAATATGCGCTTAAATCATCCCCAAACCACCCCCTCACCCCAGCAATATTGCTCTGTGGAACTATTTCCTTCACAAAACCAGTCCCTGGTGCCAAAAAAGTTGAGGACCACTGGTTTTAAGGATGAAATGATTGAAAACAAAGTGATTAAATCCATGCATAGAACACAGTTAGGGTTATGGAATTTTTTTTTGGAGCATGTGGAATTATTATTAGTCTACTCCTTAGTAAGTGGAGAAATGTCATAATTCATTCTGAGTTAAATTGCTACTGCTGCATTCCATTCTTCACTGTAGCTTGGCTTTACTATGGCCTCCAAGAGTTTGAGAGTATTATCCAAAGTAGGATAATTGTCTGCAGACAATGCTTTCAGCGTTGCAGAAGTAAACAAGCCTCTGCTCTTCTAGAACTTATATTTAGTGAGGGAAATAAATAATCAACAAATCTATATATAATTTCAGGCAGTGTTCATTGAAACTTTGCCAATGTAATAAACTTTACACTAAATTCACTGTGGTTTTCAGCTAAGAAAGGCAGAGGGGAAGGCATTTCTGTTTCCTAAAAGGAAGTGTGTATTTTCCGAAGAATAAAACATCTTTTCATAAAAAGATAAAAGTCATGTCTCATACAGATAAAAAATGAACAGTGTAAAAAATTTTATTTACTCATTAATGAGGGGACCAGTGAAATCTTATAGAGTCGGTTTAATGGACAATGTAAAGTACCCATTTATATCATTCAAATCAGGATTGGGAAATGAATTTACAAAATATCTGCAAAATGGCTTTTTCCAAGGAGGGGGATTCAATATGAAGTTTAAAGGACAAGAGTATTTCCTCTTGCTATCAGTTAACTGCATTTAGAGTTGAATAGATGTTGCTTGAAAAAAACACACAACCGAAAAGCTGAGAATTATCTTTTATTTGTTGGACTTAGCTGAGGATTGAAGCCCAGGAGACATTCTCTCAGATAGCTCTGAGGGCCTTTTCCAAAGATGCAAACGGAGGAGCCAAGATACACAGGAGTTTTGGGGGTGGGGGAGAATCACAGATAGCAGAACACCAAAAGATTACTGCTAGTTAAAGATAGACCAGATAGCCTAGGCCAATGAATTAAGTGTTTTTCCATGTATGGGAAGATGCAAGAGTCTGGACTTATTAAAACTACTCCCTTGCATCTAGGCCCAATAGCCTATTTTCATCCATCCTGAATCCTGCATCACTGGTTGTGGCTGCAAAGGCCACACTTGGTTTGAGGGCCATACTTGACCGCCACAATAGCCTCTGTTTACTTAAATGACAATTACGCTCTCTGGCCATACTTGACTGCACAAAAATGGAGCGCTCCCCTAGATTCAGAATGCCCAGAAAGGTGAGCCAGACCATGGCTTGTTTTTTATGGAAGACACCCAGGAACCTCAGTCCATTTCATTATGTTTCACAATTTTTCCTTATAAAAGTCACTCTATCTGTAAACACCCAGCAGCTAAACAGTTCCGCCTTATGTTTTCCTCAATTCTTTTCTTCTCTGGCAGAGTAGCATGGTATTTCTTGGCTCCCAACAAAGAGGTGTCGGAGAGAGACAAAGGGGAAGGCTAACATTTGATCTCTCTAAAAAGTGCAATTTACGCAGCCAGGAGGGCCCAAGAGCAGGGATTAGCCCCGCCCACTTCTCCACTGGCACCGCTCCTGGCCAGCCCAATAATTGAGCTATGACGCAAAGGTCACGTGAGCAGTGGCGGTCCCGTGATGCGTTCGAGCAGTACGTGGCAGGTTCACTCAGACAAGTCCTCCCTGCCCGGTTTCTGCCACCTACTCCCATCTAGACTTTTTTCTTTTTTTCCCATTAAATGCCTTTCACCTCCTCGCTTTCACTTTGGGGAGAGTGAACTACCAGACTCCCTCTCCAACTCGAACTACCCTAGGCCCAGTAACCAGCCGTCGCCGTCTAGTAAGAGGAGGGGAATCTATTAGCGCCTAGGCGAGTTGCGGCTCTGATTGGGTGTGAGATCCTGTCAATCTCCAGGCTTTTCCAATCAAAACCCGCTTCCGCCTAGCTTCCCGTTCTTCCATTGGCCTGAGTGCGAGGAAGGCGGAGGAAAAGGGTAAATCGAGCTCTCGCGGGAACAGCGCTTTGTCCTCAGTGCGCAGGTGCAAAGGCTCTTGGCTTGGGGCCCCGGGCAGGGGGCGGTCTTGAAGACGCGTCGTTTGGTTTGGCCTCAGTGACGGCGCTCTCTTTCTTCAACCGCTGGGCGGAAGGCGTTTGTTAGGGGCCCGGCCAAGAAAGAGGCCTTCGAGGTTCCCGATGGTGTCCATGACTTTCAAGCGGAGCCGCAGCGACCGGTTCTACAGCACCCGGTGCTGCGGCTGTTGCCATGTCCGCACCGGGACGATCATCCTGGGGACCTGGTACATGGTAAGGGCGGGCGAGGAGGGAGGGAAGGGGCCATGGTCGGGGGAGGATACGCTGGAGCGGGAAGCGGGAGGGACTCATATGCGAACGGGAGGATCCACTGGGAGGGGATAGGGCGGGAAGGCCTCGGAGACCTTTTTAGTGGCCTCTTAACTTTGAAGCGGGGAGACTTGTGTCTGGGAATCGGAGTGGGGGTGGGAGGGACCGGGGAAATTGTTGGGGTTTTTTTTTAGGCGAGAATGAGGAGAAAAGTGGGGTTGGGGAAGGCACAGGCGTTGCGGCCTGGGGTGGAGGGGGGCTGCGGGAGGAGAGAGCTCGACTTTGGTGTGGTCAGTTCTGGAAATGACCAGGCTGCGGGATCATTATGTGTGCTTCCGTGATCCGAAGGAACTGACCCCCACTTCCCCCCCGCCCCACCGTCCGTCAGTGCTTCCTGGGATTTATTTTTTTTTACCCCCTCTAAGGAAAGAATTAGGAGCGCACCTTCCGAGATGCAGCCTAGTTTTAAACATTATTGTTTTACCTGAAGGGAAGGCAAGAGATCCAGTTTAACACAGTTGTCTCTTGTTTCTGGAGCTTGTTACAGTGTGTTTGGGATGTAGGCAGACAGGTCTCTGTTGTGAGTCTGGAAATTCTCTTGGAGGTAATACCTTTGGCCAGGATTTACTTACTATCTACCTTTTTCCTAACGCAGTAGGTTTTCTCCTGCCCGCTGGTGAGACGCTTTTCACCACAGACCCATGCAGGGTTTTGAGACCTTTGTCTACAACCTGCTGTGTTTTGGTAACGTGCTAACGTTCCCGGCGGGGGCCAGGATTTGTGTAATTCTGTGTCGTAACCAGGTTGACAGTGTTACTGATGGGTGGTTCACTAATAATGCCTTTGTGATTCCTTAGCACCATCTCCACTACTATCTGTTTTCATTGAAGCTCATTTATGATTTGTAAATATGTGATTCCGTTTAGGTAGTCTGGGGTTATGATGACTTCACAGAAGTTTTGAAAAACTACTCATATTGTCGGCTTGGTCATCTTTGCTAATGACTTTGTGATTTAAAAAATTTTGTTTTTGTTTTGAGAGGTTGTGGTATTAGTGGTAATGCAGTTTCTGATAACTTTGTGAACTGCAAAAAAGGAAGAGCTTTATCATAGATTTTTTTTGTGTTTTTTTTGCTTTTCTCTGTTCTCATTTCTTCCAAACCCAGAGTTTCCATCGAAATTATTACTGTTTGGTAAGCAGCAGATGAGAATCATCTTCAGTTAGGCAGATACAGTTTCATGCCCACGCACAGGGGACCTGAACTCCACCTTATTCCTTATTTACATGTTGTTTTTTTTTTTTTACCATCTTGGTTCATTAATGAACTTGAATTACTTCATTAAAAACAAAACTTGAATGGGTAGTCTTGTTTGTTTTTAAGCTTATTTTAATATTTCCTCTACTTTTATCTTCAGAAACATTGCTATGATTATATCACCTTTCCCCACAAAGACCCTCACCCCTTTTGTATTTTAACTGATTTGTATACTGGACATGCATTATATTTCTAATTTTGTTCTTCATTTTTTTAAAGGATTGGGTCTTATGTTTCTTTTGTTTGTCCTTAGCTCTGCCTTCCCTAAATGAATAATTCAGATCTTTAGGGTCTTCAAGCCTCTTATTCAGCCCTCATCCCTGGAAGTTGACCTTCCCTTTTACTTAATTGAAAAAGAGTCCAGCAACCTGGGACTCTTCCATGCAAACTTAATCTTCCTGTTTCTTCTCAGATCCTTCCCTCCATTCACAGAACAAAGGATTTCTAACTCCTTGAAAAGAAAGTAAGCACCATCTCAGTTTCAGCCATCTGAATGTAATTGGCTGTGTTTCTTTCCAAGGCAGGTATTTTTTTTGATGCTGTGGACTCAGTTCATAAAAAAGAAAGAAATAGCAAGCAAAAGTGGGAGTTATAAACCATGAAACTCAAAGTGCAGAGAGAAGGATTTTAGTAAGGGCATTTATTCTCTCAAAATAGGGAACAGGGAGTTTTACATCTGTTTCCCACTGGAAGGACTTGATGTGAAAACATTTTGCATGGAGCTCCGTTTTTCCGTGCTTTAGTTTCATGAAAAGATGCCATAAACTATTCTTTCTTTGCATGAATTTTTCTAGTTCATGGAATATAATATGCTGCTTACATCAGTTCATCTGCTTTAAGAGATATGTTGCTCATCTACAGTGCAAATGGCTGTGGTGCACATACGAAACTACAGGGATGTGTGTGATTCATCTTTTGTCTTCCTATCAGCTGCTACACAGAGGCTCTCAAGTGTTTTCTTGTCTTGATTGTGGCATCTGCCCTTAAGATACTGATGGCATTGCAGTGAAGTTTGGAGGAAAGATCTGAAAGTGCAGTGTCAAGGAACGAGAAGCTAATCAGTAATAACAGATTCAAATTAGGTTAAGGATTGGAAAAGGCCGTTGGTTTTGTTGATTATAGTATTGCTGGTGACGTTCAAAACTGTGGCTTCGGGATCCTGGCAACGTAAAGACATAATTTCTTCCTAGCTGGGGAGACAACATTTAAAAACCAAGACCACCAAGACACAAAGAGGACTTGTCCAAACAGAGCACTTTTTTTTTTTTTTTTTCCAGAAGCTTCTTTACTAAGAGAAATGATATGGGAGTGAGTGAAATCCAAGTACCTTTACTCTTCTTCCTGTATTCCAGGTGGGAGAATATTTATGATTCTCCTTGAGGTTGCCCTGTGCTGTTTAGAACCTGGGGGTGCAGTCCTCAAGCTCCTGCTGGTTGCAGATGCTGTGGCAATAACTTTCTATTGGATACAGTGTCACTGCTTTCTAGCATCTGCTGCTGCTGAGGTCATGTTAGGTGATTGCACACTGTGTGCCAAAGCGTAAATTGTGTGGTAGTAAATAGTGCAGAAGACACTGAGAAGCCAGAGCCAGTTACTATATGTACTAGCCCTGAAGTGCAAGCCTTTGGCATTTAGATTTAAAGAAGCATGTCTGGCTTAATACCTAGTTTAAATAATAGGGAATTTCAGAATGAGTTCCAGATTAAAGTCTGACATTCATAAATTGTTTTTTCTATCATTTAGTGAAAAATTTGAAGCCAGATGATTTTTAAACATTTTCTTAGGTTGGAAAAGGCCATTGGTTTTGTTGATTATAGTATTGTTGGTGATGTTCAAAAGTGTGGCTTTGGGATCCTGGCAATCTAAGGAGACAGAAGTTCAAATGTTTATTGAATGGTTGAAAATGAGCTTTAAAGTCTACAGCAGCAGTGTCCTCCTTCATGGTTGATGGTGTACTACAAGAAGGCATTTAGAGCGCTGGTTAAAACTGTAGGTCTTGGAAAGGTGTAATAATATATGGCTAATTTTTTATGAATGTCTTCACCATAAACAGTCTAAAAGTGAGTTAGCTAGGGAAGAAGTGAAGACAGGCTCCTCAAGCTGTATTCCTTCCCAGTCCTCACTCCTGACTCCTTTAAATCAGTATGGTTTATTTATATTTCAGAGTTAGTATGTTTCCCTAAACACTTTTAAAAAACTTCATCGACAGAAATCTCAAATATACAAAAATAGTGAAATAGTATAAAAGCCTTACTGTTACTTATACAACTTCAACTACTAACAGCCATTTTGCCAATTCCAGTTAGTTTTGTAATAGTTCAGTTTTCTTGGCGAAGCTTCCTTGCTTCCCAGCCAGAAGAAGCTGGTTTCCTCACTGTTTATTTGGAAGAATTACTGCATACCTCTTGTGTGTACTTATTAAAAATACTAATTACACATTTGAATTTTTCTCCCTACAACATGATATCCTCTTTGAGGGAGAAAGATGCTATGCCATTCTCTATAAAATGTGTGTGTAATAGTAACTTATTACAGCGTTTGAAGTATTCATTAGACTATTGTTAAATGAATTGTCTCCTCCAAAAATAGTAGGAATATCTCATTTGTAACTGCACAAAAGGGTAAACAACTGTATGTGTACATTTAACTACATATACATTTAACAGCGTTTTTAAAGACAGTCAGTTTTGGTCTTTATCTGATGACAGCTGTCTGCTGACTTGCCTGAGACCCTTATCAAGATGCCCTAAGACATTGTTCTAATTCTAGTCTGAGCAGAAGTTGGGTTGTGGCAGAATATGCTATGGGAAAACTAAAGAATAAGGATTAAAAAAAATAAACGAAAACCAGTCCTCAGGAATCTTCTAGGATGGGTGTGGCTATGAAATGAGAAGCAAAGAGGAATTACTCTCCTGAGGCTGAGTGAGTGCTTCCAAGGATCTGATCCTGTTCCTTTGAAACAATTGAAATGTGACACGTCTGTTCTTTGTTATTGTTTGTTTACTTATATGAAGTGTGCAAAAGGCTTATAACGCAAACCATACTGTTTATCCCAGTAAATGCAGTACCCCTTCTGCATGGATGTGTCCATTGCCCAGGCTGTTGACATATGTGCATATTTGCTGCATTCTGTACCTCCCATGTGACTAGCTTTAGAAGTCAATCATTATTTTAATTACATTTTTGCTAATTTTCTTTCCTGAATGCAGTAAAAGGGAAAAATGAATCAGGAATAAATACGCTGGAGTTGTTTGTATGTGGTTACTTTCTTCAGATTTTGTATTACAAGGTCACAAAGTTAATCTTATGTATGTTTGAAAAGTGCTGCATGGAACTTAGAAATACCAATGGTAATCAAAAGTAAATAGAATGGAGTCTATGAGCATACGATAGGTGCTCAGGGGCGAAGACAAGATCACAGGATGAGTTTTCCAGATGAGTGCTTTAAAATGTTACATTGAGGTGCTAATGAAATACAATTAATCAGTGAAGAGTTGAAAAATCATTTGAGCTTGTAATGAAATAGTGCTGAAATTTATCATTTCCTTGCTTCTTTTGATTAGACGTGTGATTTATTTTGTTTAATATTCAGAGAATGACTCACAATGAAAAGAATCTTGAAGTGGCACTAATACTAGAAGATAATAGTGGGTGAGTCTGTGACTTACCCATGAAAGAGAAGAAAAGATTTTTATAAATCCTATATGTGATGCAAATATTTAAGAAAGGAAAAATCAACTCCTGAATATTTTTTGATGTGTCATTTCCTTCATTTAGTAATTGAGTTTGCATGTTATTTTTCACATAAATATTTTTCTTTCCTGTACAGAGCTTTTAAACTATGACAGTATTGTGCTTAGTAAAGAAGGGTTTGCTGAATTGATTTTGAACTGATTTCCGTGCACAGAATATACAGTGTCTTAGTAGAGATATCTGTTCAATAGTTAATTCACCTAATTGTATTAGCTCATAAACTACCTACCCTCTCCCAAAACCCCACTGCAATAAAAATGGGCAGTTAAAATATCTGCCATCAACTGGGGAGTCACCTTAAAAATATGAATTGTCTCTTATAAGATCTTTCAAGTGTTGAAGGATGAAATACCTTGCTTTTGAGCAGTGCAAGGAAAAGGCATGTATTTAGAGAGTAACAAACATTTTGTAGCCTTAGATAATGGTTTATTTTGGAAAGATCTCAAAACAAGAGTTGCTTAGGAATGGTTATAAGTGATCCTGTAGTAGTAAGAAGGAAGATGTTTTTAAAAGAACCAGAGTGTGTCCGAGCTCTATCCTGTTGGCACCTCAGTGAGCTTAACAAATGATATTTCACTTTGCTGAACCTTAGTTTAACTGTCAGCAAATGAGCATAAGTCATACTTTCTTCACAAGGTTGTTGTGAAGAGTAAAGTCAAATAATATATGTAAATTTACTTGATTTATACTGTATCTTTAGAAATCGCAATTGATTCCGAATTAGGTATTGTAACGTTTATCTTATTTAAAAAACTTGGGCTGCTTGTCTTCGAAAATGTGAAATGCCTTTAGGTGATAAAATTATTTATCATTCAGGGTGGACAGGAGAGAGCTCCATGATAGAGATTGTTTAAAACACTATTGATAAAGAAGCTCAGATGTCCCTTGAAAGTATCCCACGTTCACAAAGGGAAGGAAGGCAGATGCTGTGGACTTTAGATAGGGAAGCCTACTCCAGTTTTTAAATCATTAGCAGGGTTGTTTTGAGCACTTAAAGGAAGTGGTGCCTCTTGGGATAATTGTGGAATACACTAACAACTAGAGGCATAAAGAATTTCCTTTTAGAATTGGAGTTACACCCTGGTAGACTAGGAAAATTTACCAGGTACCGGTGATGGAATTTCAGCAAGATGTTTGACAAAGTCTCTAGATGTTACTTTGGACCAGATAAAGACTTTATTGAAAATCTGGATAATCACGATGGTGTGATCACTCATCTAGAGCCAGACATCTTGGAGTGTGAAGTCAAGTGGGCCTTAGAAAGCATCACTATGAACAAAGCTAGTGGAGGTGATGGAATTCCAGTGGAGCTGTTTCAAATCCTGAAAGATGATGCTGTGAAAGTGCTGCACTCCATATGCCAGCAAATTTGAAAAACTCAGCAGTGGCCACAAGACTGGAAAAGGTCAGTTTTCATTCCAGTCCCAAAGAAAGGCAATGCCAAAGAATGCTCAAACGACTGCACAGTTGCACTCATCTCACACGCTAGTAAAGTAATGCGCAGAATTCTCCAAGCCAGGCTTCAGGAATACATGAACCGTGAACTTCCTGATGTTCAAGCTGGCTTTAGAAAAGGCAGAGGAACCAGAGATCAAATTGCCAACATCCGCTGGATCATGGAAAAAGCAAGAGAGTTCCAGAAAAACATCTCTTTCTGCTTTATTGACTATGCCAAAGCCTTTGACTGTGTGGATGACAATAAACTGTGGAAAATTCTGAAAGAGATGGGAATACCAGACCACCTAACCTGCCTCTTGACAAATCTGTATGCAGACCAGGAAGCAACAGTTAGAACTGGACATGGAACAACAGACTGGTTCCCAATAGGAAAAGGAGTGTGTCAAGGCTGTATATTGTCACCCTGCTTATTTAACTTATATGCAGAGTACATCATGAGAAACGCTGGACTGGAAGAAACAAGCTGGAATCAAGATTCCTGGGAGAAATGTCAATAACCTCAGGTATGCAGATGACACCACCCTTACGGCAGAAAGTGAAGAGGAGCTAAAAAGCCTCTTGATGAAAGTGAGAGGAGAGTGAAAAAGTTGGCTTAAAGCTCAACATTCAGAAAACGAAGATCATGGCATCTGGTTCCATCACTTCATGGGAAATAGATGGGGAAACAGTAGAAACGGTGTCAGACTTTATTTTTTTGGGCTCCAAAATCACTGCAGATGGTGACTGCAGCCATGAAATTAAAAGACACTTGCTCCTTGGAAGAAAAGTTATGACCAACCTAGATAGTACATTCAAAAGCAGAGACATTACTTTGCTGACTAAGGTCCGTCTAGTCAAGGCTATGGTTTTTCCTGTGGTCATGTATGGATGTGAGAGTTGGACTGTGAAGAAGGCTGAGCACCGAAGAATTGATGCGTTTGAACTGTGGTGTTGGAGAAGACTCTTGAGGGTCCCTTGGACTGCAAGGAGATCCAACCGGTCCATTCTGAAGGAGATCAGCCCTGGGATTTCTTTGGAAGGAATGATGCTAAAGCTGAAGCTCCAGTACTTTGGCCACCTCATGCGAAGAGTTGACTCATTGGAAAAGACTCTGATGCTGGGAGGGATTGGGGGCAGGAGGAGAAGGGAACGACAGAGGATGAGATGGCTGGATGGCATTACGGACTCAATGGACGTGAGTTTGAGTGAACTACAGGAGTTGGTGATGGACAGGGAGGCCTGGCGTGCTGTGATTCATGGGGTCGCAAATAGTCGGACACGACTGAGCGACTGAACTGAACTGAGCAAAGTTGGCTTAAAACTCAACATTCAGTAAAATAAGACCATGGCATCCAGTCCCATCTCTTCATGGCAAATAGATGGGGAACATTGGAAACAGTGAGAGGCTTTATTTTGGGGGGCTCCAAAATCACTGCAGATGGTGACTGCAGTCATGAAACTAAAAGATGCTTGCTCCTTGGAAGAAAAGCTATGACCAACCTAGTAAACAGCATATTAAAAAGCAGGGACATTACTTTGCTGACAAAGGTCCATCTAGTCAAAGTTATGGTTTTTCCAGTAGTCATGTATGGATGTAAGAGTTGGAGTATAAAGAAAGCTGAGCGCCAAAGAATTGTTTTTGAACTGTGGTGTTGGAGAAGACTCTTGAGAGTCCCTTGGACTGCAGGGAGATCCAACCAGTCCATTATGGAGGAGATCAGCCCTGGGTATTCATCGGAAGGACTGATGCTGAAGCTGAAACTCCCAGTACTTTGGCCACCTGGTTTGAAGAACTGACTCACTGGCAAAGACCTGATGCTGGGAAAGATTGAAGGCAGGAGGGGAAGGGGAGGACAGACGATGAGATGGTTGGATGGCATCACTGACTTGATAGATGTGACTTTGAGCAAGCTTCGGGATTTTGTGATGGACAGGGAGGCCTGGCGTGCTGCAGTCCATGGGGTTGCAAAGAGTTGGACATGATTGAGCGACTAAACTGAACTGAGGTGTTAGAGGACCACTTATTCAGAAGGGATAACAAAATATCTCAAAGCATAAAGTTAAGACCAGCAGGCGGAAGTTAAGTGATGTAGTCAAAGTCTTTTTAAAAATTTGAGTGTAGCTCAAGAGGAAATAATTTCTTACTACTGTACAGGAGATACTGTGGAGAGGCCTTAGACTTACCTGATGGATCATTACATACCTAGACATGGAAATTATATTTATCTGATAGATCAGCTGCTTCAAATCCAGAAATTCTGAGATAGGAGTATGAATAAATACGTGACTCAAATGAGCAATTTGTGGTCTCTCATTTTTCATTGTTGTGCCTTTTTATTCTGTTTTATTAATATAGCATCCGTCCAGCATCTTTTCTATGAAATGATTAAGTTTATACTTTATGAAATATTTAACATATTCTTATAGTCATATTGTGTATTTTATCTCACAGGTAGTCCCATTTTGTGTCTTTATTACCTCAGGGAAGATGATAGTTAAATAGAAGACGTCTAAAGATTGTGTTGGGGACTGCTTCCTGATTAATAATATAGTTGATAAAATGTTGTCTTTCATAGGTGGTCAACCTGTTGATGGCAATTCTGCTGACTGTGGAGGTAACACACCCAAACTCAATGCCAGCTGTCAACATTCAGTATGAAGTCATTGGCAATTACTATTCGTCTGAGAGAATGGCTGGTATGTTTTTAGTTGAAACTTTCGCCTGCTAATCACACACACACACACACACACACACACACACACACACACACGTTAGGTAGAGGATTGATTGTTGTTATACAAGTGGACTGCTAGGAGATTTCTGAGAAATGTGCATTGTCTGCATTGAAATACTGTGGAAAGAGGAGGAGAGAAGAGATTAGAAGACTGAGTCTTTGAGGGTCAGCTGGTAAGTGTAGTAGAGGAGTTTTGCTCGTGGAACAGAATCCTACAGTAAAATATAGAATACGAATTATTTGAATATTTGGTGGTATCTTTTGCTCAGGGTCTCAATTCTTAATATATTTTTATTGTTTAGATGAAGAGTTGACATTGGACTTTAGAGTATTCCTAGAACATTCATGGAAATTACTTTTTTTAAATTATTTACTCCCAATAGTATTTTTATTATTTATCTTTCTCTAAAGTGCAAGTTTAATTTTATGTTAAAAATCATGTTAAAAATTTAATATTTGAATAGAAAATGATGCTGCAGACTTTTTAGTGTGAACAGTTTCTTCAGAAAAATGTTCTCAGTTCACATGTGTTTTATATTTAAATATTACAGGATCTTAATTTTATTTTTAGATTAGCTTTTGTCATAAACTGCACATTTTTACATTATGATCTTCTCTGGTCCATTAATGAAGTGGCTTTTTTTTTTAATGGTTATTAATTTAAATGATTATTGTCCTCAGGCCTAACCTATTTCTTACAGCAGGTAGAGCTCTGTGGCCATCCATAATACATTATAGTATGATGACACTAACACTTGTTCATATTGTGTTCTTTGAAGTGTTTTTGTTTTGTTTTTTACATGAGTATCCTAGTTTTACTTTCAAACATATATAATCTTTTAATTTTGTTGTCAAATTGATAACAGAAATACCAAGAATATATGGAAACATTCCTTCTGGCATTTGATTTTTTTTTTCTGAATAAATCTGTTTTTAATTAAAAACCAGAATAGAACAATAAACGTTAGCTTCTGATAATGATATTTTTTTGGCATTTATAAACTTTAACTCCAGGCTGTAAAATTTTACTGAATCTGCTAATGTCAGCATTTTCCTTTGTCATGTATATTGCTCTTAAAATTGAGTTGTAGAAAAGATTTATGGTTACTGAGATTCTTGTAGGTCTGTGCAGCTGGCTCTTTAGTCACAAGTTTATTGTGTGTTGGCTGGCTGTTGTCACTGCTGCAGAGAAAATCACATTATTCATTATATGTTTGTTGATCATATTCTACTGAAGCCCTCAGTTCAGTTCAGTCGCTCAGTCATGTCTGACTCTTTGCAACCCCATGGACTGCAGCACGCCAGGCTTCCCTGTCCATCACCAACTCCCGGAGCTTACTCAAAACTCATGTCCATCAAGTTGGTGATGCCATCCAACCATCTCATCCTCTGTTGTCCCCTTCTCCCGCCTTCAGTCTTTCCCAACATCAGGGTCTTTCAGATGAGTCAGTTCTTCATATCTAGTGGCCAAAGTATTGGAGTTTCAGCTTTAGCATCAGTCCTTCCAATGAATGTAAGCAAATATAAAAATACATTGTTCTCGGTAATCCAGTAGTTGGTATTTCTTGGAAGGTAAAATTTGACCTTCCACAGACCTGGTGTTGCAAAGGTAAGTTAATTTCTGATCACTGGCCTGATAACTAATTTATTTAAAAATGAAGTTTGTGATTAATTATTTTTAACCAGCCAAACAGGCTGTAACACTCAGTTTATACTAAGTAACTTCCACAGCATATGCAAGCTGTTTTTCAAACAGGAATTTATCATTACTTATACTTAGCTGGGAGATGGGTAAATACTTGGGAACTCCCAGAGGAGGTTCTGAATATGGTGCAAATCTGAGGTTCTTCTCTGGGCGTTGAGCCCCTCATGTTTTGCTTGCTTTATTGATTCACACCTCCTGGAGTATCCCTTGTTCCAGGCATTAAATGTGTTTTGCACCTACCACCCCATCTCTCCTCTGTTTCGCTATTTGTTGCTCCAGTGGAAGACCTTGAGCTTCACTTAAGTTATTTCAGTATTTCACGAAGTCTAAATCAACTTGTAGTCTTCCAGTAATGGGTTTTTGAAAGCTAGTTGTTTGAATTACACATTTTGCTTTCAAGTTTTTTTATATCTGGATTCTTCCCGTTGAGAGCCATTGTGTGGTGCAGCAGGGAAGTTCTTTAAGTCTTTAACATTTAGTTGTCCTGTATCCTCTAGGAAAATTTAGAGAGAGCTCTTCTTAGTTCAGTGCCAGCTACTGATACTGTTTGTACTGCCAAGTGACACAGTGATACATAACACTTCTCCAGTGTGTGAACACTGAGCAGGTAGTCTAATTATTCATCATTATTAGTGCCTTTCAGGTTCTTGATATTTAGCCAGAGCCGGAGAATCAGCTTTAGACACTTACAGTGCTAAGAAGCTTGCATCAGGTCAAGTGTGGGTACTTTTTGGTTTGTTTTGTTTGAGATCACATGAGCACTTTGTGAAAAAGTTTAGTGGACATGGATTAATGTAGAGAAAGGCAGCAACCCGAAGGCGGATTGAGGAACAGAGGAGAAAATAGACCTGGATGTAGCAGAGAAGGCACGGTGAAGGGATTCGGCGCAGGGAGTTTGGGTGTTGAGGTGGGAAAGGGACATTGAGGGAGAACTTTGACTTTGAGGTGATTTATTTTATCTTAAGCAAGGGGGGGCGTCTGTACAACTCCGTGTTTAAACAAATACCAGCCTTTTGCTCCAGTTGAACCCTGCTTATCTCACAAGACTCAACTTGTGTTATTTCATTTATATTTTTTCCCTGATGCTAAAGGCAAAACGACTTGTTTTTAGCTTCTGTTGTAGCACTTGCCACATTGCATTGTAATTATGTTTGCCCATATTCAAAACTTAGACCCTGGGCAGAGATCTGTCTCTGGCAGAGTACCAGGTTCACTTGCTGTCCGAAATGAGTGACCCTGAGTCGTAGCAGTTTAACAAATAAGAAAGAGCAAAGGCATGAATTTCTTAAGCTTCATTTCTTAATGACATTTTGTCAAAACTGCTTTTTGTTATATAAGTAGCTTAATTAGATTTTTGCTTCTGTTTTCATAGATAATGCCTGTGTTCTTTTTGCCGTCTCTGTTCTTATGTTTATAATCAGTTCAATGCTGGTATATGGAGCAATTTCTGTAAGTATTCTATACTTTTCTTCTGGAGTTTTGACTTTACTGCATGGCACTTAATCATTCCGTATATGTGATGTGATGTTGTGGTTATTTTTCCCTTCAGTATCAAGTGGGTTGGCTGATTCCGTTCTTCTGTTACCGGCTTTTTGACTTTGTTCTCAGCTGCCTGGTTGCTATCAGTTCTCTGACTTATTTGCCAAGAATCAAGGAATATCTGGATCAGTTAGTAAGTGTGTATGCTAATAAAACTTTAAAAAAATTTTTCATTTGTTGAAAATCAAAGTCAGCTTTTGGGTACTATTTCTATTTAATCTACTATGTTTTATTTTTTTTTTAAAGTGTTTTAAAGTAATTAGCATTACTACTGTTACTGACCATATTGAAACCAAAAAGATGAAAATAGAGTATCTTCTTAAACCATGTGGATAATTAAATATTAAAAGTCCCTAAAGATGGATATCATAGAACTTCAGGAGTAGTTCAACTTTTGAGTGTATGAAAAGTAAATAAATAATTGAACTGTGTTTGGCAATCATTGGAGTTGTACTCATTGGCACTCATTGGTACTGTCAAAGACAGTACCTTCTGTCTTTGCAGGCATCTGTAGCAAATATGTGAGTGCTTCCTATATTCTTCACTCTATTCTAGGCAAACTGTTGATGTATGGTGTATAAACATAACATCCTCCTCTTCAAGGAGCAAACCATGTATTTGGGGAATCAAGACATGAAGATCTTATTTGTAATAATAAACTAGGGCTGTCTCATGACAGCAGGAAGTGAGCAAAGGTTAATGCTATGGGATGGAGGGGTAGGGAACACTGTGGCCTGAAATAAGGTCTGGTGGATGGAGGTGTAGGATCCAGATAAATGAAAATTAATTTCAAAAATGCATCTTTTAGGTATATTATTGAAACCTGCTTTAGAGAGTCCATCTTGCATACTGCAAACTTACTGTTTGTTCATTCAAAAAAACATTTATTGATTGCTTCCTATGTGCACGGCACTCTGCTTGAGGGCTCTAAAACTCCCTTCTGCTCTGCCTATTTGTCCCTGCCTTTTTTTTATAGCCTGATTTTCCCTATAAAGATGACCTCTTGGCATTGGACTCCAGCTGCCTCCTGTTCATTGTTCTTGTGTTCTTTGCCTTGTTCATCATTTTTAAGGTGAGTTGCTGACTTAAGTATTTGGTGGGGAAGGGGGGCCATTTGGGCTGTGAGAGTGTCCTTGCAGACCTTGTTGCCATGTCTCCTCACAGCTCTCCTTATTCTAATGTGATAGAGAGAGCTCCCAGGGAATGTCTCCTGTTCTTTTCAGGTAGTGGTTGGAGATAACCAGGATTCTTCTCGTCTAGGAACATCATGTTTTTGGACATGGTTCATGGTTGGGATTGAAAATCTCTTAAAATTCTCAAAGTTCAGAAATAGAATTCCTTCTGCAGCATAGTGGTTCTCACACGTGAATTGGAATCCCAGACTTGGGTTTCTCTGTAAAAGCTTGCGACATTTAAGTGAGGGCACATAGGGAAAGCTCCTGGCCTGTACTTGGTCCAAGTGGATGCCGGTTCCCTTCTCTGTGGAGAAAATGTGGGGAGAGCATTATAAGACTTCTTAATTTTACAGCAGGTAAATTTAAATTAAAATTAAATTTATAAATTAAAAAATAAATAAAGTTAGTTGCTCAGTTTTGTCTGACTCTGTTCAACCCTATGGACTATAGCCCACCAGGCTCCTCTGTCCATGGAGTTTTTCAGACAAGAATACTGGAGTGGGTTGCCATTTCCTTCTCCAGGGGATTGTCCCAACCCAGGGACTGAGCCTGCATCTCTTATATCTTCTGCACTGGCGGGCGAGTTTTATGCCAGTAGAGCCACCTGGGAAGCCCTGAAAGAAGGAAAAGGCAACCGCTGCCAGTGGCTTCATGGTGCAGCCACATTAAAACTATAATTTTAAATACAGTTGAGTTTCGAGTATATGTAAGTTTTGTTTGTATTCCTTTAGGCTTATCTGATTAATTGTGTTTGGAACTGCTATAAATACATCAACAACAGAAACATGCCAGAGATTGCTGTGTACCCAGCCTTTGAGGCACCTCCACAGGTGAATGATCTTTTATGATATTAAAGCTTCACTAGTCATTATTGAGAATTCCCAAAAGAACCTGAACCTTGACTTTCTCTTCAATGCTGTAACTATGGTTTAGGGCACGAGTAGCTTAAATCTGCAAGTTTCAGCATTTCCCAGTTGGAATCCTGGGTATTTGGGCTGGAGACACTCTGTACTGCTCATCTCATTCCATCTGGCCAATGGTTTTGACTCATGATCAGTCTCCAAGTGTTGCATTTTGAGGGGGAGACCAGTCAGCGAACAGCCGTATGAGCGATGCCAGGCTCTTGGCTTCTGGAACTTCTGAGGGTAGGGTACCATCAGCTGAAGCTTGTGGTGTTTTCCAAAAACATTCATAGGATCCAAAGGGGAAGCTGACTTTCCCGTAGGGAGAAGAATGCAGTAGGTTCCATGAGTCTGTCGGGAGGCCTCCTTCTCAGACCCTCTAGTTGCTGCTGTACTGTCTTCCAGGCTTCCAGCATGTAGAGTATATATGGCCCATGTGGCGTCAGCCTGTCACGTTGGAGTCACTTAGCTTAAAAATGCCACTCTTTACCTAGGTACGCCCTTCACCTTAGAGCAGAAAATAGAAGTGCTTAATGCTTTGACTACAGATTCTGATAAAATACAACCTCATACTGGAGGGTTCCTGTAGCAGGGTTCAGCGGGCCCTTCGCTGAGATCCTCCATTCCTGAGGTGACTTGGCCTGGCTGCTTTATCAGTCACAGTGGAGCAAGGGGAGGGCAGTACATACTGCCTGTCAGGGTATCCTGGTGGCCTCAGGGTCTGTTCAGAAGCAGAATTGTCTCTGCCTTCCCTTCTTACCTTCCTCTTCTGTTACCCTCTCTAGTGATCTTGGATCAGACATATCATATCCCCTGCATGTAAAGCTCCAGGTTATTAGTTATCTCTACTCCCAAGAACTATAGTTGACCCTTGGATACCATGGCTTTTAACTAGAGAGTCCACTAACATGTAGATGTTTCTCAGTAGTAAATACTACAATACTACCCAGTCTGCATTTAGTCCATAGATGTGGAACCACAGATGCAGAGGGCTGACTGTGCAGTGTTGGCACGCCTAACGTTCTCATTACTCAAGGGTCGGGTATCCTGAAGAGTCAGGTGTACTTAGCTAACAGTTTCTTTAGCTCTCCTCTGTGGGTTGGTATACCCCTATTTAAGGTATTAAATCTGAAAACTGAATTATTAAGATAGAAATTTAAAGGAGAATTAAGTCCAATATAATTTTTTCTTGTCTCTCTTCAGTATGTTTTGCCAACCTATGAAATGGCAGTGAAGATGCCTGAGAAAGAACCACCACCTCCTTACATACCTGCCTGAAGAAATTCTGCCTTTTTTCAATAAACCCTATACCAGCTTTTTGTCTTGTTCATTTTACAGAATGCTGCAACACAGGGCTCGATACAAAGTACATTTTCCTTTGTTTAAGCATTTATTTTCAAACACTAACAAGCTTTTTGGATACCTATTAAAAGTCAGATTTTGTTGTTGTTGTTAAGTATGTTACATTTTAGTAGTTTTTGAAGACAATCTAGGTTAAGCAAGAGCAAAGTGCCATTGTTTGCCTTTGATTGGGGGTGGGTGGGAAAGGGGCATTCTCTACACATATTCTTTTTTAACTTTGCACTTTCTTTATATAATAGTTTGCATTTTGGTTATTTGCTGCCCTGGATACATTCAGGAAGAATGAATTAAATATTCAGGGTGAATGAGTCCAGTTTAAGATCTGAAGTTTTCAGCTATAAAAATACAAAAAATATATAACATTTTAACTTGACTGTGGAAGATGATGGTTGCATGTTTCTAATTTGTATGTGTTTCCATCTTTGAGATACGATGCTTTAATAAATCTCTTAAATATTTATTGTTGTTTTTAATCTATTACCCTTTCTTTGTTAAAACCCAACATTTTCCATTATAAGCAACTCAGACTGCCACAGATTTTTGGCACTTTGAGAACAGCCATAGCCAAGCTTGGTGGACCCAACCTGGCGTTGTTTTTCTCCTTGGAATGGGAATGGTGGACCGTTACGGCCTGTGATCACTACTTCATTCAAGGCACATTTGTCTTTTTGGGAAAGGACAGGCCTTAGATTTTATGTAGAGAACAGTCATAATATTAATCCTAATTATTGCCCCCAGGAAGGGAAAAACTATTAAGGGGTCATTTTCCAGTAGAGGGATATCTGTTGTTAGCTAATGTTAAATATCCTAGTAAATAGGCCAAAACTATTTGCCTTTAAAAGTTAATTTTTTCCCCCTCTGCTAGTGCTAGAGAAAAATTTTAGTAGGTTACTTAGTATGTTTGATTCTAAAATTCAGATAGAGATAACACTGAAAGATAAATGTTTAGCCCAGTTTTTTAAAATACGAAGCAACTTTGGGACTTACTTGGTAGTCCAGAGGATAAGACTCTTGAGCTCCCAGTGCAGGGTGTCCAGGTTTGACCCAAGGGAATCAAGGTCCTGGGAAACTAGGTCCTGCATGCAAGCTACAAGTAAGGATCTCATTGTGAGTAGTTCATACATGTCATCATTTTGACCCCTAAGTTGGACACTCCCTTCTCATTCCCATAAGAATGTCTCATGAGATACTGATGCCCTCCTAATTGACAGAGTTCTGTTATCCTAACTCAAGTTTTTGTTTTTTATCATTGAACGTTATCAACTACCCAACCTTCAAAGTCTGCCTTCTGTTTGGCCTTCAAAATACTAAGGTTTGTCTTATCTTTTTAAAATGTTTTCAGTTTCCTTCTCTAGCTTTCTACATCTGTGTTCCTCCATGCCACTATTGTGGTTTTTGGTCATCTTGCTTCACTTTTTCAGTTTATCACTGTGAATATAGCTGCAAAAGCTCTGTAAAATTTCAAGTGTTTACAAGGTCTGTGAATTGAGTCCTGTGAGATCTTTGTTCCAAAGACAGCTCACCAGAATGTACATTCTCTGTGCATTGTAAACACATTTGCTGTAATGAAAGAGCATGGACTGTAGCATACCAGGTTCCTCTGCCCATGGATTTCTCTAGGCACTCCAGTGGAGAGGATAGTCATTCCCTTCTCCAGGGGTCTTCCCAACCCAGAGACTGAACCCTGGTCTCCCACAATGCAGGCAGATTATTTACCATCTGAAAGAAAGAAACCCGGGGAAGCCCATAAAAGATTTAGTACATGGAAAATTCTGTGAATTGGCCATTCTCTGCTGCTGCTGCTGCTAAGTCGCTTCAGTCGTGTCTGACTCTCTGCGACCCCATAGACGGCAGCCCACCAGGTTCCCCCATCCCTGGGATTCTCCAGGCAAGAACACTGGAGGGGGTTGCCATTTCCTTCTCCAGTGCATGAAAGTGAAGTCGCTCAGTCATGTCCGACTCTCAGCGACCCCATGGACTTCAGCCTACCAGGCTCCTCTGTCCGTTCGATTTTCCAGGTAAGAGTACTGGAGTGGGTTGCCATGGCCTCCCATTCTCTGATCATCTGACAAATGAACTTCCAGTGAACTGGCTTTGGAGAGTGACTTGTTGAATTGGCCTGCCTCCTTTCCTGGAGTACTTACCTCCTTTACAGTTCAGTTTAAGTGTATTTGAGTCTCTGTTAGTGAACAACTTGGCAATAAGGCCTTTCTTTTTTTGTTCCATCTATAGCAGTTAGTTCAGTGACCTACACAAACTGGAGGTGTTGGGGGTGGGGTGCAGTGGGATGTTCACTGAATGAAACAATTTGTCTCCACAAAATTTTCACTGGTAATAGATTATTTTTAGTATAAATTTCAGTCAGTTCAGTCACTCAGTTGTGTCTGACTGTGCAACCCCATGGACTGCAGCATGCCAGGCCTCCCTGTCCCTCACCAACTCCCGGAGTTTACTCAAACTCATGTCCATTGAGTCGGTGATGCCATCCAACCATCTCATCGTCTGTCATCCCCTTGTCTCACCTTCCAGTCTTTCGCAGCATCAGGGTCTTTTCAAATGAGTCAGTGCTTCGCATCAGGTGGCCAAACTATTGGAGTTTGAGCTTCAACATCAGTCCTTCCAATGAATATTCAGGACTGATTTCCTTTAGGATGGACTGGTTGGATCTCCTTGCTGTCCAAGGGACTCCCAAGAGTCTTCTCCAACACCGCAGTGCAAAAGCATCAATTCTTTGGCACTCAGCTTTCTTTATAGTCTGGCTCTCACATCTATACATGACCACTGGAAAAACCATAGCCTTGACTAGACAGACCTTTGTCGGCAAAGTAATGTCTCTGATTTTTAATATGCTGTCTAGGTTGGTCATAACTTTTCTTCCAGGGAGCAAGTGTCTTTCATGGCTTCAAATTTCATGGCTATAAATTTGGTATCATCTAAATGTGGGACACACCACACTTGCATTTAATTAATTTTTAAAAAATTATTTTGCGCTGTGCTGGTTCTTTGTTGCTGTCCACAGGCTTCCTCTTGTTTTGGCAAGCTGGGACTACTCTTCATTGTGGTGCTCAAGTGTCTCATTGCAGTGGCTTCTCTTGCAGAGCACCGGCTCTAGGGCTTTAGTAGTTGGAACCCACAGGCCTAGCAGTTGCGGCTTGCAGGCTCTAGAGCTTGGAGCTCAGTAGTTGTGGCACATGGGCTTAACTGTTCCAAGGCACGTGGGATCTTCTCTGACCAGGGATTGAACCCCTGTCCCCTGCATTGCAAGGCAGAGTTAACCACTGAACCACCAAGGAAGCCCCCATGCCTACATTCAAAGGGTCTTAAAAATGAGACCAAGAAACTTCCCATTGATAACTGTACATTTTATTCCTTCTGTTAGATGGTGTACCAATCGCCCTATTTTCCAATCTGTGACTAATTTGTTCGGTCATCATGGAACTTGCTTCTGAGTCTAATCGTTCCAATGTTCCTTGTAGGCAAACGCTAAGTTTTCAGGCCTCCTTTTGCTGAGAGAAGGAATATGTTATAAATAAGCCCAAGGGTTGACTGAAAGAAAAAGTCATAATTTTGCTTTTCTGAGGTTGCTTTGGTTTTTTTTAGTAAAGTCATGACTTTTAAGTATGAGAAGATAATTTATGAGCAGGAGAATGTTGCCACCTAACATGGAATAAGGACACGTGAGGGGCAGAATGGTGGAATGAGCACAGGATCTGGAGTCAGAAGGTTGAAATCCAATTCCTCGTGTCACCAAGCTATTACTCTCTCATCTTGGGAAACTTAGCTGGGATCTGAGCTTCAGTTTCTGCATGTGTAAAATCAAGAAAATGCAAATTCCTGGCCTATGGACTTCTTGGAGTTGTTCTTAGGATCAAGTGAGGTAACAGACATGGAAAGGTTGGCAGTTATAAAGCACTGTGCAAATATTATCATGAGGGGCTGTGTTGAGCAAGGAATGGGTAAAGGAAGGCCTGAAGAGGAAGTATTTGACCTGGAAACCAGAAAAAGAGTAACTGTTTTCTGGTTTGTTAAAAAGGAGTTTTGTATCTGTCATCATTCAGTTAGGTAGCTCAAAATCCAAGCAACCTAACAAGGCATCAGGAAAGCTGATTTATATTCCTGGCCCTCCCATCAGTTAAATGAAGTTAGTAAATAACTCTTTGCAAACAAGTGACTGCCCAGATTCCATCTTTCTCTGACCTTCTCTGACTTTTTTTTTTTTCCCAACAGTTAATTATCTTTTAAAGAGAAAAATAATTTTAAAACTTCCATATATACCCATTTAGTTATCATTTCTAGTGCTCTTCATTCCATTCATAGGTACACATTTCAATTTGTTATCATTCTTCAGCCAGAGGACATGTGTTACTTTTTTCTGTTTTTTTTTTTTTTTTGCCAGCATGGTTCTGCTGCTGCTGAATTCTTTTGGCTTTTGCATGTCTGAAAATGTCTTTAATTTATTTCTGTTTTCAAAAGCTATTTTCCCAGGGTATGGAATTCTAGGTTGTCAGGTTTTTTTTTTTCACTTGGGACTTTAAAGATGTGGCTGCACTGTCTTTCTGGACACATAGTTTCCACTGAGAAAATTGCTGTCTTCCTTAACTTTGTTCTTCTGTATGGAAAGCCTCTCTCTTTTTTTTTTTTCCCTCCGGGTAATTAAAAGTTTTTCTCTATCACTGATTTTGAGCAATTTGTTTATGATATTCCTTGATTGTACATTTTTTTTTACATTATGTACATTTTTTTATGTTGTGTGTTTTAAAACTTTTTATTTTGTATTGCTGCTGCTAAGTCACTTCAGTCGTGTCCAACTCTGTGTGACCCCACAGACGGCAGCCCACCAGGCTCACCTGTCCCGGGGATTCTCCAGGCAAGAGCACTGGAGTGGGTTGACATTTCCTTCTCCAATGCATGAAAGCGAAAAGTGAAAGTGAAGTTGCTCAGTCGTGTCCGACCCTCAGCGACCCCATGGACTGCAGCCTACCAGGCTCCTCCGTCCATGGGATTTTCCAGGCAAGAGTACTGGAGTGGGGGTGCCATTGCTTTCTCCATTATTTTGTGTTGGGGTATAGCTAATCAGCAATGTAGTTTCAGGTCAACAGTGAAGGGACTCAGCAATACATATACATGGATATACATGTATCCATCCTCCCCCAAACTCTACTCCCATCCAAGCTGGCACACAACATTGAGCAGAATTCCACGTGCTATGCAATAGGTCTTTGTTGGTTATCCGTTTTAAATATAGCAGGGTGTACATAACCTGTCCAAAATGCCTAACTATTCCTTGTGTGTGTTTCTTGTGGTTAGGGTTCATTGACCTTGGATCTGTGGGTTTATAGCTTGCATCAAGTTTTTCAGCCATTATTTCTTCAAAGATTTCTTGTCTTCCCTTCCCTGTCCTTTGAGGATGATATCTGGTTGGAAAGATAAGAGTAGACTACCTATAGTGATGTGATTTGAGATAAGCCTTGAAAATTGGACATAGATGAACCAGTGAAAAAGTTGGCTTAAAGCTCAACATTCAGAAAACTAATATCATGGCATCTGGTCCCATCACTTCATGGGAAATGGATAGGGAAACAATGGAAACAGTGGCAGACTTTATTTTTTATTTTTCTCCAAAATCACTGCAGATGGTGACTGCAGCCATGAAATTTTTTAAAAGACGCTTACTCCTTGGAAGAAAAGTTATGACCAACCTAGATAGCATATTGAAAAGCAGAGACATTACTTAGCCAACAAAGGTCCATCTAGTCAAGGCTATGGTTTTTCCAGTCATCATGTATGGATGCCAGAGTTGGACTGTGAAGAAAGCTGAGCGCCGAAGAATTGATGCTTTTGAACTGTGGTGTTGGAGAAGACTCTTGAGAGTCCTTTGGACTGCAAGGGGATCCAACCAGTCCATTCTGAAGGAGATCAGCGCTGGGATTTCTTTGGAGGGAATGATGCTGAAGCTGAAACTCCAGTACTTTGGCCACCTGATGCAAAGAGTTGACTCATTGGAAAAGACTCTGATGCTGGGAAAGATTGAAGGCAGGAGGAGAAGGGGACAACAGAGGATGAGATGGCTGGGTGGCATCACTGAGTTGATGAACGTGAGTCTGGGTGAACTCTGGGAGTCGGTGATGGACAGGGAGGCCTGGCGTGCTGTGATTCATGGGGTCACAAAGAGTTGGACACGACTGAGCGATTGAACTGAACTGAACCGGTGAAGATGTGGGATAGATGACTTGATAACTTATTTAACACAAAAAGCTCAAGACAGGGAAGTGGACACCAAGCCTTCATGTCTGTGTGGCTGGAAGGATCACAGTATCACTAGCAGAAATGAGAATAAAGGAGAGGAAATTCATTAAAGAGGAGAGGATAAGTTCACTCTTGGAAATGCTTGAGCTTGGGGTACTTTTGTAGTTTGTGAATAGAGAGTACCACAGGCAGGGTAATTGATGGAGTTCTACGTCCCAGGAGCAGGATTAGGACAAGAGACCCAGATTTTGGAGTTTCCCTGGTGGCTCAGATGGTAAAGAATCCACCTGCAATTTGGGAGACCTGGGTTCGATCCTTGGGTTAGGAAGATCCCCTGGAGGAGGGCATGGCTACTCATTCCAGTATTCTTGTCTGAAGAATCCCCATGGACAGAAGAGCCTGGTGGGCTACAGTCCATGGGGTTGCAAGGAGTTGGACATGACTGAACGACTAGGCACAGCACCAGAGAAGTGATAGCTGAAACCACATCAGATGAAATTCCCGACATAGATGCTACATAACCAAAGCAGCCCTGGTCATTCAGATTTTCCACCCCAGCTGTTTATTCTAGGGAAAGAAATAAATCATCACAAATCTGTCATCTGGCTCTTCCATCTCCCCTCTTTCCCCTTTATCTCAAGACCAGCTATTCCAGACTGAGGCTGCCCCTTAAGTTTGAGTGCCGGAATGAAGATGAAGATCTATGAAAGACACATAACAGAGCAAGAAGTCAATTTTTGTTGCTAGAAGACCCTGAGGTTTTGGAGTCATTCATTACCAGAGCATAACTGAGCTAGAGTGGAGTGATAAAGAAACAGTTTCTTAGAACTGTAAAAACAACAGAGCAGTAGTAAAGTGAGTTTTTAAAGGAAGCTACCCATAATTTACTCCCTAAGCTAACCATAGGTTTACTCTCTACAGATGCCTATCTGCAAATGTGCTGAAACAGACCATTACAGTTCATGTTGCTTCTCCCCCTGCATTTCTTCAGAGAAGGAGCCTGTGGTGGAGGAACACCAACTCCCCCGCTAGAGGAGGCCAGAGGAAGGGCCTGTCTGCAGAGCCCTTGCCCAGCACAGAGCCGCTCTTGTCAGGCAGTGGAGTGAAATGGAGCGAAGCCATTTCCTCAGCATCCTTCGACTCTTGGAAAAAGTAATGCCAGGTTGTTTCTTCTGACAAATAATCTATCATGCCTATTTACTATCCTGCCAAGGTAGGGCTAAATATCAGCCCTGTTCGTGAACTTTTCTTAATATTTCCTGAAATCCTGGTCCCACTGTAGACTGTAAACCTGCACACAGTGATGAAGAATTTAAAGCAATTCAGCAGTGAACAATGCAGGCATCAGCTCTGTGCTCCTGGAGCCTACAGTTGAGTGGGGTATAGAAATAAATACACTATATATACATATACTAGAGAAGGAAACGGCAACCCACTCCAGTACTCTTGCCTGGAAAACCCCATGGACGGAGGAGTCTGGTAGGCTGCAGTCCATGGGGTCGCTAAGAGTCGGACATGACTGAGCGACTTCACTTTCACTTTTCCCTCCCATGCATTGGAGAAGGAAATGGCAACCCCCTCCAGTGTTCTTGCCTGGAGAATCCCAGGGACGGGGGAGCCTGGTGGGCTGCTGTCTATGGTGTCCCACAGAGTAAGACACGACTGAAGTGACTTAGCAGCAGCAGCGTATACATGTATATATAGTGAGTGAAGTGAGTGAAAGTGCTCAGTCGTGTCTGACTCTTTGCGACCCCGTAGACTATACAGTCCATGGAATTCTCCAGGCCAGAATACTGGAGTGGGTGGCCTTTCCCTTCTCCAGGGGATCTTCCCAACCCAGGGATCGAACCCAAGTCTCCTGCATTGCAGGCAGATTCTTTACGAGCTGAGCTATGTCTGACTTTATATATATGTGAAATACACAGATATATATATGTATATATATATACAGTATATATATGTACTGTATATATGAAACACAGGTATTGATACCATAATAAATTGGAAAGGAAGAAAGAGTAGGAAAGAATCTAATTAAAACTGTTTTTCAAACTGCTGACTGGGAAACAGTGAATCATGAACTCTGTTTAGATGTTTATGACCAGATCTTTTTTTTAAAAAATGAAACAGAACTGAATGGACATGAATAAAGCAGATTAATTAGAGTGTGTCACATGTGGTAATGGCAAATACTGTTTCAGGAAACTGCTATTTCTGTTGTACATAACCCTACTGGATATTTATGTTGCTCTCAGATTATGATATAAAATGTAGCTGTTACAGTGGATAGTTGGGCTTCCCTGGTGGCTCAGTTGGTAAAGAATCTTCCTGCAATGCAGGAGACTGGGGTTTGATCCTTGGGTCAGGAAGATGCCCTGGAGAAGGAAATGGCAACCCACAGTCCATGGGGTCGCAAGAGAGACACAACATGGTGACTAAACCACCACTGACACAGTGGATAGTGGTAAAAATAAGTCTGAAAAAACTAAGATACAGGGATGTTGCTGTGCCAAGGCCACAAGGTGGGAACAAGCTTGGCATCCTCCAGGACAAGGGGAAAGCCTAGTGTGGCTGATGCATGGAGAGAAGAGTACAGTTTCAGATGTGGTCAGTGTGGTCGAGGAGGTGGCCACACAAAGGAGTTTGGAGTTTACTGGAAGTGAAGTTGCAAGGTTTAAGAAGTGATCTTAAGGTTACTATGTGGAGTGTAGATATTAAAAGGCAGTAGTATGAAAGTAGGAAGACCACACAGGATCTGTTGGGACTCACGTTCATTGCCGTGTTTTACCATCCAGCTCAGCAGTAACCTGCTTTTGGAATCCTTCCTGGTTTCCTCAGGCAGAGCCAGTCTCTCCTTGACCTCAGTATATTTCCTTAGACAGGTACACCATTGATGCTTCTGTCTCTACCCATGGGCTACGAGTTCCCGGAGGGTCCCCTGGGTGGCCTCCAGCCCTGTGGTGCCAACACCGTCACCCCTGGGGGAGGAAGTGGGATGGAGGGAGAGCCTTTGAAGCCTGTGGTACAGGCTGTCCTTCCAGCTCACAGAGGGCTCTCTGGGGAAGGTATGTTTGACTTTCTATTCCTGGTAATATAAGTTCGAATCTTTAGGATGTTTGAAGTTAGGATGAAAGTATTTCTATTCACGCTGCTAGAATCAGTTTTTGTTTGTTTTTTTTTTTAAGGAGAGCCCACAGCAAAACTTGGGTTCCCTGGCTGGGGAAAAAAATGTAGTTGTGAGGAGCGAGGGGAAACTCTGAGGTGGGCAAACCTGGATGGAGCTGGACCGTAAAGCCTGGGCCTCCTAAACTGGGAGCCTGGGGGTCAGGAGGGCGAGTTGGGGGTCGACCAGGCCCCAGGTGTACGGCCAGGCAGAAATTTCGAGAGGGGCAGAACCCGGCCAAGAGGCAGCGGGCCAAGCCCACCCAGATGAGACCGGAGCGGCGGCGAGCCGGGGTCGGGCACCGCGCCGCTGGCCGACGGGCCCCAGACATTCCAGGTCCGCCGCGGGCATGCACTGGACCAGGCGGCCCGCTGCCCTGGACCAGGCGGCCCGCAGCCATGTACAGGTTCGCGGGCGGGGCCTAGGCCGAGGGGCGGGGCCTACGGCCGAGGGGAGGGAGGACCCCAGGCTGCGGGGGCGGGGCTCAGGGCTTCAGGGGCGGGGCCCACGGCCGCGGGACCTTTAAATTGGCCGCCCTGGCGCCGAGCACCCGCCCGCCACTGACCCAGCCACCGGGCGACGAGCCGCCGACGGACACGGGCAGCAGCGCGAAGCCCACCATGCCGCGCCACCTCCCGGAACTGCTTCTCCTGCTCTGGCCGCTGCTGCTGCTGCCACCACCCCCCGCCGCCCCCAGCCCCATGGCCCGCCCGGGCTTACGCAGGCTGGGGACCCGCGGCCCAGGGGGCAGCCCCGGACGCCGCCCGGCTCTGGGCGCCCCCGCCAGCGTGCCCTACTCCGGGACCGGGCAGCCCGGCGGGGTCCGCGGCGCAGGTACATGGCTTGGGCGGGAACGGGAGAGGGATCCCAGACCGAGAGAGACAGGAAAGGGTCCCAGGGAAGGACACTCGCCTGGAGCGAGGGAGATCCTGGACCAGGGCCCGGCGGGCTGGATGGGTGGGCAGGCGAATCTGGAGCCAAATAAGGAAAATCCTTGGTCACCCACCAAGTATTCCTTTCACCCCAGCCCAAACCAGACGTGGTGCAGGAGAAAGATCCCCTCCTCTGCAGGATAAATCCTATGCGGAAACTGAGGTCCAGAGAAGGGAAGGGAGATGCCCAAGGTCCCTCATAGCCAGGGTTAGGCTTCCCTTCTCCTGAAGCTCAGACTCCAGCAACTGCCCCCTGAGACTTGGGCAGAGAGGATGGGGCAGCTATGGGTGCCTCACAGCTCTCTGTCCCAGACCCCACCTCTTGTTCAGCTTAGTAAACCTCCCCTGAAATTCTGCTTTCAGTTCTCTGGCTGATTGTGCCCCAACCCCAACCTGTGCTCTCTTACATGCTCAAACATCCAGGACACTTTGGGTCTTCGGTGAACAATCACAATTCACTTGTGGGTCAGTTGTTGATTCTTGGGGCAGAGGAAACCTCCTAGAGAGCAGAGTTGGAAGGTGATCCAACACAGCCCCTGACAGCACATTACAGGGTAGCTGAGCCTTGTCAAGGTGTGAGAATCCAGGGAATCAGGGTCAGAGCCAGGAATAAAGCTCGGGGCTCAGATATCCCAAGTGTGGGTCTTTCCACTGCTTCAAGCTACCAAGCTGTTAGTGTGGTTTACATAAGATTTTTTATCTTTATTACCAAAAAGTCCAGCATCAGAGTTGTTAAAGTCTGGCTTTAAAGAGAGGTGGCACCAAACCATTATCTGGATGTCTAGTCTCATCCAGCCAGTGATGCTTCATGCCCCAGGTTGATTTGTGTTGTCCACCCCTAATGCACCTTTTGAGTAATGTTGAGGAAGAAAAGGAGAAGGCAATGGCACCCCACTCCAGTACTCTTGCCTGGAAAATCCCATGGATGGAGGAGCCTGGTAGGCTGCAGTCCATGGGATTGCTAAGAGTCGGACACGACTGAGTGACTTCACTTTGACTTTTCAGTTTCATGCACTGGAGAAGGAAATGGCAACCCACTCCAGTATTCTTGCCTAGAGAATCCCAGGGACGGGGGAGCCTGGTGGGCTGCCGTCTATGGGGTCGCACAGAGTTGGACACGACTGAAGCGACTTAGCAGCAGCAGCAGCAGAGGGAAAACACAAAGGATTCTTTCCTGCATCAGCTCCAGTGGGCTGGATTTGCTACGGCAAGAGACAGGGACTGCCAGGGTTCACAATGGTTATATACAGCCCGACCAGTGGGTTGCTTCAGGTCAAGAATGAGGATAGGGAAGAAGTCTTTCTCCCAGAGGTTATTTTACCTCTCCTGATCCACATTCCTTGGGGAAGAGACTAGAGAGAGAAGGAAGGATTTCTCATGGGGTGGTCAATGTTCCCCTGAGCAGCACTGGTCCTTTATTACTTGAAATAAAAGCCAATATTAAATGATAATTCGTTAATAAGCACCACATTCCACTCTTTTTCGAATTCTCTCCTTTTTGCATCCAGAAATTGCTAGGCTTTGCTATGGACTTTTATTTCTAGCAGAATTCCCAGAAATTGACAATTATTGTGAGTAAGGAAACATTTTTGGAAATTCAGATTCTCATTTTCTTGATTTCTGAGAATCAAAGTGCTGTTATCTAGAAAAGGGCAGTGAGATTCAAAAACAATGAATGTAAAGGGGGTCTGAATCAGGAAGTAAGCAGATGCTCACAGAACATCCTGCCAGGCCCCCTGTATTTTCTATTCTTGCTGTAATAAACTACCATGAATTTAGTGGCTTAAAACAGCACACATTTACTGTCTACGAGTTCTGTATCAGAATTCACAGAAGTCTGACACTAGTCTCTCTGAACTAAAAGTAAGGTATCAGCAGGGCTGCTTTCCTTTTGGAAAGATCTTAGAGGAGAATCCATTTCTTTGCCTTTTTCACGATATAGAGGTGACCCTCATTCCTTGGCTCATGACATTTTCCCTCCATTTTCAAAGCCATCAAAGGCAGGATGAGTCCTCACGTGTCATCTCCCAGATCTCCTCTTCTGCCTCCCTATTCAACTTCTAGGAGCCTTTGTAATTATATTGGATCCACCAGGATAACTGCCCCATCTCAAATCTTCAACGTAATCACACTTGCAGAGTCTCATTTACCTTGTAAATAAATGTACTTACAGGTTCTGGGAATTAGGTCGTGGACATCTGTGAGGGGAGGGCATTATCTTATCCTGCCCGCTACACCCCTGTAACCCCCATAGATGATTCCCTGCGAAAAATCAAGTGAAGAAGGAAAGGAATCCTGCTCATTTACTTGCAAGAACGTAACCTCAACATGAGTAAAGACACCATTTGGATGTTAGAGACAACACTGTCAGATATGGGGTTCATATCATATGTAGTTTTCCTTTTATTCAAATTATGCAAATACAGCCAGATCCATCTCCTGGAAAGATTTTCTTCTTTGCTCTCAATGCATGGTAATCAGGGATGAAATGAAATTCTGGAGTTTTTTTTTTTTTTTTTAAAGAATTAACTCCTTTTGACTTAGCTAAATACATGACGTGTAGCATATTCAGACTGATGGCTCAACGTCACCAAGCAAGATATTTACTAGGTACTTGAGATAATATTAATTTTGGTGGCAGAAAATGTTGCTTTAGAGAGGCAATCATGAAATGAAAAGTCCCTTTGGGCTGGGAGTCTGGAAACCCGGAGTCCAGTCTCTATTCTACCACTTTCTAGTCTACACCTCCCTGTACGAGGGTACAAAAGCAGCTCTCACTTGCATCTCTAACTTCGCAAGGTTGTTGGGTTGAGATTCTGTGATATCTAAAGTGTTATTAAAAGTAGGACTTATTTATTGTCTTAATTAATACCTCTAGGAATCAGGCTAAAATCAAGAGGATACTTACCAGTTTTTTTTTTTTTTTTTTAACTATATGGAGGCATAATTCTTATTGCAGACAGGGCTTTTTCTGTCATCAACTGCTTAGCTAGGAATTTAATTTTGAATAAATAAATACCTAGACCGTTTCCCCTTACACACTGAGTAAATTGCTCTCTTAGAGTTTCATCAATTTCCAGCCAGCCTCCTATTAGGAAAGGAAAGAACCCTGAGTGACATTTCATGCCAAAGGATCTCATTTTGATTCAGGGCTTGGGTGTGTGTGTGTGTGTATTTTGGGAAAGAAGGAGGAATGGCTGTTCTCTTGGATTTGATTTGGGTGGCTAGGAGAGGGAGAAATATAGAATGAGATTAGAGGGGGAAAGGATAAGAAGGATGTGCTGAAAACAAAACTGTATTGTGTCTCTAAAATGTGCTAGGTCCTTTTGTGTGGGAACAATACATGTTCCTTGAGGGCAGGTAATCTGGCTTATTATTATTTTTGTAGCCCCTTGGTTTAATACACAGTGAAAGTGAAGTTGCTCAGTTGTGTCCGACTCTTTGCGACCTCATGGACTGTAGCCTACCAGGCTTCTCAATCCATGGAATTTTCCAGGCAAGAGTACTGGAGTGGGTTGCCATTTCCTTCTCCAGGGCATCTTCCCAACCCAGGGGTCGAACCCAGGTCTCTTGCATTGCAGGCAGACGCTTTACCATAAAAAAATATTTGGAGAATGAAAAAATGAAAGAGAGGTGACTAAGAGAATTTGGCGGGGGCAGTAGGATAGATACCAGGTCAAAATCTCTGCTTCTTGAAACAAGACATGCTGACGAAGATGGACCTCAATGTGGACAGATGAAGTGGTCACCCTTCTTTCTCTTTTCGAGGTTTAAACTCAGGGCTATTTGGACCTCAGAGTTCACTAAACATGAGTGAATGACCAGATGGAGGGAGAATATAGAGCTGCTCTGGAGCAGTTTTCAGCACCTTGAAAGTGGAGAAAAAGAAGGAAGTCACCAGGAGAGCACCAGCGTGCCTCGCCTCACACTCTGCCATTGTCTGAAGGGCTGTGAGGCTTGAGCAGGCAGTGGAGGGGGCATTGAGGCTCCCCTGAGTTCAGTTCAGACAGGGTTCAGGGATGGCCAAGGTGCCCAAGAGAGGCCTGGAGTCCATTCATTCCTGGGCATCAAGAGGAACCTTTGAACAAAACTTTAAGCAGAAGGATGAAACTTTCCAAGTGAAAAGTTCAGGACATTCAAATAGGGGAGCTCTTTGGGGAAATGTCACACCTCTGTGTGAATTCTCACTGGGGAATCCTGAAAGGCCTCAGTGCTTTCAACGTGCAAAGGGAGGGTGGTCTTGAGGAAGACAGCAGAGAGTGGGGTATCTGGGGGCAAGGTCACAACATTCCCCTTCTGACTGTGGTCGGCTCACCGATTAGCCATGTATTGTTCCCCATGCCCTTCTTTGTAGGTGTTTGCAAGAGCAGGCCCTTGGACTTGGTGTTCATCATTGATAGTTCTCGTAGTGTACGGCCGTTGGAGTTTACCAAAGTGAAAACCTTTGTCTCGAAAATAATCGACACTCTGGACATTGGGCCGGCAGACACGCGGGTGGCAGTGGTGAACTACGCCAGCACCGTGAAGATCGAGTTCCATCTCCAGACCCACTCGGATAAGCAGTCTCTGAAACGAGCTGTGGCGCAGATCACGCCCTTGTCTACGGGCACCATGTCAGGCCTGGCCATCCAGACGGCGATGGACGAAGCCTTCACAGTAGAGGCAGGAGCTCGAGGGCCCTCTTCCAACATCCCCAAAGTGGCCATCATCGTGACCGACGGGCGGCCCCAGGACCAGGTGAACGAGGTGGCGGAGCGGGCCCGGGCGTCCGGTATTGAGTTGTACGCCGTGGGCGTGGACCGGGCCCACATGGAGTCCCTCAAGATGATGGCCAGTGAACCCCTGGACGAGCACGTTTTCTATGTGGAGACCTATGGGGTCATTGAGAAACTTTCCTCTAGATTCCAGGAGACCTTTTGTGGTAAGTCTTTGCTTCTAGTTAGAAAAGATGTTATAGTCAGACATCTTGTGTCCGAAGAAAAAGAGATTTATTCTTTTTTATTTGGTGGAAATTTTATGGAAAACTTAAATATAAGCAACGTTTTTTTTGGTATGTGATGGTTTTTCTTCTTCTTCTAAACTTAAGCATACTTTGTTGGCTTAGGAATATAGAGCTGCCTTATATATAAGTTGGTTTGGTCATAAAATCTTCCTGTTTGCATTAGAAATGTGAAGGTCTGGAAATATCCAGGGTAAATGATCCTGCTGTTCCCTGATGGAGTCAGAAAAAAATACAAATAAAAAACCAGACACCTCTCTTCTCCCCTCTGCCCACCACATTTTTTCCAGATATTTTCTTTAGTTTTACCATCTCTAGATTTAACAGAACTCTGCTTGTTTTTTTCTCAGAAGACAGGGACTGCATCTGTCCCTGGAAAGATTGGCTGGCTTCTTGTCCAGCATAACTGTCCATCGGAGTGTATACTTAGCAAATACTCCAGTTTTCAGATTCGGCTCATTCTCTGATTATTCCTTACGAAGGGACGGGATTAAGAACCATGGAGACTAGGATTTCAGCTCACTTTTGAGATAGCAAGATGTAGGCTATTTTTTGGTTCTTTATTTTAATGTTTTAAGTTTTTAATTATTCTCCTACTGTCCTCCCTCTCCTTTCTTCCTTTAGGATGGAGTTTAAATCTGAACATGCTGATTTAATTAGAATTTTTAGCATGAATCAGTCAAACCCATGAATATGAATCCATTCAAGGCTCAGCTTTATCTTTAGTCACTGATCAGAGTTTTGAATCTGTGGGACTCGAACTTTTTAATTTTTACTTTTACATTTATTTTTTGTTTTTCTTTAAAAAATTTCTATCTTCCTTTGTCTCTTTCTGTCTATATTCATTTTTTAAAATCATTTGGAGATAATCTTTCAAAACCCTGTAGAATTATCCAAGCAGGTATGGACAAATTTCTAGTTCAGGTGAATTTTAAAGTGTAGATAACTTTTGCCATATAATTTATTCTGCATTTGTTTTCTCAATATGTGTTTATCGATCACTGGTGATACAAAGATAAAGGTAATCCCTGCCTACCATCAAGCAAAAGTCTAGGGCTGGAGCTGAGACAAGCAAGTGAACCAATAATTACAGTTGTCAATTTCAAGGAGACTTTATACATAAATGAAAGTGGAACTCAGTAATCAACAGTTTGTCAGGAAATGGGAGATGAAGTCTCAGTCTGGAGCAAATTCTGACCTCATCTCAGCCAGACCTGGCAGGAGGCCTCTTGTGTTTCCTGCCTTAGGACACTGGGTCTTCTCAAGCTGTCCTTGGCTTTGGTGGCATCAGCTCGGCAGTCATTGGTTTCCCAAAAGAAAATAGCTTTCTTTCTCCCAGGAAACCCCCCCGGTATTTGTGGGTGAGAACTTTTCCATGAAGATGCTGTTCTGTGGCAAGGTTTGGCCTCAAAGCTAGCACCTGGGGTAGGGTTTGAAGGACATAAAGTAACAAGTGGTGAGTGGCCACCTTTTCATCCTGGTACAAGAGACCTGCTTGTTCTGGGGGGATCATGTCCTGTCTTTGGAAAAAAAGACTGAGGGGCAGCTGTTGTAGTCAACCGACTGGAAAGATTATTCTATGAAAAGGCCCTTCTTGGAAAAATATTAGCCTTGTCCTGTTGCCAGAACTGTGGGGGCTGGGTGAACTACCACAGGGGTGTCAGCCTCCTCCAACAGGCTTCCTTGGTTTCTCAGAAATGACCAAATTCATGATTCTTTTGTCAAAACATGTCACTTTGGAAAAATTTGACATAAAAATGGCTCCAGGAGCAAAAGATGAGGATGCCATTTAGCTAATGTGTTGTGTTCTTCTTTTTCTTTTACCGACTCGTATATAGCAGTTGGGGCTTCCCTGGTGGCACAGATGGTAAAGAATCTGCCTGCAATGCAGGAAACCTGGGTTTGATCCTTGGGTTGGGAAGATACCCTGGAGAAGAGAATGGCCACCCACTCCAGTGTTCTTGCCTGGAGAATCCCATGGACAGAGGAGCCTGGTGGGCTATAGTCCATGGGGTTGCAAAGAGTCAGACATGACTGAGTGACTACACTGTCACTTTCTTTTTCACTTTTCATACAACATATGAGTTTAGACTCTTTGCAGATATGAGAGTCACGTGCAGATACATTTGGGCTCAGGAACTCGTACCATATATTTAAAAGGCAGTTACCTGCATTGCTTTCCACCATTTGCACGTTCAAACATGTATTGCTGCCCAAAGAGTGAGTGGGTTCCAGGCCTAGTGAACCCACTAGGGGATGGGGATGAATTCTGTTTAGACTCACACTATAAAACCCTGGAAACTGGCTTCTGGTTGCAGTGGGGCAACTAGCTTGTAGAACTGCAGGAAGTACAGTATTGTTCTCTTTTTGCTGTTGGAGAGCAAAAGTCTTTTTCTCTGTCCAGGTGGATACATTGGATAAAACACTGAACTGCCTGGTTCATGTAACTGTTTGGTTTCAGCTCCAAATTCAAAAATCCCTTTCTCCTTTGAGAAACTCAACCACACGATCTATGATTTTAAATTAGTAACACTGCTAGTTACTAATTTAAATGTTACTAAGAGTGGGGCAGAAATAAGCCGAGGGCAGAAAACAAATAGGCAATTTTTAGAGTGAACTGAAGATGGAATTGGAGAGGAATGTGCAGAGTGATTTTTTTTTTTTTTTGACAAGAGAGGAAGTATCTGAAATGCTTCTTATGTGTTGACACTGACTGTTGTAAATTTCCTTTGCACAGCTCTGGACCCGTGTGCGCTGGGCACACATCAGTGCCAGCACGTGTGTATCAGTGACGGGGAAGGCAGGCACCACTGCGAATGCAGCCAAGGATACTCCTTGAATGCTGATAAGAAGACGTGTTCAGGTGGGGCCTGCTTAAGGGACAGTGGCTGACAGGCACACGTTTGGGGACTCACTCCCCAAGACTTTGGACTGGCCTTATGCTTTTCTCCTAACTGCCTTGTGGCAGATTTACTGTGATCAACAACTTTCATTGAAAAGTACATGAGGAGGAAAGTGAGATAATACCTAAAACAATCTATTACAGTAGTTATGGCTTGTTTTAGAGAGAAGGGTTAGTAGGGAAAAAGGACAAAACTCTTAGCCTTTTGAGGTTTTGGAATTTTTCCTGGATTTTATTTAATTAAATACAAGCTACTTTTATCTCTCTGTAACCCTAGGTGCTCATGGAATCTAGAAGTGGAAGAAAACTTAGGGAGGTTCTCACTCGTCTGCTGTATGGAATACTCACACACTATCAATGAAGAGTACAAATTAGGTCCATTTTGTTAGATCCTAGAAAATAGTTGAGAGGAAGAAAACTGAAGAGATCATTTAACTCAACCTGATCATTTTATAGAAAATGAAATCGAGATCTGTCCCCACTGCCCCAGGAATGGAGAGGACTTACCCATGTCATGGGGTCTCTTAGTGAAAGAACCAAGATCAGGAAGCGAGTTCCAACCCTCCCATCCAGTAGGCATCCTCTTATGTCAGACTGACCCATTTCATTAGCATTGTGTGTGTGTGTATGTATATGTGTGTATGTGTGCATGGATGTGTGTGGTATGGCCCATAGTTATTTGCTTACCATGTTTTCCATGTGCTGGCATTTGTCCTGGTTGTCTTTTGATAGCTATTGACAAGTGTGCTCGTAACACTCATGGCTGTGAACACATCTGTGTGAACGACAGAACTGGCTCTTATCACTGTGAGTGCTACGAGGGCTATACTCTGAATGAAGATAAGAAGACGTGTTCAGGTAAGTGGGGGCAGGGGCTTTCCTGTTGCCCCTCTGTCCACCTACCTTCCTAAGCCAGTGCTGAGGGGGTCATCTCAACGGGGAACTTGACATCTTCTTGTCTGTTGCCATCTTGGGCTTTTCCCATTTCTTATGAGATAAGTTAAAAATGGCAGTATGTTGTCTCGTGACCTACCTGTGTGAGTGTGTTGTTCATTTCCTTCTCTGTCCCCAGCCCTAATTGTCCTCTCCAGATGCTGAAGACAATTTAGTTAAAATCAAATAACAGCCCACCAGATACTTGTTACTTAAAAAAAGAAAAGCAGTAACTCTGCAGCGGAGAGACTTGGCAGACACCACTTCCACTAAGTCATCAGAGTTGATGTCACCAGCAGTGACACAGTGACGTCATGCTTCTCCCATCGTCACAGGACACACAGTGATGTCATGCTTCTTCTCATCATGTTCTCAGGGCACAACAGCATTTCTGTGGTTTTCTTGCTAAAAATTTAGGATCATGAGGAAACCTCAGACAAACCCAAATTGAGAGACATTCCATGAACTAATTTTTCAGTAATTTTCAAAAGTGTCACAGTCATGAAAGGCAAAGAAAGACTGAGGAAATGTCCCAGATTGGAGGAAACTAAGGAGATGTGACCGCTTAAAGCAATATGTGAGCCTGGATTGGATCCTGGGCCACAAAAAGGGCATTTGTGGTAGAAACACTGGCAGACTTTGAATAAGGTCTTTGGTTAGTTAAGGGCATTGTATCAATGATTAGTTTCCTGGTTTTGGTCATTAATTATATAATGATGTACTTATATAGGATGTTTACATTTGGGGAAATGGGATGAAGTGTAGGACTTCTCAAAACAAAAAGTTCACAAAGATAAACAGTAGTTTAAAAATATCATGTCAGTAGAGAGAGAAGTGCACAGATGTGCAGTTTGGGTCTTGAGTTCTGATGCTGTTCTGAGTCAGTTGATCTCCTTTAGACTTAATTTCCTCATTTATTACAGGAGAGGACTGAGCTACAGTCCTCAAACGTGGATTCTGTGTCTTTCTGAATCTAGTATAATTAGTTCCACAACTGTTAGAACCCCTCTGATTCAGCATAAATACAGCAAATCTAAAAGGAACGCTTTAGAAAGTACTTATGAGATACTTAGATTATAAAAGCTCAGTATAGGGGGCTTCCCTGGCAGTCCAGTGGTGAAGACCCCATGCTTCCAATGCAGTGGCTGTGGGTTCAATCCCTGGTCAGGAAACTAAGATCCCATATGCCACATGGTGAGGCCAGACAAACAAACAAACCAAAAAAAAAAAAAACAACCAACAATATAAACTCAGCATAGATAATGAAAAGGAGTAGGGGAAAATAGAAGACTAAGTATTGTGTATGTAGGAGTTAGTTTTACTCAAATAATTTCTAGTAAGGGCAAATATTACTCTTTGATGGCTTTGAGTGGTTTCTAGTAAGTTCTCCTTTTTGGCATTGCTGGCTGCAAATAAGATTTCTACATATGGGTAAGAAAAGATCTCTCCACATTTAATTTCTTTTCTTCTGGACTTCCACTTGGCAGCTCAAGATCAGTGTGCTTTGGGCACACATGGCTGCCAGCACATTTGTGTGAATGACAGAGCCGGGTCCCACCACTGTGAGTGCTACGAGGGCTATACTCTGAATGAAGATAAGAAGACGTGTTCAGGTAAGGTCCACTCAGTGAATTCTTTCATACGGGACCTTTTCTACTGCAGTGAAACTAACTTTCAATTCACCATGAGAGAGATTCTTAAAGGTAAGGTAAGCAATTGGACTTCAGACATTCTACTGTGCTTACAGACCAAGGCACACACGGCTAGGGGGGCAATGAGCTCACTAGCTTTTGCAAACATAGCTCACTTCAGAAAATTACTGGATAATGGGCAGGGAGTAGGGGATATAAGAAAAGCTAATTGGATGTACGGTCCAGGAAAATTTTATATCTCTGAAAAGCAAATAGGAAACTTTGGAGGAAGTCAGTGGGACAGTAACTATTTGGTGTGATAGGCTGAACTGATCTTTTTCCAATTAAAACTAGGCCTGGAACTTTTCTGTAGTGTTCGACTTAAAGCTGGATCGTTTTTAGTGAAGGAGGCTTTGTAAATGACTGAATTAGACCCACACAGATCTTCCAGTAAGTTTGAAGCAAGTCCTTCCCTGACAGTTTCTAGATGATCAATCTTGGGTGAATCTGAGGCTTATGACTTGGTAAGGGAGCCCGTGCCAGAACTGCTAATCCTCATTAATTTGATTTAAACTCACTGGGAGAACAGAGTGGCATTTATAATGTAAAAGCAGTCCTCTGAGAAATTCCTAGCTCTCAAGGTGGTGTTTAATTTGGGCATAGTCAGTATTTTTTTTTTTTTTTTAGATTTTATGTATACTCTCCTCTTCCGTGAGGAGGTGTAATATGTGACCTTTTCAAGAGAGATTAAAGGAAGTGGCACATCACCAATCCGCCCTTTAAAAAAGAATGAGATCAATAAAACAGTACTGGACCCCTATTTTGTTCCCAGGACTGTGCTGAGCCGTGTGGGCATGTAAGGAAGCATCAGCTTCTGCCTCTGAGTTACAACAGGTTGGGTGCAAAACCAAAAAAGCGTCATTTTTTTTTTTTTTAAACATTGGAGGATAATTGCTTTACAATGTTGTGTTAGTTTCTGCTGTACAACAACGTGAATCGGCCATAAGGATACATGTATCACCTCCCTCTTGAGCCTCCCTCCCACTCACCTCCATCCCACCCCTTTAAGTCATCACAAAGCACTGATCTGGGCTCCCTGTGTTATATAGCAGCTCCCCACTAGCTATCTGTTTTACCTATGGTGGTGTATATATGCCAATGCCACTATTTTGATTACTCCCGAATCAGTACCTTAAGAAAGCAGCGACTGGTAGCGAGAGTCCATACTAAGAAGAGGCTGGGGGTTGGCTGAAGGACTGGGACTGGAGGAGTGGAGGGGGCATGGGCAAGGGGAGGGGCTTGTGTCAATTTGTTGAGGTGGGTGGGACTAAGTCACAAGGGTGGGACTAAGTCACAAGGGTGGGACTAAGTCACAAGGGTGGGACTAAGTCCCCTGGGTGGAGAGGATTCAAGGCTGCTCTTCTCTGAAGACCTGCAAAAGGAAACAAAGTACATTTACAAGTAAACTAACAGATATTATGGAATAAAATGAACCACTTTATTAAAAAGAAGAAATCAAAGGAGATTTTCTGTTAAGACAGACTTCAGTTAAGGCAGCAGTTCCAGGTAACGGTTCATCCACATTCTTCAGTGTCTGCTGGGTGCCATGCCGCTGTTCCAGGCATTTTAGCAACAGTCACACATTTACTGCTCAACTGAGTAACTTGCTGGTGGTCACTTGGCTAGTAAGTAGCAGAGCCAGGATTTGAACCCAGGCACTTGATCTGGTGGTTCGTAGTTCTCAAACACTGAGCTACACTCTCTCATGGTGCAAAGCACATGACAGCAAAAGGAGATAGAAAAAGAAAGATGCAGTGGTAGGAAGTCAGTATTTATATATTTTACAGCAATAATGGATGCCATGCTAAAACTGGGGTGCACAACATGGGGCAGAGCCCCTCTACTGGCCTGCCTTCCCCTCGCTGGGCAGTGGGAAAGCTCGTAAATTAACTGTGGGGCCCCAGATCAGGGGCTGGGGGCTGGAGGCATGTCCCCCTGTTATCTCTGGAGTTGCTGCTAAGCTGGGCTGAGGGGGAAAAAAAAATGCTCTGCTAGTAGGCATTTTGCTGGAAACATCTGAATTGTAGTAGTGAAGGGAATATCAGTGTGAAAGTTGGAAAGACATTGTGATTAGATTATCTAGGGCCTTCTGTGCCATGAAAAGCTCTTTTATAGGCAGTAGTGAGCTATAGATGAAGGTGAAAGAGGAGAGTAAAAAAGCTGGCTTAAAACTCGACATTCAAAAAAACTTAGTTCATGGCATCTGGACCCATCACTTCATTTCAAAGAGATGGGGAAACAATGGAAACAGTGATAAAATAAGCAGACTTTAAGAAAATCAACCCCGAATATACATTGGAAGGATTGATGCCGAGGCTGAAGCTCTAGTACTTTGGCTACCTGATGCAAAGAACTGACTCATTGGAAAAGACCCTGATGCTGGGAAAGACTCAAGGCTGGAGGAAAAGGGGACGACAGAGGATGAGATGGTTGGATGGCATCACTGATTCAATGGACATGAGTTTGAGCAAGCTTTGGGAGATGGTGAAGAACAGGAAAGCCTGGCATACTGCAGTCCATGGGGTTGCAAAGAGTCAGACACAGCTGAGTGACTGAACAACAATAGTGAGCCATGGAAAGTTTGGAAGCATGGAATGACACTTAAGAGGAGATTTAGAGGGGAACAAATAGTTTGACTCCTGTAATGGCCGAGAAGGACCTATGTTCCCCAGGAAACCTTTGCTCCTTGTGATGTATTTGTGACAGATAAAAAATACATTCTTATCCAACCATACACATCCTCAGCACCACCATCATCATCATTATTTTTCTCTCTCTGTGTGTGCATGAGCTTGCAGGCCATTGTTTTCTGTACCACTTTAAGCATCAAAGATAGGCCCTCGGTCAATACAGTCTTTTTTGTGCAGCATCGAATTTAACTCCGTGTGTGAGTAGGTCTCTAATAATTTATTTTTGGTAATGGTGAAGATGATCCATATATATCTGGAGAGCTTGGAGGTGTTATGGAAAGGCCAGAGGTAAGTTCTGGGATAGAATTAAGATGCAGTGCAGCCCTCCAGGACTGTGGACAGCGAAAAAAAAGAGGCAGAACCCAAAATATTTGCAAGAAATAGCAAGGAAAGGGCTGTGGGGGAGGGATAAGGAAGAGGCTCCCTCCTTCTGAAACATGGGAGACTCTGATGACTGAAGGATTCATATGAGCCCATGTTGGGACCAAACCAAAGCTTCTTTCTCCCAGAAGTCTGTGTCGTGTCCGATTGTAATTTGTGAATATTCTCTCTCCTGCCCCAATCCCGGCCAGTTCTTAACCAGTGTGCCCTGGGCTCTCATGATTGCCAACACATCTGTGTGTATGATGGCAGTGCCTCTTATCACTGCGACTGTGACACTGGCTACACTTTGAATGAAGACAAGAAGACATGTTCAGGTAAAGATGGTCCCTTTAAGCCTCATCCATGCACTGGGACAGGAGTGAGCTTTCCTGTCTCCAAGTCTGAAGTACAGTTTGGAGTCTTGCCTCTTGGTCTGTCTTCAGGATGGAAAGTTTCTACTTTTCCACCAGGCGTCCTTCCCACCATTGGTTTTTAAAGGAACCTCCACCCTGTTCTCCGTAGTGAACATTTTCATTTCTTAATGAAGACACAGTATCACAAGGAGATGGTCTTTTTGTCTCTGCATTCTTGGCTTCTCCCTACATTGTGTTAAAACAGTTTAACTTTGTATCATGGAGAATTTCTGATCATCACAAAAGCATTGAGAACAGTAGGACTCTCATATAACCATCACCTAGCTTTGACAATTATAAACTTTTCCTCAACATCTCTGTTTCTTTTTTGACATATCCCACAGTCTTTCCTCCTCTTTCTGTGTGCTCTTACATCCTTTTATCTCCTAGAAAATGCATGTAGCTTAAGTCTTAAAAGTATTGAATTGTCAGTTTCCTGATTTCCTATGATTTCTGATTAGCTGTAATGTTCTGTGTACTGTCACTGCCTCCAGCCATTGAAGAAGCACGAAGACTCATCTCCACAGAAGATGCTTGTGCCTGTGAAGCCACACTGGCATTCCAGGATAAGGTCAACTCATATCTGCAGAGACTGAACTCGAAACATATCCTTTTTGGAAGGATTTCTGCTTCTGCTTGAAGCCAACCTAGGTCCTACAATGGACATTTGAGGACATGTCACAGGATAAGGACCTTATTCATTAAGTTTTAAGATGAACAGTAGTAATACGTAGCCTTGATTTTTTTAAGGGTTCTTTTTAAATATTTTAGGAGACTGTTACATCCATTTTTATTTGCATGTGAAAGCAGTGTAATTATTTTTCTAGTGCTTTTCTACAGCAGTATAAGCTCCTAATTGAGCTCTAGTTAACCAGGGCTATCATCCTGATTCATTAATAGGACTTTCTTACTCAGAATCTGTACATGTACAAGACAAGTCAGCTGATGAATGGAGTGTGATAACTCAAATGATACACAGTTGTACACTTTGTTTAGCCAGGTTGTCAAAGAGCAGGTTTCAAAATGTAACATGGTACCACCTCAGAAACTTTCAAAAGCAGTTCTTTAGCCAAAGGAGTAATTCAGGAAGAGTACTTTTTCTTAGTCCAGCTGAAGTTAACAACGCTGTTTCCAGGGATCTTCGAGGAGTATTCAAACTGTGATAGTTACCGAAAGAGTATGTGCTTGCTGCTCAAAAGTCAGTAAACAAGCCAGGTTTGTGGAAAGGAAAGTTTGCTTTATTTCAGATGCCAGCAACTGGGAGAGGTCAGGGGGTGAGAGTTTTTATAGACAGGGCGTGGAGGGCTACATGCAGAAACAGAACAGTAATCTCTAACAGTCATCTTCAGATTGGTCCTCAGTGGTTTGACCAGCATCATCTTGGTTGTTTTAGGTACACTTAACCTTCTCTTCTGAGGTCCATTTGTTCTCTTTTCTTTGCGGCCAGTTCTCTGAATTGTGGCACCTTCTGTCTTGCCTACAGTCTCGTTATCAGGTAGTTAACTTCTTCCACCTAGTGTTTTAGTATCGATGAGACAGTTCACAGGATATGGCTCAGAATATTATAACCCTTGAGAAAGAACTGAAGGTCCCTGACTGTGCTTAATGACCATATTATTTAGTCTTTGTTTTCGTTTCCAAATTTCTCACTTCTCTGATTAAGCTTATTCTTGGACTGAAGTTTTCCACAGACAAAAGGCAGGCAGAGGACATGGTAAGGGGGCAAGGGCCATAGGGTTCAGCGCTGTTTCAGCAGAGCTACCTCGGAGCTTGCAGAGACATTCAAGGGATGTGAGGGGACACAGAGCATTTTAGAGGAATCTGTTTCCAAATACTTCACTTCCGTAAACTGATCTGCTTACAATGCAACTTGGGGTCAGTTGGCAGTTTCTTTTCCCATCTCTCACTTCAGTGCCACCAATCTCCTAACTTTACACAAGAAAGGGATATCTCTTGCTTACCCTGAATTTTAATAAGGTGAATTTCTTGGAAAGGTAAAATCTCCAGAGAGCCAAATAAAAGGACAATTCAATTTTTTTTTTCTAAGTTATTTATTTTTGGCCATCCTGGGTCTTTGTTGCTGCACACAGGCTGTCTCTAGTTGCATTGAGAGGGGGCTGTTCTTCTTTGTGGTGCATGGGCATCTCACTGTGGTGTCATCTCTTGTCGGGGAGCCTGGGCTTTAGGGCGCACAGGCTTCAGCAGTTGTGGCTGGGAGGGTCTAGAGTGTGGGCTCAATAGTTGTGGTGGGCAGGCTTAGTCGCTCTGCAGCATGTGCAAAATCCCAGACTGGGGATCAAAACCCATGTCCCCAGCATTGGGGGTGGATTCTCAACCACTGTACCAGCAGGGAAATCCCTCAACAGTTTTTTAAATTAAGGTTTCATAAACACATCTCTCCCAATTCAGTCCATTAAGAGATACTTTTCTAATTAAAATTTACCTTTTATTTTTTAACGATTTTATCTCAAAATTTGTAATTTACTTGTTTGGATCAACTGTGTGCCCATCATAGTTGTAATGATAACTCAACCAAGGCGATTAAAAAAAATTAGAGCCTTTGGTCAAAGAAAATTAATTTAAAGGTAATCTAGACTTAAACATGTATGTGCTTGTTGTCTGTATAAAGTTTATGTCAGAAAGTGTAATAGAGTGCTCAAGAACAGATTTTCAAGATTCAAGTGGAATAAAATTCTGTGGAAGCAGCAGAAAGGAAATACAAATTTAAGGAGATATTTTATTTTAGAAGAACAATAGTAGTAATAATTCAGTATGTTATTAATATTACAAAGGATACATTTAAAAGATTGGCTTAAATTTTATTTTAAAGCATCAATATTTATAATACAGCAAAGTTGCATACTTTGTTATATAAAGGTTATGAAAATTTTCATATAATTTAAATATGCACAAGGTATTACTTGTCAAAATTATTTTAGGGGGCATATGAACAAAAATGCTTGAAGACCACCACTTTATATCCTGCTCTCTAAAGAACAGAATATCTGAGTTTTAGACATATTAGATTTTTGGTGAGAAAATTTCACTCTTTTTGTTCCAATGAGAACTTACATTTTTCTTTTACCTTGTATTGAAGTGTCTGAAAGTGTGTTTACATTTTCTAATGTCTAAAAATATGTGGTTTTGGCCTTAACAACTAGTCACTTGATGACATTTTGGAGAAGCTGCAAGCAAATGAATATGGACAAGTACATCGTTAAACTACTCAAATGTTTTACCTGAAAATAATGAGCATTTGGTGTAGTAAATACTTCGGCATACTCCAATGTTCCTGCTACTAATCTGCCATTACAAATGCTTGAATGCTACTCATCTTCTGGGAACCAGTATCATTTTTCTAAGGAAATAAATGTCCCTAATTAAGTGCAAATTTTAGTGTCTCTAAGCTATGACTGTGAAATAGTTGGTAGAAAACAGAAGAAAAGTTTTCATAATTTTTTTACTTCTTTACTAATTGAGCCATTTAATTTTAAAATGTTTGTATTAGTCAGATAACCATACTTAAAATGCAAACTTTTGATCTATTTTTTTTCTTGATATAGTATAAACTAGTCTTGTTACTTTAGAGTGTAACTTGTAGAGGGTATTTACACATAAAAGTTCATATAATTAAACTGAGATGAATATAATTTAGAACTATCTCGCTAACACTTTTTTGTTTTTTCTCATTTTTGCCAGGGTATTGTTGAAGCTGTGATCAGGGGATTGTAATACATATATCTAAATATAGTTAACACAGATTAAGTGAGCTGTTACATGCCGTTTTTAATTCATTCTGATGTTAGAAAGAGACACACACAGCTACAGACTTAGCTGTGAGTTAAGTGTTAAACTATTTACCAAGAACAAAAAATTCTAAATTTACTTGTTTTACTTTAGAATCCAATCAATAAAATTATATATTTATAAATATTGCTATAACAAAATAATCTAATGTTTTTTAAATGTTAATCATAAGCCTGGTTTTTTCACTTACATATTTGATAAATTTTTTTTTCAGCTTTAAAGCTTATAACTTTTAGAAGAAAGTAGTTCTTTAAATTACAGATGATTCATTCTTTTTTGGTTTATGTTGTCTTTACTGTAATAAAAACATCAATATCTATATACTATTGTCATGATTTTTTTGACATATCAACTTTGCTCGTGTATTTTCTTAGATTAAGCTGAATTACAATTATTTTGAAAATGAAACATTTTCTTGTCACTGAAACAATGTCATGACTCATCCTATAATTTAATCTCATGCTCTCAAAGTTAAAATTTTAAGTTCAGTTTAAATAGAAAGGTTTTGATCAAGAATATTGTGGGAGAGGGAATAAAACAGAATTACATAAATTCATATTAAATAATGATGAGGGTACATTAAAATAAAGACCTGAAAAGAAATCCAGAAACAAAAAAACAAAAAGCTAAACTGTCAAAGGAAGAAATAAAAAATGAACACATCAAAGGCAATAAACATTATATGAAACATATAATGTTATTTGTCAACATTTTTGAAAGGATCTGACATAGAGCAAGTGCTATCTTCCAAACTTATTTGAGCAAACAATCAGTTATATTAATATATCACAAAGAAATGGTATTACGGGGGAATAAATGAGAGCTCATGTACAAGAACTATGGAAAGGTATTTAGAGACAAATTTTTAAGGATGTGACCATCCGTAGCTTCAACTAAACATGCCTTAAACTTAACCAGTTGATTAGAATCCCCCTGGCTTAGAAAACTGATTTTTGTTTCCTGAGTCCAGTATAGGAAGCCTGTGATCAGGTGCCAGAAAACATAGGGATGTAATCTGGTGCTGAAAAGATACACATACATTTGAAAACAAATATGTATTACCCGATATATTAAGTTTAGTAAGGATTTCTCAGGGAGACCTGTTTTGTGCATTTGGCTAGGCACAATGGGCCAAAAGGAACATCATAGGATATATAAAAATGGCCTTGGAAGCAGACAGGAATGTTGGGATGAAAAAAGTATATTGGCTCGTTTAAAGTGTGGGCACCAAAGTAAAACAATTTAAGACTGAAGGAAGATTTGATTTTAGCTCCCGTTTAGATCTGACAGGAAAGGCACTAGGATTTATTGTCAATTTCCCAGTATGCTGAGTGAGACAACAGACTCAGGTCAAAGGATTTGAATATTATTTGCTGGGAATGGGGAAATAATTCAGGTGGGGGAAATTAGATAAATTGGAAGGACTAATGTCCTTTTCATTATAGGGGACTGGAATGCAAAAGTAGGAAGTCAAGAAACATCTGGCAAATTTGGCCTTGGAATACGGAATGAAGCAGGGCAAAGGCTAATAGAGTTTTGCCAAGAAAATGCACTGGTCATAGCAAACACCCTCTTCCATCAACACAAGAGAAGACTCTACACATGGACATCACCAGATGGTCAACACTGAAATGACTGATTATATTCTTTGCAGCCAAAGATGGAGAAGCTCTATACAGTCAGCAGAAATAAGACCAGGAGCTGACTGTGGCTCAGATCATGAACTCCTTATTGCCAAATTCAGACTTAAATTGAAGAAAGTAGGGAAAACCACTAGACCATTCAGGTATGACCTAAATCAAATCCCTTATGATTATACAGTGGAAGTCAGAAATAGATTTAAGGGACTAGATCTGATAGATAGAGTGCCTGATGAACTATGGATGGAGGTTTGTGACATTGTACAAGAGACAGGGATCAAGACCATCTCCATGGAAAAGAAATGCAAAAAAGCAAAATGGCTGTCTGAGGAGGCCTTACAAATAGCTGTGAAAAGAAGAGGAGTGAAAAGCAAAGGAGAAAAGGAAAGATATAGGCATCTGAATGCAGAGTTCCAAAGAATAGCAAAGAGCGATAAGAAAGCCTTCCTCAGCGATCAATGCAAAGAAATAGAGGAAAACAACAGAATGGGAAAGACTAGAGATCTCTTCAAGAAAATTAGAGATACCAAGGGAATATTTCATGCAAAGATGGGCTCAATAAAGGACAGAAATGGTCTGGATCTAACAGAAGCAGAAGATATTAAGAAGAGGTGGCAAGAATACACGGAAGAACTGTACAAAAAAGATCTTCACGACCAAGATAATCACGATGGTATGATCACTCATCTAGAGCCAGACATCCTGGAATGTGAAGTCAAATGGGCCTTAGAAAGGATCACTATGAACAAAGCTAGTGGAGGTGATGGAATTCCAGTGGAGCTGTTTAAAATCCTGAAAGATGATGCTGTGCAAGTGCTGCACTCAATATGCCAGCAAATTTGGAAAACTCAGCAGTGGCCACAGGACTGGAAAAGGTCAGTTTTCATTCCAATCCCAAAGAAAGGCAATGCCAAAGAATGCTCAAACTACTGCACAATTGCACATATCTCATAGTAAAGTAATGCGCAAAATTCTCCAAGCCAGGCTTCAGCAGTACGTGGGCCATGAACTTCCAGATGTTCAAGCTGGCTTTAGAAAAGGCAGAGGAACCAGAGATCAAATTCCCAACATCCGCTGGATCATGGAAAAAGCAAGAGAGTTCCAGCAAAACATCTATTTCTGTTTTATTGCTATGCCAAAGCCTTTGACTGTGTGGATGACAATAAACTGTGGAAAATTCTGAAAGAGATGGGAATACCAGACCACCTAACCTGCCTCTTGGAAACCTATATGCAGGTCAGGAAGCAACAGTTAGAACTGGATATGGAAAAACAGACTGGTTCCAAATAGGAAAAGGTGTACACCAAGGCTGTATATTATCACCCTGTTTATTTAACTTATATGCAGAGTACATCATGAGAATTGCTGGGCTGGAAGAAGTAGAAGCTGGAATCAAGATTGCCGGGAGAAATATCAAGTACCTCAGATATGCAGATGACACCACCCTTATGGCAGAAAGAGAAGTGGAACTAAAAAGCCTCTTGATGAAAGTGAAAGAATGAAAAAGTTGGCTTAAAGCTCAACATTCAGAAGACGAAGATCATGGCACCCGGTCCCATCACTTCATGGGAAACAGATGGGGAAACAGTGGAAACAGTGTCAGACTTTATTTTTTTGGGCTCCAAAATCACTGCAGATGGTGACTGCAGCCATGAAATTAAAAGATGCTTACTCCTTGGAAGGAAAGTTATGACCAACCTAGATAGCATATTGAAAAGCAGAGACATTACTTTATCAAGAAAGGTCTGTCTAGTCAAGGCTATGGTTTTTCCTGTGCTCATGTATGGATGTGAGAATTCGACTGTGAAGAAAGCTGAGCACTGAAGAATTGATGCTTGTGAACTGTGGTGTTGGAGAAGACTCTTGAGAGTCCCTTGGACTGCAAGGAGATCCAACCAGTCCATTCTAAACGAGATCAGTTCTGGGTGTTCTTTGGAAGGAATGATGCTAAAGCTGAAACTCCAATACTTTGGCCACCTGATGCAAAGAGTTGACTCATTGGAAAAGACTCTGATGCTGGGAGGGACTGGGGGCAGGAGGAGAAGGGGACAACAGAGGATGAGATGGCTGGATGGCATCACTGACTCGATGGACGTGAGTTTGAGTGAACTCCAGGAGTTGGTGAAGGACAGGGAGGCCTGGCATGCTGCAATTCATGGGGTCTGAAAGAGTCAGACAGAACTGAGAGACTGGACTGAACTGAGCTGATGCTGAAGCTGAGGCTCCAATATTTTGACCACCTGATGTGAATAACTGACTCACTGGAAAAGACCCTGATGCTGGGAAAGTTTGGACGTGGGAGAAGGGGATGACAGAGGATGAGATGGTTGGATGGCATCTTGACTTGATGGACATGAGTTTGAGTAAGCTCCAGGAGTTGGTGATGAAAAGGGAAGCCTGGCGTGCTGCAGTCCATGGGGTTGCAGAGACTCGGACATGACTGAGTGACTGAACTGAACTGAAGGTACGCACAGTGTCTGTGTGCTCAGTTGTGTCCCACTGTTTGCAACCCCATGGACTGTAGCCCACCAGGTTCCTCTGTCCATTGAGTTTTGTTCCAGGCAAGAATACTGGAGCAGGTTTGCCATTTGCTACTCCAGGGTATCTCCCCAATGGAGGGATTGAACCTAGTCTCTTGCGTCTCCTTCACTGGCTGGTAAATTCTTTAGCACTGGGCTACATGGAAGCCCCAAAGTATAAAGTACACACTAGATTATACAAATCAACAGTGGTTTCCGCATATATGGTAAAAGGTAAAGCCAGAGATAAAAAATAGATGAGACTAAATAATTCCATGGCAGTTTTCTGCCCTATGTCTAAAATTGTGGTGGTTCTGTAACTCTTCAAATGTTCAGAAAGGACAAGAAATGAAGAAAGAAATAGGGTTGAAAAAGAATACAGAACAGTTGACCCTTAGCAAGAAAATACCAACACTTCAGTTACTTAAAAATGGGAGGCTATGAGTCAATGGCTATTATATGCTGTAATAGCCAAAGCTCACACGAATTCTTTTTCTTTTCTTTTCATTGAAGTATAGCAATTCACAGTGTTGTGTTAGTTTCAAGTGTACACATATTATTTTTATAAGTACCTTTAGGTTGCAATAACAGCTTAAATGGGCTTCCCTGGTGGCTCAGATGGTAAAGAATTCACTGCAACGCGGGAGACCTGGGTTTGATCCCTGGGTTGGGAAGATCCCCTGGAGAAGGGAAAAATTACCCACTCCAGTATTCTTACCTGGAGAATTCCATGGACAGAGGAGCCTGGGAGGCTACTGTCCATGGGTCGCAAACCGCTTAAATAAGTTGTTTACAAGTTCTAAAACAAACAGAATTAACAAAATCTCTCCTACTCTGAAATTGCTCCAGGGGGTCTCCAAACCCCAAAGGCACAAAGGAAGGCTTGCAAGGTCTGAAAAATGTGTCTGTACCTGACCTGCCTTTTGAGAGACCTATATGCAGGTCAGGAAGCAACAGTTAGAACCGGACATGGAACAACAGACTGGTTCCAAATAGGAAAAAGAGGACGTCAAGGCTGTATATTGTCACCCTATATGCAGAGTACATCATGAGAAACACGGGTGGGAAAAGCACAAGCTGGAATCAAGATTGCCGGGAGAAATATCAAGTACCTCAGATATGCAGATGACACCACCCTTATGGCAGAAAGTGAAGAGGAACTAAAAAGCCTCTTGATGAAAGTGAAAGAGGAGAGTGAAAATGTTGGCTTAAAGCTCAACATTCAGAAGACGAAGATCATGGCATCTGGTCCCATCACTTCATGGGAAATAGATGGGGAAACAGTGGAAACAGTGTCAGACTTTATTTTTTTGGGCTCCAAAATCACAGCAGATGGTGATTGCAGCCATGAAATTAAAAGACACTTACTCCTTGGAAGGAAAGTTATGCCCAACCTAGATAGCATATTCAAAAGCAGAGACATTACTTTGCCAACAAAGGTCCGTCTAGTCAAGGCTTTGGTTTTTCCAGTGGTCATATATGGATGTGAGAGTTGGACTGTGAAGAAAGCTGAGCGCTGAAGAATTGATGCTTTTGAACTGTGGTGTTGGAGAAGACTGTTGAGAGTCCCTTGGACTGCAAGGAGATCCAACCATTCCATTATGGAGGAGATCAGCCCTGGGTGTTCTTTGGAAGGAATGATACTAAAGCTGAAATTCCAGTACTTTGGCCACCTGATGCGAAGAGCTGACTCACTGGAAAAACCCTGATGCTGGGAGCGATTGGGGGCAGGAGAAGGGGACGACAGAGGATGAGATGGCTGCATGGCATCACCGACTTGATGGATGTGAGCTGAGTGAACTCCAGGAGTTGGTGATGGACAGGGAGGCCTGGCATGCTGCAATTTATGGGGTCACAAAGAGTCGGACACGACTGAGGGACTCAAGTGAACTGATTCACCTTCGTTTGACCAATGGGCGCCAGCCTACCAAATTCTGTAAAGTACCTTTCCTTTTCACAGCGTTGGGACTTTGGGGCTTACACAACACCCCGTCCTTACGACCTCATTTGAATGGGCGCCCTTACTGAGCTGGTACTGAAACCTCAGTCGAGTTCCACCGCGACCGTCCGAGGTTGAGGCCGGTCCTCGGAGCCCGTACGGATCAAGGACACCTGAGGCTACGAGACAGGGAACCAACAGTCGCGGCGCCAGCCGGGTCCCTGGGCAGGAAAGCCCAGAAGCTAATCCACCAGCTTTAATCCCGCATTGGGCCCGTGACAACAGCTCTACTAGCAACCCCGACGTCCGCGCAGGCGTTCTACGCCCGGCGATGCGCGGGCGGCGCCGGAAGTGTCCTTTCGGCGCCCCGGATGCGACCGGGAGGCGGCGGTTGCCAGGGCGACGAGAGCTTCCCAGAGCCGCTGGTACTCGCGATTCGCAGCTTAGAAGGTTTCCCGTGGCGGGCTTTGGCTGCTGGGGTCGTCCTCTCGGGGTTTCCAGGATGTTCTTTTACTTGAGCAAGAAAGTGAGTTTCCCAGGGTTCGCCCTCGCTCCTCCTCCGGTTTCTCAGCCTGTTGGCGATTCCGGCATTCTGCCCGAGAGGCTATGCGTAGTGATCCAGGCTTCGCCATCCCTTCTTTCACCTTCCTGCGCGGTCCAGCCTCGGACTTCCCTTTGCCGGTTCCTGAGCCCACACAGTCCTTGGCGGAGCCAGCCGCTCTCTCGCAAGATCTTTCCTATTACTGCCCATGGTTAGGTCCTTTTGGGGGGCCCCGCAGGGCAGATCACTGTGTGCGTCGCTATCTTTCTCTACTTCACCTGTTGCTCATCAGAATCTGACTTAAACTCGTTGGATCATCACGGGCCGCTGGGCAGGAGAAAAGTAATAAAAAGGTAGCAAAGTGTGTGTGGAAAGGGAATAAGGATTGGAGGTAGACATTTATACCTCCTTTACCTCCCCTGCCTTTTAAAAATTCATCAGGTCACCCTCATTGGTTTTTTTTTTTTTTTTTTTTTTTAAATCACTGCTGTTCTTCTGTGGGCAGTTCTTTGTCTTTTTCCCAAATGGGCCCCGGGCAGTTAAAGGGATTATGCTTATTTTCATAACGGTTCACATTTCTGCAAGACCGTTTCTTCTGCAGCCTTTATCTCCCGTAGACTCACTACCAACCCCTTCGTGAAAAGTTGCGAGTGGCTGTGGTTGCTTTTCAGGTTGCCATGCCCAACAACGTGAAGCTGAAATGTGTATCTTGGAACAAGGACCAAGGATTCATAGCATGTGGTGGTGATGATGGATTACTGAAAGTTTTGAAATTGGAGACACAGACAGGTAAATGAATGCAAGCCCAGATGTTTGAGCATAAGGGAAAATCATTTGTTCAGAGAGATTTGATTATAGTATTTGTCAGTATGCAATTCTGATTCTTCCAAAAGGAAAAAAAAACCCAACATTTTGGAGTGTTCTAGAATATTTTTGTAAGGAAGTTCAGAAAATATCGAATGTAAACCTCAGGTAGCTTTTGCTGAAATTATAGCTGGCAAATGAAAATGAATGAAGAATAATCCATTATATTGTCTTGTGCTATGTTGTTGATTGTGCTGTATTATTAGGAGTCTAATAAAAATGACGTGAATCACCTTTTCAGTAAGGTCACAAAAATCTCACATTTTGGCAGCTTATTTACAGGCCTGTGTTGTTCTTTCTGCTTTTCAGATATGTTAATAATTATGCACTTAGTTCTCAAAAACAGAACATGGGATTAAAAAAATTGTTTAATTAAGAAGTCTCTTGTGTTTTACAGCTTGATTTCTCTTTTTCTAGTTCTGTGGAATCATAGCACACAGTTTCACATTTCTTTATTATCTAGTGTTGCTCTAGGTTGGAGAGCTAAACAATCCCTGATCTATATAGGAGATCTGGATAAGGAGATTGAATTGGAACCTCGGCTCTGCCGTAAGACTTCTGAATATATTTCAGCAAGTTTCTGAATATCTTTGATTTTAGTCCAGTCTTTTGTAAAATGAGGGTTTGAACTAAGTTACATTTTGGATTTCTTACCAGCATTGCTTCTCAAGCTTTATCAGGTATAGGAATCATCTGCAGAGGTTGTTAAAATGGATTTCTGGACTTAGCCCCAGAGTAGAACTGGAATGGGGTCTGAGAATTTGCATTTGTAGTGATACTGGTGTTGCTGGTTTTCAGACCACACTTTGAGTAACACTGTTTTACAGCTTTGAAGTGATAGTTGTAAATATTATTGAGCACTGTCTATGTCTGGGGTGTTTAACCTTCACCGTCTAATTTGACCTCACAGTAATCTTGAGAGGTAGGTATTTCAGATGAGGTAACTGAGGTGCTGATCAATGAACAACCTGCCCAAGGTCACATGGGAAATAGGCGACACAGCTGAGATTTTAATAAAAGGAATATAAAAGAATTTTGCTTCATCCAAATGGAGAACTGTAGCCAGGGAGGCAGCCTCTCAGATGATTCTGAGAAACTATTCCAAAGAAGATGGTTTTTAGCATGGTTTTATCTCCTGTCCAAACAAAGAATATCAAACATACCAGGGAGGGTGCATTCTTTTGAGGAATTTATTTGCTTCCTACGCAGTGAGTCAGTGTGGCTTTGGCTTCTGGGGAGGGAGCCTCATCACTGAAGGAGTACTAGCACTGATGTCCCAGGAAGGGCAACGTGGATCTCTGTCTTTAGAATGGACATTCTTTACTTCTGGACAGTGCACACTTTTCTTTGATGGTTAAAGCAGATATACAAGATATGTTTGATAGCCTAAGAAACAGACTGTTCTCGTTAGCATGAAGTTTAAGTTGATATATAAACCATTTTTACTTTCCCATACTGCAATATGTGAAAATTTCTTCCGTCAAAACTTAGTTTGTCTCAATTTCAAGCCTCATTTTTAACCACTACATGGAGGCTCATGGATGGCCTAAGCAAAGAGAGAATAGTTGTTTTGATGTGCTAGATTAATTATATGAAATAAAAAGCAGATTTGGAAGGTAGAGACTTATGTACCAATTTGAGTTTGTCTTCTGTTGCTTAGTAATGTAATCTCTCAATGCTTTAGCTTTCTTAACTGTCTTAAAGGAAAATAACTTTTGTCTCTGGTACATTTCTCAAATACTTATAAGTATATGCACATATGTGCATGTACATATACATATTTTTATTTTGCCTAAAATATGTAGGAAGTTTTAGTCACATTAATAAATGGATTTATTATGCTTAATATTGAAGGCTTGTCAAGAAAAAATTACTTCTTTTCCTTTTATACACTTCTGATGAAATGTGGTTAGAATATTCTTTGAAATTTGTGAGCAAGATGAAAAATAGATTCTTGAATGGCTTGGAATATGGAGTTAATTATTTGTTTTAAAATTTAATAATGAGTGTAAATCATGTTGAAAGAGAGAAAGATGAGAAATATGGCTGGATAGTCTTAAAATGTCAGTCTATTGTTAGCACAACTATTTTTATTAAATATGATAGTAATAAAGTTAATATTACTCCAGTAATCATCACCAGATATTGATTGCTGAGTACATTTGAAGCACTGTGATATGCTAAAGATGTGGCTTTGTAAGTGCCATTTTGGTGGTTGGCTACAGAATAGCTAAATAATTATCATTCTTCCATATAGTATAACAGTCCTCTACATCAGTAAAATACCTACTCTAGCGTTATTTTAATGGCTGTTTAGTATTCCATTTTGTTGGTATAATGATTTATATATATCCAGTTCTAGTGTTGGATATTTAGATGTATCCACATGACTTGTTTCCAACAATATCTTCGTATCTAAATATATTTGCTAAAGATGTTTCTTTACATGAACCTTTAATTACTTTCTAGTATACAGTTCTAGAAGTGGAATTTACTGGATCAAAGGTCATGTAGATTTATAAAGGTCCTTCATATGTTTAGCTAGTTTACCTTCTAGAAGGCTTGCATTGCTTTGCATTCCCTGTAGTGGTGTTCCCAGTTTTCATTCTCTTGCTTTAGAAGGAAAGGAACTGTTAGAACCGATAGAGCCAGTGTTTGTCCCCAGCTTTTTACCTCAGGTTAAGATGGGGAGGTGGGTAGTTTCTCTCACAGGCCACCTTGCACAGGTTTTGCTGGAGCCCACCTCCTCTCACCCTCTCAGGGCCTTTATTCCTTTTTTAGTCTCTCTCTCTCTCCTTTGAGTATCAGTCTGCTTTCTCCCTCTTTTCTCTCCCTTGCCAGCCACTTTCATGTTACAAATCTAATGGGCGGCTTTTTGTTTTTTGGTCCTTATGCACATTTGACTGGTTCTTGAACTGTTATTTTTTCAAGACAAAGAGAGAATTGCAACGTTTTAAATTATTGTTATATTTATACATATTGCTATCCCCTCCTTTATTTGCTTATAAGTTCTCAGTCTGTTTTACCAGATTCTCCTCTAACTTGGGATTCCTGAGAACTTGCTTCTGGGCTCTTTTCATTTCACATTCTCTTTAGACTTATCCTTTCATTCCCATGGCTTTAAATGCCCTCTGTGGAATGACGATTCCTAAATATATCTCTCCAGCCCAGTCCTGATTTATCAGACTTGGACATCTCAAGAATCTTTCACAGGCATCTCACACTGAACTCTTAACCTTCTCCCGTATATCTTTTCTCACTTGTCTCCATTTCAGTAAATATGTTAAATTTCACCCATTTGCTCAAGCTAGAAGCCCACTTCTTCCCCTCTTAACATCACCTTCATCAACAGCCCTATGCTTCTGTCTCCAGATTATCGAATCCATCCTTTCCTTTTGTCCCCTTCCGCCTCTCTAGTCCCATCCACTATCGTCTCTCACCTCAACTGGGTGAGAATCAGCTTCATGGTTTCTTGCCTCTTTCTTGTGTGATCTTAAAACAAAAACAAAAACAAAAAGAACCAGGTCATGTCATTTCCTTTTTAACAATCTTTAACGGGACGCCAACCGGGGCCAGAGCTGCTTGTGGTGGAATTTGAGGAGAAGGGCCCTGACTGGAGATGGCATCTCTTGCTTTTCTTGCCACTGCTGCAGACAGCGCAGTCTGCTCATCTTCATGAGAGGAAATATTGCCGGAAAACAGGCATTTGAGTCAGAGAAGAAGTGTTCCAAGACCATCCAACCCACCTGTGTAGCCATCTGCACAGCCCTCCAGGAACTGCAGGCAGTGGGAGTATCAGCTTTCTGATGTGCCCATGCAGTGAGATTGACACTCGAAGCCTCCTGCTTTTGTTCTAGGGATGTTCATAATCCAGACCAACTCCATACTTAAAGAATATGCTACGAACCCAGGCTCCAGAAACAGCAGGTCAGGGGCCCATAGCTGTACCCATGGATGTGTGCATAGTCACTTGTAGCCAGTCGTGCAGAGAAGCCAGGCAGCTGAGTGATCCTGCCCGGGAGTCTGTAGAGCCAATAGCAGCTCCTTCTCGGAATCCCATCTCTTCAAGTGTTGCAAAAATGTCTTCTTCGCATTTCGATCCTGCTTGTCAAACTCACCATGCAACACATAATGCGAATTTCTGTTGCATTTGGGCTGCTGACCACTTTTTATGAATGCAAAATGTGAAAACTGATGTTTATGAACGTCAGCCAGGTTTCCCAAGATGAAAGTGCTCAGAGACTCAGTGTGCTTGGTTCCTCATGTTCTGAGCAGGGTCTCCTGTTTCCTCTGTTATCTCTCATTCTCAGTGACTTTATTACTGTTAACCTTTGTAAATCCTTTGGATCTTTTGAGCTTGTGGGAGATACTTTGAATGGTTGGAATTGCTGATTTCATTCCGAAATTTCCCTTCATGGGTTTCAAATGCCTTCTTTTATTGGTGCTTCCTTTCATCATGCCTTTCAAATCCAAGGGTTATTGATGCTTTGAGAAGAATTCTGTCAGTATTAACAGATGCTTGTTCCCATGCCAGTTTGCTTTGCTTATTGGCTGTGGGGAGTTTAGTAATGTAACTTAGTGAAGTCTTGAAATCTTGGTGGCTTTACTTGACCTCACTGAAAACTTCTGAGTTTTTTTCTTTTGGATATCTGAGCTTTCAGATAGATTTTGCAGATATTTTCTGCATAATAAAGTTCTGGAGTTACTGCTAGCAAAAGACAATATTCAGATGTGGAAGCTATTTGTTTACCGTGTAAAGGAGAATTTAAAAAACATATTCTCATGTGTGTCAAAATATGTTTTGTGAAGAGGCTACACTTCATGGTTTAACAAATAGAAAACATGTGTGTGATGCAGAATTTTGAATTCAGACCATGGAAGCCAATGGAAGGATGGAACTGCTTCTTCAAACTTTCAAATGTGCTGGGTCCTGCAAACACTTAGAATCACGTATCACTAATTTTACTTGATTATAGTGACCATGACTATAGGCATTAGAATGGATTTTCAGTGCTATAAGTTAAGAAATATGTTTTTATGAAATGTTTTTTAACTGGAATAAGGCTTAAGTGTGTAGGTACATTTTTAAAGCGATTCAATGAGTAAGAGAACTCACTGTTAAAAAAACAAGGTTCAATCTAATGTGTATGTCAACAACATTTATTCTATTCTAATTGTTTGAGAAATGATTGTGATGTTATATATGTGTATTCTTGTTCATGCTACCAAGACAGTAACTGGATAGTTAGAACCAATGGTTTTAGAGGAACTCAGATATTTTTTTCCTCTGAGATTGTTTTCAGAATAAAGAATATATTTCATAGTAATTTTAAGATACATGTTATCTGAAAGGAGAATTTTCTTCAGCATCAACTTATAAAAATTCCCACTCTCACAAATTGTTAAGATTTTCAAAAATTAGTATTTTTAAATGAATGTTTCAAATGGTGTATTTTACATGTGACTGTCAGATTTTCTGGGAGAAGGAAATGGCAACCCACTGCAGTATTCTTGCCTGGAAGATTCCATGGATGGAGGAGCCTGGTTGACTGCAGTCCATGGGGTTGCCAAGAGTCAGACACGACTGAGCGACTTCACTTTCTTTCTTTGTATAGTTCCTTTTGGAGGAGGAAATGGCAACTCACTCCAGTGTTCTTGCCTGGAGAATCCTATAGATGGAAGGGCCTGATGGGCTACAGTCTATGCGGTTGCAAAGAGTCGGACATGGCTAAGCAACTAACACACACACACGCGTGTGCGCGCGCGCGTATGTGTCAGATTTTCTAAGTGAAGATTCATTTACTGAGAAGACATTTTATATTACTATATTCTTCTCTGTAGTATGATTAGTAATCCAACAGAAAAAGTCACTTCAAATAATAAACAGCCTTTAAAGGCTTACATTGCACTTTGGATAACATAAAAACTTTTCATTGCTTCTTGCAAAGACTACAAATTTTTTCCTATGCCTATCACTTCTGCCTCATCTTATGCCATTCTCCACTTATTAACCATATAGGCCTTCTTTCAGTTTGCTAAAGGCTCTAAAATTCTACCCAGGGGTTATTGCATTTGCTACATCCTAGCCTGAAATACTTTCCCCCTTTCCGTAACTGGCTTGGCTTTTTCCAGTTTCTCTTGGTCTCAGCTTAGACACCATTTCATCAGAGCTCCTTTCCTGGTTCTCCCTCCCTTCAATCTAAATGAACTCCCCGTCTGTTTCCTGTCTCTTATTATGCTTTTACTTTTCCCACTTTATAATTTTATATATGGTAGTGGTTTAGTTGCTAAGTTGTGTCTGATTCTTGCAAACCCATGGACTGTAGCTTGCCAGCTCCTGTGTCCATGGCTAGAATACAGAAGTGGGTTGCCATTTCCTTCTCCAGAGAATCTTCCTGACCCAGGAATCGAACCCCAGTCTCCTGCATTGTAGGTAGATTCTTCACCAACTGAGCTACAAAGGAAGCCCAATTTTATATGCATATATATTTATGTGGGTGTGTGAGTGTCTATTTAATATCTGTTCCCCTCAGTAGACTATAAGCTTTCTAGGGGGAAAGACCTTTTTTCATCATTTTGTATTCAGAACCTTCCTCAGTGCGTAGCAGAGTGTAGACATTCAATAAATGTTTGTTGAATGAATGAATGAATATAAGATTCTGCAAAATCTAATAAAAATTAGTTTCCCAAATCTTTGCTTTTTGATCTCACTTTTGCTTTAGAGTTTTCAATCTAAAATCATAAATACTTCTTTTTTGTTGTTTTTGGGAAGGAATAAGTAGCAATAATAATTACTAATTATATTTAATATGCTAAATAAAGTTTTCTTTTATACATTTTGCTTTATTTCACCAGAATAATATCTTGCAAGGGGGTACATGTTTATCCATATTTCTACCATGGGAAAAATAGGTCAGAATAAGGCATTCTTTAAAAAATTATTCTAATATTATTTAGGAATAGGAAAAAAAGCAAGAAATATAAAAATCTTATAATCTGTCACTTTTATATATTTGCCATAGTATGTTTTGTTTTTGTTTTTTCAGATGATACCAAATTGAGGGGTCTTGCAGCCCCTAGTAACCTTTCTATGAATCAGGCTCTCGAAGGTCATAGTGGTGAGTCATGTAAAATTTTAAATCATATTTGAATAGTATTTTTAGGTATTTAGAACCACTTGTGTGTGTATGCTTAGTCACTCAGCCATGTCTGACTCTTTGTGGCCCCATGGATTGGAGCCTGTCAGGTTCCTCTGTCCATGCAATTTTTTAGGCAGGAATACTAGAATGGTGCCATTTTCTTCACCGGGGAATCTTCCCGACCTCGGGATCCAACCAGAGTCTCCTGGAGCCAAGGGATCCAGTCCACATTGCAGGTTGTTTCTTTACCCGCTGAGCCATCGGGGAAGCCTTGGAAATGACTTGTGTGTGTGTGCTAAGTTGCTTCAGTTGTGTGTGACTCTTTGCAACCCCAGGACTGTAGCCCACCAGGCTCCTCTGTCTATGGGATTCTCCAAGCAAGAGTACTGTAGTGGGTTGCCATGCCCTTCTCCAAGAAATTACTTCCTTAATGCAGAAATGTCATTGTTTAAATGATGGTCTTATTTAAAGTAATCACTTCTGTTTAGCCATGGCCTAGAGTCATTTAACAACTTTCACATGATTAAATAGCATCTTCAATAGGTATGAAAAAAGTAGCTATTATTTTATATATTAAAAATACTATCTGTCTATGGATAGGATGCCCTCCTTTTTAAGAGTCTGTTTTATGGTCCCAGATTAATGTAGACTGAAGAGACATGACACCTGAATGTACTGGATGATGCTAGACTGGATCTTGAAATGAGAAAAATGGCTATCTACCATGGACATTATTTGGACATTTGATAAAACTTAAATGTGGACCGTGGGTTGGAGATAATAGTGTATGTGTTAAAATTTCTAATGTGTAAAACGGTTTTGAAAGAGAATGCCCTTGTTCTTAGGAAATATACAATAAAGTATTCAGGGATTGAAAAACTGAAAAAACACATTTGTTCACATAACCCAGAGGTTTAAGATATGCTCAAGAGTGTGTTACTAATAGAATAGAAAACAAGGTGTGGTGCAGGGGGAGAGATTCAGAGACATTGTTTTGACAAATACCTCCCCCTCAAAAGAAAAAAAGAAGTACTTAGCATGATGTCCTTTGGGCATCATAGTCCTTGGGAGTCAGGCAAATTGGGTAAATCTTACATTTGTATCTGTCATCAGATCTATGGCAGCTCTTATAGCTGATCCTAATCGGTCCCTTAGCTGGCATAAAATAGGAATAAACATGAAAATTAGTATTAGGCATTGTTGTAGAAACAAGTGATAATAGTAACTGTGTTCTATGAACATTTTTGAGTAATTTTAGACCGGTTAATTGCCCAGAAATGGTACTGATTTTAACATGCTCTCGGCATTTATTATAAAAATATAAATTTGAAATTAATCGTAGCTTCTTTTTGTTTTTTTTAGTTTCTAAACTGTTTTTATAAATTTTTAGGTTCTGTTCAAATTGTAACATGGAATGAACAATATCAGAAGTTGACTACCAGTGACCAAAATGGGCTTATCATTGTTTGGATGTTATATAAAGGTATATTAAGACACCTTATTTAATCTTCCACAGATTGGAGTTTGGATCACAGTAGCTGAACGGAGAAATAACATCTTTGAAATAGACCCTTTTTAACCAGCAGTAGGAGTTCACGGGGGTGATATTTCCAAATTTATGGATTCCTACTTTTCCCTTTAACCTTATTTCTTTTGAACTGTGACCGTGCATTAAGAAAGTGAATTATGTGACTGTTGGTTATCTTCAAACTGAGCTTAGATTCTTGGCAGAATAGTTTCTGCTTGAGATAGCTCTTTTTTTCAAGTTTCCAATAAGAATTCATTTCTCTGTGGTCAGTGACTGGAGTTAGTTTAGTAGATAAAAACACATTTATGAAGAAGTCAAAAGCAATAATGCATTTCTTTTAATGAGTCAGTTAGCTTCCTTTTCCTTCATGGATATAGATTTTTATTTCAGCTGACTGCTGGCTCCACATTGGTGCCTTTTGCCCAGAGTTGAAAGAGTCAGAGAAAGATTAATTTAGGTGTATCAGTGTTACCAGAAAAATAACTCATAATACATGTTCTCTTGAGGCCTGTAGGCATCATCTTTGAATGAAAAGGGTACCTTAGCTCATGTGTGTGGTTTTAAAAATGCTTAGGGTATATACCTTTAAAAAATTCTTAATTAAAATATGCGGTGGTACACAAACATCTATTTTTTTATTTTTTTATTATTTTTTTTAATTAAAAAAATTTATTTTTACTTTATTTTACTTTACAATACTGTATTGGTTTTGCCATACATTGACATGACTCCACCACGGGTGTACATGCGTTCCCAAACATGAACCCCCCTCCCACCTCCCTCTCCATAACATCTTTCTGGGTCATCCCCGTGCACCAGCCCCAAGCATGCTGTATCCTGCGTCGGACATAGACTGGAGATTCGTTTCTTACATGATAGTATTTTGAAGTTTATGTCTGTGTATGTATGTGTGGGGAGTAGAATGTGAAAGTACACGAGATTAGAGTGGGTCCTCTCTGAGCCTCAGTCTTGATGGGTAATACCCTGTTCTGACTAGTTTTTCCATGTTACTTAATTACTTGCTTGGCTTTAGGCCAGAATTGTATGTATGGGAATGTAATAAAGCCTTTTAAAGAAAAAAAAGAAAACAAAATAGCCTTATGATGTGCCTCCCATTTGATTATACCTTGAGACAAGTCACATCTCACTTCAACCCCATGTAAATAAATACAAGAACGTTTTTGTCACGCAGGTTAAGTGATGTGATATCACTGATGTGATGTGAACTTAAAATTTTTTTCAGTCTTCTAGTTTTTACATAATATGCTTACATTTAACATGCCTACAATTAATCATTGGAGAGTTTGGGTATACTTATGCAGTAATTGTGGTTATTCTGTTTTTTCCTTGCTTATTATCTGAGGTGCACTCAAGTGGGAAAAACCAGTCTTTGAGAAAAATCACTCATTTTGGCCCCTTGTAAGCAAATGAAGTTTTATTTATTTATTTTTGAAGTTTTATTTTTTAACTGATAGAAAAAAGAGAAAAAGGATAGGCACTTACTATGTTTTCTTTGATAATCTTTGAAGCAATTATTAGTAAAGGCATGAGTTATTTTTTTCATCTCGTTCTGTTGGATTTGAAGATTTTGTAGTTTAATGTCTTGGGTTGTGGAAAACTTTGCAGTTATTTGTCCCATCGTCTATTTTATGGAAGGTTTCCAACTCTGAAGTACCGTTTATCAGATGTGAAAGTTTTGACTTGCCGTTTGTTTTCCTTTGTGAATACAGGCTCTTGGTATGAGGAGATGATCAACAACAGAAATAAGTCAGTGGTTCGAAGCATGAGCTGGAACGCTGATGGACAGAAGATCTGCATCGTATACGAGGATGGGGCTGTGATAGTTGGTTCAGTGGATGGTAATGCATTTTGCACCCAGAGATAAGGTCAAGATTTAGCTGAAGTTTTGATATTTAGAGGTTTAAATGTTATCATATGTTAGCATTCTTACAGAAAAGTAAATATGAAAAGAGAAAATAGTTGCTGTACAATTTGATGACATTTAAGAATCACTTATTTTAAGTCTTACTGTTTAGTCAGTAAGTCGTGTCTGACTCTTTTGCGACCCCATGGACTGTAGCTCACCAGGCTCCTCTGTCCATGGGATTTCCCAGGCAAGAATACTGGAGTAGGTTGCCATTTCCTTCTCCAGGGGATCTTCCTGACTCAGGGACTGAACCTGTGTCTCCTGCATTGGCAGTCAGAGGGACTAGATCAGAGAAAGGTAGAGGGATTCACTTTAGATTGGTGTCTTGTTGGGGACGTACCTCTGCCTTTGTATTAGGAGGCAAAGCAGAAAGGTAAGTGTGGATACACTTGCGTTCTGAATGTTTGAAAGTAGGAATGGGTTTTTTTTTTTTGAAAGCTTTTATTTTCTTTCCAAAGTAAAAGGTGAATTCTTCTGCTAATTGGGAGTAAGGTCCTGAGTCAGAATTTAGAAGAGAAGGGAGAGAGTTGGAAACAGCTGCTATTTCAAATGCTTAGTAGGGTGTTTGGCACATAGTAGGTGCTCAGTAAGGATCTAATGACTGAATAAATGCTGTGAAGAATGTGAGAGCCTTTTAGGGAAACAAAGATTTCTAGAGTAGTTGTTAGAGAATCGTGACCTTGAAATTTTAATGAAATAATTATGTTTTATGTTTGCTTTAGGGAATCGCATTTGGGGAAAAGACCTGAAGGGTGTGCAGTTATCCCATGTAGCATGGTCTGCAGATAGTAAAGCCTTACTTTTTGGAATGGCCAATGGAGAGATACACATTTATGATAATCAAGGGAATTTTATGGTACACGTATATATACTTTTATTTTTACAACTTTATATGCTTATTTTGTATATCATTTTAATATGTATACACACATTTATTTATTATGATAATTTGTGTAATCAAGATAGTCTTTAATTCAGGTTTTTTTTTCCTGAATTTGTTTTATTAAGAAAACATTCTGTGTTGCTTCAAGGTAAATTAGTGCTTTTAGTTCTGATTTTCTGGCAGCCGGAAAGGACAAAACGGCAGTGTGTTGAAACTGAGGAATGATGGGTAGGATGATGTGAAGTTAACCTTTGTGTCTTCTGGTATCCAAAGCTGAAGTTTACATGAGATACCAAAGATATTTTTTGTAGCAAGGTATTAAAGCTTGTCGAAAGGATGGCAGGCTTATACAGTAAGGGACAAAAATCAGGTCCTGGAAAGAAAGCAAAATAGAATAGGCTAGGATAGAATCTCAAGGAAAGCTCAGGCTTTGTGAGATCTAGCTATGGCAGATCTCTGACCTTACTTATGGGGTGATTTGTTTTTAGTCAGGGTCAAGACATCACATGAATCCACTCAGTGGAAGTGATAATAACCAATATCTACATATTTCTATTTGCTGTTTGACACTTTGCTATTTTCAAAGCACTTTTGTATACCTTTGAGTCTCACAAAACTCTATGAACTTTTTTTTACTTTTTTTTTTAATCCTCATTTTACAAATTGGGAAAACTGAAACTCAGGTGAAGTGATTTGCCCATGGTTGGTGAATCAGTAAGGAGCTTGCATTCAAAACCAGATTTTCACATTTCAGTATGCCTTCTATAATAATACTCTATTCACACTAATCATACTACTGTTTTCAAATATAAAATACTAGCTCACTGATTTTATTTAGGTGAAAATGAAGCTGAATTGTTTAGTGAATGTCACTGGAGCAGTCAGCATTGCTGGAATTCACTGGTACCATGGCACAGAGGGTTACGTGGAGCCAGATTGCCCCTGTCTCGCCATCTGTTTTGACAATGGGAGATGCCAAATAATGAGACATGAGAATGACCAAAGTATGTAATTGTTCTTTTTTTTAAATGTGGAGAATTAAAAAAATATTAAAAAAAAGTTGTTCTTAAGATTATAAAAAGTTCTCTTGGCTAAATATTTTACCATGATTCCTTTTGTTTTGGACTAGATCCTGTTTTAATTGATACTGGCATGTATGTAGTAAGTATCCAGTGGAACCATGCTGGCAGCGTCTTAGCAGTGGCAGGCTCCCAGAAGGCCGTCACTCAGGATAAAGATGTAAACACTGTGCAGTTTTATACTCCATTTGGTGAGGTAAATGTCTCATTAAAGATTTTCTCTTTCTTTCTTTCCGTTTAAATACCCAGTGAATAAGGTAGGGGAAGAAAGAGTGGAGGAAGGGGTATACATGGGTCAATTTTTTTTGAAAGGGATATTTTAAATAAAAATGATCAACTACCAGGTGTATTTCTTTGATTAATATCCTCATAAGCCTTCATTTTATCATGGAATTTATGTTATAATCTTCACATTTAGAAAACCAGATGTTTCATGTAAGAAATCACTGGGGAATAGTTATTGAGAATATTTTCTCTGTAATACGCATATGCATCTTTTTCACAGGTGGTTTTTGAGTTGTTTTTAGTGTAATTTAGATGTTTCAGATTAATTTTAGGGGGTTTTAACATGATATATTAAATGTGGATAGGTACTAAATATACATAGCAGTCTGTCCTCCCGAACTTCTATTTCAATTTGTTGTGAAATAATTGCTTATTTTAAGAAAATCTATCTTAAGAATGAATCTTAGGTATTATTACATTAAAAATAAATACATTAAAAAAATACTATACTTCTCAATGTTACTATTAATAAATTTAATTTTCAAAGAGAATTTTCTTAAAGCAGTAATAAATATCAAATAGTAGAATTAATATGTTATACATTTTAAATTATTTAGAAAGTGAGAACTTAGTAACTAGTAAGTTTTTAACTATTTTATTTTCTAACCATAAACTGTATTCAGTTTCTTTTGGATATCCTGTTGGTTTTTATAAATTCACCGCAAACTTCAATAATTTCTATTTTTGGCTATACCAAAGTCTGTACCAGTTGTTTTTACTATGTTAGTATTTTTTTTTTTCTGTATTTTAATAATTTCCGTCAGAGTAAACAGTGGTGTCAGATGATGCTGAAAGTTACCTAGTAGAAAGTTCTCTAGAGTGTAGGTGGTCTCTGTTCATTATCAGCTAATAATATTTCTGGTAGATGCTAAAAGCTAAGGAAAAACAAAAGCGCAATTCTCAAGGTTCCTAAATAATTAAAAATCTCATTATTTATAGCCTTCTTTTAAATTCACATTCTTTGTTGGTTATTTCCATCTGTTGCCATTGGCTTATTTATCACTGTATTAATCAGCTTGTTGTTAGTTCAGTCTTCTCTAGGTAACATGCATTCAAAGGCCCATATGCTTTATCTTGCAAATCACCGTGTTATGTGTTAAATTGAAAACTGTAAGTTGCTTTTGGTATAGTTGTAATTAAAAATATCTAGCCTAGTCCTCGGGGTATTTGGTCACTTAATATTTTTTGAATAAGTGAATATATGAGGTATTTATTTTTGGATCTGTGTTATTGGGAAGAACTTGGAAGGAACTTAGCTAGAGATGTCAACTTAAGGAAAACCTCAGGGAAGAGTTCACTTTTGATTCTGAGGGCTAGGATCTTTTGGTCTTTTCAGTGTGGTCTTAGCTATGGGAGGGGATGACAGAGCGTGGGGTTTGTCGTCTGGCCTGGCTTTGGCTTTGAACTCTGTTTCTATGGTGCTGTTACACTCAGAGAAGTTACTTAACCTCTAAGACTCAGCTAACTTATTTCTTCAAGACTCTACTGTAAACATTAAAGGAGGTAGCAGTGGGAAAATGCCTACCGCAGTGCTCTGTGAGTGCTCCTAAAAGTCAGCTGTTCGTCCTTGCTGCTGCTATCCCCTGCCATGTTGGCAGAATGAGATGGCAGTCTCCTTCTCACAGTGTGGGTGTCAGTACCGAGAGTCCTGTTGTGAGAGCCTGTTTGTTTCCTCCGGCTTCATACAGGCAGCAGGACAGACAGAGTGCACCCTCCTAGGTTAAAACTAAACCCCCACCCCCACCCCACCCATTGGATGCCATGGCGAAATGGAGTTTAATATATTAAATTTGATTTTAGAGCATATCTGCTGAAGAACGAGGGATACCAGTATAATTTATGAAAATTCTGGGGAGTATACTGTTTTGTGAAATACACATAGATTAAAAATGTTTTCTTTCTATGGCTACATTAAAAAGATCTTTGTATTCATTTGCTAATTTAACCTTTAAATATACTGTCAATATACAAAGAAATTCATTTGATTACATTATGCATTTATTTGCTTGATAGATTTTTCTATTTTTTTGCACTTGTTTACCAAAGAATCTATTAAGGGATAGGGAAATAAAAGTGAATATGAGCAAGTTAGTGCTGCCAAGTAGCTCACTGTCTAAATTCTCTGGAACCACAGAGGGAGGCAAGAAGGCAGGAAGTAATATTTAAGATGTATCTTAAAGGGTGAATAGGAGCACTCCAGGAGGACAAGGAATAGTTGGATGGGGAAGTCTTGGGGGAAAGGATTTCAGCAGAAGAGAGATTATATGGGCCAAGGGAATGGAGACAGAGTAGTTCCCTCATGAGGAGAACATGGTAACTATGGTTAACTCGTAGGGTATTGAGCCACAGAGTTTTGGGCAGATGGGGGAAAGGCATTGTATACTATTCCAGAGAGTGTGATGGGTGTAGCTACTGATTTTGAATAAGTATTAAACATTTTTAAAAGCAGACTAGGATATGATTGTATTGGTGTTCCAGAATGATAGTCATGGTAGCAGGGATTGAATTGGAAGGGTGGGAATGAAAGAAGAGACAAAAGGTAAATTGTAGTTAGGAAGCTACTAGATAGTTCAGTCAAGAAAGAAGGCAGTTGTGATGAAGGAAAGGAGTGAAAGCAAAAGGCTGGGCATCTGGTTGGCTGTTGAGGGTGGGTGGAGGCTGAATAAGAGGCAGGACTTAAGGACTGAGTTTACTACTCCAATTTGCATCTAAGAAGCACAATTCTTTCCAACCCTAAATTGGGATGCATCTTAAAATCAATGTTGTCCTATTTTAACTTGCAGCACTGTGTTTTTTTTTCCTAAGTTGGACATAAAAATAAAGATACATATTTAAATCTCTGGCATCTTAGATTTGATGAAATTTGATACTGAATTCTTTGGCTATAGTTTGTTAATTTCTCCTATCATACATTTGTTTTTCATTATAAAAATGGAAAATGATTTGAAGTATGTAACAACCTTTCATAAAATAATTTTTGTACTGCTTTTGATCTTTGTGAAGTGATAGGTGGTATTTTATTTAATTGTGATACTTTAGTTAAATATAATTTTTTTTTCAGCATCTGGGTACTTTGAAGGTTCCTGGAAAGCATATGTCTGCATTATCTTGGGAAGGAGGTGGACTGAAAATTGCACTGACTGTTGATTCTTTCATATATTTTGCAAATATTCGACCTGATTATAAGGTGAGTATTAAGAGCAGTTGTAAAAAAAAAAAAAGATGTTTTTTATTATATAATTTTATTACGGTTGAAAGTATAGTCTCTATATTTTGTATATATTCATAGCCACTTTGTTTTAGAAAGCAGCTGAAAAGAGGCTTTTCAGTGTGAATAGCATAGAATTAGTAAACTAGTAAGCTTTTCTGGAATACTGTATATAAAGAGTACCAAGAGTGTCAGTGTGCCCCCCGAAACAGCAGTAAAGACAATGTTAATAATGTTGACACTGAACATCAATTTATCCAAACTTATGTATAAATTTGTCGGGAGAGGGAAAGCTCTAATTTCTGTAATCAATACACATATGATATGGAAATCAAAACCCAAACAATTTTCAGCTAAAAGAGTTGTAACTGACTACCCCAAGGAGGAAATTAGGCAGAGGGGGTCCTGCATTTTGTTTTGTGTTAAATAAACCATGCAGAGTTATTTGACTATAAACTGTGTGCATATGCTACTCTGATAAAAAACAAATATAAAAAATGTGGATGAGAGAAAAACGGCAAAGCAACTGTCTTTGAATTTTGGCTTCAGGACTTGGAATTGAACTTCAGAAGGGATCAGTCTTGCTGTTGTCCCCCACACGGCTATTATTGACTATTGAAAAATCTGAAACTTTCACTAATGAAGCTTAAATCTTACAAATTAAAATGAGGAAAGTTAAGCCCAATTTATTTTTGCAGTGCTTTTTTTTTTTTTTTTTAAACTGTGTTTATTACTTTTTAGATTTGTTATTTTAGGGAGAAGAGATATGAAGCTGAATATTCAGTCCCTGTCTTCTCTATTTCTAAAGGATTACTTTTGTCAGCACTGATAAAACACATACCTGCAATATTTCTAGAGGAAGAAAATATAATAATGTGGCTTTCCCAACTTTAATTGCTATTTCTCTCATCCTTCCTTTTCCCTCCCACTTCCCTCATTCTGTTCCCTCCTTCTTCCTAGTGGGGTTATTGCTCAAACACCGTAGTTTATGCTTATACCAGACGTGATCGTCCAGAGTACTGTGTTACCTTTTGGGATACAAAAAACAATGACAAATATGTTAAGTATGTGAAGAGTCTTATTTCTATTACTACCTGTGGAGACTTCTGCATTTTGGCAACAAAAGCTGATGAAAATCACCCTCAGGTAGGTGTTCCTTGATATCTTAAAACTTAGATGGGTTTATCTACTTGGCTGAATTGGGCTCTAGTTATCTATCTTCTCAAGCATAGCCTTTCTGCTGGCAGGTACAGAAAGTGTTGGGTCTATTGGCCAGGTCTGTCTAGACCTCTGTTTGGAAAGTTCTGTGGCTCCATTGGTTCTCTGTCCCCTGATTTTTTTCTCTGATCAGTTAATCCATTGGCAGTTTATACTGACTGGTACTGAAGCTTTTTGTCTATGAAATATACTTAAAATACCACAGTCCTTTTCCAATTTAAAATTCCATAAGTAAAAATGAAAAACCAGATGTCTAGTACAAAGGCTCAAGAAATTATGTAACAATGGCCATTTATAACAATTTGAGTAGTTTTGACATTCAGAAATGTACTTTTATGTGGAGTTATATTGCTTTAAAAGTCAATGTCTCATAACATATAATATAAATAATGCCCTTTAGAAAAGCCTGCTAGCCATTTAAATATTTACAGAAGTATGCACATCTTTCAAAAAAGGACTACCAGTGTCTTTGATAAATTATTTATCCCACTAAAAAGCATAGAATTTTTAGTTGAAAGCAGCCATTTGAACAGTCACACTTGGCTCTGTTCTCTCCTGAAACTCACTGAAACAAAGGGAAAGGTATTTTTTAAAAAGCCACAAGCCTTCAGGGACCAGAAAGGGTGAGGAAACAGCAATATAATTTTGGAGTTTAGAGAGTAGGGGGATTAGTGGTAATTACCTTAGCAGACCCAGGAAAGTGGAATCCTCTCTCCATCAGTGGAGAAAGGAAAAAAGCAACCAGTTTGTGTCACAGAATCCCAGAAACATGGGACTTGATGGTGGTACCTGGTAGGAGAAAGAGAGTATGCAGGAGAGTACTTTGGGGGAAAATAAAAAGGGTGTATAAAGAAGCAGATTTCTAGATTCCCTCCCTCTCTGAGCCTCTGAACAGCTGCCCTTTTCACTCCCAGGGAGACTGGTTTGCTCTCCAGAGAGGATACAAAAAGTCTCTGCACTGAAAGGCACTAAGCATAGGGAAGCGTAGAGGGACTCTTGCTGAAAACAAGGCAGTTAAATGAATCCTGCCCCAATCTTCTGTTCCCACTTGGTTCCAGAACAGATTTTATGGGATCAGGAATCATACTAGCATTTGACTTGTCAACTTAAAATACTTTGGAGAATTGCTTTCAAAATTCTGAAGGAAAATGTTTTCCCACCTTGAATTCCATACCTTAGGTAAACAATTCGTTAAATATAAGGGTGGAATAAAGACGTTTTTAGATGCACGAGATCACCAAAAATTTACCTTCTGAGCTTCCTTAACTTCAGAAGGGACTTCAGGATATGGTTCACCAAAATGAAAAACCAGGAAAGAGGAAGAAACAAGGTCACCTGACGACCGTGGTGAGGAGTGGTACCAGCTGACAGTTTTGCACGTGCTGAGAGAGTGGATCACCAAAGGAGAGCAGGCCACGCGGCTCCAGAAGAAATTCAAGATGAAATTAATACAATCTTTAATGTGGTTGAGCTCCTGAGGGGAGACATACGTAGCTGGGAGATAATGGGGGACTTGAGTTAGTGTTAAATACAGAGAAAACTAAGCAAAGAGAAAAAAATAAAGGCAATTATCCACAACAGGGAAAGCAAAATTTGCTCGAGAGGAAAATATATCATGTACCTGACTCAGCTGTGAATAGCATTTATGGAGTCAAAATAGTGTAGTCACTGAATTTAAAAAAAAATTAAAGTTGTTTAGAAATTGAACTGTAATACCAGTGTAAGCCCTAAGTTCTGATATAACAAAGTTATAGTGGAAAGATGGAGGGGTGAGAATGTGAGGTGGGAGGCTGGGCAGGAAGGGTGAAAGAGGGTCGCATGCTTAGTTTTCCCGGCGGGTGGTGGTGCATGATGTCGCAAGCTGAAACAAAATGAAGCAAGAAGCAGCACTGTAAACAGGTCACTTACACTTGTGGAGGTAAATATCGAAAGAGTGAATTACAGGAGCTGAAAGTAATTACTCTTGGCAGCAAGAAATGGGAAGTTGGGGGGATTTTGTAAGAAGTCTCATTCGGTTCTTTAAACTATGAGCTGAGCATGTGAATGATAAGCATGTAAAGCACTTGTATCTTGTGGCAGTAAGTAAGCAGTGGAAGAGTAAATCATGGTATTTTACCATTTAGTTTATGTTTGTGAAATTAAACAAGTTTTGAGACACTGAGAAAAGAAAACATCAGTGCATAAATAGAACATTGAGAATGGGCTTGTTTGAAAATATTATTCTAATCAGAAAAACATCTGTGTAAAATAGTATTCTTAGTACTAGATATGGAGAAGATGACTAACAGCAGAAAATGAAATTATCATTAGAATTACCTTATGTAAAGTATACATGATGCTTGATTATTTTTCCTAATAGGAATCATTGATAATTATTTGTGTATATGTTAATCATTAGCATTTTAAGTTATTTTCGGTGGGTTGGATAATGTTTTTTTTTTTCCTGAATTAACTGAATTTTTCTGAATTTCTCATGTCATTTATATATTGCTTCAAAGGAGGAGAACGAGATGGAAACATTTGGTGCAATGGTAACAAATTAAGTTAGCCTTTATATTAGCTGGTTATAGGATAAAAATGAGTTTTGAAGTTATAGCTGATCAGCAATTTTAGAAATATAAATAATGAAATGTAGTCAGTGTACTTGTGTTTCTTAAATGGTCTCTTAAAAACTAGTGTTCCACTATATGTAGAAATCAGCCTTAGTTTAATTTTAGTTTATATTTCTTTACTTTTGTGCTGTAGATTATCTTTGCTGTTCTTTGTATTTAATTTTTATCAATTCTTTCTATGTTAGTGATACTTGAAAAAGAGATAGGCGTGGTTTGTTAAGCGTTACTTCTTTCATTGTGCATAAGCAGGGGTTTTGATACTTTCTGTTTTATTTGTTCACAGTTTGTTCTAGTTCTGTGTAATTCTATTGGCACACCTCTGGATCCCAAATACATTGATCTTGGTAAGGAAATGTTAATGTTTACTCCATCTTTATTCAAGTCTTATTTGTAAACTAATTTTAAAATGTAACAGTGGTATATTAACTAGGGTGTTATTCTCTAAAACAAGGATGAGCATACTTCCTAGTGTGCTTGGTTCAGGTTCGGTACCAGCCTATGCCTGTTGTCATCGTAAAATCATTAGTAACGTCCCATTTCACTCTCAGAAGGATCCTGATTAGTACAATAATTATGTTTACTCCAGAATTCACAATAATTTCATGACTGCTATACTGCCATTATTTGCTTTTAATGGGAAATATAATTGTATGAGGATTGGTATCCAATGTGATGATGAGTATGTAATAAACTGAGGATTATAGAAAGAATTTTGCCATGAAACCACTCTTATTACTAATAAACTGCTTGTAAATACCTCTCTTCCATAAAGAACACTTTAGCTGCTTGTGGAAGAGAGTTTTCCCTGTCCAGATTTTTCTGATGAAATCAGTCTATTAATAGGAACAACATAAAAAATATTCCTGCCGTTTTGTTTTCAGAAGACATTTGTTGCTTTAGATCTATCATTCCCTCTAATAGCTCTGCAAGTAACCATAAAAGTTTACAAATCTTATTCTTAGTATTTTGTCAAAAGTTGTTACCAAATATTTCGTTGCCATTTCACTATAACTTCCAAAATAATGTTTTTTAAGAGTATACTAGTTTATTGGATATGGTGTTAGAAAAAAATAGTAGGTTTCAAAAATTGAAAACCCATTGAATTATTGAATTATTTTCTCAATCTGAGAATTAGTCTTTTTTTTTTTTTTTAGATTATACATTGAGCCTTAACAATCAAATATTAAACTCTGCCTTCTAAGTATTTTGCTGAGGACTTTGATACAAGCAAATGTAAAACATACTTGGTGGTTTTGTTGTTAAGTCGTGTCTGACTCTTGTGACCCTATGGACTGTAGCCCACCGGCTTCTCTGTCCATGGAATTTTCCAGGCATACTGGAGTGGGTTGTCATTTTCTTCTCCAGAAGATCTTTCTGATCCAGGGATTGAACTGGGGACTCCTGCATTGCAAGGGGATTCTTTACTTACTGAGCCACCAGTGAAAAATACTTAGCTGGTCTCAGAGATTTTATACTCTATGTTGAGGGTCTCGGTAGCTCATTTTTAAGCACTGAAACTTCAACTTCTTGTCTTATGTTCACTGTTAGGTTTGTTTATATGTTTCTCTATATTTATATATGTACGTTAATGGTAGTATTCTTTGTGAATGTTAGTATTCTTTAGCTTAAAATTGTTGCAGACTCTTACCACATGAATATCTTCTATTTATTAAAAATATGAGTCTTAAATATAAAGGATAAATTATGTCAATCTTCAGATTATGTTTTTTCTTTTTAATATCAAAAGTTTTAATATAGAATCATAAGGATGATAGGGTTAGCCTCAAAGTAATTTTAATCACAGGCAGTCTGTGTTTTAATAAAGCCAGATGTAAATCCTCTACCTTCAAAAAATGGCAAATGCTTGAGGGCATGATTATTTGTATTTTTGAGTCTTGAAACTTTTTTATTTTGTGGTCTTGCTGGCTGAAATTTTAACAAGCAGTTCTTTCACTGGTCTGCAGTAAACCCAGCCAAAGACTCAACATTTTTGTTTCATACATATCCTGTAAAATTCCTTTTTAAAGTTTTTATGCCAAATTTTCATGAGGACTGGAGGCTGAAGCGAAAAAAAGTATTTAACTGATATTGTCCTAGGAAGTATAATTTTTGTCATCTACTCTTTCTGAAAGCCTCTGTAGAAACTTTGAAAAAGAACGTTGTATATTATTATATATTATATAAAGTTTAGTTTGTAGGGTTCTGTTGTACTGAACATATAAGAGCCAGATACCATTTGGGGGACCTCTTATTTTAAGCCCTCAATTCCTTCTGTGTGCTTCTGTCCAAAGTACTTCCTCTGCACTGTGATTGTTGATTTTCTTGTCTATTTTCCCTACAAGATTTTGAGCTTCTTAAAGATCTGTCTACATTGTTTCATTTCTGTATCCCCACTGCCTACCACTGTGCTTGCCCAGTAACAAATGTTTATTGAATGTATAAAAATATTTAAAAGAGAATCTATTTATTTAGCAAACCACCAATAAACATATACTGTCTCAGGTACTGTAATGGGTACGAGGAGTGATAAGAAGTTAATTCTCACATTTCCTGTGGGATGTGTAAACAGAGAATTAAAAATATAGTTCATCTATTGAACAGTGACTCTTTCTCCCCTGCTGTGTGCTTGGTATTGTGCAAGGTGCTGGCTGAGTGGATATTAGGGACACGTCCTCTACTTATAGAAGCTTTCATTTGAGCTGAGTTCTGAAGGATGGGTATTTCTTTGAGTGATATTTAAAGAAGAGGAAATAGCATTTGCAGAGGAATGAAGGCATGAAAAGTGCCTGAAAAGTACCAGGTGCCTGTGCCGCAGACATGGTGGGGAGAGCACATAAGGGCTTTCTAATCTTGGCCTGTAGCTCATGCACTAAATCTCCTGTATACCTCTTCAGCGAGAGGTAACGATGAAAGTGCAGTTTCACTTTACCAGCTCTTTAAAAGGCTGAGAAATGAATAGGTAGGAAAGTGGCGGAACATTACGATGCAGACATTTATTTCAGGTCTCGGCATTAAAATATACTGTTACAAGCAAGTTTTACTTACATGTGAATTCCTAGATTGTTTTAAATTATTTTGCATCATTGCTTGGCTAGTAACTACTACCTATTAGTGTTACAAGGTTCAATTAATGGAAGCATAATTACTTTCTTTATAGAGAAAGTAATCTTTATAGAGATTTCAAATTTTTTCTTTCCAGATATTGAGTAGTTGAGAAGGACATGGACTGCTTTTATCCTGGCTTTGTTTCTTTTCCTAAAATATTGTATCTATTACAATATATGGTCTTCTAACTTTTTCCTAGAGGCTTAGTTCCAGGAAACTTAAGAACTAAACCACCTGGATGGGATAGATAATAAATAAAGATCTAGCATAATTTATGTAGATAGCATTATCTATGCATATGAATTTGCCAAAATTACTGCCATAATGATTCAAAAGAACACATTTCATATATATTTTTGTTTTTTGTTGTATTGACTAGTGAGTTTATATAGTTTTATTATAAAAAGCAAAAGTAATAGCAACCACGTCTAACAGTTATTAACCCTTAAGGAGAAGCAGTCTGCCATAGTGGTCAGAACACAGACTCTGGAACCAGATTGGCTGTGTTTGTGTCCCAGCTTCTATTGTTTTTCTAGTCGTGTGACTTCAGTGAGTTATTTAACCATTCCATCCTTCAGTTTCTTCATCTGCTAAGTGGGGATAATAATAGTGCCCACCTGACAGGGTAGGTATGAATTATATATGTGATACATTAATTATATACTAATATAATTACATAACATACCTGGCATAATTTTTAGAAATTCAGTAAATACTGGCATTTAAAATTACTATTATTAATTATGTATTCTGTGCCAGATGCTATACTATGCTTATATTTATTTCTTTCTTAATCCTTCAAGTAGCTCTCTAAGGTTGGTAATATTATTATCTTCAATTTACAGTAAGCAGACCAAGGTTCAGCTGGAATAAGTAATTTATCTAAGGCCTCCATGGGGTCAGACATAACTGAGCTACGGACCATGTACACAAACTTAAAGCAAGTGCCTGTGATTTGAATCCCAAGTTTGACTTGCTGTGAACCACTAACTTTTAAATTCAGCTAATAATAAACTTGTGATTATTTCAGTTCAGTTCAGTTCAGTCGCTCAGTCATGTCCGACTCTTTGCAACCCCATGAATCGTAGCACGCCAGGCCTCCCTGTCCATCACCAACTCCCGGAGTTCACTCAGACTCACATCCATCGAGTTGGTGATACCATCTAGCCATCTTATCCTCTGTCGTGCCCTTCTCCTCCTGCCCCCAATCCCTCCCAGCATCATAGTCTTTTCCAATGAGTCAACTCTTTGCATGAGGTGGCCAAAGTACTGGAGTTTCAGCCTTAGCATCATTCCTTCCAAAGAATACCCAGGGCTGATCTTTAGAATGGACTGGTTGGATCTCCTTGCAGTCCAAGGGACTCTCAAGAGTCTTCTCCAACATCACAGTTCAAAAGCATCAATTCTTCGGCGCTCAGCTTTCTTCACAGTCCAACTCTCACATCCATACATGACTACTGGAAAAACCATAGCCTTGAGTAGACGGACCTTTGTTGGCAAAGTAATGTCTCTGCTTTTCAATATGCTATCTAGGTTGGTCATAACTTTTCTTCCAAGAAGTAAGTGTCTTTTTATTTCATGGCTGCAGTCACCATCTGCAGAGATTTTGGGGCCCCAAAATAAAGTCTGACACTGTTTCCACTGTTTCCCCATCTATTTCCCATGAAGTGATGGGACCAGATGCCATGATCTTCATTTTCTGAATGTTGAGCTTTAAGCCAACTTTTTCGCTCTCTACTTTCACTTTCATCAAGAGGCTTTTTAGTTCCTCTTCACTTTCTGTCATAAGGGTGGTGTCATCTGCATATCTGAGGTTATTGATACTTCTCCCAGCAATCTTGATTCCAGCTTGTGCTTCTTCCAGCCCAGTGTTTCTCATGATGTACTCTGCATAGAAGTTAAATAAGCAGGGTGACGATATACGTCAGTGGAAACATGACTATAATTTTTAATTGTAGCTAAGCACTGGTTAAAAATGCTTTTATATGCTTAGGAAACACTATATTTTATTAGAAAGCAGTTAAGGTTTGTGAACTTACTTCATATCACACTAAAGGCATAATAGTTATTTGTGTCAGAGTATCCATGGTAGAATTTGCTGAATATTTAGCAGATATCTTATGATTTAGTGCAGATGGGATCAGCGAAAGTTGAGCAAAACCTGGACATAGCCTGCTCCTTCGTCTCACTCAGGGCTCCGCCTGAATTGGGGCCCTGCCACCGTTCTCAGGACTGCCTTTCAACCAGCTGTTCTTTAAAGGAAGGCTTCTTGCTCCCTCTAGAGCTTGGTAGCAGTTGGTACACATTTTGAATAGAGAAATCGTGACAATTGTAATGCAAAAAATTTTTTAAAACATAATTCAACTTACTGAGGTACTTAGCATATAAACATTTTTGTATTTGAATCTCAACTTGTTTATTCAATTAACACCATACCATCAGTCTAGTTTCTAATTTTTTGTTCAGTTCCTATGTCTCTTACTGCCTTAAATGTCCTTTATTTGTACTGTGGCAAGAACTCCCTGGTGGCTCAGACAGTAAAGAATCTGCCCGCAACGCGGGAGACATGGGTTTGATCCCTTGGAGAAGGGCATGGCAACCCACTCCAGTATTCTTGCCTGGAGAATCCCTGATGTACAGAGGAGCCTGGCGGGCTGCAGTCCATGGGGTCACAAAGAGTTGGACACAGCTGAGCGACCAAACATAGTACACAGCATAAGAACTCCATAAATGGTGCCTGTTATTAACACTTTCCCATTATCCTGACTTTATTAGTGATTACTTTGTACAGTGTTTGTGAATTGAAAAATATGTTTTGTGCCATTTTAACTGTGAATTTAGAAATTAGGTACTAAAATGATCTTTTAATGAGTTTTTTGTTTTTCTGTGTTTTGTGTGAATGTGTGTATTTCGTTTTATATCATTTATTTTGTTTATTTTTGCCTGACTAACCTGGGGCAAGTTATTTTATATCTTTAATTCTCTGTTTCTTTATCTGTTTATGATTGATTTTCTATTTCATCAAAGGGTACACAGTGGAAATTTAATTAAATATTCACTAGGAAATGGAACAGATGAAAAGATGTTTAAGAGAATATATTCTTAGTGAGAAGGAACTTTGAAGAATATCTTTTTCTAAATTAATGATGGGTGTATACCTAGGAGTGGAATTGCTGGGGCATATGGTAATTCTGTATTTACCATTCTGAAGAACTACCAAGCAGTTTCTCAAAGTGGATGCACCGTTTTACATTCCTACCGTTTCTCCACATTTTTGCAAATACTCATTATTGTCTGACATCTTGATTCTACCCATGCTAGTAGATGTGAAGTATTATTGTGGTTTTGATTTGCATTTGCCTCATGCCTAATGATGTTGAGCCTCTTTTCATTTGCTTAGTGGCCATTTGTATATCTTCACTGGAGAAATGTCTATTCAGATGCTTTGCTCAATTTTTAATTGGATAATAATAAATAAATAATCTAATTTATTGTGATATATTATTGTTATAAGTGTTATTTGGACATTCTAGATCTAATTCCCTATCATATATTTGATTTTCAAATATTTTCTTCCTTTTGTGGATTGTCTTGCACTTTTTAGATGGTGTCCTATGGAGCACAAATATTTTAATTTTGATGAAGTCCAGTTTATCTCCTTTTTTTTCTTTTATTGCTTGCATTTTTGGTGTCATATTTAAGAAATCATTGCCTAACCCAATGTCACAAAGATTTACACATAAGTTTTCTTCTAAGAGTTCTGTATTTAGGTCTTTGATCCCTTTTGAGTTGATATTTTTGTATGGTCCTGTAGGCTTTTGACTCTTCTGATTTCTCAGACTGTGTTTGGAATATGCCATCTGTAAAATAAGGGGTTGGACTCATGATCGCTGAAGTCATTCACGGCACAAACTTTTTGTGATTCTAATTGTAACCAAATTGTCTTTCTGTTCTTTTTAATAGTGCCGTTATTTGTTACAATGACCAAAACCCATGTGATAGCAGCTTCGAAAGAAGCATTTTATATCTGGCAATATCGTGTGGCAAAGAAGCTTACAGCGTTGGAAATTAATCAGATCACCCGTTCTCGGAAAGAAGGGAGAGAAAGGTATATCTTTTAATGCAGATTTTTTAGTGGCTCAACCATATCACATTTGAATCGGACACAGCTATTTATAAATTGTCATGCTTGAGAACCGTAAATTGTTTTGATTACTAGAAATAATATTTTTCCATTAATTTGAATATCTTTCAGATTTGTGTGTTTAAATTTTTTAAATTAGTTTTACTTTTGGCTGTACTGGGTCTTTGTTGCTATACTCAGGCTTTCTCTATTTGCAGCAAACGGGCTGCTCTCTAATGGCAGGGCATGGGTTTCTCATTGCAGTGGCTTCTTTTGTTGTGGAGCACAGGCTCTCGGATGTGTAGACCCAGTAGTTGTGGCTCATGGGCTTAGTTGCCCCGTGGTGTGTGGGATCTTGCTGCAACAGAGATCAAACCGGTGTCCCCTGCATTGGCAGGTAGATTCTTAACCACTGGACCACCAGGGAAGCCCTATGTGTTTAAAGAGAAGTAGCATGTGGTGTAATAAAAAAAGCCTTTAAAGACCGGAAGCCTGTGTTTTTATAAGGAAGGACATTCTCACTCATCTGCTTTCGTCATATTACAGTTGTAATGGTACACTGAAACGTGATTATTCAATTGAAATCTAAATGTCTAACCAAAACTTCATTCCTATGGGTTAGTGGTAGAGGTTTTTCCAGGAAAGTGGGATGATTCTATTGTCATAATCATCACAGGAGAGGCAGGTCCTTAGACACAGATATTGAGAAAGTCTGTAGGTGGGCAGAACTGGTGCCTCACCTTCTTTCTCTTGCCCTGGATTCCAGGGGCCTGGGGGTTGGAACTGTTTCTTAGAAGTGGGGGTAAAGACGACTCTACCACATGGAGAAATTAGGAGCCCTGATGGAGGGATTCTTTGTAGTAAGTATTGCAGTGCATTTACTGTGTTTTGTAAGTTATGTTGTCTCTGTTAGTGACATTCCATGTTTGTTGCTCTTTTGTTGTTATTCTGAGCCTTTAAGCAAAGCATTTGGTTGAGTAATTTTAACCTGATGATTCTTAATGAAGGCGCAGGCCTGTGTTGGTGGTGGTGGGCAGCGAGCAGACTTTTCAGAAATCTCAGGTTGCTTTTTTCAAATCATTTTCCTTCAAACTATTTGAGATCTTAATGCAGTCTTCCCTTCCTTTTATGACTCACTTGTGTGCTAAGGTAGGCGATATAACCCCAGTAAAAGTATTTTGGATATGTGAATTCATGTGGAAGCAGGAAAAAAAAAACCCAACAGTTGAAAGAGAGTCCTTGGTGACTTCTCGGTAGTCCTGAGAGACTCAATGCAGATCGCTTCTGGCCTCTTTGGGGAGAGCACGTGGCAGACGTGGCAGTGATAACAGGAGACCTGCAGTCTGTGGGGAAGGTGGACCTTAGGACAAGGCTGGGGAAGGAAAGTCTAGCCTCTCCCCGGAGTGAATGTCCCCCATGAGTGAGCTAAAGTGATCCGGCTTTTGTTTAAATAATGAGGGCATCATTTCCTTATATTTCTGTCTGGAATATAATTGCTAGTTTTAATGACTTTGGGCCAGTTGTCTCTGAACTTTGGTTTCGTCATCTGTAAAATACAGCTGGCGATGGTGATACGAGCCAGCATTGATTGAGTACTTCTTGTTACTTCTTGCGTGCCAGATACTGGTGCTTCTTGTCAGTACTCATATTATTCTTGTTTCTCAGGAAACTGAGACACAGAGGTCCCATCTCTGCTTATCCAATCCTCTGATAAGCAGAGATGGGACATACTGTCAGGTTTATCTGGCTCTGAGCCCCTTGACTCTAGACTGGCGTTTCTTGTAGCACCCTACTTGTTTTAATAAAGGGATTTGGGTCAGGTGATCTCTTGAGAGACCTCCTATTCTAATCTTTGACTTTTACTTTGTGACAGCTAAGTAGAGTTATTAACTGTATGTACTTAATGGAAATGTATTAAAAAGTAGAAATATGGTTATCTCTAAATTGGTATACCTTCCTGTGTTTCATACAGTTCTGTCACCTGTATTTCTTTAACATTTGATCTCCTTATTATATTGATGAAAATACAAATGTGACTTCAATTTAACAATGATAAGATTTAGTGATATTTTAAAAGTAGAAAATGGCTTAATTTCCCATGATTATATTGCAGCTACAAGGTCTCAAACTCCTTTTTATGGATCAGGCTCTGTACATGTGTGCTTTACAAACATCATTTAATTTATGCCTCTCAAAAATCCTGCAAAGGGCAAATTGTTAGCCTTCTTTTACAGACAAAGAAATTGAGGCTCAGAGAAGTTAAATAACTTGCACAGGGCCCCAGGGCTACTCTCTTCCTCCATTTGTTTTACTGTTTTTTCAGCAGACATGATAGAGCGCCTGACAGTGTGTGGCAGGCACTAGAGATGCAGTCTTTGCCTCTAGGAAAATCACCGCCTAGTGGGAAAAGCAAGTAAACTAGCAGTGATACTGCGGTGTGAGCAAGTGCTACAGTCAAGATATCCTAGAGGTGGTACACCTGAGGTGGTGCCTTTTCATAACGCAGGAAGCTTAGGGGGAGGTTCTTTTCTTCAGAACGAAAATCCCATTAACTAGAGCTTCCCAAATACACTTAAGTTTTACTTTTATTAAGCATATCGATAAAAAGGAAAAAGCATATGGAAAAACAGAAATTCCTTTTCTGTTACGGAGAAACAACAGAGACACTTGGTGCTTTAGAAGTTGTTCCTGACCGATGTTCCTTGGGAGAGTAAGGGAAATATCTTTTGCAGCTTATTGAAATTCATTGGAAATCTGTGATTCAATGTCTAGTTATAGTTTTGTCCCAGCTTCCAGGAACATGGCACTTGCATAACTAGTAAACACGTGATCAGTAGTTTCTGCCTTTATAAGGTTGAGCTGTGTCAAGAACTCTTTAAAATAATCAGGACATTAATATTAAATAACAGTATTCATTGGTGTCATCCAATCCTTTAATTGTTCTAGAGATCATGAAGTAGTATAAACCTTACTTATACTGTCATTGAAATTTGAATTTTTTTTTCCAGAATTTATCATGTTGATGATACTCCGTCTGGATCAGTGGATGGGGTGCTTGATTATAGTAAAGCCATTCAAGTAGGTGATTTTATTAGTGCCAGCAAATGTTAATGTCCATAGATTTGGAGATACTGTAATTTTATTTTGAGACATGAAAAAATTTGTTTCCGGTGAATAGCATATTACTCTAGTAATTCTTTTAAAAATTTCTGTTCTGATTCAACTTGTTCTAGATCTGCTATGTTTTCTTCTTTTGATTTAAAAAAATTTTTTATTTTGACACAATCTTAGGCTCATAGGAAGTTGCAAAAATAGCACATAAAACCGCTTTACCCAGCTTCCCACTTATGTAATGGTAGTATAATATCAAAATCAGGAAACTGACATTGGTAATGATGCTGTGAACTAGACTACAACTCAATTCCTTATTCGGTTCTCACTAGTTTCCACGTGTAGTTTTATGTAACTTTATCACCGTAAAGGAACTTGCCTCATGCTACGTCTTCATTTTTGTACTCACTCTCCACCTCCATCCTTGTCCCCTGGCAGTCACTAACCTGTTTCCATCTCTATAGTTTTGTCACTCTGAGAATGTCCTGTGAAGAGAATCATATAGTGTGTCACCTTTTGAGAATGGCTATTTTTATAAAGATCCATCCAGGTTGTAACAGTGCCATTCCATTTACCCCTTTTTTATTTTGGCATGCTGAATGTTCATCTTTTATGACTAAGCTCAAGTGTTTGCCTCTCCTCCCATTTTGGTGAAGTTTAGGCTCCTCCGTCTGTGTTCTCGAAACTCCTGTGTTTACCTCCGCTCTGATCACACTGTACTGTCGTTAGGCGCTGGGTCCACTTTCCCCACTAGAATTCTGAGTAATCCCTGAGGGCAAAGATTACATCCGAATATCTCCAGCGCTTCAGTGTCTGTCACATAGTAGGTGCTCAGTAAGTAAATAGTGGTTAATAAATATATAGCTGAAGTATTCTTGGTGAATTGCATACCACCTTATACCAGATCAGTCATTCAATTAATGTTTGATAAAGAGTAACACTGATTTATTTTAGGGCACAAGGGATCCGATTTGTGCCATAACTGCATCTGATAAGACACTGATTGTGGTAAGTGGTTAAAAAAACCTTATTCTATGAACAGTAATCTTTTAAGTGGTGAAAACAGGGCAAAGCAATATGTTTTGGATTTGAACCTCATCTTGTGGGCACCTCAAGTTTTACTAGGTCCAACAAAAGAAATAAAGTTTCAAAGATTGCCTCACAAATTGTTAATCATTTGCAAAAAATAACTGTGAAGGTAGTAGACTGGTGGCCAGCTGGGGAGAGTCTGTCACTGGGTTGAATGAGCCCTGTAAAGATTGGCCAACGTGGAGTAGATTGGACGGTGGCAGTAGGTCTTGGAAAGTTTTCTCTCTATGTAGCCTGCTTTGTTTTGTACTGGAGAAAAAGTGCTTTGGCTCAGCTGTTTTCGTAAGACTTAGAATGAAGAGGTAGTGTGTTTGCTAGCCAATAAAATAAAGAAGTCTGTGGCAAATTTTTGCTGAATTTTTCAAATAAAATCAGTGTATCAATGTTATAGTGTCTCTTCTTGAGCTCTGAAATTTGAAAATAGTGATTTTAGAAATAAATGCTGAATATAGTAAAGCTGGTAGAGTCATTAAGTTTGAATTATGTAAATAGATCCTTGAGTGTATTTCCAGTTCTAGTTACATTCTTTAGACATTAGCTAAGTTTATGGGGGGAAAATCTTAAGAACATAGTATTCATTTTCTCACCAAATGAATTTGGTGTATGTTTTAAGCAGTTTGTCTTACAGTCAGCTCTGTAGAGAGTCTTTTCTTTTTATATTCTTTGTTACACAGCACGTTTTTTGGTTGTGTTAGTTGTGTTTCTGACATTTGCAGGAAAAAATAAAAAGAAAATGCAAGTCAGATCAACCATAAAAATGGACTTAATTCCTAAATGAGAGAGTCTCCCTATAGGAAACACTCAGACAGTTTTAATACTAGCAAAAATTTTAGTGGTGAAGATACCTTCTGCATTGAAAACTTTCCACTGTTGAAATATAAAAAGCTTTTAAAACCATGACGTTTTCAAACTCAAAGTTATAGGACCTACTTTTTAAAAAACAAAATCTGATTGCGTACTTCAATATATGAAATCTTTTAAAGCCTGTACCTGTCTTTTGTAGATTAAAAAAATATCTGCCCTTGTTACCAGTCCCTTGCCCTCTCCAGTCTTCCTGACAGGCCCTCTGCAGAAGCATGCACAGAGGAGAGAACTGCTCCTGGTAGAAAGGGAGAGGGAATAGTGGGCTGAGGGTAGCCTCCTGTTTTTTCCCATTGCCATGGCCCCAAGCACAGTAGGGTTTCGCTGTCTGTTGCTCTGTTGATTTGTCAGCCTTAAGCTTGCACAGAGTTGCATGGAAACTTACCTTCTGTTCTATGTTTAAACACATTGAAATAGTACTCGCTATATCACTGCTTTCTGATCATCACCTTTTGCCATGAACTGGTATCATATAGATGGCTAAAGGATGACAACACAGACTGTCAGTGACAACTGTATTCATATGGTAGTCTTATATTTATTTTTCATGTATATGAAATTTAGTTCAGTAGGTGCTGTATATGTTAGCTTTCAGTGTACCCTGAATATTAACCTAGACAATTGTAAATAACCCTAGATATGTCTTCCATCTGATATAAGACTTTGTGTATTAAAAAGAACTAGGTTTCTGACTTTTTTTCTTGGATATTACATGAAAAATATTAGATCATCTTCAGCCACTTTAAAAAGGTTTTAATTAAATTAGGAGGTAAATATGTACTCAGAACATGATGAGTATCAGAACTGAGAATTCACTGTGACACTACCACTTTGGATGTGAAGCAAATGTATGAACATATAGAGAGACCTGTAGTTGTAATTTAATGTTATTATGGTAAATAGGCTTTAATAATCAAAAATATTTTCTGTAGAGTCGTGAATCTGGCACCTTTCAGAGATACAGTCTTCCTAACGTTGGTTTGATTCAAAAATATTTCCTTGATTGTCAAGCCTACCAATTATCCTTGAATTGCAACTCTAGGTAAGTCTGAAAACTTTCCATAGGTAGACTGTCATCCACTGGGATTGTTTTATTTATGTAACAAATGCAAAGACGTGTGTTTGTTTTCAACTTGTATAGTCCAGTGTGGTTTTACTATACTATATTTGTATTTAAATATTATATTTATTAGGAATATATATATATATATATATATACACACACACACATATCTATATCTATATATATATATGTTTTTCTCAAATTGGGCAAAGATGTTTTTGTCTAATTGGGCAAAATATAGAAATTCTACTGTAATATTTTAGGTTATTTGCATACCAGTTACTTTAGTCCCTTGGATACTTTTTTCTCTCAAGGAAGCAAAATGGAAAGTACCCCATGTCTTCTATCAAATTTATAAATGTTTGTTTAAAGTTAATTAGTTAAAGCCATTTCTATCTTCTTCCTGGGTTCTGATGAAGTTATTTTGAAGAATGGTGATAGGTAATTATACTCATGAATGTGAGATTACTGTTTCTTCCCCTCCTCCAATTTCATTGCTTTTAGCCGCCTTGCTATCATCGACATCTTAGGAGTTTTAACCTTCTTTGACTTGGATGCTCGAGTGACAGACAGCACAGGACAGCAAGTCATTGGCGAGTTGTTAAAACTGGAGCGAAAAGATGTCTGGGACATGAAGTGGGCCAAAGATAATCCTGATTTGTTTGCAGTGATGGAGAAAACAAGAATGTATGTTTTCAGAAACTTGGATCCTGAGGTAAAACCAAGAAATGAGCATTAATGGTGCATAAATAATGAGCCAAAAACCAAAACCTGAACATTTCTCCTTTGTTTCTTCAAGAAATTTGTTAGTGTTGGCTGCATGAATTCTGAAAATAAATAGGAACATTTCTGTGGAACTCAAAAATATTTGGTCTTAAGTGGGATTAACATTTATCTTTTAAATATTCTCTACTTTCACTGAAAGGTACTTTCTAAGCATTATCTGTTCTATTTAAAAGATGGAACCTTGGTCACTAACTGTATAGTCTTTATTTCTTCCCTTGTCAAAGTTTTTTTAAAAAAGAGAATCTGTAGTCTTATTTACCAAAGTTGCTTAAGGCAACCTAACCAAAAAGTGGTTTTGAAGTTCCCTTGTCCTTTCATTCTGTTTTGCCTATTCTGTGCTTACCTTTGTCTCATTTATATTTACATGAACTTTATCAGCCGGTAATCCATGTTCTTTCTCATCCTGATAATCTTGTGGACGATGACTAATAATCTACTCTCTCTGGTGTGTCAGAATGCTCCTTTCTCACTGATTTTTAAAGTTATATTTTTTATTTTCTACTTGTGACTCACATCAACTGATTTTTAGGCACTGAACTTTCCTGTCAGTCTGCTCTGTAATTCTTAGCTATTGTGTTTGGGAATTCAGAATTTGAGTGGTAGCCTAACCAGAACACAATTAAGAAGATAAATCTTTTAAACAATTTTTGAATTATCTGTGGATTTTCTATTTGAAATTTTCAGTGCTCTTATTGTACTCCGCTAGTTGAAGAAGGCAATGGCAACCCACTTCAGTACTCTTGCCTGGCAAATCCCTTGGACGGAGGAGCCTGGTGGGCTGCAGTCCGTGGGATTGCTAGGAGTCAGACACGACTGAGCGACTTCGCTTTCACTTTTCACTTTCCTGCATTGGAGAAGGCAATGGCAACCCACTCCAGTGTTCTTGCCTGGAGAATCCCAGGGACTGGGGAACCTGGTGGGCTGCCGTCTCTGGGGTCACACAGAGTCGGCCACCACTGAAGTGATTTAGCAGTAGCAGCAGCAGTGGAAATAATAAGAGATGACTTGATACGTGCTTTATGGCAGTAACTGATGTTTGTTTGGACCTGTAGTTTCCCTCTTGGGAAAAAATTACATGCTGGGGCCTCTGAGCTACTGAAGATTTTCTGTAATAACTTATTTAGTGGTAAACTGTTTGCCCTTTTAATATCTTAAATTATTTTCAGTTTTAATATCCTAAATTATATACTTATTTGAGCCCTATTCAGGATCTTTGGGGCATGGCTGAGCGACTTTCCCTTCCCTTCAGGATCTTTGGGTTGGCCAATGACCTGATGTAAATTGCTCTCAAAGGCTTAGTTAAAGCTCTTAGGTGTCTTATGAAGTCACTCAGTCATGACTGACTTTTTGCGGCCCCATGGACTGTAGCCTACCAGCCTCCTCCATCCATGGGATTTTCCAGGCAAGAGGACTGGAGTGGGGTGCCATTTCCTTCTCCAGGGGATCTTCATGACCCAGGGATCGAACCTGAGTCTCCTGCATTGCAGGCAGACGCTTTACCATCTGAGCCACCAGGGAAGCCAGGTGTCTTATGGATCTTTGTAATTTTAGACCCTGAGTAATGGCTCAAAGGGCTTCCCTGGTGGCTCAGATGGTAAAGAATAGCCTGCAGTGCAGGAGACCCAGGTTCAGTCCCTAGGTGCAGAAGATCCCCTGGAGAAAGAAATGGCAACCCACTCCAGTAATCTTGCCTGGAGAATTCCAAGGACAGAGGAGCCAGGCAGGCTTACAAAGAGTCGGACACGACTGAGCGGCTACTACCACCAGTGGCTCAAAGGAAGGGCATTCAGGGTGTTGCCTTTAACCTGTATAAGCACCACTGTCTTTCAAAGGTTTAAAGAAAGCTTGACCTTTCCAAAGAAACAAGTGTGGAAATTTGGCAGGTAACCATGGGATAAACTGGAGGATGGAAGTGAAATACTTTTTGAATGTGAGGATCCTTTATCCATTGCTGGCCCTATTTAGACTGATTTTGAAATCATGTGCCTGGAGAAGTGAGAGGATTATGCCTGGCTGTTTATAGTGTGTGTGCAGCACACATGGTGAGTCCAGGACCAGGGCAAATCTTTGCTTAGTGGAAAGTGTTTCTTAAGTAGTTTCGAAAGAACAACCTTTTATTTGTTTATTTTTGGAGTTTGTTGTCTGGCTTGGCAAGTATTTCACTTTTCTGTTAGATTCAGAGGTAGGTGAATTTCTTAACGACTTAACCACTGACTGAATTTCTTTATAAACCATGCTAAGCTGCTGTTTTCATTCACGAGAACACTGGCTGGCTGTGGTCCCTGTTTGGTCAGTTACCCTTCTTGCTGTGCCTCTAGCACGTGAGGACATACTCTTCAAAACTGGACTTACTAGAGCTCCTTTAGGACATCGTCTTCTGTCCTAAAGCGACAAAGGGTCTTCCCGTGCCATCTTGATCCTGGCTGATCACTCTGCTTACCTTTCTGATTCTCCTTTCCTCTTTGTTTTTGGTGTTATTTTTTATCCACAGATCATCTTTTATGACTTTAGCTTTTGTCTGTCTTGCTTTGTTGAATTATCTAGCTAGAAATAAAAAATTTTCTAGTGATGAACCTTCTTATACAGGTACACTTGGTTTACATGTAGTACCAAAAGAAAGCCTCTAAAAGGTTCCTACAGTTTATAAGAAATATTTCATCACGTGTACTTGTTTGTGAGTTAAATTTTGTTCTGATTCTTTCTGTTCATAAAAGCATACTATTTTCCTTTATGTAATATGATTTTTTGAGGAAGTGTAGGGATTTTATAAAGTTTTCTCATATAATTTTAATCAATTTCTACTTTTTAAAGAAATATATATTTTAAAACCTAATGAACATGTATAATATGCCTGCAAGAGCCTCAGTATTAAACTTAAACATATTAAGCGCAAACTAAATATGATTCAGTATTTACTTATTTTCATCTTTTTAGTGTCTTCCTATTATTATAATTTTTAAGTTTCTATTATATATGAAGCACTAACTTTCAGAGTTATAAATCTGATACATTATTGCATTTGGATTTTAGGTTACTTTCTATTTCTTTATGACTTTACACATATATTTTAAAAAAATTGCATTCTTGAGTTATTTTCATTATCAGACATTATCCTATTCTTTTTGCAGTGTTCTTGGAGGTATTAAGTATATTGGGAGTTTATTTCTTTTTTATATAATATTTTAACCTATTTTTTCCACTAGGGGTTTAGGACAGCTTCTTTACATTATAATATGCATTTGCTCGTCTTTATTTCTACAAGCCTGTATAACACTAGGGCAAGAAAGAGACATATAGCACGTTCATGTATTTCCATGTTGGCAAATTAAATCTCATATAGGAAATGAATCTATCAACAATACTCTCTGGCTAATGTTACAGAGGACATACTTTTCATGGTATGAGACTTCTTTGATATATATATATATATAAATATACACACACACACACACACACATATATATATATATATATATATACTTAGATACAAATTTCATTAAGAACTAAATTTAATGTTACATGGAATGAATGAGAATTATCAAACCGTATAAACCATCTTTGGATTAATTCAGAAGCTGATGCTGGATCCCATTAGTGAATTAATACTGCTTATGTGAGGTGTGATCATCTTCATATGGCTATGTAAGAGAACATCCTTATGTTTTAGAGATACATACTGAAATAGGAGTGAAAGTCATGATGTCTCTAGATTTACTTTACTTTAAAATACTTTAGCCAAAAAATTGACTGAAGTATATCTCCAAACTGTTAATATTTAGATGGTAGGTATGTGGGTGTTAATGACATTCTCTCTACTTTTTTGTTTTGAGAATTTTGATAATAAAATTTAAAATCATGATAAGTCAAAGAAGGGAAATTTTGTACTTTTAAACATAACATTTGTTTTTGTCTTTAAAGGAACCCATTCAGACTTCTGGATATATCTGTAACTTTGAGGATTTAGAAATTAAATCTGTTCTTTTGGATGAGATATTAAAGGTAATTCTTATTAAAAAAACAGTTACATTTCTGTTGTTGGCTTGACTGGAATTCGTTTTTGTCCTGGGCAGTATGGGGTATGGTTAGGAGTGTGGGTTGCAGAATTCCAGCCCTGCTCTGTCACTCACACAACCTTTAGACAGCTTCCTTCATCTTTTAAAGTTTCATTTTCCTTTCCTGCTTGTGAGCCTGTTTTTATCTCTATAAAATATGAGTAGTAATAGTACCTTTCTTATAGGATTGTTATTTTGTAAGATAATGAGTAGAAAGCAGTTAGTGGAGTGCTAGGACCAAGAGCTCAGAAAGGGTAGTTAGTTGTCATTATTTTATGTTAATAACAGAGAAGGCTGAAGAAGTATTTAATAATTTTCTTTAGTCTTATTCTTGTTCTAGAATATTTGAGTAACTTCTTGTTTGGAGGTCCACCTTCCTTCCGTTTTTATTTTCAGGTTTTATAAAGTAATCTTTCTAAATTCCAGATGGTTTTTGAACTTCTACTTTGACCTTCATTGAGGTCAAAGGTGTGATCACCATCTTTGAGAATTTTTTACTCTGAGAATATATTGCAAGTTTACTTTCATTTTATCCAAAGTGTTTATTTTCCTATGTACTATGTATGTTTTTTGGAATTGGGATAGTAGATTTTAAATTTCCAGAAATGTTCCATTTTATAACATGTTTTCATATTTTAGTTTGATAATGTAAATTGCACCTTTTATTGTGATCCAGTCTTTTCTGTATATGATGACCACACAAAAGCAGCAGGAAAGGCCCCCACCCCAAATTTTGTTTGCATGTCAAGAGTATTAACACCGCAGACATACCAAAAGGGTGTAAAAAGATCCTACCTACATAGTGAGGTTTTTCGGGGAGAAAGGACAGCTTTCCTAAGCTGGTTCAAAATTGATTTGCAAGCAAGGAAAGGAGATAGGCTAGGGTTTTTTGGGTAACTAGAAGGTGGGGCTAGAGTGAGGGTTCCCATAAGTAGGTAGAGATATGTGTGGTTTGGAACTCCTGTGGCATCAAAGGATGGAACACTTAATGCTTTCTTATCACCTTATCCAGATGTGAGGCAGACAGGGAAGGAGTCAGGATGAGGCTTAAGAGCTCTCAGCAATCAAACATCAAAAAGGAAGGTCTGAAATTCTTTTGCAATCTAGATATTTTAATGATGGCATGTTAAATTGCTTCAGTTGTGTCCGCCTCTTTGTGACCCTTTGGACTGTAACCTACCAGGCTCTCTGTTCATGGGCTTCTCCAGGCAAGAATACTGGAGTGGGTTGCCATGCCCTCCTCCGGGGGATCTTCCTGATTCAGGGATTGAACCTGTGTCTCTTAGGTCTCCTGCACTGGCAAACTGTAACCAATGTGTGGAAAGATAGATTTGATATGATAGATTAGATAAACAGGAATAATTTTATAAAAGTGGCATCATTGTACAATCTCCTTTTTTAGTGTTCAGTTTAATTTTAACAATGTGACAGTGAATCTGAAGAAATTGTAGAACTTCAGATAATTTTTTTTTTCCACCACAAATGCCATTTTTCTGGGTTAAGAAAGAAAACTATGAAAAACTAAAGAAACTAGTGAAATTAAAAAAACTACTGCTTTTAAACAACGTCTTAATGTTTGATATTATTGATTATGCACTCTAAAAGATGATGTTCTTACATTTTCTCCCTCTTTCTCTCCTTTCTTCATTAGTTCTATTGTGATTTTTACTTTGTCAAGATTTAGAATGTTTACATTTTGTTTTCTAACCCTATTTTTCCAGTTGTTTAGTCTTACATTTATTTAAATGAAAGCTACTAATCAGTGCCTTTTTCTATATTTTCTCTGTGCATGAGTTCTTAAAAATTTTGATTAATCTTTTATTTGGCTGGATTTCATCATTATAGCTTTTTTCAAGAAAGGCTCATAGTTGCTGATTGCCTTGAATTCTGGAGTGCTTAAAAATGAGTATATTGACACTTGTGAAGAATTTTTAAAACACATATTTAAACTGGTCCAGTTCAGTTCAGTTTATGTACTTTAAAACTCTTGATTCACGGGCACGGTTTGTGTGTATCTTGTACTAGGCTAAATAATCTCTGCAGTACTATTGCCTGGTTTACTGTTAGGGGTTGTTAAACTGAGGGAAACCAGGTTCTCTGTGACAATTTGGTTCTCTGCCTGACTTACCACATGCAAAGCCATAAAGAAAAGAATATTGTCATATCATAGTTCCCTCTGAGGCCTTGTTGACCCAGGAAATATTTATCTGAACTGTGGATTCCTTCAAGCATACAGTTTTAAGAAATAATATGAGTGTGGTACACCTAAAAATAATAGAATGTTATTTGCCAGTTATATGTCAATAAGATAGGAAAAAGAAATAACATGAGAAATTTCTTGGAGGAAGGAGTGCAGAAGAAAAAGGAAGGGAATTAACACCTTTTTGTGAGGTGTTTATTTGTTGTTACAACTGTACCTGATAGATATTTAGATCAGGAAAGTTCTTGCTAGATAAAATTATTTACCTAAAATTCATCTGTTCATGGATTCAGCAAATATTGTTTGGAAACAAGTAAAGACAGTTCCTGGCCTCCAGTAGAGAATTTGGGGAGATGGCCAAGAAATTCAGCAAATAGAAGAGGATTAGGGAGAAGGCAATGGCACCCCACTCCAGTACTCTTGCCTGGAAAATCCCATGGATGGAGGAGCCTGGTAGGCTGTGGTCCATGGGGTTGCGAAGAGTCTGACACGACTGAGTGACTTTGCTTTCACTTTTCACTCTCACGCATTGGAGAAGGAAACGGCAATCCACTCCAGTGTTCTTGCCTGGAGAATCCCAGGGACGGCGGAGCCTGGTGGGCTGCCGTCTGTGGGGTTGCACAGAGTTGGACACGACTGAAGCGACTTAGCAGCAGCAGCAGCAGCAGCAGAAGAGGATTAAGGGTGCTGTGGTTCAGTCAGTAGGTGTATTTCTTCAGAGGTCTGAAACAAGTGTGTGTCAGGTTGGTTCTGAGACTGAATAAGGTGAATAACACAGCTGGGCATTGTGCTCAGTGTTCGATATGGTATTATGTCATTTAATCCTCACAATGCTAGAAGGTAAATTTGATTACCATCCCATTTTTTTAGATGAAGAATTTGAGGCCTGGAGAAACCAGCTGGCTTGCCAGTGATACCCAGTTGGCAGCAGGCACAAGCATGATTTGACTCCAGGCTCTCTAGTTTCAGATTGGTGTGTGTAACTGTAGTGCTGGATTATGGGTATTTTCCAGAAAATTCAAAAGACCCACACATGGGAATTTCTTTTCTACCCAGTTTTGCTCATAATATGATGCAGTTGTTCGTTTGCCTTTTTTTTTTTTTTTAGACTGTAAGAAAGAAATACATACTCTAAAGGCAACTATTTGGATTTCTCTCTTTTCATCTTTACTTTTAGAATCCAGAATATCCAAACAAGGATTATATCATTAACTTTGAGATCAGGTCCCTTCGAGACAGTCGAGCACTGATCGAGAAGGTTGGAATAGAGGATGCATCTCAGTTCATCGAGGATAATCCACACCCCCGACTTTGGTATTTAAAAATAAATAAATGAAACCTCATAAAATATCAAGTGTAAAATCTTAGCCGTTGTCCACTACTCTGATGTTAGATTCCTGGTGGGAATAACTTTCATTCTTGATCTTCTTTTTAAAATACAGAAATTTAGAGGTGGAAATATTCAACATAAGCATAATATTAGGACTTCCCTGGTGGTCCAGTGGCCAAGACTCCGCACTCCCACTGCAAGGGCCATGGGTTTGATTCTTGGTCAGGGAAGTTCTGCGTGCAACCCAGTGCAGCAAAAAAAAAAAAAAAAAAAGTTTATAAATTTGTTAAAATAATCACTTCCCACTGTGTTTCACTAGAAGCAGTAGGTGTAGTAATTGAATTCTGATTCAAGACTGGTTTATCTATAGTTCACCACAGGCTTTTACTGTTTCTCTTTTTAATATAGGCGCCTGCTAGCTGAAGCAGCTCTTCAGAAACTGGATTTGCACACTGCAGAGCAAGCGTTTGTGCGTTGCAAAGATTACCAGGGCATTAAGTTTGTGAAGCGCCTGGGCAACCTGCAGAGCGAGCCCATGAAGCAGGCAGAGGTGGCTGCCTACTTCGGTCGGTTTGAGGAGGCGGAAAGGATGTATCTGGATATGGACAGAAGGTAAGTGCTGAAGGTGCAGGCATCTGGACTGCTCCCAGAATCCGCATTTTTTTTAAACAAATGAGGATTGTAAAATAGACTAAATATATCACACCATTTCTTTAAAAAAAATGACTTCAGCTTGGATTCCAAGTCAGACATTCAACATGACCTTAATTTATGCTTTGTAATTCAGGGGCAGCTTTCTTCTCTGTCTTTACGTGATGTTAATGACTAGCCATGGGAGATTTTTTCATTTGGTAGGGGAAAAACCCATGTAACTACAGAGACTAGGGGCTTTATCATTTATTGTACCACTCATTATTTAGGTTCTCTGTTTTGGTTTAGGTCATTATTTAAATTTCTGTTGTCAAGGAGCATGAAATGAAATTCCAAGGTATTTAGGGATTGAGTTTTATTCTTTATATTTCATTTTTCTTTATATAAACTACTATATGAACTTCATTTCAGCTGTGAACATTATATCTAGTTTTTATTATTTGTGCTTTCAGGAGATTGATAATAATACAACTTAAGCTTTGAAAAGAAATATTAAACCAAACATGTAAACATGAAATAAGCTTGATCATGTCTAAGAAACTGATGAAAAGAAGTGATTATTATTGAAGGGATTATTTTGCCAAGTAAATTGAAAGCCTAGGATAATAAGAGGCAGAAAAGTGTTTCTTTTTTCCTGTTGCAGGTTCTCCCCATTGCCTCTTCCCTGGTCAGGCTAAATTTCTAAAATGTTTAGAGAGTTAACTTATCTGTCTTTTCATTGCTGTGTATTCTCAGTATTGGAGAATTGAACCTAGCACATAGCAGGCACTTGCTAAATGCTTGTTGAATGAATATCTTTTTTTTTTTTGTAGAGATCTGGCTATTGGCCTCCGGCTGAAGTTGGGAGATTGGTTTAGAGTACTCCAGCTCCTGAAGACTGGATCAGGTGATGCGGATGACAGTCTCCTTGAGCAAGCCCACAATGCCATCGGAGACTACTTTGCTGATCGACAAAAGAGGTAGGTCATCTATCTGGACCTCCCCATCCATTCATTCTGCACTTGAAATTGTAGCTGCCTGTGTAGAGTACTTCCCTATGAAATAATGTCAGGGAAATGAGGACCATCCTTCCAGGTCCCAGAGTTCACATAGCCCTAGTTACCATGGAGGAGCAAGGGATCCTTCCAGTTGTCAGGTGAGCATGGTAAGACTTTGGAGTTTCAAAACCCAGAAGACGTATGCTTTAGCACCAGGTAGCTTTCTACTGTTTGTTTGCTTGTTTTATTATAGTAGCTTATTTTCAGAAATCATTGGCTTTTATTCTGAAGCTATCATTTTGATCAGTATGCTTCCTTATTTATGTCAGTGTTTGAAAATACAACTGTGTGTCAGAGTAAAGCAGTATTTCTTAAGAATATTCAAAGAATATTGTACCTAAAATAGGTTATGCAGTCTTTTTTTGGTTTTTCAATTTATGTGCTTCAAAGATATTTTATAACTAAAGATGATGATTAGAGTAATACTATACTAGTGCTGCCATTCTAGTGAAACAACTTTTTTGGTGAAAGTGCTTATTTATCAGGAGATTCACATTCATTTAAAAGTTTTTCTTTTCTTTCTGTAGGTTGAATGCTATACAATATTATGTACAAGGCCGGAACCAGGAACGCTTAGCTGAATGTTATTATATGTTAGAAGATTATGTGGGATTGGAGAATCTTGCCAATTCACTTCCAGAAAACCACAAGTTGCTTCCAGTAGGATATTATGCATTTCAGTTTTGGGAGTTGTTAGGTTACTTTATAAGCTTTTCTGTTATAGTGAGGAAATGTACTTTGTAATATGGAGAATTAAAAATTATAACTTCACAGTTGCTAAGACGTGAAATGATGCTTTAGTTATTAAAACAATTTTCAGTATTACGGAATGCTTCAAAATGGAGAAGAAAAAATCAGTCATATTCCTACTATTTTAACATGATTACAGGCTTGTGTGGGGCTTGTCAGTTTCATAACATTGCTTTAAAAATTAGCTGAACACATGAAATATTTACAGATGAAATAATATGTTGTTAGAGATTCTCTTCAGAGTGATTTGAGGTGGGTGTGGGGAGTAGTACGTGTCTATATATGTTTGAAATTTACTATAAGAAAAGTTTTAAAAGATAGCTAGACTTTAGTAGGTTATATTAACAAGAAAGAATTTAACGTTTTAAAAAAAGAATGAACCTAAAGGTAGAATTCTCTGTAACTTTGTTCTAAATTTTCTTCTTTGGGCTCTTTAAATTAATTGTTGCATAATTAATGCTGCTGCTGCTGCTGCTGCTAAGTCACGTTGGTCATGTCGGACTCTGTGCAACCCCATAGACTGCAGCCTACCAGGCTCTGCCGTCCCTGGGATTCTCTAGGCAAGAACACTGGAGTGGGTTGCTGTTTCCTTCTCCAGTGCATGAAAGTGGAAAGTGAAAGTGAAATCGCTCAGTCGTGTCCGACTCTTAGCGACCCCATGGACTGCAGCCCACCAGGCTCCTCCGTCCATGGGATTTTCCAGGCAAGAGTACTGGAGTAGGTTGCCATTGCCTTCTCCAGGATAATTAATGGGGAGAGAAAAACTTTGACCATTTAGATATTAAGAAAGAAAAAAAAAATCCAGATAGTCTGAAAATTGGCAAGTATAGCCCAATGGGCATAATCGTTTTTTGTTGTGGTTCCCCTCTTCCATTTTTGGCCTAGTTTCCTGAACTAATGAATAGCCAACTTGTCTGGGACATTGCTTAACAGAGGTATTTGAGAGCCCTGTAAGTGTGAGATTTCCCTTAAGCCTCTAATTAATGATTAACACTGAGTATCACATCAATCCTTTAAAGGTATTTTTTACCCACTAGCTTGGGGTTTGTTTTGGGGCTTGGCATTTCTGTAAAGTAGCTACTGAAGTGAAAGAAGACAAGAGTTCAGTATCTTCAGAACCTGGTTGAAAATCAGATCTGTGCTGTGTGCAGTGAAGCACAGATTTTATAAAAGGTGATGCCTTAGCATCCTTTCTAGTTAGTAGCCTCTGCCTCTATGTCCGGTTAAAAGAAATATTAGTATGCTGTTTGCTGTACAGTCACTAAGTTGTGTTGTACTCTTTGCGACCCCATGGACTGTAGCCCTCCAGGCTCCTCTGTCCATGGGATTTCCCAGGCAAGAATATTGGAGTGGGTTGTCATTTCCTTCTGCAGGGGATCTTTCTGAGCAGATGCCTTTTCCTTGTTCTGTGAAATCTGATGGTAATGTTTTGTCCGCAGGAAATAGCACAGATGTTTGTGAGAGTTGGAATGTGTGAACAAGCAGTGACTGCCTTTTTGAAATGTAATCAGCCGAAGGCAGCAGTGGATACCTGTGTACATCTCAACCAAGTAAGGAGCTGAAAGTCACCAGAGTGATGCTGTAAAGACTGTTTTCAGGACAAGGGTTGGAAAGCTTGAGACAGATTTTGTGAAAGGAGCCAGATATTTGTTTACTTGGTTGAGGACTGAGAAAATGTCAGAATTTGCACTTACCTCTTGAAGTGCTACCATTAAGGGTGACCCCCTCATAACTAACTCAATATGGGAACCTAAAAAAACCCTGTGCTTTTAGTCTGGCAAGTTTTTGTCTGGAAGTCATTTCATGATTTTCTGCATTTTATTAGGGTTGTGTTTTGTTTCCAAAGAAGGACCAATTAATGGTCATTGCAAGAGGAAGGAATTGAGTTACTTTATCAATATTTATTTTGGCAAATCTATTTTCTTTTCCTTATAGAAAACATATATTTGATATTTTTAAGAGCTGGAATTTAACTAAAATGAAAATGCAGAATTGTTGAAATTGTTCACTATCAATGTATTCTTTTAAACATTTTCTTAAAGTATTTTATAAAGCTCCATTTGTTTTATAAAAATAACTTAAATGTTATATCTGATAGGATATTTTCTTAACTGAAATTCCATATTTTTTTTACTATAAACAAATGTATCTTTTTCTTGCTCATAGTTCATGTAAAATTAGAATTATAAGATTAATATGACTGTAAACTTTGATGCTTTCTTTTTCAGATGTGCTCCTTAAGCACATCAATCTTAAGATCATTTGATTATTTTGACACATTTGACTTCTAAAATTTATAATTCCTCTGATTAAAAAAAATATGTTTCCCAGTTTTAAATTTTGATATAGTGTTATTTATTATTATAAACTTAAAGCTTTATTCTATGTATTTTTAGACGTATCTGACTGTAAATGCTTGGGTAATTGTATGTTGTATATATTTTCCCCAAGTGGAACAAAGCTGTTGAATTGGCTAAAAGTCATAATATGAAAGAAATTGGTTCCCTGTTAGCAAGGTATGCATCTCATTTATTGGAAAAGAATAAAACTCTTGATGCCATAGAACTCTATCGGAAAGCCAGTTACTTTTACGATGCTGCCAAGCTGATGTTTAAGGTAATGTAACAATCTTGCTGAGTATTTGATTTGTTTTAGTTACCAATGTTTTCTTATATACTAAAGAATACATTTTCCATTTTTTCGAAACAAATATTGTTACAGCACAATCCCTCTCATTTTGTTACTATCATAGTATAACTATGTGTTATCTTAGTAGTATTACCTTTTACTAAAAAGGCTGTTTATTAATTTTAGCACCTTACTGATTCCTAAACAACTGTATATTTACTTAATATTGAAGTTAACAATTAGAGAATTTTCAGCTACTATAAAGTACAAGTTTCCATAACTGGAAATTAAATCCTGTTGATAATAAATTTTCAAGTCCTTTTAAATGTGCAAGTTTTAAAGATGTTACACTTTTCATAGTAGGCATTTGGAGGGAACATGACTAGCATGGAATTAACGTAAGCAAATTTTACATTCTGTTCTATTCTTTTACCATTTGATTTAATGACAAAGGAAAAATTTCCTTCTGAATCATTTAAACAGATTTAAATTTCTGGAGATGTACCATGGTAAAGCCATCTTATCTCTAGGTACTTGAAAATTATTTTAAAAATCTGTTATATAAAATACTACCCTTTCAATGAAAGCTTTCTTCACTCTGACTTAATTATTTATCAGCATCTGTTATTTTCTAAAATTGTTTTGCATTCTAATTCCAATGGCTAAATACTAAGGAAATAACTAATTACTTATCAGTACTAAGGAAAAGAAAATGTGTTTAAAAATATTTGTCATAAACGGATGGTACTTATATTCCACCCTACTGACTCCTCTTTTTAGAGAATCATATTTCAGAAATGAGAACATTTGTACAAACATAGATTAAGAAATATCTTCCCCCAACTCTTTAAATATTTAAAGATTGCAGATGAAGAGGCAAAGAAAAGAACTAAACCTTTACGTGTGAAGAAGCTCTATGTACTGGCAGCTTTACTTATAGAGCAGTACCACGAACAAATGAAAAATGCCCAACGAGGCAAAGTTAAAGGAAAGAGCTCAGAGGTAAGGTGGAGCATTAAGTAATGTTAAGTCATGTGAAGCATTTAAGGGAAAAAAAACCCAAATGATCAAACTTCTCTTTATGGATAGACCATTTAATGTAGTTGTTTGTTTGCATTTATTTTCTTAAATGATATGAGGAAAAAGAATAAATGATATGGAATTAGTGCTCACATTTAGACATCTCAACTTGGAAATATTGAAAATGATTATTTTTACTAATCTGTAATCTTTGCTTAATTCCTTTCTTGGTAAATCCTTTCTAATCAGTGAGTTTTAAAAGCTTCCCTAGAAATATGTGTATTTTTTAAATTGTAAATGAGCATTGTATTAACATAAAGTTTAATCGATTCTGTTTAAAAATTTGATCATTCCTTGGGGAAGAGAATCCTTTCACAATATATCCGTATATAAAATCACCACAATCTACACTGCAAATATCTTAAAATTTGATTTGTTGATTATACCTCAGTAAAACTAAAGAAAAAATTTGATCGTGTCAGTTTAACAAAGTATGAATTATAATAGAAAAGTCTGTGGTGACAGTTCTGTAATGATGAAATATGCTAGTTTATTTATTTATTATTATTTATTTTGGCTGTGCTGGGTCTTCATTGTGGTGCACTGCACAGGCTTAGCAGTTAGGATTCGTGGACTTAGTTGTGGTATGCGAGGTCTTAGTTCCTCTACCAGGGATCAAACCTGGGCCCCCTGTATTGGGAGCACGGACTCTTTTCCCCTGGACCACCAGGGAAGTCCCTTTCCCTAGATATTTTAATGTATAAGTTTCAGAAATCATCTCTGTTGGCAGGCCTGTTGTTAGATTTGTGCTGACAGCAGATGTGGGTCTGCTTTATTTGTAGGCCACTTCTGCTTTGGCTGGTTTGCTGGAAGAAGAAGGTCTGTCCACAAGCAGTCGTTTCACTGATAATGCTTGGAGAGGGGCTGAGGCTTACCACTTCTTCATACTGGCACAAAGACAGCTCTACGAGGGCTATGTTGACACTGCACTGAAGACAGGTGGGTGTGTTAACTCATATAGGCAACATGTCTAAAAAGTCATAAATTGAATACAAAGGGCAAACTCCTTCAAGTTACTCTTATATTAACTTCAGTAACACTTTTTTTTCTATTTTGGCCATGCCCTGCAGCCTGTGAAGATAAGATATGGTAATCAAAATAAATCATCTGAGCTGATAACTTAGAGACTCAGTTTCACTTCCTTTTTTCTCAAAGTTGTATTTTTTCAATAAGACAGACTGAAAAGCAATAATCTGTTCAAAGAAACACAGAGAGAAAACATATGATTTCATGCTACACATTTTTTTTAAAACAAAAAGAAACATGATATTGTTTTGAGAATCCACAGAAATTTCTAACATATTTATATAGAACATATAAATGTTTTATATATTTTATAAATATAAAACATATAAAAATTATACAATTATAATTATATTTATATATTTATACCTGCAGTGTATTTTAACACCGATAATTTTTGGTGTATTTCTAAGTGGTGCAGCCATGTGCATCATTTGGTGGTGGTAAGTTTTATAGGCCCTGAGCTGTTGGCTGGTGTTACAGAATGTGGTGGTCATGTAATCTACTTCCCCTACTAGTCCTCTGATCACCTACCATTGTTTCCATTAACTTTGCTAACATTCATGTAGGTTAAACTGAGCCAGCCTAACATGCTTCTCCATGCATGTTCATGATGGCGTGATTGCTTTACACAATCCAGATTGCCTTCTCTTTCCTAGCTCTTCACCTGAGAGACTATGAAGACATCATCCCTGCAGTTGAGATCTACTCTCTGTTAGCACTCTGTGCGTGTGCCAGTAGAGCTTTTGGTACTTGTTCAAAAGCTTTTATTAAACTCGAATCTTTAGAGACCCTCAGTTCGGAACAGAAGCAGCAATATGAAGATCTTGCTCTAGAAATCTTCACCAAACATACTCCGAAAGATAACAGAAAATCCGAATTGGACGGCCTTCTTGAAGGGTAGGGCCAATTGTAGTTAGTAGATGTCATTTTTATATAGATTTTTATATCTAAATAGTGTAGTATAATGATGAAATCACTAAATTTTAAAGTCTCATACCTTAACTCCTGGTGGCTCAGCAGTAAAGACTCCACCTGCAGTGCAGGAAATGGGGGTTCAGTTCCTGGGTTGGGAAGATGCCCTGGAGAAAAGAAATGGCAACCCGTTCCAGTATTCTTGCTTGGGAAATCCCACGAACAGAGGAACCGGGTGGACTACAGATCATGGGGTCACAAAGATTCTGACACCACTGGGCGACTAAGTAACAAGCCACCTTAACATTGTACTCAATGTCTGTTTTCTTTAGTCCTACTAGTATATTAATGATTTATTTTCTCATTGCAAGAAAAGTTTTTATTTGAAATTTATCTTGAAATGTTTTACATTCTTCAGGGTTTTTTTAGTGCAATAAATAAGGTTTTAAGTGATGAGATATTTTAAAGTGTAATTCTTTCTCCTCTTGTTTTTACAGAGGTGAAGGGAAACTGCCGACGTGTGTCGCCACAGGAAGCCCAATTGCTGAGTATCAGTTCTGGATGTGCAGTGTGTGTAAGCATTGTGTCCTGGCTCAGGAAATAAACAACTACAACTTCTGTCCCTTATGCCATAGTGCAGTGGGATGAAGAACTGACAAACTGCATATACCGGGAGAGTTTATATAATAAGGTTGATTCCATACATTTTATGTAAAAAGCAGCATCATTTCAGAGTTGTATTTTTATACACATATGTATTATATATATATATGACAGAAACTGGTTACGCCTCACTGTCTTCTGAACTTTGGGTCAGCTGTTGAGAAATCCACGATTGAGACAGAATGAGTAAAGAGAAGGTCATCTGCGTGTGGTGGACAGCTCTGTTAGGCCGTTCTTTTGGATTTTCATAAACGGTAAAATAAATATTAAGCTGTGAGATGTGAAAAAACCAGACTGGCTTTCTTCATGTATCAGGAAATACAGCATCTTACTATCTCCACCATTAGGAAGAGACTACCACTCTTAATTCAAGTCTGAAATGAAACGGGAAAAAATTGCTAAATGGCCAGGCTGGGATCAGTGCCCATCCCTAGAACAGTCCCAGGGTCCAAGAGGAGGGCCAGGGTGCGCCACAGATGTCCACTCTAGTATCACTAATAGTATAGACACAGTGAGACATGGGTCTGGAAGAGCAGTAGTCTTATAAGGCTATGCTCTGGAAGTGGGAAGGACTGAAGTTGACCTCGGTACAAGACAGAGATCAGGAAGGGAAGAAAAAAAACAAAACCCAATAGTATATATACATAGACATGTTATGTATATATATAATTTTGTGTAAAAATACAACTATGAAATAATGATGCTGATTTTCATATAAAATATATAGAAATTGACTATATTATCTGCCTATCTTTCTATCTCTATTTTTGTGGCTGGTTATTACACTATGGAAATATTCCAAATAAGAAAAAAATTTTCTCACAGTGTCGAGGTTACTAATTCATTAAACATTTTTGATGGAGAGGGATGGGGAGGTGTGAGAATGGAGCAGAGCTGAATTTAGGGAATGGACATAACCTGTATCAGGAGGTGGTGTGAGTGTGTGCTCATTCACTCAGCTGTGCCTGACTCTTTGTGACCCCATGGACTGTAGCCTGCCAGGTTCCTCTGGGTTGCCATGCCCTTTTCCAAGGGATCTTCCCGACTCAGGGATCGAACCCATGTCTCCTGCACTGGCAGGCGGACTCCTTATCACCAGCACCACCTGGCAAGCCCAGAAGGAGATTAAACAATTGTAATTCTGAAATGAGCTCTATTTCTAGTTGTGTTTAATTAAATAAGCATTGAAAGTGTTCTCTGTTTTACTTTCAGAAGTGATCACTAAAGAGGCATTTAAAGACTTTTTTTTTTTAACAATTTGAATTGTTTTTAATAGCTTTTAAAAATTTATTTTTTATTTTCATAGCTGCACTGGGTCATCGTTGCTGCATCCGAGCTTTCTCTAGTTGCGGAAAGTGGGGGCCGCTCTCTAGCTGTGGTATGCAGGCTTCTCATTGCTGCAGCTTCTTTGGTTGCAGAGCGCAGGCACTAGGGCTTGCAGGCTTCAGTAGTTGCTTCATGTGGGCTCGGTAGCTGTGGCTCATGGCCTCCAGAATGCAGGCTCAGTACACAGGCTTAGTTGCTCCGCAGCATGTGGGATCTTCCTGGACCAGGGATCGAACTGGTGTCCCCTGCATTGTAGGACAGAGTCTTAACCACTGGACCATCAGGGAAACCCTAATAGCTTATTTTTGATATCTTTTCCTTTTTACCCACTTTCTTAGTTTCATCTAAGAGATGGCAATTGGCATGTACTCTTCATAATATTGTACAGAACACTTGTCTCTATTTATAATGATGTAAATTTATAGAAGACATCCAGTTTGTACTTATAGTTTTAGCTGAAACATTATCACCAAGCTGGACCTTTTATCTAAACAAGTCTTGGGTTTGGGAAGTGATTCTCAATAAGAACCTGTTTTCATTTACTGTCACTAATTTTAAAAAGAAAAACTGTAATCAGTCATGTGTAATTTCTTACCTGTTAAAGATAGCTAAAAATGTTCTCTATTTCCCATGAACTTACATCTTTTTATTCTGTGGCTGCAAACCAGACTTTAGCACTGTTTCATCAAGATTATTTGCTGAAGTTTCACTGACATTTAGTAGAGGCAATAAAGAGAAATATACAACATTGTTATTGCAGCTTCAGTACTTAGTTAATCCAAATATGTTATGTTTTTGGTCCTTTAGAGACAAGTTAGGCCTGTAGCAGATAGAGAATAGTGAGCTATGAGAAGAGGTTTGGAGCTTAAATGAGTTCATGTAGATAGTGGGTTGCTCTGCCTAGTTAAAACGAGAAGACCAGAAGTCTTCTAAGTCTCTGTGTTCATGTGCCTTGTGGGAAGTTACCTAGATATAATGGTAGCCTCCAAATACACTAGCAGGCAAGCCATTCTGGAGGTCATGGAACACAAAGGATTACACACCAAAAAATGATGCTTAAGTCACATGCTTTACTGAATCAACCTAACGTACACAGTGAGGAACAAGGAGAAAGTGATGGGAGAGATGAACACTGTTAGTGAAGGATGCCAGTCGGGTACACAGATTCCAGTTCCCGATTCTTGAGTTATGTACTGTTCTATGTCCTCACTCTATCTCTTTCTCACCAGCTTCCCCCTAATGGTGTGGCCAGGAAGAGGACCACAGTTGAGATTGGGGGACTCTATCAAGTAGAATGTGTCTGAGGCCAGTGAGGCATACTTGCTCTAAGGAGGAGGCAGGTTTCCCTGGTCCCAGCTGTAGGTGCCACTGGGACTGCTGAGCAGTCATGGATTCAGTTGTATTTCCTGGGTAGAGGACAAGTGTCATCAGTGGGTAACTGAATCAAGACCTCACACATATTGAGCATGTTCTAAGCCTCATGCATATCCAGTGAGCCATGAATACTTAGTGCCTTGGTTACCTTTTGTATCTTTAGCACCTCATCAATAGTAGGTATGCTGTGCTGTGCCTAGTCACTCAGTCATGTCCGACTCTTTGAAACCCCATGGACTGTAACCCGCCAAGCTCTTCTGTCCATGGGGATTCTCCAGGCAAGAATACTGGAGTGGGTTGCCATGTCCTCCTCCAGGGGATCTTCCTGATCCAGGGATCGAACCCATGTCTCCCACATTGCAGGCAGATTCTTTGTCATCTGAGCCACCTGGGAAGCCCAGTATTAGGTATAGTCACACAAATATGCTGTATTTACTTTGTATAACATGTCTCATAAGTTTCTAACTTATCTAATTTTAACATACTGTGTTTCATCAATCTCATTTATTTTCTTCTATGACAGAATACAGTATTCCCCCAAATCAGAAAATAACATCCTAGAAAGACAAATATCATATGATATTGCTTATATGTAGAATCTAGAAAAATGATACAAATGAACTTACTTATAAAACAGACTCACAGACTTAGAGAACAAACTTACGGTTATCCAGGGCAAGGGTGGGGGAGGTGAGAGATAGATTGGAAGTTTGAGATTGATACCTACACACTGCTATATTTAGAACAGATAACCAACAAGGACCTATGTATAGCACAGGAAACTCTGCTTAATATTCTGTAATATCTAAATGGGGAAAAGTGAAAGTGAAAGTCACTCAGTTGGGTCCAACTCTTTGTGACCCCATGGTCTATACAGTCCATGGAATTCTCTAGGCCAGAATACTGGAGTGGGTAGCCTTTCCCTTCTCCAGGGGATCTTCCCAACCCAGGGATCAAACCCAGGTCTCCTGCATTGCAGGCGGATTCTTTACCAGCTGAGCCACAAGGGAAGCCCTAAATGGAGAAAAGAATGAAAAAAAAGAATAAATGTAATATGTATAACCGGATCACTTTGCTTTACACCTGAAACTAACAAACATTGTTGATCAACTATAATATAGAATAAAATTTTTTTAAAAAAGCAAATCTTCCCTGGGTTAAAAAAAAAGAAAACAGCATCCTAATAAAGACATCGGCCCTAGAGGATATATCTCCCATCGAAGGTAACTACATCTTCCCACAAGATTTTCTATTTTCAGGAATGAAACTATACTTCATCAATGAGAGAGAAATTTTCAGAGATGTAGGTTTAAGGATTCCTTCAGGACTGCATGTTCAGAGTTGTGATTTTTGGTCCTTGGCCCTAATGCCTGAATATCTCTTTTTTCCCTTTCTCATCTCAAATCTGCTGAGAACTCTTAAGTTAGATTGTTGCTCTCCAGTCCTTCCTGTGACTTGTTGATTACATTCCCATTTGCTTCAATTCCAAATCAGCTGTTGATTCCTCAGACTTTTCCTAACATTTCTTTTGGAAAGTTTCTTTTGGAACCTTCTCATTTACCACTAATTCCTTGCTACCTGAGCCCTAAAATTTTCCTTCCAACTAGTTATTTCAGACAGATTCTGAGTTATTGTCACTACTTCTTGGTCTCTTTAACACAGAAACCAAAACGGTTAAAAACAACCTCTCCTACCTTGTACACATAATTATCACGTATGTATATGTGTGTATGTGTTTATATATACTTATACACATATGAAGATCCTTTGGAGAAGGAAGTGGCAACCCGCTCCAGTATTCTTGCCTGGAGAATTCCATGGACGGAGGAGCCTGGTAGGCTACAGTCCACGGGGTCGCAAAGAGTCGGATACGACTGAGCGACTTCACTTCACTTCATGCACATACATACACCCACATGCTTCATATTCATATATATACTGACAGACATACCTGTTTTAAGAGCTTATGACTGTTTGGGATTTATATCTGTGAATGTTTTAGTGATCTGCCATAATGTCTTGGGGACAGATAGATCTTTGTCCTGCTTGAAAATGGTGCTAGAAAAAGACTCCCAGTATGAATTGACTCAATTGGTTTTAAATATTTAACATGAAGGAAATTTCCAGATAACTCTCCTCTGATGAAAGGGGTAAAAAGAAGCAAAATTGTCATATATAACAAATATGTGGAGGGAATTTGTATAGACAGAATGAGGCATTATAATGAATATTCTCTTTTAGTAATAAACACGAACTGACTCCCTTTAAGTAATTCTTCTTATCACAAAATTTGGCCTGAACATTACAGTAAGTTTCAAAGTAACAAGGTAGGCCAAAGTATTGAGATAATGGACCTGACAAAGCTATAGAAATAAGTAACATAGCATTATTGTCCTGCTATCATGCCCAAATGCTAATTATATATGTATATACACACACATGTTTCTGCTAACATACAATTTGCAATTATCTTTTTGTATTCTAAGAGCCGAGATCTTAGATTTTATGTGGCGTGAAAAATATAAATGCTGAGGTAAAATTGTATTTATCCTGTTTTATCTGTAATTTATGATAAGATGATAATTTGTCTTCTTTGATTTAAGTATTTTGGTGGGGGTTGGGATGATGGGCCTTGGGCTCCAGAGTGGGTAAAGGGAGAAAGAGACAGGAGGTACAATGAAAGGTATACAATATTACCTTTCAAAGACTAATAGAGTTTTGCCAAGAAAATGCACTGGTCATAGCAAACACCCTCTTCCAACAACACATGGACATCACCAGATGGTCAACACTGAAATGATTGATTGTATTCTTTGCAGCCAAAGATGGAAAAGCTCTATACAGTCAGCAGAAATAAGACCGGGAGCTGACTGTGGCTCAGATCATGAACTCCTTATTGCCAAATTCAGACTTAAGTTGAAGAAAGTAGGGAAAACCACTAGACCATTCAGGTATGACCTAAATCAAATCCCTTATGATTATACAGTGGAAGTCAGAAATAGATTTAAGGGACTAGATCTGATAGATAGAGTGCCTGATGAACTATGGATGGAGGTTTGTGACATTGTAGAGGAGACAGGGATCAAGACCATCCCCATGGAAAAGAAAGGCAAAAAAGCAAAATGGCTGTCTGAGGAGGCCTTACAAATAGCTGTGAAAAGGAGTGAAAAGCAAAGGAGAAAAGGAAAGATACAGGCATCTGAATGCAGAGTTCCAAAGAATAGCAAAGAGAGATGAGAGCCTTCCTCAGCGATCAATGCAAAGAAATAGAGGAAACAACAGAATGGGAAAGACTAGAGATCTCTTCAAGAAAATTAGAGATACAAAGGGAACATTTCATGCAAAGATGGGGGCTCAATAAAGGACAGAAATGGTATGGACCTAACAGAAGCAGAAGATATTAAGAAGAGTTGGCAAGAATACACAGAAGAACTGTACAAAAAGGATCTTCACGACCCAGATAATCATGATGGTGTGATCACTCACCTAGAGCCAGACATCCTGCAATGTGAAGTCAAGTGGGCCTTAGAAAGCATCACTATGAACAAAGCTAGTGGAGGTGATGGAATTCCGGTAGAGCTATTTCAAATCCTGAAAGATGATGCTGTGAAAGTGCTGCACTCAGTATGCCAGCAAATTTGGAAAACTCAGCAGTGGCCACAGGACTGGAAAAGGTCAGTTTTCATTCCAATCCCAAAGAAAGGCAATGCCAAAAAATGCTCAAACTACCGCACAATTGCACATATCTCATAGTAAAGTAATGCTCAAAATTCTCCAAGCCAGGCTTCAGCAATACGTGAACCATGAACTTCCTGATGTTCAAGCTGGTTTTAGAAAAGGCAGAGGAACCGGAGATCAAATTGCCAACATCTGCTGGATCATGGAAAAAGCAAGAGAGTTCCAGAAAAACATCTATTTCTGCTTTATTGACTATGCCAAAGCCTTTGACTGTGTGGATCACAATAAACTGTGGAAAATTCTGAAAGAGATGGGAATACCAGACCACCTGACCTGCCTCTTGAGAAATCTGTATGCAGGTCAGGAAGCAGCAGTTAGAACTGGACATGGAACAACAGACTGGTTCCCAATAGGAAAAGGAGTACGTCAAGGCTGTATATTGTCACCCTGCTTATTTAACTTCTATGCAGAGTACATCATGAGAAACGCTGGACTGGAAGAAACACAAGCTGGAATCATGATTGCTGGGAAAAATATCAATAACCTCAGATATGCAGATGACACCACTCTTATGGCAGAAAGTGAAGAGGAACTAAAAAGCCTCTTGATGAAAGTGAAAGAGGAGAGTGAAAAAGTTGGCTTAAAGCTCAACATTCAGAAAACGAAGATCATGGCATCCGGTCCCATCACTTCATGGGAAATAGATGGGGAAACAGTGGAAACAGTGTCAGACTTTATTTTGGGGGGCTCCAAAATCACTGCAGATGGTGACTGCAGCCATGAAATTAAAAGACGCTTACTCCTTGGAAGAAAAGTTATGACTAACCAACCTAGATAGCATATTGAAGAGCAGAGACATTACTTTGCCAACTAAGGTCCGTCTAGTCAAGGCTATGGTTTTTCCAGTGGTCATGTATGGATGTGAGAGTTGGACTGTGAAGAAGGCTGAGCGCTGAAGAATTGATGCTTTTGAACTGTGGTGTTGGAGAAGACTCTTGAGAGTCCCTTGGACTGCAAGGAGATCCAACCAGTCCATTCTGAAGGAGATCAGCCCTGGGATTTCTTTGGAAGGAATGATGCTAAAGCTGAAACTCCAGTACTTTGGCCACCTCATGTGAAGAGTTGACTCATTGGAAAAGACTCTGATGCTGGGAGGGATTAGGGGCAGGAGGAGAGGGGGACGACCGAGGATGAGATGGCTGGATGGCATTACTGACTCGATGGATGTAAGTCTGAGTGAACTCTGGGAGTTGGTGATGGACAGGGAGGCCTGGCGTGCTGCGATTCATGAGGTTGCAAATTGTCGGACACGACTGAGCGACTGAACTGAACTGAACCAACAGGAAAACAACTTAGGCAAATGTCTGATGACTGGAGGTTGCAGCAAATGACTCCTTAAGAGTTCATCTAGAGTCCACATTTAGAAATGGGGGAAAAATTGTTACCAGACTTTTAATGCAAAATCAAGAGTTCCTAATTTGATGTTATAGCTCCAAAGTATTACTACTGTGCTTCTAAAAGGAAAATAGCAATATTATGTTGCCCCCTACTGTTTATTCTTACCATTTTCTCAGTTCATTTAAAAAAAAAAAAGTAATAGTTTTTGAATATAAAACTAACATGTTCATGGTAGAAAACTTGAAAAGTACATAAAGAGTATAGATGAGAAAGTAAAAATAGTCTTTATAAATTTTTTTAAAGGCATTAGTTTATATTTTAATTGAATTTAGAAGAAGAAAAAACGGGGGTGAAACTGTTCTGTAAATTTTCTTCATAATCTCGTTTTTAAGATTTTTTTCTAAAATTAAAAAGACATTAAAACACTTAGTTACTACTCATTTATTTGGTTATTCCACTCACAATTTTGGTCAGTAAAATTTAGAGGAAAACGGAGGTATCTACACACCCACTATAATAGCTAGGATCGAAACTGACAAATGTTGGCGAAGATACGGAGTAACTGAAAGGCCAATGCATTGCTGGTGGAAATGCAAAGTAGTACACCCAGTCTGGAAAAATTGAAGTTTAGAAATTCCCTGTATATTCTGGAAATATACATGTGCAGTGTGTGTGTATGTACCCGCCCCCTGCCCCTCACCCCCCCAATTCGCTGTAACGAAGGGCAAGCTCCTTGCATCATCTGACCACGTCCTTAGAAACCAGTTTGGGGTTACCGAGCTACTGCTTTTTTGGAGATCAGGCAAGTGGGGCCAACAGGTACAGCAGAATTACACTGGCCAAGGCTCCGTCTGCTCAACCTTTCGTGAAGCACCTGAGCCTTCCGCCAGGGACGTCACCGATCTCGCGAGACGACGGGTCCTCGGAGGACACAAAATTCCCCGGCTGCTAGGGCCAAGGGTTTTTGCCGAGTTAAATTCCAAGGTGCGGAAGTGGCTGTGGGTTGTCGCCTCTAATCGCTCAGAAATCAACCCCAGTTCCACACGGAAAGCTAGGCCCCCGACCACCATGGACGGGCAGCAAGAGCAGGAAAGTCCCGCAGTCCTAGCACTAGCCCAGGCTCATTTCAAAAAAGGTGAATACGCGGAGGCCGAGGCGCTGTACTCCGCTTACATTCGCCAGTGCGCCTGTGCGGCCTCGGAGGGAGCAGCACACCTGAGGTAACTATCGCGAGAAGTGGGGAAAGCGGGGCCTCCGGAAGGTGGGCGGCAAGGGCCCTGCTCTACTCGGCCTCTGGCGCTCAGCCGCCCAGCGGCCGAACGTTTGTTCTTCACAGAAAGGCGGTGAGGGAGCGTGCTTGGAGCGCAGGCATCCGCACGTTGCTCCGGGACTCCGAGAACGGTGTCCCGACTCCATGTTAACTGACCGGAGTCTTAGAGCGGATAGGGCTTTCCCACCTGTCACTTTAACAAGACCTGGTGAGGGCGAGGTGCCGCGCGGGTGCCACGTGAGCGCACAGCGTCGCGACTCAAACCGCGCAACATCACAGCAGATGCTCTGGATTTTCACGTGTGAAAAGAAATTTAAATATGTGGAAATAGTATAATGAACCTGCAGGTGACCATCCTTGGGCTTAAGCATTGTCACTTCACCCAGGGGATCAGGTTATTCGCCCAGGGATGTCTCAGAATACATTTCTAGGCGTTAAAGGATTTAAAAAGACGTAACCACAGTATCATTATTCCTAACGTCATTATTCCAGTGTCATTATTTGGAATTTTCCTGTTTGATCAATAAAAGTTGTTTTGTTTGGCTGGTTGGTGTTTTCGCGGTTGGTTCAAGTCAGGCTGCACATCAAGTCTCTCAGCCTTTAAGGCTCCCCTTCATTTTCTCCCCTTGCAGATAGGATAGCCTCAGCAAAGGATATCCAGTCCTCTGTCCTGAGACTTTCCCATATTTTGGATCTTCTGGATTTACCCCACCCCCACCCCATGTAGTCCTCTGTCTTATGCATCGCTTGTGAGTTGGTAGTTAAATCTTGAGGTTTGATCGAATTCAGATCCAAAATTATGGTAAGAATATTGTTATAGGTGTTGTGTACTTCTGTCAGAGAGCATGTAGTGTCTGTCTTTTTGTGATATTAGCAACCTTGATATGGACCAGGGTTCCTGGCCTTCCCTAAACAAGAGAAATTGATGAGAAGGCCAGGCAAGGAATTCAGGCAAGCTTTACTGAGGTCTCTGCTGCAGCAGGGCAGAGCAAAAACAAGTAAGTTTCCCTTGCTTGCTTGGAGCAAGGGGTGAAGTTGGGGTTGTGTCCAGGGGTCTCGAAGGCTGGTGGGGTGGCTTAGGTGGTTTGCCCACCTCTTTGGACCAAGGTTTTGAATGTAGGGGACATGTGAAGTACCCCGTTTGTGCTCCTGGCACTCTGTTTTTGCTTCCAGCACTTCAGAAGTGGCAGTTGGGATTTTATTTGGTTTGTATCTTCTTATCCATAACTGGCTCCAACTGCAGATGCACTCAATTATTTTTGGTTCCTTATAGTTTTTGTATTTTGTTGCTGGAGAAGACATTTGTTTAGGTGCAAACACTGCAGCAAATGGTCCTAGGTCCCAGCTCTCAGCCTTTCTCAACCTCACCTGCTCTCCCAAAGCATCTTGTATTTACGCCTGAATGTGAAGCATTTGTTGTACTCTAAGATTTGCCTTTGTTGTTCTTGTTAACAGTTCTTGTTAGTGGTCCAGGATGAGAAAAGAAAGAACAGTTCAGTTCAGTTCAGTCACTCAGTCGTGTCTGACTCTTTGCAACCCCATGAATCGCAGCACGCCAGGCCTCCCTGTCCATCACCAACACCCAGAGTTGACTCAGACTTACATCCACCGAGTCAGTGATGCCATCCAGCCATCTCATCCTCTGTCGTCCCCTTCTCCTCCTGCCCCCAGTCCCTCCATGCATCAGAGTCTTTTCCAGTGAGTCAACCCTTCACATGAGGTGGCCAAAGTACTGGAGTTTCAGCTTTAGCATCATTCCTTCCAAAGAAATCCCAGGGCTGATCTCCTTCAGAATGGACTGGTTGGATCTCCTTGCAGTCCAAGGGACTCTCAAGAGTCTTCTCCAACACCACAGTTCACAAGCATCAATTCTTCAGCGCTCAGCCTTCTTCACAGTCCAACTCTCACATCCATACATGAGCACAGGAAAAACCATAGCCTTGACTAGACGGACCTTAGTCGACAAAGTAATGTCTCTGCTTTTGAATATACTATCTAGTTGGTCATAACTTTCCTTCCAAGGAGTAAGCGTCTTTTAATTTCATGGCTGCAGTCACCATCTGCAGTGATTTTGGAGCCCAAAAAAATAAAGTCTGACACTGTTTCCACTGTTTCTCCATCTATTTCCCATGAAGTGATGGGACCGGATGCCATGATCTTCATTTTCTGAATGTTGAGCTTTAGGCCAACTTTTTCACTCTCCTCTTTCACTTTCATCAAGAGGCTTTTTAGTTCCTCTTCACTTTCTGCCATAAGAGTGGTGTCATCTGCATATCTGAGGTTATTGATATTTCTCCCAGCAATCATGATTCCAGCTTGTGTTTCTTCCAGTCCAGCGTTTCTCATGATGTACTCTGCATAGAAGTTAAATAAGCAGGGTGACAATATACAGCCTTGACGTACTCCTTTTCCTATTGGGAACCAGTCTGTTGTTCCATGTCCAGTTCTAACTGCTGCTTCCTGACCTGCATACAGATTTCTCAAGAGGCAGGTCAGGTGGTCTGGTATTCCCATCTCTTTCAGAATTTTCCACAGTTTATTGTGATCCACACAGTCAAAGGCTTTGGCATAGTCAATAAAGCAGAAATAGATGTTTTTCTGGAACTCTCTTGCTTTTTCCATGATCCAGCAGATGTTGGCAATTTGATCTCTGGTTCCTCTGCCTTTTCGAAAAGCTTGAACATCAGGGAGTTCACGGTTCACGTATTGCTGAAGCCTGGCTTGGAGAATTTTGAGCATTACTTTACTAGCATGTGAGATGAGTGCAACTGAACAGAAAGGGGATAATGAGTAGTGTTTTTCTTGATAGTTTGAGTTGTCTGCCCTGTCACCCTCCTCCTTTCAGGGATTTGATATTTTTTGACCGGATGCCAGCTTGTCTTTTGTGTATGAGGCTCAAGATTCTTCTCTTGTTTGTTAAACTCACATGGAATTAAATCAGAAAAATTAGGTGGCTTTCTCATTTCAATAATACACCAGAATAATAGTTAATAGTTTGGAACAAGCAGTAAGATGATACCACACCTTCCCCCCAAAATTAGTAAACAGAAAATGTAGTTTTCTGTTGTTTCAAGCTGGAAGAATAGACTTATCTAGTAGGTTAAAAACATTTTTTTATTTTTAAATTTTCATTGTAGTTGCTGCTATACAATATGTTAGCTGGACTGTGCTAAGTTGCTTTAGTCTCGTCTGACTCTTTGCAACTCCGTGGACCATAGGCCTCCAGGTCCTCTGTCCGTTGGATTCTCCAGGCAAGAATACTGGAGTGGGTTGCCAGTTACTTCTCCAGTATGATATGTTACAGGTGTACAGTATAGCGATTTACAATTTTTAAAGGTTATACTTCATTTATAGCTATTATAAAATATGGTCTATATGCCTGTGTCATACAGTATACATTTGTAGCATATTTTATACCCAATGTTTTGTACCTCTTAGTCCCCTCTCCTTGTTTTGCCCTTCCCCCTTCTGTCTGTCCACTGGTAACCACTAGTTTGTTCTCTATGAGTCTGCTTCTTTTTTGTTATATTTACTATATTTTTAAAATTTATCTAGTAAGTTTCAAAAACGATTTATCAGCAATAAGCATACTGATGCCGTCTAGTATTGTTACAGCTTCTCCCTGGTGCATCTCAGCCTGAGAGCACAGATTTGTTGTGTGGCAAATGTAATTTATGCCCCTTACCAGCATAAGAAAGAAAATCTGCAATGGTTTAGTAGAAGACTGCTCAGCATGCCTGCATGAACCTTCAAGTTTTCTTATAGTTTTGAAATTCTTCTAGGAGCTCCTGGTTAAACAGAATTCTATCATTTTCAACTTTCTTCTTTAAATATATCTTTTAGAGTTTGTTTATTTTTAAATAACGAGTCACTGAATCATTTTGAAACAGTATTCGCAATCTTTGCATGCCTGCCGCTCTGAATGGTTTATAACATTTTCTTTTAATATCCAAAAGTGCAACCTTAGCCATCAACTTTATTTCCAAATATTTTTTCTTTGCTAAAGTTAACAAGTACAAAAAAAATATCTACGTTTGGATTAGGTAACTTGGTTATATTCCATTAAAATAAACACTATCATTACGAAAATCTCAATGTTAAAAAGTTTGGCTTTAACTGTTAGCCCATGTCTTTCAAATATGAAACAGTTTCCATATGGAGAATAGGGTTTTAGAATTTGTTATAATGAGGTCTTATTCTAAATCAAATACCTGATGATCCTCTGATAATAAGACATCTATAACAAAGTTTTGAAGCTTAGAAATTTAATGACTAAAACCTTACTGAGTCCCGAGGCTGCATTTTACTCAAAACTCTTTACTGGGCAGCAGTTCAGCTAGTGCCATCACAGAGATCGGTGACTGGAGTGTCCCCCTTGTTCTCTAGGATTTCACGGTGGTGCTTGTGGCATCCTGAAGTGTCTGTGTACACAGTCTCTCAGTCCTAGTTCACAGAAACAGGCATTTTTAAATTGCAGTGGTTCCTCTCCACTGGTAGGAAACTTCAACTTGAAGGAGACCTCCTAGGCTTTGAGTACCCCTCCTGGTAGCAGTAGTTACAGTGCCTGAGATCTCAAGGATTAAGATGTTTAGAGAAGTAACTTTTTGTAACACTAACTGCAGTCACAAATATTTTCTGAGAACTAGATTTTGCGCGGTGGAACTTAATGAAGACTGACATGAGTTTAGCCTGCATCTTCCCTGTTTGGTTCAGACTTGAGAGTCCCCTTTGCAAAAAAGAAAAGAAAACAGAATCTTTCTGCAGAGCCCATTGAAGTTCTCTGTGCAAATGGGTTTGCCCTTCTACAAGTAGTGTGTGGGGCTGTGTGGGGGTGTGTCCTGTTGAGCTGGTGGTTGGTCAGAGCTGCCTGGATGTCTAACCCCTCACAGGAAAGGCTGCTTGCCCACAGCTCCTTGGGCAGCCTCTGGAACCCTCAGATGCAGAGCCAGTTCTGCGCACAGGAGTCCCAGTGTGGACCTGAGTGGTGATGTCTTTCTAGCAGGAAGCTGGTCTGGCCTCTGGAGGATGTTTGCTGAGGCTGGAGGGAGGGCAGGTCATCCTCAGACAGCACACCTGGGGATCAGTATCCTGGATTTTCACTCAGGGCTGACTTTCATTACTGGTGGAAAATAATTTCAGATCTCACTGTTTGAAGATCATTAAAAAATTGAGGATAAAACATGATTGATTCATTTTATGACATGTCCATAGCGAACTTGGACTTTGGGCTGGCTTTCTCCCCTTGCTCGTTTCAATTCTGAGTTGTCTTCTTTGCCCCACTGGCATGTGCTTTAAACAATCATTTTAATATTACATTCAGCAAAACAAGTTGACAATGAACAGGAGCTTTGACCACACAGTAAAATGAACGCGCTTTTTAGACTGACATTGTAGTGCTAAACAACCCTGCAAAAGTAGACAGCAGGATTAAACAGAAACCGAGGCCATGGCTTTATTTCCTTGCACTCTGTTTCTTCCGCTTGGTTTTGCAATGTCGTCGCTGCATGTTATAGGCTGTGAAGTTTGACGATACCCGAAAGAGAGTGAAAGTGGAAATGAGGGGTAACACTGTTTTTAATGTGAACTTTTTGTTTAAAGCAAATGCAGCCCTGAGGATTTGGCTACCGCATTTAACAACAGGGGGCAAATCAAATACTTCAGGGTTGATTTTTACGAAGCCATGGACGACTACACATCTGCTATAGAAGTCCAACCCAGTTTTGAAGTTCCATATTACAACAGAGGCTTGATATTGTATAGGCTGGGTAAGAATTTCTTTCTTCCCCCTTTTGTCCTTGACAGTATTTTGTGAATTCAGATCTCTCAATGTTGTAAAACGGATATAGTAATCATCCAGGGTGAAACTTAGGTGAAATTTAGTTTTAGAGCCAGGAACAAAGGAAGTGTACCTGAATTTATTTTAGGCTTTCGATGGGTATTAGAGACCGCAGCGGGGCACTGGGGTGGGAATTGCATCCGGGCTCCGGAGTGAGAGCCATCCCATTACTTAGTGCCTGTGCGTCCCCAGCTGTGAAATGAGGGTAATGCTCCTGATCCACTGTGCAGCTTTTCTGAGTTACAGCCTTTGAAGGCACTCGTGCTGTGCTTGTGCTTAGTTGCTCAGTCGTGTCCTGACTCTTTGGGACCCCATGGACTGCAGCCTGCCAGGCTCCTCTGTCCATGGGATTCTCCAGGCAAGAATACCGGAATGGGTTGCCATGCCCTCCTCCAGGGCATCTTCCCAACCCAGGGATCAAACCCAGGTCTCCGTCATTGCAGGCAGATTCTTTACCAGCTGAGCCACCAGGGAAGCCCAAGAATACTGGAGTGGGTAGCCTATTCCATCTCCAGGGGATCTTCCCAACCCAGGAATCGAACCGGGGTCTCCTGCATTGCAGGTGGATTCTTTACCAGCTGAGCTACCAGGGAGCCCCACTTGAGACAATGTATAGTAAAGGGATTTTAGATTTTGGGACTATGGGGAATGTGAGGACTGTTTCTCATTTAAAGGGTTAAAAAGAATATTCATTTCCTGTTTCTTAATTTTACTGTAATTACATTGAATAGGGAATATTTTATTGAAGGTTTGTGTCGATTTAAGGTATTTACCTGTTAAATCCCCGCAGGTAGCCCATAACTAATTTTAAGTATATTGTTCTATAAGGGTGTGCAAAGTTACCGTGGTACACACATCCGTATATCATTATCAAGAGGAAAAAATTCCTTTAGTAGGAGTGGTTGAAAGCTTGTAAATATAAAAGCAGGAGTATGTGTATCCAAACTTTACTATGAATAATATATAGAAATACTCAGCTTTTTTTTCTCTTTTTCATCCCCCCCCACCCCCCTCCGTGGGTTCTTGTACAGGATACTTTGATGATGCTTTGGAAGATTTCAAGAAAGTATTAGACTTAAATCCTGGATTTCAAGATGCTGTTTTGAGCTTAAAACAGACTATTCTAGACAAAGAAGAAAAGCAAAGGAGAAATTATTGAACATTTTAACTCATGATCCTAATGGCTGGCATCTCCTTGTCTCTAATTGAAAGCTGGTGTTAAAATGTTTTGATTTATATTTAAGATAAAGAGATTCCTGCATCAGCACTGAAAGTTAAATGCCGTACTTGAGGTAATTGATTTTGGGTTGAGTAACTATGTTGACTAGGTATGCTTTTATAAAGTGTAAATAATTAATAAGAATGTATAATTGTATCTTATTACAATACAATATCTAAAGAAATGTGTGGTATTTTCTTCAGGAAAACTGTTTTGCTGTTTTTTATTCCCAACTTTTTATTTAAAAATTTTTACCTCCACAGAAAATTGAAAGTATGGTACAATAAACACTTTTTGTTGTTAGCATTGTGTCACATTTGCTTATTCTCTGTATTTAAATATATAACTTTTGTGCTGAACTGTTTGAAAATAAGTTGCAGATATCACCATACTTTACCCTTAAATATTTCAGCGTGCATTGTCTAAGAATAGAGACAGCCTTCTTTATAGCCACAACACCATTATAATATCTAATAAAACTAATAATTCTATAATACCACCCATGGCCAGCCCATATTTGAACTCCCCAATTGTTTCCAAAATGTCTTGTGTAGACTTTTGTTTCTGGGATCTGGAGTCAGTCAAGTTAACACTGCGTTCTGTTGTTAAGTCTCTGTGTTTTTTAATCTGCAATAGTTGCCTCCTCATTTTCTCCCCATGAAATTTACTTTGAGAGTAAAGCTCTTTTATTTTATAAAGCTAGGCTAGCGAGACATAATATTTGGGCTTAACAATAAACATCTTTCATGAGAGCCATTTGAAAGAATTCAACTAGACTTTTTTTTTCCTCTAGTAATCATCGATAAGGTAGTTAAGGTTTAAATATCAAGCATAGTTTTCTGTCTCTGGATAATGACAGTAATGTTCACCATCATCAACATTTACTGAATACTCAATATAAGCCAAGCACTGTTCCAACTCTGAATAATAAGTTCTGAGTGGAATGGGGGTGGTTAGAGAGGTGAAAAACTGACGAAAAGCACTTAGTAAATAGAGGGCTTTTTAAAAATCCGTTCTATTTGGGTGCTGCCAGGGAACGATTAGGCTGTGATGAAGTTTTCCTGACCTGGGAAGAATTGGAAGGGAAAACAAGGCAGAGTCAGCCATGTCTCACCTACATTTGTGTGTGTGTGTGTGTGTGTGTGTGTCTTATTGTTGAATTTTGGCTTTCAAAAATTCAGATCCTGCATCTGGGGATCTCCCAAACTAGTGTATTATTGCTATGGAAAAATGGTTCTGGGGTGGAAATGGCCCTAATTAAGAGAAAAGAGTAAGTTTGCCCAGTGTCCCCAGAGGAGGGTTAGAACTACTAAGTCATAACTACTGTGACTTTCTCAGATGCCATCACCATCATCAGCCTTCAAAGGGTTTTATTTTTTGTGTGTGTGTTTTTTTTTTTTAGTTTAAGTGATCTCATAAAGCAGAGGACGTAATTGCCTCATTTGTAGTTCATAAATACTATCTGGCCAAATATATAAAGAATCTGGGCTGCAGGTGAATGACTATTAAATGGAAATGAAATTAGAATGGAAACAAAAAGTCCCTTTCTGGGATGATTCACATTTTCCAATATGACTTATCTTTCTATTTGTTGGAAATGTCTTTTAAAGAATTTATAAAATTGCATTAAAATATAGAAAAATTCCTCTTAAGAAAACTTGTTTTATAAACGTATTTTAAAACTTATTTTTGAAAAAGCAAAGTTGGTGGCTCAGAGGTTAAAGCGTCTGCCTGGAATGCGGGAGACCCGGGTTCGATCCCTGGGTTGGGAAGATCCCCTGGAGAAGGAAATGGCAACCCATTCCAGTACTCTTGCCTGGAGAATCCCATGGAGGGAGGAGCCTGGTAGGCTACTAGTCCATGGCGTCGCAAAGAGTCGGACACGACTGGGTGACTTCACTTTCTTTCACTATAGACCTTGGGAAAGTTTAAAGCCAGTCTACCCAGAAAATCAAATACTAGAAAAATGCTTCAGTAACTTTATTTTCTCTTGGCTTATATTCTCTTTTCTTTTCTCTTGACTGGGATTAAATATAATATGAAGAAGAAAAAAAAACTTGTTAAAAATTTGATTTGGTTTGTAGGGTTTTATTATTTGACATTTCTTCATCATTTATCAGGAAAAGAGTCACTGAAGTTCAGAATCAGCACTTGCTTATTTGGAACCCAAGCACTTATTTTCCTCAGGTTACTGGAAATAACTGATTTCCAGTTATTTTCTTTAAATTTTCCTCATTTATTTATTTCCTTGTTTATTTTCTTTAAAACTTTAGACTTCACACATTCAGATTCTAAATTTCTGATTGAGTGAATAATACCTTTGTTATGTGCCTTTTAAAAAAGATTCTGTTTTATGTTTGCTATTATTTATATTTCCCACATTTCAATATCTGTTGAGCTCTTTTTTTTTCTTTTAACCAGAAAAGTACCCAAACTATGCTGTTTTCCAGTTTTTCTCTTTGAAAACAAGGCAGAAAATTGTAGATTGTTATAGTTTTTTCTTTACAAAGTAAGGTAAGAGAGAATAAGTGGATATATATTGCTCTTGAGCTTAGAAAATTATTTTTAACTTCAAAGCATGGAGCTGTGGGACTTCTCTGGTGGTCCAAAGCTTTAGTCTCTGTTCTCCCAATGCAGGGGCCCCAGGTCTGATCCCTGGTCAGGGACCTAGACCCCATATGCTGCAACTAAGAAGGTCCTACATGTCGCAACTAAGACCCAATTAAATAGATAAATATTAAAAAAAATAACATGGAGCTATTTGTTTCTTTCCTGAAATCTGGAACCGAATGAAGCATGTGAATTTCCTTTATGATAGCAAACCATAGCCTACCTGCTGGATGAGCAAACAAAATTTCCAAGTCAGCTTTTAGTCATTTTCTGTTTGCCCATTTCCAGATTTTTCCTGTTTTTTCCTTTCACTGGCCTCTCCCTGCCCCACCCACCACACTATACATAGTCTTAGCCTCCTGCCATTTTGCAGACATTAGCCTGTTTCAGTGGACATACTGTATTTCAATCTTGTCATGCAGTGAAAATCAATCCAACATTTACACTGACACTCCTTATTTCCAGCTCTGCCAAATCTAATCCATCTTAAACATTTAACTCTATGTGTCAAGTAATTAAACCCACATCTTGTTTAACAACTTTAATTTGTCCTTAAAAATACTTCTTTTAAATGAAAAGCCATGAAATGAAAAAAAATTTTATGTTAATTTTAGGTGGAAAAATTATGAATTACATTTTAGCCCAGATACCTAAATGCTTTTCGCAGATAGAAAAATATATCTATTGAGTGGTAAAGACAAGTTTATATAAGTTTTAATTTGAAATTCAGTTCAGTTCAGTCTTTCAGTCGTGTCCGACTCTTTGCAACCCCATGAATCGCAGCACGCCAGGCCTGCCTGTCCATCACCATCTCCCGGAGTTCACTCAGACTCATGTCCATCGAGTCAGTGATGCCATCCAGCCATCTCATCCTCAGTCTTCCCCTTCTCCTCCTGCCCCTAATCCCTCCCAGCATCAGAATTACATAATTACATTTACAACAGTTACATAAACTATGTTTCCTTTACTCATCCCCCCCCATTTAAAAAAAAATCACTTTATTGAGATACAAAGTGTACACTTCAGTGGTTTTTAAATATATTTGGAGTTTCTGCATTGTTCTTACATTTTTCAAGCTTTTTGGTTCCTATGGTATTTTGGCAGGCAAACTGCATTTCATGAAGTTGTAACACAGAAAAACACTTCTGGCCAAATTAAAGGCGAAGCATTGAGAGTGTTTCAAAACACCTAACAGGACACGCAGAAAACAGATGGAAGAGTCTTAAAAACTGCTGTCTCTTCTGATTCCATCCAAATAAGTAGCATGATTCCAATTTGGCTCATGTGATGTCCTCCGACTAGAAACTTGTGTGGAGTAACCAGGAGGTATGTCTCTGCCTGAAGCTGTGATGTCGAACTTTCACTTCGTATGGCATATTTATTTAATGTGTTTTGGTGAACAAGTTGTTATTTTAAAAAACAAATTACTGACAAACATATGGTGTAACTTTCCAAGAGCCAAGTGAAGAGGTAATGAAACAGTTGGCACGTGAGCTAAGTGTGTAATTTTAAAAGCTTCCAGATAAATGCACATTGTTGTGTTTTCTATATTTCTCAAAATATGACATTAAATTATGGGAACGGGATTCCAGTTTAAAATGGCATTTGAGGAGAGACAGAGGAGACCTAGATAGATTGAGACTTGTTGAATTTCACATTTAATGTTAAGGGGACTTTAAAAAAAGCAAAAAACCACTACATCATTTCATCCTTTATGAAAAGAAAGAAATACAACCTTCTTTTTGAAAAACAAAGCAATTGGTAGGATGAAAAAAAATACCTAATTGTTATTAAAGTAACAAGAAGATGAAAGGACATATCCATGTTGCAAAAGACATGATGAAAAAGAAGAAGCCTACAAGGAAGCCGCAAAAGCAGAAATTATGACCTGTGAATATGCATTTAACAGGGTGAAAAGAGCACTGGAGTATAATGCCAGCTTTGTGTCTGTCAGCACAAACACACACACATTGGTGAAGTGACGAACGTCTCATTTTTCGCAGGAGGAAATTGAGGCTAAGAAATCCAGTAACTTGCCCAAAGTTATGTCCCAAACACATAGGAAATTCAAAACTGCTGTTAATTAGTTTTTTGTTGCTGGTTTCAACACGAAACAGATATGTGGATTTGGTCTTTTTTCTTTTGGTCCCGATACAAAATTGAAATTACTCATAAAATGTTTTAGTATCCATCAAGGTAGGTATCAAGACAGTATTAAAATATACTTAGGTTTTATATAGCATTACTATGATTCTAGAATTGCTTGTTGGTAATTTTCCTGCCTGATTGAAAACAGACACACAAGATGGTGAAAAGTAGATTAATATTAAAAGCAAACTCCATTTGGAAAATTGAAAGCTATAGCTGCCAATATGTAAATTTGTATCTTATGTTAAGAAAAAGTATCCAACATTTGTAAAGAAAGCAAACGAAGGATTGCATAGCTTTTCAATATCATACTGAGTACGGTCTAACAAACCCACCCACAGAGTATCTAAATTCTCCAGGGTTGCGTCTGTCTTTTATTTCCTATTTACTCTTTTTTAAAAAATTTGCGTTTATTTACTTTTACTTTTGGCTGCACTGGGTCTTCGTTGCTGTGCACAAGCTTTCTCTAGTGGGGGCTACTCTTTGTTGCCATGAGTGGGCTTCTCATTGCAGCGTGTCTCCTTGTTATAGAGCTCGGTCCCTAGTGTACACAGGCTCAGGAGTTGCAGCACGCGGGCTTACTTGCTCCATGGCATGTGGATTCTTCCTGGACTAGGGATTGAATCCATGTCCCCTGCATTGGCAGACAGATTCTCAGCCACTGAACCACCAGGGAAGTCCTCCTGTTTACTCTTGATTAGGACCCAGACCCTGTCAGGTTACACGTAACTTGAAGATTTTTTTTTTTCCCCCAGGGAAGATGTAAATGATTTCAGTCTGGTGGACATGATAACCCTCAAAGTTATGGTTTTCTGACCTAGAGGACATTACCTAGGTTTGATTTTAACCCAGTAACTTTATTCCCAAGTAAAGGTGGGACCTTCCTCATGGAAGGCTTTCATCCTGGTGGTTCTCTGGTTATTGAATTAAATAAACACTTGTCCTGTGAGGATTTGAAAGCACGCACTGGCACATCACTCACAGAAGAAGCGGAGTTCTCACAAAAGTTCCTTTGAGGAACCTTGTACTTGCTGTTTCTTCTGCACCGTCACCCCAAGGCCAGGCCCTCATGACCTTCAGATCTTTGCTTCCTTAGCACCTCCTCTGACCGCCGCATTTAAAATGCAAACCCCAGGACTTCCCTGGCGGTCCAGTAGTTATGCAGGTCCCACCCCCAGTCAGGGAGCAAAGATTCCACATGCACTGGGGCTAAAAAGCCAAATCATAAAACGGAAACAATATTGTAACGAATTCAATAAAGACTTTAAAAATGGTCCACATCAAAAAAGAAAAAAAATCTTGAAGAAAAGGCAAATCCCGATTCTCACCTCACTTTATTTTTCTCTTTCTACCCCATCGCTTTTTTTTTTTAGTTTCCCTGTGTTCTCCCCCCGCGGGAAGGTAAGCTGTATCAGGGTGGAGATTTTCATCTGTTTGGTTTACTGCTGTATCATCAGCACTAAACAGTGCCGGCACACAGAAGGACCTCAAAAATGTTGAACGGATAAGTGAATTAGTGATCATAAACTGTCAATTGACTTGCTGTTTAGATCTTGCAGGTTCATTCCTGGTTGTTAGGTGTGGAGTGAGCAAGTGTTTGACGTCTCATTTCAACACTAATCTAGAGAAAGGGCCTAATTTATAGCTATTTTCGTTTTATTTGAAACAGCTCATGGTTCTAGTTTAATTTAGAGAAAGAACAATCTCTAAAAGACAAGGTTAAATTCTGCAAGGACTTTCTGTTTTAATAGGGCTTTATAACAGGGACCTGTTACGGGCCTACTGGTGTCTCCCCAGAAGACATGCTGAAGTCTTACCCATGGCACTTGAGAATATGACCCTATTTGGAGTTGTTGTGATGTAATTAGTTAATAATATGAGGTCATATTGGAGAGGGGCAGGCCCTGAATCCAGTATGTTGTTCAATCGCTAAGTCTTATCCAACTCTTTGCGACCCCATGGACTGGGGCACACCAGACTTCTTGTCCTTCACTGTTTCTCGGCATTTGCTCAGACTCATGTCCATTGAGTTGGTAATGCCATGCAACCATCTCATCCTCTGTCACCCCCTTCTTTTTCTGCCCTCAATCTTTCCCAGCATCGGGGTCTTTTCCAATGAATCAGCTCTTTGCATCAGGTGGCCAAAGTATTGGAGATTCAGCATCAGTCCTTCCAATAAATATTCTGGGTTGATTTCCTTTAAGATCCAGTATGTTTGGTGTCCTTATAAGAAGGAGATCAGACAGACATGGAGGAGAAAGCCACGTGAAGACAAGGCAGAGACTGGAGTGATGCTGCCACAGGCCAAGGGTTGTCTGGGACCACTAGAACTGAAAGAGTCAATGAAGGACTTCCCCAGGAGGCTCTGGAGGGAGTGAAGCCCCACTGACATCTAGATTTCAGATTTGTAGTGTCCAGAACTGTAAAAGGTTTCTTATAAGCCACCCAGTTTGTGGCACTTTGTTATGCTTGGCAGCCCTGGGAAACTAGAAGAGCACACGGTATATATCCAGTTCCATTTATAAACCATTGACACTTATGCCTTTGTGTTCTTGCACCCGCAAAACCTAGCTCTGTGGGAAGAGGGGGTGAGCATTTCATTAGAACAGGGGAGGGGAGGGAAGAGAGGGCTCTTGTTCTCCTGTATGGTCATGACTCTAAAGGGCCCAGGACTAAGCTCCCTACAAAACAGGCTGGTTTGCCCTGGCTGCCTGGAGAGAAGTTCACAACCACCCATGTGCCTTAGAGACACTCAGCTCTTGGAGAACAGAGGCTCCACTGGCTGGAGAATGGAAAAGAAAAGTGGGAGTTCCTTCAGGCTGCCAAACAACAAGCCATTACAACAAGCCAGGTGAGACGCCATCCAAGTTGGCGGAGCCGGCAGGATTGGGAGCCGTCTGTGGGGCCCACAGAACAATAATCCTTTCCATTATGAAGACCAGCTGCCGGGAGACTTATTGGAACAGCCACAGCCTCTTGGATGCGGAGGGTGGGCTGGGTGAATGGAGCAAGGCGTCTGCGCTTGGAGCTGCAAGCCGCCATCTGTCAATGATGCCTGCACGTGGCAATGGCCAGGGGCCGCATCTCTACCCCACCTCCCTGCCTCTGCTCCGGTGTTCTCTCCTGGAAAGCCCTCTTTCCCGCATTCATTTAAATCCTGTTTATTCTTCCAGTCCCAACAACTACTGTCAAGCTCTCCCCTGCCAAATCAGCCCAAACTCATCTCATTATTCTCCACGTTTCCATCATGGCCTTGAAAGAGTACCTTCACCATCGGCTGTAGTCCGCAGGCCAGCAGGGTGGGCATCACCTGGGAGGTTGTTAGAAGTGCAGACTCCAGGCCCTAAGCTAGACTTACTGACCCAGAATTTGTATCTTCATGAGTTCTTGAGATGCTTCATCTGCACACCAAGGTGTGGGAAGCACTGACCCGTATCACTGGTTCTCAGAGTGTGGTTTCTAGACCTGCAGTACCAGAATCACCTAGGAACTTGTCAGAAGGTAACATTTGGACCCACCCTAGACCCTCTGAATCTGACTCCCTGGGAGTGGAGTCGGGGTGGGGCTTACCCTTCTCCAGGGTACTCTATGCACACTCACATTTGCAAACCACTTGTCTGTATCATTCAGTCCAGCATCTAAGGATGCTATCTCATCTCCTGTGTGTTTGTCCTTCCCTTTCAACCTGGGGACCCTGAGAACAGGATTAGAGTTTGTGTACATCTCTCTGGCTCTAAGGCCAGGTCTAGGCATGGGATATCTGGTGTCCAGAGTAACAGTGCCTCTATTCAAGCACGTGGCGGCTGAAGAGAAGAGGAGAGGATGAAGGGAAGATGTAGGGAGATTTCTTTTTTTTTGAATATAAATTTATTTATTTTAATTGGAGGCTAATTACTTTACAATATTTTAGTGGTTTTGCCAAACATTGACATGAATCCGCCATGGGTGTACATGTGTACCCTATCCTGAACCCCGCTGCCACCTCCCTCCCCATCCCATCCCTGTGGGTCATCCCAGTGCACCAGCCCCGAGCACCCCGTCTCTTGCATTGAACCTGGACTAGCGATTTGTTTCACATGTGATAATATACATGTTTCAATGCCATTCTCCCAAATCATCCTACCCTCACCCTCTCACCATTAAAAAAAATACATTTGAATCAGTTCTAATGAGGTAGATGAAACTGGAGCCTATTATACAGAGTGAGGTAGGCCAGAAAGAAAAAAACCAATACAGTATACTAAAACATATATATGGAATTTAGAAAGATGGTAATGATAACCCTATATGCGAGACAGCAAAAGAGACACAGATGTATAGAACAGTCTTTTGGACTCTGCAGGGAGATTTCTCATTGTTCTCCTGAGTTTCCTGAGGACTTGAGTTGGGGTTGGGGAGGCTTTATGCTTCTCCTCTCAAATTGAAGATCAAGTGGGTGTCATGGAATTTGGCATAATGACTCAATAGCTCATCAGGGCCTGATTTGATTCAAAATTCTGTTTCCAACAGTTTTATGTAGGTTTTCCGCCCTGGAAAAAGTCACTGCCGTTGAGCAAGGAAAACAATGCTGGCTGAGCGTGCTTTTCCCTGGATCAATAAGCCCCTCATCTGGGCAAGTGGAAGTGGCTAGCTCTTCTGGCGCGTGGTGTCAGTGAGAAGGATTTTCAGACACCGTTGTCTCCTGTCACCACCAATCACCCCCACAGCCAGCAGTCCTGTTGGGAGGAGAATGTTCCAGAACGTGGCCTCAAGTGCTCTTCCTCCTCAGCCCGGCTGCTAGCTTTCAGATTTCTAGACATAATTCCTTTTGAATTGCTTAATGGGCATATAATTTTCATTGGAGTCATATGACACTTTAGCTGGAAAAAATCATCTCCTTTGTTTATTATTTATTTAAAAGTTTTTTTTTTTTTTGGCCATGCCATTCGGCTTTCGGGATCTTAGTTCCCTAACCAGGGATGGAACCTGGGCCCATGGCAGTGAAAGTCCGAGTCCTAACCACTGGATCACCAGGGAGATCCCTAAAAGATGTTATTTTTTTTTTAAGAGAAGTTTTAGGTTTACAACAAAACAGAGAGAAATTAACAGAGATTGCCTATATATCTTCTACCCTCACACATGCATAGCCTCCCCAGCTAGTACTGACACTCACTAGAATGGTACATTTTTACCAAGGATAAACCTACATTGATGCATCTCAATCAGCCAAAGCCCATAGTTGATCCTAGGGCTCATTCTTGGTAGAACATCCTATGAGTTTAGACAAAGAGCATATGGGTTTCCCTGGTGGCTCAGGTGGTAAAGAATCCACCTGCCATGCAGGGGAGCACAGAGGAATTTTTAGGGCAGTGAAAATAGAGATGGGACTACCAGACCACCTTACCTGCCTCCTGAGAAACCTGTATACAGGACAGGAAGCAATAGTTAGAACCGGACATGGAACAATGGACTGGTTCAAAATTGGGAAAGGAGTACATCAAGGCTGTATATTGTCACTCTACTTATTTAACTTGTATGTAGAATACATCATGTGGAAATGCCAGGCTGGATGAATCACAAGCTGGAGTCAATATTGTAGGGAGAAATATCAACAGCCTCAGATACGCAGCTGATACCCTAATGGGGGCTTCCCTGGTGGCTCAGACAGTAAAAAAAAAAAACCAAAAACCTATCTGCATTGCGGGAGACCTGGGTTCAATCCTGGGTTGGGAAGATCCTCTGGAGGAGGGCATCCCTACCCAGTATTCTTGCCTGAAGAATTCCAAGGACAGAGGAGCCTGGCAGTCTGGTCCTACCTCAGTCCAGATTGAGAGGATGACAAACAGAAAGACAAGCGCCTCAGCCGCTGGGAAGCCAATCCCTGCCGATTCTGCAGGGAAATTTGTTCTTGGGACAAATTTAGGTGCAAGGGTCAAAAACTTATTCAGATTCAAGTCGAGTCAAAATGGACTTTATTTTAAGGATACAAGTTTCATGGGATCCAAGACTGAGCGTGGGGTGGTGGTGGTGGGGAGGGAAGAGCCATTGCTCCCTGCCAGCTGCCCCCAGCCCAACCTCGCTGGTGTCCTGAGGAGCCCAGGACAGAGCACTGGGGTTTGAACTGACTGGTAGTGCAGCCAGGTATGTTTAGGGGGAGGCCGGACCTCTTCTGGAGCACTGGATCTCTTGGAGGATGAAGCTTACAGAGAGTGACTTAGAATAAGGACAGTTTGTCTGCCCACTGCTGCTCTGCTGGGGGCATGGTGCCACTGCTGCCCGGGAGGAACCCAGAGGAGCACAGACTCTGAAGCCTGGGAAAGAGAGGAAGTGGTCCAGCTACACAGTTTCAGTTCTTCATTCCATTTATCAGGGGAGTCCCTCTAACCCAGGTTGGGGAGGGATGGGTACAGGGGTGGAGAGATGTCTTTGCTATTAGAGCTCCACCCACATGGAAGTAGGCATGGATGGACCGGGGGGACATAGTCTTCTCCTCTCAATAGTCTAGCTGCAACTGTCTTGACTCAGGCCACCATCCATCCTACCAGCATGTTACAGCCTCTGCTGTTTACGTTCAGAGCCCCTGCCCCTTTCAAGAAGGCTCTGAGTTGCTACACCCCTCCTGAAGTCTTTCTCACTCTCCTCAGAGCTATTGTCCCTTCTCTGAATGTGTGTGCTCATCAGCTTATACTCACTACATAGGGCCTTATGCTTTTCAAAATAAGTCACGATTTGATCAGTGGTTATAGCAAATCCTGTCTGCTTAGGAGCCCTTTAAGGGTCTCCTTTACGTGGGCCAATGCATGTGTATTTATGCGTGCTCGGTTGCTCAGTTGTGTCCGACTCTTTGTGACCCCAGGGAGTGTAGCCTGCCGGGCTTCTCTGTCCATGGGATTTTCCAGGCAAGATTAGTGGAGCTGGTCGCCATTTGCTCCTCCAGGGGATCTTCCCGACCCAGGGATCGAAATTGCATCTCCTATGTGGGCCAATACTTGTGCTTAAACTTTGTGTTTTCTTTTCTTTGATGTTCTTGGTGTTTCTAAAATTCTGATCATGAATTAGGGGCTAGAGGTCCTCAATGCGGAGAAGCCAGCATCTTGAACCAGCCTCTGAGGCCCAACAGGGGTCCAGCCCCAACAGGGACTCTGTGGCCAGAACTCTTCATCACCAAGGCCAAGAACTACACCTCACTCAGCCCACCCTGGCCCTTACAGCTAACCAAACCATGATGTTCAGCTAGGTTAACAGGATGGACCACCCATTTTTATAGTGAGATATATTGCCCCCCTGAGACCGTTACATGGGCTAGGAAGGGAAGACTGGGCCGAGTGGAGGGTTTAGTCCATTACAGCATGTTCTGGAAAGGAGACAAGCTCCATAATTGGGCCTGGGGGGAACATTCTTACTGCCTTCCTCAGAGACTGCTGCAGGACTGGCCAGGAAGGGCCTCACAACCGTAGGCCTACATCTGAGGCCATTAGACCACATGTGGAGGAAGAAAGGGCCATGCCAAGATGGCCTCCAAAGCCAGACTGCGTTCTGTCAGCTCCCATAGAGGAGTTAATATTGATCCCTGTGGGAGTGAAGATGGTTACCTGGTCATCACTGGAAAAGACTGTCAGCTGGAGAAGTGGGCTTCGTACATGTTGCTATGGAGACCATGACTCTTCCTGACAGGTTAGGATATGTGAGAAAGTGGGGAGAGTTCAACTGGAGCTGTTGGAAGCCCTTGTGGAGAGCTTAGTTCCTGAGCAGCGTCTTCCCCCATGGAAGGACTCCAGATGCGACGAGTGTCCTTGTCGCCAACGTTTCTTCTTTGCCGACTGGAGACTGGACAACAGAGCTGAGGTCATTCGCCTCGTGTCATAAACTCTACGGTGACAGGCTTGGAGGGCCTGTGCTGTGGAACCATGAGAATGCTCCCTGTTTAATGAAGGGGGTCAAAATCCCTGAATCGGAACACCACTGACAAGGCAGCAGGGCTGACATGTCCTGGGGTTAAAGGGGTTTGAAATTTGAAATCTGCTGATATTTATGGCATGCCCTACAGGTGGTCCTGGAGAGAGCTAACACGGTGGCCACCACTGTGACGAGGAAGCAGAAAGCGGGTCAGGACAGTGGCCAGGACCTTTAGGTGCTGTCCTCTGAGGAGGAAGAAGGCAGGGTCTCAGGGTGGGCAAGGCTCTCAGGTGACTAATGTGTTCTGAAGTTCCCTCTCAGATCTTGACTTTCTGGCTAACAGGCCCCATCGTCACTGAACTCAGGCCATATGGTTAAGTAGACTTTCCTGGCCCAAGTTCAAGGTGCATGTAGAGGTGGGGAGTCGCTGAGGCAGGAAGACTAAGATTTCTTGGCTCACGTGGACTTTCTTCCAGGGCTTCCTTCCTCAAGAAGGATAACCACACTTGTTAAACGTCTCATAAAATGCCTAAAAATTAGCATAGCCAGACACTAGACAAGCTTGATGGGTGAGGGCCAGGTGGTTTGGGCCAAAGTCTTTAGAACTCACACAGATCAGCAGGCAAGGCCTCTTCCTCGGGCTGAGTGAGCAAAACGGGCCCAGCTGAGATGGTGCTGTGATTCACAGAGAACTGTTCAGAGAACTCAACAGAAAGGTGACTTTGTAGGTTGGTCAGGACTTGAGGCAGCTCTCAGAAGGTTGAGCTCATCTTGGGTAACAGAAGGGAAAGATGAAGCTTTTCATGGGCAGAACTTGTTAGGGTCATCGCTCTACAACTCAGTAGGGGTTGGTGCTCACCTTCCCTGCTCTCCTCCGCAGGACACTGGTCTGGGCAACGCCGATTACGGTTCAAGTGTAGACAGACTCAGGTCAGGTAGTGTAGGCATGTGTGAGAACAGAAGCGAGGAACAGTGGAGACTCCCTAGCAGGACATCTATGAATTAGAGGGTTTACCATCACTTTGAAAGTCTTCAATGACTTTGTAGTTCAAGCCCTTATTTTGCAGAAGAATGTTAGTGAGGTATAAAAAGGATAAATGACTGGTCCAAGGTCACACACTATCAACCGGCTAATCAGAGAATTCAACTTAAGCCAGGCTGCTCCTGCCAGGATTCATCTGAATTACTAGCTACCATTTGTCAGATTTGGCCTGGACGTTGATGCCAAGTCACCAAGCAGTATGTGTCAGCCTGGATCTTTTCTCAAGAACCTAGGAAGTTCTCAGGCCTGGGGCTCCCAGGGACTTTGCTCAGTGTCCCCAAGCTGTCCCTGTAACTGGGAGTCATGTTTGGCCCTTTCTGGTTCTTGGAGAGGTCACCTCTTCTGGTAAGGATGCCACTTCCCTGTCAGCCTCTTGACCAATGAGGGAGGGCATATGTGACTCCCTCACTCTGGGAGACGGGGTAAAAGTCTCCCTCCAATAGGTTGCTCTCTTTTCTGCAGCTGCCAGGAAGAATCTGGAGACAAACAAGACGTGTGGCACTCTGGAGAAAGCCTGTATCCATCAGCATCTGCCTGCAGCCCATTCTGGACTATTCTTATACATGAGGAAGCCAGTGTGGGGCTGGAGCAAACTTCTTGGAAGTTAGGGGGAGATCCTGACTGAGAAACTGCACAGAGGGGCTGAAAAATTCTGCAGGTGGGCTCAGGTGACATGAAGATCCGCTGGGAGATCGGGTGCCCCATGTTAGGGGCCTCCGTCTGGCAGGTGAGTTGGCCTTACAGAATATATCGTCTTCATGGACACCTGTCAACAAGTAGGCTTCTTATGTGGCAGGTACACACAAGGGGTACAAGGTTCAGAGAAGCTCCCCAGCTTTTCATGGGCCCTCCTGGCCCACAGTCACGTGCCACCTCCTCTGTGAGGGCTCCATGGGCCACACACATTCCCAGGACCTGGTCCAGACAACACCCATACCCAGTTACGTCTGCAGAGCAGGGAATCTGCCCAAAGTTATAGGTCCCTCTGGTGTACGTGTTAGTTGCCCAGCCGTGTCCTGCTCTTTGCAACCCCATGGACTGTAGACCACCAGGCTCCTCTGTCCACGGAATTCTCCAAACAAGAATGCTGGAGTGGGTAGCCATTCCTTTCTCCAGGAGATCTTCTCAACCCAAGGATCAAACCCAGGTCTCCTGCTTTGCAGGCAGATTCTTTACCGTCTGAGCCACCAGGGAAGCCCATAGTTCCCTCCTAGGGACCTGGATTCTCCTGAGACATCCTCAGGGCTCAGGGCTTAGTTGGGGCACCAGCTTTGACCCCACCTCTGTGCTCCAGGCGATAGCAGGGCACCACCTGACCGTAGTGACTGCATACAGCCAACCAACCTGCAACCCTGTGTTTCTACATTGTAAATACCCGATTTTCTGCCTCTAACCTCATCAGAGCTTGCTTCCAGGGAGGGATCTAGTCCATGGCAGATAAGACTTAGGTACTAAGGGACTGTGTTCCATGTAAGTACTGAGCTTGGCTCACATTCACAGAGTGAAGAAATGAATGAAGTAGTTTCTGGCCTGGAGATATGCATTCTGACTGGTGTTCCTCCCAATTCCCTGTCCCCATTTGCCTGTGCTCACCTCCATGTCAGGGGTGGGAAGGCCCACAGATGGAAGGACGGGTGATGCTCAGGGAGAAGGCAGCTCTGCTGGGAGGACCCTCCATTCACTACCTCTCCACCCTCAGGCAGGCCAGTCTTACCCTGTGGTCAGGGAGGCTGGGGGTGGGGGCTAGGAGGTTGCTCTCGGGACATGGGGCCATAAGAACCCATTAGAGCGCTTCCTCTGTCACCAACAAATTTGGGGAGAGGCTTGATTTTCAGAAAGTCCAGGTCAGCATCCTCCAGAAGATCCTGGGGACAGAGTGGCTCTCCTGAAGCTTGGGAAGACCTGGTGGGGGCGGTCCCTGAGAAAAGGTGTCCTGCCTCTGCAACCCCTATGGGAGCTCTCCAAGGGACCTTCCATCAGATCTGGTGGTTTGGGTGTCCCTGGTCTGGGTCATGTTGGGGAGGGCTGCAAGGAGAAAGGGGCAGGGGAGCTGGGACCACCTACCTGGGAGCATGGTGACCTGGGCGGGGAGGACCACCTAGCCATGAGAACGGTGACCCAGGTGGGGGAGGACCACCTACCTGGGAGCATGGTGACCCGGGTCGGGGAGGACCACTTACCCATGAGAACGGTGACCCGGGTCGGGGAAGACCGCCTACCCGGGAGCACAGTGACCCGGGCGGGCGAGGACCGCCTACCCGGGAGCACGGTAGGTGAGGGAGGTGGGGCAGGAGGGCCGGGCAGGCAGGGTGAACTGGGTGGACTGACCAGGGGATGGGGGCGGTGGCGGGGTGTGGGCTGCGGGGCATAGAGGGGTGGTGGTAGGCAATCGATGGGGGTGGCCCTGAGGGGCAGGTGAGCACCGTGTGCCACCCACCCCACACCCCTGCTCCACTTGGAGGTGATTTGGTGGGGGAGGCAGGACCTGGAGTGACTCCCGGCTCCCAGTGTCTGGCCTCCTATGGGAGGACGGGGGACTCTTCTGGCGAGGCGAAGACGTGACCTGGTAGTTGGGGACAGAGACTTGCTGGTCATGACACTTTTATCTCTTGAGACCCCAAATCTAGGGACTTCCTTCTATTCATCATCAATCAAGACCTTGTGTGTCAATGGCCATGGGCTTCATGGAAGTCCGAAGAAATCGCTGTAGTTTCACCGTCAGGTTCCAGGAGCCTTTCAAGGCTCTGTCCCAGGTGGAGTTCAGCTTCTGGGGCAGTTTGTCTCCTAATGGTTCTTGGATCTATGTCTTAAAAGGAAAAAAAACAAAAAAACAAAAACAAACCAAACCTATATATCTAACTATCCATCCATCCTAAAATGTGATTTAAGTATGTTGCTGCTGCTAAGTCGCTTCAGTCGTGTCTGATTCTGTGCGACCCCATAGACAGCAGCCCACCAGGTTCCACCATCCCTGGGATTCTCCAGGCAAGAACACTGGAGTGGGTTGCCATTTCCTTCTCCAATACATGAAAGTGAAAAGTGAAAGTGAAGTCGGTCAGTCGTGTCTGACTCTTTGAGACCCCATGGACTGCAGCCTACCAGGCTCCTCCGTCCATGGGATTTTCCAAGCAAGAGTACTGGAGTGGGTTGCCGTTGCCTTCTCCTGATTTAAATATAAAAAGTGCTTAAAATAGATGCACAGTTTAAGGCATAGTTATAGCAGACACCTCATGCTTTTGATCACCCACAGCTAAACAGGGCTTGCATCCTGGAAGCCTACTCCATCCTCTCCAGTGATCCTGATTTATTCACTCAGCCTTACCTGCTTTCCTGGTTTTAAAGTTGCTTTTGTGGCTACAGTGTCCTTGCAAAACTGTTCCCATTCTGTTGAATATGTATGTTGTTTGCAGCATTCAGATCTTGTAAATAATGTGAGAAACATAAGCATGATTTCCTTAGGATGAATTCTCAGCTGTGCAGTTTTCAGACAACTGACACCTTTATTTTCAAGGTTCTTGCAATATGTTGCCATGTTTTTTCCCCGCAAGGAGTTTTGCTGATTTACACACACACCTGCAATCCAATCCAATCCAGTCCAGTCCAGTCCAGTTCAATTCGATTTAGTCTAATTCATTCCTCCCTTTCTCTCCCTGGGAAGAAATGGCAGTTCCACATGTAAGCCCGAGTTTCATCACATCTTTGCCAACACTGGGATTGAGTTTTCTTAGACCAAACGCATCTAAGACTAGTCTTAATTTGCATCTCTCTGACATTAGGAAAGCTGACTATCCATGTATATTTGCTTACTAATTGGAATATCTTCCAAATTGTATGTAAAAATTGTCCACTTACCTCTTCGGATGTTGATGTTTTTCTTGCCGATCTGGACGCATTATTTATGTACTAGAGTAATTGCTTTTTTACATTTTTGTGTCAGACTTTTAGAACTGAGTGAAACCTGTAGTTTGTTTGGTCCAGATACCCCCTCCCCTCCCCCCCATTATGCCCATGACCTAAGTCTCAGCACCTGTGAATGTGACCATATTTGAAAAAAGAATTTTGGCAGGTGGAATTAAGTTAAGGAACTTGAGATGAAGAGAGCATCCTAGATTATGAACAGCAGAGAGTGGCAGCTGGATGATATCCCCTTTCTGGTCCCTCAAGTCCGTAAGACGTGCAGATTGATCCAACCCGTCTGATTCTCTACAAGTGTGGATTCTTTGGGGGCACTGGCTTCTTGCTCTGAAGTTGCTCTGTATTTTTCTTTCTATTCTATGGATACTACTGTTGATGCTCTGACTATTACTCATATCCATGGATCATCAGGAGGGGCTTGGGATACATAGCCAGCCCACTAATGTATGAAGGCCAGTTTCACTGAGTTCCTGGGCAGAGCTAGAAGAAAAGATACGTATTTCTAGGGGTTATGTCTCTGAGTGTGATCTCATTTAAGAATTACTCAAAGAACCTAGGAGCTTCCCTTGTGGCTCAGCTGTTAAAAAATCTGCCTCAGTGTAGGATACACAGGTTCAATCACTGGGTTGGGAAGAACCCCTGGAGAAGGGAATGGCACCCCACTGCAGTACCCTTGCCTGAAGAATCCCAGGGACAGAGGAGACTGGAGGTCACAGATCTGGAGCTGTGGTGCCCAGCTTGGTAGAATAACACGAGTGGCTACTTAACACCTGAAATGTTATGGCCACCGCTGAAGAATTGCATTTTTAAAACAGTTTAAAAAAAGTCATGTTTGACTTCGCTGGGTCTTCATTGCTGCTCGCAGGCTTTCTCTGGTTGTGGCAAGCAGGGATTACTCTGGTTGCATTGTATGAGCATCTCATCGTGGTGGCTTCTCTTGCTGCAGATCATGGGCTCTGGGTGTGTGGGCGTCAGCAGTTGTGGCACACTGGCTTAGTTGCCCCATGGCATGTGGAATCTTCCTAGACCAGGGATCGAACCCGTGTCCTCTGCATTGGCATGGCTTTTCTTAACCACTGGATGACCAGGGACTGTATTTTTCATTTTCTTTGAATTAAAATTTTTAAAATGCTCAATTCAGTTCTTGAAAAAATTTAAAGGATGTTTGCAACAACAGATTCAGATTTGTAGTATGTGAATCTACTTTTCCAACTGCCAAGTTTCTGAAATCTAAATATAGCTCAAGTACTATCGATGAAAATTTAGTGTCCAAATTGAGATGTTATGTGTTAAATTTATACCAGATTTGAAAAGCTTAGTGCCAATAAATAATGTAAAATATCTCACAAATTATTTTTCATGTTGACTGTGTATTGAAAAGATAACATATTTAAGATATGCTGATAGTGTTAGTCACTCAGTCATGTCCGACAATTTGCAACCCTGTGGATTGTAGCTCGCAAGGCTCCTCCATCCATGGAATTTTCCAGGCAAGAATACTGGAGTGAGTAGCCATTTCCTCCTCAAGGGGATCTTCCTGAGCCAGGGATTGAACTGGGGTCTCCTGCTTTGCAGGCAGATTCTTTATCATCTGAGCCACCAGGGAAGGTTCTTAGATATTTTAGTTCAAGTAAAATACAATTAAGCTTAATGGTACCTGCTTCTGCCACTTATTGGGCGTCCCTGGTGGCTCAGCTGGTAAAGAACCCGTCTGCCAACACAGGAGACGCAAGAGATGCAGGTTCAATCCTTGGGTCGGGAAGATTTCCTGGAGAAGGAAATGGCTACCCACTCCAGTATTCCTGCCTGGAAAATTCCATGACAGAGGACCTGGTGGGTTACAGACCATAGAGCTTCAAAGAGTTGGACACAACTGAGCAGGCACACTGCCACTGACTGGTTCTCTGGCTCTAGGTGACTGTTCTCTTCTGTTTTCCCTTATCTAAGATTACTGAGTGGATACCCTCTAGACTCATCCCAGGCTGCAGCCAACTTTGAAGCTGGAGGGTTGATGCTGACATTGGTGGGAGGGTGGTCTCCAGTCAAACGGGGAGGCTGGGCTTTGGGCAGGGTTGAAGCCCCCAGCCCAACAGGAATGCCTCTTTTCCTCATCCCCTGCAGAAGGAGGTTCCTGGATGGAATGCTGGGCCATACAGCGTGGACTTGACCCTTGGGCAGCTTGTGTGGAGAGTGATCAGGGCTGGGTGGGGTCCCAGGTTGACAGTCTCTATGGTAGGGCAGAGGAAGTATGATTACTTTATTTCATACTGAGCTGTCTTCCACACGTGCAGCAGAGCTGAAGCTAAAACAGGGACCCTTGTTTTATTTTTTAAAAGAACTTTTTTCTTTTTTTTAAATTTATTTTTAATTGGAGGATAATTGCTTTACAGTGTTGTGTTGGTTTCTGCCGCAGAACAACGTGAATCAGCCGTAAGTATAGACATGTCTCCTCCCTCCCGAACCTCCCTCCACCCCTGAGGGTCCTCGCAGAGAACTGAGCTGAGCTCCCTGGGTTATGCAGCAACTTCCCATAGCTATCTGTTTTAGGCATGGGAGTGTTTATGCTTCAATGCTACTCTGTTTGCCCCACCCTCTCCTTTCCCTGCTGTGTCCACAGGTCTGTAGAAAACCCTTATTTTAAGTAATAACTGAAGAACCTGTTATGGGAAAGGCACTCTCCCATACATTGTATCATTGCATCTTCTTGGTAACCCTATGAGATAAGTTCTTTTCAAGCCTAGTTTTGCTGTTCAATTGCTCAGCTGTGTCCAACTCTTTGAGGCACCATAGACTGCAGCACATCAGCCTATTTTAGACACGGGGAAATGGGTTTATAGGAATTAAGTGAATTGCTCAAGACCACAGAGCTGGTTAAGGGCAGAGGCGAGATTTGAACCCCGCCCTGCCTAAGGCCAAGGCTCAGGGTCTTGGAAGTAAGTTGCTCACAATGACCAAGAGGGCATCTGGGCTGCAAAATGCCCTCAGAAGTGCTTTGTTATAATTCCACTGCCCCCCACTTCAGGGATGGGGCCCATGAGTCCTGGTGGGGTTGCCGGCTTGTCTGGGTCCTGGTGGAGAGCCAGACCTGGAGCTTGATCACTGCTGGATGGCCTCTGCTCCCCAATGCCAGGCCTGCTGGGAGGCACCTGGGAGCCCTGCTGCGTGTGTCCCTCGGGAACAGAACCCTGTTAGAGGGTCAACCTGACTGTCCACAGCCAGCATGGTCTGAATGAGGCTCAGTTGCCCCACTCTCGTGCCTGGTATTATTCCTTTGACTATTTATGTAAGCGGTCGGATGGCCCTGTGAAGGTGAAGGAAGCCTTGATGTCCTTCCTAGGGCCTGGCATCTTGGAGTCCAGAGGATGTGGGATGAAAATCTGATACAGCCATTCAGGTAAACATTGTTAAGAGGAGACTTCCTGCTCTGTCCAGCCGCTGGGCCTGAGACTGTAATATTCTAAATAACCACTGGGTGTCGCCCTCGCTCCACAAGTGGGTCTTCTTCAGTCTAAGGCTTGTGCTGGCCTTGGGGTCCAGGAGGTGTGTTCCATTATCTGGCTTTCCTCTGAAGGCAGTGGGCCTACCTTGGCCAGAGATAGCACCAGGGAGCGCAAACTGTTTGTAGGCAACATCAGGAATTTACTGGGATTGCTCACAGAATACTTTTCTGTGGAAGTCTCCACTGTGTGGGCCCTGAGGCTTATCCAGTTAAGAAATCTCCAGGCTCTCGGTGTCAAGGCTGTATTTTTGTACCTGCGATATCCCAGCTTCCTTAGCCCAGGGGCTTGGAAACACTGGACACTAGGCCCCTGACCTTACTTGAGGGATGGAAGGGCCTGGAAGATCCAGGCAGATGAGGTGCTGCTGAGACCTTGACACTGCCCTGTTCCCCACAGAACATAGGCCTGTCCTCATGGACTCTCTCAACATGCTGGGGGCAGGTGGGAGGGACCCACCACGTCCATGGCAAGACTGAGGGTCAGATGGGGGAGTGCCTTGTTCAAGGTCACTCAGCTGGTCAGGGCTGAGTTCCCTCCTGCCACAATTCCATCCAGAAAAAGGTGCCCCTCATGGGTTGAACCGTGTGCCCTCAAACTCATGTGCTGAAGTCCTGACACCCAGAATCTCAGAATGTGACCTTATTTAAAAATACGCAGTTGCAGATGAGGCCATGCTGGATTGGAGTGAGCCCCAATCCAGTATGGTGTTGTCTTTCATAAAAGAGGGAGATTTGGACACCTCTCGTCCCTGGCGGCTCAGATGATAAAGAATCTGTCTGCAATGCAGGAGACCTGGGTTCGATCCCTGAGTTGGGAAGAGCCCCTGGAGAAGGGAATGGCAACTCATTCCAATATTCTCTTACCTGGAGAACTCCATGGTCAGAGGAGCCTGGTGGGCTACAGTCCATGGGGTCAACAATGATCAGACTGAGAGACTAACACACTTGGACACGGATAGCACCCAGGGAGCAGGCCATGCGAAGGTGAAGGCGGAGGTCAGGCTGATGCCTTGGCCAATGACGCCGAAGACGCCCAGCAACCACCAGAGGCTCCAGAGTTTCCCCTACAGCCCTTACAGCCCCTGGTCTCCAGAGCTGGGAGGTGATAAACCTCTGTGGCTTAAGCCTCACAGCGTGTGGGTCACAGCTGCCCCAGTGCACTAATGCAGAGCCCAGGTCTGAGAAGCTGTTTCAGACCCTTGATTCTTCCCTCTGGGCCTCTGGCTGGTCACCGGCTCTTATCTCCTTACTGGACTCTCTGACTGAACAAGTCCTCTTTCTCTCCTCTGCTTCTCCCCAGCCTCATATTGTGGACTTTGCACCAAAATGACCAGCTTGTGTCAGCCCTCGCCTGAATCCATTCTTTCAGGAAGTTGAATTCTATCGGAGGCAGCAAATTCATACTAAGGTGTGAGTGACTAACACCTCAGTGGTATGATTTGGGGCAAGACCTCCCTTAGCTCTTCCAGAGGAACATCTGTGTTGGAGAAAGTTTAATTCTCTAAGAGGGCCCTTTACTGAGTGCAGAATAATTTTGTCATGTGAATTCTTGACCTGTCAGTAATCCATGGAATGTGTTGTCTTCCTTAGGATGAGGGTGGAGTCCTGGAGTCTGTGTTAGTGCTGTGGACCCAGAATGGGTTCTGGCTTCTTTGCAGCTGAGGCCCAGGAGCAAGCCCATCCCTCACCCAGACAGGAGAGGCCCAGGCCACCTCCCATCTCCCTCCTCAGTAGGGAGGACCAAGATCAGACCTCCTCCAGCCCTTCTGCTTCTTCTCCCCCATCCACTAGCTCATAAAAGCGGATTGCTCACAGGGGTGAGGGTGTTTTCTGCTGCTCCGAGCAGACGCGTTGCCCCTGGGGTGGGTGGTGCTGGCTGGCAGGCCTACTTGGCCTCCTGGGAGTCGGGCTGGCAGGATGCAATGGGGCCCAGGAAGTGCGGATACCAGACAGGCTGCACAGCTTGGCTTTAATGAGTGGTGACCTATGGTCTTTGGCTGTGGTGGGCTGGTGGGGTGGGGGCATCAGGGGTACTAGGGGAGGTGTGGAAGGCAGGGTGGCCCCCTGAGCTGGGTGCAGTGGTCTCTTTCTGCAGGAGCCTTGATGTCCTGGTGTCTGGGTTGAGGACTGGGAAGGCGAGAATAGTCCCTGGTGGATGGGGAAGTGGGGAGAGGCTGCACTGGCTGGATCGCCCCCTCACAAGCCAGTCTCCCTCAGGACTGGCAGGCCCCTCTCTGCAGTCCAGTGCGCTGGGCTTGGGTTAAGCCATGCCGTGGGGGCAGCTCCTGGTGTAGGAAGTGCTCTTCTTTTTTCCGGAAGAGCGCTGTTCACTGTGGCAATACTGTGAACCCTGAAATGCTTACTCTGCCTGATCACGGCCCTGAGCTGATGGCTGGGTCAGGCAGAATAGACTGTGCGCAGTAGAAATAGGAAAGGAGAGGAAGAAGGGCATTGTTGCCTATCAAGGGATTCAGGGAAAGCTTCCTGGAGGAGGTGGGGTTTGAGCAGGACCTTGAGGGATGGATGGGTTTATCCTAGAGGAGGGGGCGGGGAGGCCAGCCTGGCTGAGGAGACCCTGCAGATGGAGCATCTAGGAAGGAGTGGGCGTGGGGCACGTAGGCATCAGGCTGCTCCAGGATGTTCCAGGGCCTCTTAGCAGGGGAGCACCACCATGGAGCCCTCCCCCTCTCCCTTTTTTTTCAGCATATTTTATTATTACATGTTTTATTTATTTTTCTTAACTCATTTTTTGATTCAAATGACTCACTGGAAAACACCCTGATGTTGGGAAAGATTGAAGGCGGGAGGAAAAGGAGATGACAGAGGATGAGATGGTTGGATGGCATCACCGACTCGATGAACATGAGTTTGAGTAAACTCTGGGAGTTGGAGACGGACAGGGAGGCCTGGCGTGCTGCAGTCCATGGGGTTGCAAAGAGTAAGACACGACTGCACAACTGAACTGATTGACTGAACTCAAATGCATTAGCGAGTAACTTCAGTACAATGTTGATAAATTAATAATAATATAATAAAATTAAGTATCATTTATGATTATTACTAAAAAATCCCTTAGCATATAAGAAATATAACAAAACTTCCCTAATCTTATAACGGACATCTATTGGCTGTTACCAGGGGTCTCTTTATTCTAACTGCTGTATTCTCGATTCCCTTGTCTTCTCAAAGTGCTCACGATGGTGACCTTCCCTCTGCAACCCCGGCCCCGCCTCTCCGCTTTGCCCTGAATTCCTTCCGTCTTGTCTGTTTTCCGGCCCTTGTTGCTGGTATCCTATGATCATGTCCAAACCCAATCCCACCTTGTGTGTTGAGCTTCCCCAGCTTCTCTCAGCCCTCCCTCCACACCAGGCACCACTGACTGTTGCCTTCCTGAAATAATTTTCAAACCTCCCTGTGTTATCATTCTGTGAACACTGGTCAGGCCTCCATCTTGTTGGGCATCATTGGAAAGTCGTGTCCCCAGCCTGCAGAAAGTCACAGCGGTGGGCAGGCTGACACACCAAACCATCCCTGCGCCATGTGGCCAGGCCTGGTTCTTAACAGGATGCAGGCCTGGTGTCTGAGGAATGTCCTAGCTGAAGTCCCAGCTGCCTCTCCAGGCATCTCTGAAGTGTGGTCCCCTTCCTATCGCACCCAGGCAGTGGCCGGGGCACCTGGGTCCCTGGCGCAGTGAACAGGCCCTCTTGCTTGGAGAGGGTGAGACATTGCTTGCCTTGCTTGCTTGTCTTTTCCTGGTGTTAGTTCTCTCAGGGTTTAGCAGGGCCCTTATTTGGAGAGCCCGGCTTCCTGGGACGAAATGGAAAGCTGAGCAGACTCAGACCTGCTGGCCTCGTGGCAGCGGCGTCAGAAACCAGATCGTGTTTCTGTCTCCCCACCAGCGCTGGGAATTGAACTATGTGCGGAAATACAATTCATAAATCGATGGACTTTATTTCCACTGTTCCCAGGCTTTAATTTCCAGAAACAAAATGTCAGTGTTATGGCTGAAATTCTCATAGTTTTAGGAAACCCATCATAACCCAGAATTGTTTATGCATAGTTCATATATTATATGACAAGAAGGGTTTGGAGAGTAATGGAGGGTCACGGGATTGTGGTTGCACGGAAACAAGATGATCTGAATGTGGCGGTCCGTTATTTACATTCTCCAGATCCCCGTCCTGTCCTCACAGCCTCTCCCTAGGAATACACCCAGGGAGTTGCGGTGCTTCTGGAAGATGAGGCTGTGGGTAACCTGCTGCCTCCAGACATGCCAGGGTCTACCACTCAGAGAGCTTGCGCATGATGTGTGTGCTTGTGTGTGTGTGAGTGTGAGCAGGTGTGAGAGAGGGCGTGAGTGAGTGTATGTGTGGACGTGAGTGCTGTGGGCTGTGTGTATGTGTGTGAATGAGTGCGTGTGAAGGTGTGAGTGTGAGTGGTGATAGCTGTGTGTGTGTCTGTGTGTGAATGAGTGTGTGAGAGTGTGGTGTGAGTGCTAAGGGATGTGTGTGTGTATGTGTGTGAATGAGTGTGTGTGAGAGTGTAGTGTGAGTGCTGAGGGCTGTGTGTGTATGTGTGTGAATGAGTGTGTGAGAGTGTGGTGTGAGTGCTGAGGGCTGTGAGTGTGTGCATGTATGTGAATGAGTGTGTGAGAGTGTGGTGTGAGTGCTGAGGGCTGTGTGGGTGTGTATGTGTTTGAATGAGTGTGTGAGAGTGTGGTGTGAGTGCTGAGGGCTGTGTGGGTGTGTGTGTGTGAATGGATGTGTGAAAGCATGGGTGTGCCCCTGAATGTGTATGAGGTTAGTGTGAGAAGAGCGTGGCTGAGGCAGGAGAGCTGGCTCCAGTGTGCTCCACCAGTTCCTGCCAGCGCGACCTCTCACCTCAGTGTCCGCACCTCTAACCTGGGGGTCGCAGCGCCGACCTCAAAGGCCACCGAGCGTTTCATGAAATCTGTATATGAAGAGTGGAAGAGAAGGGCTCCCCTACCTGCTGGGGTTACTAGAAGCTTCCTGGGAGGTGTGGTGTGTTGCGGCCAAGCTGGGTCCTTGGGTCTTGCCAAAGGCCTGTGGATTCCGGGGTTACTGCGCCCTCCCCTGGATTTTGGGGAAGCTGCTCTGTGTGCACAGTGGCCAGGCTGGGAACAGGACCCTCCTGTCATCTGTGCTCCTGGCGTGAGATGGACTATTGGGGAAAAGACCCCCCAGGTCAATTTTTATCCCCTCAGTTTTGAGCAGAGCATCAGTTTTATCCCGTGTTTTCACACGCTGCTCCATGATGCACAACCTGCATTTGCTCAGCTCCTCGCTCAGCCTTGCTGGACGGCCTCTGAAAGGAGGGAACAAGAAACCACTTGCAGAAGCAGCTCCAGGAGCCCGGGCGTCTGCAGCCTGTGGTACCTGCCAGGCCCTGGGCAGGGCTGTGTGCTCTGCTGTAGGACAGCTCTGGGCAGGTGGTGGTGAGGCTGGGGGTGCCTGGCCGGGGCCCCTCCCCAGGTGCAGAGTCTGCAGATCACCTGTCGCCGCTGAGGTCCTCTTATCAGACCCCAAACAAGGTTTTCAAGTGGCAGAAACTGACTGAAGCACTGAAGATCATGATTCGGATCATTTAACGTATAACAAATTTCACTCTCACTTAACAGAACGCGAGTCTACCTTCCTCAGTGGAGATGCATGCAGGGCCCCTTTCGGGGAGGCCAGAGCCTGTTGTTCCAGATGACAGCTTCTGTCTACACTGCGGCTGTCCCCACGCTGTGCTCCTGCCTTGGGTAGAGGCTCTTTTTGCTCCAGCTGCAGCCCTGGGGACCCGATACTTCAGAAACGGGAGAGGAGAGCTTCTCAGGGCAAGAATCCTCCTTGGCCTCTGGCGACCGTGCTGGGGACACCCATGATTGATATCCCGTGGTTCCTTCTCACCCTGATGCGGGCCCTCTTTTGCAGCCAGAAGCCTGGCAGGTGCAGCCAGCGGGGGTAGATGAGGAGGGAGTCAGAGACCCTCCTCCCCGCTCATCACAAGCTGTCTAGGAGCACGACTGGAAAACCAAACAGCTCATAAAGGAGTTGGACCCCGAGTCTCTTCCTCCACAGTAGACTGGCAAGAGAAGGAGAGAAACCTCGAAGTCACTGGCTGCGTGTCGCCAGCCTGGAGGGCTTCACACTTGGCCACGGGGGTGAGTTGTTGCACTGACAGCAGACAGGCACACACGGCGGGCGTAGAACGTCTCTCTAAGACGCACCAGCGGCTCAGTGCTCGCCCGGTGCACAGGCATGGCTTTCTCCGAGGAAGAAAAAAGGGCCAAACTGACCGTGAAGCTGGCTTCATTTTTCTCCTGAGTAACTGTGTGCAGGACTCTGAAAACCACTTCATTCCACGGCGAGGCCTGCTGTGCTGAGCGCTGCAGAGGCCAGCGAGGCAGACTCTTCCTAGAAGGGGTAAAATACACGGGACAGTTCAGCAGCGGGAGAAACAGTGTCGTTTCTGAAGACATCAGTCCGTGCTCGGGCTGTTTTGATTTACTGTTAATCTGGGGAGTCTGTCTTCTCCTGGAAAAACATGGAATGTGCATTTTTAAATAACTGCAATCAAAATCTTGCTCTGATAAGGACTTTCTGATTTCCTGGACTTTGGACAGCAGCCATTCAGGGTCAGGAGATGTGTGCGTTAGACATGTCAGTCGTGTCTTGACTCTTTGCAACCCCATGGACTGCAGCCCTCCAGTCTCTTCTGTCCATGGGATTTCCCAGGCAAGAATACTGGAGTGGGTTGCCATTTCTTCCTCCAGGGGATCTTCCCAACCTAGGGATCGAACGGGTGTCTCTTGCGTCTCTTCCATTGGCTGCTGCTGCTGCTGCTGCTAAGTCGCTTCAGTCGTGTCCGACTCTATGTGACCCCATAGATGGCAGTCCACCAGGCTCCCCCGTCCCTGGGATTCTCCAGGCAAGGACACTGGAGTGGGTTGCCATTTCCTTCTCCAATGCATGAAAGTGAAAGTGAAGTTGCTCAGTCATGTCCAACTCTTCACGACCCCCTGGACTGCAGCCCACCAGGCTCCCCCGTCCATGGGGTTTTCCAGGCAAGAGTACTTGAGTAGGGTGCCATCGCCTTCTCCGCTCTTCCATTGGCAGGAGGATTTTTTTTACCACTAGCACCACCTGGGTCAGGAGATAGTCACCCTGTAAGACATGTTCTTGAATGTTCTTTCCAGCCCATTCTCCCAGGCTCTTGTCAAGAGCAGAGTGGTGCTGCCTCCCACTCCCAGATTTCTTCATCATCTTTAAAGGCTTCCTGGGGTCTGGGGGAGGGAGACAGCGGCTGGGACAGGGAGCTTGCATGGACCACAGGGCAAGTCTCAGAGCCTGCCTTACTGGTGGTGGCCCTGCTCTGACTTCCAGTAGTTGGAGGGAACAAGGAGAGAGACAGTCAGGAGGTGAGGCCACATCTGTGTTCTATGAAAACTGACCTAGGACTCCTTACGAAGCTGGTCTGCTTTCCCTTCCTTCTTGAGGTCGGAATTGATGAAATGGGTTATTGAGTCATCCTCGTGATGGGGCTCAGGGTGTTGGAACCTGTCCAGGGGCCCAGAGGTAAACTGAGGCAGGATGCATGGTTGGCTCTGAGCAATGGATGCTGTGACCTGGGTTCTGCAGATGGAGAGGGTGTCAATTAGCAGGGGCTGTGGGTTTTCAGGCTGAGTTGTTTGGGGGAGTGAAGGGAGAAGGAAGAACCCATATTTTAAAATGTGAACGCGAGGAGAGGAAACAGATGAAGCAAAGAATTTTTTTTTTTTTTTCCATTTTGCCTTACAAGTTAATTTTGGGGAAAAAAGCCTTTGAAAAGCTGCCAGCACTGAAATAGTGAGAGTTCAGAAGTTATAGAGTCCTACTCTGGTTTCAAATCAGGTACTTAACAGTCCTTTCTCATCATTCAGCACGATGACATAGCTCCCAGATGTCTCCAGAATTTGATTTCTTTCTCCATTTCAAGGGGACAAAGCATCATGAACAGCCTGAACCTAGTTTCCCCGGCCGCGACAAATTCTCCTGAAACCAGCGCACGGGACCTGGATTTCTTAAAGCTGTTTTTGGAGGGGCTGTGTGTCTCCATGGTGGTGTCGGGGAGCTGCCCCTGATGTGGGCTTCTGGGAGGGGGCATGGGGGGAGCTGCAAATTGGATTCGAATATAATTGATATTTAAGTCTCTCTCTGGAAACTTAAACGTTGATAGTTTACATCTCCGCTTAATAGCATATTAAATCATTTTATAACTCTTAACAACTGTTTAATCTTTTCATTGTTGAAAAATGAGGTAGTTGATCTAAGCCATGTCAGAATATGCCAGGAAAAACTTATTTAAATGTCCCCCCCCCACCATGACACCCAGAGGATTTGAGGGACCCATCTGTGTGTTACAGGGGCCCACCTCTAAGACATTGGGGTCTCACCCTGGATGGGGTCAGACAGGAGGGCTCCTCAGTGGGTGGGGGCTGGGGGAAGCCAGTGAGGGGAGGTGGGAAAGGCTGGAGCCTGGGATTTGGCCCTTAGGCTATGGCGTGGCTGCCATCTAGGCTTTTGGCTGCTAATGGGGTATTGTTGAAAAGACTTTTCTGGCCGACAGCACACTCTGTGATCTCTCCCTGTGTTCAGCAAGGTTGTCTGTGCACCATTCTAATCAGAGTGCTCGTGGCTGGGAGAGAGAAGGGTGGGGGTGGGTGGGGGGTGGAGAGAGGGGTGGTGGGGAGAGAGAGAACAAGAAGAAGAGAGAGAGAGAAAGTGCTCTGTTCTTCCAAAAACAAGTATGCCTTCTCCTTGGGAATGACACCAAAGAATACCTTCTAAATGAAGTATGTTTTCCTTCAGAGATTACAGCATCAGTTGATCAAAGTCCCTTGGAAATAGCTTTTGGCAACTCCGAGGTTCTCTGCAACTCTTCTTTGACTCGAGCAGGGCGGCCCCGGTTGGGGAGCAGCAGCCATCTTGCCTTTGGAGGCTGAGGAGCCCCATGGTGGGGACGGACAGGTGTCCCGTGTGTCTGTTGACCGCCCTGCAGACCCTTGCAGCCTCACGTTGGTTTGGGGTTGGTTTGGTTGGAAATGGTTCTGTGTCTCAGGAAAATTGATTGTGGTGCTCGGGCTGGCTCCCCCTGTCCACGTAACGCAATACAGGCATCTTCTAAACTTAAACAGGGCTCTGGCAATCCTGGTGAAATGTATTGTCGTCGTCTCCGTGTCCTGACGTCCTCTGTAGGGTTGAGGAATGTTTGGACCTCGGCCCCCGAGCCCTTTCTGGTTTAAGTTTAATGAAAGTGTGGGCAATCCAAACGTCTACCTGGCAGCAGGGGAGAGACCCTTCACGTTAATTATTGCTAAGCTCAGCTGTCTCCTTCCAAGTCCTATATACAGCCCTACACATTTGTATACATTTTATATGGTCTATTTCCATTATAAATTGCCCATAAATTAAATACAGATTTTCCTGGGAACATCTTAAAAAAAGGAAAGGATCCGAGTGATCCATGTTTCTGGTATTGGAGGTGACGTGGATGCGAGGGGGGGCGGGCGGGCCTGAGCGCGGACTCCCCAACATGAAGGTCACGCGTCTGGGTTAAGGCAACCTGAGTGGTGTGTGAACCGAGTGCAGCGTGCCTGTCTCCATCGTTCGTGGGGTGAGCTGCGCGCCATGATTTAAAGAAGGATGGAGACTGACTGATTGACCTAGACAGACTGGATGGGGTCCCGCAGGGGGACAGGACAGTGAGGGATGCGGGCTCGTCTCTTCTCCAAGGAGGGGGCTGGTTTGGTTGTGCTGTTCGCTAAGAGAGTGTTCTCGGTGCGGTGTGGTGGTGCCCTGGGAATCGTCTTCACTGTGAGGTGTGTTCCAGTGTAATCTGTTGCTAATAAAAAAGTGCTAATGGACTTTATTGAGGTTCATCTTTGAGACCATCTTAAATCCCTGCATTCCAGTTACTTTTTTTTTTTTTTTAAAAGGTAGCAAGTGGGTCTCTCTGTTTCTTAAAAGAGAGAGAGAGTGTGTGTGTGCGTGCGTGTGTGTGTGTGTTTAACTTTTATTTATTTGGCTGCACTGGGTCTTAGTTATCGAATGTGGGATCTAGTTCCCTGACCAGGGAGTGAACACGGGCCCCTTGCATTGAGAGAGCAGAGTCTTAGCCACTGGACTTCCAGGGAAGTCTCTCCTCATTCCTTGTCTTACTTTTCTTAAGATAGTAACTAGGTGTCTCTCTTTTTAAAAAAATACAGTAAAAATATATTTTTATTTATTTGGCTGCACAGACGTTAGTTGCAGGACCTCTCATCTTTTTTGGGGCATGGAAGATCTTTACTTGCAGCATGTGGGATCTGGTTCCCTGACCAGGGATCAAACCCTGGCCCCCAGCATTGGGAACTTGGAGTCTGGACCACCAGGGAAGTCCCTCCCAGCTCCTTGCTGAGTGGATAGCCAACAGGGGCTTTTTCCCCAGGCTGCACAGAATGCCCCATCTGTGCCCCAGTCTTTGCAGCCTCAGCCTTTTGCCAAGTGACTTGCCTGCTCCCTCCCTGTTTTTAGGTCCTTACTCAATGTGACCTTGGCCTTCTTGACCACTCTAGCTAAAACCTTACCCTGAGTACTAACCTCCCTTCCTGCTCTATCTTTTGGCTTATCTCTATTGGGCATACTGTGTATTTTATGTATTGCTATTACAAGCAATAATAAATCTAGGGTCTATGGGGCAGGAAGTCTTGTCTCTTTCATATTCTCTTCTGCTCCAGTGCCTAGCACCTAGTAGATGCTCAATAAAATCGGTTGCATGACTGCCTAAGTGGATGCCCATGGAGTTACATTTGGAGATCATCAGTTACAAGCAAAGGAGGGAAAAAATGTGGCAAAAATCTGCTTTGAGAAATTAGGTGTGAGCCAGTTAGCAGAAATTGTGAAAAGAAATTATGAAAATAATAAAAAATCACTTTCAAAAAATATGAATTTCAACCGAGAAATGAGCAGACTTCTAGGGCCATGCATGCCCTTGGAGGAATATTGAAGGTGAGTGAGGATGGTTACTGATCAGGCAGGCTGCGGAGAGGACTCTGCCGGGGCGGGGAGAAGTTCACCATCACACGGATGCTTTTCTCCTTTTCTGCGATTCTACTTAAGGACATAAAATGTACTATCCTGAGCTCTCCTAACATTCTTTATCCTAGCCTTCTGGGTGCTTTGAGGGGTTCAAATGACTCTGGGACTTGTCCCAGATCACGGGACTCTGGCTGGGCCAGGTCCACGTGGCACAGGTTTCTTGCTCAGAATGCGAGCCCCCTGGCCACTGTCATCCTGCCATAGCTGGGGTCCCACTCCCTGCAAGTCCAGCAGATGGTCTGGCCCTGGTAGTCTTTGGCTGCCTTCCAAATAGCCTGCAGGGCTGTTTTCCTAGGCCCCAAAGGTGCCACAAGTTCATTTGTCCCTAATGAGGGGCTTGTTTCTTTATTTTTCATTCAAGCCGCCAATTTGTGTCTTACCCTCCCCTGGGGTCTGTTCTGACTGTCGCACCCCCAGCCCCCAAGTGTCAGACTGGACACCTTCCTCCCTCCTGTCCCCATGTCCCTCCAGCCCTAGCTCAGACCCTCTCTTGTGAGCCCTGCATGGCAGCAAGAGTACCTGGGCTGCTGAGCTGAGAGCAGAGGGGCCTGTCGGAGGGTAAGCTATTGAATACCAGAACCCACACGGGCACAGGAGGGATGCTGTTTCCCATCTCCCTTCCCATCTTTCTTTTTTAAAAAAATTAATTCATTTATCTATTTGGCTATTCTGAGTCTTGTGTGCGTGGGGTACATGCTCAGCTGTGTCTGACTCTTTGTGACCCCATGGACTGTAGCCCACCAGGCTCCTCTGTCTAGGGGGTTCTCCAGGAAAGAATACTGGAGTGAGTTGCCATTTCCTCCTAAAGGGGGTCTTCCTGACCCGCAGATCAAACCAGCATCTCTTGTGTCTCCTGCGTTGGCAAGGTGGGCTCTTTGCCACTGTGCCACCTGGGAAGTGGGTTTGCTAATTAATGAGAACCTATTGTACAACACAGGGAGGTCTACTCAGTGCTCTGTGGAGACCTCAATGGGAAGGAAATTCAAAAAAGAGGGAATATATATATATGCACGTATGTGTCGTGCTGTGCTCAGTCACTTCAGCCACGTCCAGCTCTTTGCAACCTCATGGACTATAGCCTGCCGTCTGTCCACAGGATTCTCCAGGCAAGAATACTGGAGTGAGTTGCCATGCCCTTCTACAGGAGATCTTCCTGACCAAGGGATCGAACTCGAGTGTCTTGGGTCTCCTGCACTGGCAGGCCGATTCTTTACCACTGCCCCACCTGGGAAGCCCATGTATGCTTATAACTGATTCACTTTGCCGTGTAGCAGAAACTAATACAACATTGTAAAGCAACTGTACTCCAATACAAATAAAAAATAAATTAAAACTAAAAACGTTTTTATTTATTTATTTCTTTGGCTACACTGGGGCTTAGTTGGTACATATGGGATCTTTTTAGTTGCAGCATGTGAACTCTTAGTTGGGGCATGTGGGATCTAGTTCCCTGGCCAGGGATTGCACCTGGTCCCTGCATTGGGAGCTTGGAGACTTGGCCCTTGGACCACCAGGGAAGTGCCCCTCTCACTTTCTTTAGGATGATCTGTGCCTCGGGGTTTGTGTGGGACTCAGGAATAGACAGGAGGCACTTTGAGTCTCCCAGCTCCCGAATGTGTAGCAAGCGCCCTCTTGAGGGACTGGTGACCTCAGGTGGTCAGAGGGCCTGGGCTCCATTACAGATGAGCCGAGTGACCACATACAGGCTTCTTGATCTCTCTCCCTACAGTTTCTGCATCTGTTCAGTTCAGTTCAGTCACTCAGTCGTGTCCAACTCTTTGCGACCCCATGGACTTAGCACACCAGGTCTCCCTGTTCATCACTAACTCCTGGAGTTTACCCAAACTCATGTCCATTGAGTCGGTGATGCCATCCAACCATCTCATCCCCTGTCATCCCCATTTCCTCCAGCCTTCAATCTTTCCCAGCATCAGGGTCTTTTCAAATGAGTCAGCTCTTCGCATCAGGTGGCCAAAGTATTGGAGTTTCAGTTTCAACATCAGTCCTTCCAGTGAACACCCAGGGCTGATCTCCTTTAGGATGGACTGGTTGTATCTGTAGAGGAGACTTAGGTTCTCATGAGATGGTTATTTCAGTATTTATGGGTTTTTTTCTTTTCGTTGTGTAAATTTCTGGGCTATTTGACTTTGGAGTTGATGATAGACAGGTGTGCTGCGGTCCATGGGGATGCAAAGAGTCGGACATGACTGAGTGACTGAGCTGAACTGAACTGACTGTATAACTCTATATAGGCATCACTTTCATTTTAATAATAAAATAGGTATCTGGAAAAAGTTTATGAAATGCCACATGAGGGTGCCAGTCTCTGCTCTAGTGATGGTGTTAAATAGCTCTGGGAACCCTGTGCTTCTGCCCAAGTCCTTATTCTGAGACCGTGACACCCAGTCTTTCACAAGACTGAAGCAGCCCTCCTGGGTTGGGGCCTTAAGCACGTGCACCAGGGAAGGTTCTCTGTTCCAGCCTGGGACCCATGGGGCAGCTGGAGAAGGGCCAGGAGACCCTGTGCTTTATGGCCCGAGGTGAGGGATGAAGTCTTCCCCACTTGGGCTTCATAAATTATGCTGTGGGGTCCATTAGAGCTGGGTGGGGAGCAAGAGAGGGATTTTATGGGTGATTTACACATGGCCTTTGTCTGAGATCCTGCACATTGCCAGCTGGACAGTGGCTTCTGGCAGATTCCATGGTGAAACCCCGGACTGGGGTGGCCCCCACGGTGTGAAATCGTACCACATGACCTGCGGCTGAGCAGAGGGCCCCTAGGGACCCCGCAAGGAGGCTAACTCCTCAGAACAGCCGGGAAGGAGGTAAAGTCACGCAGCCCCCGTCTCCCGCCCTGTTCCCAGGAGGACTTGGAACTCAGCCCCCAGGGCTGATGTGACTTGTCCCACTCGAAGAAGAGTCCTCTCAGGATCAATCATGGTTCTGGAGACAGCAGTGCCTCTGAGATCATATAACCCAGTTTTGGATTTTATTGTGGAAGAAATAGTCTTGGAGAGACAAGGGGGTGGTAGCCAGGGGCACACAGTACATCACCGAGGGGGCTGAGACCGGACCTCTTTCTCTCACCTCAGGTTGCATCTTTGGACTAAAGAGAAGGGTGTCCAGGTGTGGGTGACGTCCCCTAAGTTGTGGGGACACAGTCTTCCTGTGTGTGTAAGGCTCCCGAGCTGCTGATGGCCTTCTCAGCCTGGGATTTCCCTTCCTCCTCCCCGGCACTGAGCCCCGAGCTGCTGACGTATCTCAGTGTCTCCCTGGAGAATGCCTGGCGCTGCCCAGGGGTTGCCAGACAGCTCAGCCCTGGCGGCCTCTTTCCCCGTGTGGGTCTGAGACAATGACTCATCCTCCTCACTGTGGATGGCGGCGGCCTCTGGGAGGCAGGGGGTCTAGACCTCATGCCTGCACCTCCGGGGCCACTGCAGGGCTGAGCTCACAGCTCCAGCTCTCCCAGCATCCAATCTGACTCCGCATGCAGGGTGAGGTCTGGCCTTGGAGGATGCATGTGCCCTGCTCACTGGCTGTAAGGCCCATTGGGCTTCTCCAGGAGCTGCTGGTTTCCCGGGGATATTTTAGAAATGGAGTGCAGTGTGACTCAGCCTCAGAGGCTCGGAGACCCCATATGAGGCTCTCATTCCTGCTTGCCTCTGTCCTGAGGCCTCCCCACTTGGTGAGTATCTCTGCTTTGAAGGGCCTCATGCCATCACTGCCTTGAAAGTTTTCTTAAGTTTTGAGTCTTAATATTTTCAGTCTTCCCTGGGCTCCTGAATTATATGCCCAGTCATGTCCCCAGCTCCTGGTATTCAGTCTCTCCCACTCTTCATCCAGCTGAGATGGGTGACTAAGGAGGGCTGGAGAGGGGGCAGAGCAGAGGGCATTTCTGGGTGGTGGTGTGTAGTTGCTGGCTGGGATGGAACAGGGCAGGATTGACTTCAGACCATGAACTTGGTAGAAGTCTTCTTGGTAGCCTGCCAGGCCCTGCTTTCTGTGGCTTTTCTCCTTATGTTCTCCATTCTCTCTACATTCTTCTAACTTCTGATTCTCCCTCCAAAATTCTTATTTTGAGTTTTGAGGATAGGTTTTATGAGGTTGGCTGCTGTAGTAGTCAGGCGAGGCAAGGTTAGGTTCCAAAGCAACCTGGAAATCCCAGTGGTTTCATCTTGTTGTTGTTCAGTTGTTAAGTCATGTCCAATTCTTTGTGAACCCATAGACTGCAGCACACCAGGCTCCCCTGTCCTTCACTGTCTCCTGGAATTTACTCAGATTCATGTCCATTGAGTCAGTGATGCTATCTAGCCATCTCGTCCTCTGCTGCCCACTTCTCCTTTGGCCTTCAATCTTTCCCAGCAGCAGAATCTTTTCCAATGAGTTGGCTCTTTGCATCAGGTAGCTTCAGCTTCAGCATCAGTCCTTCTAATGAATATTCAGGGCTGATTTCCTTTAGGATGGACTAGTTTGATCTCCTTGCGGTTCAAGGGACTCTCAAGAGAATTCTCCAGCACCGCAGTTCGAAAGCATCAATTCCTTGGCTCTCAGTGTTTTATTTCTTGTTCATGTCTCCTGTCTGTCACAGATCTGGGAAAGAGACTGCTCCTCACAGAGTCACTCAAGGTTCTAAGCTGCTGGAAGCTCTTTCACTTGGATCTAGAATGTCTGGAGCACAGTCTCGATGAGATGGTAGGAGAAGGGGATGAAGGCAGTTTCCCTAACTGCTCCTTATGCATTAGCTTGGAAGTGACACTCATCACCTCTTTTCACAGCCCATTGGCTAGAATTAGTTGTGAGGCCCCATCTAACTGTGAGAGGGTCTTCTACTTCCAGGAAGAAGAAAAGAAACAGATCTTGGTGAGCAGAGGATGTGCCTAGTGAAGTGGCCCCTGAAACTTGGAAGGAAAAGCCACCCCTTTGCCACTCTTCATCTAGGGAGAGTTCTGTTTTCTCTTAACCTGGGGGCATTTTAGGTGTTTACTGATGACTTTCTAAATGCAATATGGCTTCCCTGGTAGCTCAGCTGGTAAAGAATCCACCTGCAATGCAGGCAACCCCGCTTTGATTCCTGGGTTGAGAAGATCTGTTGGAGAAGGGATAGGCTATCCACTCCAGTATTCTTGGGCTTCCCTGGTGGCTCAGCTGGTAAATAATCTGCCTGCAATGTGGGAGACCTGGGGTCCATCCCTGGGTTTGTAAGGATCCCCTGGAGGAAGAAATGGCTACCCACTCCAGTATTTTGGCCTGGAGAATTCCATGGACTGTATAGTCCATGGGGTCACAAAGAGTAAGACACAACTGAGTGACTTTCACACACATGCAACACAGACCCAGTAGCTTTGATAACTCCCTCGCTATGTCATACGGCATGATAGTCCAGGCTTGTCTTTTATATTTCCTGTCCCAGACCCAGAATGAACCATTTTTCCTAGAAGTCTTGATGTCTTTTCCAGTCCTGTGGCCACTGCTGAGTTTTCCAAATTTGCTGGCATAGTGAGTGCAGCACTTTCACAGCATCATCTTTCAAGATTTGAAATAGCTCAACTGGAATTCCATCACCTCCACTAGCTTTGTTTGTAGTGATGCCTCCTAAGGCCCACTTGACTTCACATTCCAGGATGTCTGGTTCTGGAAAAAGTCAGTTTTCATTCCAATCCCAAATAAAGGCAATGCCAAAGAATGTTCAAACTACCGCACAATTGCACTCATCTCATATGCTAGTAAAGTAATGCTTAAAATTCTCCAAGCCAGGCTTCACCAATACGTGAACTGTGAACTTCCAGATGTTCAGCTGGTTTTAGAAAAGGCAGAGGAACCAGAGATCAAATTGCCAACATCCGCTGGATCATGGAAAAAGCAAGAGAGTTCCAGAAAAACATCTATTTCTGCTTTATTGACTATGCCAAAGCCTTTGACTGAGTGGATCACAATACACTGTGGAAAATTCTGAAAGAGATGGGAATACCAGACCACCTGACCTGCCTCTTGAGAAATCTGTATGCAGGTCAGGAAGCAACAGTTAGAACTGGACATGGAACATCAGACTGGCTCCAAATAGGAAAAGGAGTACATCAAGGCTGTATATTGTCACCCTGCTTATTTAACTTACATGTGGAGTGCATCATGAGAAATGCTGGGCTGAAGGAAGCACAAGCTGGAATCAAGATTGCTAGGAGAAATATCAATAACCTCAGATATGCAGATGACATCACTTTATGGAAGAAAGTGAAGAAGAACTAAAGAGCCTCTTGATGAAAGTGAAAGTGGAGAGTGAAAAAGTTGGCTCAAAGCTCAACATTCAGAAAACGAAGATCATGGCATCTGGTCCCATCACTTCATGGTAGATAGATGGGGAAACAGTGGAAATGGTGGCTGACTTTATTTTTCTGGGCTCCAAAATCACTGCAGTTGATGATTGCAGCCATGAAATTAAAAGATGCTTACTCCTTGGAAGGAAAGTTATGACCAACCTAGATAGCATATTCAAAAGCAGAGACATTACTTTGCCACCAAAGTCCACCTAGTCAAGGCTATGGTTTTTCCTGTGGTCATGTATGGATGTGAGAGTTGGACTATAAAGAAAGCTGAGCACTGAAGAATTGATGCTTTTGAACTGTGGTGTTGGAGAAGACTCTTGAGAGTCCCTTGAACTGCAAGGAGATCCAACCAGTCCATCCTAAAGGAGATCAGTCCTGGGTGTTCATTGGAAGGACTGATGTTGAAGCTAAAACTCCAGTACTTTGGCCACCTCATGCAAAGAGTTGACTCATTGGAAAAGACCCTGATGCTAGGAAAGACTGAAGGCAGGAGGAGAAGGGGACGACAGAGGAAGAGATGTTTGGATGGCATCATTGACTGGATGGACATGGGTTTGGGTGAACTCCGGGAGTTGGTGATGGACAGGGAGGCCTGGCGTCCTGTGGTTCATGGGGTTGCAAAGAGTCAGACATGACTGAGCGACTGAACTGAACTGAACTTGTTGTCTTTTAATGGAAGTGATTTTTTGAGATCACAATCTTGGTGATAAGGATGCTTATGGATATTTAGACTGATGTCTTAACATTATCTTCACTTTCACTTTTCTAATTGCAAACCCCTCAGCCAGGGCCCAAGTTTCCCTTGTGATGGAACGACTCTGCCCATTACCTGTTGCAGGATCTGGGTGTGCAAGGGAACTTCTGTGGCTGAGCAGAGTCACCACAGAAGAGCTGATTAAAAAAAAAAAAAGGATACTTAGTATCTGTAGATGAGGATAGCTGGCAGATTTTAAGTTTGATACACTTAAAACAAGTATGTGTGTGTGCTAAGTCCCTTCAGTCGTGTCTCACTCTGTGACCCTATGGTCTGTAGCCCGCCAGACTCATCTGGCCATGGGATTCTCCAGGCGAGAATACTGGAGAATACTGGATCCTCTTCTAGGGGATCTTCCTGACCCAGACGTTGAACCCGAGTCTCCAGTGTCTCCTGAATTACAGGTGGAATCTTTACTGCTGAGCCACAGGAGAAGCCCCCAAAACAAGTGTAACCAGGGCCAACCTGATCCCGTCATTTGGGTGTAAGAAATGTCACATTTATTTTTCTAAATCAAGTTGGCTTGGTCCCCAGCCTCCTGGCGACTGGGATGTCCAATCTCTCTCATTTTTTGTGTCCTTTACCCCCACCCCCCCACCCCCACCGCTCCGACCCCTGCATCTGACCCCCTCCTCCTCTCCGCACTTCCTTTATTTCTGCACGGGTGAATGAGGACAGGCTAGAGAAGAGCAGGCTGTGGTTTCCGTTTGACCATTTCCCCTCGCCAGGGGCTGTGTCTCCATTCAGGGCAGTGAAGCCCCTCTGTGCTACATGCAGGATGGGGGGCCCACTGCCGCCCAGGAGATGATGAAATTTAGTGCTCAGTGTCATGAAGTAGACACCATAGCCTACAGCCAAGGTCATCCTGTCCTGCAGTCCTGAGCCTCTCCATCCCTGACCAGTGGTCTGAACCCCTTATCTGTGGAACATGCTGGCTCCTGGCCATATGGCTACTCGAATCAGGCACTTGCCTGTCTGCCTGCCTATCTCCACTGACACTCAGCGGCCCTAGCCATCAGCCACAGTATATCCAGAAGATTTAAGTGTGAGTTACCTCATTTTGTTCGCATTTCCATGGCCAAAGCCCATCGCAGACAAAACACCAATAAAAGCCCAGGCCTGGAGAACACAGGGCCACAGCACAGATGAACAGGGTTGATCTCATGGCCCAAAACTTGTGTCTTTTTTTCCCCCCTTTTCTGGCAAAAGAGAAAATGAAATAAGTTTGAAAACAATGTACAGTCTACATTTGATGGCTGTAGAACGCGTATGGCCTTCAGCTGCTTCCAGCAAATTATTCATGATCTATTTGCGCATTAGCTAGACGCTGACACCATGTCTCCTCCTGACACTGACTCAGCCCCGCTGGGGCCCTGCCTGGGGCCTTCTGGTCTGGGGCCTTGAAAAATTCCATACCTGAGCCAGGTAACTCCCCTAGGATCGCCTTTAAGCTCGAGTTCACAGACAAACTCAGGAACATGAGGCATTTGCAGGCTCTTGTGGTTGCCCTGAAACTGGGCTTGGTGACATGGGGGCATCAGTGTGACCTGGGGACAAGCTGGTACAGGTACCTGTGCAGGTCCTAGGTGCTCTGGTCAAGCCTGGATTGTGTGTGGTTTCTCTCTGTGAAGAACAAACCCACAAACAAAACACACCTATTTGCGTTTCTAACAGTTCACAAGAATCACCTCTCAATTTCAATATTCTTGGGTACCTTTTCCTCTAAAGTTGTGCTAAAGTTTGGGTGAATTGCTTGAAAAGAACACTGACTAGACAGAGACTAGACAGACCATTATATCCCATTCAGTGGCTTTTGCCAATTCCCTTCACTCTTTGGGCCCTGGTTTTATTTTCTCTTCTAAAAAGCAGGAAGCATCCAAAAAATTTTTTTTTAAAAAAAGATCTATGAGAACCTTTCTTCCAAAAAAAGCCTCACGTATAGGATAGGTAAACTTGGATTTGCGTTTTGCTGGGGAGGGCAGGGTGGTCAGTGGCAGGGCCCTACTTTGCCCCAGCACTCTTTAAAGGACTCTTTGCATCCACAGGGTTCCATAAAGCATAGTTTGAAAACCGCAAGGGGGGGTCACGTATAAGGACATGGTGATATATGATGTTCTGATTCTTAGCCCACCCTGACCTTGACAAACCAAACCAAACCAAACCAAACCAAAATGGCTAAGCCTCAAGAATTAAGGCAGAGATGATGAGGTGTTTTCATGCAAGCTTCTTCTTCCTCCTCTGAGGTTTGAAGCCCTTTTTGTGAACTCCCAGGATCCTCCACTTCCTGGGCTTGGACTTGACCCCAGGGTTCCATCTCTCTCACCATCCCTGGCACGTCTAAGTGGCAGGTCTTAGAATCCAGAGAGAGAGATGGGCCACTTTGGCCATGATAAGTTTCCAGACAAAGTCACTTTCTTCATCCCGGGAAAGCTGCCTTCCTCCAGCCCATTTAGCCTGGTGAGGACCAGTCAAGGGAAATTTCTGCTTGTTAATGGTGTGGAGACTGAGCCGACAGAGATATGTGTGTCCTGGGAGGCTCAGCCCGGAATGCTTCACAGCAGGTGCCAATCACAGGAAGCCCCCCCATCGGGTGGCCTAGTTCCCTCACTGGGTCAGTACCATAGATCTTGCTCCACCAGACTCATGTTGCAAGTGAGTTTCCAATTTCTGGGTTGGGGAGGGAGGCCTGGCATTTTAGCTTGGGCTTTCCTGGCTGGGGACGGGTGGCTAATTTGTTGGACACACCTGGCCTAGGAAGTATCCTTTTGGGCTCTGTAAAAGAAACCAGCTTCTCCCTGTGTGATGTTTGTGCTTATCCATCAGTGCCCTGAAATTCCAACGGAGCTAGACTCTAATCCTCTGATGCCTTAAAGACACCTTGGTCTGGAAAGGACCTCAAAGCCACCTCTCTCCTCTCTGAGTCACTGGAGAAATTCCTAGTGTGATCTTTGGCGAGTGGTTATCTTCTGCTATCATCTATCTTGGAGGTGGCCTATTCAAGAGGGCCCATTATACTCTGAGATGAGAAAACAGACAGGAAGCTTCCTGTAATGATTTCTCTATGGAAAAGTAGTATAGATGAAACAGGTATGACAGTTCCATGATTTCCCAGTAGGCTGTAACTGTCCCTGTTTACCTGGTTCTGCCTTCTGGGGCCATGAAGCTTATGTCCTCTTCCAGCCCAGGGAAGCCCTACAGGATCCTCCAATGACAAGAATCCTCAGCCACACATGGGGCTTTGAGACCCTGTGAATAAGGTTTCTCTCCTTCTCGGGGATAGCCACCAAAGCCACCAAATGAGGAGGGGTCTCCCTTCTTGGTACTGCTGACGTGATGGATTGGAGCGCTAAGGGGAAGGGTGGCACAGGATTTGAACTCTAGCTGGAGGGAAAGGGTCCTCCTGCTCCCCCAGGAATCTTGGGCTTCAGGTGGCCCTGACCCTGTTATGGGTTGCGCCAATGTGCTCCCATCCACTGGGGCAGGCTTCTCAGCTTGGGCCGGGTCTCCTGACCTTGGGCCCGGTCTAATGGTCAGGAAGCCACCAAGGCAGTGTTCAGAGTAGTGGAAGAAGGGAGAAGCAGGAAGGGGCAGAGCCCGGCATTTATGAAGCACCTACGGCATGCTGGATTTTTCCATTTAGTATCCCACTGAGCACTCACCTAACTCTGTGGGCTGGTGGGGTTCTTACTTCACCAGCAAGGACGCTGGTCCTGGAGATGCTGGTGTTGACTATTGGCCTACTGTGGGGTCTGGGTTGAACTCAGGACCTCCTGTCTCTGAAGCCTGTGTTCTCAGTTGTTGGAACAGCAACTGAGAAAAGTCTGGCTCTGCACTGCTTTGGACAGGACTGTCTTCTCCTCTGGCCTCAGTTTCCCATTTGGAAAATGAAGTATTGTCCTCTATTGCTTTCCATCATCTGTGAAGGCCATTAACACTGGGATATTTCCAAAACTGAGCATAGCTGGGAATTTCTTTAGGGAAGCACCAAGCCCATCTGACTGGAAAACAGCATGTTCTAGAACTTTCTGGTCTTGGAAATAGAACAGCCAGTTTCTGAGTTTGACTCTTTCCTCTGTCACCATTGGTGTGCTTCCCAGTCATTAAATGTGTCCCCTCCCTAAGCTGGGGGATAGGGCACCTCGTCCCTGGGAAACACCCTGCTTGGTTCATCCTTTGCACCCACAGTGGGTCTCCTGGTGGGTTATAGACTGAGCCCCAGGGAGCTTGGGAGTCCTCCCCATGCCAGGCAGGGCCCAGAACAGATCTGATGAGCTGCTTTGCAGCCTGTGAGTGTGAAGCCTGGACAGCTAGGGGGCAGGCATCCTTGGTTGGGTAAGAAGACACGTTTAGGCCAGGCTCTACTCAGAAGTCAGGGAACATGCTTCCAACTTTCAGGAAAGGACATTCCATGGAAGATCCTTTGGTGGGAAAATGCATCTGGTGCTAGACCGTGGCTGGGTTTATGCCTTTGCTGGCTTTAGGATCATGCTTAGAAAAAGCCACCAAGCGAGAGAGGAGCCCTCAAACTGTTAAGCGCTCCCTCTTTGACTTCCCAGAGTTCTTTTCTGATCTCCAACAGCCAGCTCCAGAAGGAACTTGCTGGTGCTCTCAGGAGACATTTCTTCATCTCCATGTATATCTGAGGGCTTTGGTGTTTAACGGGCACGTGTTTGTTTCCACAGACACACACCTGGGGCACAGATGCTGGCTGCAAGACTCCATCATAGATCACAGCATAGGATCTCAGTGAACAGACTCCATCCTGCAGGTACTTGTGGGGAGCAGACACACGCATTCTAGCTCTTCATCTGGAATGGAGAGTGAAATCTCGGCGTAGCTAAAGTGGCTTTCCCTGATGATGGTCTTCTTGGGAGTATGTGTGTGTATGGAGCAAGAGTCCATGCATGGGATCAACATCCAGTTTGCAGGGACTTTGGGAGTCAGTGAGGTCCCAGCTGTGGGGACAGAGCTCACTGGGCATGTTCCTCCAGCATGCAGGGACTGTGACCCTTGTGAGTGTGAACCAGTGTGAGGAGAGATGACACCCACGGAGGCTGGCCGTGTGTGGTGTTGTCCATGGTGTCATCCATGCTTACGGTCACACGTGTCCCTCAAACCTGTGCCCTGTCTCGAGACTTCCATTCAGGGTTTGACTTCTTGAGCCATCTGTCCCGACTCTCTGGCTTGAGTGATCCTCTGCAGAGCTTCCTCCTGGCTCAGCTGGAAGGGATTTTATGCGGCAGGAGCAGCTTCCTGGGAGGCTGCATGAGGCTCCTGCTCTGGGGCCTCCCTCCTGGCCATGGGCCAGTCCCCAGGATGGAAGGGAAGGGTCTGTGAAAAGGCTCACTTGTTGGCTTTCCAGTATGCCTGAGAGGATACCAGCCTGATGAGTGAAGCTGTACTAATTCAAGACCATGTGGCCAGCTCCCCCTTGAGATTCTCCCAGTTAGAGAAATTGGAGTGTGGGAAAAACTGTTGGCAATCAGCCCTGAAGCTTCTCTCATATCCCTGTTCTTTTTGCTCTTCAGCCCCCAAATCTGAAAGAGTCATGTGGTTTATTTTGAAAACAGACACTTCCCTGGACCCTCAAGTCTCCAGGGCCAAGACCATTTCTTCCCACCATTCATGTCTAGCCTGGGAGCAGAATGCAGCCCCAGTAGGTGTGAGCGCTGGAGACTGGCGTCAGGAAGATTGGGGTCGGGGGAGAGGAAAGAAGGGGATCTTTCATGTTTATAGTGGTCAGATGATGGAGAAAAGTCTGGTGTGTGTGTGCTTGGCATTGGGAAGGGCAAACTTAAGCCTGAGAAAAGGAGGGACTGGCTCGGTGTCATTGGGGAAACAGTCCTGGGATGTTCCACTTTCGAGGTTCCTGCTCACAGTTTCAGCTTCTTTCTGTTAAGCAGTCTGAGATTTGGAGGTTGGGTTGGGTCTTGGTTTAAAGAAGAGAAGTCTTACAGAAGGAAGTGAGAGGGAAGCTCTAAGGTTATAGAAATGGAAAAGGGAATTCTGGAATGATGGAGAGAAATCAAAAGTCTAAATGAGCAGGGAAGGTCAATTGCTTATTGCAGGATCTTGGCATCACAGGGTTGACCAATGTGGGTGTGTGTCAGGAAGTACTTGGATCAAGGCTGGGGCAAAAGGGCTAAGTTTCAACTCCATAAAATGGCCATTTTCTGAGTTGAGGAAGGCTGAGTATTCTGTTCTGTGGCAGTTTCCATCTAGGGGAGCCTGGGAGCCTGGGGTTCTTGTTGAGGGGATGTTGGGCTTTTAAACAGACCATGCCTTTACCTTTGTTCCAAGGTATGCTCAAATTTGACAATGGGTTGGAAAGAACTAGCCTGTGAATTTGTGAGCATTCCTGGCTCTTTCTAAACTGTGCCCAGCCCTCCTGCAAAGGAAGTGGGTGAGCAGGGGGAGCACCCTGGAGTTTGGGTTCTGTAACTTCCTCCTCTGGTGACCACGGACACATGTCCTCCTTCCCTAGGCCACCATTTTGTTATCAGTTGTTGATGGCCCTCCCTCCTTGCTCTTGGTGGGCCCCATCATTTTGTCTGCCCAGCTCCCCTTCCCCTGTTCTGCTGATAACAGTTCTCTCTTCTCTATGGGATGGCCACTCTTCCACATTAATCGAGTGGTCCTAGTGGAGGCTGCCAACCACATTCACTCTCCTCCCACCTCTGCCCAGGATTATACCAAGATCAGTCAATTTAACTCACCTTTCTGGCCACAGTAAGTTATAAAAGAACATGACCAAAACTGTTTCTGAACACATGTGAGGCACCTCTTGGGGAAATCACCACCACAAAATAATTGAGTGAGTCTCGGGAGGGCAGTGCTGAGCCTCTGTACAGTAGGTGGCAGCTAAGAGCCTCCATCCTGTTGTTAATGTGTCCAGATGTCTGTCATGGACCGGTAAGACCTGAGATGGGTTAAGTGACAATAGGATTATATCCATTTGGCTCTTTCGTTTTCCAGGGGTAGAGATCTCAACCCAAACTACCGTAAGCAGAAGGAGAACTTATCTGCTCACTTCTCTGAAAAGAGCAGAGGTCTTGTAAAAAAAAAAAAATCCTGAGAAAAATTTGGGACTTTATTCCAAGACTGATGTGGAGACATTTAAACAGTAGAATAACATGATCCAGTTTGTGTTTTGGAAAGATTGGGAATGGACTGGAGGGGCCTCTCAGGAGGCAGGAGATCAGGTAGGAGGCTATTGCTTAGATGCAGCTGGAGGGTGGTGGTATGAGCTGGGGGAAGGGTCATATTGGCGGAGAAAAGTGGGAATACACTGGACAGCTAGGTGGGAGCTTGGACTGAGTCAGTTTCAGGTTTTGGTTGGGTTCAGTCAGTTCAGTTCAGTTCAGTCACTCAGTCGTGTCCAGCTCTTTGCGACCCCATGAATTGCAGCACGCCAGGCCTCCTTGTCCATCTCCAACTCCTGGAGTTCACCCAAACTCATGTGCATTGAGTCAGTGATGCCATCCAGCCATCTCATCCTCAGTCGTCCCCTTCTCCTCCTGCCCCCAATCCCTTCCAGCATCAGGGTCTTTTCCAGAGTCAACTCTTCTCATGAGGTGGCCAAAGTATTGGAGTTTCAGCCTCAGCATCAGTCCTTCCAATGAACACCCAGGACTGGTCTCCTTTAGGATGGACTGGCTGGATCTGTTTGTAGTCCAAGGGACTCTCAAGAGTCTTCTCCAACACCACAGCTCAAAAACATCAATTCTTCACAGTCCAACTCTCACATCCATACACGACCACTGGAAAAACCATAACCTTGACTAGACGGACCTTTGTTGGTAAAGTAATGTCTCTGCTTTTTAATATGCTGTCTAGGTTGGTCATAACTTTCCTTCCAAGGAGTAAGCGTCTTTTAATTTCATGGCTGCAGTCACCATCTGCAGTGATTTTGGAGCCCAAAAAGATAAAGTCTGACACTGTTTCCCCATCTATTTCCCATGAAGTGATGGGACTAGATGCCATGATCTTAGTTTTCTGAATGTTGAGCTTTAAGCCAACCTTTTCACTCTCCTCTTTCACTTTCATCAAGAGGCTTTTTAGTTCCTCTTACTTTCTGCCATAAGAGTGGTGTCATCTGCATATCTGAGGTTATTGATATTTCTCCCGGCAATCTTGATTCCAGCTTGTGCTTCTTCCAGCCCAGCGTTTCTCATGATGTACTCTGCATAGAAGTTAAATAAGCAGGGTGATTGTTAGAGATGAGGAAAAAGAGTGAGTCAAAGGTGGATGCTTGGATCCCAAAGCAGGCAAGAGCAGACACTCATCACCGAGACAGGAACCATGGTGGCAGGACCAGGTGGTGGAAAGGGGAGGTGGCACATATCTGGGTAGGGCATCCAAGACAAGAATCAAGGTAGCAGGACCATGTGGAGGAATGAGGACACGATGCGTATCTGGGCAGGGCATCCAAGACAAGAGTCAAGGTAGCGGGACCATGTGGAGGAATGAGGATACGATGCATATCTGGGCAGGACATCCAAGTGAAGATCTGGCTAGCTTAGTCTTATATTCTGGAGAGAGATCTTGATAGGAGATTTGGGAATTATCAACATATAAACTAATTTCAGCCATGAAGTAGGTGATATAGGCAAGAGAGAAAGGTCCAGTGAAAAGAGGAAAGTTTTAGATATCTTCAACCCTTTCAGGACAGCATTTAAAGGCTAGCCAGGAGACACCATGGGGAGTAAGAAGAAGCACTTGAAAATGTAGGAGGAAAAAGAGGTGGTATCATGTGTATCAATGAATATTTCAAGAAGAAAGGAGTGGTCAATTCTATCCATTAGGAACAAAGATTCAGATGTACCTGTTTCACGTAGCAATTGGTAAGAATGTTTTTGAGGAAGTGGTGGTGGCAGAAATTAAGCTGGATGTACCAAGGAGTAAGTGGGGATAGAGGAGTGAAGATAATGTTCTTAAGACATAGGCCTAAATATCCATAAGCATCCTTATCACCAAGATTGTGATCTTGAAAAATCATTTCCATTAAAAGAAATCAAGACTTCTAGGAAAAATGGCAAATTCTGGGTCTGGGGCAGAAAATACAAAAGATGAGCCTGGACTATCATCCATATCACATGGCTAGGGAGTTATGAAAGCTGCTAGGTCTGTGTTAAAGGGACCCAGGAGCCAATTTGAAGAGGCTTCCACTGGCAAAAGATGGGAATTCATGAGTTCATAATAATACTCAAAAGTAAAACAAAAGAAAAAACCACTTGCCACCTTGAGAGGATATTAGGGAATAAGTTTATTATCTTAACAACTGGGTAAAGATAAGGACAGAATCAAACATTTATCCAGGCTTTTCCATTGCAGAAATACCAACATGCAACCAAGCTGTAAAAGAGGAAATGCATCTTTTACAGAAGAATTTCAGCTGCAAAAGGAAGTGATAGAATTAGGGTCTAGACGTTGTACATCAATAATTGCCAACATTTAAAAAGAAAGACAAGTGGACTTCAAACACTTTCTGATGAAAGAAACACCACCACCTACCGTCTTGTGAAATGAATCAAATGGAGCCTGACTAAGCTCCCAGATCCAGGGGCCAATGTACTGGGAAACAGAGGACAGAGGAAGACCGAGGACATGTTGAACTTCACCAACAATGTGCAGTCAGCGAGATCCAGACTGCAAGAAACTCTGCAGGTCAAATGACCAGAGTTCTTTAACTGAAACATTGTGAAGGAAAGGAAAAGAAAGAGATCAAGGGGGAACATGTAGATAATATATATTCAAAAGCTGTATCAAAGCACCCAGGGGCAAAACTAAACTACAGTGTCAAGGGACACAGCTATGGTGATGCAACTGTGGTTTAGTTGCTAAGTCATGTCCAACTCTTATGACCCCATGGACTGTAGCCCACCAGCTCCTCTGTCCATGGGATTCCCCAGACATGAATACTGGAGTGGGTTGCCATTTTCTTCTCCAGATGCAATTATGAAAGCCACAATAAAGTGATTACTATGAAAGTCAAAATGGTGCTTGCTTTCTGGAAAAGGGGAATTTATCATTGAGGTGGAGCACCTGAATGACTTCTGGGGTAGCTAGAAAAGTGCCATTTCTTTTTTTTTTAAGGAAAAATATTAATTTTTATTATGTAGAGTTTTATAAAGAAAGCTCGAAACTCCAACAGAAAAGTGCTAGCCTATATAAACTTATAATTTGCCACAAAAGAAATACAAATGGCAAAAATTAGTAAATATAAAGAAAAATATTTCAGGTTTGCTTTTGGCTTCTCAAATGAATGGAGATTCAGATACAGTTAAAGGTCTAGAATTTCTTGAACATCTGATGAAATTATTTACTTTTTAATAAACCTAAAGGAGATCAGTCCTGGGTGTTCATTGGAAGGACCGATGTTGAAGCTGAAACTCCAATACTTTGGCCACCTGATGTGAAGAGTTGACTTATTGGAAAAGACCCTGATGCTGGGAAAGATTGAGGGCAGGAGGAGAAGGGGATGTCAGAGGATGAGATGGTTGGATGGCATCACCGACTCAATGGACATGAGTTTGGGTAAACTCCGGGAGTTGGTGATGGACAAGAAGGCCTGGTGTGCTGTAGTTCATGGGATTGAAAAGAGTCAGACACAACTGAGTGACTGAACTGAACTGACTGAATTCATTAATTTTATTTACTAACATTGGGTTTCTGTATCTGTATTATATTTTATAGAAAGAAGGCTTAACATTTCTGACTATAACTAGGGAAATGAGTCTGAGAAGGGTTGGGGTGGTATGTCAGGTTGAAGAAGGTGGTTTTATCTTTGCTTAAACTTGGGCAGATTTAAGCATGTTTAAGTACTGATGGCAATGAATTAACAGCAAGACAGAGGAGTTGGAGACAAGAGGATAGAGAATCGATAGACTGAGACTTCTAAGAATGAAGCAGATCAGAGGAAGAACTAGTGTAAGGCTTAGCTTTGAGCAAAAGAAGGACATGTTTCATCTAACTGAGAGGGAAGAGGAAAGGAGGCAGATGGAGCAGGTGGTAGGTTTGATGGCGAGCAGCTGGCAAAAACCCTATCCACTGGGAGCTCTCTCTTCTGTGAAGGAGCAGGAAGCTGGTCTCCCTGGAGAGAGAGAGATGAAAGAATGCAGAGGCAGAGTCAGAGGGTGGAGAGTAAAGATTTGAACCAGCCCCCTGGAGATATGAGAGCAGTGTTGTGTTAGTTGGTAGCCAGACATACATAAATGACTCCAAACCTACAGTTGAGCTAATTTCATCCATAGGGTTTAGCTGCCTAGATTTAGGCACAGGGAATGCATTGGTCCACATGATCCAGGGCTGCAGTTTTGTTGGGTGGGTGAAACATCAAAGGGACAAGGGTTTGATCTGAGGGTATTGGTGAGAAAGGGATTTTGGTGTTAAACCGTGACATTTCAGGTGGATTGAGGGGGGGATGCATAGAGGGAGGAAAGGAGAGAGGGAGAAAGACAAAGAAATGAGGGCAGAAGGTACCTATATGACTTGGGGGAACATATTTATATTGCAGTAGTACATGAAAATGAGTGGGCTGAAAGAATTCAAGATTATGGTTGGAAACCAGGGTGACTGGACTCGAAGTTTCAGAGGTGAATTACAAGAGGAAGACAAGGTCTAGTGGGTAATAATAAGGGTGATGGTGAAGATAGAGTTGAGATAAAGGTCACTGTTGATTGGAAGGTCAAGGGAGTTGTTAGAAGCTGGGTGCTGGGTACAGATGTTGAGGTCATCTAGGTACTTCGGTTGGTGGAGATAATTGTTCCTGACCCTGGAGTCTTTGACAAATGATCAGTGAGAGGGAGTTGGTAGTGGGGAGATTGCCTGCAGGTACGAGCCTGCAAAGAGCTGGGGTTTGCACAGAGTGAAGAAATATTGCTTTGGAAGAGCCGGAGGTCAAGGGAAGTGTCAGCTTCCCCTCTTGATCTTGAAGATAAGCAGCTTCCTCTCGAGGATGCAGTGGGGGGAGTAGTGTTCTTAGGGAAGGAGAGCCATGTGCCCCATGACTGTTCCCAGATGACCACAGCCTTGGGACCAGACACACTTAGTACACCACACGTCTAGCCAAGTGTGGTCAGCCCTTTGAACATCTGCCATGGATACGCTGTTCCCTGCACCTGCCTGACATCTCCTCTATGCTCTTGCCAGTGGCCAGGCCCCCCAGAAGTCCCTGCACAATGTTCCTGCATGTTTGATGTCCCTGAAAGAAGAGGGAACACATAATCACGATTTAAAAATAAACAGCAGAAGACAAAGTATTTCGGTTCTTGGCTCTACCCTGAGCTGGTGAAGTCATCTCTCTGAGTGGACTCTTGCCACAGTGCACTTGGAGGCCATTGAGGTCTGGCAATGACTGGGCTTTGTCGACTAGAGGCTGGGCCTGTTCACAGATGACAACCTTCATTTCAACCCCAGTCCTGATGAGGAGGCGGGGGCAAGACCTTGACTGCGGAGTCCTGCCGTGGGTTTTCCCCTTGCTGATCTGACTCTCTGTCTTCTTCTCTTTTCTCCCTTTTAGGGAGGGGACAGAGCGACTCCACTGGTGGCCAGAGAGGCACTTCAAGGCGATGGATTGCCATCCGACACAGGCCAAACAGAACGCGGAGTGCTTGCTGGCTCCTAAGGATTATTCAAACAAATGCACAGAGACAGAGGGTTAGGCTCCAATGCTGGGACTAAACTTTGGAAGGTGCATCACCTTTCAAAAGTGGGAGCCTTGCAAAGGAATGACTGTGCAGATGGCTTCCCCTGTGCCTCTGTGAGAGTTCTGGGAGTTAAGGAGAAGAGACTGGGAAGGGAAAAGTACACAAGCAAAAAACACAGTGTTATCAGAAGATATTTAATCAATGTCATATTGTTCAGAGCTTAGATCATTGCTCCTTGAGGAAGGTTGCGTTCTCTGTGGGTTATTTAGGAATATATAGATCAGGTTTAATCCAAATATTTAATCTTGTAATCAAAACACCCCATAGGTTCCTACTATGTAAGTTTTATTTAACATCGAACACTTAACAAAAACATCTGCCTTGTGAAAATCAGATTAAGATTTAAAGCCAGATGACAAACTGAGAAAGATATTTGCAACATTTCCAGTAGGGTTAATAATCTCAGTATACAGAAGACTCTTAAAAAGCAAAAAAAGAAAAGAAAGAAAGAAAAACAACCAACCTAAACAAATGGACAGATAGATTGAATAGGCAATTTACAAAAAGAAGAAATGAAGTAGCCAGAATATATAAAAAGATGTTCAATCCTCCTAATGAATTAATTATAGAGATAGCATGTCTTGTTTAGTATGAAGGCAAACAGATTGCTTGAAAAAATGTAACAGTGTTAGTCAAGGGTTTGGGAAATATTTAGTTCAGAAGAGTACAAATTCGTACAACCTGTCTGTAAGGCAGTTTGACAAGTATTAGAACCTAAAATGCCCATATCCTTTGATCCAGCCAATCTGCTTTTAAGAAGGAGACTGTTCCAGTGCAGAAAGTTGTATTAGACTGCACTGGAATATTCATTAATTGATGATTAATGGAGAACTGGAAAAACCTCTTAATGTCCATTATTAAGGGGCCAATTAATTGAAGTATGGCTCATACTCATACTACAAAGTGTGCAGTCATTTACAAAATAAGAAAGTATCTTCAGTTGGAAAAACAGATACTCCTGATACATTTCTTGAGTAAAAAAATCAAACCAGACCAAACCATCTCAGTTATGTACCTACTCTTCTGGGTGGATCTCACACCAATGTGGGCCCCTCCATTGGCTTCCCAAGATATCCTGGGATGCTGTGGTCCAGGAGAACAGCCAGTTAGTGGCATTTTCAGGAGGAGTGGTATCTCTGAACTATGTTCTCAAAGATCCAGGGAGAGAGGGAATGCTGGCAACGCCTGACTTTGGTGTACCTGTAGAGGATGAAGTGCTGAAGGAGGCGAGTGTGGTGAGAAACTGGGCTCTTCACCTAGTTCATCCATGCTGGGAGCAAGTACCGCACGTGTCTCCTGTGTTTTAGCCCTGTGATTTTGCATATGCGACTCTTTTAGATGTCCTCATAATATATGTTTGCATAGTTCCTCCTTTTCTTTTCATTTCAACTATTTACAAAGAAACTGTTTTAAGTGTATCTCCTATAGATAGTATATAATTGAGACTTACTTTTAAAAAATCCACTCTCGGGGGTGGGGTGGGGAGGGGCAGGAGGCTCAAGAGGGAGGTTGATATAAGTATGGTTGATTTGCATTGTTGTATGGCAGAAATCAACACACCATCTTCCCTCAGTTAAAAATAAATGTAAAAAAAATCCACTCTATCTTGACCTTTTAATTATAATGTTTAATACATTGGTATTCATTCTAATTACTGATATAGTTGGATTTAGGGAAAATATCATTTTCCCATTTGTTTTGTATTTGGCACATCTGTTTTGAGTACCACTTTTCTTCCTTTCTTTCCTTCTTTTGGGTTAATTGAATATATTTTAGTATTTCATTTTGATTTCCTACTGAATTTTTAGCTGTATACTTTGTGGTGTTATTTTAGTGGTTGCATCTTTAGCTTTATTGCATTCATGTTAGAGGTGTGATTTCATATAAAAAGTAGGTCCCTTGCTATTGTAAACTTCTATTTATCCAGCTCCCTTTCCAGGCAGCATGCAGGATACTCTTGCATCCTGATACAACTAAGCATGATTGGAGTTCTGGCCTGGGGCACTGATGGGGGAAGCTCACCTTGCATACCAGCCAGATATGATATGTCAAGTACACTAAGACTGCTATGTCACAAATCAGTGGGATCACTGAAAACTGGGAAAAATTATACACTAGGTGTATGTGAAACGTGTAGAAAATTGAGGCCAAGTTCTGCTGTAGAGTGAATAAGAAATCTGGATATTCTTTCTAGAATGATTTTGCCATTTATTTTCAATGTCAATGATTATTTACTCTATTGTTTGGTAGGTCTTCCCTCATAGCTCAGTCTGTAAGGGATATGCCTGCGATGCAGGAGACCCAGGTTCAATCCCTGGGTTGGGAAGATCCTCTGGAGAAGGAAATGGCTCCCCATTCCAGTATTCTTGCCTGGAGAATCCCATGGACAGAGGAGCCTGGTAGACTATAATCCATGGAATTGCAAGAATCGGACACAATTTAGTGACTAAACCACCACCTATTGTTTGGAGCTTAAAAATTTGGCAGGAAGGTAACATACTCTCTCTGAGTTCCAAACCCCTAAATATATGCTTAATATAAAATTAAGTATGATTTTTTTTTTCTTTTAAGAAAGTGAGTGCTTAATGTATGACTTGCAAAAAGTGCTTGTCGATACCATGAGTGTAGTTATACCACTGACCACATGGAAACTAGAAGACACAAGAAGAGATATCGGCCCCTGAAAAGTTTGTAGTCAGGTCTGTGCTCAAAGATAATTAGGATTAATAACTGCAAAGTTATTATAGTTTTTACATATCATTTATATGATGTGTAAATGATGTGTGTTTTCATATCATTTCATGACTCATTTAGACCAAATTACTGTTCTACTGAGTTAATTTTACTCAGTTTCAACTCCAGGTTTTCCTGTGCACGGATGGAAAGTGTAGTGATAGTAGTGGACATGTTGACAGTGCTAGCAGAAGAACAGCTCCTCCAAGAGTTGTTTGAAGCCAGCACTGTATCAGTAACATCAGATGCTTCAAACAGAATATCCACCAAGTTAATTTTATCACTGGTTCAACTTTTCACACAATTTGTGGAATCAAAATAAAGCTTTTGGAAGTTAATTCTGTCAAAGATGAACTAGCTGAAACAAATATAATTAAATTTGTCAAGAAGCTGAACATAGAAGGTTTTTTTTTTTTTTGCAGGGATAATAAAAATACAAATTTTGGCGAAACACAGTGTTGTAGAACAAATGCTATTCTTACTAAGTTAAGACATTTATAGACTAGGAATGTTCTTGGAGTTGGTTTGGTATACACGAAATTAATAACTGTACTGGTCTATCAATTGAATTACAAGCTGTTGTAAAAAATGAAATCATTTTGTACATGTTCAGAAAAATGGAACTACAAAAATTTTGTGGCAAACCTGTTTTGAGTCCAAAATACTATTTCAGCATGGCGGTATAGACTTTCTCCTTTTGCTGCCTATCATTAATCAGATTTGAGGAATCTTTGAACTTTTAAAGAACTTCTTTGTGAATCAACTTAAGTCCTCAAATGTTGCTGAGTTTTTATATAAATAAACCCTCTAAATCCTTGTTCTTTTTGTTCAAAACCAGTTAGCAATATTTAATTAAAATTAAGTGAACTTTTGCCTCATGCATCAGGTTTTCAATATTTAGTGAATTGCAGTGATTGAGAACAAAGCCTGCACACTTTATCTCTACCAAAGTAAGGGAGATTTATCTCTATGAAAGTGAAGGAGGAGTTGAAAAGATGAAATGAGAACTTAAATGATGTGCAACATTTAATATTCAAATTCTTTAGGAGTGTCTGGGATATCTTGGTCTATGGAGGAGTCTTATGATGGTGCTCACCTAATAGTGAAGTTAATTTCTACTCTGCTTTGTAATGGAATGAAATTGAGCAGGCCTATAATTTTGCAGCATTTGAAACTGGAGAACCGTTCAAAAGAGTCATAAATAGAGACAACTTACTTGACATGTTTGGTCAAGGAAAACTAAGGCAAAAGAAAAGCATCTGTGAAATTATTTGAAGTGAAGTATTTACTCTTTTCTATGTGAAAAATGATTGAAATTGACAATATCCTCCATTTAGCCAAATTTTCTCCAAGCTTACCAGATTTCTTACTGCTAGGAGGCAGGATGTTGTCTCAATCAAAAAATTGTGGTCTACAAAGAAGGGTCAATAATTCCAAATTTATTAATCAAAATGTGCAACACTGAAGAAAAATGCAGACAATTTTATGAGAAAAATCTGAAATGTTAAGATTGTTTTAAAAAATTACATTCTTTATAAAAATTCAGTGGTACAATATTAAAGGGTGAGATGTCTAAGAAACTATGTGGATATGGACCAAGAATAAATTATTTTGGTTACTTTATTTTTTAATGTTCTGATTATCAACATAAAGAAGATTTTAAAAGTTTGATGTATGCAGCTATATAAATTATAGTTTTAGAAAGCATTTTATTTTTGAAATTTATTGACTACGCCAAAGCCTTTGACTGTGTGGATCACAATAAACTGTGGAAAATTCTGAAACAGATGGGAATACCAGAACACCTGACCTGTCTCTTGAGAAACCTACATGCAGGTCAGGAAGCAGCAGTTAGAACTGGACATGGAACAACAGACTGGTTCCAAATAGGAAAAGGAGTACATCAAGGCTGTATATTGTCACCCTGCTTATTTAACTTCTATGCAGAGTATATCATGAGAAATGCTAGACTGGAAGAAACACAGCTGGAATCAAGATTGCCGGGAGAAATATCAATAACCTCAGATATGCAGATGACACCACCGTTGTGGCAGAAAGTCAAAAGTAACTAAAAAGCCTCTTGATGAAAGTGAAAGAGGAGAGTGAAAAGTTTAGCTTAAAGCTCAACATTCAGAAAACGAAGATCATGGCATCTGGTCCCATCACTTCATGGGAAATAGATGGGGAAACAGTGGAAACAGTGTCAGACTTTATTTTTTGGGCTCCGAAATCACTGCAGATGGTGACTGCAGCCATGAAATTAAAAGACGCTTGCTCCTTGGAAGGAAAGTTATGACCAACCTAGATAGCATATTGAAAAGCAGAGACATTACTTTGCCAACAAAGTTCCGTCTAGTCAAGGCTATGGTTTTTCCTGTAGTCATGTATGGATGTGAGATTTGGACTGTGAAGAAAGCTGAGCGCCAAAGAATTGATGCTTTTGAACTGTGGTGTTGGAGAAGACTCTTGAGAGTCCCTTGGACTGCAAGGAAATCCAACCAGTCCATTCTGAAGGAGATCAGCCCTGGGATTTCTTTGGAAGGAATGATGCTAAAGCTGAAACTCCAGTACTTTGGCCACCTCATGCGAAGGGTTGACTCATTGGAAAAGACTCTGATGCTGGGAGGGATTGGGGGCAGGAGGAGAAGGGGACGACAGAGGATGAGATGGCTGGATGTCATCACTGACTCAATGAACGTGAGTCTGAGTGAACTCTGGGAGATGATGATGGACAGGGAGGCCTGGTGTGCTGCTATTCATGAGGTCGCAAAGAGTTAGACACAACTGAGTGGCTGAACTGAACTGAAACAGTTTTATGGTCCATCAGTGCAATACAATCAATTCATTATTTAATACATAAATATTTTTAAACTATATAACTTTTATTAATTTTAGTTCCTTCTTTTACTCTCAGACTTGCCTCATTCTGGACAGCACATTGCTATTACATTTGTCATTAGCATAATTCACAAATGTCCTGGTTTTTCACTTTTCAGGCCAAGAGTAGTTTTGTCTGTCCCTGCTTTTTTTGTAATTTCTAATTAGGAAGTAGGACTGTGTGACTTATTTTTGCAAATGAAATGTGAGCAGAAGTGATGTGAGACATTGATAGGATGTAATATGCAATTTCTCCTCTCTCTCCTGCTGTAGTCATCACAGAAACATATGTCAAAGAGGAACTTTTGGCAGGTAGGAAATTTTGTCAGGTTGCAACTTTGAATGATGATGGCTTGGAGCACAGCTCCCAGTGAGCTGTGTGAGAATTAATGAGGGGAGTGTGAGAAATAAAATATACACACACATACATAGATCTTTGTGGTGGTAAGCCACTGATATTTTGGGATTATTTATTATTGTAGCAAAACTTTACCTACCTTAATTGATAAAGTTATGGAATAGGTGAATTTATTGTTTAATTAATTTATCCCTCCGTTTATTCTAAAAGAATTTACTTGGCAATGCACAAACTCAGTTGTGTCTGACTCTTTGTGACCCCATGGATTACAGCACCCCCAGGCTCCTCTGTCCATGAGATTTCCCAGGCAGGAATATTGCAGTGGGTTGCCATTTCCTTGGAGAAGGCAATGGAAACCCACTCCAGTACTCTTGCTTGGAAAATCCCATGGGCAGAGGAGCTTGGTAGGCTGCAGTCCATGGGGTCGAGAAGAGTTGGACACGACTGAGTGACTTCACTTTCACTTTTCACTTTCACGCATTGGAGAAGGAAATGGCAACCCACTCCAGTGTTCTTGCCTGGAGAATCCCAGGGATGGCGGAACCTGGTGGGCTGCTGTCTATGGGGTCTCACAGAGTTGGACACGACTGAAGTGACTTAGCAGCAGCAGCAGCAGCCATTTCCTATTTCCAATCCAGGGATCGAACCCACATCCCCAATGTCTCCTGCAATGGCAGGTGAATTCTTTACTACTGAGCCACCTGGGAAACCCAAAAGAATTTAAGACAGTTTATAAACAACAGAATACAATGGAAAGATAGGGGGACTTCCCTGGTGGTCCAGTGGTTGAGACTTTGCCTTCTAATGAAAGAGGTGCAAATTCGATCCCTGGTTATGTGGCTAAGATTTCAAGTGCCTTGCAGCCAAAAAACCTGAAAAGAATAAAAAGATAGGGATTTAGTAAAGGGAAAATAGAATTATAAAAATAAAGTCAGAGGTAAAATTACTCAAAGTGCATTCCTTGTATTTTGTAGTGGTGGGTGGGCATGTCGTTTGCCATGTTAGTGGCCAAGATAAACAGGAAATTCTCACCAGTAGCAGCATATATAACTCAGCAACAAGCTGTACAGTGTTTTTTTAATATATATGCATTTTGTGATGTTATATATGTAACAGTATCTATAAGATGCTTTGAGAAAAACCTTATGCAAAAATGGGACAGTCCACCATATATTAGGCAACTTTCCATCCATAAATAAATCATAAGTGTTTCACATGATTCTTTCTTATCTCAATTCTCAGTGCCAAGTAGAGGACATAATGGGAATTGTTCAACTCAGGGAAATTTGATGTGAGATGATGGGAAAGATGATGGTGCCAAGCGAAGCCTCCTGGAACAATAGCTCTTGCTTACCTGGCCTCATCCAGCATGAGCCGCATAGAACCTCAAGCACTAGTGCATATTCTTGGTCAATTCCTCAAGAAATATTTCTCTCATCTTGAGGTCGCTTTGAATAAGAATTGTATAGGAGGGATATTGGTTACATTTTCTGGTCAGTTTCCAGAGTAGAATTGGATCTGGCTTTTACACTCCAGAAGCTTCCACTCCAATCACAGGGCAGCATATATAAATAAACAGCCACAGTCTAGGATGAGTTACATGCAGAGAGACCTGTACAAATAATGGGCCCCGATCACCCCCAGAGAGAGTGGCAGCTCTCCTGAATGATAATTGAGTCATACCCTGTGAGGGACATCATTGGCCCCTGGGGCCCGCATCCTGGCCATAGTATCCGGCCAGTTGGCATCAGTGTCTCTGAACAGCTTCAGATCCACTGACTATCCGAAAGGCCAGGAAGAAGAACACGCTGTGTGGAGGCGAGCTACAATATCAACCAGCCGCCTGTGCCCAGGCAGCCCTGGTGCTCTGAGTGAGCTCAGAGAAAGGAACCCCAGCCAGGGCTGGACGAAGCCTGTGAACTGATGACCCAAGGGCTGGAATGTTTGCAAGAGTCTATTTTTGTTTCAGATAAAACTGGAAATGGAGCCACATGGGGAGCCAACCTCCCAGAGATTAATGGTGAAGGAGTGAGCTGCAGCTCACCGGGGAAGTATGAGTGTGAGCTCACCAATATATTTCCCTGCAAAACAAAGCTGGGCAATGGAGATGGGAAAGAAAACTCCAGTCTGGGCCGAGGCAAGATCTGCAGAGACTGGGCCCCCTTTCCATCCATCTGTCTGTGTCTGCCCATCCTGTCCCTTGGACTGAAAGGAGATCCAACTAGTCTATACTAAAGGAAATTAGTCCTGAATATTCATTGGAGGGACTGATGCTAAAGCTGAAAAGCCAATACTTTGGCCACCTGATGCGAACAGCTGACTCATTTGAAAAGACCGTGATGCTGGGAAAGATTGAAGGCGGGAGGAGAAGGGGACGACAGAGGATGAGATGGTTGGATGGCATCATTGACTCAATGGACATGAGTTTGAGTAAACTCTGGGAGTTGTTGATGGACAGGGAGGCCTGGCATGCTGCAGTCCATGGGGTTGCAAAGAGTTGGACATGACTGAGCAACTGAACTGAACTGAACTGATCCTTCCTTCCATCCTTCACAAAGCCCCCAGTTGGTGTCTGGTCCTGTTCTCAGCTAGGAGGGTTGGGTAGGGGAAGGAATAGGCCCTGTTCTCTGGTCTAGAGAAAACCACTGGCAGAATGTGATTGAGGAAAGCACCTGGCCTGTTTCAGATGGTTTAGGGTTTGGGACACTGGGATTTCGGCAGGTTGTTAGCTCACCAGTCAATGAAAAAAACATGTTTTTCTCTTTGGAAACCTTTTCTTAGTTGGTCAGTTTATGGTGAGATCTGGGTGCCTGGCCCTGGGCTTAGTTTGTGCCCTTGGTGGAGGGGGTGGGGATAGGGAGTGAGACAGAACACTCAGTCCTCTGATGAGAATTAGAGAACTGCTTCTCTGGGATCCTGGAAGCTGAGACCAGGCACCGTTTAATCGCTGGAGGGCCGTCTCTGTCTATCACGACACAGACTAGGAGATCCAGAGTCCCAGTCGAAAGTCTCCCAGCTGACCGTAGGACCTGAGCCCAGATCTGCACTGTTTCCCTGCCCCACTGAGGGGCCGTGCCTGCTCCCTCCATCATATCAGGTGAATCTGGAGGGTGGGGGGATATCCCTTCCTGCTCAGGCTGTTTCCTCACCAGCTCCCTTTCCTTTTCTTCTTCCTGGACACATGGCTCCTTCATCCTACATCCAATCCTGCTCAAGTAACCTTGGGGCCTGGAGGTTTCAAGGCTCCCAGCAAAGAGGTCTGGACTCTGCTGGGGAAATGTAGTGTCTCCCTTCTGTGAATGCCAGGTCTATCTTCAGTCCCCCAAAGAGCAGGCTGGGCTCTGGATGTCCCTGGCTGATGGCCACAGGGCTGCATGTGTCATGATCATGCTCCTCTCCCTGAGTCCGTCTGAGAATCAGGACATGAGGTGACCTGGCTCTCCGTGGGACCTGCTGGCACCGTGACCGGTGTCTGGGGAGGCTGGTCAGTGACTCAGCAGGGCTGGGACCCGTGGGAGCCCTGTGGCGAATGCCTCATTGCACCAGCCCCTTCCGACTGCAAGAGTGTGGTTTGGGAGACTAACCTGAATGTGTTCACTTTGCAGGAAGAAGTCAGCTTCGATCCTCAGAACCTGGACCCCAGCGAAAGTGAAAGGACTCCAACCACAGTGCCTAGACTCTAACTTACAAGGTGCTTTTAGCCAGTATACCTGTCCCTTCATAGTGACTCATTGAGTGACAATCAGCAGAAAGACCCATGGAAGTTTTTTCAAGACAACAATTGTAGTATGGACTTGGTATTAAGCGAGATTGATGCTTTTTAAACTGGTCTCATGTATGTCTTGTCTCCTCATGAAAAAATCACACTGGGTCTGCCTTAAAACTCTGCTTTGTACATTCAAATGTCTGTTGAAATGATGTTTTGAGAGAGCAAGACCCTGTGCAGAGAGAAGCGAGGATCAGTCCCTGGGCTGTAAGCTCCTAGCTCTTGCAATGATCATTCGCTCTTTCATTTCACAAACACTTACTGAGTGATCTCTGCTCATCTGGGGCTGGACAGTAGGCTGCAAAGATGAAACAGAAGTACTTTTCTCTTTGAGGAGCTTGGAGGCTCAAAGTTGGTGAGATGTGACATGTTTGTAAAATACCCTAGCAGCCAGCAGGCCTGGGGATGCTTAAAGGGCAAGGGAGGAAGGATACATTTTGAAGCAGTTCAGTGTGTCAGCACCTAGAAAGGCTTCCTCAAGGAGGTGTTGTGATGGTTAATTTCATGTGTCAACTTGGCCAGACCATGGTCCTCGAATGTTTAGTCAAACACTATTTTCAATATTTCTGCGAAGGTATTTTTGGATGAGATTAACATGTAAATCAGAAGACTTTGAGGAAAGCAGATTCCTTCCAGGATGTGGGTGGGCCTCATGCAATCATTTGAAGGCCTTAATAGAAAAAGACTGACCTCCCTGAAGCAAGAAGGAATTCTTCTTGCAGACGGTCTTTGGCCACAAACTGTAACTATTCCCTGGGTCTCCAGTTGTTGGCCTACCCTGTAGATTTTAGACTTGCCAAGCCTCCACAATTGTGTGAGCCAATTCCTTAAAATAAATCTCTCTCTACGTATACACATATCTTGTTGGTTCTGCTTTTCTGGAGAACCCTGACTGCAGGTGGCAATGCCTGAGGATATTTTGGGGAATTCATTGCTAGTTTATGTGAATTCTTGTGCAGAGCGATTTCTATACAAGAGAAGAGAAACATTCTAGAGTATGGACCCAATTTGGGGTTTAGGAAGAGAGCTGAAAGACTTTTTTTCAGGAATTAGTGGAAAGTGATTGTCAAAGATAAAAGCTTTTCTCTAAGAAGGTGAAAGCCTTGAAAGAACAAAGGCTGAAGAAGCTGCTGGAAATCCCCAAACTATGGACAAGCCAGCTGAGGGTCCAAGTGAAATCGATTAAAACACAAACCAAAATCAAATGAGTATGTGACAGAGAACACCACTTTAAGATTTTAGAAAGCCAAGCCCTTCCTCTTCCTGAGACCCAAAGTAGCCTGAGATAAGCATGTCAATTCATTTTTGTCTTTGCTTTCCTAAGTATGTAATACTGTCCTTTTAAGTATATAGTATAAAAACAGCTCAGTATCTTTGCCCAGATTCCTAATTGTATTTCAATTTTTTAGTAGAAAAATCATAACCAAGAATGGAAATTTTATTCATCTTTCACTGTTGAGCCTAGGTAGAAGGGAGATTTTTTTAGGCATTTCCCTGTCCAGATCTCTTTTGTGGTTTCCTGATTCTTACCACTTTCAGACTCCCTGAAAGCTAGTGGTATGCCTAACAGCTAATGGTGGTCTTTCTTGATCTTATTTCTTTCAGTCATTCTAACAGTTTTTATAAACATCTATATTTTTGTATGAATTTGCATCCTACTTGACATATCTAGAGGGATTTCTGTTTTCCTGATTGGATCCTGTCTGATTCAGCCCTGATATCACAAGAGCTTATAGAAAACAGACCACTGAAGATGGGAAGAATGATTGGTTATCTGTTCAGGTTAGATTTGGAGCTAGTGATGACTTTCTTGTGAATAGAAAGTGGAATACTGATAATGTAGGGCTTTATGCTGACAAGTGGTTTATTAAATCATCTGAAGTTGCCTGAAATTAAAGTACTTATGGAGGGCAAAGCTTTGGCAGATTAAATGGCTGCTGTTATAGATTCTTATGGTGGAAACACAGATTGTGAAGGCTGCTGAGATGTGGAGTGGGTTGGGTGTTTCTGACTGTACTGGAAAGAAAAAAAAAAAGAATAATCTCAGGATTTTACCTTCTCGGAGCAATTCACGGCCGGAGAATCAGAGTGCTTCTGTAATGCTCCAAAGTACTGCTTTTCAGCTGTCTAGTAGCTTAATGTATCATAAAGTTTGATTGTACGGTTATAGGTGCTGAGTTCAGTTCAGTTGCTCAGTCGTGTCCGACTCTTTGCGACCCCATGAATCGCAGCACGCCAGGCCTCCCTGTCCATCACCAACTCCCAGAGTTCACTCAGATTCATGTTCATTGAGTCAGTGATGCCATCCAGCCATCTCATTCTCGGTCGTCCCCTTCTCCTCCTGCCCCCAATCCCTCCCAGCATCAGAGTCTTTTCCAATGAATCAACTCTTCTCATGAGGTGGCCAAAGTACTGGAGTTTCAGCTTTAGCATCAAAGAAATCCCAGGGCTGATCTCCTTCAGAATGGATTGGTTGGATCTCCTTGCAGGCCAAGGGACTTTCAAGAGTCTTCTCCGACACCACAGGTCAAAAGCATCAGTTGTTCGGCGCTCAGCTTTATAAGTGCTAGCGCAAGATAATACACAGTTGCACCAGGTTTCTTATCAGGACGTAAGGACATTGTTCAGGAAAGAGTGAGATGTGAGAGCTGGGATGTGGACATCTGGGTAGATTGGCTGAATCAGAGGAGCTTGACCCATTCTCCCAATCTCTCTGGGTTTACTTTGCCATTAGAGGCAGCCTTCTCCTTCACTGACTAAGGGGACTTCTTTCTACTTGATTGAAGACCACGTGGTGCTAAATCTCCTTAAGAAACGTTTCCACCAATCCTCATTTTTCCCCTCGCCTCCAGATCCAAGACTAAGGCAGATCCTAGCATGCTTAAGAGGGATGAGAATGAAGTATGACCCGCGAGGAGAAAGCATACATACCAGAAGAATTACAAGGTGACAGACGAGGGCGGATGCTACGTAATGTAGGTTTGGGCCAAATTTATCAAGATGTATGTATTAACCAGAGATTCTTGATTTAATACGCTAGCTTGAGTCTCTCGCAGTGACACCAAAAATTTGCTTTCTCTTTGACTTAAACCTGGACTCAGTGGCCTGTGCAAAATGAAACTGAAATGTCAGAACTTCCTTGGTACAAAGAAATCTGAAAGCTTAAAGAGACTGGAATATTGGAACGGATTTATCATATGCAAACCTAGTCATGTGTCCTCTTATAGGAGGGATCACCCAGATGCCACTCTTTTTACAAAGTCATTGAGAAATACCCTGGGGATAGATGCACCAAGTAGCCTTGAAAGGTTTTGTGATGACTATTTTCTTCAGGCAAGGGCTGATGGAGTTAGAGACTGCCATTGCAAAGGTTTTCTTCATTTCATTGGGGATAATGGCATTCCAGAGTGGCACAGGCCAATGGTCAGTATTTAACCTTGAGAAAGAAGGCTATTGTGGTTAATGAAGCCCACAGCAGGATAATCAAAATCCCATTGTCTAATAGTGATGGAATCTCTAGGGGAGGATATGTGGATGGCCAATGAGAGCTTTACTTGATCTGTGTAATTGGAAGAGATTTTCAGATCTAGTCAAAAAAGTCCTAAATTTGGGCATCACAAATGAAAAGGTATTGTCTCTCTCATTTCCAGACCTTTAGGAACTATTGTTTTTTAAGTGAATGGGGCCTCCCAGGTGGCACCATGGTTAAGAATCTGCCTGCTAATGCGGCAGACACAGGAGACGTGGGTTCATTCCCTGGGGGGGGGGGCGGGGGGAAGATCCCCTGGAGAAGGGAATGGCTACCCACGCCAGTATTCTTGCCTGGAAAATTCGACAGACGGAGGAGCCTGGTGGACTACAGTCCATGGGGTCGCAAAGAGTCAGACACAACTGAGCCTTCATGCCTCATTCACTCAGTGATATAACTTGGGCACCACTTTCCCACCCACTCTCCCACTCTCCCACCTCAACTGCTGGTGGAACGTGGGTAGCTCACTCACTTTAGATTTGCAAAGCCAGTCCCTTAGAGCAGGGGTCCTCAACCTCTGGGATCTAATGCCTGATGATCTGAGGTGGAGTTGATATAATAATAATAGAAATAAAGTACACAATAAATATAATGTGCTTGAAGCATCCCCAAACCATCCTCCCCTGCCTGCCACCCTGGTTCATGCAAAAATTGTTTTCCAGCAGAGTGAGCCCTGGTACCAAAATGGTTGGGGTCTACTGCTGTAGAGTCCGTCTGACCCTGTAGAGGTGGTAAGCACAGATGAGTGCTTACTGATGCTCAGAGCCTAAACTTTGATTCATTTATGGATCCATGAGAATCGTTGTCAACTCTTGGAAAGTTCTTGGTGGCAATGTCATCCACAGGTTGTTAACTTTTGAAATTTATAGACCCTTTGAGCAGTTGATGAAAGCAACGAACACATTCTGAGAAATGAAGGCGCACTTACTCACACAACATTTATATTCAATTTTTGGAGGTTTATGGACCCTCTGAAGTTTCAGGTTAAAATTCCTGTGACTCAATCCGGTGACTCAATAAAACAAAGGGCAAAGATTACGAACAGATAGAAGAAGAAATACACATAGCCAAAAAATTATGAAAAGATCTTCATATTCACTACAAACAAGAGTAATGCAAATCATACTGAGACACTATTTTTCATCAGCATTTGGCAATGATCAAAATCTTATATTGCAAATTGTGTTTTTGAGTCTTGCCCAAATCTCACAACTGGTGAGTGGTGGATCTGGGGCTTGACCCTAAGGCCTCTGACTTCAAATCTCCCTTTCTTCTCATTTAGTGACAGGGCCCTTGTGATATATGCCTTGCATCATTGCTTGGGTGTGTGTGGGATGCAGCCTGATTAAACTCCGATACCTTGCTCTGGATTTTTCTGGAGGAGGCCATGAGGAGTAATAGCATCACATGGAAAGGAAAATGAAATCCTCTATGGCCAGGAAGCAGTTCAGGTCATCTTTTGTCTTCCAGAAGGAGCCCTGGGCATCTGATAGCCAGTTCCAGGTGCTTGGCCCATGGCCAGAGGCCTGGCTAGATTGGGGTCTGCAGGAGGATGAGGCTGGGACTACTTTCCACGCGGGGAATTCACGTGCCTAAGAGGAAGGTCCAGTAGTCAATACTTCAGGCTTCAGTGTCCTGTCTCTGATTCTGGAACCCTGAGCCCGAAGGAGGCAAAGTCAGGGGTAGAAGAAAGAGGGAGACAGAGAGAAGCCGGAGGTGTAAGTGCTTTGTGTCATAGTCATGATCCCACATCAGCATAGGTACCTGTGTGTGAGCCAAGTCACTTCAGTGGTGTCTGACTCTTTGCGACCCCAGGGACTGTAGCCCACCAAGCTCCTCTGTCCATGGGGTTCTCCAGGCAAGGATACTGGAGTGGGTTGCCATGCCCTTCACCAGGATATCTTCCCAACCCAGGCATCGAACCTGCATCTCTTGGGAAAGTAAAAACTGATGAGGGAGTGTGAGAACAAGGAAAGGAGGGAGACAGAAAGAGGCAGATGGAGACAGAGAAGGAGAGGAGGCAGGGGAGGTAGGGGGGATGGAGAGGGAGCAGGGGAGGGAGAGGGAGAGACCACATATCTGCGTGCGTGAAGCAAGGGAGTTCACCCTGGAGACCACTCTTCCAGGTCAGGGCAGAAATAGATGGAACATTCTCCCAAGTTCCTCAGTACAGAATGGAGTGTATAATCATTTCACCGTGTGTACAGGATTTCTAGTTACACAATGATGAAAAGCAGATAAAGATCCAGCCAAGAGAACAGCAAACCATGGACATGATGCTCATAAAAGTCCTTAGCCAGTCTCAGGGCTTGGCTGCCAACCTGCTCTGGGGCAATCGAGGTGGACAGAGCCAGGCGTGAGGAGCCCTCCAAGAGCCCCAAGGAGGAGGAGGAGGTGGTGGGGGGAACAGCAAGGAAGGCCAGCCCTCGACTGCCAAGAACAGCAGGTTGCAATGCTTAATGTCCACACTTATGCCAGCATGCTTAGGAACTGTTGTTATTTTTATGAGAAAAATGCAGAAAGGCTAATCTGTCTATTTATGTCTGTCTGGAACCATGTAATTACTAAAGGGATGTTCTAGTGCCAGGATCCAGTCGTGGCTCTTCCTCTCCCATGATGTCTTTGGGAGGCTGGGCCCGATGTCCCAGCTCAGCTCTCGTGAGGAGCCTGCCAAGAGTTTTGGTCACCAATGAGATAGATAGACAGATAGACAGAGAGAAGGGGACCTTGGAAAACCGAGATAATTGGGTCAAATACTTTTATGTATTTAGAGTGTTGGCAAGTGGTAATTTTAGGATATGTTTATGGAGTCTGTGTTGGTTGAGAAATAAAGGTCTATTCCATAAAAGCCTATTCATTCAGATCATGCTCTATCATCCATCCATCCATCCGTCCGTCCATCCATTCTTTGAGCAAGCATGCCATGGCAGTCATTTTGCTGGGCGCTAGAGATACAAAGGTAAGTAAGACATGGTCTTTTCATGTGAAAGACTCAAAGTGTGGGAGGAGGCAGAAATACCAACTATCAAGCACCGTGAAGTGTCACAGGTGCCATAACAGACTCTGGAAGGAAGAGCAGGATCAAGGAAGCATCAAGAGTGGGTCAAGGAAGGATCTAGGTAGTCAACGAAACTTCAAAGAGCAGGTGACCCTTGAGCTGAGGTCTGCAAGCTGAGTATATGCTTGTCATACAGGCCTTGGACCTTGACTCAGGACTCTAGAGGGTGATGTCAGTGCACTCCTACCCTCTGAGTGTATCTTGAATTCTAACCAAACCTGTGCTTTGCAAGGGTTGGAGTGGATGATTCTCAGCCTGGTATTGGGGACTCTGGTAACCTGGCCTAGAGTTGTTATTTTCATTTCCTCTCTGCTGCTTCCCCATACCCTGTTACACTAGACAGGTCATGCTGATTCCTGAGCATCTCCTTGCCTGTGATCAGGTTGGTCTGTCTTCATTTTCCCTTCTTGATTCCTTTCAAGACCTAAGGTACTGCTTTTCTGGGAGGCTCAGGGAATATATGGAATTTTGAAGGGCTTCCTTTGTGGCTCAGACAGTAAAGAATCTGCCTGCAATGAAGGAGACCTGGGTTAAATCCCTGGGTCATGAAGGTCCCCTGGAGAAGGGAATGGCTACCCACTTCAGTATTCTTCCCTGGAGAATTTCATGGACAGAGGAGCCTATTGGGCTACAGTCCATGGGGTCACAAAGAGTCAGACATGACTGAGTGACGAACACGTCACTTTCAGGCCAGGGACTGAGTGGTGAGGAGACTGCTCTGAGTACAGCAGTGTGTGTTTGAGGGGCTGTGTGTGACAGGGCTGGGAAATTTTGGAGGTAGGTGTAGGCTGAGAAGAGTGTTGTGTTTTGGACAAGTATGGAGGCCTGGGGCTGATTGATTTGAGGAAGAGGGTGGTCTGCATGCCTGTGGTTGTTGTTGTTTAGTCGCTCAGTCATGTCTAACTCTTTGCAACCCCCATGGACTGTAGCCCACCAGGCTCCTCTGTCCATGGGATTTCCCTGGCAAGAATACTGGAGTGTCCTGTTCTCCAGGGGATCTTCCCAAAACAGGGATCGAACCTGCATCTTCCACTTGACAGGTGGATTCTTTACCTACCACTGATCGACTTGGGGAGCCCAGGTCCTTATGTTACCCACCCCCTTATACCCTAGTTTCTGATGTCCCTCCACCCAGTTGAGAGACTCATCAGCACAGGAAAGGAGGCCTAGAAAGTCTTATGACTTCTGCACCCACATTCTTGGATTTCTAAATCTGTAGTTCTGATATTACCCCAAGTTTTAGAGGAATTGCTTCTGCTGTTTCACAAGGTCACTCCCTAAGGGAAGTAGGTGCTAATGTTCTGAGGGGGTGCTCATGGATGGGGCTAATTTCTTGATAATGTAGGACTGTGCCCCAGGAGGGGACAGGCATTGGCTCTGGCGGGCTTTGGGGCCAGCTGGCGTGCAATGAACAACCCTGGAAGGCTTGGCTCCATCCAGCTCAATGAACCTAAGTCGCAGCTGGTAGGGGCTGGAGATTGTCTAGAACTGCAGGTGCACGGAGGCTGCAGCTACCACGGATGTTCTTGGTGCCACTGGCACTGAGCAGAGGGGAGCAAGACAGAGCCGTGGGGGCAGGACAGCCAAGGGGACATTTACTCCAGTGAGTACCTGGAGTAAACTGGGTGAGGCCCTCACCCCCCGGGGCCTCGGCTCCTTTGGCTTCAAAATGATGAGGTTGGACCAGCTGCCCTCTGAGCATTTTTCCCGCTCTGCTTGGCCTCAGGCCTCCGTGAAGCAGACAGTCCACACACAGTGCTGGGGCCAATTCGGAGACAATAAGACATGGAGAAGTTAGAATGGCTCAGCTGTTACCACCGTGTCCAGCCTCTGGAAGTGCTGGATCTAGAAGTTGGTGGGCCCATGGCTCAGAGGCGGAGGACAGCAGGTGGGGCGCTCCATGAATGTTGCACTTCTCTGGGGGCACCATACGCCTCTCTTGAGCGTGTGTTCATCTGCTCACGTCCCTGTTTTGTGCCAGCCATGCAGAGTGGGGACAAGGTTCTGTACTGAGAAGGGGCAGACCAGTTACTGTCTCTGTGGCCTGGGACTGAAGTGAGTTGGGCTCTGAGCATTGGGGGGCGAGGGGGGGCAGGTACAGTGGCATGAGGGGTTGGTGAAGTAGGCTGAGAAAGCTTCCTGGAGGAGCTTGGACCAGAGCAGGAGGTGGAGGCTTTGGCCAGGTAAAGGGTTGTGGGTCTAGGGAGGCCAGAGCGAAAGAAAGAAAGAAAGAGCTGGACTGCTTTTACATTTGTTCCTCTGTGGACCTGGGGTAGCTAGAGATCCGTCTGGGAATGTGTTCCCATTGGTTCTCTTACAGGTTTGCAAGGGGAGACTGTGGGTAATACACCAGCCAGCCCAAAGCCAGTATCAGAGTCCTGAGTTCTCAGGCCCTGCCACCTTACAGACGAGGGTGCTGAGACCTGGGGGGATGAGGAGGGCAGTAGATGAGGTCACACAGTGGTGGCAGCCGAGTGGGGGCTGGGATTTAAAATCTGGTTAAGCTCCTCGAGGCTTCCCTATGACTCACGTGGTAAAGAATCCACCAGCAATGCAGGATACCTGGGTTCAATTACTGGGTCTGGATCTCTTGGAAGAGGGCATGGCAACCCACTCCAGTATTCTTGCCTGGAAAATCCTATGGACAGAGGAGTCTGGTGGGCTATAGTCTATGGGGTTGCAAAGAGTCGGACACAACTGAGTGACTAACATATACACACGTGTACAGGTAACTATGCTCTTTGGGCCTTTCAGGATCACCTTGGATCACCCCTCTCTGCTTTCTGGGCCTCATCTCTTCCTCATCCGTACCCCAAACTGTGCTGGTCCCCGTGGCCCATGCAGCCCCTTTCCCAGCAGCACACCTACTGCCCACTTCCACCTCTTGGCCTGCCCTGGCCTCTCTTCTCCCTGGGACTCCCCTTCATCCTCTGCTATCAGCTTTACCACTTCCGTAGCTGCCCCCCAGCTTCGACCTCTCCCCCAGGGCTCACCTGACCCCAGGTATGAAGAAGCCTCCCTTCCTAGTCTGGGCACCCAGCAGACAGGCCCTGGGTCTTATTCATCTCTCTATTCCTGGGGCGCACATGGTGCCTTGTGAATGTACTGGACACACACGTGACTGCAACCATCTTGACCATGTGCCCTGTGTCCCTGCTTTGGTCTTCTTCTGGCCTTGCCCTTCCCCAGGGGACAAGGGCTCAAAGCGATGCTCCTAATGGGAGCCTGGTCACAGGAACTTGCCTCCCTCTTCCCAGCTGCTGGTCCCAGGGACTCTGGAATTCTTAGACCAGATGGCTCTGAGGCCTGCTTGGGAACGTTGGCAGAGGGATCCTCAGTCCCACTGTGGGCAGTCCTAGGCCTGGGGCCTCACGATGGCCTTTGTGCTGTGGGACAGAACTAGAGCCACAGAACAGGGCAGATGGGGGTTCACAGGCTTTCCCTTGTCCCAGGCTCTGCTCACATCAGAGGGAGCCTGAATGATTGGTTTCTTTCTGAGCGGAGCTGCATGTGTTAGGGGACCTGAGAGCCAGGCTAAGGCTGGGAGGGGGTTTCAAGATGGCTGGGGACACATGGGCAGAAAATGGTGTGGTCTGGAGCAGATGGGCCTTGACCTTCTGGTGAGCTGAATCTTTGCATTTAATCATTCTCATATCAGTAGATATCAATAGGGTGCTCCCTAGGTGGCGTAGTGACTTCCCTTGTGACTCAGCCAGTAAGGAGTCTGCCTGCAATGCAGGAGACCCGGGTTCGATCCCTGGATTTGGAAGATCCCCTGGAGGAGGAAATGACAATCCACTCCAGCATTCTTGCCTGGAGAATCCCATGGACAGAGGAGCCTGGTGGACTGCAGTCCACGGGGTTGCAAAGAGTTGGACACGACTGAGCGACTGAGCACGCATGCACGCATGTGTCAGTAGGCAGAATTCAGTGAGCACCAGCTGTGGCCCGGATCCCATGCTGAGAGTCCTGAGGTCTTTTATGTTCAATCTTCACAGTGGTTCTAGTGATGGGACCCACTGTTGTTCCCAATGTACAGAAAAAGAAACTGAGACTCAGAGTTGCACAATGATGCAGAGCCCGTCTGTGACTCTGACTCTGAACTTGGGGCCATGTCAGAGGGAGGCCTGCAGTGGGTGCACGTAGCATTGGGTGCCTCCAAGTCCACCACCTGCCCTCGGGCAGTTTGCATGGCCACCTGCCCTGGCTCTGGGGGGGTCTGTTTGGCTCCCAGGGGGACAGCTGGAGGAATTTGGAGGAGGGGGGCTATGGCAAGGACTAAGGGGTGAGGGCCTGGTGTGGATCTGTGATGCGGGTCTGGCAGGGTGGGGTTGAGAGTGCTCTACCTGTTTAGCGCATCTCACCTGGGAGTTCAGTTCAGTCGTTCAGTTGTGTGTGTCTGACACTTTGAGGCCCCATGGACCACAGCACGCCAGGCTTCCCTGTCCATCACCAACTCCTGGAGCTTGCTCAAACTCATGTCCATCGAGTCAGTGATGCCATCCAACCATCTCCTCCTCTGTCTTCCTCTTCTCCTCCTGCCCTCAATCTTTCCCAGCATCCGTGTCTTCTAATGAGTCGGTTCTTCGCATCAGGTGGTCAAACTATTGGAGCTTCAACTTCAGCATCAGTCCTTCCAATGAATATTCAGGACTGATTCCCTTTAGGATTGACTGGTTGATCTCCTTGCAGTCCAAGGGACTCTCACCTTTAGAGTGGCCACTGGGTTAAATCAGCTCCACTTCCAGGTATATCCATGCTATTTCTCTGTGTTTTCTAGACATTAGGGCTATGTCTGCAGCCTCTGCACTTTGGGAGCTCACTTCTTTAGGGGCCAGAATTTATTGAGATCAAGAAGAATGAGGGGCAGGGAAGTGGCAGGGGAATGGCTTTACATGGAGATTTGCATGTGTGAATTTCACTGTGGCTGCTGCCTGGGACTGGGCAGTCAGTCTCTCAGAGCCTCAGCATTCTCATCTGTTAAATGGGAATTCTTCCCGGAGGGGTTGCTGTCAGGATTAAATTGTGGCACATGATTGATATTTAATGGTAGCTTAGTTGTGGTTATTCTCACTTTCTGGAACAGTTTCTTGAACTGTTAAGGGGAAACTGTCTTTAGAAATCCAGGCACCTTCTCCCGTACGGATTTTCTTCCCAGAGGGACAGGCGTGTGGGGAACAGAATATGACGACTTCTGCCACTCCCGCCCCAGCCTGAGTCCTATGCTCATTTCACGAAGGAGATGGGGGCTTCTGCAGGCAGTGGCTGGAGGCCTTGTTGGAAAGCCTGCATTTTGTCTGCGGGAATGAGACTGGGAAGTAGCACCAAACTTGCCTGATAATCTTCCGATTGTGGGGATTGTTATTTGTTACAGCTCTTTTTTTCCCTCACAGAGGAAAAGAATGCTGGGCCAGCCAGAGTGCTGTCACAGCAGGCTGAGATTTATTGCCCTCTCTGTTTTCTGGATTTCCTCCTGTCCTCGGCCAGCCTCAGAGAGGAGCGTGGGGCCCCAGAGCCGCCTGCAGCTGGCGGGACTGGAAAGGATGGAGGCAACCCTCCTGGCTTCGGGGCCGGCGCAGCCCGGGTGTTTTGGACCGTCTTTTCCCCAAACTCTGTTTAAATATCCACCGAGCTCAGCTGGCCTGGCACTCGGAAGCAGCCATTGTGTCCTTGGTGACTCACTTGCACCAAACTCCCCTGGAAATTCTGGATAAAGTGGGTTCCAGGGACATTTGCAGTTTTATTCCAGTGGTAAAGCATTTGGTGTTTGTTCATGGTTCCCTCAAATAGCTGGCTCCCCAGTGTAAGGCCTTCTGCTGGCCGGGCATGGGGCAGATAGCACTCCACACTCCCCTCCCTGACTCCCATCAACCCACGGACCAGGGGTTCCCCGAGGGCTTGCAGTGTCCCACTCACCATATTCTGCACCCACGAGGCGCTCAGTGGCCAGATGGGACTTTAACATAAAAAAGTCCAGGCACAGCCCAGTGAGCTCCAGGGCTCTTCCCATCCTCCTGGCTGGACCCCGGAGGAAGGACAAAGTGGACGAGGTTCTCAGGCAGACAGACATGGGGCATGAAGAACAGAATGTGAGAGGGGGTGCAGGGAGGGGGGTGGTGGAGGAAACAGAGGGTGCAGGAGATCCAGGGAAGACCAGGACCCTGTGTCCTACCCCTGGAATGTTTGCTATCTTTTCTGTGCCGTATCTCACCTGTGTTCCTGCAACTTGGGAGGAGTGGGTGGCTGGAGCCTGCTCTGGGCTTCCTGCTGGCTTCTTCCTGGGAGGCTGCCTTGCTGGCCTTTTCTTCTCTCTCACTGGGTCAGCCCCAGTAGCCAGAAGGGCCCCTGGACATTGGGTCGGTGCCTGTCCTGGTCATCTCTGCCTCAACTCCCCAGCTAGTCTGAGCACTGCTCGGTGCAGGGCCATCCGCTTCTCCCTCCCTCACCCCCCGCACGATTCTTCTTTATTTCAGACCCCTTTTTGCTAAAATCAGGGCCTAGGGAGAAAGGAGGTTATGAGGTGAGAATAGAGTTGGGTGGACCAGTGAGGGAATTGGGAAGGCAGCCATCTGCTATGTTGGTAACTCTGACAGGTAGAAAGTTTTTCTTTTTGCTTTCCAGATGTCTGACTCCAGGAGATACCCACGTGTGACTCAGGCTTGGTCCTCTGAGGCCCTGGTGGATGGATGGACCATCCATCACTTTACCCAAGCAGCAGTCAGCCAATAGTTCCTCGGAAGGGTGGCACCCAGGATAATTTCCTTGTTCTTAGGGGTCTGGGGTGGACACAACCTCAGCTTCTTGGAAGCTTGGGATCAGCTTGCTTCATAAGCTGGGAACTGACAAGCTCTGGAGCTATCTTCCTGTGCCCGCAGAAGATAGTACCCTCTGATCGGATTTGGAAGCAGCCGGTAGAGCGGGGTTCCTCCCTCTAGCTGGGTCCAGTCAGGGCTCTCTTTGAGATGCCCCCGTGACCTCATATAGAGTAGAGCCTAGACCCTGGACACCAACTTCCAGCCTTGCTCTGCATTTCATTCATTCTCTCCCTCCCACCTCATTTCAATGACAGCCTCGGGAACTGAGGTCACCCAGCCAGGGATGGGGCCAGCGAGTCTAAGACCACAGAGGCATAGAGTGGGGAAGAGAGATCAGACTTCTGCTCTCTGGATTCTCAGCCTGGGGTGCTTTCTTTCTTCCTTCCCACGATGACCTCGCTTACTCCATTCCCCTGGTTTCTCTTCTTGCCAGGTTGAGAGTTAACACCCTAAAACCCCTTGCTACCACCCTAGAGCGGTATGGGGAGGGATAGGGCACTTCCCTGGCCACACAAATGTTGGAACAAGACAGATACTTCCGGTTTCACCTTGGTTTCTCTTCTCACTGAGCTTCCTTTCTGACCTTCATCTCTCTTTTAATTTAGGTTTCCTGTTTGTCCCTCCAGCATCACTCCATCAGGTTTCAAGTTCGCAGAGTTAAAGGTACTAGGTTGTTTAAAAGTGCCGTAGGATGTGTGTGGCTGGAGTCCTGGCCCTCATTCCAGCCAGTACTGAAATCAGTGTGCATTTGGGGTGGTATCTTCTATGACCTTGCCGGCTGAGATGAGGTGTGCAGAGGGCATGTCTCAAGGGTTGGCAGATGAGAGCACTCACCCTCCCCAGAGGCCTCCGCCTTGGGTCAGTCTGTCCTCCCTAAGCCCCTTCTTCTCAGGAAGCTCCTGTTAATACGTTCCATTTCTTGTATCAAGCAACTGTCTTGCAAACAGCCTTGTTGGTAATTCGTAGGAATGGCTGTTATTCTTGGAGACTGGCGCCTGCAAAGACCAGCCTAACACCGGCGACTGCTTTTTTTCTTTTTCAGCTTTCCTCATATTATTGTAGAAATTACAGAAAAATATTTGGCTCGTCTTATTCAACAATATATATGGCTGATTCCTTGTCATTGTGTTAATCCTAGAAAAATAAACCTCTTGGCATCTTGCAGATTTTCCCTGGGTGGAGAGGAACGTGGGTTCCCATGTGTATTGAAAGCTGTTTAATGTCTCTCTGTGCAACGTTATGCTGAGGAAGATGTGGGTATGATGAATTGGGGCTCTGTGTTACACTTTGTCATGTCTCTGTAGTGGCCTACTGTTGGGGTGTGCTGACACTGTATACAGTCCTCCAGGACTGGACACTGGGACAGCTGATGACCTGAAAGCCCACATTCATAGCAGGTTATGGGGGAAGCAGGCAAGACCAGGAGTGCAGTCGGACTTACTGGAGCAGGAATAGAGGGGTCTGGGTTGTTATGCCAGAGACGCAAGGAAGTCAGTGATAACAAGATCCCTTGGGGATGGTTCTCCTGTTCTGGAACATACTACCAAGTGGTTTTTGCTGAAACCTAAGCCATCTCAACCCACTCCAGTGTCCTTGCCTGGAGAATCCCAGGGATGGGGGAGCCTGGTGGGCTGCTGTCTATGGGGTTGCACAGAGTTGGACACGAATGAGGTGACTTAGCAGCAGCAGCAGCAAGGCCATCTCCCATTCTTTCTCGAGAGTTGCTAAGATAAGCAGGGTAGACGTGCATGTGTCCATTTTAATGGACGAGGAAATGGAGGCCCAGGCTGGCAGAATGACTTGGCGAGATGATGTAGGAGCTTAGCGGTCAGGCAGAGACTTGCGTGGGGGCCTCATGACTTTGAAGGTTGCCTTCCAAGCTGTTCACATGGCTGCCTTTTCACTCTGCTTCCACTTGTCTGTATAACTGACCATTCCTTCCTCGGTGTTTTGCCCCATTTCCTCTGTTCTTAGAGGCACCAACGGGCTTCCCAGGTGGTGCTAGTGGTAGAGAGCCCATCTGCCAATGCAGGAGATGTAAGAGACGCTGGTTTGATCCCTGGGTCAGAAGGATCCCCAGGAGGAGGGCATGGCAGCTCTCTCCAGTATTCTTGCCTGTAGAATCCCCTGGGTAGAGAAGCCTGGTGGACCACAGTCCATGGGGTCGCACAGAGTCAGACGTGAGTAAAGTGACTTTGCACTAAATGCAGAGGTGCCAGCAGACAGCTGTGTCCTGGTTCAGATGACTCTCCCAGCAGGAACTGTTCTCTTCTCAGGGTCTGTTCTGACCACGAATGAGCTCTTGTCTTCTTTATGTGACAGGTGCCCGCTCCAGAGCCTGGGCCATCCCCAGCCATCCTCTGGACTTGGGGGGAACTTGGCCCTTCAAAGCCTGCAGCCCAGCCTTCCCCCAGTGCAGCCGGAAACATAACTCTTATTTCCTGGCTCCAGGCTCTGTCCCTTTGAAGGCAAAATTGCTGTTTTCCTCTTTGAGAATCATCTGAACCCAAGCTATATTTCAGTTTATTGACTTGGCTTGAACACAAAACCGCAGGTGGGGAAAATATAACCTTCCCAGCTCACGGCCCGTTCCTTTGGGAAAATGGGGAGAGGAAAAACTGGTCTTTTCATGACCACTGTCCTCCTGCCATGAAGGAAGGTATTGCCAGGTCTGAAAGTTGAACCAGACTTTCCTTGGAGCCATTTGTGGCTCACAAAATTGCAAGAGTTTCCTTCAATTGGTTATAATATTCCTTGGAATTTACAGTCTGGGATGTTCCCCAGAACACTGTTCTCTCTCAGGATCCCCACATGTGATCCCCACATTGTCCAGGGGAGTGGGTCCAACGAGAGGTGAAGATGGGCACACTGGTCCTCTCCCCAGCTTCCTGTGGGACTGTGCTGGGGTCAGCACTGAGTGTTCTCAAGGCTCTGGGAGTTCTGAAACTGGCCTCCAACTCAGCCCATCATTCCCAATTATTTTTGCTTTTGTAGCAGCAGGCAATTCTCATTCACTGAGTTAGGAAGAAGCTTGATTGTGGGGAAAGGGGAGCTCATGAATGCTTTGGGAACATCTATTTATTTTTAATCTCTCTGTCATTTATGTATTTATATATGAATTCATTTTATCTCAAACATGTTTCTCCTCTTTCTTTTTCTCTTTCTCTCTCCCTTCCTTCCTTTCATCCATCCATATCTCCATCTTTAAGAGCTGTTTCTGACCACCTGGCATGGATACACACTAGTTCATGGACTATGTGTGCTTAACAATGTCTAGCATTTAAACGACTTCCAATATGTGACCTGCATTATCATACTTTTCAGGTCTCATTTTTCTGGAGCATTCATTCGTTCCCAGAAATGAGTTGGCCATGGAGCACTTTGTTGTTAAGAGGCCATTTTGTCTTTTAGCAGCGCCTCACACATGGGTCTTTGCTGACACAGTCATTTCTCATTTGGTTTACGGGTGCTTTCTTACTTCCTTCTGAATTATGAGCATGATTGCAAGGCCTTGGACTCACTCTTCAGTTTGATGACTATCAATTCCCCCAACACATGCTGAGCGTTAGTCATAATGCCCTGGTTATTTCGCCCAGAACCCAGCCCTTCTTCCTCACTTCCACACTTTTACACAAGCTTTTCCCACTGCCCAGAGGGCCCTCATTCATCTGATTCACCTGGGGAGCTCCTTTTCCACCTTTCGAAACTCATTTGGGTCCCACCTTCAATGTGCATCTTTTCCTGATACCTCCAGGCAGTGTTAGGGCCACTTTTGTGTTCTTATAGCTTGTAACACTACTTTTTTTATCTGCAATCTCCTGGAGGGTAGGAAGTGGGTCTTGGACACCTTTACCTCTTCCAGCAAAAATCAACCTGTACAGACTAAAAGCAAGTCAGTGCTATTGGAGACAGATAACAGATTTTAGTAAAAATGTTACACTAAAGTCCAAAACATGCCATGTGCAGGGTGTCACCCTGGCTCACGATGTTACCTGGCATGTGTAGTGAATGTGAGCATGCTCATCTGTAGTTCCTGGGAAGGCTGCAAGGCCAAGGTCTCTTTCTCTTTAGTCCTCATGGAATTTGCTGCCAGGGGATTGAGGATGTGGCTAGCAGGGATGTAGGTACTTCTAAATTATATCCAATCATTTAAATGAACAGCAAATGCACTAAGAGAAGCAATGTAAAATGTCCAGACTCGGATGGTGAGAAAAGCCAAAGAAAAACCAGAAAAGTAGCCCTTGCTTATCCCACACTCTTTTCTACACAAGTCAGCGCCTCTGCCCTAACTGGCTTTGAATGAGTTAGGGACCTGACGGAGGAAACAGATGGAGGTAACTGGGGAGAATTTAACGAAATGACAATTGACAAAGTGTGAGATGGACAAGGCCCACTAAAGGGATGATGAAGTGCCCTGGGGCAAGTAATATTGGGGAGAATGGTGGGGGAGGGGGCTGCAGCTGAAAGTATAGATTTCCTCTGCTCTGGCGCTAGTACCTTCCACGGGCCAAACCCAGCTGGAAGCCAGAGGGCAAGAGAGCCCATTTTTTGCAGCCAGCTCCCAGGGCACAGAAGAGGTGGTGTGTGTGGGGGCGGGGTCTGCAGGGGCAAACCCAATACCCAACACAGGCTGGCTGCACCTGGGAAGTGCCCAACAGGCCATCTGCATGTTGGAGCTTCCATCAGCCTACACGTAGGTGAACTCCCAAGGACCAGCCATGTCCCTGCATGGGTCTTTATGTAGAAGGCTTTGCTTTGTGCCCAGGTGGGTTCACGTAGGGATCTGAGGAGTAGAGTCTTGCACAATCAGTAGGGGTCAGTAATTTCCCAGGAGGCCACGATGCCTGACCAGGTGGCAGAGTCTCTTTCAGTGCCTGCCCCCAGTAGATAAGGCTGGGGGCTTTGCCCTCAAGAGTTGGAAGGGGAAGAAGTGGTGGGAGCAGACAGTCTGGCCACAAGGATGGAGGTGGCCAGGGATTCCACTTGATGGAACACTTTGGCACACCTGTAGGTGTGTGTGAACTGCAGGAGAATGGGCTGTTCTCCACCTGGACAGAGAGAAATCATGTGGTTTAGTCAAGGCATGGAAACTTTGGGAACTGAGACTGAATTCTGGCTCTACCACTTAACTTTAGGGTAGTTGCTTAAGTTCTCTGAGCCTCAGTTTCCATGACTTTAAAATGGGGGTAATTATTCTGACTTTTTAAGCTTACTGTATATTAAGTATCAGAGTGGATCTGGCCACCTGACCTTATGCTTACTTTTGTCCATGGCCACTCAGAAACATTTTTGCCTTGTGCTTCCCCCAGATGGATGACCTTGGAAGAAGCTAAGGCAGCTCAAAAGTTATGAAAATTCTGAGGCCCTAAAATGGACTTGTTTTTCACTTTCCCACAAGGCATACTTCCTAGGAAAAGTTGAGGAAAATTCGAAGCTCAGTTTACAGTCACAAGAACATGAAAAAGTTCTTCTGCCAGTTTTTTTTTTTTTTTAAAGATGGATGTTGTTTCTGGGAGAAAGAATGTCGTACAGTGGCTCAGGCAGGAGACGGTGAGTCAGATGTGCTGAGAGCCGGGCCAGGCTGGCCCCTCAGGCCCCCCGTGAGTCAGTGCTGCCCATGAGGCCAGGCGGGCGGGGGGCCCAGCTGGCTGTGGAGTCAGGTGAGGCCTCAGCCTCCTGGGACTGGCTCTGGTGCCTCTTGGCATGCCTTCCTCCCTGGGTGTTGTCAGTCAGGGCCCGTGTGGCTAGTTTGCTGATGTGGTTGCAGCCTCTTTCCTTTTTTCTGTCAAGTCTATCTGTCTCTCGATGAACCTCTCAATTTCCTGTCCTCCTCCCTCCACCGTTTATCTCCAGGAATCTGTTGGTGGAGTGTTTGGTCTGGCCAAGGTGGAAGATAATGTTCTATTTGGGGGGCTTTAGTATCCCTGGAGCCAGAGGACTGTCCCGTTTAGCTGCCCCAGAGGGACCCAGGCTACAGGAAATCAGGACACAGGAAGCTAGGCATTGAAGTCACAAGAAACAGAAAACCGTCATGAGTGACAAGAGGTTGTGGGCAGCCTTGACCGGAAGTTTATCCCATGGAGGTGAGTCCAGCCAATGAATCCCAGACAGCAGATGTTGAGGCAAGGAAAACCAGCTGACCGAGAAGATGACAGGTTAGTGCCTCAAAGTAGCCATTTTATTAGGGTCTTATTAAGGTTCTTTTTGGAGAAGGCAATGGCACCCCACTCTAGTACTCTTGCCTGGAAAATCCCATGGACGGAGGAGCCTGGTGGGCTGCAGTCCATGGGATCACGAAGAGTCAGACACGACTGAGCAACTTCACTTTCACTTTTCACTTTCATGCATTGGAGAAGGCAATGGCTCTCCACTCCAGTACTCTTGCCTGGAAAATCCCAGGAACGGGAGAGCCTGGTGGGCTGCCGTCTATGGGGTCGCACAGAGTTGGACACGACTGAAGTGACAGCAGCAGCAGCAGCAGCAGTAAGGTTCTTTTATAGATCAGAAATGGGGGTGGGAGTGAGAAAACAAAGTGAAGAGGCCATTAATCTTGCAAGCATCTCCTAGAATGGCAAGCCTCAGGCAGGGGATGTGTTAATTTCTTCCTTCCTAACAGCTATAGGTAGACAGGTTTCTGAACAAAGGCACTTTCATTTACTAGTCAGGCAGAGAGGCAGGGTCCTTTTAAGCGAGCCATTATGTATGATTATAATAAAAGCAACAAAAAGCAAGTCAAAGAAACAGTGTCCAACATGGAGTCAGAATTGGCTTCTTCTCTGCAACAAGCAAGACTGAAAAGCCCACTTAGGAGATCTGATTCTAGACCAGACTCCAGTCCTTACTTTAAGAAAGGTTGACCTCTCTGATCCCATTTTCTCTCATCTGCGAAATAAAGGAGACAGTTCCTGTCTCAGAGGGGTTTGTGAGAATTAAGGCAATGGCACCCCACTCCAGTACTCTTGCCTGGAAAATCCCATGGATGGAGGAGCCTGGTAGGCTGCAGTCCATGGGGTCACTAAGAGTCGGACGCGACTGAGTGACTTCCCTTTCACTTTTCACTTTCATGCATTGGAGAAGGAAATGGCAACCCACTCCAGTATTCTTGCCTGGAGAATCCCAGGGACAGAGGAGCCTGGTGGGCTGCCGTCTATGGGGTCGCACAGAGTCAGACACGACTGAAGCGACTTAGCAGCAGCAGCAGCAGCAGCTAATGTAAAAGTACATTGTGATCCATATATTTCAAAAATAAATATATGCTGTTACTACATATTGTTAGGAGCTTCCCTGGTGGCTCAGTGACAGAGAATCTGCCTGCCAAAGCAGGAGACATGGGTTCAGTCCCTGGGTTGGGAAGATCCCCTGGAGAAAGGAACATCAACCCACTCCAATACTCTTGCCTGGAGAATCCCACAGACAGAGGAGCCTGACAGGCTACAGTCCATGGGGTTGCAGAGTTGGATCGGATTTAGCGACTAGAACAACAGCAACATATTATTAGACAAGGAAGGAAAGGATCAGAAAGGTTAAAAGACTTGCCTGAGGTCACACAGCTAGTATAACCAGGACCCAAACACCAGTTTCCTCTTTCCACTGTGTTTAATTAGTTGGTCGTGTCCAGCTCAGCTAGTGGGGTCCTTTGCAGATCAGCCGGCCCTCGGACTCTCTGGCTGGGGTGTTCCTGAGGGCTCATCACAGGCAGAGGGCGCTGTGGCTTCCAGAGTAGAGGCCCCCCACCGGGGTGGATTTCAGCCATGAACACTGCTTGCACCTTATTCTCCTGCCCTGACTTCTCTGTGGCACTTTGCCTGTCTGTTCCCTTGCCCCCAGCCCCTCTGTTCTGTTCCATCACAGAACATACCACACTGTGCTGGGCCCTTGGTTCTTGTCTGCTCCCCTCCCCAGCCTGGGAGCTCTAAGGGGGCTGGGCTAGGTCTTCCTTGGCTTGTCCTCCCCGCTGCTGTGGGGGTGCACCTGACTCAGGGCTTGGGCTGCAGGAGGTGCTGGGGTGGGTGGCTGGCTGAGTCGTGTGGAGGGCCTGCCCAGGTGAGGAAGGTGGCTTTTAGGGGGGATGTCTGGGGTAGAGGTGGCAGCCATGTTTGGTGCAGAAATCATCCATTGTTGTGTGTAGTTTATGCATTTTCTGGAAGGGTGTAGATGTGGGAGTGACTTCTTTCATGTCAATGGGGTTATCTGGGTGGGTCAGGAGAGGCTGAGTTTACAGTCCCTGTTTGCTGTGAAAATACATCCTCCCTGGAGATGAGCTGATGACCAGCCCCTGGGTCATGTATGATCGCAATCCCCAGTGCACGGAGCAGAAGCTGGCTCATCCTTGTCCTTAGGACCTTCAGAGGGAGAGAGGTGGCTGAGCTGGAGGGTCACCAGCCCCAACCCCACTCCTGTCTCGCAGAGGTCACCTCTAGTTTGTACTGGAAGTTGAGGCTCCAGGGGACTGAAGGCAGAGATCCATGAAGCCATGAGTCAGAGGGAGATGGGACCAGTGTAAGGAAATTCACAGAAAGTTAGCACAGAGCCAGGGCGACGATCCAGGTTCCTGGTTGTCCAGCTCAGATATTGTCTATCGTCTTTTCATTTCTCCAGCCCTTGGATCCTTGAGATTCCCTTCCTAGTAAGTCTGGGTTGAATGGATCGATGTCCAGGTGACTGGATGCATGAAGGGGCCTGCAGGTGACACAGGCTGGCAGTCAAGCAGGCTCAGGTGTGGAGAGACAGAGCCATCCCACGGGCCACAGATGGAGATCCCTGTTTTCTATCTTCACACTGTTTTAGTTCAATTCTAGGAACTAGCCGGGGGGTGGGAGCATGGAGCCAGGGAAGTAAGGTGGTTGGACTTGTGTTTGAGAAGCGTCGCTTGCAGAGAGCAGGTGGCTGGAGCAGGACTGAGGAAGGGACTCTTGCGGGAATGTGGAGGAGAGGGCTGCAGCTGGGGTGCTTGCTCAAGCCCTATCTGGGTGCTGTTGGCTGGCTCCCCGGGTGGCGGGAGGCTCAGCCAGACTCGCCAGTACTGGCCATCAGGGAGAGACTTCCTTGGCCTGGTTTCCAGTAGCAAGGCACAGCCAAGGCCAACATGCTGTTACCAGCTGGGATCTTGGCGTTGTTGTCCTCGGACCTCGAGGGGCTGTCAGTGTTTCCCACAGCCTCCTTTCCTGCCTGGACAGAGCTTGGCCTGCAGTGACCTCTCCATTCTACCACGACATGGTCCCCAGAGGGGATGGCGGTGGTCCTGGAACAGGGTTTGGACATGGGGTGCAAGCGGTCAATGATAGTCCCACTTTTACCTTTGATGGACTCTGGAAAGACCTCCAGTCCTACTTCCTTACCTGTTAAACTCATGTTGACCTGGATTTGGTGACAGACACACATTCAGGCTGGCACCAAGATGGTAAAAAGGGCTGTCTCTGCCCTCAAAGAGCTTTTGGTCTCATGAGACAGATTTAAAGAGGACCTTGGTTTCTATGATATGAGGCAGAATTGCCTGTGGGGTAGGAAGGTGGCATTATGGGTTCTCAAAGGAGACGATCACCCCTTGTCTTGCTAACCAAGGGAAGACTTCACACAGCTGATGGCTTCAGAAGATGGCTTGATCGTGGCAGACAGGGGACCTGTGATTCAGGCAGAGGGTCCTGCATGAACAGAAGTCAGATTGGATGGTATATGTGTGTGTGTGTGTAGCAGGGAGTAGGGGTGAGGGGAGTGAATGAGATGGCAGGGATGCCCTTTCAGCTCCTTGGTTCCAAGCTATCATTTCTAAAATAGCTGGAGTTTATTGAGAGCTTCCGGGGATAGGAGAACGTATTCCACATTATCCCCGTAGATTCTCACGATCGCTCTATGAGGCATTCATAGCATTGCCTCGGTTTTGCAGACAAGGAAACTGAGGTTCAATTAGCTTGACTTGCCCAACATTCCCTGACTGCTAATCTGCAAAACTTGGATTCTAACCCAGGTTGCTTTGATCCAAGACTATCTTCTTAACCACTCTGCTGAAAGTCCTCTGTAGCTTTAAAATGCTTTCTTCTTTTCTTCTTTCTTTATCCAAGGGCCTTTGAAACCTCTTCCTTGCCAGGTTTCTAAGATGCCTGCCTTTGCTTTGCTCCACACACTGTTCTTGGACTGCCTCTGTGACCACCCCCGCTCCCAGGTTTCTGCTCACCCCTGCAGCAAAACACATGGACATGACAAAGAAAGAAATCAAAGGGACACATGTCTCTGCATTGTGTTTTGGGTGGAGGTTCAGCTCCTGCAGGAAGGCTGGGCCCTGGGCTTCTCTGCTAGCTCCCTAGCCTTCAGCTAAGTTGGAAATCCATTCAGCACTCTAAAGATCATTGTACATGGATGGGTTCAAGGTGCCACTTCCATCAGTGGTGTTCCAGTCATTTCTATGGTTCCCATCCTGACCCAAGCACACACTGTGTGCTTGGTTGATAAGTGCTGGATGGATGAATGATGGTGTACCTGACCGTCCACAATTGCTGCCTTCGGCACCATTACTCTTCTGGAGATAGAGAAGTATTTCTGTTTGCTTTCTGCACAGTGGGTTCTAAGTATTTGATAGGGCTCAGATTTCCTAGAACAGCTGGGGGCCCCCTAAGGCAATACTCTTTTCAATCATGAAGTTTAATTAATCATCGAATCCATCTAACAGATATTTATCAGCATGTACCATGTGCCCTTCCTTTTCTTTAGAGATAGCAGATAGACAGATGGGCAAAATCACATCCCTGCCCTCATGGAGCTTACATTCCAGGAAAGTAAAGACCCATTAAGGAGCTCCCTGCCTAGGAATCGAACTAGCTTCTCTTAAGTCTCCTGCATTGGCTGGCCCGTTTTTTACCACTAGCACTACCTGGGAAGCCCCTTGAGGAGCTCCATGGACCCAAACACGTCTGCTGGCTGAAGTGGCCTTCTATAATGGATGCTTTAGAAAATATTTAAAGCTCTGTTATGCTCATAACCTTTCAGCTATCAGGTTACTGCTCCATTTTTAGGGAGAACATTTCTCCAGCTATGAAATCAGCAAAACTCTGCAGGGAGACATATTCAGAAATACCCCACTAACATCTGTGATTCAGACCACTTGTTTCATGTAAAGCAGGGATTCCTGCCGAAGATTCCAAGAGGGTTAGATTTGGCATCAGTTGAAGTACAAGCTGGGGTTGAAACCTCAATACCGCAAGGCCAGAGCGGAGAAAAGCCATTAGCATATTCATGACTCCCCTGTCTTCTGTTTCTAGGCCTATTGTCAAAGTGAATGGTTTTTCACTTTCATGAAATCTACCTTGTAGAGGGTTCCTGCTGCAAAGTATGTCTGAAATCCAAACAAATCCTCAGGATTCTTCCATACTGATGTCTTCAGAAAAGGTACTGATGTCTTCTTAAAATAGGGAAAAGACTGCCAGACACAGAAATCCCAGTTCACGCATCTGCTCATTGGTCTTCCCCACCTTTTCACAGCTGCCGGTACTAGGTCCTTCATCATGAAGTCCAGAGGCATGACTGTGAAATTAGGACTCTGCTTTTCAAGCGTGGCATGGGTAAACTTCCTCCTGATGTAAAGCCATTGCATTTTTAATTTAATTATGCCCCCTCCCTGCCCCAGGCAGCTGGTGTCCAAGTTTCCCTCTGGTTTGGTTGGCTTTGCGCTCTGGAGGTGTGAACTGCTTTGGGTCACGGTAGCAGTGAAGGGTCCAAACAGCTCAATGCATTCCACGCCTTGATTTGAGCAGTGAAATATTTCATGAAGCTTAATATTTAACATGGGGGATACTTTAAAAAGAAAAAAGAATAAAATAATCCCCTCCCTTCCTCTTGTTTTACTGGTTTGATTTTGCCTGTGAATTGCGTGTGCCCACCCAGGCGCGGGGTAGCTAGCTTGCTCAGAGTAGGGTCTCTACTCCCACCCCCTTGGCTGTTGGCTGAAAGTGTATCTGGCCTTACTGTTCTTTCGTTGAGTAGGGCTCCAACATTTTGCAGCTGATATGTTTGAAGTAAAATGTTTACAGGCCCAGAGGAGCCTTAGTAACATTGCAAATGCTTTTTATTAAGACTAAAAATGGAGTTGAATTATAACTGTGTGAATAAAAGAGTGTGAGAGTCTTTTATCATTATGGTCCAAAGAACTCAAATCTGTCTGTTTTGCTGTCTATGTGACCAGAAGCAGGAGTTTAGATACTAAGGAAACTGGTGCTGTTAATACAATTTGATGTTTATTGAGCATAGGAGCCATACAAAAGATTCAGAAGACATTCTTTGGGAGTTTTGAGAAGATGATAATTACTCATCAGGAGATTCAGAAGACTTCCTGGAAGAGCCTTCCAATGAGTCTGGAGGATGAGTGAAAGCTCAGCCATCAGCCAAGAGAGGTGGTTGTGATGGAGGAAGAAAACTTCTGGCAGAATGACAAGGGAAGAAGGCCTGGTGTGACTGTAGCACAGAGTAAATGATGGAGAGCAAGCAGGACATCAGTTGAAAGAGTGGGTTGAGCTGAGACTGTAGAAAGATTTATGAATGAACGTATATGACATTTGCCATGATCATGGAGAGCCTTTAGAATTTTGTATGAGTCTTTGCTTGGAAGGGACAATCTGTTAGTCATCTCTAGATGCTGTTGCCCTGCGGCTTAGCTGTCTGTTGGAATCAGTAGAATAAAGTGCACATCAGACCTGTCAGACTCAGCATTAAGGGTCCCTGCTGGGACTGACGTTGAGCCCACTTTGTCTAAGTCCTCCTGCATGGAAGACAATATCTGAATGGCGTTCTTCAGTGAGTGACTTTGGGCAAGCTCCCCAGAGGATGAGATAATTAAACCAAGCCAGTCCCATGGATGGGACGGATTCAGTCATTCAGTAATGACATTAACATCTTTGTAGTTTCCTATGATGAGCAGGTAGAGCATGTAACACAGAGGTGGCTGTAAACTCTCCCAGCCTGGGGAGTGTGGACACTGAGTCTCAGCCTTGCCACATTCGGGAGCATAAGTCTGCCACATCTCTGCCTGGAATTGTTCCCTGACTCCGTATACTTTTCTCTGGGTCTTCTCTAGTCTCTTGTTCCTCCATGGTGGTTGAGTAAATATAGGAAGTGTCAGAAAGGCTTGTAGGACAGATAGACAGATGTGCTGGCTGTCTAGAGACTCACAGGAGAGCCTTTCAGCTTCAGCTGTCCTAAGGACTCCCAGAGACCATGCAGTGGCCAGGGGGCATGCTGCCTCCTCTGCCAGTGATGGAAAAGCTGACTGTGCTCCTGGCTCCAGCACCGCTGGGGGGCTGCTTGGTGTGAGACTAAGTCAGTGGGCCGCCACCCTGTCGCTCCCAGGGCATAAAAACTCTGCAGCCTCGTCATTTGCATTCCCACATCAATAGCAGTTATATCACTGAGCCATAATCCCAATGTGTACAGTTTATCTTATGGATTCCAGGCCCAGATCTGACTGTGCGCTACTCAGGGAAGGGGAAGCTAGGGATGGTCGGGGTATGATATTCAAAGTGGTGCTGGTTCCAACCTGGGTTTGGTGTGGTTAAACTGTGAGATGTATGGTGATTAAATCAGAAACAGTTCATAGCATGTGTACTATTTGTATGTGGAAAAAGCCTGTGTGGGATTTTTATGCTCTAACCTAAAAGGAGTACATTAAAGCTGTATATTGTTACCCTGCTTATTTAACTTATATGCAGAGTACATCATGAGAAATGCTGGGCTGGATGAAGCACAAGCTGGAATCAAGATTGCCAGAAGAAATATCAATAACCTCAGATATGCAGATGACACCACCTTTATGGCAGAAAGTGAAGAAGAACTAAAGAGCCTCTTGATGAAAGTGAAAGAGGAGAGTGAAAAAGTTGGCTTAAAGCTCAACATTCAGAAAAATAAGATCATGGCATCCGGTCCATCACTTCATGGGAAATAGATGGGGAAACAGTGGAAACAATGTCAGACTTTACTTTTTTGGGCTCCAAAATCACTGCAGATGGTGACTGCAGCCATGAAATTAAAAGACACTTACTCCTTGGAAGGAAAGTTATGACCAACCTAGACAGCATATTAAAAAGCAGAGACATTACTTTGCCAACAAAGATCCATCTAGTAAAGGCTATGGTTTTTACAGTAGTCATGTATGGATGTGAGAGCTGAACTATAAAGAAAGCTCAGCATCAAAGAATTGATGCTTTTGAACTGTGGTGTTGGAGAAGACTTCTGAGAATCCCTTGGACTGCAAGGAGATCCAACCAGTCCATCCTAAAAGAGATCAGTCCTGGGTGTTCATTGGAGGGACTGATGTTGAAGCTGAAGCTCCAATATTTTGGCCACATGATTCGACGAGCTGACTCATTGGAAAAGACCCTGATGCTGGGAAAGATTGAAGGCAGGAAAAGAAGTGGACAACAGAGGATGAGATGGTTGGATGGCATCACCAACTCAATGGACATGAGTTTGAGCCAACTCCGGGAGTTGGTGATGGACAGGGAGGCCTGGCGTGCTGCAATTCATGGGGTTGCAAAGAGTCAGACACGACTGAGCAACTGAACTGAACTGAACTTACTTGTAACAGAGAGGTGGCTGTTAGCTTTGTGATATCATCTACTGTGATATAGTGGAAAGGTTACTAGAGCGGGGGTCCAAACTCTCAGCTTCCCACCTCTCTGTCACTTACTTACTCCGAGACCTTGGATGTGTCTTGTCCCAATGGGTTTCTGTTTTCACACTGTAGAATGAGGTAGTTGGATGGGAAGAGCTTTGAGGTCCCCCCACCTTTGGGAAGTGACAACAGAGAACTTTCTTAGATAAACTCAGGAAAGGCAGGAGGACATCTTAGAAAATGGATATAAAATGTCTTGTTGGAAAATTCTCCTGTACAAACCTCAAGATTAAGTGTTGGACCAACCAGGTTTTGGGTGGGCTGAAGGTCAGTGAATCAGAACCAGAAACTTAAATGTGTCCTGGGAATTCTTGCTGGTCAGGATCTAGGGCCCACATGAGTCGCATTAGTCTGGCCCAAAGATGAGAAGAGATCAGAGAGGCTGAAGGACAGGAGCACATGCTCTGTGACCTGCCTGCTGGCAAACAGCTGAAGGAGGGCTGACCTTATGGGGTATGGACTAGTCGTAGTGGGCCATGACGAGGCTCTGGTGGCCCGGGTGTGTGGCGAGGGACTGGGCAGCCTGGGGAGCGGTGTCTCCACCGGCTCTGGTGTGTTCTTGGCAGCTGTGAGGGTTGCTCCCTGTCTGAATGTCAGAGGGCCTTCTGCAGTCATGGTGATGGACTGTCCCCATTTGCTTGGGAATAAGGGATTTTTTGGGCTTCCCAAGTAGTGCTAGTGGTAAAGAACCTGTCTGCTAATGCAGGAGACGTTAAGAGTTCGATCTCTGGGTCTGGAAGATCCCCTGGAGGAGGGCATGGCAACCCTCTCCAATATTCTTGCCTGAAGAATCCCATGGACAGGGCAGCCTTGTGGGCTACAGTCCATGGGGTTGCAAAGAGTCTAACATGACTGAAGTGACTTAGCACACATGCATGGGTTTTCTTGTGATGTGAGATTTTCAGTGTCGAAACCAGAGAGTCCCCGGCCAATTGGGGTGGTTGGTCACCCTACCTGCCACTGATTTGGCTTACAAGGAGCTGTGATTAATGGGCCTGCGGTAGCATTCATTTCATCCATGATCTCCCTCAGAGCTTGTTAATCAGTGGGAAAGAAGCTGGAAACCATTCTGGCATGTGTTTCTGGGTTCTTGACTCAAAGGCAATCCCTGTGGTAAATGCCTGTAAGTAAATAGACTCTCAGTTCTCTGCTCCAGCTGGTAGTGGCCTCGAAGCGTGGTTGATGGTGGAGCTAAGCAGCCCCCACCTCTCCAGAAGTGTTTCATTGTCTCCCATGGAGTGGGAGCTGGGCTCTGGTTGGCATAGGGGGACAGTATCTGTGCTGCTGTCAAATACAGTGATTTCCTGGGTCTTGGCCTGTTAATGACCAAACATCCCGAATCAACTGCCTATCAAAGGCCATGCCAGGATTGGGACAGAATTGGGGAGCTGCCCTGAGTAAGATCTGGAGGAAACTGGGCTCAGAACACTGACATGTGGGAGGTATCTTCTGCAGTCAGGGAATGCATGAGGCTAGAGTGAGCTGGGGTGGGGTCTGCTCTCTCCCGCTCCTCTTACCCCCCATTTGATATTTTCTCTCCTTCTTGATTTTTGTTCAAGGTGCATCTACTGGGGACCCACTGTGAGCCAAGTGTAATAGGAAGAGAATGATTGATTTAAGGAAATAGGGCTTGTTTTCCTCAGTTAAACAGGAAGCCCACAGGTAGAGTCCAGGGCCACTGCTGGGGTGTTGATACCCTCAGCGTTCCAGGAGCTTTCCCCACCTGCATAGAATGTGGCTTTCATCCTCAGGGTTCTTTCATAGTTAGAGAGTGGCAGCTGCAACCTGGCCTCCTGTCATATCACAGGCAGGAAGAAGCCTAAGGAAGCTTGTATGAGATACAAGTAGCTCTTCTCAGGAAGGGAAACTTTGTCCACAGAGGGCAAATTGCCTCCACTGGTATCTCCCAATCAGAACTACACGCTGTGGCCCCTGAGCTGTACGGGGTGCTGGGAAGGCAGGCTTTGAGCTGGTCGCCTCCCTCTGCTGACCACTGCTGAATTTCTTAGTTAAGGAAGAGTGGATAATGGATATCCAGCACGTAGTGGGGCCTGCCACACCAGGCTGGCTAGGCTATGCTGAAGGTGTGAGGGGAGGGAAGTTAAATGGTCACAGAGGCTGCGTTTCAGGGGCCTTGATTCTGGGATTATGTGTGTGTGTGCAGTCATACGCACGTGCCTGTGTGTACATGTACAACTCTTGCCTTCTCAGAGCTCACATTTGATTGCAGGCTGTCTCACTCTGGGAAACTGCATTTGCCCAGGTGCAACCCACTCTCCTTTCCGACTGCTGGACCCCACGTTGACCCCAAGTCTCACTCTGCACGGGGCTGTCGTAATGCGCCTCTCGCCTCTTGCTCTGGGACTGGTGTGCTGCCCCTCCTATCCTTCCTGCTAACAATCTAGCGCCACGGGTCAGACTTGAACTCCACCCCAGGTATGGAAGTGCTGCCCCACCTGTTGGCTGTGTCTGCTCACTGCCTCACTCATGCACTCACACACACTCATTCATTCATTCATTTTTTTTTTTTAACTTCTTCCCCCTCCTGCCTTTTTGACCACATCTTGCAGCATGTGGAACTTCCCCAGCCGGGGATCAAACCTGTGCCCCCTGCAGTGGAAGCGTGGAGTCTTGAGCACTGGACAACCAAGGAAGTCTGTTTTGTTTTTTCTCATTCATTTATTCTTGAGAGCTGGGCTCTGAGCAGGTTTGGGGAAAGAGGGGAATCAAGGGTCAGGCTGACACGATCCTTTGCCCTCCAGGGCCTCCCAGTCCAGGCTGACTTTGCCTGGACCTAAGTTAGAGTGTCTGCAAGATCTGGTCTCAGGTGTACAGCTCTGGTCTGCTCAGGGAGAGGATGACAGCACAGCGGAGGAGGGTTCAGGCATTCTTAGCCACTGGGAGCAAACCAGCCACTCAGAGTAAAGAGCAGGTCATAATAGGAGTCCAGGGCAGGTCAGATGGGCCTCAGAGGGCTGGAATAACCTTTTCTTATTCCAGCCAGGGACAAGGGAAGAAGACATCAGTCTAATGTTGAAGACAGCTTATTTTGCTTGTTGAAACAGGTGATCATGATCCAGCCCACAGGAGGCACTCGTCGTAGCTCAGGAAGTGCAAACTCATCCCAACCAAGCGAGGAAATGCCTTTTTCCTCCCTCCCAAACTCTGACCGATGTGTCAGGGCCCACTCAAATAAGCCCTTCTCTATGCAGCTTCTTTTCCCACCACAGGGAGAATGAATCTCTTCCTTTTCTGTGTTTTCACTGCATTTCTGAAAATGATACCTTTATTATAACTCTTTGTCTCCTGTAACACCTGGGTTTGCTTGCTGATAAGCCCTCCAACTAGCAGGACTGCCTGAGGTCAAGGCTGTGTCTTTCTCACCCCTGGATCCCTAGGGCTTAGCTCGGGTTGGGCCTAGCAGAGGTGCTCAGTGAAAGATGTGGCCTGTAGCAGAATCTCTTGTGACAGTCAGAGCCTGTCAACTCTCCCTTCACCTGCAGCTCCGGGGCTGCACTGGAGCTGGCAGCTATCCTGACCGCTTCCCTACTGACAGCCCAGAGCCTAGACAGGCCTTCACCCCAATGCAAAGCTCTGAGTTGCTTATAGCCCTGCCCCCAACCAGGCCATTAGTAGATGCCCTTGAGGGCGGAGGACCAGGAGCCCAGCTCCCGAGGCCTGGAGGCCCCATTGCTGTGCAGGGATGTGTTTACCCAGCCTCCATAACCCACATGTGCAGTTCCCCGCTGCCCTCTGTGTGAACCTGGCACAGTATTTTAGTGTGTCCTGTAGAATAATATTGAGAGAACGAACAAATCAGTGGCAGAACCTTCTGAGATTTGCCTAATTGCAACTCAAATTGTTCCCATATTGGAAATTACATGGCTAAGATGCCTTTTGGGGAACTGAATATTAGGAGCCCAGGAAGGTCGGCCAACAATGAGTTCCTGATTTTTTTTTTTTTCCCCTCCATGAACTCTTACCGAGACATTTTCCTGCAATGAAACATGTATAGGTTGACTCAAAACAGATTTCACAATCGCTTTATCCAATTTTGGAAGACTTAATTCGGCAATTCACCTAACCCTCTTTAATCAGCCTCACGTCCAGGGGCGGTTGTGGTCTCAGATACGCTGACGTAGATGTCACTCAGTGCAGTCCCCTGAGTGCAGAGGCTGTGGTCAGGCCCTGCTGTGGCTCTGGGGTCTGGGGCAGTGGTTAGGACTCCTGCAGGCCCTGGATCTCTGTGAGGGTTCCAGCAAAGCCGGAACCCTGTGATTCAGATTCCTGGGTGTGCAAGCGCCTTGTGTCCCTTGCAGGGTCATGTCCAGGGACAGTGGAAGTAAAAGCGATTGCGCGCTAAGATTGTTCCAATTTTGACACTGTGGGGAAGAGTGTGGAGGTCTCGGAATTTTTGACTCTGACATTAAATACAAATGTGTTGGCTGCATGCCTAGCTCTGAGTCCTTAGGGAAGTAATTTCCTTTCTTTCCCTCTCTCTTCGGCACTGGGGGAACTGTGTCTCTGGAATGAGATGGGGAAGTAGGTCCAGTTGGTGGCATCTACACTGTCACTTCCCAGGGACTGAGGAAGATGCAGGGTCTCTCCTAGACACCCAACTGTCGGACTCTTCGGTTTGCAAGGCCTTGGTTGTTGAGTCACCCTCATCCTGAGAGGGGCTCTGGGTTAAGATGACCTGAGTTTTCCTGGGGGTGCAGCTGAGAGCTGGAGCCTCAAGTGACTTGGTCAGGGTCGTTCAGGGAGTCACTGGCAGAGCCAGGTTGGAGCCAGTCTCCCACCCTCAATCCTGGAGTGTGATTTGTTTCGTGTTTTATTAGTGAATCTGCCTCTCCTTTGTTGTTGCTGTTCAGTAGCTCAGTCGTGTCCGACTCTTTGCAACTCCGTGGACTGCAGTACACCAGGATTCCCTGTCCTTCCCTGTCACCCGGAGCTTGCTCAAGCTCCTTGTATTGGTGATGCCGTCCAACCATCTCGTCCTCTGCCACCCTCTTCTCCTCTTGCCCTCAATCTTTCCCAGCATCAGGGTCTTTTCCAATGAGTCGACTCTGTGCTAGTCTAGTTCTAGCTGCTGTCATCCCTCCCTTGAACTTCTCTGCAGTTCATGGATCCCCTTGATGCCATTCCAGAACCTTATCCGATCCACTGTCTCCAGGCAACCAGATTGCTCTTTATCAAAATGGATCGGATTGTGGGACCTCACTGGGCCTGTCTCCTTGTTGGCTTCACTTTGCACCAGGACAGGATCTGCAATCCTTTCGGGGCCTCGGAGGCACTGTGCATCCCATTTGCCTCCTCCTCAACCTCACCCTTGCCTACTTGCCCTCTGCTCGTCTCTCGTCCGGCCGGGGCTTGGTGCCCTGTCATCTGGTCCAAGGCTTTTGCAGGACTCCTCTGTCTCCCACACCAGCCCTACCTACCTTCCATGTCAGGTTAGGTACGTTTCTTCAGGGTGCTTTCATGACCCTCCAGTCTACAGCGGCCTCTCCCCACCCTGCCCTCTTCCACAGAGGCCTGTTCTTTTTTCTGGAAGTCCTCATCGTGCTAATTCCTATGGGTTCCTGGCTTGAAGCTTGTCTGCTCCACTAGCGTGTAAGCTCCCCGAGGGCAGGGACTGTGTCTGTCTTGCTCACCAGCCTGTTCTCAGCGCCCAGCACAGTGTCTGATGCACAGCGGTGTTTGTTGACTATTGAAGGATGGACTAGAGTGTCCCTGTTCTGCTCCTTATCTATCTACGATCATGCTTTGCTCCCGTCCTCTCCCAGCATTTTGTGGGTGGGGGAAGGAGGAGCCAAAGGATGAGAGCAGGGGCTCCAGAGACAGTGCTCATAAGTGCCTGGCCCCTACTCTGCAGGTAGAGGCTGGGGCTCTGGCCCCTACTGGCCCCTGAAGACCCCTCTGGTGCTCTGGGATGAAGCTGGCAACCAGAGACTCTCACCCCAAACCCCCCTCATCCATTGAATCCCCTGAGTGACTCAGAGGTTCACTCACAGGGCCTTATGGAGAAGTGGCTCTGCCTGGACTCAGGTTTCCAACAGCAATTCTTGTATTGGGATCAGGAAAATAGTCAACAGGAGGCTGATCTGGGACTTCAAAAGGAGCAGCCACACCCAGGCTTTTTCTTTCACTCAGGCTTTTTTGGAGAGGTTCTAGGAGCTCTCCAACCCATGCATTCAAATAAAGGCACACTAAAAGCAATAATCTGAATGTGTGGCTCCCTTTTCTCATGAGCTATAGTGTCACGTCGCCCTTGCCAGGTTCCCACTGAATCGTTCTGGATCCCCCGGCATGGCTGGTGTGAGCCCACGAGCTTATCCAGCTGCCACTTTGTGCCTGTACTTCTTCTAGGAGCTGTGGCCCCTCTCCCTGTGTGTCCCTCTCACCACGAGGCCTTGGCATGCTGCCTAAATGTGGCTTCTGACCACTGTCATCTGTGGGTCACCACAGCCTCATCGGGTCACCACTGCTGCCCTGCCCTCTCCTGTCAGGAACTGTGGTCAGGAACCAGTCACTCAGGGCATTGAGGTGCAGGGTCCTCGTGGTGTGGAAACTGAGTCCCGGTCTGTGCCCTTTTCTACTAGCAGTTTATCCTAAAGAGTTTAAAGTCTATAGACAAGAACCCATAGGATTAGACAGGGGAGAGACACAGTCATTCAGAATCCCTCTTTGCTCAGGTGGAAGCCTTACATTGAGGTCTGTATCACTGAGCCTTGCTTTAGGACAAATTCTCTCCCTGAAAACCGTTCATTATCTTGTGCTGTCACGTTTCTGGAACTTTGCCCCAGGCGTTGCTGGGTCTTCAGTAGGCTTTACCACTGTGGTCTGGGAGGAGCTGAACCCCGGGGTCCTGGGGCATTGAAAGCAATATCCATGGTACAGCCTGAGACAATGGCCCTGCTTGCCCACTGTCTGGGGAAGACACCAAGTGGGTGAGGCAAACATTGGTTCCTCTGTAGATCTCTCTGCACTTGGCTTGTGCTGCCAGAACCCATGCGAGGAATGGGACTCCACGATCCCTGTTTCTAGCCTTTGCAAATAGATGTTTTACATTTTTGTGGGTCCAGCCACCTTCTGGCTTACCTTGTAGATTTCTCACCTGGGCACACAACATGGAGGAAAATCAAATATCCCAAAGTTCAGATTGCAATGCCCCCTGGGAACTTCCCGGATTCCAAGGAGACGTCATGGATTTTTGTCTTAAGTAGATTACAGCCTGAGAGCCCTCCAAGTTGTCTCTGGAACTTGAGCTATAAACATCTCTGAACAAGACGCATACAGCTTGGCATCTGTAGGGGAGCCCAGGACTAGAGTCATGATTGGCAGAAAGCTTTGGGGCTGGTGGGAATTGGGGGATCTGGCTCCTATAGTCAAATGGGGAGGACTTGTTTCTGTTGTCAGTTCAATGGGGCAGGTGGCTTGGCCGTGACAAGGTGCACAGTCACGCCTGAAGGTGAATCACCTGCTGCGGCTGGCGACTTGTCCCCAGGTCCCTTCCACAGGCTGGAGGCACCTTCGCTAGGCTCACTTTCATTTGCAAAATTGATGCACATGGAATGTTTCTTTCAGAGTTAAAGGCTGTTATCTTGCTAGGAAAGAGCCAAGAGTTTTCTCTGGGTTTCTAGCCCAAGAGGGAGAGTTCTTCAAGGCATCGCTCACATGCTGTTGAAATCATACTGGGCTGTAGCTAGTAATTCAGTTCAACATGCGTGGAGCTTCCTCCTCTGTGCCAGACGCCAAAGAAAATGATGGGGAAACAGAGATGGTTCAGACACGGTTCCTGCCCACAAGGTCATCTTGATCAGGACACAGAGTGATGATGCAGAAAAATCATTCTGGCAGCATGGTAGACAGTGTCGGTCCACTTTTGTTGGAGCATAAATTGTTTGAGATTCCGATGAAAGTAGTGGAGTCGTTTGTACAAATACACCCCTCCCCACCACGTCTTATCTTGCTAGTTCATGGATCCCTTAAGTCAGAACTTCAGTTTAAAAAGTTTATCCATGAGGATAGACTGAGGAGGTGGCTGGAGAGATGACTGCCTGTGGGCTCTTGTCTCTTTGAAGGCAAGGGAGAAGCTGGTCCAGGAAGGTAGTGTTGTTGGGATGGAAGAGACAGAGACAGAATCACGGGACCTGAGGATGAAGCTGAGAGGAAGAAAAGACTCTGAGCTTTCTCATCTGGATGGTGGGCTAGAACTCGGTGCCATCAATGTGGAAGGCAAACAGATTCCCTTTCATCGCTGAGTGACCAGGAAAGGTGACATGGCCACAGCCAGTCCAGTGGGAAGGGGCAAGGAGAGAACAGGGGACCTTCGGAGCCATGGCAGGGGGATAAGTGAAGGACACCTTTGTCTTTAGCCTAGCTGTGTGGGCCTGGGTGGAGGTGGCCGTGGTCCTACTGGATGGCCGGTGATGGTCATGCTCAGACTTGGGGTATGGTTTCATCTCTGATGTGTGGGCTGGCCTGGGGATATAGCCAAGGACCTCACCCAGGCTACAGTCAGGAAACAGGCTTGCCTAGAACATCACACTCTGGCTGCATTTTCACCCAGACGTGTGAGTTTCTGTTCGTGGGACTCTAGGTTGCTGGGATACTCGAGAGCCAGCTGGAGACCTTCTCTTGCTCACTGTACCTAGGACGATCTGATGATTGGTATCATCTGGGGTGGGATCAGGCATGTACATATTTATGAAAAGTTCATGAGTTTATTCTGGTACATGTGGAGAAGGCAATGGCACCCCACTCCAGGACTCTTGCCTGGAAAATCCCATGGATGGAGGAGCCTGGTAGGCTGCAGTCCATGGGGTCGCTAAGAGTCAGACATGACCGAGCGACTTCACTTTCACTTTTCACTTTCATGCATTGAAGAAGGAAATGGCAACCCACTCCAGTGTTCTTGCCTGGAGAATCCCAGGGGTGGGGGAGCCTGGTGGGCAGCCATCTATGGGGTTGCACAGAGTCGGACACGACTGAAGTGACTTAGCAGCAGCTCTGGTTAAGAACAACCCATTTAGATCATCCTCCCCTTTCATAACTGAAGAAGTGGGATTTTGGAGGGAAAGGGTCTTGGCTCAGGTTCTCAGTCGGGGGCAGGCCTGGACCCAGCATTCCCAAATCCTGAGACAGTTCGGTCCCCACTCTCCTAAACACTCTTCCTAGCAGTCAGACCATGGTCTCAGGCTCCACCAATGAGGCTGAAACATCAGACATTTTTGTGGATGAAGTCTTTCAATGTGCTTTCTGTTCTCTGGAGGACTTAGTGGGTGCGTGTCCTCCATCCCGGGTGACTGTGATGGAAACAGTACATAGATGGCTGCCAAGAGGCCCTCCCAGGAAGTAGGGAGGGAATTGTTTCTTTTGTTGTTGTTGTTGTTTTTCCCCAGAGGACACTGGGGCCCCATCATGGCTCTTGACGTGCTCAGGGCCCTCAGATCATTGCCTGAAGACATCCTCGGACCTGGTCTGTTCTGCTTTGGACTGAGGCAGCCTGGGTTCCCAGAGGGGCCAATCTCCAGAGGGACCATTTCTGTCTTGCTCATGGTTTGGCTTGGCCATGAAACTGGGGTTGCCAATGCCCAGGTGGGCTCCTCTGGGGCTGGGAGGTGAGGGCTGTGGGAACAGGAGGGTGGGCTTTCCCCTGAGGATGTTTGGTTCCAAATTGGGAAAGGAGTACATCAAAGCTGTATATTGTCACTCTGCTTATTTAACTTATATGCAGAGTACATCGTGAGAAATGCTGGGTTGGATGAAGCACAAGCTGGAATCAAGATTGCCGGGAGAAATATCAATAACCTCAGATATGCAGATGACACCACCCTTATGGCAGAAAGAGCCACTTGATGAAAGTGAAAGAGGAGAGTGAAAAAGTTGGCCTAAAGCTCAACATTCAAAAAACTAAGATCATGGTATCCAGTCCCATCACTTCATGGCAAATAGATGGGGAAACAGTAGAAACAGTGACAGACTTCATTTTTTTGTTCTCCAAAATTACTGCAGATGGTGACTGTAGCCACGAAATTAAAAGAAGCTTGCTCTTTGGAAGAAAAGTTATGACCAACCCAGACAGCGTATTATAAAGCAGAGACATTACTTTGCCAACAAAGATCCGTCTAGTCAAAGCTACGGTTTTTCCAATAGTCATGTATGGATGTGAGAGTTGGACTATAAAGAAAGCTGAGCACCAAAGAGTTGATGCTTTTGAACTGTGGTGTTGGAGAAGACTCTTGAGAGTCCCTTGGACAGCAAGGAGATCCACCAGTCCATCCTAAAGGAAATAAATTCTGAATATTCATTGGAAGGACTGATGCTGATGCTGAAACTCCAATACTTTGGCCACCTGATGCGAAGAGTTGACTCATTTGAAAATACCCTGATGCTGGGAAAGACTGAAGGTGGGAGGAGAAGGGGACAACAGAGGATGAGATGGTTGGATGGCATCACTGATTCAATGGACATGAGTTTGAGTAAACTCTGGCAGTTGGTGACGGACAGGGAAGCTTTGTGTGCTGCAGTCCCTGGGGTCTCAAAGAGTTGGACACGACTGAGCGACTGAACTGAACTGATGCTGTTTGATCAGGCTTCTGAAGTAGGAGGGTTGCCTGTGACAAGTACAGATGGTGCTCACCTCTTTTTCAGCTTTCCTATTCTACAAGTGAAGATTCCCTTCTCCAGGGGATCTTCCCACCCCAGGGACTGAAACTGGATCTCCGGTGTTGTAGGCAGATTCTTTATTGTTTGAGCCACAAGGAAGCCCATGAAGGAAGGGAGACTTTTGTAATGGTGTAAATGGCATGATCATATAGAAAACCTTGATGAGGCATCTTTTGAAAGCAGTTTTGGAGAAATGGAATTCTGGATGGCAGGAGAGGATGTTTCAGGCCATGTGATCAGAAGCTTTCCTTGCAGGGGCCTGAGTAGAGCACGTTTGCACTGGAGGGGAGCCATGCCTTCAGAATCCCTTGCTTAGTGTGGATGGGGACAGCAGTGGTCAGTATCTGGCTTCAGACTTGTGGACCAGTCGAGATGCGGTGTGCAGGCTGGGTAGATGGGGCCGTAAGGTTTTGTGCTTCCAAAACTGAACTCGGAGCAATGACAGATGGACTGAGGATTCAGTCCAATAATTATATCAGTCATGATAGAGGGAAGTGAACAGGCTGGGCTAGTGCAGCTGACACGTGGACCATCACGAGACAGAGTAGAGAGGGACCAGGGCCTATGTGAGGGGATTACAGGACACCAAAGATGGCAGAGAAGCAGAAGAATGAAAGCAGAACACGAGGCTGGGGAGACACAGAAGGGGCACCTCCACCCTCCCTGGCCTTGGCTTTCACCGGTGCCCTAGCAAGGGGGAATTGGTGATTAATGCTAGAACTGCCTGGGATAACAGCATGCTCTGGTAGATTTAACAGTTATAGTTTGGACTAGAGGTCCCAGGCACACAGTCATTTATAATTTTTTGGAGACATGAGTTTGAATGGGATGCACTGCAAGGGTGGAGTGAACCGTGAGCCATTGGAACCATGCAGTCAGACAGTGTTGAGCTGGCCACTCACACCCACATGTCCAGGAAGTGTGGGGTCTACTCGTATAATGCTGACTCTGGAGGAAGACTGTAAAAAAGAGTATATAAAAAAAGAGACAGACAGCGATAGTGACAAAGGTAAAAATCACTCACATTGCATTCTAACGGAATGGCCCCTCTCAAATTGTATGGAGCAAAACCTGCCCAGCTGAACATATCATGTCTGACTTAGCCAGAAAAATGAATTTTTGAAAAACTCTGAAGAGTGCACTATTGAGCTTAATGCTGGCTCAGCTCTGTGATGTGGAAGAGTCCATTACACAATTGACCTGGGCCAATGGAAAAGGAATTTGGGAAGCTCTTGCAAATAGTTCTCCAACTAGTGTGCAAAGCTGTCTCTCATGGAGTGAGAGATTAAAACTCCAGTGAAGGTTGAAAAGGCTTGGAGAGAGAGCATCGAGAGCATGAGCTCTTCTCACAAATGAAATACAGGAGAGAGCCAGGGTCTTGTTCAAACAAGGTTTCTGAGACTGTATTGAGAGCTCCCCTGGTGGCTCAACTAGTAAACAATCTGCCTGCAATGTGGGAGACCTGGGTTCGATTCCATGGACTGTATAGTCCAAGGGGTTGCAAAGAGTCAGATACAACGGAGTGACTTTCACTTTCACTCACTTCACTGTGTATGATGGGGTTTCCCAGTGGTGCTAGTGGTAAAGAACCTGTCCCTGCAGAAGATACAAGAGGCATGGGTTCAATCCCTGGGTTGGGAAGATCCCCTACATAAGAAATGGCAACCTACTCCAATATTCTTGCTAAAAAAATTCCATGGACAGAGGAGCCTGGCGGACTACAGTCCAGTTCAATTTAGTTTAGTCACTCAGTCGTGTCTGACTCTTTGTGACGCCAGACCTCCCTGTCCATCACCAACTCCCGGAGTTCACTCAGACTCACGTCCATCGAGTGAGTCCATCCGTGATGCCATCCAGCCATCTCATCCTCTGTTGTCCCCTTCTTCTCCTGCCCACAATCCCTCCCAGCATCAGAGTCTTTTCCAATGAGTCAACTCTTCGCATGAGGTGGCCAAAATACTGAAGTTTCAGCTTTAGCATCATTCCTTCCAAAGAACACCCAGGGCTGATCTCCTTTAGAATGGACTGGTTGGATTTCCTTGCAGGCCAAGGTACTCTCAAGAGTCTTCTCCAACACCACAGTTCAAAAGCATCAATTCTTCGGTGCTCAGACTTCACAGTCCAACTCTTACATCCATACATGACCACAGGAAAAACCATAGCCTTGACTAGACAGACCTTTGTTGGCAAAGTAATGTCTCTGCTTTTCAATATGCTATCTAGGTTGGTCATAACTTTTCTTCCAAGGATTAAGTGTCTTTTAATTTCATGGCTGCAGTCACCATCTGCAGTGATTTCGGAGCCCAAAAAATAAAGTCTGACACTGTTTCCACTGTTTCCCCATCCATTTCCCATGAAGTGATGGGACCAGATGCCATGCTCTTCATTTTCTGAATGTTGAGCTTTAAGTCAACTTTTTCACTCTCCTCTTTCACTTTCATCAAGAGGCTTTTTAGTTACTCTTCACTTTCTGCCATAAGGGTGGTGTCATCTGTATATCTGAGGTTATTGATATTTCTCCCGGCAATCTTGATTCCATCTTGTGCTTCTTCCAGTCCAGCGTTTCTCATGATGTACTCTGCATATAAGTTAAATAAGCAGGGTGACAATATACAGCCTTGACGTACTCCTTTTCCTATTTGGAACCAGTCTGTTGTTCCATGTCCAGTTCTAACTGCTGCTTCCTGACCTGCATATAGGTTTCTCAAGAGGCAGGTCAGGTGGTCCAGTATTCATTCCCATCTCTTTCAGAATTTTCCACAGTTTATTGTGATCTACACAGTCAAAAGCTTTGGCATAGTCAATAAAGCAGAACTAGATGTTTTTCTGGAACTCTCTTGCTTTTTCGATGATCCAGCGGATGTTGGCAATTTGATCTCTGGTTCCTCTGCCTTTTCTAAAACCAGCTTGAACATCAGGAAGTTCACGGTTCACGTATTGCTGAAGCCTGGCTTGGAGAATTTTGAGCATTACTTTACTAGCATGTGAAATGAGTGCAATTGTGTGGTAGTTTGAGCATTCTTTGGCATTGCCTTTCTTTGGGATTGGAATGGAAACTGACCTTTTCCAGTCCCAGTCCATGGGGCTTCAAAAAGTCAGACATGACTGAGAGACTGCGTTCACAGAGCACTGTGTATGCTATGTACAGCTGTGATAGGAACAAATTCACTTGGCCTCAAATTGTATATAGAAAACCCCCATTTTGTATACATTTATGTTAACCCTGACCTTAGAAATTAACCTTACGATGCTACTTTGCTGTTGCCTTCAGACCTCACCATGACAAACCTATTGAAACACATCAAAGTTCTAGTTAGAAGTTTAGTATAGTAATAGAATGGCAGGAACCCTTTAGAGAAGCAGGTGCTTACTATACAACTTGAAATTACCTGTAGAAATGTGATGGTAAACTGCATTGAGCAACACTGACATTTAAGCAATATTGAGTCTTCCAACCTAGGAATACAGGTATCTTAACTTTTATTTAGGTTTCCTTTAGTTTCCATCAACGATGTTTCATAGTTTTCTGTGTTCAAATCTTTCACTGCCTCTGTTAAATTGATTCCTAGGTACTTTATTTTTTTTGATGATGTTGTAAATAAAACTGTTTCTTGCTTTTCATACTGTTCATCCCGGTTACTGAAGCACTACCACCTTGCTTTGCATGCTGATCTTGTTTTTGGCAACTTGGGGGAATTTATTAACCCTAATAGATTGTGTGTGTGTGTGTGTGTGTGTGTGTGTGAAATCTTTGAGAGTTTCTATATATAAGATCATGCAATTTGTGATTAAAGGTAGCTTTCAGTTCAGTTCAGTCGCTCAGTCATGTCCGACTCTTTGTGACCCCATGAATCACAGCATGCCAGGCCTCTCTGTCCGTCACCAATTCCTGGAGTTCACTCAGACTCACGTCCATCGAGTCCGTGATGCCATCCAGCCATCTCATCCTCGGTTGTCCCCTTCTCCTCCTGCCCCCAATCCCTCCATGCATCAGAGTCTTTTCCAATGAGTCAACCCTTCGCATGAGATGGCTAAAATACTGGAGTTTCAGCTTTAGCATCATTCCTTCCAAAGAAATCCCAGGGCTGATCTCCTTCAGAATGGACTGGTTGGATCTCCTTGCAGTCCAAGGGACTCTCAAGAGTCTTCTCCAACACATGTTCAAAAGCATCAGTTCTTCGGTGCTCAGCCTTCTTCACAGTCCAACTCTCATATCCATACATGACTACTGGAAAAACCAAAGCCTTGACTAGACGGACCTTAGTCGGCAAAGTAATGTCTCTGCTTTTGAATATACTATCTAGGTTGGTCATAACTTTTCTTCCAAGGAGCAAGTGTCTTTTAATTTCATGGCTGCAGTCACCTCTGCAGTGATTTTGGAGCCCCCCAAAATAAAGTCTGACACTGTTTCCACTGTTTCCCCATCTATTTCCCATGAAGTGATGGGACTGGATGCCATGATCTTTGTTTTCTGAATGTTGAGCTTTAAGCCAACTTTTTCACTCTCCTCTTTCACTTTCATCAAGAGGCTTTTTAGTTCCTCTTCACTTTCTGCCATAAGGGTGGTGTCATCTGCATCTCTGAGGTTATTGATATTTCTCCCAAAGGTAGCTTTACTTCTTCCCAATTTGGATGCCTTTTATTTCTTTTTCATGTGTATTTGCTCTAGACAAAACTTCCACAAAGTACAAAACCATAGCATATCAAGCCTTATAGAATACTATGAAGGCAGTACTTAGAGGCAAATTTATAACAGCAAACATTTACATTTAAAAAGAAAAAAGCTCCCAGATGAATAATCTAACCTCAAGGAAATAGAAAAAGAAGGGCAAACTAAAACCAAAGCTATTGTAAGGAAAGAAATAATAAAGATTAGAGCAGATATAAATGAAATATAAAATAAAGATACAATAGAATCAATTATAAAAAAGTAATTTCTTCAAAAATACCAGGAAATTGACAGACCTAAACTGATGAAAAAAAGACATGATTCAAGTAAACAAAACTAGAAATGGATGCGAGAACATTATTATTAACCTTTACAAAATGAAAAGGTTTGTAAGAGTACAATGAATGTCAATAAATTAGATAACCTAGATGAAGTGAACAAGTCTCTAGAAACACACAAATTACCAAACTTGACTGAAGAAAAAATGGAAAATCTGAACAGACCTATAACAGATTTAATCAGTAATTTAAAAATCAGCCAACAAAGAAAATTCTAGGACCAGATGGCTTCACTGGTGAATTTTACCAAATATTTAAAGTGGAATTAACACCAATATTTCTCAGACTTTTCCAAAAACAGAAGAGGACAGAATACTTCTCTAACTCATTCTGTGAGGCCAGTATTGCTCTGATACAAATGCTAGAGAGACATTACAAGAAAAGAAAATTACAGGCCAATATCCCTTATAAATATAGATGCAAAAAGCTCAACAAGATGTTAGTGAACTGAACAGCATATTAAAAGGGTTATACACCATGACAGAGTGGGATTTATTCCAGGAATGCAAGCATGGTTCAACATAAGAAAATCAATCAATGTGATATACCACATTAATAGAACAAAGAGAAAAACTGCATTGTCATTTCAGTTGATTCAGAAAAGGCGTTTGATAAAAATCTAACACTCTTTCATGATGAAAAACACTCAAAAAACTAAAAATAGAAGGGAACTTCCTCAACATGATAAAGGGCATTTATGAAAAACCCACTGCTAACATCGTGTATGTGTGTGTGTCTGTGCGTGTATGTGTGTGTGTGTATGTGTGTGTGTGTATGTGTGTGTGTGTGTGTGCTTAGTCACTCAGTTGTGTCTGACTCTTTGTGACCTCCATGTGCTATAGCCTGCTAGGCTCCTCTGTCCATGGGACTCTCCAGGCAAGCAAACTGGAGTGGGTTGCCATTTCCTTCTCCAGAACATTTCCCAGAGCTCTGCAAAGTTGGTTCTGACAGTCCCGGCTGATTTTTCAGTGTTTCTGTAAAGGGATAGATGTTGGGAGCCTGCGACTCTGCCATATGGCTGATGTCACCTACCACTTTTTTTTTTTTTAAGAGACTGATCTTTCTTTAAAAAAATATTTATTATTTATTTGGTTGCACTGGGTCTTAGTTGAGGCATGCAGAATCTTTAGTTGCTGCATGTGGGATTTTTAGTTATGACATGTGAATTCTTGTGGCATATGGGATCTAGTTCTCCAACCAGGGATTGAACCCAGGCACCCTGCATTGGGAGCTCAGAGTCTTAGCCACTGGACCACTGGGGAAGTCCTACTGACCACTTTATGAAGCTGTTTTGAACCCAACCAGAGAAACTGTCAACCTTCCTCTGATCCCCTAGTGATCTCTTCTTGTATTTTTTAAAGGATTCCCAATTTGCATTATAAACATAACATTCTCATGATCTCTAGGAGAATGTCAATGACTTTATAGATAGATCTCATTTTTTTCCAGAGCCTTCCACTGAACACTGTTTACAGGAGACATCTGGAAAGGTTGCCCAGTTAAATGGACTCATCCTTGTTCCTGGGCCTTAGTCTTTCCTGGATACCTGGTGGTGCTGGGCTTTGCCCCCATACTGGCCCTGACGCATTTTCCTTGCAGGGACATGGGGCTTCAGGAAGGGATTCTTCGGTCTTGCATCATAGCAGGAGGCAGGACGGAGGCCGCAGGGGAGTTGTGTAATGGTTTCCTTGTCCCCTCTTTCTGTCCTGTTCTGTTTCTCCTGCCAGAGTCTTCTTTTCCAGAGAACATTTGACTCAGAAAGGTTGGGTGTTGGGCTCTGGCTGGACCTGAAACCCTGCACTTCCACAGTGATTCCAGCAGCACTTATGCTGCCTTGGTGTGTGCGCCAGTCAGTTTGTTTAATGCACAAAAAGCATAATGACTTTAATTAGGTTTTAGTGTAAATAATGAACACAATTACAGAGCAGGCTCTTTTGTCACCCTCATGGAATTTATGATTGTTTGAAAAGTCAACACCCACTTCTAGCCCCTCCTGTCCTTACTTCTTGGTCAATCCAGCATCCCCATTAATCAATGGCGTTGGGTTTTAATGCCTTGGTGGAAAATCTGAGCTGGTCTTTTCCCAAGTTGGAATGACAGCTCAGCCTTCCTTACCTCCATGTCCACCTGGGGCTCCAGCCTCAGCCTGGATGCCCACCACCCCTGAGGGGCTGTGCTTTGAGGAAACACTGAGTCAGGATGACTCTAGGCCCAGTGATGGTGGTGGTGGTAGCCACTGCCAGGAATGAAAGGATGGAGAGTTCTGGCCACCCACAGCGTCCAGTTCCACCATGTCCTGAGCATCTATTGTATCTCAGGTACCTTGCTTGGCACAGAGGCCCCAGAGTATAGGCGAGGTCATAGCAAGCCAGGCTGTACCCACCCTAGCGAAGCCAAGGAGGATACCAGCCAGAAGCCAGCACTTGAGTAAGGTCTGGCATGGACCAGCAGCCTCGGGCCTTCCATAGGCCACAGCAGAATCCACAACCATTTGGGCTGTGGCTGCAAGGTGGGCCTTGTGGGGTGAGCTACTTCAACTCTAGGGCAATAGGGGAGACCAAATCTTCTCCATCCTCCAAGGGCCAAGATGGTGTATAAACATCTCTTGCCTCCTTACAGGGCTCTCGTTCCCCTGTTGTTAACATCTCATTTGCTAACCTAGTGTCTCTGCCTTCAGAGCGGTCCCTCTTCCCCTGATCTCCCATCCCCTTCACCCCATGGCAGAGAACGGCTGAGAAAGGACACAGTGCCCTTTCTTTCATCAATCATGGTGTGGACTTATTTCCCTCTTCAGCACTGATGGAGGCATCCTGAGGGTGTGGGCCCCTGTCTTCTCCTGGGCCTCTCTGGGTGATGAGGATCAAGTTCCCCCTTCCCTATGCATTGCCTTCACTCTCCCTGCAAGAGAGCCTCTCTCGTTTCCCTGAGCCCCTCATGTTGATGTTTGAAACAATCGGAGCGGCTCAGCTCTGTTAGTTTCTTCCAGGAGGGTAAGGAGGGTCTCCTTCTGCCCGTGGACTCGGGGGCCTGGTTTCCAGCTCCCAGTTTTCTTGGGGGGAGAGGCCACATTCTGATAAACTGCTTGCCTTTCTTCTGAGCTGTCACCAGCCCAGCCCGGTGTGCAGTGCTGGCTTGGTTCGGTCTCCCTGGCACGGGCCATCTCCACTGGAGCTGGGCTTTGGCCAGGCTGGGGTGCCCGCGATGGAGGGGCAGGCAGCACCCAGTGGTTCAGAGGATGGCGGGAGCCTAGGCGGCCCTGGGACCCACTGTGATGCAGCAGCCTGGCGGTCATCTCCCAGTTATTTATTGTCATAACATTAATCATGCTGAACTCACTTGGCATTAATGAGGACATAATGTGTACTTGGATGGGAATTTTTATTGTAGTGCAGCATTAACTAGCCGGCCTATTATTTAAAGTGTTACCAGACCTGGTATGTACAAATGGTTTACTTTGCAGTCTCCAAGTGTTAACACTTTGTATGGTTTGTGTCAAGAAAATATGAATATGGAACACAAAAGAGGCAGGGCTGAAATGTTGTGGGGCCATCCCCGGGCTGGCAGGGAGACAGCGCACTCCTGAGTGGATGGCCCCCGCCGCTCAGCCTGGGCAGCCTACGTCTGTCCGAGCCCATGCTCATCTCATGCCCGTGTTTGAGCTTCATGCTGGATGTGAAAAACTTAGGATGGTTCTTTAGGGCTTTCTGAGTCACTATCTTGGGAACGAAAAGACATGGAATAGCAGGATTTAGATACGGCAAAGAAGCCAGAGCCCATGCTGAAGACCACGTCTCCAAGGCTCTCTTCTCTCTTATGGGTCAGTCCTTGCCCACCGGGACCTGTCCACCTGTGGGGTCCACCCTTCCCTACCGTTAGCCCACCCTGGCTCTGGCTACCCTCACCACGGGTTAACCTCTGAGTAGTTTTCTGGCCTTTGCATACACTATTCACTTGTTTGGTTAATGTCTCTACTTTTTATTTTTTGTTTTTGAGTCTGAAGTCAAGTAACACATCCTTCCTGAAGTCTCCTAGTTTCCCCCCACTCCAAACGTGTGTGTAGGTGCCCTTTTTCTAGAAGTGAACCCCTGTTTCATACAGGCTGTGTGTGCTGGCTTATAGGGTAAATCACTTAAGATGAGTATCACATAGTCCTTGGCAGTCTAGTGTGGAAGGAAAGCCCCTCCCCACCTCAACTAGCCAACAGCATTTGAGAGCATATAACTGTATTAGAGATACAGATATGCAATGCCAGTAGCTAGAGAGAAGTAAACAAATGGTCAACAGGTAGAGGGAGAAATTAATCTGTGCTGGGCCATAGAGAAGAGAGGGGAGACAGAAGTAGCTGTGAGGATGTGGGTGGGGGATACATCAGAATTTGGAGGGGCCTAATGAGACCCCTTGGAGAAGGCAATGACAACCCACTCCAGTACTCTTGCCTGGGAAGTCCCATGGACAGAGGAACCTGGTGGGCTGCAGTCCATGCGGTCGCAAAGAGTCAGACATGACTGAGCGACTTCACTTTCACTTTTCACTTTCATGCATTGGAGAAGGAAATGGGAACCCACTCCAGTGTTCTTACCTGGAGAATCCCAGGGACAGAGGAGCCTGGTGGGCTGCCATCTATGGGATCGCACAGAGTTGGAAATGACTGAAGCGACTTAGCAGCAGCAGCAGAATGAGACCCCAATGCTGTCCCAATACACAGAGCTTCCTCTTCAGAGTTTACCCAGAGCTGCCTCTTCATCTTTCCTGATTGCCATGGAACACAACTAAGCATGCAAGGAATACACTCAGGTCTCCATTTTATAAGCCAACACGCAGCACAGCACATCACAAAACTAAAAGCTCAGACAGGTTAGCTAATCGGCCATGGTCTCCAGCTAGTAAATGGTAGAGAGCTGCTACTTGTGCTGGAGAGAGAAGGGAAGGAAAGAAGTATATAGACTTACACTGAAACACACCTGGGATCCAGCTAACCACACCCCTGGGGGGGTGTCCCTACTCCCTGGCGTTGATCCATTCTGTGTGTGTGATAAATATGTCCACAGCTCTGCTACTGGATCACAGCCTGTGCTTCCAGGACCTAATGTTATAACATGTGGCCTTGGCATTTTTCCTTTATATTTTGACTGATTTGGGATCCAGCATTCTTTTCATTACTTCCTGTTGCCTCCTATGAGCAGAGGCACAGATGGTCATTGTAACCCAGGAGCCAGCTATGCCTGTTGTGTATAGAGCTGGATAGGGTGGAATGCAGCAGCCTGCCCTTGAGTGGATGGCTCTTGGGTTGGCAGCAGATAAGATATCATGCCAAGAAGTCAATCCCAGTGGTAAAAGGACTATTGGCAGAGGTCTGTCCAGACCTTACAGGGACACTCCCGGGAACTAGACAGAAATCAAAGCTCCTTCAGAACTGGGAGTCAGAACCAGACTCCAGTCCTTGTGAAGTCTTCTCAGGAAACCAGGGGTAAGGTCTAGGCATTTTAGTTAGTATAAGTAATATTAATGCTTGTAACAAAGAAAGTGAGTCAGTCAGTCATGTCCGACTTTTTGCAAACCCATGGACTGTAGTCCATGGAATTCTCCAGGCCAGAATACTGGGGTGGGTAGCCGCTCCCTTCTCTAGGGAATCTTCCCAATTCAGGGATTGAACCCAGGTCTCCCACATTGCAGGCTTGTAACAAACCCATCCGTAAATCTCAGTGGCTTGGTAGAGTAGAAAGTTTATTTCTCATCACACAAAATCCAACGTGATGTTCTTGGTGTCTCTCCAAGGTGGCATCAGCCATGTTCATTTAGAGACATTAGTTTCCCTGTCTGGTTTTGTCCTCCCTGAGGACTGCGGATGGCTCTGCCAGGTTTTCTGTATCTGGCGGACAGATGGGGGAAAGGGAGAATTGCGCATGGAAGGTTTTAATGGGCTGGGCCGAGGAAGTGGAGCAGAGCACTTCTGCCCACGTTTCTTGGGCCAGAACTCAAACGTAGCCACGCCTAACCGCAAAGGAGGATGGAAGCAGGGTCTGTGTGTCCAGTGGGAAAGGTTTTAGGATGTTGATCTCTGTTGTGCCTGGTCCAGACTGTAAGCAGTCATAACTACCACATAGTGAGCCCCTACTGTGTGCCAGGCCTACCCTAGCCTCAGTACATACGTTATTCATATCCTGATGCATATTTGACTAGACCCACTGGATCCTGGGCATGGGACAGAATGACTTCACCTTCTATGGGGCAGAGGGGCCTCATACAGGCCCAGCCTGTTTCTCATCAGTTTAGGGCCTGAGCATGGTCAACCTGAAGTGGCTGGATCTTAGTGCTCTGGGACTGATAGGATCTGAGTGGGGGTGGTGGGGGTCAGTGGGTCTGACACTGCTGGCCTTGAAGCATTGCTGCTGGACAAGCCTCTTGCCAAGGCCCTCCCTCCAGGCTTACTGGTCCAGCTGCGATGGGGTCGGTTTGCGATTTCACTGTAAAAAGCCGCTGGCTGGACTCCAGGCAGCCAGGTTATCGCTGCGTGACAGTCTCTGAAGTCTTTTGGTTGCTGTCTTTCCTCCTGCTGCTTCTCTGTTCCTTTTCCCTCGCTGTTTCTCCTGACCTTCTTTTATTTTCCTCCTAATTAACTTTGTGGACAAGGTCCACTGGTAAGTTAAAAGAGTTTATCCAAACTGACACTCTGTTTATAATTTATAATTTACATTCCAGCTTTCGCAAGGTCCTTCCATTTCTTGACTGTGGCCAGGGTGTTCTCTCTGCGTGCTTGGCGTTGGCTTGCTTGAGGAGAGCAAAGGTCAGGCCTTCAATTGCCAGGATGCTGATGAAACCCGGGGTCTGAATGTGACAGATGTGTGGACACCATGTGAGGATGTTTGCTCATCGCCCCCAAGTAGCAACATCTCTATGATCATGGAAATTCCCATACCCAGGGGTTTAGGGCAGGCAGGAGTAGGGAGCTGGGCAATTTTTCCCAGCCCCTCTGATAATGAATAGCCCTTTTCTCCTATCCTTAAACTTGGCTTTGTTCAAAATGCCTCCAAACTATGATGGGGTTGGAGGCTGGAGTGCACACACAGCACTTTCTTCCAAGCTTTGTGCAAACTTGGGTAAGTCACTTTCCCCCCGCCCTCAGGTTTATGAACTGTATGGTAAGGAGATTAGGAAAGATTGTTTAAAGTTCCGTCTCAGCACTGAAATCTATGAATCCTAATTTTCATCATCTTTAATAAGCTCTGTAGCTCTCCTCTCATACTGGGAGGCAGTGTGGGGGAATGAAAAGAGTATGTTCTCTGGGCCTCAGTTTTCTCATCTTTAAAATAGGGATAAGATCCATTACTGTGTAGGGATTTGTGAAGAGCAAGTGAAACAATATACCTGAAGTATTTAGCTTGGTACCTGGCTCATGGGTGTTAACAAAGCAGATGTCTTTTGTGGCTTTCATCCCAGAACTCAGTAAGGTCCATGCTCTCTGGGGAACCCCAGCCAACCCTCCACATAGAGAAGAAGCTACATGTAGGAGATGATCGGTCAGGCTTGTGGAACAGTGATTTCCCAGATTCTGGGACCCAAAAACATCTCAAGCCAAGGGCCCTGGGAGAAGGGATGCTATATCTGTAACTCGTACTTGGCTTTGCCCTTTGAAACACAGGAGAAAAGCCACATAGGCCACAGAGAGGGCAGGGTCTCCTTGCAGAAATACATGCAAATGTGTTTGTCATTAGGCCTTCCACGCCAATAATCCATATCTTCTTTTCTTTCCTTTGTTGCGTTTTTCTCTGGTGGCCAGAAGCCAGAGAAAACACACGGTCTCACCAGCTTCAACAGCCGACTCTGCCTCCTCAAGCTGGAGTGGGGGCTGTGGGCAGGGGCCACCCTGGGCAGCTCTGAATCTACCACACGAGGGCTCTGGCAGTTGAGGTGCTTCGCAAGGTCAAACTGGGACCTCTGGCAAGTCTCGGTTGTGCCTTCCGGTTATCCTGCACCCAGCACATCACGGCCTCGGGATGTTCCAGAGTGCCAGCGGTCAGACCTGGGAAAAAGGAGTAAACAGTGAGGGTAGGACAGCCTTCAGATGCTGGAGGCCCAGGCAACGGATGCTCAGAGGTGGATCCGTCCCATGTAGGTTGGCACTGACAACCCCCACCAGGAGGCCCTGCCTCCCTTCTCCCATCTCTCCTTCACAGTTCCCTTATTCAAAATATTTGACCCCCTCCCCCCAGCACGTGATACCTGCCCCCTCTGGATCTTGGCACACACCATCCCGACTCCTGGAATGTAGAGTCACCAGTCCTTCCCAAGCACCCATCCAGGGACATGCTTTTGCTAGTTACTTCGCTAAGAAAGATGTTGATCCATCCTCTCGCTTCCTTCTCCACTTGTCTAAGGCCCATCCTTCTGTTGGATGAGGCTTAGCTCAGCTGAGCCTGACTGTGTTTCTCCTGGCTCTCCAACCCAGAAAGGCCTGCTCTGCCCTTAGGTTTCTCACTTGCTCCATCACCTCCTATAAACAAGACCAGTTGATATGGTTATTCATTATCTTAAGTACAGGTACCAGGCTTACTAAAGAGTCACCACTCATTCCTTGAATGATGGTTTTTATTTTATTTTATTTTTTTCCAGTCTTGACTTTCATGGAACCATCTGGAATCTTCTTTTCATCCCAGGCTGTGGCTCCTTTAACAAGATCTAACCCAGATGCCGTAACTTTTCGGTTACATTTGGTTATTAGAAGAATCTTATTTCTTGTTTTAAGGTTTATTCCTAACAATTAATGAAAAGGAAACATTTCCGTCTGGAACTTGACTTACAGCTCTTCCCATTCTACTCAGCAATGTCTAGTCCTACCACCTGGCGCCAGTGACTTCTAAAGGAAATGTGAGTATGTGTGAGTGTGTTTGTGTGTGTGTATGCATGGTTGGCATTTAGTCCCTTGAATGTCGAGGGGGAGGGGATTAAAAGGCCCTGGGAGGGCAAGCGTCTCCCTTACCCTTACTCCCTTAGAAATGTGGTCTTTCAGGCTGGCTGTAAACACTCTTGGCTTGTGAACTGTGAGTAGCTCCAGAGAGCCCTGCTGTCAAAGGCTTGTTCCTATGAGACTCGATTAGGCATTGGAGGTCTCTCTGAGATCTGACTCCACCTCATGGTCCATTCTCAGGAGGCAGTCTTTAAGCTACACCCAATCGATTATATATTTTCCTGCCTCCTATATTGGGTAGTTCTTGATCGTTCTACCCCAGGGCAGCGGGCATCTTCTGTACCTCTTGGAACCCAGGAAATCAGACAGACGCTTCCGCCACTCTCCTTTCCTCTTGGCATTTTCCCACTGTACCACTCTCTCCAGTTTTCTAATGCCAAAGCGACATCAAGCAAATGAATGAGAGGTAAGTCTCCTATTCCTGCAGATATCTCTGCATTAGGTTCCCAGGGTGACCCTAGCAAAACACCTCAAACTGGCTGTCTTAGAACATCAGAAATGTATCATCTCACCGTTTTGGAGACCAGAAGTCCAAAATCAGGGTGCTGGCGGCATGCTCCCTTTGAAGGTGTCAGGGAAGGATCTATTCCGGGCCTCTCTCCCACCTTCTGGTAGTTCCCTGACTTGTGGTGGAGTAATTCCAACTTCCACATGGCATTCTCCCTGTGTGTGTGTGTCTGTTTCTTCTCACAGGGTGTTCCTTATATAAGGACACCACTCTTATTCAGTTAGGGACTGCCCTGCTCTGGGATGATCTCATTGTAACTAATTTTATCTGCAATGACCCTTCTTCCAAAGAAGGTCACGTTTGAGGTACTAACTATTTGATGTTAGTTCTTCAATAGATGCATTTTTAGGGAGTTGTGGATACAATTCAACCCATAACAACTTTCAACCTTTACAAGTGATTCCTAGAGTCTTTCTCTTCCTTAGCTTTGGCAGGAGGGGGTGGCATTGCCCCCTGAACCCTGGATCTTAATTATGCAGGCCACCCCATCTGTCTCTCCAATTCTCTTTTGTGTTGACTGAGGCTGGTGGTTGGTGATAGCAGAGCTGGTTCTGGTACCTTGAAGCAAATGGTGAGGGGAGATGGTTGCCTCTGCATTTAGAATATGGGATGCTCAGCATCTCTCATCCATCACTCTGGGCCTCAGCCACAATTCTGAGACCAGCCGACGATGTCCCACACTCCCTCCTGCTCATGTATACTTTGTTTGCTGAACAAAATTGTGACTTTTTTTAAGGTGAATATAGTACCTAGTACGATAACAGAGGTGAGACACCTGATCTCTGCTCTGCAGTTGCCCATGGTTTTGTGGGGACAAAGAGACATGGAAAAAAAAAAAAAAAAGAAGAAGATGACAGTAGGGAACACCCTGAGGCATGTGTGTTCACGGGGGTCTAAAGAAATAGCACCAATACAGCTGATGTGGGAAACATCCAACTCCAGCCCCAATTCGAGCATTAAGGACGCTGGGTCTCATCTTTCAGCCTTTGCACACACTAGCAACCACTGTCCTTTGGGGAGGGGGCCAGAGGAAAAGAGCACCCAGGGCCTTGGGCAGCAAAAAGCCCTGAATACCTTGTAAGTGATGCTGGCAAAGGTGCTTTGGGATTCAACATGGTGGTGGGGAGGGCTCATTGCCCAGGGTAAGCACTAAAAAGTGTGGTCAGAGGCATAGGTTCCCTGACAGTGTTGCCCAGGGCGTGCCCCGTGCAACCTCATTCACCTGATCATCCCCATGATGGGGAGGCATGTGTGAACAGAAAAAGGGAGCAGCAGGGCATCAGAGGCCTGGGTTCCGGTGGGCGTGCTCTTCATCCACAGAGCTCCCTTTGGTGAGGCCTTTTGGAGAAGGTACCTGAGCAGCATTTTGGGCAATGAATACACCCCAGATGCCCCCCAAGATCGGTGCCTGCGGATGAACAGAGCTCTAACTGTTGGGGATGCCATGCAAAGTGGCACTGAGAAAGAGAGAGAGCTCAGGGCAGGAATTCTTGGTGTGGTCCTCCTTCTGTTTCAAGTCCTTGCTTCATAGAAAATAGTCCTGGGTGCCTTCAGTCATCACCTGTCTCTTTAACATAAGGTTTTTTTTAAAAAAATTTATTCATTTTATTTATGGCTGAGCTCTGTCTTCATTGCTTTGCCCAGGCTTTCTCTAGCTGCCGTGAACAGGGCTACTCTTTGCTGCAGTGGGCAGCCTTCCCATTGCAGCGGCTCCTCTTGTCACCAAGCTCTAGGGCGCGTGGGCTTCACTAGTTGTGGTGCACGGGCTGAGTTGCTCCGTGGCATGGGGAATCTTCCTGGACCAAGAATGGAACCTGTGTCCCCTGTGTTGGCAGGCATATTCTTGTCCATTGTGCCACAAGGAAAGTCCAAGATTTTTTTTTTCATCTCCTCTCAGAAGCTGGAATATTGGTCTGTGATCTCCTGGATTCTCCCAAACTAAGTGCTATCTGTCATTCACCACAGTGTCCCCACTTCTGCTCTTTGAAATAATCTTAAGAGATTCCTGGATGCTCACAAGATCGTAAGGTATGTTCACAATGGCATGTGTCTGGATAGCCTTGTTGCAGCAATGGCTCCTCAGCTGGCTTCACCTCGGCTTTTGCCAACCCCATTTCTGGGGTGCATCTTCTGAACACATATGCACAGAATCCAGGTATCCTGTCCATCAGGATGTTTCAGAATTTGTTGTCAGCAACATCCTAGAATGTGCATTTTCCAGACAAGACAGAATATGGAGTAGAAGGAAACGCATTAAACAAATGCAAGAATTGTAAATAAGATGGGTGTGTGCTCAGTTGCTCAGTCATGTCTGACTCTTTGTGATCCCATGGACTGAGGCACGCCAGACTGCTGTCCCTGGGATTTCTCAGGCAAGAATGCTGGCGTGGCGTGCCACTTCCTCCTCTGGGGGATCTTCCTGACCTAGGGGTCGAACCCGTGTTTCTCGGGTCTCTTTCACTGGCAGGCGAATTCTTTATCACTGAGCCACCAGGGAAGCCCCTTGTAATCACATAGTTCATGCTGTTTGGTCATAGCAGCCCAAATGGACTAAGCCATAAGGACTCGCCAAGGTTGCAAGTCTAGTATAAGAGGCCACACTTGGAGTAAAAACCCATTTCTATGTAAGTCTAGTGACTTTTCCTGACATGGTGTTTTCCAGATGCATGTGTTATTTAACTTGCCTTCTCAAATATTTACTGAGCATTTACCACCTGTAAAGGACCTGTGTTCTCTTGAACTACATTCTCTTTTCTCTGTTTCTTTTAGTAGTTCGTAAACTTTTTCTTCCCATCTTTCCTTCCAGCCAACCCCATTACAACAGTTATTATGACTGCTATAAATTAAATTCCCATGAAAACCCCTTCATAGCACACATAAGAGGCATTACATTATTATGAATATGTAGTGTCTCTTCCCTGGTGGCACAGTGGTGAGGAATCCATCTGTCAATGCAGGAGACATGGCTTTGATCCCTGGGTTAGGAAGATCCCCTGGAGGAGGAAATGGCAACCCACTCCTGTATTCTTGCGTGGGAAATCCCATGGACAAAGGAGCCTGGCAGGCTATAGTCCGTGGAGTCACAAAGAGTTGGATACGAGTTAGTGATTGAACAACAACAATGGTGACTATTGCACATTGTTGGTGAGGTGGTTCAGGAACAGTTGTAGTAGGAAAAAGTGGTTAAACTTTGTTCTATCACAGCATATACATTCCAGGAGGGACTGAGGGCTGTGGAGCATATGAATAAATTCCGTTCCCCCAACCACTTCAGTGGTTTAGCAGTGCTAAAATGTTCATAACCCTAATAATATCTCCTATTATCGAGAGGATAATAAGAGGTAAGGGGAGGCTTCCAGCCTATTGAGTTCCCTTATTGAACACATACATCACTTTCCATTTATTTGCTTTGATTCTCCTGAGCATCTGTGAGGCAGGTGTGGTTGTCTTCAATGCTTGGGTTGTCCCACCATCACCCTTGGGTTACTTTGTGCGCCCATGGAGCCTGCTGTATTTTCCAGATCCTTGGAGACCCACATCCTAGAGGCGGGAAGATGGTTTGATAGAGTTTATGGCTTAGCAGAATTGTTCCATCTTCAGTGGAACAATGAAACTTAAAACTTAAAAGGAGCTGGTCAGTTTGGAAGGATTAAGGAATTATATGTGATTAAGAAAAGGTTTCGAAACCAAAAGCCCCCAAATGGCACTGTCTGAGAAACAGGAGCCTATGACCAGTTTCTATTCATTTTTCAAACTGAGATGAAGACAAGCCTCATGCTGACTTTTAATTTGACACCACTGTGGCCTCCCACACCAATCAATGCCTCCCCTGCTTGTGACCTGGGAGGGCTTCTGATTGGAGAGGCCATCCTGACGGGTGCTGAGGGATTTGGCCAAACATATGGGGTTATAGCATCAGCCCCTTTCTTGAGATGTAATTCTGGCTTTACCCTGGTCCCCTAATGTGTCCTATAAACTCTGTGTGTGAGAGTTTGTGAGTTGTATATGTGTGACTGTGTGTGTGATTGTGTACTGCCTTATGTATATACCTATGAAGATGTCCTTTTAATCTGGAGTAAAATTGCCTTTCTTGGATGATGAAAATGACATGTGATGATAAAAGGGACGATCTTGAGGCTGTTTTTCCCAGCAGAAATTCTCTCCTGAGCCTTTTCAGCATCTGTCTGCCCCACCAAGCCTTGTGTGTGACCCCGGGGCGTGCTTGTTTTGCCTCATTCGGGCCTCTCCAGGTCTCCAGGAATTACTCAGTATCCACGCTCTCCATCAGCTCTGGAGTAGGGCCAATCTCATGCCTTCCTCTCTGCTGTCTTCATTAATACTGGGCTCGCGTCCCAGCATTCCTGAGAAATTGATAGAGACAGAACATCAATTGTAGTTTAGCTCTACAACAGGGAAACTCACGGTGACAGGCTGGGGGATTTTTTTGCCAGAGAAGTCGATGGGCCCTTTCCTGGAGCAGCCCTGTGTGGAGACGCGCTGGGCCTTCGTGAGGTCATAGTGTGGGACACACGACAAGAGCAACAAGCCGCTAATCTGCTAATTGCAGCCTGGCTAAGTGATATTACCTTTGTGCTTGGCTCTCCTGGACTTGATGAATGGCTCTGTGTGTGGAAGAGAACAAACAAGAAGGCGCCTCCTCTCAGGCTGGGGGAAAGCTGCGGTGTGTGATTTCGAACTCAGGAGATGCCGATGGGGGCAGCCGTGGTCAGATCTGAACTCTCCTGTGAGCGAGGCCGTAGCTCTGGGGCCAGAGAGGGTCACCGGGGCAGTGTTGAGACTGGGTGGGCCCCCCATGGCCAACAGATTCCTCCACTGGTTTCTCATGGTGTCTGAGAAAAATATATAGCTGCATTTTCCTGTCTAGGCCCTGCTGGGTCCCCTCCTGTCTGGTGACTTTCGAGGGCCAGGGTAGTGCTAAGATGGGAACACATGTGCCTTGTGTAACAGTCAGGGAGGGAGGCAGGTGAGTCTCTCTCAAACCCCCTGCTCCTCCTCCATGTTCCCCAACTCAGCAGACACCACTGCCTGCCCCTCACTTCGCAGGTCCAAGAACCTGGAGTTGTCCAGTACCATCCCCTTTATACTCCACATCAAGAGATGACAGCTCCCTTTCTCTCTCTTTTTTATAATCTTTCTTTTGGACGAGGTTCATTTTTAAAGTCTTTATTGAATTTGTTACAATATTGATTCTGTTTTATGTTTTGGTTCTTTGGCCCTGGGGCGTGTGGGAGTCTCAGCTCCCCGACCAGAGATTGATCTTGTGCCCCCTACACTGGAAGGCGAAGTCTTAACCACTGGACTGCCAGGGAAGCCCCTCCCTTTCTCTGGAAGTGGTTTCCCTCTTTTCCTTCCCACTAGAACTTCCCTTGTCCAGGCCACCACCATCTTTCTCCCACTGGTCTCTCCTTCCAGTCTTGATTCTTAATCACTGAATTCTCATCCTTCAGCCATGGCTCATCATTACAAAGTGCAAATCTGGCCTTGTCACTTTTCTGCTGGAAACCCTCAATGGTTCCTCCCTGCCTCCTGGATCAAGTCCAGACCTCCCTGTCTGACCAATAAGGTGAGCCTGAGCCAGCCTCCCCGCCCCACTCCCCCCCCCCCCCACTTCTCCAGCTCCATCCAGCAGGCCCCATGCCTTGCAGCCTCTGTGGACCTCTTGTGATGCCCAGAATGTGCCAAGCTCTCTCTTGCTTCTAGGATTTTGTTGTTCTCCTCAGCTTCTGCCTCTTTTCTTGGCTAATTCTACACTTTTCCCTGGTCTCAGCTGGGATGGGCACTTCCTTCGGGATACCTCTTCTGTCTCCTCAATCTAGGCCTGTCCTTCTCTGCACCCTCAGAGCATTCAAGGCATTCCATGCCATAGTCTGATCACAGTCTGTAGTCGGTGCCTATCTTTGCAGTAGAAGACATCTTTTCTTCATAAATGGTACAGAATTTCTCTTGAGGAAGGTACTGAATTTATTTAGAAAAATGTCTTGATAAGCTCTTGGTTTGGAAGGTGGGACTCTGGGGACCTGGATTAGCAGGAGGCAAGGAAACCAAAGAGATCACTAAATTGTTATGTATAAGAACTAGGTGAGAATACAGGTGTCAGTGAAGACAGTTTGGGGGAATCAGGTGGGGAGAGGCTGGTTGATCAGCATGGTGAACTGGCCAAGAATTTTTAAGAACTGTATGACTCATGTTCAATGGAAGTTATAGGCATTTTTGAGATATAAACACCCCTTACCTCCACAAACCTCCTGTAAAATTTACCCTACATGTGTGAGTGTGTGGTATAAATCTAGGAAGGGAGGTGGGTTCATGTCTGGGTCTCTTCCATGGTGGAAATAAATAAACAGCTGTAACACACAGGAAAAAATTCGGAGGAGGAAATACAGGTGGATAAACCAACATGAGGGGGTTCACATTCCTTGGAATACACAAGAACTTCAGAGAAGCCACTGAACTTTCCAAAATGGGTGGATCACTTGGGTATGTGCCCAATTCTATTTACAAGGAAGGAGACCCAGTCAGTGTGTTTAGTCACTCAGTCATGTCCGACTCTTTGCCACCCCACGGACTGTAGCCCACCAGGCTCCTCTGTCCACGGGATTCTCCAGGCAAGAATACTGGAGTGGGTTGCCATTCCCTCCTCCCCACCCAGGGATTGAACCTGGCCAGTACCTGGGTTCAATTCCTTGTCTGTTTCCTCACTGGGATAAACCTATGAAGGTGGCAGGCGTCCATGACTCTGTTTCCACATTGAGTTTTTAAAATAGCTGTGGAATAAATAAAGGAAGGGGGAAAAAAAAAAAAGGAAAACTCAGACGTAGGTCTAATTTGCAGGAGTTGTTAAAGCTTTCAGGAACATCCTGAACAAAATTGTGATCTCAGATCAAAAGGTCCGTGCAGAAGGTTGTAATGAGGAGGCTTATGGGTCCCCTGTTGGCCCAGCTCCCTTTGGGTGCAGGGATTGCAGTTTTCCCTCTTCCAAGCACATCCCACCTGAAAATGTAACCTGACTTAATGGGCACTGGGATGGTGGCACAGGGAGGAAGGCCTGGAACCAGGCAGAAGGGCTGGCAGGAGGAGCAGGGCTTGCCAAGTGTGTCCATGTGACATGTCTTTCTGAGATTCCAGGTCAGGACTAGATGGCTGGAAACCCACATTGACTCATTTCTCACTATGATCCCTGCTCTTCTGGTATTCACTGTCCCTCTCAGAAGCAGGCACAGATGTGTGACAAGAGAGAGTCTCACAGGGGGCTAGGGTGTCGCAGTGAGTGAGACTTCTGGAGCTCAGACAAGAGGGTGATTCTTTCTAATCCCATCAGAGTTGCCTGTCCCGGCATCTGCTGGAAACAATGATGGAACAGGGATCTGGCAACCACATGCCCTGGAAGCATCTGCTTTCCCTAGTAAATTAGTCTTCATTTTATATCTGTTGTTCTTTAATTTCTCTTAATTATTTATATCTTGCTCAGATTTATGGGCAAAAATAGAATGGTCCCCCAAATATTAGATTTTATAAATACTTGTAAAATACTTGAGTGTCAGAGACATAGATAAATCTGCTTTTGCCTTTTCATGTGTGAAATTGATGGGGTTTTCTTCACCTTCCCTCCAAACTCAGTACCTGCTTTGTGGTGGTCTTAACGAATTACGTTTCACCATCTCTGGAGGTTATTTTTCCCCCCATTAAAAAAAATAGGGTTTGCCAGTGGAATAACCTGAATGAACTGAGACGTTCCTGCCAAGAGCTCTTGCCCTGAGGACAACCTCGTAGTTGACAGCCTTTAACCAGATCGCTCTTCCCTGTTCCCTGGAAATCTTCCTTCAGTTACTTCTCCTAAGCCCGATCCCTGGGGGTCTCACCCCCTCCCAAGGCCAGCAGGGGAGGAGTTCTCTGGAAAATTGGACATGGAACAGCTCTGGGGAAGAGTGTTTGTCTTTTCCTCTCCAAGAAAGGTCACAGGAAAACCTTTGCTAAGAACAGGCTTTGTGGAGGGATGCTTGGCATGCTTGGCCCTGGGCCCTCTGGTGGGGGCTGCACCTCTAGGGAGCGGAGCTGTCAGCAGCAGCAGCAGCAGTGACCTCAGCCTTGGGGGCCCAATGCCACTCCTCCTGGTCCCTCACCCCCAGCTTTCCTTGGCCCTGGGGTAGGTTTCTCTTCTTTAGGAATAGATCTGGTGCAAACTTCCTATGTGCTCCATTGCTTCCCCATCTCCCTCCTTCTGGACATTCCAGGTGGTACTAGTGGTACAGAACCCGCCTGCTAATGCAGGAGGTGTGAGACATGAGTTCAATCTTGGGTCAGGAAGATCCCCTGGAAGAGGACACGACAACCCACTCGAGTATTCTTGCCTCGAGAATCCCATGGACAGAGGAGCTTGGCAAGCTACAGTCCATGAGGTTGCAAAGAGTCAGACACGACTGAAGCGACTTAGTACGCAAACACACCCCCTCCTTCCAGCATATTTCTACTGTTCAGGAGGGCAGCCCTCAGTGCTGGCTTCTCTCCAGCTGTCCTGACCTCTTTCTAGGTCATTCCGCACTTCTCATGGCTCCTAGCTGCCTTGCCTCGGCACAAGCTGTTCCCTTGGTCTGGAGTGTCCTTTTCTCTCTTTTCCTCAACTGATTTCCCCTCTTCAATACTCAGTTCAGTTAGCAGCTTTTGGGGAAGTCTTCCCTGACCCCCAGGTGAAGTTAGGTGCCTCCTTTGAGCTTCCATTGTGTCCTGTACATACTCTGGTCTTAGCTCTGATTGAGTTCTATTAAAATGGAATTTGTATTTGCTTTTCTTCTTTACTCAACTTTTGAGTATAGAGTTTGTATCTGATTCACTGCTGAATTCCAGCACTCTGCACAACACTAGTAGAGTTGGTATGGGGTAAATTTGTGTATATTAGAGTGGGCGTGGGTGCATGTTAAGTCCCTTCCGTCTTGTCTGACTCTGTGACGCTGTGGCCTATAGCCTGCTAGGCTCCTCTGTCCATGGGATTCTGCAGGCGAGAATACTGCAGTGGGTAGCCATTCCCTTCTCCAGGGGATCTCCAGGTCTCCTGCATTGCAGGCAGATTCTTTACCCTCTGAGGCACCAGGGGGACTTATTTATTCATCTGGGGGCAGCTATAGGAACTGGGGGGCTTCCCACATGTCTCAGTGGATAAAGAATCCGCCTGCCAAGCAGGAGACTGTGTTTGATCGCTGGGTCAGGAAGATCCCCTGGATAAGAAAATGGCAACCCACTCCAGTATGCTTGCCTGGGAAATCCCATGGATAGAGGAGCCTGGTGGGCTGCAGTCCATGGGTTTGCAAAGAGTTGCACATGACTGAGCAACTAAACAAGAGCAGTAGGCAAGGGGGCTTGACCTCCACATTATACCCCAATTCACTGCTTGCAGACCCTCTTCATGTCCTTTCTAAGAACTCAGTCCAGCTCCCATTTCTAGGAATTTTACATTTTCATGACCTCTCTGCCCACAAGTCCCCTTCTCTTTCGATTTTTGGTGGTCCTAACTCTGACCTTCGACTTTGTTTCTTAGTACCCCCAACTTGTCATTGATAAATGTCCTCCTTGGGATCCTGCATCCCCAGGAGAATGGCAAGTGAAATCCAGGACCCAAGTGTGTCCCACTGACTCCTCAGCCTGGTACCTGGCATGTGCTCTGGGGACATTGGGAGGCTGCTGCGGGGAGGTTGGGCCCAGAGCTGCACAGAGAACAGGGATGGGGGCGGGTCCCAGAAGAGAAGTAGGTGGGCATTGGTAGGGGTGATTTCAGGAATCTTCTATCCAATACCATCCCCTCTACCTGGAATGTCACCATCAGTGAATCTTTTCCTCACAGACAAAGAGGAGCAGCCTGGAACAGAGGGTCACGCTACTGCTTTGGGGCTTGTCCACAGTTGGAGAAACCCTGCTGTCCTAGCGAAGAACAAGTTGAGAGCCTCAAGGAAAGGAAAAGGCTTAGAGAGACTCCCCCCTTTCCCTGACTTCTCTACTTTTGTGATCTGGTCCAGCTGCCGTGGGCTGGCAGAGAAAACTCAGGTGACTGGGCCTCCCTCCCCCTCTGCTGCTGAAACTGGGACCACCCTCTCCAATCTGGAGAGGCCACTGCAAATGAAGTGCTTATTTGAAAGGTCCCCTGGAGCCATCCTTACGGGATCAAGATGCAGAAAATAGCTCAATGAGGACACCCGCCTGCTGGTGCACCTGTGCTAATTCTGGAGCCAGAGGCACTAACCTGCCAGCTCAGAGAGGAAGGAGCCGTTAAGCCTCTTTTGGGAAACGTCAGTCCTGCAGGGCAGTCAGAAGACCCTCACTGAAGCAGGAAGCCGATGCAGAAGGCATACTTATGGCTCTGCCCTAGCAGCCTGCTAGTTAGCTTGCCCCCAGGACAGACTCGCAGCGTCCGTGGAACTTATTGGCTGTTCTTCAGCAAACCAGGGAAGCAGGGAGCCATGGGGGTGGCAAGGCAACCCCCAGAGTGTGCAGAGTGGGGAGAACCAGATAGAGAATTCAGAGGCTGGATGGAGAGTCTAGGACAACAGCTTTTAATGTTTTTTTTTTTTAATTGTGATCTACATTAAGAAATATGTTTAAAATCATATCCCATTGCAGCCCATGTGTGTCTGCATATACATCGATGTTTACACATGTGTAACTGGAACAGAAGTGTCCTGTGACAGTGTTTACCTTGACTGTGTAAGATAAATTTGGGGCATTCTACTTTTATTCTTTCATTTCAAAGTGTTTCTTGTGACCCACTACGTTTATTTCCTAAGCTTGCTAATGAGTCACTTTTCACAGTTTAAAAAAAGCGTGGGTCAGACACTGGTGAGCATGAAGAAGTTGGAATGGGGAGCAGGCAGGGCTGTGTTGCCTGGTGGTATTGGCATAGCCTTGCCCTCTCACCTGTTCAGTGGGAAAACTGTCAGATCTTCCTGGCTGGTTTGCTGTAAAATTTAAATGAGATAATCTGTGTAAAGCACTCAGCACAAGGCTTGACATCCATGAACATCAATAACCGTTAGAGACAGTGATGATGATACTGATTTCTTAGATTATACGTGCACACTGCTGTCCCCTGTGTCTCTAGCCTCCTTTCTTACACCGTCTCTCCTGGTGTAAGGCCATCAGCAACTTTTATACCTATTTGAAAGCTTCAGCGCTCAAAGCAGTGAGAAAGGCGCAGGTGAGGACTCAGAGCTTTGCAAGGAGGCCAAGTTTGAACCATGATATCACCTGATGTGTTTGCCTCATGGAAACACTCTCATACACTTCCCATGATAGATATGTGGATGGAGATAAGAGAGAGCAACCCAGAGAGGCAGAGAAGACTGTTATCAGAAAAGGCACAGACTTGGAAGAGTCAACTGGAAACGAGTGGAAGTGGTGGACACTGGGTTGCTGCGTGTTGTGGGCAAATCTTTTTCACGCTCATCTTTGACTTTTTCCTGTGGTGGGGCGCTCTGAGTCTCCGCACGCCGCACCGGACCCATCTTCCTCGGCTCTGACATCCTGCCGCTCTCACGGAAGGTGAGGGTAATGCTGCACCGTGGGAGCGCCTGGCCAGACTCCCACAGCGGCTGGAAGTGGAGAGGCCCAGGCCTGCAGCCGGCAAAGGGACCTCTCAGGTCTGCAGGGGAGAGGCTGGCACCTGGCTTGGGGCTGGACATCCATGGCCATGCTGGACACAGCCAAGAGAAGTCCTCCTTGGAGACTTTTGGTTTGTACGCTCAGTCCCATGTTGTGGACTTGACGTGTTGCCGAGACAACTGGCTCCTCTGCTGTGTCCCCTTTTCTGCTCCATGTTGTGCAGATGCTTCTAGTTTCCCTCTTCCTCCTAAAATGAGCCCACGATAGGGGCGGGGCAGGGAGAAGTCTGGGCTGCTGGGGGTTGGGAGGTGGGGAGGTGCGGGGATAGGTCTTCAGATCTGGCCTGGTGTGCTGCTGGGGGTGGGGCTAGAGGATACCCAGCTCCGTGCTGCTACGGATCTCCCTTGACTATGACGCAATCATCTCCCAATAAACCCATCTAAATTGAAAGCATCATAAATTGAAGATGCATGTAATACACTTAACCCAGCAAGCATCATCACTTAGTGTAGCCTGCCTTAGACGTGCTCGGAACACATTACATTAGCCTACGGCTTGGGCAAAATCATCTAACACAAAGCCTATTTTATAATAAAGCGTTAAACATCTCTTCAAGGTTTTTTTATTGAATATTGTACTAAAAGTGAGAAATGGAATGGTCGTGTGGGTACAGAATGGTTGTACGTGCATTGATTGTGTACCCTTGTGATCACATGGTTGCCTGGCAAAATTGTTAAGTTGAACCAATTGAAGTCAGGACCACCTGAAGGAATGTAGCCGGAGATGGTGAGAGGGCAGTCAGGGGAGGGTGACTGTCCTGTGGTTCTCCAGCCACCCCTGAGGCTGGAGTCCTTGCTTTTCCATCCTTCAGGCATTTCAGTGACAGCTCCTTCTGGCCTGGGAGACCCAGCCGTGACTGGGCCACGCATTTGGCTGGACGGTGCTGCGTACTGCTTGTGCTGCTGGTCACAAGCAGCCAGCTGACCCGCGGGCACTCGCTGGTGCCACAAATAACAGTGCGCCGTGTGGGGCCCAGGGAGCTTTCTTTGATGAGGTTTAAGTCTCTCCCTGAGATCTCCCTCTTTTCCACTCTGACAACAGCCTCCTAGGACAGTTGCTGGATTTGAGTTGCACACTCTTGGCTTAAGCACAGCGCCCTGCTCTGCAGACAAGCATTCAGAGCAGGATTTCAGCAGGTCCTGGGTCTTCTCCTTCTCCCTCTCTCTCCCCAAAGTCCCCTGCAGTTTCTTTATGGAAAGAGCCAAGAAGCAGTTTCTCCTTTGTAAAGCATCTCCTTTTCATCCTGCCCAGGGCTGTGCCCAGTGTCCTTGGGGCAGGGGGCTCATCTCACTGGGGTCTCAGGGGAACCTTGCTGGGAGATGCCACCTGGTGTGCGTCCTTGAGGTGGGGGCATCCCCGTGGTGGGAAGGAGAGGGGTGGATTGGGTGTGCCTGGCCTAGCAGCAGGCAGAAAGCCCCAGATGGAGACTTGGAGGCATGACTAAAGCTCCCCTAGGTCTTTGCCCCTGGGGGACCCCAGGGAGCCTCAGGGCAGGCTCTTCCTGCCCCACTCGAGGCGGGTGGGCAGTGAGGAGTTGGGGCCTGGGGTCTCCAGGCACAGGAAAGGCACCGTCAGCTGGTGGGTCTGGCTGGGGGTGGGGCGGGGGCATTGTCCACTGGAGGGCACTGCAGCACCACCTTGGGCTGCCTCTGCAGCCCCTCAGCCCGGAGCAGAGAAGCGTCCACTTCCTGGAACGCCTGGTGTCTCTAGAGGGAGACAGAGCTCGGGCAGGCTGGTGGGCGTCACCTGTGAGGCCTGAGCATCCTGCGGTGGGCTCTCTCTTTCTTTCTCACCTCCACGTCTTCATTCATGTGGACACACACAGACTCACATGTCACCCTCACTCACACTCATCCATATTCGTGTTCATAACCACACACAGAGGCACTCCTGGTCACACACGCCTTCACACACTCCTGCTCCTAGTCACGTGGACTCTCACACCCATGTCACACACACCCCGGTCAGTGACTCGCACACACACACACACACACACACACACTCTCCCTGCATGGCCAGTGTAAGCCATGTGCCTCACATATGCTGGCGGACCCGGAGCAGCTGTTTGTGTGGTGGGGCTGATGTAATGTCAAGAAATTTCATGTTATATTTAAAATGACACCTGTAAAAATAATCTTCAATTTGTAATTTAAATACTGTAATACTCAATTACGTGGACTGGCAGGAAGTGTCCCAGTGGCTTTGGAGAACAACATTCTTGTGTGCACTGTTCCCCTGTCCTGAGGTGGGGACCAGTCTGAGGATGCCTGCTGCTGCCTGGGGTCTCTGTGCCCCCGTCCTTCTGCGCCACCTTCTTGGATGCCTCCTGTGGGTTTACCCAGGTGCCCTCAAGACAGTGTCCACTCTTGAGGGCAAGAGAGAGGCTCTTCAAGACTGTCCATGGCCCCTGGAGGGCGTGTCTCTGTGGTCCTAACCCTTTCCTCTCTGCTGCACACCCCATAGGCCTTGGCTCCTTCGGGACACAGCCCAGTTGGACAGTTGACCTGCCCTTGAACCCCAGCCCTGGCCCCACAGATCATAGTTCACGATACAGCCAGTCTCTAAGCGCAGCCTCAAGGCCCAGCCGCCAGCGTCTCCCCTACGCCGACCCGCAGCTCCCAGCCCAAGCTGCAGAAGCACAGAAGCCGCTCCTCTGGACCCAGCTCGTGGCCGGCATCCTGTAGGCACCTGATGCTGAGTGGGTCCCAGACTGAGTGCATCACCACTTTTCTCCTCTGCTTCTCTCTCTGAAGGAGTACTACCCTCCTCCAGCCCCTAGATGATCAGGTTGTTACTGACCTCCCCGGATCCTCCTCCCACCCAAACCTGAGTCCATTGTTTACCAAGTCCCGTCCCTTCTCCCTTCAAGTGTTTCTCCAACCTGGTTCTATCTAACCTCTACCTGAGGGCCAGGCTGGCATCATTTGCTCCTCATCACTAGCCCCCTTCCCTCCCATTCACTTTCTGGGCCAGGAACACAGAAGGACAGCTCTAGAGCAGTGCTGTCCAGTAGAACTCTCTGAGATGATGGAAATGCCCTAGATCTGTGCTGACCATTACGGTAGCCGTAGCCACAGGCGGCCGTCGGGTGCTTGAAGTGTGGCTGGGGCCACTGAGGCACTGTGTTACGTTTTATTTAATTTTTTTAAACTAAATTTTTTTAAAGATATAGTTGACCCATAACATTATATTAGCTTTTTGATGTACAACACACTGATTCAATCTTTATGCTTATTGTGAAATGATTGCCATAATAAATCTAGTTAACACCCATTACCATTCATAGTTACAAGATTTTGTTTCCTTATGAAAAGGACCTTTAAGATCTATCTTCTTAACAACTTTCAAACATGCAAACAGTATTATTAGCTATAGTCACCATGATGTACATTACATTTTATTTAATTTTGATTCATTTAAACAGTGCTATGTGGTAAGAGGCATGGATCTCACCATGCCTGGCCCTTGCCTCCATGATTTTCCATTGCTCTGAGATTAAAATCTAGCCTCCATAGTACAACCTGGGGCTTCCCTGGTAGATCAGATGGTAAAGAATCTGCCTGCAATACAGGAGACCTGGGTTCGATCCCTGGGTCAGGAAGATTCCCCTGGAGAAGGGAATGGCAACCCACTCCAGTATTCTTGCTTAGAGAATTCCAAGGACAGAGGAGCCTGGCAGGTTATAGTCCATAAGGTTGCAAAGAGTTGGACACAGCTGAGCGACTAAAACTTTCACTTTTAGTACAACCTGCATAGCCCTGCCCATGTGTCCAGTCTCAGGCTGTACAGCTTGCCCTTTGCTTCCTATGTTCCAGTCTACTGGTCTTCCAGAAGTTTCCTGAACCTACATGTTCTTCCCCACACCGCTTGGACTCACAATATTTCCTCTGCCTGGAAACCCTCCCTCACATCCAATCTTCTGTGCAGGCCTTGCCCACCCTGGACATCTACCCTGTTCCCCAAGGCTGACCCAGGCCCAGCTTTGCGCTCCCCCGGCACTGGCCGTGGGCCCTCCCACCCCACTGTGTAGTCACTGGTATCCACCTCAGTGTCCTCCCTCCCAGATGGTGACTTCCAGGAGGGGAGAACTGTCTTCTGCCTGTACCTGTGTCCTGCACCCGCCTCAGCATTTTGCACACAGTAGGTGCTCAGCTAGTATTGGCTGAAGCATTAAATGGAAATACTGGGCTTCCTCAACAGTGAAGCAACTGAAATGGATGCAAAGCAGGGATGTTTCTGGATTCTTGGGATCTCCTCTCCTGATGGCATCGCTCTGCCAGGAAAGGAGGCGGTCCTGCCTTTTGATCGACAGCTCACTGCTTCCTCTTCTGTTTTTCTCCCTTTGCCCAAGAGACAGAGTTGTGCCAGCCTGTGCCCTTGGATGCTGTTTCAGGCTGCAGTTCCAAAGGCTACTTCTGGGGTTATTTGGGATGTAATACACCACCTCTCCTTCCTGCTGCCTCACACCACCTGTCCACCCCACCAATACCACTTCCCCCAGGCTCAGCATGTAGCCTAAGCATCAGGGACTATTCCTAGGCACCTGTTGGCCCCTCCAGTGGGACGTGGATGGCCCTTGGCTGCCTTTGGTTGGCTGTACCCTCGCTAATATCTCCAGCAGAGTGGAAGCTGGAAGAGAAAGATGACACTCTTTCCAGAGGTCGGTGGAGAATGTAGGGGGTACGGATTGCTGATCAAGAGTCCCCAGGCTACAGACTCTGCCTGGCTTCCAAGACTGCTGTGTCCTCTGTGGTTGCCTGGGGTTTCTCGGCTGACTGTAGGGTCACATGTGGTCAGCACGCCAGCACAATGCAGCCCTGGGACATAGGCTCTGATCTCATCTTGTGTGTGTGCGCTGTTCCTGTCACCGCTGGTCCTGCCCATGGGTGCTGCCTCTGCCACTCTGACTGTGTGAACCTGAACACTAGGTTTCAGCACCGAGCTCTGGACACTAGAGCTGACGTCTGCTGCCTCCTTTGGTTTCCGTGAGTGCCATCCTACAGGCTACAGCTCTGAGCACAGTGTCTGGCCCAGAGGAGGGGCTCAGGATATGGCACTTGCTCTTAATGTTTGCAGGATGCTTAACAAACTTTTCCAGAAAATTCTGAGCCATTGTGCATGATTTTTATCTGGCCAGCCCAAGCATTCTGTGACTTTCCTCCTTGAAAGACTGAAAGAGGCAGGAGTAGGTGAATCCCTTTTCACAGTGAGGATCCTAACAACTCCCAGCTGCTGAAGGCTGACTTTGTACTGGATATTCTCTGAAAAGCTTCACAAGCATCTTTTGTTGTTCACTCTCTCAGTCATGTCCGACTCTTTGTGACCCCATGGACTGCAACACACCAGGCTTCCCTGTTCCCAACTCAAACTCATGTCCATTGAGTCGGTGATGCCATCCAACCATCTCATCCTCTGTCGTCCCCTTCTCCTCTTGCATCTTTAGAATCTTTCTAATCTGGGCTGAAAACTTCAAGGGTGATATTAACATTCTCATTCTACAGACATGGAAGCTGGCTAGAGAAAGAGTCCGTTTCCCAATCCACACAGTTAGAGCACATTGGAGCCAGAATGGCAACCCAGGCCCTTCTTTTTATGAAATATAAATATCCAAAGGCCATGAGATGGGGTGTGCACTGATCATGGCTGGGATGGAGGGCTTTTCAGAGTCCACAAAGTACTTCCATGCTCACCTTCCTGTGAAGCCCCTCCGACCCCTGCGAAGTGGGCAGGGTGCCAGTTGTTACTCCCATTTCACAGATGAGGAAGACCAGCTCAGAAGTAAGAGGTTCTCTGGTGTAGCGCTGAACATTTTGAACATAACAGGGCACCTCCTGGGTCACTGAAAATCAGACTGTGTCCAAGAACCTAAGTGATGGCTAGAGATCAACCCCCTCCTGGGCTGTGGGTGCCTTGGGGTTTCTTCATGTCCACCTCCTTGTCCTCTGTCTGTTCATAGCACACTCAGTGGGAGAAATGTTTCTTGGACCTTGTCTTTTGGAATTCTGCATTTTTTCCTTATTCACACCAGCCCCGGCATCTCTAGAACTTGGTTTTTCTTGGAAGGGTTGCCTGTGAGAATGGGCTTTTGTTTGGATTTCTCTCTCCCTGGAGGGGGTAGGTGGGGGAGCCAGGAGCCAGCAGGTCAAGGCCCCCTCCTCCTATCCTCCTGGGGCCTCCCTCTGTAGTCGAGGCCCCAGGAGAAAAGCTGGTGCCTTCCCTGGGAGGAGAGGCCAGAGTAGGACAGCTGCTTGCTTGAAGACTTCAGCTCCTTCTGGAAGACCGATCCTGGAAACTTCTTGACCAGGCTGCTTTGGACTCATCATTCCAGTGGGTTCCTTGAAACCATTATATATGCACTGTCAACATCGGAGATCTAAACAGCAGGGGAGGGGTCCCTGCTTCTGTGTGTGTGGGTGCAAAGTGAGATTGACAAGGCCTAGTACTCTTGCCTGGGAAATCCCATGGACGGAGGGGCCTCGTAGGCTACAGTCCACGGGGTCGCTAAGAGTTGGACATGACTGAGCGACTTCACTTTCACTTTTCACTTTCATACATTGGAGAAGGAAATGGCAACCCACTCCAGTGTTCTTGCCTGGAGAATCCCAGGGACAGAGGAGCCTGGTGGGCTTCTGTCTATGGGGTCGCACAGAGTCGGACACGACTGAAGTGACTTAGCAGCAGCAGCAGCAGAAGTGTTTAAGTTATGGTTTCACTTGGCTCAGATGGTAAAGAATCTGCCTGCAACGCAGGAGACCCAGGTTCGATCCCCTGAAGAAGGGCATGGCGACCCATTCCAGTATTCTTGCCTCGAGAATCCTATGGGCAGAGGAGCCCGGTAGGCTATGGATCAAATTCTGTTATTATATGCTTCAGAGAGGAACTAAAGCAGAGGAAATGGGGAAGGCCTGTCCAGGGAAGGCCCCATAGGGTCCCACTCAGTGGCAGAAGTGGTTTCAGTCATTGGGAAGCTAGGCACATGGGAAATCTTAAAGGGGTGACTTTTCTATAAATTAACTTCTTAAAAGAAATATTGGCCATGCAAGGTGGCGTGGGGAATCTTAGTTCCCTGACCAAGGACTGAACCTGTGGTCCCCCCTAGTAGAAGCACAGATTCCTAACCACTGGACCACCAGGAAAGTCTCCCCATTTTCCTTTTGAAGGACTTTTCGGTTGTTTCCAAGTTTAGACCTTTACGAATAATTCTGCTGGGAGTAATCACATATAGTCATTTTGTGGACCTAAGTTTTTATTTCCTTTGGGTTATTTCATAGGAGCAAAATCACTGGATCACCGGGTAGGTAGATGTTTAATTTTATGAGAAATTGCCAAACAGTTTTCTAAAGTGGTTGTACCATTTTATATTTCCACCAGCAAAGTATGAGAGACAGTTCTGCATCCTTTCCAATATTTGGTATTGAAAGTCTTGTTAACTTTAGGTATTCTATTGGATGTGTAGCTGTAACTCATTGTAGATTTAATTTACGTTTCCCTGACCACTAATGATGTTAAATACCTTTTGTATGTTTATTAGTCAAGTGCATTTCTTTTTTGTTAAGCCATCTAAGTCTTTTTCCATCTTTAGACTGTCTTTTAAAAATTCATTTTCAGGAATTTAAAAAATGTAATCTGAATTCTAGCTTTTTGTTGGATACATGTATTGTGAATATTATCTCATGGTTTGTCTTTTCATTATTATATGTGTTTTAATGAGCATAAGTCTCATTTATTGCTTTTTTATGCTTAGCACTTTTTGTACTCTGTCAAGAAAAAATTTACCTGCTTCCCAGTTCTAAATACTGCCTCTTTGGCTTTCTTTTTTCTTTTGGTTTTGGCTCTATATTTCAGTTTGTAAAAAAATCTTGAGTTAATTTTGGTGTGTGATCTGAGACATTGGTTAAATTTCACTTTGTGATGGTGGAATTCTGCATATGAGCATTTGCTAGGTGCCTCTTCTACAGAGGGATGGGCTGGTCACCATCTCCTTCACCAAGGGCAGCTCAAAGCACAGTTGTCCTTGGCAGCCTCCGCAGGGGCATGCTAATTTCTATCTTGTGGGTGCACTTCCAGAGGTGATAATTAAATAATTAGTCATTATCTTGTGGTCATGGATGGCTCAGATGGCAACTTGAAGAAATCTACATGAGGGAGAGCCTTTCTTGTGGGTCAAAGAAGGCTCTTTGGAGGAGCTTCTTGAGGTGGGCTTTGAAGAATGGAGAGAATTTTGGTGTGATACATGTAGGAAATGAACTCAAAATCACTAGTACTGTACCTCTGTCCTCAGCTGTGGGAAAGGAGGTCAGTTCGATACAGATGCATCCAGGCACATGCACTCACTCACATGTATGCACACACATACATATATATGTGCATATATGTCTATATACGTATGTCTATGTTTTTTTTTTTTGTGCTTAGTTGCTCAGTCGTGTCTGACTCTTTATTACCCTACTTTATTACTGTAGCTTGTCAGGCTCCCCTGTCCATGGGTGCTTCTGAATCTGCTGGCACTGTAGCTGTGAGGTTCCCACAACTCAGCATGCCCTGGAGCCAAAGGGCCCGTCAGAGCATGCAGTTCTTCTTGGAGCCTGAGTGTCCCTTGCAAGAATACTGGAATGGGTTGCCATTTCCTTCTCCAGGGGATCCTCTCGACCCAGGGATCAAACTTGCATCTCCTGTGTCTCCTGTATTCTTTACCTGCTAGCCACTGGGGAAGCCCCACTTGTGTCTATATCTGCCTCTAAATCTAAATATCTGTATCTAAATCTATCTCTATTGCTAAAGCAAAATCTCTCTTTCTGTATTTGAATCTGTATCTATGCTTAAGTCTCTCTCTATCGCTCATCTACATATCTGCCTCAGAAATCTCTGGGCTGAGGAGTAACTAACAGATTCAAGCTTTCACAGAGTTTGATGGTACAGTCTGAGTGCTTTGAGAGGGCTGGGCATGGGACGGTTCTTCCAACCCGTGGACAGAGTTATCAACACTCTTCCTATCCAAGCTGTCGACTTATAGGTCAGTACTGAGCAGCCCTCAGAAATCACCCAGGCCAAACCTGTCATTATACAGATGTGGGTACCAGGCCCACAGAGGAGAAGAGACTTGTCCCACAACCCCAGGTCACTGGAGGAGCCAGGATCGCAGCTCACCTTGCCTTGTCCTGGACCTAAGCTCCTTCCATTTGCCGCCTCCCACCCTCTTAGAGCCAAGGAGCTCTTCCTTCCTTCCTCTGGGTCTCAGGGCTCCTGCCATGCCTTTTGATTCTGTTGTCATTTGTGAATCCTCTGTGAGATTAAAGGTGTATCAGCCCTTGCTAATCTTCTTCTATTGATTATTGAACTATTGAAACATCAGAACCTCTTTCTTCTCTCCTTCTGATAACTCATGAGCTGTTTGAGGACAGGAGCTGTGTTTCAGCGATCTGGACATCTCTGAATTTCATGAACCCACTGCTCAAGCCGTACTCCACATGCTGCAGAATCAGCAGGTTGTTGAAACTCTGCTTCAATAAGGAAATGCTCAAGCCAGCACATCCTTCTAAGTCCAGCCAACAGCTCTGCTGAACAAACTTCGTGGGTTAAATAACTTCTGCTTCTCTAGTGGCTTTGATGTTTTCTGTATTCTTGGTTTCTTTTTAAGAACTCATTCAGCTCTCACACCTTGAGATCCAGGCTTTATTACTGATGCAAAAGCCGTGGAATCTTGTCTGAAGCCCAGCTTGGTTGGGTCCTGATGGAACACTGGAGGCTCCCTCCTACAGTGTTGATCCTGCCAACAGTTAGTAAAAGGAAGCTGGTTTGTCCAAAGAGAGCACAGATGTTTTGCAAGCAGGGCAGTTGTTGTTCAGGTGTCGGTTGACTCTGATGAAGCTGATAGAGGGGACCCAGGTCGAGGAGAGATGGAGTACAGTGTTTGCTGGCTTGAGCTCTTGACTCAATGCAAGGCTGGAGTCCTCTGGCTTCTTTTTGGGGTTTTTGTGGACACACCCTGGAACCCTTGGTACTGGAGTGTCCCTGGGGAAGCCTGTGTGTGACTCTGCCACTTTATCATTGGCAGCGGTGCTTCTGAATCTGCTGGCACTGTAGCTGTGAGGTTCCCACAACTCAGCATGCCCTGGAGCAAAAGGGCCCGTCAGAGCATGCAGTTCTTCTTGGAGCCTGAGTGTCCCTTGCAATTAGATTCCCTTTGTTTATTTTCTCATAGCCTTAGTGATGGGTTCCTGCTGACTTAGAGAGAAGCTATGTGTCCTGTGGAGGGGGCAGAGCAGGGTTGTTTTTTTAATCCAAATTTGGGGAAGTTCTCCATGGCCCCCCAGCTCTCCAGGGGGCCTGGGCAGAGCTCAGCTCCTGTCCATTGCTGGAGGCTACTCGCCACTGGGGAGGCTCAGGACAGGAGGGTGAGCTCTGAGGTGCTGGCCGAGGTGACCTGGGCCTGGCCTGAAAACAGAGCTTGGCTCCAGGGCCTGCTCTCTGGAAGCCGGTTTGAATCATCCACTGGGCTGGTCCACATGTCAATATCCAACTTGGGCTCGGTTGGCATGGTCTGCTGGAACGCTTTCTCTCTTGGCCCTTTTTATCATTCACACCTCACTCGTGGAGACCCAGCCTGCAGAACCTCTTCTAGAAAGTTTTCCCTGACTGCCCCTGCCCAATGTAATTCAATTCTGCAGTCATAAAAGAGCCTTATTATACATCATCAGCCTTTTGGCCTCTCCTTGCTTTGGTCTCCAGTGTTATCTTCCATTTGTACTCCCCAGCTGACCTGCCACTTTTCTCTGATGTCTGAGTGCTGTGTCTTCAGTGAGAGTGGGGCCTGAGACCATGCCTTATTCAGCCCTGACTATCCTGGGCAAGTAGCACCTCACAGGAGTTTATGGACAGTTTCAGGGCCACCCCCACCACAAAAGTTTCTGTTGCTTTCAGGTCAGACTCACACTCTGCCCTTTGTGCATGTAGCCTTCTCTGTGTGGATGTCTCTCAGGCACTCATACACTGGGACACTTGTTTGTTTAGAGGTTTTTCACCTAACGACGTACGAACCATCTGCGAACAGAGACTATGATTTGAATCATCCTAGCATCCTTGTGTTTAATGAACTGACAGGTCAGACCATATTCCACAGGCATGGGAGCCACCAGGTTGCTGAAGTTCTGTTACTGGAGAGGAACTCCCAGGCCAACACATCATTCTGAGCCAGGGCAGTTGTGTCACCAGACTCCATGGTCTGGACCAGTGGGTAGTGTGGAATTTGCTCTCCTGCCTACTAGGGTCTGGTTGAGCTCTGCTTCTTTTGGGAGGCATGAGTGAGTGCTTCCAGATGGAGCAGAAACAAATGTACCCCCCAAACACTGCCTCATAACCCTTCCAAGACATCCACATCCCACCTTGGTGCCTGGGCTGTCAGCAGCACTGAAGGAGGAGATGGGCAGGTCCCCAGCCTGGTAGGTGACGCACAGTATGTGCTAAATGAAGGTTGATTCCCTTTGTCTCCATCTTCAGGGAAACCAATGAGAACTTACAGGCATGTGAGCCTGTAACTCACAGGCATTGGCCCCTGTGGGTTATGATTTAGAACTGAGATATCAGTGAAGGAGTGAAGTGTTAGTTGCTCAGTCGTGTCCAACTCTTTGCGACCCCAGGGACTGGGGCTTGCCAGACTCTTCTGTCCATGGGATTCTCCAAGCAAGAATACTGGAGTGGGTTGCTATTTCCTTCTCCAGGAGATCTTTGCAACCCAGGGAAGAACCCGGGTCTCCTGCATTGCAGGCAGACTCTACCGTCTGAGTCTCCAGGGAAGGTACCAGTGAAGTTTAGCTTAAAAGAACATGATTTCATCACAGGGTTTCCTGGAGTCTGGACACCCTTGTCATTCTCTGTCCTCCCTTCTCTGGTCCTTAGGTGTCCCTCTTAAGGCCTGGACTTGTGCGCCCTGGGTGAGTCTTTCCTCTCTATCTGGGCTACGACTTACTGACGGCTGAGATCCTGGCCAATTTCCAGGGCCCTAGACACAATGGCTGGCTCTTGGACAAGTGTGGGGTGATGGTCACCAGGGTTGATCTAGGGAGCTGTCTGGTGTCCCCTAAGTTTCTCTTTCCAAGTTTGCATCTGTCAAGGGCTCCCCACATTCCGGATGATGGAGGTAGGGGTTGGCCGGAGTGCGTGGAGATGCAGGTGGCACCACTGTACCTCCATGGGGTGGAGGCATGCTGGTTCAGCCCAAGGAGAAGTCTGGTTCGCTCCTGCACACAGAGTGGTGGCCTGGAGGGCCTGGGCCACATGGCCGATGAGAAACTTCCTGACTTCTAAAGACCCATTGACCTCTGGCCACTTCAGGCTGTTCCCCAGGTCCCTGGCAGAGCTAAGCTTGTTCTGGGCTTTCCAGAATGTGCTTCCCATCAGCCTTCCCGCAGCTCATGTGGGTGTTTGAAGTGGAGAGTGAGGTAAGCTGATACCCGCTATAGCGCAGAGTCCAGTGGAGCCTAGCAGCCCGGCCCTGATTACACAGCCCCGCTCTGTGACTGGCCTCACGGCTGACGTGCGGGGGGACTGGGGCCACGTGTGATTCCCAGGAGAGGTGAGCTCAGATCCAGGGCTCGGGCCCCGATGGGCGATGGTTATTGCAATGTGTGTGCACTTGAATGACATCGTGCTACGGAGTGCAGGAATTTTTTTTTTTTGTCAGTCTTTTAACACAAGTTTATGTTTTTCAGACCTTAAAACTGCAGGTCATTTTTTACATTTGCTATTGAGAGCAGATGTGACTGATCCCTATCGAGTTCTGCTGAAAACCGGTGGGTTCGCGGAAGGTCAAATGCAGAATGCCTTTCAATCTCCATTATTATTTCCTCCACTCAGTGGCCTCAGCAGGAAGCCCGTGCTGGGTAATGGTGGCCTTTCGAAAATTCTCTGCCTGCTGCCCCAGCCTCTGACCATAGGTGACCCGTATGCTGTGAACCACATCTAGCCTCAGTTGTCAGCTGGGGCAGAGAGCCTGGTCTGTGAGGCAGGAGACTTAGTGCTCTCAGTGTCTCAGTTTCCCCATCTGTACAATGGGCGTATGGATTGGGAGACAGTGACAAATACTGTGAGATCCTCATAACATGGCTGTTCTTCAGTTCAGTAACTTGGGTTTGGAGAGGCCCAGATGGGCCAAAGGGCCCAAAGGCCCTGTCTTTGCTTGGCACTGCTATGCATGGCTCCAGGGGTTTAGGGATGTTCAGGAAGGTGCAGGTTGAACTGGCAGGAGGGACAGGTTTACTGTTCCTTAGAAGAGAATTGTGAGGGGTAGACTGTAGCCCACCAGGCTCCTCTGTCCGTGGGATTCTCCAGGCAAGAACACTGGAGTGAGTTGCCATTCCCTTCTCCAGGGGATCTTCCCAACCTAGGGATCCAACCTGGGTCTCCCACATTGCAGGCAGATTCTTTACCATCTGAGTCACCTGGGCAGCCCCAAATAAACTGCCTCCAAAATCAAATTCTCTCCTGCTTGGAAGTTCTGGGGCAAGGGTGGGCTTGGTTAGGGGCAAAAGTGAAAGTGAAAGTGAAGTCGCTCAGTCGTCTCCGACTGTTTGCGACCCCGTGGACTGTAGCCCACCAAGCTCCTCCTTTGGTGTCCACAGTTTAGGTGAACACTGACCTTGAGAAACTGAGTTCGGGATCCTGGTGCAAAGGCCGTGGGAAAGGCCCCAAGCCTCAGAAAAGTCCCACGACCCCTGAGGAGACTGCAGCCCCGCAAAAGGAAAGACCACATTCGCTTCTGAGAATGGAGTCAGACCTGTTCCAGGCTGGAGTGACAGAGGCAGTGGCAGGATCACCTCACTGAGCTGCTGCCATGACTATGTGATGAGGTAGCTGGGGCATGGTGGGGAAGCCCTTTCGATTTGGACAGCAGGTATGGCAATAAACAAGCCCCAGGGGGATTAACTTTCTGACCATCAGGGCTTCTTGCTTCCATGGGAATTAATTCACACATTCATTCATCCACGCGTGGTTGATTGATCTAGCTACCCACCCACCCACCCACCTACGCCTGCATTCACTTAGCAAGCATCTATGGAGCACTTTCTGAGTCCTCCCCCCATTAGAGACCTAATGATGGGTGGCAAGGTCTCTGCCCTTGGGCTCAGAGTGGGCAACTGAAGAATGCACTTGAAAGGGTACAGGCCGAAAAGGCACTGGCAGTGCAGTAAAGCCCCAGGGGCAGTTCCAAGGGGAAAGTGTTCGGAACACCATGGGCCTGGGGGCCCAGGAACGAGTGGGAGTGAATGGAGGCAGTTCCAGGAGGAGGCTGCTGGGCTCGAGGCATCTAGTAACTCTATTTTCCTTTTAGTAGCTTCAGCAGCCGCAGCTACTAAGGGGCACCATTGTGCTGTGTACCACTGAAAGGGGTGTGTGTGTGTGTGCACACGTGTGCATAGTAGGTGGGAAGGCTTGGGGTCTCAAGGCAGCACTTCAGAATTTGAGCATTTGGAAAAAAATTGATTCACATTAAAGGGGATTATGTATTCCTTGGCTCACTTACCTTATAGATTTATAGAGAAAACATTATAGGTTCTTTTGAGAAAATTGTCCCTCCCTTTGACCTGAGAACATCCTTTTGTCCACAATGCATGTTCTTGGGCACTTGATGCACAGTGGCTACTCAGAAAGTTTTGCTGACCAGGTGAAACCGATTGTGTTATGTAAGCTGTGGAAATCTCAACACAGAGGGAGGATGAGGAGTCTGGAATTAACTGAGCTTTGTCAGTGGTGGCAAGAAGGGCAGGGCCTTCATTTTATCTCTGAGTCTTTAGCCCCCGTCTCTAACTTGGGACTGCTAGTCACCTCACAGCTGAGGCCAGGGTGTCCTCCTGCCAGCGCATGCCAGGAGGACTGTTCTTCTAGCTGTTTCCATCTACATCTCAACGGCCTCCATCCCGAGACTCAGATGCCATGGCTGCAAAGCCATCTGCATCATACTTGTCTTTCCCCTGCCTCACAGGGATGGTGTGGGGACCGGATGAACTCACAGGATGTGCCCTGAGATGGTACGGGCTCCGGCCTGTGTGCTCATCCCAGCGTGTCTGGCGTGCAACTGACAAACAGGTGAATGTTTTGGCAGAAAGCGGGCTCTTCGTTTTCCAAAGGGCACTTTCTCCAGACACCTCACGTTGGCCTTACTTTCGAGAGAAGACAGCAGTGTTTAACACAGGGTTCCGAGCAGATGAAGGCCAAAGAGAGTCCTTCCTTGGGACTCACGGGAAATTTGGCAAGCAGTATTAATAAAGGCATCTTTCTTTTTTCTTTCTTCAATGCAAAGTGCCAGGTTATGGTTGGCTAAAGCGTTGTAGCATCAGAGCCAGTTAATCTTCTGAGTCCATAATTTTTATGGGCACCGCGGGAGCTGTCCTGGCTTTTTGTTCCCAGCAGTGGGATATCAGGATTTGTATCCTATGGTATATCCAGAGAATAATTCTCCTCTCCTTTGATGTTCCTTGGACATCTTGAGGCACTTAGGGGTGCATTCTCCGGGAAGTTTGGAGGACATGGTTGCAAGACCCTCATTATGTTATTAAAATAGATCCAGTGAGGAGGACTGGGGATTCCTTGAGCAGAAAGAGGCATCTTCGCTAAGTGGCAGCCTGGTTCCAAAGTCACTCTTTGCCCTGGCTTCTTGAACCCAGAAGTCTCTTTTATTGCAGTTTGGGCAAAAGTAGGATGTTTTTCTGCCTGTGTAATAGTTTCACAGTTGGAGGTTAACATGGATCATTTTTCCTGACATTTGGAAAATCGTATCTTAACGAAATGTAGTTTAGATTAAAAAAAAATAACCCCACCCATACATTGTTGGCTCATAACTTTGAAATTTGTTTAACAAATCTGCTGTTCCTTTGGGATGATGGTAACTGTCTCCTTAAGTAGCATTTCTTCCATGGTCTTTGCTCAGCCTGCACAGCCTAGCCAAGGTGATGTTCCCAAGGGGCTATTTCCTATCGCATAGTTCTGCTCAAAAGGCTTTGATGGCTCCCCACTGCCTCCAGAAGAAAGCACAATTAGCCCAATCAGGCAGGCCCTCCTGGTCAGTCCTGCGGAGCCCTTCCAATCCCATCTTCTAGGTGGGGAGCCTCCCAGCAGCCTGGGAGCCTCCTTATTGCCCTCTAACACACCAGGTGCTTCTCAGCTCCCTCATCTCTGTTTCTGCTGCTACGTTTCCCCGCATTTCTCTTCCCCCGTCCCCTCACCTCCACCTCTTATCATTCAGCTCACCCCCTTGTCTGGAACAAGTCTCACCCCTTCTGAGAAGCCTTCTCTGATCAAATTAGCCCTATGTGTTTCCTTTCCTCCTCCCTGATTTTACACTGACATCACAGAGAGGCAACCAGGGTACTGGGAAGAGTCACACAGCCCTGGGTTTCAGGCTTGCTGTGTGACCTCAGGTGACTTTCTTAACCTCTCTGATTCTCAGTTTCTTTGTCTGTGCAATGGGAACTTACCTACCTACCTTACAAGTTTGCTGTTTGGGTTCATGAGACAATTCAGATGAAAATTATTAGCACAACATCCGGCACTTGGCAGGTTACTCAGAATGTTTCTTTTCCATTTTCTGGCACTTACTGCCTTCAAATAATTATATTCACCTGAAGCTCTGCCACACCTCTGCTCATAAGCTGCTTGCTCTTGGAGAGTGGGGACTCATATCTTCACAGTGCCTTGCACAAGGCTGATCAAGAGACACCCAGCTCAAAAGTTCCTCAGCAGATGAGCAACTGCGTGTAAGGAAGGCTGAAGGGCTTCCAGGCGAAGTCCCCAGGAGCTTGTCATATCACAGCCGACTAGTCCCATGGAGGCTAAGCCAGTGCCACTCAGGCCTTGTGTCCAAAGAGCTGATTGAAGTATCTCTCCTCTCTTTCCAGGATGGCCCTGGGAGTCTCTGCAGGAATGACCAAAGAGGAGAAGCTGGCTCCAAAGCATGGCCTATCCTCGGGGTCTCAAAAACATGTTAGCAGTGAGCCTATGGAGAAGGAAATGGCAACCCACTCCGGTATTCTTGCCTGGAGAATCCCATGGACAGAGAAGCCTGGTGGGCTACAGTCCATGGGGTTGCAAGACTCGAACATGACTTAGCTACTAAACCACCACCACCAGTGAGCCTAACCAGCAACCTCTTAACCAGCTGATACAACAGTCTTGCCCACGTATTCCAGGAAAACCATCCCAGAACACTAGGGCTGCATGAGGGACTTTAGCTCTTCACCAAGGGACAGGTAGGAGGACGTTTCAGAGATGAGGGAAAGGAGTCAGGGCAGGAGAGCTCAGGGAGGCTGCGCGTCCAGGGTTGGTGGCTGGACTGGGTCTGGAGGGTAGGCAGTGGAGGAAAGGGCTGGGGGAGTGACCTGCACCTTGTCTGCACAGTCTCGTCCTGACGAGCTAGGTCGTCCCTCACCAGGCACTGTTCAAATCCCCCCCAGCCCCGGGAAGCCTTCTCAGATCCTTCACTCAGAGGCATCCACCCTGCGTTGTGCTATCCTCTCTGGGCTTTTCCTTGCATTCACATGGTGCCTGTCACCCTCCCCAGACCCCAGAGCGCCGAGGCAGATGCCCTGTCTAAAGCACTCTGCCTCTGTCACCTCCTTCCTAGCATCGTGGGCGGAGAATCGATTGTGTCTGGGGCCTGTACTAAGTACTTGCTATGGACTCTTTCATTCAGTCTCTATAAGACATGCAGGAGGTAGGAAATACCTGCAGCCCTATTTCACAGATAAGAAATCTAGGACCAAGAGGTTGAGTGATTTGTCTCCCATCATACAGCCTGTTATGAAAAGGAGCTGAAATTGGAATCCAGTCTGGCTCTGGGATTTGCAGCCCCACTCACCAGGTTATTCCATCTCTTCCATTAATAGAGGCACTCCACAAATGGCAGTTATTTTCCCGTCACCGTTGTTATTGTAACAACATCAATATTGATGCTGACGATATGCTAATACCTACTGCTAGGGCCCTCGACTCCTGCCGCTTCTACCATATCCACAGCTACCGCTCTCATTGCCCCCTGGCTGGGCTAGGGCATCTTGGAGGGCCAGAAGTGGGGAATTTATCTTTTGTTGCCATTCTTTCCTTCTGCCGAGATAGCATGGTTGCAGGCATGGGCTCTGAAGCCGGGTTCCCAGCTCTGTCGCTCACCAGCTGTGCAACACCGGGCAGGGTTCTTCTCTTTCTGAGTCTGCGTGTACTCTCTGTAAACGGTGGTCACAGTGGTGTGCCTCCCTCGCAGGGCTGTTGTGAGGATGGAGAGGGTTATTACACACTGAGCCGACTTGGAACAAAGACGACACACAGCGAGAGCTCCATGTGCTGCCCCTTTGATTCTCCTTCCTTCTCCTCTGCCTCCTGCACCTTCTCTTAGCAAGTTCTCAATGATTCTTACTGGGGAGAAGTGTCAAGAGTGGTCAGCGATGTGCTTGAGAGGTTCGTCTGGGGACACAGTGGTGTGAGGATGACGGCTCTCTCAGAAACCATCACTGAGAGGCCAGTGTGTGCCTATGGTGAGCAGCTCTGAGCTTGGCCATGATGGACAAGCCAAGGCCATTTCCTGGAGACCCTGGGGGGGGGGTGGGTGCTAGATGAGATCCTATTGGACAAACCCCTTCTTGAACTGGACGGAGGAGAAGCAGCCCTGGGAGGAGCTGGGGACTGGTAGGGATGCTCTCATGTAAGCCAAGGGAGGACAGGAAAAGACAGGCAACTGAGCGTGGAGTGTGGGGGAGAAGGGATGTCGCTGGGTAGGGTGGGGGTCAGAGGGAAGACTAGGAAGTGTTTCCTGAAGGATTCAGGGCTGTGGCAATAATTTGTATGCAGATGGTAAGTCAAGCCAGGCACAGCATCCCCGATGAGGGGTGGTGGGGAGAGATGAACTTGGCTCTCTGAATCTTTCCAGCACTTGCAATCTCTCTTGCCTCCATGGCAGGACTAAGGGCTTGACATCAGAGGGACCTGGCTTCTAAATCATAGCTCTTTCACCCCAGTGGTGTGATCACAGGGTCTGGGGCAAGTACTCACCTTTCTCTGATCCTCAGTTTCTTCTTCTGTAAAATGGGGACAACAACACATACTTCACTGGGTTTCCGTGAGGATTAAAGGACATGATGTTTGTAAAGGGTGTTTTGCATAGAAGACTGTAAATAGAAGTCTTTTCCTCCTTTAACCCTGGTTCTCAATGTGTGGTCCCCAAGCTGGCAGTACCAGCATCACCTGGGAATTTATCTGATAGGTAGATATTCAGGCTCCATTCCCCACCTACTGAAGCTAAAATCGGAGGTGGAGCCAGCACCCTGGGCTTCAATGAGCCCTCCAGGTATTTCAAGGCCAGGAAGCGCTGATCTGAAAAGGCTCAGGGAGAAAGGAGAGAACTCATGGGTGGCTGCTCAGCACAGGGGCCAAACATAGTCAGCCCTCAGTGTCTGACAACTGCCCTTCTTCCCTCCTACCTGGGCAAGAGTTTTACCTGAAGAGGTTAATGCTACCGCAGACCTCCGGGAGGTGAAAGGGCCTTGTTCCCCTGGAGGATAGACACATTATGACGGCTTCATTTGATTAAAAGGGGATGTTGATCATTAGTTATGACCCAAATTTCTTCTCTCCCCAGCAATCACTCAAAGTGTTCCCAGATGCTCAGGGGGTGGTTGGTTACCTGCAAACACAACATCCCTTTATAACGAGGATGCTCTAGGCTGAGGGAGACTCTAGTGGCCTCCCCGCCCCCCCGGGCCTGCCCTGCTGTGTTTGATGGAGTGAATGATGGAAGGGAAACATATGCATTCCAGATTGGACCTGCAGAGTGGGGCTTGGAGAGGCTGCCTGCTTCCAGCAGCAGCTGTGGGGGGCAGGGAGAGCCCTGCAAGTATTTGTTGATCCCATGGGGCTAATTATTGACTTTCAGAGGCAAGTAGCCGCCCTAGTTTCGGTGAGCACTGTTGTTCGTTACTGCATAATTAAGCGGAAGGGGGAGCAGCCTTGGTGGGGAGCAGGCAAAGGGAAGGCCAGATGCAAATAGCTCCAGCACTTCTGTCTTGAACACCGGGCACCAGGGGCTGAGGTCAGATATTCAGCTCTTGGACCCAAAGGGGAAGGGTGGCTTTAAAGGATTGCTGCCCCACGTGCCCTAAGGTGGGCTGAGTTTTGGAAAAGAATGAAGTGTGCTTCTGAGCTTCCGCGGCAAACTGGAATCTTTCATCTGCTGCAAGATGGGGAGATAGGATGAGCCTCCCAAGGCCTCTGATGATACAATGATCTTTAAAGGAAGTTCATGGATGCTGGGAGGTGGCAGAACTCCACCAATGGGAGGAGAGGTGGGGTTTGCTCTACCCTGACCAGGATCCTGAAAGGAGACAGGGCACCAGGGCACAGAGGGTTTAAGGGCTCTGCCTGACCAACCGTGAGGTGGGAGACAGGAGACCAGAAAACTGAGCTCTCTGGAAGGCTGTGGTTACAACAGCTCTTTCTTGCAAGGAGCTAATGTGTCCTAAGCCCTTGGTGCCGCCTGCTTAAGCCCAGGAAGTCTCAGGCCCTGAACTATGTGGGGAGGGGCTAAAAGCTGACAGCAGGGCGGTGGAGGGAGCCCTGGGGGAAGGGTGAACAGGAGAAGGAGGAGATGGGAAGGGCCAGGGGAACCCTGGGAGCCACTCCCCTGCGTCGTGGGGCTTGGAAGATTTAAAAAATCTTTGGTTTGAGAATGGCTTGCAAGTAGAACAGGAGACTGTAAAGCCCTGGCCTGGGAATCAGGGGCCCCAGGTTCTAATCAAGCCTTGCCTTTGACTGGCTGTGTGACCTTGAGGAAGTTCCTGCCATTTTTGGTCCTTACTGCCTTATCTGTAGAACCAAGGAAGGAGATGAATGTGCTTAAGGACCTGTTTGAAAAGGCTGGTTCCTGGCCTACCCCCATGGATAGAGAAAATGGAATCGGTGTATTTATTTATTTATTTATTGAAGGATAATTGCTTTACAGAATTTTGTTGTTTTCTGTCAAACCTCAACATGAATCAGCCACATGTATACATATATCCCCTCCCTTTTGAACCTCCCTCCCATCCCTACCCCTCTAGGTTGATACAGAGCCCCTGTTTGAGTTTCCTGAGCCACATGGCAAATTCCCGTTGGGTTCTTTGGAAGGAATGATGCTAAAGCTGAAACTCCAGTACTTTGGCCACCTCATGCGAAGAGTTGACTCATTGGAAAAGACTTTGATGTTGGGAGGGATTGGGGGCAGGAGGAGAAGGGGACGACAGAGGATGAGATGGCTGGATGGCATCACTGACTCGATGGACGTGAGTCTGAGTGAACTCCGGGAGCTGGTGATGGACAGGGAGGCCTGGCGTGCTGCGATTCATGGGGTCGCAAAGAGTCGGACACGACTGAGCGACTGAACTGAACTGAACTGAACTGAATGTAAGTTTCCATGTTACTCTTTCCATACAGCTCACCCTCTCCTCCCCTCTCCCCATGTCCATAAATCGATTCTCTGTGTCTGTTTCTTCACTGCTGCCCTGTAAATAAATTCTTCAGAGAATTGGTGTATTTTTTTTTTCCTCGATCCTAATGATTCCCTCTCTCTCAGTTTCACCTGTGGGTGGGAGGTCAGTGTGAAATGACAGCCACAGAAAGAGGTGAAGTGTATAATGCTCAATGGTTAGGGCTGGGGCCCTGCAGGCAGCTGGGTTACTGGCTTCCTGGAAAAAGCCTCTAGGGGGAGGGAGAGGAGAGACCCTTGAGAACGGAATATTTTCTGCCATAGCAGCAAACAATGGATGTCAGTGATTGCAGCTCTCCAAGGTGAGCCAAGGGGGCAGCTGGTGAGCCCTGAGGAAACTCAGGATGGAAAGGAATACCTGCCATCTCGCAGCCATCAGACTGAAGCCACAACCTATGGTGAGCCCTGAGAAAGCTCAGGATGTGAAATTACAGGATACTGTCCCCAGACAGCTGAGGTATATATCAAAGACAGGATTTCAGTGAGCCCAGTCTTTTGCATCTTCCCATACATAGAGAAGCGTTAAATTCCTTAACTTGGGATATCTGTCTTTTTTTCTTAATTAACAGTAATCTTTTGATGTTCCTGATACCTGCCCTTGGTTGCATAACTCCTCTATATCCTAGCTTTGCCCCCTTGCCTCCTCAGAGCAGTTCTCTTAGGGTTACTTGAGATGCTGCCTCCCAACTTGAAGTCCTAAAAATTCACATGGAAAAAAACATAACTCTCAACTTTTAGGTTGTGAATATGTTTTTAAGATGACACCCTTAAAAATAACATTCAACGTTGAACCAAATATCTGACCAGGTTTTATTTCCTGCAGAGAAACTCTTCTTCATCTCCCATAGTCGGCTCAAGGAGGAAGGTGGGCATTTGTGGATGTCTTAGACTGCAAGGAGATCCAACCAGTCCATTCTGAAGGAGAACAGCCCTGGGATTTCCTTCGAAGGAATGATGCTAAAGCTGAAACTCCAGTACTTTGGCCACCTCATGGGAAGAGTTGACTCATTGGAAAAGACCCTGATGCTGGGAGGGATCGGGGGCAGAAGGAGAAGGGGACAACTGAGGATGAGATGGCTGGATGGCATCACTGACTCAATGGACATGAATCTGAGTGAACTCTGGGAGTTGGTGATGGACAGGGAGGCCTGGCGTGCTGCGGTTCATGGGGTCGCAACGAGTTGGACACGACTGAGCGACTGAACTGAACTCAACTAGGAAGGACTTCCCTGGTGGCTCAGTGTCTGCCTACAATGCGGAAGACCAGGGTTCAATCCCTGGGTTGGGAAGATCTCCTGGAGAAGGAAATGGCACCCCACTCCAGTATTCTTACCTGGAAAGTCCCATGGATGGAGGATCCTGGTACGCTACAGTCCGTGGGGTCGCAAAGAGTCAGATATGACTGAGTGACGTCACTTTCTTTTCTTTAGGAAAGAAAGGTATCTTAGTATCCTGTTGCTGTGTGACAAATTAGCACAAACTCAATGGTTGGAAACAACACAAATTTTGTTATCTTACAATCGTGGAGGGCAGAATTCCAAAATGGATCTCACTACTGGCTGAAATCAATGTGTTGGCAGAGTTGTGTTCCTTCGGGAGGCTCCTGGGGAATCTCTGTTTCCTTGCCTCTGTCAACTTGACCCTTGTTTTAAGGTCAGTTGATTAATCCATCTGCTACCTCAATTCCCCTTTGCCACCCAGTTTAACATGGGAACAGTTTCCTGGAATGAGGACATGGGCCTCTTTGGGAAGCCATTGTTTTGCCTACCACAGATATTAATTGGCAAACAGCAGTGATAATCCCAGATGCTACAGGTTCCGAGTGAAAGTGGCCTCTTATTTGGTTCCTGGGTAGTCTTCTGTGTTGGGGGCACACTCCTTGCCCTGATGTGGGCCAGGTGCCTTCCTCAGGAGCTCTCTTTCCCACAAGAAGGACTCTCACTACCCTGTTGAGCACCCCACATTTTTGTGGGTGCCTAGGCCTATGGATATCTGGAAGTAAACCTTTCCCAGGCTGAAGAAGAGCTTAGATTTAGCTCTTAACTTTCTGGGGGGCTGTGGAGGTGGTAAGAAGGCAGAGGTGGGGAGGTCCAAACTGCAAGTGAACCCAGTTCATTCATTCCACAGAGACAGGCTCATATAGGCCCATTGAAATCTGTTAACTCTTTGCCTGCTGGGTGAAGCTTAACTCCTTTTGAAATGTCAATCTCTCAAAACAAGGGGCCATGATTTGCTTACCATCGGTTTTTCCTCAGCTGAATTTGTTATCCGAGAGATGCCCTAAACGGTTTCCCAGACTCCGGACCCCTCTTGCCTCTCAAGCCTCTTTTCTAGTTCTTTCCGTATGAATCGAACCCACAAACCATGCATTGGAAGGTAGAGCCTTAAGCACCAGACTCCCGGGGAAGTCCTCCACTAGTTTAGAGGGTGCTTTTGACAAAATGATCAAAATTCCTCCACAGAACTCTTGTCCGTAGTTGGAAACCCATCTTTATACAGCTAAATTAATTTGGGAGTTCCTTTTAACCTAAATAAAAAATGTAGCATGTTCTATTAGAGTGGGGAAGAATATTTCCTTTTCTCTTTGGAGAAGAAATGAAACAGTCTGGACTTCTCTGGTGGTACAGTGGATACAAATCTGCCTACCGATGCAGGGGACTCAGATTCGATCCTGGGTCAGGAAAGATTCCACATGCCGTGGAGCAATTAAACCCATGCACCACAATTGAGCCCATGCTCCAGAGTCTGTGCTTCGGCTTAAGAGAAGCCACTGCAATGAGAAATCCGTGCATCTCAACTAAGAGCAGCCCCCATTTAGTGCAAATAGAGAAAGCCTGTGTGCATCAACAAAGACCCAGTGCAACAACAACAAAGAAAGAAACAGGGTGATTGTGTGAGACAGTACGACAGACTCTTGACCTGATCCCAAGGAACTTTGAGTATTGAACTTGAATCTTCCGGTTAATTTGCTGGTGTGGGTTGTGTCCATGGTGTGGTTGTTGGGCCAAGGATGTGCTGATGCCCTTTGCATCCTTGACTTTTTCCCCACTATCCCAGGGGCAAAACTGATAAGTGAAAGGTTCTTCTAACAGTTCTGCAGCTTTGCCGCTGCTAAATCTCAAACAGGGCCCATTTTTAAGTCAGATGTTCAGTTCTGTTGCACAGCAGCCCTGTCCAATAGAAATATAATGGGAGCCATATATGTAATTTAAAATTTTCTAGTAGCCCCATTAAAAAGTAAAAAGAAACGTGAATTAATTTTAATAATACATTTTATTCAACCCAACATATCCAAAATATTATCATGTTGACATGTAATCTGTATGAAAAACATTAACAAGATATTTTACTTTTTTTGTGCTCAGCCTTCAAAATCCAGTGTATCTTTTACACTGTGAGCACTTTTCAATTCAAATGCAAAATTTTTCTTGGCAACACCTGATCTGTATTTAGAGTTCGCAAAATTGAGTGTTGAAAAAGTAGATTCCCATACCCCAATCCTTCTAAACATAGCTAGAAGTTTTCTGATAACTGACTCAAGTATCCATTTTAAATTTTGAATTAATTAAAATAAAATGAAAAGTCCAGCTCCTTGATCACAGCAGCCATGATTCAAGAGCTTCCTGGCTGGACTGGATGACACAGATCTGAGACTTCACTCTACAGGTGCCAAAGCCAACATGTGATTTGGGGCTGGAAGATGCAGGCTATGGGCAGGGGTACACAGAGCCCTCCCCTACTCCTTGGTGTAGCTGCTACAGTGATTCTGAGTCTGTGCCTTACTGCCCTGTGTGCTGCTAAGCAGTCCTGTTCTGGGCCTTCATTCTCTTGTGTGAAGTCATCAGTTCATACATTCAATAAGATTAGGTATTGGGCTGGATATTACAGGCTTTCCTGTTGGCTCAGAGGTAAAGAATCTGCCTGCCAATGCAGGAGACACAGGTTCGATCTCTCCGTTAGGAAGATCCCCTGGAGAAGGGAATGGCTATCCACTCCAGTATTCTTGCCTGGAAAATTCCATGGACAGAGGAGCCTGGTGGGCTACAGTCCATGGGGTCACAGAAGAGTCGAATACAACTAAATGGCGACAACTGGATATTTTGTTGGGTGAAACAGAAGGGTCTTAGTTTACTGAAACACTGGAGGGGATTGACAGTATGTAAGCAAACAGATAAGCATTATCATTTCAGGGACTCCCTGGTGGTCCAATGTTTGAGAATTTGCCTTCCAATACAGGGGACACAGGTTTGATCCCTGGTCAAGGAGCTAGGATTCCTCATGTTTCGGGGCAACTAAGCCTTCAAGTCACAAGTACTGAGCCCAAGTGTCACAACTAGATAGAAGTGCGTGCACACAACTAAGACCTGAAGCAGCCAAATAAATAAATAAAATTCTTTTTTTAAAAAAAAGATCATTTTCAATACAATGTAGGTCACATGAAACGTACATGATGTTTTAAACCAGTGTCACTCTGTTTAAAAATAGTGTCTTATGCTAAAAAAAAAAAAGGAACATCATTTCAGATAGTGATGATTGCAACAACGAATTGAAGCTAACAACATACAATCTATTTGTTGGGCAGATGGAGCAGAAACATCTAGAGTATGGTCAGGGAGGCCTCTCTGAGGAAGAGTTACTGCAACTGAGGGGAAGTAAAGATGTGAGGGCATGATCATGCTAGTCAGAGGGAGGAGTCACAGTGCGCAGGCCCAGGGACAGTGTCCAGAACCCAGGTAGGAAGCTGCTGAGTCCCTGTCTTGGAGACCCAAGGAGTGGATGATGGACAGGCTGGTTGGCCTGGGGGATTGGCTCCCCTTGGCCTGAAGGCCCACCCTCTGTCTCTGAGTCCATCCAATTCCTCCCGTAGCACATATTTGTTGATGGGTTATCATGGCAACAGGGGAAGCACAGAAAAAGTTAATTATCAACAGAAAAGTGGAACAATTTGGACTTTGGTTTAAAACTGATGAAAATTGTGTCTCTAGTGTTTCTCTCAGGTCCTGGCTGTTTTTTTCAGTCTTGGGGCATCTCTTTGTCTTCTGCCTTGGAGCATAACTTAAAAATAAACTTGCCCCTGAGCTTCAGAAAAACTTGCAATTTCTCTTTCCCACATGGAACACATGTTGAGGGAAGACTCATCCTCCTGGGAGTTGGAGGGTCAGAGGACGTTGCAAGGCAGCCGCCGCTCATGCAGGGCCTAGAGTGGGGAGGGCTCTGAAGAGTACATACTGTCATCATTGCTTTGTTTTTCAAACCTCAGTCATGACCCTTCAGTGTTCAACATTGCCAGCTGAGTGTTCAGAATGTCCCGGAGATGAGGAAGGAGGCCTAGGGAAGAAGTTTGTCCAAGATGCTAATTATTAGTGCATGTGACACTAGGAATGTTGATTGGGCTCACAGCCAAGCACAAAACTCAGAAGGGAAGGCTCAGTCTAGCTCTGGAGCTCGCCTGTCCTCTGTGGCTTGGGATGAAGATGAATGTGACTGCCCAGGTTGGGGAAGTGAACACTGGTCTGAGGAGCAGAAGCAGAGAGACCCCACCCCAAGCATCAGTTCAGTTCAGTCGCTCAGTCGTGTCTGACTCTTCGTGACCCCATGGACCACAGTACACCAGGTCTCCCTGTCCATCATCAACTCCTGGAGTTTACTCAAACTCATGTCCATTGAGTCAGTGAAGCCATCCAACCATCTCATCCTCTGTTGTCCCCTTCTCCTCCCACCTTCAATCTTTCCCAGCGTCAGGGTCTTTTCAAATGAGTCAGTTCTTTGCATCAGATGGCCAAAGTACTGGAGTTTCAGCTTCAACATCAGTCCTTCCAGTTAACACCCAGGACTGATCTCCTTTAGGTTGGACTGGTTGGATTTCCTTGCAGTCCAAGGGACTCTCAAGAGTCTTCTCCAACACTACCATTCCAAAGCATCAAACATGGTGGGATGTATTAATAGCTGGTTCACTTGTTAAATAAATATCTATTGAATGTCTACAATCTGCTGGGCACTGTTTAGGCCCTGAGGATAGAGCAGCAAGCAATAGCGTCAAAGTCTCCTGTCCTCAATGGGGCCTGTGTTTTGGTTGGGGAATTAAATAGGATATAAATGCAGTGTTTATGGTCTGTTAAATATCAGTATGGATGCTGATGGAAAATAAAACAAAGTGGTGATTGGGAAGTGTTGGTGTAAGTATGGAGTTCGGTTTTAGATGGAATGGCCAGAGACAGCCTCACTGAGAAGTTGACGTTTGAGTAAAGATCTAAATGCGGAGACTGTGTGAGCCATGGAGTATTTGTAGAAACAGTGTCTTGGGAAGACAGAGCAGCAGGTGCACAGCACTTGAGGCTGAACTCACTTGGGGGTGTTGAAGGAACAGCAGAGAAGTGGATGTAGCTAGAAGGGCAGGAGCAGGAGGTGAGTTCAGACAGGTGGTGGAGGCTCTTTAACGCTAATATTATCATCAGGGTTCTTTATCTTAATTCCAAGGTTCAGGGGGACTGGGAGTTTGGGAATAATACCAAGTGGGTGCCAACTTACGCTAGTGTTGCTGGGTTTTGAGGGCCCAGTCTTGTTTCTTCTTAAAGGATTTTACTGCTAATGTTGGTGTTTCATGGGTAAATAGTGGGTCAGTGGAAGGAGGCATCAAGGTTTTCAAGAAATCCTTAAAATGCTCCCATCTTCTCTGCTCTCTGTTAGAGCTAGGCCTTCACTGGATCTCTTGCCTGCAAAATGCCAAAGACTGTTCTTGGGACAGAGACCCATCCTGCCCCAACTTTGCAGGCATCCCAAGGATCAGGTGGTCGTCTCAACTTTATCTTGGTGTACCTTTCTGGTCCTCTTTGATATTATCCTGGAGTTTGTGTGTATGTGTGTGTTCAGTTGCTCAGTCGTGCCTGACTCTCTTGCAACCCCATGGACTGTAGCTCACCAGGCTCCTCTGTCCATGGGATTCTCCAGGCAAGAATACTGGAGTGGGTTGTGTCCTACTCCAGGAGATCTTCCCGACCCAGGGATTGCACCCTGGTTTGCTGCATTGGCGGGTGGCTTCTTGACAACTAGCGTCACCTGGGGAGCCCTATTCTGGAGTTTACTGCTTTCAAATGAATGAAATCTGCTTTCAGAAGCTGCTCACTCTCCTTTAGGATGAGCGTTAAGTGGTCGCTCTCCTCTTTCTTGGCGGCATGCAGCCGTTGCCCTCCTTGGGGAATTCCCCGTCACTAAGGCGGGTAGGCGTGGTGGAGTCTTGCAGGGCCTCTCTCGTGCCTCAGAACTCACATCAGTGTCCTGGCAGTCAGCCTGTTGGAGGCCCCGGGTTTGCAAGACGACAGCCTTCCCCTCCCCCTGCTGGAGTCAGAGGGTGCCCCGCCCTAGAGCATCCCGTCTTGGTGCTCCCGCTGCTTCTTCCCGACAGGGTGTGGTCCTCCATTTCCAGAAATCCATCTGCCATCTCCAGTCACCCAGGAGGGAAGCTCCAGAGAAACGAGCAGCTTTCTGACACCCGCCAAACTCACCTTCTACCCTTCTCCTGGTGATGCCCAGATAGGGGAGGCTCTGGGGCCCCTAACAAGCCTGTGGGTAACCCACAAGCCGGGCCAGTGCCACTTGTGGAAGTGGTTGACTGTGCATTTGCAGATGAGGGCTTTCTCTATGGGATTTTTATTTTTCACACATTGAGCTCTTTAAGGCTCGAGTGCTTGAAGGGGGATTAGGATGGTTATCCTCTAGGTCCTGGCTGCTGGGAGAGCGGTAATCATCATATCCCCACGTCCAGCAGCTGAAGAAGCCAGTAAGGGATTCGGGCAGAGCCAGAAGAATGGTAGAACATTCCTGACTCTGGACAAGTTGAGCGTACTTTCGAAAGGTCCAGCCCCTCCATCTGGGATTCCCTGGGTGAGGGCGGCCCCGTGAGGGACTGTGGGGAAGAAATGAAGCCTGGTGAGCTTCTCACACTCATAACTGAACTTCTCTCCTCTTCGAGCAGAGGTTTCTCCTGGAGCAAAAGAGATTAGATTTCTCTGAACCCAGGAAACTGGGGAGACCTGTGAAGCTAGCTCAGCCCAACTTCCATGGTGAGCTGAATCCTGGGACCAGACTGGAGGGAGGCTGCCCTCCCAATGAGGGATGAACCTGTACCTGCAGTGTCAGCTGGGAAGCAACCAGTGCTGCCATCCTGGTGCCGGCTTGGTGTTGGCTTTTCCAAGAAAGCCTTTAGAGGAGGGATGGGAATTGGCGGAGCCCTGGTAATAAGAGTACAGTCCCCGCAGGTGGGCATGAGTCCCTGCAGGGGTTTCCTTGCTCTGTCCTTCTAGAAGAGAGACTGTTGTCCTGTCTGGGGCTGTGTCTGCTTTAAAATCTCTCAAAGGTCCTGAGAGGTCATAATGGTTTTTTTTTTTTTTTTAAGTTTTAAAAGCCAGTGGGATTTCGTGAAAACAAACTCTTCCAAATGTGGTGAGAGGCCGTCCATCTTGCTGAATGGATGTTTACCTCTTGTGGTGTGAACGAGAAGTGCCATCGCCAATGCCCAAACCACTTCCTTGGCTAGCGAGTACCCATGTTTTCTGCCAGCCGGGACACTGGATACAATCCTTTGAGCCTATCTTGTGTTTGACCTCTGAATCCATTTCCCACCCCCCACCCCCGCACCCAGCTGGCTTCCCGCTCAGGCTCTCCCAGCAGTCTGAACTTTCCTACAGGCTCACTGGATTGCTGGGATTCAGATGGCCAAGGTTGCAGGGGTGGGAGTGGGCCTGGACTTGAGCTCCATGGTTCCTGACTGCAGGCCCGGCACACAGAGGATGCTCAGAGCATGGTCTAGCTCAAGTGGTGGAGAAACCCAGTTAGGACACACAGTCTCCTTGGCATCCACTTGGTTCTGAAGGAGGCTGTGTGGTAAGTTAGGCAACACTCAGTTGTCACAGGTACCTATCAAGACATTTGGCAGTACAGGAAGGGGACAGAGGGAAGCGGCTGAAGGAGACGAAGGGAGCAAAGAGGGTCCTGTTGGAGCCCAGGACCATGAGAAAGATTAAATGAGAGGCCAGAACAATGCCTGGACTGCAGTAAGGGCTACAAGAATGTTAGCTAAATAAATAACATGTCAGTAAGACACCCCTGGGTTTACATGTGAGCTCCAGTTCTCAGCAGCTGAGGACCAGGAACACTGTTCAACCTTCTCAGATTTGCCATCTACACGGTGGGACTCATCATCATGACCCTTCCGACTCCAGATGTTGAGTCCTGAGTTCAGTGGGAGCAAATGAACACTTGTGACTCTTACACGCATGCAGGTCATGTTGAGGAATAATAAACATATTCTCCTTTTGATGACTGTTGATGCAAATGATATGGTTGGCCCACTAAGCTGTGGGCCTCATTCCTGGGTTTTCTGGGCACCAGTTTTTCCCACTTCCATCATCTCTTCTCATCCCTGAACTTTTCTGTGCTTGTCCCAAGTGCTCAAATGACTATTATTCACTCTTACTTCCTCAAGCCCTTCCAGAATGTCACTGTGGGAGGAGAGCTTTCATCACGGGATAAAGGTAGGAAGGAGAAGGCAGCGACTGGATTGAACAGTGGTCCCTTCTGCAAAGAGAGAGATGTTATATGCTGTCGGTGGGCAGTGATGTGGGTGTTTTGACACGTGTCAGGTGGTTTTGATTCCAGAAGGTGCACGTCAGAGCAGTGGGACGTGTTTGGATAAATCAGAACCAGTCTGCATCTGAGCTCTTTCTTACAGTGAACAATAGGACATCTCTTCTTCTGTCACTTCTTGTTTCCTGTCTGCCCGCTCGCCAGGGCTGGATCATCCAGGCTGGAGCAAGGCCACCTTCATTCTACTTCTCTAAGGGCAACGGGTCTTCCCAGAGGACACGTGGGAGTGGAAGAGGTTTTGAGTAGGTGTGGGGTAGAGAGAAGCAGTTCCCTCCTGGGTTGCTGAGGGCAAGCATCATCATTTCTGTGACTTCAGAGCAGAAATCATTTAGAAAGTTGTAAATTCTGCATATTTCCTTCTCTTGCTCCTTCTCTCCCAGGACAGATGTATAAATGTGTCCCACAACCCAATGTTCCCAGAGATTTGAAAGGAGGGCGTTAGACATGCCAACGGGTTCCAAAGCAGCAGCAGATTTGGGTCAGGTTTGTACCTACAGACCTGATAATGGCCCATGATAGAGCTGAGCACAGCAAACTCTTTGATTATGCTTGCTGACTAGGAGACCCCAGACAGGACCCACTCTGGAGTTAACTGCAGAATCATCTGTGGAAAACACTTTTCTCACAAGATTTTGGTCTCCTGGTTACCCACAGAGCAGCTCTGGTCAGATTTGCCCATTTATCACCCAAACAGAAATTGAACTGAGCCCCTACTCCTTGTTATTTGTTATGCCCTGGGGCCAAACATGGTTCAATAATCAGAAATTTGTCCTCTAGCAAGCGAGACTAATAAAAAGACAAGGCACTTTGACATAGGCAATTTTTCAGGTCCAGCAATGTGACAGGAGATAGAAAATATACTTCTTGGGGCATGGGGTGGTCTTGGAAGGCTTCCTGGAGGAGGCAGAAGAAGTATCAGGGTAGTCAGTTATCCCAGTTTGCTGGGGAATGAGGGGTTTCCAGAACATGGGATTTCAGCCCTAAAAGTAGAAACAGTTCCGACCGAAATGAGAAGGGCAATCACACCAGATAGTGGAAAGATCAAGACTTTTAAAGTTGTAAAGATCAGAGTTTGAATCCCAGCTCTGCTACTTATAAGTTGTATTACCCTGGTATTAATTATTTAACCACTCTGGACACTAATTTCATTATCTCAAACATGAGGATATGTGTGTGTGTGTGTGCTCAGTCATTGTCCAACTCTTAGTGATCGCATGGACTGTAGCCTGCCAGGCTCCTCTGTCCATGGAATTTTCTAGGCAAGAATACTGGGATGGGTTGCCGTTTCCTACTCCAGGGGATCTTCCTGACTCAGGGACTGAACCTGTATCTACTGCATTGGAAGGTTGATTCTTTACCACTGAGCCATCTGGGAAGCTTGTATATGAGGATATATATGCCACCTTCAAAGGTTTCTGCCCAGCCTGTAGGTATCAATGAAGGCAGTTATTTAGATGGAAAACGGAGCATTTTCAAATGCCAGGCAGAATGCAATTGGAACAGAGTATGAAGAAGGGTGCGGTAAGAGGTTGGCTGGAGATAGGAGCAGAAGCCAGATTATAAAGGGTCTGAATAGCCTCCTAAGGAATTTAGATCTTTTTCCCTTAGGACAATGGTTAATCACCGAATTAATTTTAGAAGATGAGTAAGGCGATTAGATTCTTGCCTTAGCATGGTTGTCCTGGAAGCAGAGGGGAGAGTGGCTGAGGAGTTGAATCTGCAGGGGGCAGGAAGATGATGTAGCGAAGTAATTGGGAACAGGGGGTTATGTTCTGAGAAAAACAGGAGAGCTAAATTGAGGGTTTCAGAGGACCCATCAGCCAGCTCAGTCAGGCTGGAAGCCCCCGCTGTTAAAAGGGATGGTAACCTTCTCTGCTAAGGTTAGGTGCCGCATAGAAGCTGTCGCTACATGCCCGGTTCTGTGCTTTCCAAACAGATCTGACACCTGGGCGTGTGTGCGTGACAACTGTGTACGTGAGGATGACCTCATGAGCTACTTGGGATGTTTGGGGTTCTCTGGTTAATGGGCTGGTCCTTACTCTTCTCTCCATCTTCCTTGACTTCATCCCGTGTGGGAGGCTTCTTGCCAGTGCTTTGACTTCTCATCATTTCCATGGTGACAGAACAATGGTCCTAAACACATGACCTCACTCTGTGGTTATGCAAAAGAGTGAGCTGGAAAGGGAGCTTTGGGGGTTGGATGAATCTGGTTGGGACTGGAAACCCTCTGGATCAGATGCCCCAGGAGAGGATGGAATAGCCCCACAGTTGAAATAATTTGGACCAGACCACTGGGAGTGGCCTCAGCCTCCTCAGCAATTTGGGATGGGGAGGGACTTTCTAAAGATGATAATAGTCAAAAGAATTTAAAAAATAAAGTGGACTGAATTGACAGACTTTCTATAAATAATTTCTGGGGGATGGAAATGTATACAACTCATATAAATGAAAAGGTAAAAGACAAATTTGGGAAAACATTTGCAATAAATATTGTCCAGAGAGTTATTATCTTTAATATGTAGGGAAACATAGTGAGTTAATAAGCAAATTATAGTAATTAAGAAAAACACCCTAGCAGAAAAGGTGACAAAGTATATAACCAGAAAATGTATGAAGGAAAAAAGATTCATTCTTTCATTTGTTCAGCCCTCCAATAACTTCATAAGAGCACTTACTATGTAGCACGTACTACTATTTCAGATGCTGTAGACACAGCAGTGAACAAAACAAGCATCCCTACACTCATGTAATTTCAATGCTTTCTGCTAGTCTATGTCTTCTAGTTAGTTTTTTCACTAATTTCAGTTAAACTCTTTATTCATCTGAAATTATTTTCACTCAAGAATGAATTGAGAATTTATTCCCCCACTTCAAAAGTTAGCCAGCTGCCATTCAGTTCAGTTCAGTTCAGTTCAGTCGCTCAGTCATGTCTGACTCCTTGCGACCCCATGAATCGCAGCACACCAGGCCTCCCTGTCCATCACCAACTCCCAGAGTTCACTCAGACTCATGTCTATCGAGTCAGTGATGCCATCCAGCCATCTCATCCTCTGTCGTCCCCTTCTCCTCTGCCCCCAATCCCTCCCAGCATCAGGGTCTTTTTCAGTGAGTCAACTCTTCTCATGAGGTGGCCAAAGTATTGGAGTTTCAGCTTTAACATCAGTCCTTCCGATGAGCACCCAGGACTGATCTCCTTCAGAATGGACTGATTGGATCTTCTTGAAGTCCAAGGGACTCTCAACAGTCTTCTCCAACACCACAGATCAAAAGCATCGATTCTTTGGTGCTCAGCTTTCTTCACAGTTCAACTCTCACATCCATACATGACCAGTGGAAAAACCATAGCCTTGACTAGACGGATCTTTGTCGGCAAAGTGATGTCTCTGCTTTTGAATATGCTATTTAGGTTGGTCATAACTTTCCTTCCAAGGAGTAGGCATCTTTTAATTTCATGGCTGCAATCACCATCTGCAGTGATTTTGGAGCCCCCCAAAATAAAGTCTGACACTGTTTCCACTGTTTCCCCATCCATTTCCCATGAAGTGATGGGACCAGATGCCATGATCTTCGTTTTCTGAATGTTGAGCTTTAAGCCAACTTTTTCACTCTCCTCTTTCACTTTCATCAAGAGGCTCTTTAGTTTTTCTTCACTTTCTGCCATAAGGGTGGTATCATCTGCATATCTGAGGTTATTGCTATTTCTCCCAGAAATCTTGATTCCAGCTTGTGCTTCTTCCAGCCCAGCGTTTCTCATGATGTACTCTGCATATAAGTTAAGTAAGCATGGTGACAATATACAGCCTTGATGTACTCCTTTTCCTATTTGGAACCAGTCTGTTGTTCCATGTCCAGTTCTGGCTGTTGCTTCCTGACCTGCATATAGTTTTCTCAAGAGGCAGGTCAGGTGGTCTGGTATTCCCATCTTTTTCAGAATTTTCCACAGTTTATTGTGATCCACACAGTCAAAGGCTTTGGGATAGTCAATAAAGCAGAAATAGATGTTTTTCTAGAACTCTCTTACTTTTTCGATGATCCAGCGGATGTTGGCCATTTGATCTCTGGTTCCTCTGCCTTTTCTAAAACCAGCTTGAACATCTGGAAGTTCATTGTTCACGTATTGCTGAAGCTGTTACTACTAGTTAATTAATTCTTCCTCTTCTCACTGATGGATGCATGATGCCACTTTTATCAAGTAATAAATTCATATAATCTTGTGTTTGGGGCATTACATCCTGTCTGAGTGATTTATCTAACAACTCTTTTTTGCTTTTTTTTTTGTTCCCATCACCTCACGTATGGTATCTAACTTCCCAAACCAGGAATCAAACCCGAGACCCCTGGATGGAAGCATGGATTCTTAACGCGCTGGACCACCAGGGAAGTCCCTCTGACAACTCTTATGGCAGCCCCATACTATTTTTATCCCTATTTTACGCCACAGCCGATGGTATAGGCTTTATATGACTGGAGACCATTGTGACAAAGATAACTTTGACACCATATTGGCTGCTTTCTCCATGAAAAGGCATTCACAGTCTTGTTTAATTTCCTAACTTAATGAATCACTAGTGATTTCCGAACAGTCAGAGAACCAAGAGAACTTATGGTTCACAGTTTCCCAGGCTCATTTCAAGTATTATCATTGTGTTTCATGTTCTATCATGTTTCTAAAGCTTATGAATTTTCCTCTCTCTGGGACATTAAATCCTTACATGTGGATGTGGCTAGTGGGGTGTGGTCTGTGCCTTCTCCCACTGCTAGTGTGAGGAGACAGCCCCCATGAGAACATGGCCTGCAAGCCTCACTGTTCCCCTGCTGCTGTGTGTAACTCTTCTTGAAAAATGGTGGGGAAGGAATTTTTAAAAAAATCTGTTTTCCCCATAGAAACATGCTTCTTTTTCTCAAATATTAAAAAAAAATATTTTTAATAGACCTTGTATGTTTTCTCATTAAAATTATTTTTAGGTTTATTATTATTTCTCTGCTCACTTAAATAGAATTTTCCCTGCCCCCATTGTATTTTTAAATTAACTTTTAGCTAGCTTTTTTGGGATATAGGTAACCTATAGATTTGTGTATTTTTAACTTGTCATTATTCACCTTAGATCAAACCCATTAATCCAAAAGGATATCAAACCTGAATATTCATTGGAAGGACTGATACTGATGTTGATTCTGAAGCTCTAATACTTTGGTCACCAGATGCAAAGAGGTGACTCACTGGAAAGACCCTGATGCTGGGAAAAATTGAGGGCAGGATGACAAGAAGGCAACAGAGGATGAGATGATTGGATGGTATCATTGACTCAATGCACATAAGTTTGAGCAAACTCCAGGAGATAGTGAAGGAGAGGGAAGCCTGGCATTCTGCAGTCCATGTGATGTCAAAAAGTTGGACATGACTTAGCAACTACACAACAAAACTCTTATTAGTTTTGGTAGTTTTTCTCCTGGATTGATTGATTGATAATTTTTGTAGAATATAGTATCTTCTGCAAATAATGATGGTTTGATTTCCTGAATTTTTAAAAATATCAAGTTTCTGCTTCATGCTATTAGCTAGAAATAATCATGATAGTGATAGAAGTCATCCTTGCCTTTATTCTATTTTTAATGGAATTGTACCTCCTGTTGGACTTCCTGGTGGCTCAGATGGTAAAGAATCCACCTGCAATGGGAGACCTGGGCTTGATCCGTGGGTTGGGAAGATCTGGAGAAAGGAATGGCTACCCACCCCAGTATTCTTGCCTGGAGAATTCCATGGACAGAGGAGACTGGCAGGCTAGAGTCCATGGGGTTGCAAAGAGTCGGACATGACTGAGGGATTTTCACTTTCACTAGTATCTCTCATTGCTTTTTCTGTGACATATTGATGTAGAGTAGAATATACTTCTGAATGTTAAATCATCATTACATTCTAGGGACAAACATAACATTAGTCACAGTGAATTGTTCTTTTAATAGTCCCTGGATTTGATTTATTGGTTTTTTTATTTAGGAGTTTTGAATCTATACTCATAGGAGGATTTGTCTGTGTTTGTATGTGTATGTATATATGTGTATGTGTGTCCACACATATACAGTACCACACATATAACATTATACATATATTTGTATATTATCTTTCCTAGGTTTATCATAAAATTATGTTAGCCTTGTAAAAGGAATTGGGAAGTTTTCCATTTTTTTTTTCTCTGCTTTGGAACAATCTGGAAGGATTCATCCATAAAACTGAGCTTGCATAAAGAAAATTCTTTATAAATAGTTCTCTTCTACAGAGATAATTCTTCCACAATATTTTCAACTTCTCTCATGGTTGATGGTCTATTCAGAGAATATTCTTCTTGAGTCAATCTTGGTAACTTTTAGATTCCTAAAAATGGTCTATTTCATCAAGATATTCATGGTAACAAATATTGCTGTTCTTACTGAGTACCCTAGTCCTGGGTTTTACCCTATAAGTCAGTTTACCCTGATTTTCCTTGGAGCAGCCGAGGCAGACTAGAAATTTCAGAAGAGAGTGACTGACTGCTGATGGAAAAGAATAGGGAAAAATGGCACAGAGAATCAGTAGCCATGGCTCTCATAGCACATCCTCCAAGTCCATAGTTTCTGATCTCTGTCATCTGCCTTCTCGTCTTAAAGGGCTGGTGATTTCTCAGACACCGTGCCTAAAATTTTCAGTTTCTAGTTCTAGGTGGACTCCAACCAGAAGATTCTGTCTCAATAAAGGCATTTCCTCATGGACACCTTAACATTCTTGTGGCCAAGTCACTTGCCAGCGGTACTCCAAGCCCCCCTTTCTTTCCTCCTGGTCTGCAGAGTGAGGATGCCCCTCTCCCTGTAGATGAGAACCACCCCTACACCCAAGGGAGGGAGTTCCCTGCAGGAGCCCTTAAGGACCTTCTTAATTGAAGAGATAGATTGATCTATGAAGGGCATATGATGCTCTCCCTGTGAGAAGAGGAGGGATGATGAAAGGGAAGTTCAAGGAAGAGTGAATCTGCCCCTGAGTCTGAGCTGAAGATGCGTGTAGAAGAGGTTGGGGCACAAGGCTGAAAAAGCAAAATGAGGCCAGATTGTTCTGAAGGCCGTGAATTGTAGCTAAAGGAGTGTAGCTTTCTGTAGGAAGAGACAAAGAAATGAATGAATAAAGGTTGCCCCAGTGTTCCATTTTCTAGTGGTGGTCCCTTAAGGGTGGAGTCTGAATAAATACCCCACCTCAGGACTCGAATCTCTTCCAGCAGAATTTCTAGAACTCTGGTGGGGAACCAGGGCGATAGCGAAGGCCAGAAGCTTCCACCGCACCTCTGAAGTGAGTTCCCCTGCTTTTACGGTCTTCCCTCTACCCCCGATCTGTGAGATCTGGCCCCTGAAGTAAGTTTATACAGTACAGTGTCTGTATGGGACCCAGAACTGTAGAAAAGGCCCAGAGCAGACATTTCGTGTTAGAGAGGAGAAAAGTGATGTTCAGAGAGCTAAACCTTTCCTTCTCCATTTAGGTCGTGCAGATGGGAAGGAACTAAGATGAGAATCAGGACTCTTGAGCCCTAGTGCGTGGCTTCGGCACTGCTTGAATAAATAAGAAGCGCTTGCATGCTGCCGGCCCTGGACCTCTGCAGTAAATGCAGCCAGAGCCTCTTGGCCCCAGCCTCCCAGGGCAGCTGGTGAGGAGCATACCTATGAGGACAAGCAGGGCGGCCTCAGGCCTAGTGACTTCTCAGGGAGCCCTGCCTGCCCCCAGACCTCCCTCCCCACCACCCCCACCAAGGATTCAGCACGGCTCACCTCAACACCAGCGGTGTCACACAGTTGCCATACCAGGAAACGGGTCAGGCTCCTGGGGTGGTGGGGTGTGCTCAGCCTGGAATTCTACTTTTCCCAGAAGGCCATGGCCTACTTGAACTGGATGTGCAAATGAGCTATGGCTGCCTGAGGATAGACACATCTTGCCTGCACAAGGCCACAGAAGCCAAGCTGGCCTTCAATAGGCAGCGGGGCCTGGGTGGTACCTTCAGTAGAAACTGGTTCTATTATCACAGGCATCGGCTAATTTATGACCACGTCTTCAAGCTTGTCTGACTCCATTCAGGCCACTGAGAGAGGAGGAAAAATCAAACCCAAGCAGTGGGTCAGCTCTAGGAACCGTGGCCAACACTTCCTGGTAGCCATTACTGAAGTAGGTGTGAGTGTGTGTATACGTGTGAGAGAGAGGTTAATTGGCTCACACACTGATGGGAGAGGTTAGGCGAAGTTTTCCTGAGTATCAGCCTCCCCAGGGTATCTCAGGATTGACTTTATGCTGTGTGATTGGCAGGGACTGGACTAAGAGCTGAAGCAGGCCAGAGTTTAGGATTCCTCTTCCTGCATTTCAGCATGTGTCTTTGGTAACAACGATGAAGTTCAGGGTGAACACAGACCCAAGTGCTAATTTTATGTGTTTTGCGCCAGTGACACACTCTCTCCATCTTGGAGTGGGCTGCAGTCACAGGCAGGCTTGGACACGTGTGCACTGCCTGCTGCAGGCATCTCACAGCTGGAGCCCATTTGTTAGAGGCAGACACGGGACAGGGGCGCTCTGAGCTGGCCAGTGAGAGGGCACGTCGCTGGCTGGCTGGCCCAGCTGGAGCCTTCGTTGGCAGTAAAAGGGTTTTAATGTGGCCAAAGTAAGTGTGTCATCGGGCTGAGAACCGAGTGAAAGGGATTAAAGATCTAAAATATCACTTGACAGTTATTAGTTCTTTTGTTATTTTTTTGTGTCTATTCATCTACTTGATAATACAGTAACTGTTTTAGGTTTAATTGATTACAAATAGTTTTATGCTTTATTTATCTAAGAAGTACAAATAGAAGGCTAATTGATTCACTGTATCTTACAATGTTAGGACAGGGAAGCCTCTCAGAAGTTGTCTGGTCCCATTTTCCCCATGTGATGTATCAGGAACTGAGGTCTCCATTTTCCCCATGTGATGTACCAGGAACTGAGGTCTACAGAGGTGAGTGGACTTAGCCCAGGATCACGGAATGAGGCTGCAGATGAAGCTGGGGTCTCCCACATCTGCCCACCCTGGAGTGTGCAAGAACTCTGTGTACAGCTGGTGTAGACCTGAGGTTGTCTCTTTGGCAAGCCATGGTGGCTGATTTGGGAGTTCAGTCTCACTGGCAGCAAACAGAGGTGATGAGTCTCTGGGTAAAGATATCTCAAACAGTGGCTTCCAGCCATGACTGTTTTGACTCAAAAAATACAAGCAGTCTAATAGTTGAGAGTTATATTTTATTCGGTGGAAATTTTTAGGCCTTAAGCCCAGGAGGCAGCATCTCAAGTAATGGGAGAGAACAGCTGTGAGGAGGTGGGGGCGGGGAGGAGCCTGGTGTTATAACAGTTTTGCTACAAAGGGCAGGTAGTCTGGACATCAAAAGATTATTGTTAATTAAAGAAAGCCAGATATCCCAAGTAAAGGAATTTTGTGCTTTTTCTGAGTATGGGAAGATTCGAGAGTCTGGGCTCACTGAAATCATGCGTTTGATATGCACCTCAGCTATCTGGGGCCAGAATCCAGTACTTTTCACATCCTGAGCCTCCTCCCTGCTCACTATAGGGAGTGCCTGTAGTCTGATGGCTGCTAGGGGGCAGGAACTTACCCCCTAGGAAGTATTCTGAGTTTCCTCAGGGCTTACCAGCTCACCTTCCATGTTGGCAATTGCTGATGACTGTGACATTCTTCGTTTCCTGGTATGGCAAGAAATATTCCATTTCTCGATTCCATCCCATGTGCATGGAGCCCTGCCATTTGTAAGCTGATTGGTATGCCTGCAACATCCTCTCTTATGTTCCCCATGACCCTGTGCCCCAAGGGTCAGTCCCATTTTATAGACGTAGGAACTTATGTCCTGGAGGTTAATCCTTAGGGGCTCGGCAACTTCCCAGTTTTCTCAAGATGGTCATCTTTCCATCAGTTTCCTCCATCTCGCCTTCATCCTTCTACTACCAGGATCTTTTTAAGAGCTTTCTCTCTTGTTTTGTGCTCCTGCCAATTTCAGCTCAGTCCCTTGGACCCTCGGTCAGCTCCTGGAGTGAGTGTGTAGCCAGGAAAGGAAACCGTTGCAGGGGCAGGGGGTCTAGTTTCTTGCTTCTTCTGCTTCCTGACCAGACAGAGAAGTAATGAGCTTGGGCAAATCAGACCATCATTCATATTATTCTTTTGCTTCTTCACTGGCTTCTCTTAGGAACAAAAACTTAAGCCTTTCCTCTACCCAGCTGGCCCTAATGCTACCTCATTTATTTTCTGACATTCCCCCATATATTTAAGTCTCCATCCTCTGCCTTCAAGACTTCATTCCTTAATGCCTTGTAGTCTGGTTCTTGAGCACACAAGCCAAGCATGAGGGTCATTGACATCCACTTGTTTGCCAAACTCAACAGATTTTCCTGGTCTCCTCACTCTTGTTACATTCAGCAATGCTGGCCATCATCTTCCTTCTAGAAATTCCTCCACGCGTGTGTCCATCAGAAAAGGCCAGGCCAGGTTGTGGTTTCCCATAATCCCAATGGTTTAAAGCAAAGAGGCTGGTTTCTCACTCCTGATGACCTCTGGTTCTGCTGGATGCCCTCTCATTCAAGGCCCAGCCTCTACTGGAAATGTGGTCACTCCAGTAGAGGAAAGGGAACCCTCAGGTGTCTCACACCAGCTATAAATGTCCAGCTCAACATGACAGATTGCTTTCACTTACAGCTCATTGGCTAAAAACAGTCCTACATGCCCGCTAGCTACAAAGAGGAGTCAGGAGTCCCCACCCCTGGGACTCCTGGAGGGGAGTCTGATGACCAGTACCCATGACTGCCCTAGTGCAGTGTCACTGCGGCTCTTCCTACCGCTCTGGATGCCTCTTCTTCACCTACTTTCTTGCCTACTCAGCCTTCTCTCATCTCTCAACTCTTAAATGCAACAACCAGTATATTCCCCTATGCCCTCTAGATTTTTTTCTCATTTATTTATTCTATTACCTTCTCTATCTTTCTTTGCAAATATCTCCCAAATGTGTATCTCCACCATGACCTCTTTCCTGATTTCCGATCTAAACTAGACATGTACAAAATAAAAATCTTCATCCTTCTCACCCAAAGTCAGTCCCTCCTCCCTCTTTTCCTACTTCAGTGATGTTGGAGGCCCAAACCAGTCTCTCTACTTCAGCAACTCTTCCCATCAGCCTTCTGCCACTGAGGGGAGACTCCTTGGTTTCACTCTCTCTACCCACAGCTGTGCTCCTAATGATCAGAATTCCAAGTCCCTAGCTTGGCTGAAGTTGACCCCAGTGAGTGAAGATGCCATTCGATTTCCAAACCCAGCATCAGAACTTCATTTCAGTCCCATACTCTGGATACACTGGGAGTCTGAGCCAAAGGGTAATTCTAGGGAGGGTTTCTCTTTCTCAACCCCTCTTATTGCTTGCAGCAATCTCTGAGAAGCAATTCAGATCCAGGCCTCCGAATCCTTCAGTTCTTCCCTGCAGTTCAAAGTCTCCTCTTGTTCTCAAAGCACTGAACTGTCTGTAACTCAGAGCTGCAGCAGCCCTTCCAATGGTGACTTTTGGATCCTATCATTTCATAAGAAGGGAAGCCGAGGTGCAGGGAGCCCCAGTGACCCTGCCATTGTCCCGGTGACTCATCGAAGCCTCTTCCACTAGTCCCTTTGCTCTGAGAGTGATTTCGGTGCCCTGATTTTCCCAGGGCATGGAAGATGTTTGTGTGTGAGAAAGAGGAGAAAGTGAAGATGCTAAAACATGGCAGCTAGCTGGGCACCTGCAGGCTGTGTGTAGCCACTTGTCACTGTTGGTTTAGGTCAGCCACCATGGGGCCCTGCCAAGCAAAAAACTTGGATGGCAGTAAATAGAGCCATTTAGCTGTAACGGGGCTGAGCACACAGAGACGGTGAGGCTTGGGAAGGAGATGGGTCCAAGGAGCTCTTGGCACATCAGGGGCTTGGTAATGCGCTCTTTCCCTCTTGGAGAAGGCTGATTCAGTTACGCCTGAGCACTTGGGGAGCATTGCCTCAGACGCCTCCTGAAGCCCCAGTGCCCTTGGCGGTCCTGGTGTCGACCTGCCTTCTGTCTGATTGGCTGTGCAGAGCCTGGCCAGATGGCCGCTGGGTCCTCGTGGCTTGGGAAGTAAGAACTCCACCTCCCGGGCCTGGCTGGCCCCTGCTCTGTGGGCACCAGCTTTTGATTGGAGATCCCAGGAGCTTGGATCTGTCCTCTAAGGTTTCTGGGACCGGGTTGAAGGGAGGGACTTTGACAGGGTGAGTTTTGTCGTTTGGTTCTTCACAGCCCTCAGCCTTCCTGCTGGTCTCAGGGCCAGGGGCTGAGGGGTGAGGGTGGGGTGGCTTCTGTGGGAGTTGGGGGTAGAGAGAGAAGCCTGTTCTGTGGTGTGGTGGCTGGTCCTGGGTTTGCGGACCAAGGTGGGTAGAGACTGAAGGCAGGAGGAGGTCTACCTGGAGCAGGCCTTGGATCTGCAGAAGCTCTTGGGGCTCTGCCTGACTATGCAAGGTCCCGCCTCTCAGGCCTCGAGTGGGACATGTCCCCTTTAGGTTGGAACAATTTGTTCCCCTCCAGTCTCCTCTCCACTGGCCTCCCTCTGGCTCTTCAGTCCCAGTCACAGTGGCCCCTGCAGCTCCTTACAGGTACCATGTATGTTCTTCCTCAGGGCTTCCTTCTGGCTCTGCTTTTTTCCTAGAACACTGTTCCCTCTCTGTCCCTTTGGCTAAATCTCTTCACTTTCTTCAAGTACGTGCTCAAACAAACAAAGCAAAACCTGACCACCGTGTTCAGTTCTGCAAACAAAACCCTCTTACCTGTCCTTTTTGTCTTTTTCCCTCCAACACTTATTAACTTATAACATACTATTCTACTGTGGATATTTATTAGGTTTATTTTTAATGTCTATTTTATTTATTAGGTTTACAGTCTCTACTGTAAGCTCCCTGAGGATGAGGATCTTTGTTCCGGTCACTACTAGAAAAGTATCTGGTACATAGTAGGCTCATCAAATAAACGAATGTGTCTGGAGAGAATTGGAGGGCTTCCCTTGTGGCTCAGTCGGTAAAGCATCTGCCTACGATGTAGGAGACCCGGGTTCGATCCCTGGGTCGGGAAGATCCTCTGGAGAAGGAAATGGCAACCCACTCCAGTACTCTTGCCTGGAAAATCCCATGGATGGAGGAGCCTGGTAGGCTACAGTCTATAGGGTTGCAAAGAGTCGGAGAGAATTGGGGTTGCTGTTAACCCCATGTCATGGTGCATCAGAGAATCTGTTGGGTATTGGCTGGGAACAGGCTTTCCAATAAATGAGGATCCAGTGTTTTTCAGGTTCGCGCTCAAAAGCTGAGGACGCACCACCAAGGAAGAGAGCACTGGAGGAGAGGTCTTTCGGGAATGGATATGTGACATAGGCTGATGCCATTGGTTGGTTGAATCGGCCACTCAAATGGTGAGGTGTGCCATCTTGGGCATCCAAAACTATCATGAGCTGAGCCATAGGTAGCTTATTAATGGCAGTAGCTAATCGGCTGACATGGACAGTAGCTTTCTTGGGTGGAAGGGAGGGGATGGAATTACAGCTACATGCTGGGAGGTGGTATGGCCATAGTGAATCCCAACCTTGCTATAACCTGTAGCCCACTGGCATGTCTATGCACATGAATGACATATATTCAGGATCAGAAAGAAATATCTTGCCCCTTCCCTGGGTCATACCTTATATGTAACCTTCTCTGGGGTCAAAGTGCAGAATGGGAGAGCCATGGAGTTTGGTGGGCATCAGAGGGCAGGTCCCCAAATGGCTTATGAGTCAAACATTTTTGCTGCATCTGGCACAGGTGACCTTCCTTGTCCCCCCGGCCTCGTCATTCTTTCCCAGACCTCTGTTATCCAAGGCACTTGGTTCTACACAGGCCTGGAAGTCTTGGAATCTGAACAAGCTGCTGTTCAGCATTGCTAATTACTCTCATACATAATCCCAGTTATTTTGAAAGGGGTGTCATATAATCAGAAGGGAGTGCACCTGTGATCAAGAGGGGGTATGCATGTGATCAAGACGGAGTGCTCACAAGCTTGGCATGCCTGCTTGTGACCTCGCACGGTCTTGATCACAGCCTTAGTTAAATGTTTCATCCTTTTCATTATGATTAAGCTGGACAGGGTCTTAGTCTTCCCTTTTGCTTCATAAGTTTACACCTTGGCACAGGTTTATTCCGATATGCTAACTTTAGGGTTTGTACATCAGTTATGTCACCCAACTCTTCTCTGTTCCACATTAAATCTAGTTGCAAAATTGAAACAGAAGGATCTACTTTTAGGCCCTTTTTCTCTGGAGTCTAAAGTATAGGGTGTCCATGCAGGGACACTGGGTACAGAGGGCCTCAGCAGCTGAAACATTTTCTATTGTCTCCAAAACTTGGCCAGTGGGGCCTCCAGCCTCAACCTCCTCGGAATTGTGGAAAAATTTAGAGCCAGGTGCATTTTTGTAGCCAGATGACTCACCCAAAGGCGTCTTCCTCCTCTAAAGCTCCACACTGTCTCTTCACTCAAAACCAAATCAAGCTCAGGTGGTCGGCCGAGCCTGGAGGGAGTCCAGGCCTGCTGCTGGAGCCAAGGGGCCCAGCACCACTGGTGTTCACGTATGGGCTCTTGGTGCCCCTGCGGGGCCATGAGCCTCAGGCAAAGAGCCCTCTAGACTCCCTGTCACTGACTTCTAAATTTGTCACCAAACCAAACTCATTTGGCCCTACGCACAGCATCCCAGAGGCCGAGGCCAAAGGTTGACATAATCTTTGCAATCAAGAGGGACTTTGCAGTGATTAAAGAGCCATTTCCTGCTCATGTGTTGACACTAGCAGCTTCCAAGTCATATGGAAGAGGAGCCGACAGGCAGAGCCCTGGGAGAGTGGCTGGTCCTGGTGGGGGCAGAGTCCAGGCAGGGGTGGGGGGGTGAGAGTTGGAGGGGTGTCTACACCAAATGTGCAACTGTCTTGTGAGACCATCTTAGTACTTTTCTCTGCAGTGTGTGTACACTTGGGGGATCGTTCACTGTCACGGTCAATGTTGGTGGCAGGGCAGGCTTGAGTTTGAGTGGAGATAGGTGTCCTGTGTGAGCTATGGTTACCTTCCAGTTATTTCCAGAGCTTGAAAAAACTGGAGGAGAAAGGCCAGAGAATGCTCCATGGCTAGAGAATGTAGTATACACATCACGGGTTTCCCCCTTCTTACAGAAGGATGAAGAGGGCCCATGGAAGGTCAGGCCTTAGCTGAAAACAGAGAACTGGGGGAGGAAATGGATGTGAATTAGGATGCTTTCAGATGCAAGTGATAAAAGTCTAACCCCAAATATCTTAAGCAAAGCAGGGAATTTATTATTGGTTGAAGGCCCTGGGGTAGAGGTCTGGCTCACATGGCATCACTGGGGCTTTGTTCACTCAAGTCATGGGCTCTGTGCCCTGCTGCCGCTGGCTTTGTTCTACAGATGGCTTCCCCCTGGGAAGCAGCAGATGACTGCTGACAGCCTTAGACTCATGTGTTCCCCGCTTGGCACCAACACTGGATCACAGCGACTTCTATGTCTCAGTTTATTTTGAGAAGATATGAGACTAGTGCTGTGTGGTCATTTGCCAGAGGGCTGGGCCAGGAGGGTGTGGTCATGAGGATGGGCCAACTGATAGAGCTCCATGACTGTGGGGGGCCGAGTATCCCCAACAGGAGCCAAGAGATATTCCACTTCTTCCTTCACCCTCTCCAGAGGCTCATCTCTCTTCCATTTAGCACTTCCCAGGGCTAAGGGCTAATAATTTGAGGTTAGAATGAGAAAGACAACTTGTAGGAATAAATGCACTTTTTTGCATTTCAGATCTTTTGTACATGTAGTTAAGAAATTGCTCTGATCAAGTTACTTTGGCCTGTCTCCTGTGTCCCCTTTTTTTGAACAGTAGTGTGTACAGCAGTTTGGGCTTGTCCCATCATTGTATGTTGGGTGTGTAAGGGGCAGATAATCTGTCACTCTGGTTCTGGGTCTTTAGTGGAGACCCCATAGAAGAGGACCCATACCACGGGAACTCACTGGTGTTTGGGCCTGGTTTAGATGAAACGTTCCTGGAAGTTAAGCTGCTGCCATAATGGAGTGAGATCTGGGGACCCTGGAGGAGAGCATAAGGGCATTTTTCATGCTGAAGGCTGTGAATTATTACAGCAGAATGTTTATAGCTGTGGCAGGGTGTATTTCAAAAGATGCTTGTGATGGCCTCTCCCATCCGCATGTTCTGTTTGCAGTGTGACCGCACGGCCCATCATTAAGAGGCAGAATCTTTGTCCTCCTTCCCTGAACCTGGCTGGGGTTTGCAACCGTTTCAGCAAGCAGAGTGTGGGTGAGTGGTTCTCTGAGCTTCTAAGACTGGGTCCTAAAGGTTGATACAGGTTCAAATTGATTCTTCCTCTTTTAGGACATTAGCTGTGGAGAAGCCCAGGACAAGTGAAGAGGCTACATGTAGGTGTTTTGGCCAGTAGCCCTGGCATCAATCACCAGACATCCTAGTGAAGAAGGCTTTCCTCTCCAGCTCCAGCCCTGCTCTTACTATAACTGTGGGACAGAACCACTGAGCTGAGCCTGCCATCCTCCCAAACCATGAGAGATAATAACAGTAGTAGGAGAAGCAACAATAATAACAGTAGTAATAATAATAAAAAATGTTTCATGTCACAAAGTTTGGGTTTTTGTTTTTTTTTTTACACAACAATAAATAATGGGAATGCTTTCTATGAAGATCACAGAGGAGTCTGAACTATCTACAGCCTTGAGATAAGCTTGGCCCATGGCTACTGAAACCCTAAAATATATTTCAAGAACAACAATTTGGGTTGGAAGGAGGCTGCCCAGTGTGTGGAGTCAATTTGGGAAGGCAGTGTTGGCATCATCTTCAGAAGGTCTAGGTAGGTATTTGGGCCTGAAGATGACACTGACCTTAACCCAGAGTCCTTCCATGGACAGGAAGTCACTATTCTTAGAGCCTGTATTTCCAGGGAGCTACAAGAAAGCAGGGGAGGCTGGTGGAGGCCAAGGAACACCCATTTGTTTGTGAGGGGTGTGCTGTTCGACCCGTTTCTTGGTCCAGAATCTCCATGCACAGACATCTGCCCAGTCTGTAGGCCACTGCAGGTCACCCTGGCCTGCTGGCAGAAAAGTCTGCAGAGTTAAGTGGCTTCAGTGAGCTGTTCTCTGGACAGTTCATTTATGAGGTGAATATTTGGAAAGAACCTTTATTGAGATATAGATGTCACGAAGGTCATTTTCACCTGGGAATCTTTTCTGGCATAAGGGATGCAGAGCTCGCCCAAGCTGCCCTCTAAGACTTAGCGAAAGAGGTTTTTTCTCTGGTTTTCTTGGGACTCAGGGCCGGTTTCAGACAGTCAAGCTCTCAGTGATAATGCAGCCCATTTATGGAAAACTTCCGGCAAGGAGGGAGCTGTGCTACGTGTGTCCATGAACATCACAGCAGCTCTCTGGGGGGAGAGTCAGGATGCCCATTTTACAGATGAAGAACTGAGGCCTCAGAGACAAGGTAACTTGCAGAGGACACACAGGTGAAAGGGCCAGGGTTTCAATTCCCTTGGCTCAGTCTCAGTGTCAAATGTCCTATCTATTCTCGTCAATATACACAGATGGAAAGGGAGTCAGGGTGCAGGAGAGCATTGTTTAGGATATCAAAGGAGCACGGGAGTTAATGGAAAGAAACAATCTGAGCAAGAAACTAAAGCAGTGTTGGATTATAAACCAAGTATAAAATAAGTATTGATGAGCTCATGCTGATATAAATACATGACTGAATATAAAAATAAATGGGCAGGGACCTCCCTGGAGGTCCAGTGGTTGAGAGTTGGCTTTGCAATGCAGGGGATGTGGGTTGGATCCCTGATTGGGGGATTGGGATCCCCATGCCTTGAAGCAACTGAGCCCGCAGATGGCAACTGGAGAGTCCATGTGTCACAGTGGAAGATCCTGCATGGTGCAACAAAGATTCAAGAGCTGCAGCTAAGACCTGATGCAGCCAAGTAGATATATTTTTAAAATAGGGAAGAACAGACAAACCTTCTCCACAGAAGAATTCCAAATAATTTACATAGATACTCCACCCTGACGGAGGTGGTACCTTCCTCTTCACCCTGTAGGGTGGGCTGTATGTATGACTTCCCTCTAGAGAGTAAAGCATGGGAAGGGGAGAATGTAGAGTCACTTCTCAGTGGAGAAATCTGACAAGCACAGCATCAGCCAGGTGATCAAGGTCAACATCAACCATGAAGAGTCTTTTGCATAGCATGCCCCTTTCAGATGATGTGATGAAAATGACATTTTACCGCTACAATCTTCCTTTCAACAACCCATGGCCCCAGTCTAATTAAGAGAAAAACATCGAACAAATCACAATAGAGGGAATTTTACCAAATACCCGACCAACACTCCTCAAAACTGTCAAGGACATCCAAACAAGGACAGTCTGAGAAATAGTCACAGCAAGTGTTGCCTAAGGAAATATGATGAATAAAGGTGTTGTGGTGTCCTGGATAGGACCCTAGCCTAGAAAAAGTCATTAGGTAAAAACTAAGAAAATTTGAATCTGGTGTGAACTTTAATCAACAATAGTGTATCATCATTGGTTCATTACTTGTATCAATTGCACCATGCTAGCATAAGATGTGGAGAAGGCAATGGCACCCCACTCTAGTACTCTTGCCTGGAAAATCCCATGGACGGAGGAGCCTGGTAGGCTGCAGTCCATGGCGTTGCTAAGAGTTGGACATGACTGAGCGACTTCACTTTCACTTTTCACTTTCATGCATTGGAGAAGGAAATGGCAACCCACTCCAGTGTTCTTGCCTGGAGAATCCCAGGGACCGGGGAGCCTGGTGGGCTGCCGTCTATGGGGTCGCACAGAGTTGGACACGACTGAAGTGACTTAGCAGCAGCAGCAGCAGCATAAGATGTTAATAATAAGGGAAACTGGGAACTCTATATCATCTTCATCATTTTTTTTTTTTGTAAATCGAAGACTATAATACAAAAAATTAAGTTCTTTAAAAAACAAAACAAGACATCATAACAGATCAAGAAAGTAACTGCAGAAGAAAGTGAAGAAGTAAGAGTTTCTCAGTTGTGTCTGACTTTTTGCAACCCCATGGACTATTCAGTCCATGGAATTCTCCAGGCCAGAATACTGGAGTGGGCAGCCTATCCCTTCTCCAGTGGATCTTCCCGACCTAGGAATCAAACTGGGGTCTCCTGCATTGCAGGTGGATTCTTTACCAACTGAGCTACCAGGGAATCCCACAGAAGAAGGTAAAAAGCTTTATCTCTTAGTATTTTTTTAAAATAATTGCATGTATTTATTTTTGGTCGTGCTGGGCCTTCACTGCTGCTTTGGCTTTCATTTATTTGCGGTGAGCGGGGGCTACTCTAGCTCTCTAGTCGTGGTGTGTGGGCTTCTCATTGTGGTGGCATCTCTAGTTGTGAAGCACAGGCTCTAGGCTGTGCAGGCTTCAGTAGTGTGGCTCCCTGGCTCCAGAGCACAGACTCAATTGTTGTGGCGCATGGGCTTACGTTCTCCGTGGCACGTGGGATCTTCCCCGATCAGGGATCGAGTCTGTGTCTCCTGCATTGGCAGGTGAGTTCTTTACCCCTGAGCCACCAGGGAAAGCCCACATGGAGAAAAGTATCGAGATTCCTTAAAAAACTAAGGAGGGAGCTACCATATGAAACACTACTGGGAATATATCTGGAGAAAATTATAATTTGAAAAAATACATACAGCACGGTGCTCACTGCAGCACTATTTCCAATAGCCAAGTAGCCAAGACATGGTAGCCACCTATATGTCCATCGACAGATGAATCGATAAAGATGTGCTATGTATATACAGTAGAATATCACTCAGCCATAAAAAGAATGAAATAATGCCATTTCCAGCAACATGGATGGACCTAGAGATTGTCATACTCAGTATAGTAAGTCAGACAGAGAAAAGACAAATACGATATCGCTACAAATATCCTCAGTCAACATTCATTTGCGCGCCTGAGAGCTTCGTGTGGGCAGAGCCTAGGGTCAGGGGGCTGGCTCTTGCTTGGTTTTCCCCCATCCTTGGGCTTGCAGGACTCGCCTTCCTGCCTCCATCCTATATAGGAGCCAGCCCTCATGGGACACCCCCCCCCCCTCATATTTTGCTTTAGGCCCTCTCTGAAATACCCAGGTAGTAATATTTGATGCAAATATCCCGAGTTGTTTTGCAGATGTGAAAACCCCCCCACCAAATGAAAGATGTTAGCTAATTGATGACCATGAGCACATCGCCCCAGGCCTCCTGGAGTCTAGGGTCTGATAATATTAAGCTCTAACATCACCCTGCTACCTCACCATCAGCCAGTAGGAAAATCCGTGTACAAGCTAATCACCTACCTTCGAACCCCCCACCTCCCACCACCAGGTGATTTGCTGAAACCCTTCTGGGAGGTTGGGTTTTGTTTTTCTTTTTTTTTTAAGGGCATGAGCCACTCGTCTCCTGGCCCTGCAGTAAACCTTTTTCTGCTCCAAGCTCCGATGTTTTAATGTGCTGGAGTACACGAACTAGTGCTAACAATCTCCTCTTGTGTCCATTTTCCTTTCTCGTCATCGGATGCCTGGAGCTGCTGGCTTTTCCCTGCCAGTCAGGAGACCCCGAAGCTGCTCTCTGTAGGCTGGAGAGGGAAGCTCTCGGATCCTTGGATAAAATCCCTCCTATCAAGATCATCCATCAGTATCTTCCTGAACATTCCCAAAGGCCCTCTGAGGTAGAACTTAATGAGGATGGGCTTTGTCTCGGGTGGAGAGGTCTTCCGTATCCCTTACATTTTCCATCTGTCTCCATCCATTGATTCAACCAACGCTGCTCGAGTTTCTCTCTTATGCCAGGTGTTAGGAATACAAGGGTGAAAAAAGACAGTTCCAACCCTCAAGGTGCTTATATTCTGGTAGGGCAGAGGGTAAGTAAATGGATAATTCAAAGCAATGCCATACATGTTACCTAGAAAAGGAAATGGCAACCCACTCCAACATTCTTGCCTGGAGAATCCCATGGACAGAGGAGCCTGGCAGGCTACAGTCCATGGGGTCACAAGAGTTGGACACTACTTAGTGACTAAAGAGTGAGAGAGAAGGTTTTTGGGATGCAGCAGAATAGCCTGAAACCCAGTCTTGGTAGGTCAGGAAAGTTACAGCTTGCGGAAGTTACAGCTGAGACCTATAGTGAAATTTCTCTGCCAAGGGGGCTGCCAGTCCAGACTTGAGTCTCTTTTCTGGAGCAAGCGCTAGAGAGAACTGGAGAGGATGAAGGTCCACAGGCTTGGAGGAAATAGGAGGGAGGGAGAGAGGAAGCAGGAAAGGGAAGTGGATGGAGGGCGATGCACATCGTTGGCACCAGGCCCTGGGTCAGCAGGGGATGAGTGGCCCTGCTGGCTGGGCGCTGAGCCCGTGTGCTGCTGGCCGGGTGCCCGCCCTTCTTTCCTTCGCCCCAGGACCAGGCTGAGCTTCCATGGGGGCCTGAGTGACCCCAGCTGGAACCAGAGGGCTGCAAGGCCTGGAGCCATCAGCCTGGCCTTTGTCGTTAGCTTCTTGGCAGGATCATGATGGCAGAATGGCTTATCACCCCTCAGCTGGAACAGGATGTAGGGGGCACATGGTGGGGGGGTTTGCCGACCTGCCAGCCCAGTCGCTCTTCTCCACTTTTCTTCCTGGATCTGACCAAGTGAGGATAAACACAGCAAACTTTTAATCCAGCCTCCTGGGGCCTTGGTTTCAATCTACCCAGGGCATTTCTGGACACCCTCTGCTGCTCTTTTTAGCCAGACCTTTGTTGTGTTTGTGCAAGAAGAGGTTGAGGTTATTGAGGATCCGGTGGATACCCTGACCTCGGCTCTGGGGAATGTTCTGGAGGTGCCAAGCCAAAGTGCTGTGTGTCCTGTCGAAGCTCCATAGATGTTCAAGAGCTGAGGGCTTTCAGGGTTTAGAAGAGTGTTTGGAAACATCCAACCCAATTCCCTTCTCTGAGGATTTCCAGCAGCGACACCCCCCACAATGACAGACTGGAACCACTTGGGAGTTCACTTTCAAGTTATACCCCTCAGTGCTTCAGACCATCTCCTGGGTGCATGGTGAGTCAGGGCGGTGGGAGGTGTGTGTGTGTTGTAAGAGTGTGACCTAACCAGGCTGTGTTGGAGCAGACGCGTGTGACTGGAAACTGAATCACCTGCCTGGATGCCTCTAATTAAGGTACTTCCTAACACGCGTGCTAAGTGGTATTCATTCTCACTGCTAGAGAACTCGGTCATTAGAGGGGATACCTGCCTCCCAGAATTTATCTCACTGGTTCTTGTTGGAGGGAGGAGCATAATCTTTGGAGTCAGACCATCGCAGATTTTTATCTCCCTTCTGCCACTGCACATATAGACCAACTTTAGGGACTGTTTTCCCCATGTGTGAAATGGGGATAACAATGCCTGCTTCTCAGAGTCGCAGTGGGGTTTGCGTATGTGAAGAGTTTATCCTTAAGCCTGACCGTCACTCAGTATCTGCCCCTTTCTTCAGTCCAGAGAACCGAGTCCCTTCCCCATCCGTGAGGCTGGGCTCGAGATGAGTGATATCGGCTCTCACATCCCCTCTGTTTTCCTTACAACAAATGAAAGCATCAGTTCACTTTCATTAAACACACAGAACAAGCAAACTGGGCGTACGTTTGTCTGCTTGGGCTGCCATGCAAAGTGCCACAGACTGGGTGGCTTGCTGCTACTGCTGCTGCTGCTAAGTCGCTTCAGTCGTGTCCGACTCTGTGCGACCCCATAGACGGCAGCCCACCAGGCTCCCCCATCCCTGGGATTCTCCAGGCAAGAACACTGGAGTGGGTTGCCATTTCCTTCTCCAATGCATGAAAGTGAAAAGTGAACGTGAAGTTGCTCAGCCGTGTCCGACTCTTAGCGACCCCATGGACTGCAGCCTACCAGGCTCCTCTGTCCATGGGATTTTCCAGGCAAGAATACTGGAGTGGGGTGCCATTGCCTTCTCCGGGGTGGCTTAAACAACAGAAATTTTTTTTCTCACAGTTCCAGGTGCTAGAAGTCCAAGATCAGGTGTCATCAGGATTGGTTTCTTCCAGGACCACTCTTCTTGGCTTGGAGATTCCCCCTGTATCCTCACATGGTTTTCCCTCTGAACATTTCTGTGTCTGTAATCTCCCCTCCTTACAAGGACACAAGTCATATTGGACTGGGGCCCACTCTAATGACCTCACTTTAAATTAATTACCACTCTAGGGTATTTAGACTCTATCTCTAAATACAGTCGCATTAGAAGGTGCTAATGGTTAAGACTTGAACATATGAGTTGGGGAGGGGTGAGGGTTGTACAACTCAGCCCGTGACAAGATGTCACAGGGAAACCCAGGTGTTTAAGACAGTTGAGTTGGAAGTGACAAGCTGAACATGGTTCGTTTTTTGTTTGTTCTTGGGTTTCCCTGTGGTCCTGTCCCAAGGGTCCAGCTGGGTGGAAGCTGTCCACCTGGGCCACTGCCGGGGCTCAGCCTTGTGTGGGCATCTCTGCCCTCTGGATTGGCAGGTTGTGGACTGTGTTTCTATAGCTGAAACACTTTGCAATGCTTTTTAGAGGTAATTCCTGCTTGTCAGCAGCCGCATTTCTTAATCAGCCACTCATTCATTTCTCTGAAGGCTCCTGACACTTCTGACTAGCTCCAGAGGGCCTGGTGTGGCACAGATAACTGTGAGCTCACAAATCCAAGTGCTCTCACTCCCTGGGAGCCAGCCAGGAGTTTCAGCTCCTTCCATTATTCTTAGCCTTGAGATGGTGGGAGCAGGCGTGTCAAAGCCAGACTTAGGTTTTTGCAAGCATATTTTGGCCTCCCTGCCTCCCTATTTTTATTTCCTTCATATTTGGAAAGAGAAAATTCCCAGACATGGGCCTGGGAAGCAGGCTGTTCTCAGGTCAGCCGGTGCCCAGTGCCCCTTCTGGCCTCTGCTTGTGCCAGGGGAAGTGATGTGATGCTTCAGCTGTCTGCAAGGGGTTCCCCCCACCCTCATCCCAGGAGCTGATGGTCACCCCACCCCCAGGGAAGGGCCTGTTTTCTTGCAGTCCTTGCTTCCTTCCAGATGAGTTGGGGCACAAAGCTGTGCAGGCAGCTGCCCAGGTGGACGGAATGTCTAGACCTGGGTCTTGGGCCTTGTTCTATTGTTTCTATTGGAATCATGCTCCCGCTCATCAGACCTTACAGACTGGTGGGCTGGTAGCTGCCAAGTTCATCCAGACTCTACCTCAGGAAAGTGGGTGATATTTAGCCCTGTCAGCTGCCCCGGCTTTTTTTTTTTTTTTTTCTGCACCACATAGCTTGTGGAATCTTAATTCCCTGACCAGGGATTGAACCAACGGCAGTGAAAACCTACATCTTAACAACGAGACTGTCAGGGAAGTCAGCCCCTGCCTTTTTTCCACCTCGTTGTGTGATCACTGACATCAGCTGCTGGAGCATAGACATTCCCCTTCCCTTCTAGCCATGCAGCACAGGGGACAAGAACCCAGAGGAAGGGACCCTGCCCTAGTATGTCTCATGCTGTGGTGAGCTCTGATACTCAGTTGTATCAGACTCTTTGCCACCCCATGGACTGTAGCCCGCTAGGCTCCTCCATCCATGGGATTCTCCAGGCAAGAATATTGCAGTGGGTTGTCGTTTCCTCCTCCAGGGAATCTTTCCGACCTGAGGACTGAACCCATGTTGCTTGATTTGGCAGGTGGATTCTTTACCATGTACACCACCTGGCCTGGAAGCAAAGCCTGTGCTCCTTGCCTGGTTTTGGTGTTGCCTAGGTGATGTCATCTGTGGGTGGGGGCAGGGTCATTTATCTTTTTCACTGTCCAAAGATGGTTTTGGCAGTAGTGGCTGTTTGAATGAGGACTGGCCCCCCAGCTGGGGGAGTTCCGGTAACCCCCATCCATCAGCAAAAGGGCTTGGGTGTGAATGAGAATGGAACAGCCCCAAACATTTATTTGGTTTTTACAAACATTTAACTTTTTTTTTCCTCTCCTGCTGTGTCATTTCTGGGGATAGGCAGTAATGATCTCTTGTCTTATCTCCTCTTCTCCTTTGCAAGGGCGATGGGTTTGTGAGTAAGTGTGCAGTTATTTCATGAATCATAAGTATCAATGTTCTTTTCAGGAAAGAAGTCACTAAAATATCCACTCACCCCCCCACTCCAAGCAAATTTAGTGGAGTGAGCACTTTGTCTGGTTGGGGGGAGCCAGCAAGCCTGTACTTCGGACAGAGTAGGGGTCGGCAGTGGGGGACTGTGCCCTGCTAGAACTCTTTCAGGTATGTCTGGTGGGATAGTAAGGTCTCCTGAAATCATGGCTAGGGCCAGCTGGGTGACGGATCTCAGGTGGGTGTAGCCTGGAGAAGCCAGATGTTGCAGAAAAGCATCTTCATTGTCTCAGGGGCCATCTTGTGACTGCCTCTGCCTGTGGTTCCAGTGGGTGGAACTAGGATCAATGGGTGGCTATGATGGTGTGGTCAATTGCTGCCCATTGGAAGGACTGACTTCCTGGTGCAGAGGTATCCACTGTGGCTGAGGGCCGAGGAGGTTGGAGGCTGGCTGGTCCCTCAGCTGGAGTTATGTGCTGATGACCGACTGACTATAATAGCTCTGCCTCTGAGCTTCCCCCTGAGATTTTGTGTTTAGCCTGGAGCACAGCAGCTGGAGGCCCTTCCTCCCTTCTTCCATTCCTTCTTTGTTGTCCTTCTTTGTTCCTTCCTTGTTCCCTTGGGGACAGGACTCTCCGAGACAGCTGCAGAAAGGCACAGTGGTGAGGTAGCATTGCTTTGTGCCCAGGGTCTCTGATTGTTTTCTGGAGTCTCCCACCACTGAAGACAGGCTTCGAGTCTGCCCATAGCCCCGACCAGCAGCCCGTGGATATGCTCTCGCTAGCTGCAACAGCCTGGGCTGTGACCTTCTCTCGGGGCTCTTGCTATGCGACAATAGCTGATCCAACAAACCCATTTGCCCCGCCTTCCAGGGGTTTTGAGCTTCCCTGGTGGCTCAGCTGTTAAGTATCTGCCTGCAAGGCAGGAAACACAGGAGATGTGTGTTCGATTCTTGGGTTGGGAAGATCCCCTGGAGGAAGAAATGGCAACCGACTCCTGTATTCTTGCCTGGAGAATCCCATGGACAGAGGAGCTGGGTCAGCTACATTCCATGGGGTCGCAAAGAGTCGGACACAGCACACACACACCTTTCTGTGTGGAGGTAGGCAGACAAGGGGCAAAGAAAGGACCAGGCATTTGGGGTAGATGGCATCTGCCTGCTGGATTGGTCCAGTTTCCCCCAGAAAGCAGGTGGACTGCTCAGCTGAGAGTCAAGATCAGGATTCTCTGTCCACTCAATTATTGCCTCTTAAGGCTGAGGCCAGAGAAAGTTTCCCCCTTCTACCCAAACACAACTTCCATTCATCCTACAGGCAGGTCATTACCTGCTTACCAAACAATTTTATTTTCAGCCCATCTTTCCTTTCTGGTTTTAGCTCACAACTTTGTCCTCTACCCCACATCTCCCTCCCTACTGCCCCTGATGACCTTTCTAGGACAGGGTGGAGTCCACTGGCGAGGGGCTCAGGAGACCTTGGGCTCTGGCAAGGCTGTGCCATGCCTGGTGGAGATCCTACTCTCGGTTTGGGCCTCCTGCCATCCACAGGGCAGGCACCATGGCTGGAGAGCCGGGATGTGTAGCCAAAGGAAGAGAGCAGTATGCCAGGGCCTTGGCATAGCAGAGGAAATCCGAGACTTTTTGTAATGGAAAATGAACCTGGATTAGTAGGATCTACCCTCCTACCCGACCCTTGTCCCCCAAACCAGGTTCTGGCTGCAGGATCCCACACCCTGCAGTTCAGAATGCAGTGGGCCTTTCAGGAATCCAGCCTGCTGTAGCTCTATGCCGAGGCCCATCAGTCATACAGGGCCTGTAACTGTGAAGACGGAGGGAGGAGGGAGGAGCCCAGGCCCCAGTGACTCCGCAGCCTCATTTGCCCAAGAGCCATGGTGGTCTTGTCGGCCATGTCACTGAGGAGAGCCGGCTAGAAGGTTCTAGAATAACTCTGATAAGCCAGAGAACACGGGGAGGATCCAAGTGTACCAAGCCCCTCCACACCTCATGGAGCTCTCTTTCTGAGATGATGTCCCAGGCCAGTGAGGGGCAGAGGGGTGAGGGATGAGGGGCGTGGTTAGGAGCAGAGAAGGATTAAGTGTTCGTGCCGTCCAGTCACCACTGTTACGTGGCCTGAGATATTGCTACACAGTTCTCTTTTCTGTTTGAGGGAACTGGTATGATTTTTATATTGTCATTGATAAAAAAAATGAAGGCTTGGGTCATATTTCACACAATTTATTATTTTGCTTCATGTGTCCTTGCTACTTCTGTTCTAACATTTATATGTGTGTGTGTGTGTGTGTGTGTGTGTTTCCCCGATGGCTCAGCAATAACTAATCTACCTGCAATGCAGGAACTGCAGGAGCTGTGAGTTCGATCCCTGGGTTGGGAAGATCGTCTGGAGGAGGGCATGGCAACCCACTCCAATATTCTTGCCTGAAGAATTGCATGGACAGAGGAACCTGGTGGGCTACAGTCCACGGGGTTGCAAAGAGTCGGACACGACTAAAGTGACCTAGCACGCATCATGTAAATATCTTTTAGAGGGCGATTTGAGAGCATTTTCTGCTACTGCTGATGCAGCATTGGCAGACATGAAGGAAGGCACTGACGTGGCATGTAGCTGGTGGGGTAAAGAGTAACCTTCTCTGGTGGGCTTAGGACTGATCTAGGGTTCAAATATGGACCCTGGCACCCATGAGGCTGGAGAAGCTGTGAAACAGAAGATGCAGCATGAGAAGAGAGTAGTGATGGGGGAAGGAGAGGAGGGCCGAGTTGAAAGCAGTCAAGGGCTTTGAACAGGAGGGCATGCTTCCGAGATGGGGAGAGACCGCGGTCGTGGGAACTAGGAATGCTGCGATGTGGGCATTTGTGAGAAATGCCCACCACGAAAAGAAAGGGACCCTTTAAGGTGAAACTAGAGGGATATTGAGGAGAGGCTGCTGGGCCATGGTTAAAGGTGCACAGACATAGGTAGAGACATGGAGAGGCAGAGTAGAGCATCGTAACCACAGCCATTGTTATGGAGGTTCTCTCCTATGCCTTGAGCTTTGCACGAACAGCTCTAGTCCTGCTCACTGAGGATGCATCATTATTACCCTTTTCTGATTAAGGAAACTGGCAGTGTTACTCACTGGTAGGCACCAGCTGGGATGTGAGTCTGGTTTATTTGAAGTTCTTGAGCATTTCATGCAATCTCTAGTAGACTCCATGAGTTCCATGGTGGGGTTCTCGGAAGAAAATAACCCAAGTCTCTCAGGTTGGAGGGAGAGAAGGAATCCGAGGTCCAGAAAATGGAAGGGGAATTTCCTAAAGCTATCCTGAGAGTAAAAGAAAAGAAATCAGAACCTAGTTCTCTAGACTTATGGCCCAATGGGAATGTCAGGATCCCAGCCTTAATACCAAATGTTCCAGATTGCCACACCTGTTGGGTACTACTTTGATGGTTATTATTTCTGACAGCTCTACATTGACATGAATAAATTCTACATGAATTCTGAAGTTATTTTAAAATGTATCTATACATTATTCATAGCATATTTATATAGCTAAGTGAAGCCTAGAGCATAGCTTCTGCTTTTTTGGCCATGACCCTACATTTTACATTGGACCTCATTATACACTTATGTATGTAGAGATGTACATTTTATGTGTAACTGAAACATATGTTTGAAATAATGAAATAGTACTTATCCTTACTACATGTGATACACTTTGATTTTCTATTCTCATCTACTCTCTTCTATTTTGGCAAAAATATGTTGGTTGTGAACCATCTAAATTGATTTCATGACAAATTAATGGTTCATGACCCACAGTTTGAGACACCATGACCTAAACAATGTCTTAATCAGACATGGTTTGAGAAAAAAGTCATCACAGAGGCGATGTAAAGTTGCCAATTATCTTTGGTCATAGATGTTAAACTAGTAAGCTTTGAGTTTCCACAGCATCAAAAAAGGAATTGGAGACGTGAAAAAAATCAAACAGCATAGGCTTGGCTGCTCTCCAGCCCACAGCTGATCTGTGATGCTCCTGGTAATGTGGATGCTGCCTTTTACTCTCTGCCTGGATTTTCTGAACTAACTGGATGTAGCTAAAGCTGCAGATGAGAATGGTTATTACAGCTGCAGGGCAATAGGCTCAGAGTTGGCCTCTCCCTAACCTAGGCATATTGCCTCTGATCTAAGGCTCTAGGAATTTGCAAAGTGTGTTCATCAAACATTCAGTCTATATGCTGGTGTGTACTTAAGGTCTTGTGCGTTGTATGTTCCTAGGAATGTGACTGTAGGCATTGGACTCCTCCAAAAGCTTGTGCTAATTCATTTGATATGGCCAACTCCCTAAGGTTTGCCCTGTTCTATCCTGCACTCTATCTTCTGTTTTCGTCCTTTTTCTTTGATGGGGTCATGGAATGGCTACTCCCACTGACTCCTGGAATTCTTCTTCCTTTGATATTGTGGCCTTCTAGCTCACAGACACCAAGTTTTTTTTTCATTCCTTTTAGTATCCACCTCTATCTATCCATCCATTCATCCAGGAATGACTGGAGTTAGGAAAGTCCTCTTTGATATTTAAACCAGGACCTGATCCATGAGAAGGAAGTAGTCATGGGTAGATTCGACAGAAAAACACCTCAAGAAAAAGGAATGGCATGTGCAAATCCCTAACACCGAAATGAGCCTGACATGTTTGAACAATGAAAGAGGATCAGATTGGCTGGAGCACAGTGGCCATGAAAAGACTGGTATATGATGAGGTGGAGAAGTGGGTGGAAGTCGAAACGTTAAGCACAACCAGCACGACATAGATGTAGACCAATCACGTATTCCTACAGTCACCCTCCCAGGAACATTCCTAGAACAGATTGTCTGGGTAGAGGCCAAATTATGCGGAGGCTTGTGGGTCATTGTAAGGAGTTTGGAATTGACAGTAGTTGCAATGGGAAATCATTGGAAAGCTTTAAAAATAGGAGCAATGCAATCAAATTTAAGATTTTAAAAGGCAACTCTATAAAACAATAACAAGATACCATTACACCTATTAGAATGGCCAAAATCTGAAACACTGACAACAGCAAAAGCTGCTGAGGGTGTGGAGTAATAGGAACTCTTATTCGTTACTGATGGGAATGCAAAATGGTATGAACAGTTTGGTAGTTTCTTACTGCTGCTAAGTCACTTCAGTCGTGTCCGACTCTGTGCGACCCCATAGATGGCAGCCCACCAGGCTCCCCCGTCCCTGGGATTCTCCAGGCAAGAACACTGGAGTGGGTTGCCATTTCCTTCTCCAATGCATGAAAGTGAAAAGTGAAAGTGAAGTCGCTCAGTCATGTCCGACTCTTCGAGACCCCATGGACTGCAGCCTACCAGGCTCCTCTGTCCATGGGATTTCTCAGGCAAGAGTACTGGAGTGGGGTGCCATTGCCAACTATACATACTCTTACCACATGATCTAGCAGCTTTGTTTCTTGTATTTACCCAAATGAGTTGAAAACTTACCTCTACACAAAAACCTGCACACAGATGTTTATAGCAGCTTTATTCATAACTGCCCAAACTTGGCAGCAACCAAGTTGTCCTTCAAGTAGGTGAGTGGATGAATAAACTGTGGTAATTCCAGAAAATGAGATATTATTTAGCACAAAGAAATGAGCAATCAAGCCATAATGAGACATGGAGGAAACGTAAAAGCATATTGATAAGTGAAAGAAGCTAGTTTGAAAAGGCTATATATTATATAACTCCAACTATATGGCATTCTGGAAAAGGTGAAACCATGGATACTGCAAAAACGTCGGGGGTTGGGGGAGTAAAGGATGAATAAGTGGAGCACAGAGGGTTTTCAGGGCAGTGAAACTATGCTGTAAGATGCTGTAACGGTGGACACATGTCATACATTTTTCAAAACCAAAAGTGAATCTTAATGTAAGCTATGTTCTCTTGTAATGACAAGATCAAACACTAATGTAAACTGTGGGCTTTGCATGACTATGCTGTGTCAGGGCAGGTTCATCAGTTGTGGCAAACATACATCAAACGCACAGCTGTAGTGTGGGATGTTAACAGTGGGGGAGGCTATGTGAGAATGGGGAGAGGAATACACGAACACTTTCTGTACTTTCCGCTCAATTTTGCTGTGAACCTAAAAATCCTTTAAAATGTGAAGTTTGTTTTAAAAAAGACCGCTCTAGCTGCTGTGTGAAGAGTAGATTATGTGGGATCAAGAGAGGAGGAAGGGAAACAAGTTAGAAGGAATTTACAGTCAACTAGGTAAAAAATGTTCAGGGAAGAGAATGGCACCCCACTCCAGTACTCTTGCCTGGAAAATCTCATGGACAGGGGAGCCTGGTGGGCTGCAGTCCATGGGGTCGCTAAGAGTCGGATACGACTGAGCAACTGCACTTTCGCTTTTCACTTTCATGCACTGGAGAATGAAATGGCAATCTACTCCAGTGTTCTTGCCTGGAGAATCCCAAGGATGGGGGAGCCTGGTGGGCTGCTGTCTATGGGGTCGCACAGAGTCAGACACGACTGAAGCGACTTAGCAGCGCAGCAGGCAAAAAATGTTAGTGGCTTAGACTAGTATTTTGATGATAAACAGGAAGAAATACTCAAATTTGGAATATATTTGGAGGTAATGTTATCAAGTGCCAAAGAATTGATGCTTTTGAACAGTGGTGTTGTAGAAGACTCTTGAGAGTCCTGTGGACTGCAAGGGGATCAAACCAGTCAATCCTAAAGGAAATCAGTCCTGAATATTCATTGGAAAAACTGATGCTGAAGCTGAAGCTCCAATACTTTGGTTACCTGATGCGAAGAACTGACTCACTGGAAAAGACCCTGATGCTGGGAACAATGGAAGGCAGGAGAAGGGATTGACAGAGGATGAGATGGTTGGATGGCATCACCGACTCAATGGACAACAGTTTGAGCAAGTTCTGAAAGTTGGTGATGGACAGGGAAGCCTGGTGTGCTGCAGTCTATGGGGCCACAAGGAGTCAGACACAACCAAGTGACTGAACTGAACTGAATGTCAGAACCTGCTGATGAATTAAATATGGAATATGAAAGAGGGTAATAAAGGGTGATTTAAGGTCACTGGTCTCAACAATTGTGTGAATGATTCTGTCATTGACTAAGATAAGGACTTGTAGAACAGCAGACTCGAAGAGTGTGTCAGTGTGTGTGCATGTGTGTGTGTGAAAGGGAGAGAGAAGAAAAAGATTAGCAGTAGTAGATGTCTTGGGGCCAAGTTGGATTTGAAATACCTATAATTTTGCAGAGCTCTGGGAGCATCGAAACAGCGATGCTGTTTAAGATCATGAGAGTATTTGACATCATCCAGTAGTTGGGAAGAAGTGATGGTCACAGTCAGAGTTCTAGGTTAGGAGCAGCAGGAGGTTTCATCAAAGAAAAAGGACCAGTCAGTGAGGTAGATGGAAGACCAGACAAGAGTAACATCACAAGAATCTAGACAACAATGCATTTTGATTTCCTGCTCCTGAGAGGTTCACTGTGAGGACAGAAAGCTTATCAGTGGTTCTAGTATAATACAGGCCATAGGTAATGTTTGGTTGGGTGGTGGTAATGGAAGCCCAAGTGGGGTGACTTGAAGAATTCATGGGGGATTTGGGGAAAACTGCAGGGGAAAGGTCTTGAGCAGCTGAGAGCAGATGGATTCAGAGAAAAGAGAAAGATTTGTTGTGCTTGGAGAGCAAATAACATACTTTCTCCATATCCCAGTGGCAAGAGGCTGAACAAGGTCATCTGCTGAGAGAGAGGGCATTTTAGATGTTTGAGAGGATTAGAGAAGATACAAAATAGTTATCTTGAGGACTTGGAAAGTGAATTTTCTGGACAAGAGATTAGGATGCTTGGCGGCGTGGAGATGCGTGGTGATTACAAATCTAAAGCAGATCCAATCAGCATGACTATGATGTGATTTTTCCTGCAGAGGTGGTTGGCTGGGTATTGACTCAGAGTAAGCAGATACCTAGGTTTATTGAAGTTCAGGACTCTCCAGGCTGGTGTGATGTAGACAGAAAAATGGGCAGAAGAGACAAACATGTGCAAGAGAGTGGTTACGGTGCTGATCAAAGAAGCTGAACTGGACAAGAAAGAGGATGAGAATGTGTGCGTGTGTGCGGGGTTAGGGGGGACAGAGGATGATGGTGGTGAAAGAGAGAGAGACGGACTGGATTGAGCATCTCAATGAGATCAGATGGCTGGAGCCTCTGATGCTGCTTCATCAGCTGCTCTAGATGAAGGGAAGATGTAGCCAAAGGGTGGAGCTCAGTTTCCAGAAGCCTCTCCCTCACCCCTCTCTCAGGCCAGGACTCTGAGCAGCATCTTGAGCTGCAAACACTGAGGGCTGCTCACTTGCCTTTGGTTGGTTGGAGTCAGGGAGATACTGAGAGGACATAGGTGAGCCAGGAGAGAGGGGATGAGATACCTGAGGGCCTTGGAGGCTCAGCCACAAGGTTTGAATCTTAAAGGTGATGGAGTTCTGTGTCTATGAGTGAAGAGACGTGGCTGGAGCCTGACGAATCCCCTGGGAGGGCCCCTGGGGCCGGAGCTCTGTCCTTCGCTCAGGACCCCGGGCAGCCTGCCATGGCGCCTTCTTTTCTGGCCTCATGGAAAGGCCGTCTTGACTTGGGAAAGGAGACGATGTCTCCCTTGGGCTGAGGTCATTAATGGCGATAATGCGGCCCCAGGGATTGAAGCTGCCGTGATCCAGCCACAAACTTCCCTCGGGTCAAGGATCCTGAATCGGCGCCGCTTACCAGCCGCAGAAACATTTTGCCTCATTGACTTTGCCTCTGTCACCCTGGGCGCAGGCATTGGGTGACAGCCACCGAGCTCCCCTAGCTACGGGGTCCAGGTCTGTAGATTCAATGCTGTACCTGAGCCCCATCATGCAGTCTGCTCCGCCGGCAGCCTTCCCCACCGTGAGCAGCTCTCCTGCTCTTGGAGATGGTCTCAGAGCCCAGTCTGTCCAATCCCAGAGCTGCTTTCTGATGGCCAAGATATCATTTGCATACACTCCATCTCAGCACTCAGTACCCTGCTCACTCTCCCCTGTACTCACACCACATGAAGCCTCAGGTCACCCACCACACTAACAGATCTCACTCAATATACCCAGGTGGCACTTATGGTAAAGAACTTGCCTGCCCAATGCAGGAAATGTAAGAGATGCAGTTTCGATCCCTGGGTTGGGAAGATCCCCTGGAGGAAGAAATGGCAACCCACTCCAGTATTCTTGCCTGGAGAATCCCCACAGACAGAGAAGCCTGGTGGGCTATAGTCCATAGGGCCGCAAAGAGTTGGATGGACATGACTGAGCACGAACACACACACACTGCACAATCCTTCATCTCACAGGTTACAGTGCACACACAGACCTCACCCGGAGTCTCAGATGTGCCTGCACCACGCTATCCTCATCCTCTATCCTCCATACTCTCTACACCACACATAGGCTCCCATCCCCCTGTGAAGTCTTATGCCTCAGTTTCTTCAACAGCAGCCGACAAGCATTCCACCCATAGGTCCTCACAGGACACCACGCACGGCTCCTTCGGAGCATCAGCACAGCCAGGGACTGTGTCATTAAGCTGCTGACAGGTGGCCTCTACCAGCAGCCACCCTCCCCCCACCCAGCTCTGCATGCCCAGCCTTCTGCCAGAGCCAGACAGTAAAGCCTGCCTCCTGGCAGGCCTGGCCAAAATTGTCAGGAGGTTGATGATGTGTCTGAAAAGGGGAAAAAAAAGGCGTGATTTGGAAAATATTTCCAGGATTTGAAAACAAACGTATGATATTTGATCTGTTTGTGATCAATTTGTAACACTCGTGTTGCTAAATACTGCCTGATGGAGAAAACATTTGGCTAGGTTGCAAGTTTTATTTAGAGGTTGGCAGGAGTGGGGGGGAAGCTGCTTAGTAAAGAGGGAGTTGGTGTTGCCAGGAGAGATAAAGGGGGACGGGTATGGAAGGTTTGACTGGAAATCGGAAACCAGGGCTTCAAGCAGATGCATCAGTGAGTACCAGGTCACTCAAAGACAAGACTAACGTTTTTTTCAAGCTGGCTTGGGCAGACCTGCTCTGGCTGCGCTTTCTCCCCACTCACCTATAGGCGGCATCTTCCTGCTGATGGCCCTATGGGTGTGGCCATCATTACTGGCTTCCTCAGGAGAGAGGTTGGGGCGGTGGGGGCGGGGAGAGGAGGAAGCCAAGGGTTGTCTCGAAGCCTTCCTCTGCTTCTGCACTGTGCTTGCTGTTCAGTTGCTCAGTCGTGTCTGACTCTTTGCCACCCCATGGGCTGCAGCACGCCAGGCCTCGCTGACCTTCACCATCTCCTGGTGTTTGCTCAAACTCCCGTCTACAGAGTCAGCGATGCCATCCGACCATCTCATCCTCTGTTATCCCCTTCTCCTGCCTTCAATCTTTCCAACATCAGGGTCTTTTCTAATGACTACTGAAAAACCGTACCCTTGACTAGATGGATCTTTGTTGGCAAAGTAATGTCTCTGCTTTTTAATATGCTGTCTAGGTTGGTCATTGGAGAAGGAAACGGCAACCCACTCCAGTGTTCTTGCCAGGAGAATCCAAGGGATGTGGGAGCCTGGTGAGCTGTCATCTCTGGGGTCGCAGAGTCAGACACAACTGAAGCGACTTAGCAGCAGCAGCAGCTAGGTTGGTCATAGCTTTTCTTCCAAGAAGCAAGCTTCTTTTAATTTCATGGCTGCAGTCACCATCTGCGGTGATTTTGGAACCCAAGAAAATAAAGTCAGACACTGTTTCCATTGTTTCCCCATCTATTTGCCATGAAGTGATCAGACCGGATGCTATGATCTTAGTTTTTTGAATGTTGAGTTTTAAGCCATCTTCACTCTCCTCTTTCACATTTATCAAGAGGCTCTTTAGTTCCTCTTCACTTTCTGCCATAAGGGTGGTGTCATCTGCATATCTGAGGTTATTGATATTTCTCCCAACAATCTTGATTCCTGCTTGTGCTTCATCCAGCCCAGCGTTTCTCATGATATACTCTGCATATAAGTTAAATAAGCAGGGTGACAATATACAGCTTTGATATACTCCTTGTTAGAACTCATTAGAATGGACTCAAATGTGTTCTTTTATAGCTGATTAATATTTCATTGTGGATATGTACCACAACTTCTTTAGCCATTCATCTGTCAACGGACATCTAGGTTGCTTCCGTGTCCTAGCTATTTTAAATAGTGCTGCAATGAAAATAGGGTACATGTGTCCTTTTCAATTATGGTTTCTTGAGGATATATGCCCAGGGGATATATATATATATGGGATTTCTGGGCCATATAGTAGATTTATTCTTAATTTTTAAAGGAATCTCTACTCCATAGTGGTTGTATCAATTTACATTCCCACCAACAGTGTGAGGGGGTTCCCTTTTCTCCACACCCTCCCCCACATTTATTGTTTGTAGACATTTTGATGGCAGCTATTTTGACTGGTGGGAGCTGATACCTCATTGTAGTTTTGATCTGCATTTGTCTAATAAGGTGGAGAGGTCTGACAGAATGTGGTCCACTGGAGAAAGGAATGGCAAACCACTTCAGTATTCTTGCCTTGAGAACCCCGTGAACAGTATGTAAAGGTAAAATGATAGGATACCAAAAGAGGAACTCCCCAGGTCAGTAGGTGCCCAATATGCTACTGGAGATCAGTGGAGAAGTAACTCCAGAAAGAATGAAGGGATGGAGCCAAAGCAAAAACAATACCCAGTTGTGGATGTGACTAGTGATAAAAGCAAGGTCCAATGCTGTAAAGAGCAATATTGCATAGGAACCTGGAATGTCAGGTCCATGAATCAAGCAAATTGGAAATGGTCAAACAGGGGATGGCAAGAGTGAACGTCAACATTCTAGGAATCAGCGAGCTAAAATGGACTGCAATGGGTGAATTTAACTCAGATGACCATTATATCTACTACTGCGGGCAGGAATCCCTCAGAAGAAATGGAGTAGCCATCATGGTCAACAAAAGAGTCCAAAATGCAGTACTTGGATGCAATCTCAAAAACGACAGAATGATCTCTGTTCGTCTCCAAGGCAAACCATTCAATATCACAGTTATCCAAGTCTATGCCCCAACCAGTAATGCTGAAGAAACTGAGGTTGAACAGTTTTATGAAGACCTACAAGATCTTTTAGAACTAACACCCAAAAAAGATGTCCTTTCATTATAGGGGACGGGAATGCAAAAGTAGGAAGTCAAGAAACACCTGGAGTAACAGACAAATTTGGCCTTGGAATGTGGAATGAAGCAGGGCAAAGACTAATAGAGTTTTGCCAAGAAAATGCACTGGTCATAGCAACACCCTCTTTCAACAACACAAGAGAAGACTCTACACATGGACATCACCCAATGGTCAACACCGAAATCAGATTGATTATATTCTTTGCAGCCAAAGATGGAGAAGCTCTATACAGTCAACAAAAACAAGACCAGGAACTGACTGTGGCTCAGATCATGAACTCCTTATTGCCAAATTCAGACTCAAATTGAAGAAAGTAGGGAAAACCACTAGACCATTCAGGTATGACCTAAATCAAATTCCTTATGATTATACAGTGGAAGTGAGAAATAGATTTAAGGGACTAGATCTGATAGATAGAGCGTCTGATGAACTATGGAATGAGGTTCGTGACATTGTACAGGAGACAGGGATCAAGACCATCCCCGTGGAAAAGAAATGCAAAAAAGCAAAATGGCTGTCTGAGAAGGCCTTAAAAATAGCTGTGAAAAGAAGAGAACCAAAAAGCAAAGGAGAAAAGGAAAGATATAAGCATCTGAATGCAGAGTTCCAGAGAATAGCAAGAAGAGATAAGAAAGCCTTCTTCAGTGATCAATGCAAAAAAATAGAGGAAAACAACAGAATGGGAAAGACTAGAGATCTCTTCAAGAAAATTAGAGATACCAAGGGAACATTTCATGCAAAGATGGACTCGATAATGGACAGAAATGGTATGGACCTAACAGAAGCAGAAGATATTAAGAAGAGGTGGCAAGAATACACGGAAGAACTGTCCAAAAAAATCTTCACGACCCAGATAATCATGATGATGTGATCACTAATCTAGAGCCGGACATCTTGGAATGTGAAGTCAAGTGGGCCTTAGAAAGCATCACCATGATAAAAGCTAGTGGAGGTGATGGAATTCCAGTTGAGCTATTTCAAATCTTGAAAGATGATGGTGTGAAAGTGCTGCACTCAATATGCCAGCAAATTTGGAAAACTCAGCAGTGGCCACAGGACTGGAAAAGGTCAGTTTTCATTCCAATCCCAAAGAAAAGCAATGCCAAAGAATGCTCAAACTACCGCACAATTGCACTCATCTCACATGCTAGTAAAGTAATGCTCAAAATTCTCCAAGCCAGGCTTCAGCAATACGTGAACCATGAACTTCCAGATGTTCAAGCTGGTTTTAGAAAAGGCAGAGGAACCAGAGATCAAATGGCCAAAATCCGGTGGATCATGGAAAAAGCAAGAGAGTTCCAGAAAAACATCTATTTCTGCTTTCTTGACTATGCCAAAGCCTTTGACTGTGTGGATCACAATAAACTGTGGAAAATTCTGAAAGAGATGGGAATACCAGATCACCTGACCTGCCTCTTGAGAAATCTGTATGCAGGTCAGGAAGCAACAGTCAGAACTGGACATGGAACAACAGACTGGTTCCAAATAGGAAAAGGAGTACGTCAAGGCTGTATATTGTCACCCTGCTTATTTAAGTTCTATGCAGAGTACATTATGAGAAATGCTGGACTGGAAGAAACACAAGCTGGAATCAAGATTGATGGGAGAAATATCAATAACCTCAGAGATGCAGATGATACCACTCTTATGGCAGAAAGTGAAGAGGAGCTAAAAAGCCTCTTGATGAAAGTGAAAGAGGAGAGTGAAAAAGTTGGCTTAAAGCTCAACATTCAGAAAACGAAGATCATGGCATCTGGTCCCATCACTTCATGGGAAATAGATGGGGAAACAGTAGAAACAGTGTTAGACTTTATTTTTTTGGGCTCCAAAATCACTGCAGATGGTGACTGCAGCCATGAAATTAAAAGACGCTTACTCCTTGGAAGAAAAGTTATGACCAACCTAGATAGCATATTCAAAAGCAGAGACATTACTTTGCTGACTAAGTCTAGTCAAGGCTATGGTTTTTCCTATGGTCATGTATGGATGTGAGAGTTGGACTGTGAAGATGGCTGAGCGCCGAAGAACTGATGCTTTTGAGCTGTGGTGTTGGAGAAGACTCTTGAGAGTCCCTTGGACTGCAAGGAGATCCAACCAGTCCATTCTGAAGGAGATCAGCCCTGGGATTTCTTTGAAAGGAATGATGCTAAAGCTGAAGCTCCAGTACTTTGGCCACCTCATGCGAAGAGTTGACTCATTGGAAAAGACTCTGATGCTGGGAGGGATTGGGGGCAGGAGGAGAAGGGGTCGGCCGAGGATGAGATGGCTGGATGGCATCACTGACTCGATGGACATGAGTCTGAGTGAACTCCGGGAGTTGGTGATGGATAGGGAGGCCTGGCGTGCTGCGATTCATGGGGTCGCAAAGAGTTGGACACGACTGAGTGACTGAACTGAAGTGAACTAAATAATGAGTGATGTTGAGCATCTTTTCATGTGTTTATTAACCATCTGTATGTCTTTTTTGGAGAAATGTCTGTTTAGGTATTCTGCCAAAGAATGAGTTCTTGATGATGCTAAAAGCCATGAGGAGGAAAGCAGGGTCCCTCTGTCCCCCTCATGTCTTATGTTGTATAATTCATCTGTCTCTGATGATCCATTCTCTCCTTGCTCCACCAGACTCCTGTGTCCTATTGATTTTGGAATATGTGTGTATATTGGAGAAATGTCTGCTAAGTTTTGGAGTCTTCGAATCATAGACACTGAGGAGATGGAAGTATCCTTAGAAATGACAAACCCTACACTTCTATTTTCGATGATGACTTGAGGAGAAGGAACTTGCCCAAGGTCACACAACAAGTTAACGGCAGGGTAGGACCCAGGCCCCCTGCCTCCTGGAACAGGGCTCGCTGGCTCTGCCTAATACCAGCCCGTCCCAGTCTGGAATCAGAGTCTAGTCACAGCTCTGACAGCATCCGGAACCCTGTTGTAAATCCCCAGCTCTGCAGCCTGTCTATGCTGACATTTGTTGTACTTCTACTGCCAAATGTTGCTTCTCAGAGATGCCATCTCCGGAGGGAGGCATTACTGAAGGAGACATCCCCTTTTCCCTTTCCCAAATTAGGAGTTAATTTGCCAAAATGCGCATGGAGGCTGGGGGAGCACACTGGCTGGCTTTCTAGTGGGTTCCCGAAGCAGAGAACTGTCTCATTTTGGAGGCATCTAATTGTGCCCGCACCTCTGTTTGGAGAAGGGAGGGAGCCTCTGTGTCTGGGCCAGGCACCCTCAGGGGTGGATCTGTTAACTTGCTGTCACCTCCTTTTGAGATACCATCATCTTATAACCCTAAGCAATAAAACAAGTAATTGTGGTCCTTTTGAAGCAGGGCTGTGTGCCTTGGCCGGTTTGTTTACCCTGAAAGGGCTCCAGTGGGACTGGTGGTTGGCCCCATCAGAGAGTGATCCATCTGCCCACCCTTCCAGCTCCTAGTCCTAGCTTCAAGCTCATGGGAATCCCTGCCCTCCCCTTCCACTCAGCCTCCCTCTCTCCTTTTTCTTGGGGGGCGGCTCTCAGAGTTCCATATTTTATTTATCTATTTATTTAATTTTTTGACTGCACCTCACGATATGTGGGATCTTAGTTTCCCGACCAGGAATCAAACCTGAGCCCCATGCATTGAAAGTGCAGAGTCTTAACCACTGGTCCACCAGTGGGAAATCCTTCAGAGCCCCACATTTTAGAAAAGATTGTTTTCACCCTAAAGTCTTACTGTTCAGCCTAGTGATGCTTTCCTTCCTCAGAGGTGTTTGAAGAAGCACAGGCTTTCTCTGTTGGAATGCAAATTATGCACAAAAATGGTGGTGCCTCCCTCCACCCCAATTCCGTCTTGGTTCTTCCTCAGTGATCCTTTGGGCTGGCAAATCTTGAGTGTCAGTGGGGCTGGGAGATGGCAAGCTGAGGGTGGCACCCCCAGGAGGACAGCCATGGCTCCCTGTCAGGCTCCAACCAACATTTGTATTACTCAGAATTTAAATGAAGGTCTCAAAAGACAAAACTAATTAAGATTTACTAAGGCTGCCATTGTCTGATCATTCAATACCAGCTCATGATTAGAACCACATTTATTGAGGTTTAATCACTCTGAAGCACATTGCTCTGGCATAGCTGTCAAACCGCACAAAATGTGTTCTTAATAATTAATCAGTACAGTATCTTGTCCTTCGAGCATTCATCTTGGACTTGGGTGTGTTTTTAAAGGGATGCCGTTGATGTACTTCTGAAACTTCATCGTGTTTTGTTTTTAATAACTCTTCAGATCCTTTAAGCAACGGGAAAGGAAAAAAAAAAAAAAAGATTCCTTCTGCAAATCCCGTCCCTGAGCCGCGTGATGAACAAGTCCTGGAATGAGACTGAAGCCTTCCTGGGATCCAGGGCCGAGCTGCTGACATCTTGTTTTCCAAAGACAGAATTTCCCCCCTCCCCCAACACTCTCAGCATTTGTTTTCCTTGCCTGGAATCTCCGGGTACCAAGCGGATGTTGGGCTAGGGAGCGGCTAAAGAGTTCCTCTTAGTTCAGGATCTCATGTTGAGACACCTGGGCAAAGACTTTCCGGGTAAGCTGCTATCTGCCCGCAAGTTCAAAGGCTGGGTTCTCAGATGAAGCTGTGGCTCTTGGCGAGGCTGGCTGAGTGAAACTTGCATTCTGACTGTTGTGCCCACTTGGGTTGGCGAAAGTCAAGGAAGAGCTGGGCTCTGCCTCTCCTGGGGCCCCCATCTCACCCTGGCTACTTACAGAGGGGTGGCGAGGATTGGATGAAATCACCTACACTCTGTTTGGTGTCTTCCCTAAGCTCACAGCTGGCATATGGTCATCGTTCCTATTAAGATGGTTGTGGCATTGATGCTTAAGTGTACCAGCTCTGGACTGTGTTGGCTTGAGCGCCAGTCTCAGCTGCAGTGCCAGCTGTTTGATCTTAAGTTGTAGGTCTGTTTCAAGCCTCAGGTTCCCCTCCTCCAAGGTAGGGTGACCTTCATCCCTGCGTCATATATAGAATGCTTGTGAGAGTCCTGGGACAATCCAGACAAAAAACCCAGGGCTCAGGGGGGTACCTGTGTGCCCTCAGGGAGTGTTAGTTACGTTGTTGTCAGTGGATGAGCCCCCGTGGCCCTTTCCCCCTTTCCCTTGCTCTTAGAGTTTGCTGCCTTGAGCATCCACTGGTGTGAGTCTCTGAGCAACCTTGCTGCTGCAGTCAGAGGAGGCGCTGAAGATCCAAGACTCTTTTTTGAATATCATCCTCTATTTCTACCTGCTCTTGTCTAAGGAGGTAGGTAGCTCTCCTGCAGGGACTGTTTTGTCATCCAGGGCACATCTGGCCATGTCTGGAGACATTTCTGATGGTCACTGTGTGACGGGGCTGCTGATTGTGAGCAGCTAGTGAGTAGTGACCAGAGAGGCTGCTAAGACATCCTATGATGCGCTGGACAGCCTGACAACACAGAATGATTGGCCATGTAATTGGAGAAGATTATCTTTCTTTGATAATTGAAAAAAAAAATAACATGTAAGAAAAAAAGATGGTAGCAACATAAAAAAATTATCAGCCCCAAACGTAGTATTGGGACTGAGAAGCCCTGTTCTAAGGAATTCATAGTTGCCACTGCTGACAGGAGGTTCTGTATAAAAGGCTCTACAGCTGCGCTCTGATGGGTGGTTCACAGAAGCTTAAAGAACGCTCTAACACGTCAGCTCTGGCGTGGTAGCCCGGGACAGACAGCGTCATTCTGTATGGGTAATTTCACGGCTTCCTGTGACCTCTGACTTGTTCATGGGGAGGTGTGTGGACTTTCTCTTCCACTCTCGGCTCGACACGCTCTGCCTCTGTCGGATTTTCCGGCTGGTTGTCAGGTACTTACTCTGCTCTGCTGACCCCAGTTTCCTCCTGGAGTCAGAAACTGTCCCTTGGCTTTGTGCCATGCCCACCAGCCTCCTGGAATCCCTCACCTCTCTCATTCTCTCCAAGTGCCCAGCTCCTGGGTTTGGGCTCTGACCTTGATAAGCAGCTCCATCTCCTCTGAGTACCCCAGAGAGAACACCAACAGCACGGTGTGCAGGGATCCCTTCTCAGCACTTACACTCTGGCTAGGGCTTACGGACCCCAGGAGACCTTACACCCCAGGGTTTACTTCTCCCACAGGGGCCACAATCTCCTCCCCCAACCACCAAAACGGAGGGAGAGTTATCTCCTTTAGCAGAGGATCCACCCAGAGTGAAATTCAAGGTAGAAAGGAGAAGAGCTGGTCCTACAACCCTAGAGGGCTTTGGTGGTGCTAGAGGTTTAGTCACTTTGTCGTGTCTATCTCTGGCCCAATGAACTGTAGCCCGCCAGGCTCCTCTGTCCATGGGATTCTCCAGGCAAGAATACTGGAGTGGGTTGTCATTTCCTTCTCCAGAGGATCTTCCTGACCCCAACCTATGTGAGGCCTGTGAGGTCTTCTGCATTGCAAGGGGATTCTTTACCCACTGAGCCACAGGGAAGCCCATGTACAAACTAGAGTTGAGCCCCGCTCTGGCTGGGGCACTTGCATCATCAGTTCCCAAGGGAGCCCCACACTCATTGCCCTGAGGCTCTAATTGGGGTGGAGCAAAGCTCTGCCAGGGCTTACGTTGGCAGGATAACCCGTACCTGGCAAATAAGGAGAGAAGACTCATAAAAGTGGGTTCCCTTGGGACCTTCGCAGCCACATTTCAGTTTGTAACTCAATACAACTCCTTATTTTCTGTTCCTTATCCCATGGCACTCAGGTGAGAAAGGGATGGTTGTGTTCCCCAAGCTCTGTCTACCAGCCAGTCGAGAGCATCGTGTCTGTGAGGCCTTGATGGCCCTGCCACATTGTTCCCTCCTGTGAGGCTCTTGTGGTTTCCATGAGGTGGGTGGTTAAATACCCTCACTGGTAAAACAAGGGGCCTGGAGAGGACAAGTGCTTTACCCGAGGCTGAACAGCCCATGAGGAGCAGAGCCAGGGCTCAAAGCCAGGGCTGCCTGGCTGCCTCCCCCAAGATCACCTTGGGGGCCTTGGAAGGAGCCCAGGGGGACCCAAACCAGGGGAGCTCCAGCTGTACCACGCGTCCTGAGCGGTGCATTTTAGTGGACCTCACTCGGTCTTGGCCTCCAAGCCTCCCATCAATGTCAGGTAGATCAATGGCACGTGTCCATCCCAAGCCTGACCCTCTTCTGTGCTTTGGGTTCCTATGATATCAGAGCTTCCTGCCCCAGTGGCAGTCTACAGGGCCTCTCTGGGCCTCTCTTGGGGAGGCGGGCAGACCTGGTTGCTGAGATGCGTACCCCTAGACTTCAGGGAGGGCCAAGGGGCAGATGCTTATGGGGAACACAGGAGCTTGAATGTATGGGCCAGTGGCCACAGGGACTGACCACAGATAGGAAGCGAGATGGGCAGGCCGAGGGCTGGTGGCCAGGGGTCGACAGCTTCCCTCACGGTGCCATGTTCTGGGGTGGAGCTCTGAGGAGTCTGAGAATTCCAGCTGGAACCTGGTCCTCCTGGTTGTTTTGAGGGGGATTCTTGTCAAGGCCGGCAGAGAGATTTATTCAGCAGTTTGTTGGTGTGATTCATAATCATTCAATATGTACACTGTGGTCAGTGGGCCTCCTTTTGTATTCCAGCCTTGAGCCTTGCTGTGTTGGGGATGGACTCAGCCAGCAACAGGCCTGCAGACTCCACGGTCATTTGAGTTGCATGAGGCCTAAGGCTGCATCGCCTGTGCCACTGCCCAGCCTGGCCCCCCCATCTTCTGACCACTCTCCTTGCTGCCAGCCATGCTGTGTTTGGAGGAATGTACCAGCTCCCCTGGCCAGCCACTCTCAGGAGCTTTTCAGGCTTGATGACATGCGTGGGAAGTGGCCTGTGATATTCTCCTGAGAAACTGTTTCCCACAGATCTTCATCAAGGGTCTAAATGCCAAGTGTGCCCCCCCGTCCCACCTCCACCAATCTCCCCTCCAACTCTCTCCTCACAGGTTGAAGCACACGTTTCCAGTCCTGGGAACATCCACCCTGCTCGCTTCCTAGGACCTAGCTGGAGGTAGAATGATCTGGCTCCCGGTGGTCTGGTGCTGCCCTGGGATGCAGGATGCACAATGGGAAAACCAGGTCTGTCCCAGGCAACCTGGAAGGTGTGGACCTTCCCAACACCTCTCTAGACTGCCTGGATTGTTTAACTGAACTCAGTACGCTCACCGCCGCAAGTTACACTCCTAGAAAAAAGGCAGTGGATCGCTGCTGAACAACTTCTTCCTTAGTTCTGGTTTCCCACAAACCTTGAGCCTCATCTGGGTGCTCAGGGGAGGTGGTACCCACCTTCTTGAACACTCTCATCTGCACTGAACCTAGAACTTCTCCCCTCCCAGGAACTCCCCACACTCTCTCCCATGTAGGATCATTTCTACCAAGAACATCTTCCACTCCTGGCACACTGGTACTCATCTCTCTGAAACTCATTCAAGTGTGACTTCCTTTTAAAACAGGACTAAGTTTATAAATAAATAAATAAATCTATGCCCCGCCCTCCCCTTGGCATAAATAATTCTCATTTTCCCAGCTCATCTTGCACGTGGCACAAATTCAATCACTGTTGAGGTGGGAGCTTAGAACTGTGCTCGGTCCTCATTTCTCTCATAAAGCTCTTTATATATGATACTATTATTGAAAAATCTGCTTCTTATGTGCAACCAGTTGTTCTTTCTGTTTTTTGCAAGGGTCACACAGTCCTTGGAGAGACTAGTGGAAGTTCCATATCCTCTGCCTAGAAAAGTACCTTAATATATCATTTTGGAAAGTTTGGAGACTCCTGGGTTCTACAGAATTAGGATGTGAAATGCTGCATTGCACTGTAAATTGTGAAATGAAAGGATGATTTTCCCCAGGCAGCTAAGCTTCACTGCACTGGTGAGCTCGGAGGCCTGAGGGTTCTTGCATTCAGGTCACAGAATTCCTGTAGATCAGGGGACCCTGGCCTCCAAGATCCAGTGCCTGATGATCTGAGGTGAAGCTGATGTAATAATAACGGAAATAAAGTGCACAATTAACATAATGCACTTTGATCATCCTGAAACCATCCCTCCCTACCCCTGCCTTCGTCCATGGAAAAATTGTATTCCAGGGTGCCAAAAAGGTTGGGGACCACTGCTGTAAATGACACTAAGAAAAAAGCTGGAAGGGCAAAAGGAAGGGCACGGCAGAGGAGCAAGGCTGTGAGCTACCTGGGGAAACACACTGCAAAAGCGGCTTGTAAAAACAATCAGAGATGGGGATTCAGGCATATTGTTGAGTCCAAAGAATAGGAAAGCTTCTGGAACCTAACTGAAACCGTATGTAGCCACATGTTGTTTTTCCCAGAAAAGGATTCTAATGAGGTCAATTCCAAATTGTTCTTATGGTACTGAATGCACAGTTAAAAAGGGGGCCCCTTGGCAGTATACCCACAGCCTGTGTTTCTGAGAAGGATGGAGGAGGGGCAGCGAGACCACCTCAGGAAAGACCCACGTGTCACATGCCCTGAGACCCGGAGAGCTACAACTGGTGTTGACTTATTAATTCCTCAGTGTGCAAACACAAACATCAGAAGCCCAGCAGTGACTTGGAAGAGCCCATATCAGATAGGGCTGGTGCCTTGCTCTTTTCATTTCCGGTGCTCTCTCCTCAGGGTCCATCTGAGATCCTCACTCACATACATCGGGAACCCAGGCCTTTCAGCGGTGGGCGTCCTCAGCCTAGTTTGGTCTCAGGATCTAGGTGAGCAGTGCTGTTCTGCAAAGGGAACAATTATGTTCCTCCAAACACACAGAAGCATCAGAATTCACAGCATGCACTTTACAAGGGCAATAAAGTTTTATATGCTGCTCAGTGAAATACCTAATACAGCCAATTATCCACCAAAATAAACTGATGGGAGAGAGAATGGCTATGTTTGGCTCAGACTTAATTATTTTGCATCTGAACTTCTCAATTCCATGTAATAAAACTCCATTCTGCCCTTATTTCCTGGTTAGGTTACTTAATCGCGACTCCGGTAACGGAGCCCTTGAGTGGAGTAGACTGTCCAATGTCAGTGGTAAGAAAATGTGAAAGGTTTGACATCAATTACAACATTACACACAACATAAAATTTAACAACTTGAATCAGGCTTTCATGGCTCTTTAAAGAGACCGTGCGGTTTTTTAAGATCTAAAAATTAATCAGTTTCGAAGAGTCATACCTTTTTGGAAGTCCCAGATCTGACTCTTAGCTTGAGACGTAAGAGAGGTCATTGCTTTTTGTCTCATCACTGTCTCTCTCTCTCTCTCCACTTCATCCCTCTTTTTATTTGAAAAATGTCTTTCCTTTAAGTGCAATTTCAGTTTTTCACTTTGTATTTTTCTAGGGGAGTGATTTTTCCTTTAATGAAAGAAAAAGTGAAACATAGAAAAATTGAATTGTTCTCCTATGGGGGTAAAATTCTGGGGAGACCACAGTAAAAACACAAGGACTAGCATTTGGCCTTGAATGAGGGTTCGAGGGGTGGCAGCAAGCAGAGCCCCACTAGGAGGCTCCAAGCCCCTTCCTTTGTGGCCTGAGTCTGAATCCAAGTGGCAGCTGTCACCCCACGGCTCCTTGACACTTGATCATCTTGTAAAGCACCGCACGTAATTCCACAGTTGTGGCCCATAATAGCACAGCGTCGGCAAGAACAGGAGTCAGTGACCTCCCTCCGTTAATAAGTGTGGTCTGGGCAGGTCAGCCCCAGGTCGAGGCAGGGCAGCAGGGCAGACGGGCGGGGCGGCAGCTGTGAGTTCTGGCTGAGCCCAGGAATGGCCCTGCGAAAGGGCTGGCCTGACTCTTCAGGCCAAGAACAGTGGGCAGATCTATCTGCTTTCTTTCTGCTTCTCTCAAGGGGACGATGTCCAAAGATGGATCAGAAGCTGATGGAACTCAAGGTCTATGTCCTAGGTGCATTTATACCCCCTGGCATAACTCAGCACGGGGCACACGTAAAAATGAATGAATTCATGAATTTCTGTATCCAGGATTAGAGCGTCACCGCACTGTTCTGATATCACAGTCTGGTCATGGAAAGGCACAAATAAGGAAGTTTCTGTGAATTGTGGACTGAACCCTGAGTGCTCTTTGGGTAAGAGGGAGCATACCTCTGTGTGTGTGTGTGTGTGTGTGTGTGTGTGTGTGTGTGTGTGTAGGGGTGAAGGGAGGGGGTGAAGGGAGGGGATGAAGGGGCTTGAATGACCATAGCAGGGCCCGCCCAGACCTGCCTTACTCCTGGCTCTACTCTTGGCTCCTCCCTGTGCTCTCTGCCCTACTTTGGAAGAGATAGGTGTTTTCTTCCCGTGATGTTCTTCACTGCTGGGTAACCACCCCCCCTCCCCCCCTCCCCGCGCCCCCCCTTGGCTTGTCATTTTCTCTGGCCTTGATTACCTGAGGATCCACTCTCAGAAAATGTCAGTGTTAGTGTTTCTCCTTTTTTTTCCCCCTCCAACCTCAATTTTAATAAGGAAAAGGGGGAAGCGCAGTATGGCACTTTCATGCCTGAGACTCAGTCCAGAGAGTGAGTTCCCATGGGTACTTGGGAGGCACTCACAGCCAGGCCCATCTCCTCCTTTGTTTTCAGTCTTGTCTGTGGGACTTTGGGGAGATGAGTGCCTTGGACCCGAGCCAAGTGTGGGGGCATCCACCTGGCGTTAACCAGGGCCAGTGCATTCCAGAAAGACCCTCAGTGTGTGGTGAAGGGGCGAAACAGAAGGAGGTTTAGCTTAGACCACAGATAGCTAGGAAAGGAAATTAGCCCCTAGTCCTACTAACACCACCACCACCCCCCAACACGCACATACACCCTAGAGAATTTTTTATTTTTTAATTAATTAATTAATTTTTTGGCCAAGTTGCAGTAGCATGTGGGATCTTAGTTTCCCAGCTAAGGATTGAACCCATGTCCCTGCTATTGGAGTGCCAGAGAAATCCACAAGAACTTTAAAAATAGACATACTTTTTTTTTTTTTGAGCAATTTGACATTCCCAGCAAAATTGAGTGAAAGTACAGAGTTCCCATACTCCCTGTACCCCCAATCTGCCTCCTCTCCTGCTATTAACATCCTCCACAAAACTGGTACATTCGTTAGAATCGCTGAGTACACATTGACACGCTATTATCACTGAAAGTCCATAGTTTACATTAGGGTTCACTCTTGGTGTTTATTCTACGAGTTTTAACAAAGGTATAAGGATATGCATCTATCATTTGGGGGCTTCCCTGGTGGCACAGTGGTAAAGAATCTGCCTGCTAATGCAGGAGATGCAAGAAATGTGGGTTCGATCCCTGGGTTGGGAAGATTCTCCTGCAGTAGGAAATGGCAACCTTTTCCAGTATTCCTGCCTGGAAAATCCCATGGACAGAGGAGCCTGGAGGGCTACAGTCCATGGGGTCGAAAAGAATCAGACACAACTGAGTGACTGAGCACACATTCATTGTTTAGATTTAATTAATTATTACTTAAATTTCGTTATCTTGCAAGAGATAATTTTGGCAAAAATGCCCCCCTCCAGCTCCTGCAAAAACAAAAGTAAAAAAATTAAGAAATCCTACTATTTAAAATATTCTAATTAAAGAATGTAATAGGTGAATTTAGTGATAGTCCTCTTGAAAATATATTGATTTAGTGATGGAATAAATGAGGAATATAGATAGCGGTAATATTCACTAGAAACCATTTCACCAACAGCTGGAAAAATTAGAGACAACAAAAGCATTTTATTGCCATACTTATCACAAATCCCCTACATAATTTTATGAGGAAGCTCATTAAACGAGGAGCTGCTACTGCATTATCTTTCTCCTTGGCCCATTTCTGAAACAACATTAGTTTTTCACACTTCTTTACATCTCAAACATTAAAAAAGCCTTAATTGATGCTTTTACATAAAAAGCAAAGGGTTAGGTTTCCCATCATAAAACGTTATGTTGTTTACACAAAAATAGCAGCTACCCTTGTAAAACTCTAGTGGTTTCCCAGTGGGGTCCTGCAGGGACACTTGGCTATGCTAGGCGTCACACTGATTTCTAGAGCTGAGGCAAAGCCTCTCTCAGCCCTGGCCGTTACTAATCAGACTTTTGTCATGGGGGCACATCGAACAGGCATCCTCTTTCCCATCTCAGTTCTCCAATACGCACCTCTGAGGGGCTAAGAAAAAAGATGTGAGGTGGGAAAATGCCACATGAACCTCCTGGTCCTCATGTCCACTCTCCTGACCTTACAGAGTTCCCACCATGGTGAACTCTCTGGGACCTCTGCTAGATCCCTGGGAGCAGCCTCTAGGACAGCTCTCCTGGACAGAGAGAAGACACAAGGGAAAGACCTGCCCGTGGGCATCGCTGCTGCCTGGAAATCATGTTCTCTGAAAACCTTTCATTAGGTGTTGCATATGTGTTCAGTTGCTTCTCTCGTGTCCGACGCTTTGCAGTTTCCTGGATTGCAGCCTGCCAAGGTCCTCTGTCCATGGGGTTCTCCAGGCAAGCATACTGGAGTGGGTTTCCATGCCCTCCTCGGGGATCTTCCCGACCCAGCTATCAAACCCGTGGCTCCTAAGGCTCCTGCATTACAGGCAGATTCTTTACCCACTGAGTCACCTGGGAAGCCCCTCATTAGGTGTTAGCAACTCTTAAAATATAAACAGCAAGATTTTTCACTCTGCTTCCTAAAGTTGAATCAGTCAATCAAGCCAAAATGCTTGGCAAAACTAAAAGTCATTGACTGTTCTCAAATGTCTGGCTTTCTAATGAAAATCAGGATTAATATTTAAAAGTTAATTGCCCGCTTCCTCTATTAGGAAAGATATGAACCAGTTTTATAGTTTTAAGTTTGCAGATTGGGTTTTTGCTTGCATTCATGTAGAATAACATTTATGTTTCACACAGAGTAAGTTTATGAATAAAGGATCTTGTAAGTATCACCCCATTAGTTTAATTTTACCCCTGTTGCTGCTTTCTTTGTGGAAACTCACTCAGGAATCTTTCTAGATCACCCCTTATCACACAGGACAGTTGTGGGGAGAACACAAGGGTGTCCTTGGGGAAACTGAGGTGAGTAGGATTTAGTCTGCATTCTATGATTCTACACGTTTAAATGTTGAGGACTTTGAGAACTCATTGTTGCTTCTTTCAAGCCAGGATTAAAACTCAGGCTTTCTAACTCTAGAGTCCTCCTGTTAACAATTCTGCTATCTTACCATCAGGGAAAGGAGGAGAATCAGGGCTAGTCCTCCTCGAGATAAATTTAAAATCTGGTTGGGGATATGAAACAGAAATGCATATATGATGACTAATAATACAAAATAGGCTTTCCCTGGTGGCTCAGATGGCAAAGAAAATGCCTGCAATGTGGAAGACCAGGGTTTGATCCCTGGGTCAGGAAGATCCCTGGAGAACGGAATGGCAACCTACTCCAGTATTCTTGCCTGGAGAATCCCATGGAAGAGGAGTCTGGCAGGCCACAGCCCATGGGGTATCAAAGAGTCGGACACAACTGAGCAACTTTCATTTCATTTCAATAAAAGGTAATCGTTGATGGAATGACATAGTTAATAAGTGCTGATGTTGAACAAACAGGCTATGGTTTACTGATTGACCTGGGATTTGATCTGGCCTTTGAAAGATTAATACAACCTGACCAGGCAGAAGAAACGGGAGAGTCCAATGAGGACCAGGCAGATCATATAGGAGACAGTCGGAGCTTAAATATGGACAAATAGGGCAAGGTCAAATTATGGAGGGTCTTGAATGGCAACCTATGGATTCTGAAGAGATTGGAGTAGATGTTTGCTAAACCCTAATCTCTGCACTCTCATTAAAAGTTTTTTTTTTTCACAGTATTACTGTGCTAGTGATAAGGAGTCAAAGATCAGAGGATAAAAGGATTTCTCTGGTGGTTCAGTGGTTAAGACTGTGTGTGTGATGCCAGTACAGGGAGTGCAGGTTCGATCTTTGCTCGAGGAACTAAGATCCCACATGCTGTAGAGTGTGGTCAAAAAATTAAGAATTATAAAAGAAAAAGATCATCATATACTAGTTTTTAAAAAGAGATCAGAGTGTAGAAGTTCCATTTGTACTAGTGAATCCCAAGCACCATCCATGTGCCTGGTGCTCTATAAGCAGCTGATAAAAGAAAGGGTGAATGCATTTCTCCAAAGATCTCACAGGCTGGTAGGGTAGAATAGTTTGTCCAAATATTTTAGGAGGTACTCTTAAAAATGGAGACATTTAGACACCAGAAGACAAATTGACTAACTGGATGGGAATTCATGGAGAAGGTGGCACCTCCGTAAGTTAGACCTGCTCAGCAGCACAGTCCACTGCAGGGGTGGAGTGAGGCACTGGGGGGGGTTGGGAATCAGAGGGTGAACTTGGAGGCCCAAGGAGTCAGATCCTGACAGTCTTTTGAACTCTGCTAATGAGCCTTGACTTATACTGTATGAAATCCATGCAGATTAGCAGCTCTCTGGTGTTGGTAGGCATTGGCATCACCTGGAGGGCTTCTTAAAACACAGATGCTGAATCCCACTCTGAGGTTCATGTTTTCATAGTTTTAGAGTGGGGCCCAAGAGTCTGCAGTTCTAATAAGGTCCGTTCAGTCGCTTAGTCGTGTCTGACTCTGTGACCCCATGAATCGCAGCACACCAGGCCTCCCTTGTCCATCACCAACTCCTGGAGCTCACTCAGGCTCACATCCATCGAGTCGGTGATGCCATCCAGCCATCTCATCCTCTGTCGTCCCCTTTTCCTCCTGCCCCCAGTCCCTTCCAGCATCAGAGTCTTTTCCAATGAGTCAGCTCTTCTCATGAGGTGGCCAAAGTACTGGAGTTTCAGCTTTAGCATCATTCCTTCCAAAGAACACCCAGGGCGGATCTCCTTTAGAATGGACTGGTTGGATCTCCTTGCAGTCCAAGGGACTCTCAACAGTCTTCTCCAACACCACAGTTCAAAAGCATCAATTCTTGGGCACTCAGCTTTCTTCACAGTCCTACTCTCACATCCATACATGACCACTGGAAAAACCATAGCCTTGACTAGACGGACTTTTGTTGGCAAAGTAATGTCTCTGCTTTTCAATATGCTATCTAAGTTGGTCATAACTTTTCTTCCAAGGAGTAAGCGTCTTTTAATTTCATGGCTGTAATCACCATCTGCAGTGATTTTGGAGCCCAGAAAAATAAAGTCAGCCACCATTTCCACTGTTTCCCCATCTATTTGCCATGAAGTGATGGGACCAGATGCCATGATTTTTGTTTTCTGAATATTGAGCTTTAAGCCAACTTTTTCACTCTCCTCTTTCATTTTCATCAAGAGGCTTTTTAGCTCCTCTTCACTTTCTGCCATAAGGGTGGTATCATCTGCATCTCTGAGGTTATTGATATTTCTCCCGGCCATCTTGATTCCAGCTTGTGTTTCTTCCAGCCCAGCATTTCTCATGATGTACTCTGCATAGAAGTTAAATAAGCAGGGTGACAATATACAGCCTTGATGTACTCCTTTCCCTAGTTGGAACCAGTCTGTTGTTCCATGTTCAGTTTTAACTATTCCTTCCTGACCTGCATATAGGTTTCTCAAGAGAAAGGTGGTCTGATATTCCCATCTGTTTCAGAATTTTCCACAGTTTATTGTGATCCACACAGTCAAAGGCTTTGGCATAGTCAAGAAAGCAGAAATAGATGTTTTTTTTGGAACTCTCTTGCTTTTTCGATGATCTAGCAGATGTTGGCCGTTTGATCTCTGGTTCCTCTGCCTTTTCTAAAACCAGCTTGAACATCAGGGAGTTCATGGTTCACGAATTGCTGAAGCCTGGCTTGGAGAATTTTGAGCATTACTTTACTAGCATGTGAGATGAGTGCAATTGTGTGGTAGTCTGAGCATTCTTTGGCATTGCCTTTCTTTAGGATTGAAATGAAAACTGACCTTTTCCAGTCCTGTAGCCACTGCAGAGTTTTCCAAATTTGCTGGCATATTGAGTGCAGCACTTTCACTGCATCATCTTTCAGGATTTGAAACAGCTCCACTGGAATTCCATCACCTCCACTAGCTTTGTTCATAGTGATGCTTTCTAAGGCCCACTTGACTTCACATTCCAGGATGGTCTTAGGTGGTACTGATACTACTGGTCTGAGGTTCCCACTTTGATATCCTCTGACCTAGAGGGTGGATTAGATGAGGAGGAAATTGGAGACAAGGAATCCAGTCAGGAGGCATTGGTCCACATCAGAAAGGATGCTGATCTAAGTGTACCGAGGAACTACTGCTCAGAGTGATCTCAGCACTGAGACTGGAACTCCTATCTTCAGAATCTTACTCCATTGTTTCCAAGGGGGAGGAAGCTGGCTCAACAATCAAGAGTTTTATTTAAATCTCAGTCTTTATTAGAAAGCTTCCCTGGTAGCTCAAACAGTAAAGAATCTGCCTGCAATGCAGGAGACTCAGGTTTGATCCCTGGGTCGGGAATATCCCCTGGAGAAGCACCCCACTCCAGTATTCTTGCCTGGAGAATTCCATGGACAAAGGAACCTTGCGGGTCACAGTCCATGGGATTACAAAGAGTCATGCTCAACTGAAGAAATAACACTTTCACTTTGTTAGAAAATAAAATAATTTGGATTTCTATAATTATGAAGAATACATGTAGGAATTTAGTTTTCTATTTTAAGGTTTTTTTTTTTTTTTTTTTTTTTTTTTTTTTTTTTTTTACTGTTTCAGAGAACGGTATGAGATTCTTTTTCATCAGAAGTCCACAGCCCTGGGATCCTTGAAAGTGAACCTTATCCTACTTGAATCAGATTTTCACTATAAACAAAAAGGCTCTGTGATTCCTCCAAGGCACAGAAGGACAAGAGATTCCAATCAGATGACCTCCAGCTTGATTTAAAATACAACCATTCCACCAGGAAGCTATTCTCTGAAATCTGTGAAGAAGATTCTGAAAGCTGAAAGGTGTTAGATATGGAAAGACAATTCCCAAAATAGTGAAAGAAAGATTTCATTATTTTGTTACTTTTTTTTTTTTCTTTTGGTAATAAAGAATTTGGTGGAGTCAGTTTCTGGCAGTGCATACTTGGGTTGAAAACGTTCATTTCCTTTGCCAAGCTGCCTAAAAATAGTCTTTCTCCAGGCAAGGGCCATCTCAACACAAGCTATGTTCATTCGAGGCATGGCATGTTTCATAAATGTAATTACCTATTAAACCTGAAGATTTCAATTGCAACGAGAGAAAGAATGTGAATTAGACTTCTCGCAAAGTTATGTGCTTATCTTGTTTTGTGTGTATAACAATAAGTTCTTTGATGACATGACACCATGGCAGTGGGTGGTGAAATCCGATACCTGGCAAAAATACAATGGATTATATAATACCAAAAAAGTCAATTGTTTTCCTCTTTGCTAATTAACTCCTTTGAGCAGGGAAGTACCAAGGATGAGATCAGCTGGTGGCTTTGTTCTTCGGCTGGTTTCCATGCCGTTTTAGGCACTGTGCAGTGCATGTTTATAAATGGAAGAAGGAGTCCAGTGACTATTGGAACAGACGGTGAAATGGATACCACCATGGCTTGGTGGCAGCTTCACTGACTCCATGCAGTTTGTCTTTCCTGGGTTATTGCCCATCACTCAGGGGTGAGCAAAGAAGTCTGTCTATGGGTCTGTTCTTACTTTTCCCCAGAGACCTTTGCACTGGTATATAATAGGGCAGGGGCCCATAGGATTCTTTATGGAAAAATGTTGCCAGCTGTAGGTCTGACATGTGAAATTTGATATAAACTGGGACACATAACAACCCAATGAAGGAGTTGTCATCCTTATAGATGAGAAAACTGAAGTTCAGAGAAACCAAGATCATGTGCAAGGAAAGTAAGCTAGAAGGTAACCGAGATAAGATTTCAATTGATATCTTTCTCCAAAGCTCAGTGCTGTACGCTATATAACGCGTTCCTTTCAGTGATGTCGCAAAGGGCTGTAAAGAGGGTTATCCTGGTGGATGAGTTCTTAAACGATAATAAGAATTACTTTTAAAGTGACCTAATAACATACAGATTTGTTTTCTTTCTTCTTTTCCTAGATCTTCTGTAATAGTCATATATTACTTTCATAATAGCAACAGTCTTTTCAATATTTTTAGAAGAACTGAGGAGAAGAGACGTAGACACTGAGACATGTAATCTATGTGAGATTGATCAGAAGAATATACTTATGACCCTAGAAAAGGGAAGGATTATTTGAACAAAACCCAGAAAAAGCATATCATCAAGCAAATTGCTACAGTTGCCTGCATTAAAATGACAGACTTCTGCATGATAAAAGAAGCCATGGTCAAAATGAAAAGGTAAGTCATAGGGCAAAACATATTTTCAACACATACATCAAGGCAGAATTAGTATATAGAACGTATAAAAAAAAAACTTTAAAAATCAGTAAGGGAGAAGAAATAGACAATACATGATATAGTCAAAGATTTTTATTTGGCAAATCGTAAAAAGGAAAACATAAATGTCCAGTAAAATTATATAAACATGATCAAACTCACTAGAGTGAAGGGAAACACTGAATGCCATATCACACTCATCTATTTGGCAAAAATAGGAAAGACTGGCATAATTAAGAGTTATGAGTAAAGGTACGGAAAATGGGAAAATTATTTACTGTTGGCAAAACTGTTACTTGGTGCAAGTACTTTTAGGTACATGTGCCTGAAGGAAATTTCCTATATTTTAGACTTTAAGGAAAATGTGAACAAGATTCCTCACTGAAGCATTGTCTATAATAGCAACAATCTTGGAATTAACTTAATTATCCATTTGTGGTATATTCACACAGAAGATAAAATAAATGGTATATAGATGACTCTTAAGAACATTTGTTGAGGGAAAAAAAGTAATTTTTAAAATGGTGTAGTCAATATGATACCATTGATATGTTTTTAAAAATTCCAGAAAATGTTATATATTACCATGTATGTATGCATATTTGGTAAAAGTAAAAAACTGCATGAGAGGCAAACACATTAATTTCTAATGGTGGTTAGTTCTACATGGGAGAAACAGTGGATTGGGCATAAGGAGGTAACTGACCATATCTGGAGTCGCTTATGTATTTTAAAAACAATTGCTTTTTTAACTTTAGCAAAAAGCAAGGATTGCTGTCACATTATTTTCAACGCTTCTGCACATCCTTAAGTAATGAATAACTTAAAAATTAGTAATAAAAATAAAATAGGAATAGATTGGAAAGCAATTTAATTGCTATCACCAAATAGAAATAATTTCATGATGTAGAATATGATGGAAAGCTGGTCTGAATTTTTTTATTTTAGTAGAGACAATGTAGGCCAGAGATAAGAAAGAACTTATGGATCACAAATGCTATTTAAACACTGACTAGGCTTCCCTGGTGACTCAGATGGTTAAGTATCTGCCTGCAATACAGGAGACCTGGGTTCAATCCCTGGGTTGGAAAGATCCCCTGGGGGAGGAAATGGCAACCCACTCCAGTACCCTTGCCTGGAAAATCCCATGGACAGAGGGGCCTGGTAGGCTGCAGTCTGGGTTGAAAAGATTCAGACACGACTGAGGGACTTCACTTTTCACCATACGGTGTTCTGTACATCCTTTTTGAAAGAACTTGAAAGAGAGATTGACGTTCCATCTGTTTGGAATGGTTTGAGTTAAAGCGTCTTATTTTGAGATTCTTCTGGTGAGAACTGTGGCGCTCCCCTGGAGTGAATTAGGCAGGTTCTGTGTTTCCCAGGAATCTGAGCTGGGGCTGGTATACAAATGTCGCCAGGAGCTCCATCTCCCATGAGATCATGAGCTGTGGGTCTGTGTATTAGCGGGGCAGTTGCTCATTTTACAGGTGAGGAGCTGGGAGGGAATGGCATGTGGACAGTGGGGAGGTCACCCATCTTTTAAGGAACAAGGCCAGGGCAAGAAACCTTTTCCCCACTCTTAGGTCAGATCTATATTAGCCATACTCTTTTGCATCTGAAAAATCTTGACTTTAGGTTCCTACCCTCACCCCCCACCACTGATCTATTTCCCCTGGAAAGGAAGGTGGCATGTCGAAGGGTGATTCTTATGCTCAGAGGAAGAAATTCCCATAATCCTTGGCAGTGTTTTGTGCAGACGTAAACTACGCAGCAGTCCCTTTGCAAAGAGCCAGGTTTGTTGATTGAGAGTGACAAGTCGTTTTCCTCTTTTAAATTTGTAATTATGAAGATACTGCCTTGACAGATGGACATGTAAGGCTCAGCAGTTATCATTTCACCCAACTAGCTAATTGCAGAGGTAGAGGGGGGAGTGGATTAATGTCAGGAAATCAACACAAGTTCCAAGCCTACTGTTCTAGAATTTTCTTGTCTTTTAATTCACCATATTGTGAGTTTGAAGAAACCAGTATATGAAAATATGTTGACAAGACAGGTGGTATATCGAATACATAAAACTACAGAGAAATGGGCCCTGCATATCAAGCTGGGACTTTTTTTTATATGTGTCCTCTAGAGAGTCATCAGGAATGACTCCCTTCCTGAAAGATGACCCTGCAAATCTAAATGTAGGTCCTGGGACATAATGTTCCCTGTGTGCCAAAGACTCGGGAACTTTTACAGCATCTTAATAGGCTCCTGAAGTCAAATTTAGGGTTTCTGTACCTCTAACCAGTTGTAAGACTTCAACTTACAGTTGAAGAAGTGGCTTAAAAAAAGCCTTTGTTTCATCATTTGAAAACAGAGATGAGAATAGTAGTTCCTCAAACAGGAGTTGAAAGCATTAACTGAGATGATGTATATAAAGCCTGACTCTGCATGGACCTGCAGCTCATACCAAGCACTCACAAGTGGCGGTGGTAATTATTATTAATGTGAACTTCTTAGTGCATTTAACCTGTATGAAGGAAGTTTCTACGTGCTCTGATTGCCTGATTGCCATGAACAAAGGAAGCCTAAGACTCCCACTGCAGACTTTCATGGACTATCTTCTTCCCTCAAATGGATTTCTCTCACCTCCATCTTTGTTAGTATTGGGTTGACCCACAAGTTTGTTTGGGTTTTCCCATAACAGCTTATGGAAAAACACTCACGAACTTTTGGGCCAATCCATTGTATTTCAAAGTCTGCTCTGAACACTTCCTGCCTATGATAGGATTGTGCTATGGACTAAGTTACTATCCCAGCCTACTCCCTCCCCAACATTCAAAAGATGAGACCCTTGTGGTTCTGGAGAAGACTCTTGAGAATCCCTTGTATTGCAAGGAGATCTAACCAGTCAATCCTAAAGGAAATTGACCCTGAATATTCATTGGAAGGAGTGATGCTGAAGCTGGAGCTCCAATACTTTGGCCACCGATGTGCAGAGCCAACTCATTGGAAAAGACCCTGATGCTGGGAAAGATTGAGGGCAGGAGGAGAAGGGGGTGACGAAGAATTAGATGGTTAGATGGCATCACTGAATCAATGGACATGAGTTTGAGCAAACTTAGGGAGACAGTGAAGGACAGGAAAGCCTGGCTTGTTACAGTTCATGGGGTTGCAAAGAGTCAGACATGACTTAGTGACTGAACAACAACAACCACCTCCAACATGATGGTAACTGGGAATGGGTCCTTTGTAGGGGGGTGGACATGTTTAGGGTTAGATGAGGTCATGAAGGTGGGGACCTCTTGATGGAATTTATATTCTTACAAGAAGAGACAGCAGAGAGTTTACTTCCTCTCTTTTCTGCCATGGGAGGCAGCTGTCTGCAAACACTCAGCAGAAAGCACATCAGCTGGCACCCTGATCCTGAACTTTCCAGGATTATGTAAGAAATAAATTCCTGTCATTCAGGCCATCTTTGTTGTCGTTCAGTCATCAAGTCATGTCCAAGTCATGTCCGACTCTTTGTGACCCCTTGGACTGCAGCACACTAGGCCTCCCTGTCCCTCACTATCTCTCAGAGTTTGCCCAAGTTCATGTCCATTGAATTGGTGATGCCATCCAACCATCTAGACCATCTAGTTGATGGCATTTTGTTATGGCAGCCTGGACTGACAGACACAGATAGAGAGGGATTTGTGATCAAAAGTGCTACCGTCCATAGGGTCACAAAGAGTCAGACATGACTGAAGTGACTTAGCATACATGCACCTCTACTCTTCCTAAAATTTCACAGTGCACACGGCAGCTGAAAGGAACAAACTCAACACAGTTGTTCCTGCAGAGGAACAAACTCAACTTTGTTTAATGAGCTGTTTCTAAAACTAACTGAGCCCGGGGAATCCTTTCGGCCTAAATGCTGTTACCACTGCCTTGACCCTGAGTTCTTACTGCCCAGGACCCTTAGTGCTGCTGTCTACGTGTCTACTGTGGTCATTTGGAGCATCATGATGGGGCTGCTGCCAGAGGGGAAGCCCCCTAATCTCACTGGCACCTTGGTGGGTTAGGCTTGTGCCTGAACTCCAAGAGCCTTCTGGTGCTCCCCTCCTCTGCTACTCAAATCAGCAGAACACAGCCGGCTGTGGTCCCCAGCTGTTTGCCAACCCCCCCTGAGTGCACTGGTGTATGCAAAGCACGCTGGTGTCACTCTGACTGGAGATTCAAGGAGACCACATGTCTATGATGCAGGAGCACGTGTGGGCAGAACCAAAGGCCAGTGCCATGATTGGTTCACATGCTACAGCTCGCTTCATCCTGGGCTCCAGGTAGCCCCAACACCTCTCCTGTTCTTTTTAAAAAATTATTTATTTTTGGCTGTGCCAGGTCTTAGTTGTGCCATGTGGGATCTCGTTCCCTGACCAGGGATCGAACCCTAGTCCCCTGCATTGGGAGCATGGAGTCTTAGCCCCTGGACCACTAGGGACATCCCTGCAGATCCCTTTTTCTCTGAGTGACTGCAAGCCCACAGCACACCTGGGCAGTTCTAGTTCCTGCCTCTGTCTCTAATGGTAACATGTGCTCTAGGGTAGATTTTCTTCTTTATCAGATTATAATCACACTATGCTAAGAACTACCTACTTGAGTGTGTCTCAAACTTTAATTTGCATACAAATCCCCTGGGGGATCTTGCAGATTCAGAAAAGTCTGGGAATGAGGATTGAGATCTCCATTTCTAATAAACTCCCCGAGATGTCCAGGCTGCTGGTCAGCATAGTCCAAGGGGCTACTCCTAGCATGAACTAGGTCCAGAAGCAGGCATCTCCTTAGAAGGTGTTGTATATCTTGTCCAACGGCTTCCAGGCACTGAGGAAGTTGGCAGATATTTTCTCTCTTGTTAGTGCTGCAAAGCATCCTATAAGGTGGTCTGGCAGTATCTTAGATGCATTTAGAAATTGATGACCTTGAGATTCTAAGACATTGACTTCTCTAGGGTCCACTCACAAAGGAGGAATCTATCCACTGCTCTATTTACTGATCTTTCAAGGTTGTGGGAAAAGTTTTAGGCACTGCCTCTGAACTACCATTGCATCTTTTACCCTCACTCACCTTCTATCAAAATTATGTATATGTCCATTACCACCCCAAGCCAACTAAAACTTTCTGGGGATCAAAATATCCTACATATGTCATCACGTCCCCAACAGCTCTTGACCCTGGGACTGCGAGTGTGTTTGTTGGATAAATGACTGGGTATCTGAGGGTGTTTAATAATTGTTAGTGGAAAAGAATACGTTCTGTGATTCTTATGTTTGTAACGGCTCCTCATGGCTCCCATCAGTGGTTCTTAACCTTATCTGGGGTCAAAAACTCCACTGAGAATCTGACAGCATCTATGCTACCTCTTCCCAGAAGGGTATACTTTGTGCGTTATTTCTGGAGTTTCTTGGGGAACCTTGGCATCAGATAGTGTAGACACCAGTTAACAGTCTTTAGCTACTAGGGTTAAACACAAACCCTGAAGTCTGGCATCAGAGCCAATGGAGGTGACATGCATTCAGTTTAAACAAAGTTGTCTTTGTTTCTATGTATAAGGGGAAGGATCCTGGGAGACCTCACAGAATAGGTGGGAGAATTAGAAGGGAGAAAAGTAAAAATTCACATGCAGTTCCAAAAACTTTAGCGTCTAGAACCAGGGACTTGAATGCTATAAGGACCTTTTTTTAAAAAATTTATTTTATGGAAGTATAGTTGATTTACAATATTGTGTTAATTTCTGCTGTACAGCAAAGTGATTCCATTATGGTTTATTACAGGATATTGAATGTAATTCCCTGGCTGTGGGGTAGGACCTTGTTGTTTCCCCATTCTCACATAAAGATCAATTTGTCTTTTTGTTTATTTACATTATAGGGGGATAGCTGGGGGCAGCTTCAAGTTCATGTTTCACAGGCCTGTGACCAGAGAGAAAATGGTTCTTTTCTACCAGTTTTAATGATAATAAAAAAGAAAAATCCCAAGGAAAGTCCCTAATTGGCATGCCTTGGCTCAGCGCCCATCTTCAGGCCAATTACTGTGGCCAAGAGGGTAGGGTAGGATGTTGAGTCATATGCCCACCTTAAAACTGCCCGGGGAGGAGGGATCAGTGAAAAGGAAGGCAGCTCTGATTGGCACCAGGTGGGTGAAAGGGGCCATAAGGGGTAGGAAGTTTCCCTCAAGACAAGGCAGTACCATGGTATCCCTGGGGAAATGAGCTGAGAGGCGGCAGCTCAGATTTGTGTTCCTCATTCTTTCCGAGATTCTTTGTTTAGTGGGATTGGGTTGTTCCTTATCCTCCCTATGCATTATTTATTCATCCCCACCTCTGGGACTCTAGGGTTCCTTTCCCACTCTGCTTGTCCATCTGGACTCGGCTTCGTCTTAGTTTCTCAGGGCTGCTGTAACCACGCATCACAAGCGGGTGGCTTGAATTAACAGAAATTTATCCTCTTACAGTTCTGGAGGCAAGAAGTCTGACCTCAGGCTGTCAGCAGGGTTGATTCCTCTGAGGGAGAAAATGTTCCATGCCTCTCGCCTCGCTTCTGATGGCAGCTGACAGCCCTTGGCTTGCAGACTCATCACCCCCATCCCTGGCTCTATCTTCACATGCCGTTTCTCTGGGTCGCTGTCTTCATGTGGCCATCAGCTCTCTGTGTCTCTCTCCTCTTCTTATAAGGACACGAGCCATTTTGGATTAATGGCTGATTCTATATTAGTATGCGGAGAAGACAGTGGCACCCCATTCCAGTACTCTCGTCTGGAAAATCCCATGGGTGGAGTAGCCTGGTGGCCTGCAGTCCATGCGGTTGCTAAGAATCGGACACAACTGAGCGAATTCACTTTCACTTTTCACTTTCATGCATTGGAGAAGGAAATGGCAACCCACTCCAGTGTTCTTGCCTGGAGAATCCCAGGGATGGGGTGCCTGGTGGCTGCCGTCTATGGGGTCGCACAGAGTCGGACACGACTGAAGCGACTTAGCAGCAGCAGCCGCCACATTAGTATGACATCATCTTAGCTAATGACATCTGCAACCACCTTATTTTCACATCCTGATCACATTACTGGGTGTTAGGACTTAAACGTATCTTTTGGGGGATGGGCAAAGAGGACATAATTCAATCCATAACAGCCTCTCAGCCCTGATTAAGCCCAATTTTTCCAGCAGATCTTTGGTGACCGTTCCCAGTCTGATTCTTTCACCTCTGAGCCTGGACTCTGTGAAGCTCTACCACACGACGAAGGTTTCAGCCTTCCTTACATACCTTGTGTCATCAAGAGACAGGAAGACACTTGCGGGCATGAGTCCAGAGCTCTTCAGTGTTCTGTGTGGTGCCTGGAGCGATGTGTGATGGTTAATGTTGTTTGTCAACTTGACTGACTCATAAGATGCCCTTATATTTGGTGAAACATTGTTCTGAATCTGTGTGGGTATTTTTCAATGAGATTAACATCTGAATTAGTACACTGAGTAGAAGAACAGTGCCTTCTCGAATGTGGGTGGGGTTCATCCAATCTCTTCATGACCTGACAGAACTAAAAGCTGAGCAAAGGAGAATTCATGCTCTCTCTCTTCAAACTGGAACATCAATCTTCACTTGACTTTGAACTTGGACTTGGGCTGGAACTTAACTCTATAAGCTCTCCTGGGTCTCTAGCTTGCTGACTGTAGATCCTGGGGTCTCTCAGCCTCCATAATGGCATGAATCAATTCCTTATAATAAATATCTTGTGTTTATATCTCTATATATTTAAATATCTGCTTGCCTTCTCAGTTGCTTCAGTCGTGTCTAACTCTTTCTGACCCCATGGACTGTAGCCCACAAAGCTCCTCTGTCCATGGGATTCTACAAGCAAGGATACTGGAGTGGGTGGTCAAGTCTTTCACCAGGGGATCTTCCCGACCCAGGGATCAGCTCTGCGTCTCCTGCATTACAGGTGGATTCTTTACCTCTGAGCCACTGGGGAAGCCCCATATTTAAATATACATAAGTCCTATTGATCCCATTTCTCTGGAAAACCCAGATAAACACAGTGTGCCTAACACAATGTGAGGCCTCATTAGCAGACCAGGAATGAATGCGGGACTGAGTGAAAGGTAACTGAATGCTTGTTATGCCTCCAAAACTCTCCTCATGGTCCTGCCAGGAGTTGCTTCAAAGAGAAGCTCTGGGCAAAGTGATACTGATCTTCACTCCAGTCGTTCTCAAGTTCTCAACCTCAGCCCCACATGGAGAAGCACTTTAAGAAGCTTTGTAAATTCCCATACCTGAGACCAACTAACTGTGAACTTCTGGGGAGGGCACCAGGCACCAACTGGCCTCTTTCATTTTTTACTTTTTTGGCTGCCCAGCATTGCTTGCAGGATCTTAGTTTCCTGAACAGGGACTGAACCTGAGCCCTCTGCAGTGAAAGCTCTGAGTCCTAATCTTACTGAATCACCAGGGAATTCCCAATGGGCCTCTTTTAAAGCTGTGAAGTGAGTTCATTTGACCCCTTTCCCCAGGCGGCACAGTGGTAAAGAGTCTGCCTGCCAATACAGGAGATGTAAGAGACACAGTTTTGATCCCTGGGTCAGGAGGATTCCCTGCAGAAGGAAATGGCAACCCACTCTAGCATTCTTGCCTGGAGAAGTCTACGGACAGAGGAGCCTGGCGGGCTACAGTCCATGGGGTCACAGAGTCAGACACGGCTGATCACATACACATGCACTGAGTTCACCACACCCTGGAGTTTAAGAAGCTTGGCTCAGGCAGTGGGAGAGTGCAGGCTCATGCCCTGAGCTTTATCCAAGTGAGCCTCACCCACACCGGCTCAGCCTCTGGATTTATCTTGGGGCGAAGGAGGCACAATGATGGCGCAAACCTCTTTGGAGACAGGTGTAGGTTTTTTTCTGATCCATGAGGCCAGCATGCCTTCTAGGACTCTGGAAATCCAGTGTTTGACATTTGCTTTGAGTTAATGTCCTGCCCAGACCCAAGCTCAGATTCTTGGAGAAGGGACTCTGAGAAGGAGCATTTCGTGCAAAGGGTGAGCAGGCTCTGTGTCAGCTGTCAGCATGAGGAAAGGAAGAGGGCCAGGAGGGCTCTGTATTTAGCTGGTGACAAAGAAATGTCACGAAGGGCTATTTGGGGAAGAAAAGCAGTCAGCACTGGCAAAGCCGTGTCAGGTCCTGGAGGAACCCAGAGCCCCTTCCCCGAGGGTGCTTTGGAGAATTGTTTGTCAAGCCTGTGTGGGAATGGGCTGCAACCTTGCAGAAATGGGACTCCCAGTAGGAGATCAAAGCATCGGGGCGCCGCGGCTGGAGTGGTGGCTAGCCGCTGTGTCCTGGCCTCCCAGCTGCTCCATAAACCATCTGTGACAGAGGGCCATCTCTGGCAGGCTGGCGGTGCTGGAGGGAACACATGCGGCCGTATTTCAGCTCGGACACCAGGACCTGAACGGGAGCGCGTGCGTGTCTGGGGCTGAAGTTTCTCTGAAGCTGATTTGTGGCTGTTTGAATTTACGGCCCTGGAGGACAACAGGATCGACCAACTAGACCCATATGTGAAACCCGGGCTGGGGTTTCAGAGAGCACAAAAGGGAGGACAAAAGTGTGGAGGAGGAGGAGATTGTTATTACGTTCTGGCAATAGGTGGTGATATAGGGCCTGTCAGACTACAGTTTTTAGAGGCATTTTTAGGACATCTCATCATCCTCCTTCTCTGTCTCACCCAAGGTTGTCTGCACAGCCTTGGGCTGAAGGAACTTGTAGAAATAATTCAAAACCACAGACACATTCCCTGTAAGGAGACTGACACCTCAAGGTCATCGCCTTAGCCTGGTAGCTCCAAGAACACTTACCCTATGATGGCAACTCCATGCTTCAAAGGGAGTGGAGCTCAGCTTCCCTTGGGAGGAGGGAACTGAATGTCTCTGCTTCTGGACAAGCTTCCAGGAGACCCTACAGAAGGACCCTGATGTGTGCACAGATCAGTTACTGGCTGCCCAGGAGGACTGGTCATCCCTGGTGTCTCCTGCCTGCCGTTTGCCCCCTAACAGGTCTTACATGTCTGAATGCTGGGAGATGAGTCAGACCTCTGCTGTGATAATAGGAGGTGGGGCCTCTGGGAGGTGATTAGGATGGATGAGGTCCTGAGGATGGTGTCCTCATGAATGGGATTCGTGCCCTCGTAGGAGTCACAGGAGAACTTGCTGCTCGCTGCTCTCTGCCACGTGAGAGGGTAGTAGCCTGCAACCTGGAAGAGGACTCTAACAAGGACTCAACCCTGCTGACACTGATCTGAGACTTTCAGTCTCCAGAACTGTGAGGAATAAATTCCTGCTGTTTATAAGCCACCCAGTCTATGGTACTTACTTACAGCAGCCAGAACTAAGATAAGTGCTCCGCTAGGAACACTCTGTCATGTCCTAGCAGTGTGGTTTGGGGTCGGCCACTTATCTGCCCTGAGTGTGAATTTATTCTGCTGGAAAAATAGACAATAATTCCTGCTCTGCTTACATTCTTCAAAGGGTTGTTAGGAAGACCAAAGATGCGGTTATATAAGGAATATTGTTTCTGAAATATTCAGAAAAAATTCTGTTTATTATTTATTTTTTCAGATTTGGCAATGGATTCTTTTTGTTGTTGATTTTTATTTCAACTTTATTTTTTAATTGCAGTATAGTTGATTTACAATATTATATTAGTTTCAGGTGTATAGCACAGTGATTCAGTTACACACACACACACACACACACACACGCACACACACACACACATATAATTATTTTCAGATTCTTTCCCCTTGTAAGTTATTACAAAATATTGAGTATATTTCCTTGTGCTATATAGTAGCTATATAGTAGGTCCTTGTTGGTTATCTATTTTTATATATAGTCATGAAAGTGCAAGTGTAAGTTGCTCAGTCATGTCCAACTCTTTTGCAACCACATGGACTGTAGCCTGTCAGGCTCCTCTTTCCATGGGATTTTCCATGCAAGAATACTGGAGTGGATTGCCATTTCCTTCTCCAGGGGATCTTCCTGACCCAGGGATTGAACTGGAGTCTCCTGCATTGCAGGCAGATTCTATACCATCTCAGCCACCAGGGAAGCCATATATAGTAGTATTTATCTGTTAATCTCAATCTCCGAATTTATCCCTCCCCCTCCCCTGTCCCTTTGGCAACTGTGTTTGTTTTCTATGTCTGTGGATCTATTTCTGAAAAACAAAACATAATACCATCACAGGGCTGCTTATTTTTCTCTCACTAAGGTTGAGAATGTTTCACTCCCTGGGATTCCAAAATAATGTCAGCTTCCCATTTTTGCTCTGAATTTCTGCCTGCCTTGAAGTCTGTCTATGAAGAAAGTCAGGTTCCTCTGTATGGATTCCTTGGTTTGTTCTTTGCCCACCCTGCTATTCTGTGACTCGGGAAAGTGAGCCAGGAAGGAAAGGGCAAGAGACTCATCCAGAAATGCTGATGTGGGGGAAGGATCCTGACTTCTGGATAATGAAGTGTGGATTGTTGGCAAATTTCTTATGATAATAATGGTGGTAGGAAAAATGATGTTCAGTTAAAAAACTGGCAGCAGTTTTTTCAGGGAGAGAATTGTCTTTTGTTCAGGAGAATACCTTGATGGCCTTTCTGAGTATGAAAGGTGAGCTTGTCCCAGGACATGGCTTAGATGAGCTAGACTGAAGGTGATTTTCAACCTTGGCTACATAGAAGGAGCTTTGGGAAATGATGTGTGCATGTGCCTCAGCTCCAGAACGTCTGATGTGGTTGGTATGGGGTAGGGTATGGACACTGCTATTAAAAAAAAAAAAAAACAAAACCTCCCCAAGAGATTCTATTGTGTAGCCAAGGTTGAGATTCCCTAGTGCCAGACCCAAACAAGAAGGGAGGAGGGAGCACAGTGAAAAAATTGGGGGGCTGGTGGTTTAGTGGGACGTGTGACAGAAAGGGGAGTTGATGTGGATGGTGGAGGGAGGGAGCTGTCTGTGCAGAGATGACCAATGAGGTGTTGATGGTGCCTGGAGGAGCCAGGGACTGTTAGCAAAGGGATCACTGGCATTTAACTTTAGGTTGTGTGCTGTGCTACACAATAAATTCACCATAGAGCTTCAAATCCTCAGTGAACGTCTCTACGTGCCCAATCTTGTGTTCCAATGGGGGAAGCGCTGGAACCTAGACTGGCCCCAGTGATGGACAAACAAAGTCCAACACCTGTAGGAGATGAAAATGGGAGCCAGGATTGAAAATTCAGCAAAAGTAGGAAATGGGAGCTAGAGGGAATCAGGACAAATGTTACCCCCTCACCCCCACCACCAATCCTCTGGGATATTGGGGTGGGGGTGAGTGCTTGGTTTCCTATCGTTTGTGGAATAGGGCTTCAAGGTAATTTTATTTAAATCTCAGTGCTCAGGGCCTCAGTTGCTGGAGGACACGAAGACTTACAAACAGCGGACACTTGAGCCAAAGAATAATAAATAATTCACCACCTTCCCTCTTTCTACCTCACATACTCCATGTGTGGAATATTTTATAGCCATCACAGTTCATTCACATTCATCTCTCTCTCAGCCTTCCAACAGGCCTGGGAGATGGGGAAGGGAGGAATCTGTCACATCAGATTGCTGAGTGAGGGGGTCCTCGGCGGTTGGAGCTTATGTACAGTGGAGGGACTTAAAGCATCACTAGCTTTGAACCATCATTTCTGTTTCTGACTTGTTGCTCAGGCCACCATTCCGTGAGGTGGGCTTCTAGCTACTTTGGAACTGGATGGTCATCTTCTGACTTAACTTTGAAAAAAAAACACACACACACACACAACATGGGTTCTAGATGCAACATTTAATCTCTTCCCTCCCCTGTTTTTCTCTCTTTTCTCTTGCTTTTCCTGCTTGTTCGTACCTCTTTTCCATTTCCCATGTGCTCATTTGCATCCATCCACCACTCACCATTTCCAGGCAATGCTCTCATTAGTAGATTTCCCCCTAGATTAGCATATTCATGCATGAATTCCACATAAAAGTAATTTCAAATGCTTCTTTATTATTTGGTCTTCTCTCTTTCTTTATCTGATTCCAGGATGAGTCAAATATCTTTACCAGCATGTATTACTGAATCATCCGATTTCTAATCAGAAGATGGTTGCCCAGCCTCTGGGAGGAACTTCACAAACGTCCACAAGTTGTTGATGTCATACCCATTCTTGGCAGATAGACAGGACTCAGTATATTAACTGGCTTCAGTTGCTCTTTGCTCTAGGTTTAGAAGAGAGGAATGGTGACCTGTTTCACCCACATGGAAGCAAAGAGCTGAGTGTGTTTTATGCCCAGGTGTTTGCCATATAGCTTGATACAAAACCATGTCCTGGAAAACTATAAGCCAATCTAATTTATAGAAATAAACTGAGTGAGAATCATTATTTTTTATTGGTACCACTTAATGTGAAGAAAATGCACATTTTCCAAAAATATGGAAAAAACGTTCCATTTGCCTTATTGGGTCCAAATGTTAGGTTTAAATTATTTTACTATGCAAACTCTCTTTCATATCTTGGCAGTAGTGATTTCCATTTTTATTCCTTTGGTATCCATAATCTTATGAGAATCAAAAACACATGCTTTGAGATCACTGGACAGCTCCTCCTCCAACATTTTAAAAAGGCACAAGGAAGGTTATTGCTCTGGTAGCAAAAATAACAGGAACGCTATGGGAGAAAATTATGAGGACATCTAGGCAGAATGGGAAAGAGGTTCAAAAGGTGTATTCTGGTTTTTATGCTTTTGATTTGCAAGTCATTAAGCTGGAAGAGCCCCTGCCTCCTGCTGACTGCCACTAGGAATGTATTTTTTTCTTCTCTAATAGAGGATGCTTATTCTATGACTCCAGGTTTGTGGTACTGAAGGAGAATGCGGGATCTGGATTTTCCAGTACTTCTAGAGATGGGGAGCCTGGAGGAGTGGACTAAAAGTCCACACACTTCTGGTCTCCCTCTGTCTGTAGGGGTGGGTGCATTGGGCAGGGAAGGAGAAACATCATGCAAGTTTCAATCCCAAGAATTTCAGGCTGACAGACAGAAGTCAGTGAAGAGGTAAATACTTTGTCTTTTCCCCTGAAAAAATAATTAAGCAAATGAAATTGAACTAGCAGAATTATTCAAAAATTTTTTCATATTATCTTATTAATTTTTGCATTCTGGGTGTGAAGGGGAGAGCTTACAACTGTGTGGTTAATAACTGAGTGGAATAATAAAGACTCCCTTACACCTGAACTCCTTGACCTGAGTTCTACCCTTTACCTTGACTTTCTGACGTTGACTGTGGGTGTTAATCAGATATGCTGAATGATCATTGCATGACCGTCAGCTCATTTACTTCTGCAAATCAATACTGACTTGTTGCCAAACAAGAGTTTAAAAATGCTAAGGAAAGGCACCCTTAGCAATGGGTACAATGTCTCATTTGTTTAGGCTGAGAAAGCTTTTGTTGACCATAATTCAGGAAGCAAGTTTACGCCCTGTGCAGGCTGGAGTGATGTAAGAGTCCCACCAGGAGCTCCTATCTCAGGACCTCAGTTCTTCTCCGAGGAAGGCTCATTTACCAGTTCCCAATAGCTTAATCTCCTTGGTCAAAGACCAAGTTAGACCCAGAGCAGTTAGACTCTTGATATTTTATAGGTGGTTCCTTCTGCAGGTCTAAATCCTGCTCAAAATTCTCTTAAGATATCAGTTCAGTTCAGTTGCTCAGTCGTGACTGCCTCTTTGCGACTCCATGAATTGCAGCACATCAGGCCTCCCTGTCCATCACCAACTCCCGGATAGAGGAGGCTTGTGCTTGTTAGTCATGGGTGGAAGCAAAGCGAAGCGAATTCGCTCAGTCGTGTCCAACTCTTCGAGACCCCATAGACTGTAGCCTATCAGGCTCATCCGTCCATGGGATTTTCCAGGCAAGAGGACTGGAATGGGTTGCCATTTCCTGCTCCAGGTATCTTCCCACCCATGGATTGAACTCTGGTCTCCCACATTGTAGACATATGCTTTTACCGTCTGAGCCACCAGGGAAGCCAGTCATGGGTGGAACACCTTAGTGATCAAACAGATTCAGTTCAGTTAAGTTCAGTCACTCAGTTCTGTCCGACTCTTTGTGATCCCATGGACTGCAGCACACCAGGCCTCCATGTCCATCACCAACTCCCGGAGTTTACTCGGATTCATGTCCATTGAGTAGGTGATGCCATCCAACCATCTCATCTTCTATCATCCCCTTCTCCTCCCACCTTCCAACCTTTCCCAGCATCAGGGTCTTTTCCAATGAGTCGATTCTTCACACCAAGTGGCCAAAGGATTGGAGTTTCAGCTTCAGCATCAATGCTTCCAGTGAATATTCAGGACTGATTTCCTTTAGGATTGACTGGTTGGGTCTCCTTGTAGTCCAAGGAACTCTCAAGAATTTTCTCCAACACCACAGTTCAAAAACATCAATTCTTTGGCACTCAGCTTTCTTTATAGTCCAACTCTCACATCCACACATGACTACTGGAACAACCATAGCTTTGACTAGAAGGACCTTTGTTGGCAAAGTAAAGTGAAAGTGACATTGCTCAGTCATGTCCGACTCCTAGTGGCCCCATGGACTGCAGCCTACCAGACTCCTCCATCCATGGAATTTTCCAGGTGAGAGTATTGGAGTGGGTTGCCATTGCCTTCTCCGTATGTCTCTGCTTTTTAATATGTTGTCTAGGTTGGTCATAGCTTTTCTTCCAAGAAACAAGTGTCTTTTAATTTGATGACTACAGTCACCATCTGCAGTGATTTTGGAGCCCCCCCTCCCCCAAATAAATCAACCAGATTAAAGGGATGGGAAAGGCAGAGAGCTGGGAGCTAAGGGAATTCGGTGGTTGTTCTGGCTCCACTCACCTCCCTATTACTAGTATGTGGCGTGTTGCTTAACTTCTGAATCTCACTTTTCTGTGTGCAACATGGGAATACAAATAGCACTTCTCTTGTCTCTTTGAATTGTTGATTTAGTTGCTAAGTCGGGTCCAACTTTTGAGATCCCATGGACTGTAGCCCACGAGGCTCCTCTGTCCATGGGACTTTCCAGGCAAGGATACTGCAGTGGTTAGACATTTCCTTCTTCAGGGGATCTTCCTGACTGAGGGATTGAATCCTGGTCTCCTGCACTGCAGGCAGATTCTTAAACTGACTGAACTACCAGGGTCCATAGAATTGTTATGAAGAGTAAATGAAACAAAGACTGTCTACTTAGGATATCTAACATACTTTGCCTGCTTTGCTTTTCATTAAATCTGTAGGGGCTCTCTGAGGGCCTGGGAGGTAGAAGGTCTCAGATCCTTAGAGAAGTTGATGGCCCTTTGAGAAACAGAAGAGCAACATGGTATATGTCACTGGCCTAGTTCAAATCTCAGATCCACCTCTTTCTAGCTATGTAGACCTGGAATAAGTTACTTAAACTATCTGTGACCCAGGAACCCTTTCTGAAGACAACAACAACCTCCTTACCTCGTAGGATAGTGAGACAGACAGAGACAGCGCACTAAGTCGTGTCCGACTCTGTGACCCCATGGACTGTAGCCCGCCAGGCTCCTCTGTCCATGGGTTTCTCCAGGCAAGAATACTGGAGTGGGTTGCCATTTTCTTCTTCAGGGGTTCTTCCCAACCCAGGGATCGAACCCAGGTCTCCAGCATTGCAGGCAGATTCTTTACCAACTGGGGTTGGGTGGGGGGAGGTGTAAGAACAAGACAGCAAATAGAACAAGGTGGACAAAGAATAGAATGATTAAGATTAATGGGGGCTCTAACTGGATCCATTTTTGCCATGGCTCCCTGGCCCTTGGAGGCTCTCAACAATCACATGAGATTTTAGGAATGCACCACACAGAATTGATTAGATTAGTGAAAGGATATACCACATAGAACTCATTTGTTAAATATCACCCCTCCCTTACCCTCTGCCTCCAACATACTCCCTAGAGCACTACAGGCAGGGAAGACCTAAACTATTGGGAGGAATCCCTAACACTTTTCCAGAGTAGAACTCAGCTAAGTCCAAAAAGGGTCCAGGGTTAAAACAGATGTTGCACTTACAGTTCTCAGTGAAGTTCCCAAAACATATACCTTATGATAAACATAAGCTACTTTATCCCCTTCTAGGGGACACCAGAGACACATAGGTATGGAATACTATTCACATTTGAGATACTTTGGTTAACTTTTATTTACACTATTTAGATCTCTTTGCCAGTGTATAGGAGATCCAACCAGTCCATTCTGAAGGAGATCAGTCCTGGGTGTTCTTTGGAAGGAATGATGCTAAAGCTGAAACTCCAGTACTTTGGCCACCTCATGCGAAGAGTTGACACATTGGAAAAGACTCTGATGCTGGGAGGGATTGGGGGCAGGAGGAGAAGGGGATGACAGAGGATGAGATGGCTGGATGGCATCACTGACTTGATAGACGAGAGTTTGAGTGAACTCTGGGAGTTGGTGATGGACAGGGAGGCCTGGTGTGCTGCGATTCATGGGGTCACAAAGAGTCGGACATGACTGAGCGACTGAACTGAACTGAGCTTATAGGGACTTTGTCAATGGACTCCAAAACATAAACTGTTGGTTCATTTTACACAGGTCTTACAGAGATCTCTCTCACCTAAGAAATCAAGGGGCATATTTTAAGGCTCATGTTTGCTTTTCCTTTGATTCTCCTAAGGATACTTCCTTTTTTAAAATAAACTTTTTATTTTGGACTAATTTTAGGTTTACAGTAAAGTTGCCAATATGGTATAGAGCTTTCTTGTTTACCCTTCCCCAGCCTCCCCTAAAGATAACATCTTATGTAACTATGGGACATTTGTCAAAACTATGAAATAAACATTATACATTGCTGCTGCATAAAAGGCAGATTTTACTTTGGATTTCAGCAGTTTTCCCTCTTACATCCTTTTTTTCCCTCCAGGATCCCCACTGGAACCCAGAGGACCGTCTCTTCTGTCTTATCCCCTCTGTGACAGTTTCTCAGTGTTCCTTGGTTTTCCGTGACCTTGACCATTTCGAGGAGTCCTGGCTAAGCACTTTGTAGACTGTTCCTCTCCTTAGATTTGTCTGATGCTTTTCTCATGATTAGATTAGGGTTTCTGGGAAACACCACACTGAATGAGAAATCCTTATCTTTTCTGCCTTTCACTTGTCTTCAATTTCTCTTCCTCTCTTTTCTAATTATCCTCCCCACCCCCAACCACAAATGGACTTACAGTCTAGGAAATCAAAGGATGAGAAATGAAGTGGGGTCCAGAGGGAAATTAGAATTTGGAAGTGAATAAAGCATTTTGCTTGCCTGAGTCTCCTTCGGACTTGACATGCCAGAACGCGCTGTGAGGATAAGGCCCCTCCTTACTCTACCCACCCCCCAATTTGCAGGAATTTGGGAGAGCCTTTGTACTGACACATGGCATAAACTGAAGGTTCTTGAGGTTTTAGCTTCATCTCAGGGTGCGGGTGTGCTAACATTTCATGACACTCCCTGTGGGTCCTCTGCTCTGCGCTTTATGATGCGCAGGCGTCCGCCTCTGCAAACTCAGGTGTTTCGGCCTCCCAAAGGTCCACTTAACACTTTTGACCTTAACATCCAAACAAGATACAACCTCTCTGCCGAATTTCCCTGGCTTTTTTGCTCATCTTTTATAACTCGGCCCCCCTTTCACTTCCCCAGGTATTTCTGGGAGATCTCAGGAATGTCATAGACGAACTCACGAATGGCACGCTCATGGAAGGACAAGGGTGTGGGGACTATATCTGCAGTCCTTCAGAGGCTGTGGAAAGTGAAAGTGAAAGTCGCTCAGTCGTGTCCAACTCTTTGTAACCCCATGGACTGTATCGTCCATGGAATTCTCCACGCCAGAATACTGGAGTGGGTAGTCTTTCCCTTCACCAGGGCATCCCTCCAATCCAGGGATCGAACTCAGGTCTCCCACATTGCAGGCGGATTTTTTTACCAGCTGAGCCACCAGGGTAGCCCAAGGATACTGGAGTGGCTAGCCTATCCCTTCTCCAGAGGATCTTCCCCACCCGGGAATTGAATCTGGGTCTCCTGCATTGCAGGCGGATTCTTTACCAACTGAGCTACCAGAGAAGGCTATGGAGGCCACTGCCAATGTGCCTGCCTCTGGCTCTGCCACGCCTACAGATGCTCGCAGTAACCCCACGCACTGTGCACCTCCCACTGTGCATCACTGGTGGGTCCCTGCTGGAGCTCGCGTTTCCCAGAATCCACGTTTGTGCAAATGGCACCTGTAGCTTCTGCCTGTGGCCCTTCTCTAAGGCATTTACCTGAATCTGTGATGCAGGCGAGAGTGTCAGCATCTGAGACAGACAGCGACCATCTGCTATTCTAAGACACCCTCGCCCCTCCTGAGAGCAGACCGCCTCTGCAAACTGCTTGGGGGGAAAAAGGAAGGAAAAAAAAAAAAACCCAAATGGAAAAGTCACACAGTCTCCAGTAACTACCATCACTCCACAGCAGAAGTCCTTCAGGGCAGGTCTCAGTGCTCAGGGTTGACTGCCTGACATCCAGGCTTTGACCTCGCTTCCCCACCCCAGGCAGTGCTGGTAAGGAGAAACCTTTGAAATAATAGATGCTCCTGAGTTAATGTTACATGAGAATTGATAAATAATTTAACCTTAATACAAAAGGTTTTGAGGGGGGGAGACAGTATTATGGAAGTAATTTAAGGCTAGGCTTAAAACTCAGTAAAAAATACCTCAGCTAGTGGTTATTAATCTTCTGAAATCACATTTCTTAATTTCGAAGATACTTAAAAGAAGGGGGAAAAAATCCACCAAGAGAGTTGACCGGTTTAAAACTGAATATTTAATTTTCACACTATTTCGGCCAAAACACTGCAATTTGTAGGTTTGTGAAGGTTAAAATGCTTCATAGCACATGTTTTCTTGAGTTGCAGAATCATGACTGAGGGCTTGGTAGGGACATCTTCAGCAGCAAATATTTGCTGGGGGAAAAGCCTTGTTTTAAACATCAGGCAGAAAGTGAAGCAGTGAAACTGATACTCTTTATGCATTTCTTGGAGTTACGGCCTGGTCTGGCATTCATTTAAACCAAATATTGCTCCTGCTCTGCCTCCGCTGTGGCAGGACAAATCAGAAAGGGCCCAAGAATAATCCATAAACTGCAAGCATTCAAAGCTGCTTGATGTGGATTCAGGCAGAACAGACTGGAGAACATCCCCAAATTTTGTGTTCTGTGTTCAAAGAAACCACAATTTCTCTTCTGCTTTCCCCCACCCCCATTTCACCAAAGGCAACATGTATGATGATAGAAGGAATATGGGCTTGGGGAAATAAATGTCTGAGGTTCCAGTCTGGGCTCCTTTGTATGCTAACTGTGAGATACTGGCTAAGTTACTTGGTTTCCAAGTCTCAGTTTGATCATTTGTAAAATAGGGCAAATTATTCCCACCTTTCACAGTCGTCATGAATATTACAATAGTTCCCAGTGGGAAAACCTCTGGTATAACTGCTGGAATATGGAAGGTATTTGAATAGGCGTCCTTTGATTTCTGCACTATTATAGAATTTTGCATTTTTCTTATTTATGTAGTTGGGTTATAAAGAAAGAAGGATCTTCTGAAACTTAGGCCAGAAAATGAGCCCTTGTCCACTCTGCTGGCTTACTCTCACTGATAATGACTGAAGGGCACTGGGAGATGTTATAGCACCAGGGGACGTGCCCCCTTTGGTCCTGCAGATCGGAACAGGGAGGGAGGGATGACTTGAGCTACAGCCTGGTCTGGAAGACTGCAGAACCGATTGCAGGAAGAACTGTACTTTCAGTCTACGGTAAAGATTTCATCCTCATAGATTTTTCTTTCAGTGCTTCACCTTGTGGGGTCTCTGAATTCTACAAACCATCATTTTGAGACTTGACGCGTCACACTACTTGCTCTTGGATCTGGCTCCAGATAAGGGCCTTAGTGATCGTTTGTTGTTGTTTAGCCACAAAGTCACATCCGACTCTTTCACCTCCATGGGTTGTAGCCCGCCAGGCTCCTCTGTCCATGGGATTTCCAAGGCAGTAGTGTTTGTGCACGCATGCTCAGCCACTCAGTCTCTGTACTGACTTGAGTAACTCTGACCTCACTGAGATGCCCAACCCATTGTCTTTCATGCTTCCTCACTACCCTCAGCTTTCTCATGGGTTCAGGCTGGCCAAGCTCTGATTCCTTATGAGCACTTTGTCTACTCATTCCCAAATTCTTACCTTCCCTTACCATTTTTTCTCCATATCATACTTGCCCAGAAACCATCAACCTGGTTAAACCCAGATGTCCACTTACACTGAATCATACCTGAACATCTGAACACTGCTGGAGGTCAAAAGATTACATTCTAACTGTGCTGGTTGAATTCTGTTTAAATTAATGACCACAGGTCTCAAATTTCATATCTTCTCTTACCTCTAAAACTCTTGAGAAGACACTCACTGTAAGCTGATGAGTTGGTCTCATATAGAAAAAAATTGAAGTGTTGCTGTTCCTATATAAAGTCCCACCCTTCCGCTGTGCTCTGGGTAAGTGACATGTCATCTTCAATAAGAGATGGGTTAAAGTAGAGTCCCCACTGGCCCAAATCAGAATAGTTCTAATCCTCAGCCCCCTTCCCAGAGTTTGTCAATCAGAGATTAGTGTAGTAGTGTTAGTCACTCAATCATGTCCGACCGTTTGTGACCCCATGGACTGTAGCGTGCCAGGTTCCTCTGTCTATGGGATTCTCCAGGCAAAAATAGTGGAGTGGGTTTCCATTCCCTTCTTCAGGGAATTTTTCTGACCCAGGGATCGAACCTGGGTCTCCTGCATTGCAGGCGGCTTCTTTAACATCTGAACCACCAGGGAAGCCCTGTCAATCAGAGATTGAGTCCCCTCAAATCATGTTAGTTTTTCTCAGCGATAGTCTCCACTGACAACTGCAAGTTCTTTTCTGCTAGCATTTGTCTGTTGCATTCAGAACCACTGGAAGGTGGCTCACGGCTGCCAGCCCTGATGGTGACCGTTGTGAGGACATCGATATCTGTTTCAGAGATGGCCTTCCCACAGTCTCTTAAATTCACTAATCTCTGGAAGTTAAAGCACTTCTGATTCTCTGCAGGAGTAGGAAGAACATCCTCTGTATCTCTAAGGATTTGGTGGTTTAAATGGCCCTGCGCCCCGCCTACTTCTGAGTCCCTTCTAGTAGCTAAGTATTCACGCTTGCCCTCTCCTTAAAATTCTCAGAAAACTTTTATTCCTCCTTCTAGAAAAGTGCAAACATGGGATTAATTAGTGTTTTGGTACTGTTTTGTGAAAACAGAAAATCATGGGGCATTTTGCCAGATACAATATCCATTTCTTCAGTGATGGATGATAAAAGTCTGCTAAACTGGGTAATATTTAGATTGTTTCTCTCAGTCTCATCCTTGTGGGAGTGTCATACATTAGCCACACAGCCCCTGACACTCCCAGTGAGAGGGCTGGGGCTCTGCTCCTCATTTGCTAAATTAAAAGGATTGGTCTAGAGGATTTTTAAGGGCACTTCTAGCTCTGGAATTTTAATTTTAAGAAATATCTTGAACGATACCATGCGTAAAAATCTTTTAAAAATGTTTAAAGGTCCATGAATAGAAAATCCTAAGAAAGCATGCCAGAGGTCCCTGAATTTGAGTCTTCAACAGCCCATCAATTTCCCGGTACAAAGGCCAATCTATGAAATAATCACAACATCTATCTTCTGATGGATCCCAGCTGATTAAGTCACTACGGAGACAGGAGGCAACGTTTTTGAACATGTTCACCATGCACATCAGGGGGAAATGGAAAAAATCAAAGCTAGGGTGGTGCTGCTGGGTGGTCCTTCCCTCGAACAGTGATAAGAAAGCAAACTTAGATGCAGATTCTTTTTTTTTTTTAATTAGAGGATAGTTGCTTTACAGTGTTTTTTTTTTTTTTTTCATTTTTGCTGTACAGCAAAGTGAGTCGGCCATGTATATACACATATCCCCTCTTTTTTGGATTTCCTTTCCATTTAGGTCATCACAGAGCATTGCAGGCAGTTCCCTGCACTGTGCAATCGGTCCTCATTAGTTACCTACTTTATATATAGTAGTGTGTATATGTCAATCCCAATCTCCCAATTTGTCTCACCCCTCCATCCCCTGCTGGTGTTCGTATGTTTGTTCTCTACGTCTGTATCTCTATTTCTGCTTTGCAAATAGATTCATCTGTACCATTTTTTTAGATTTCACATATATGCATTCATATATAATACTTGGTTTTCTCTTTCTGATTTTTCACACTCTTTCTGAGAGTCTCTAGGTCCATCCACGTCTTTAAAAGCGGCAGTTTCATTCTTTTTCTGGCTGACTAAAATTCCACTGTATGTATGTGCCACTTGTTTGCCCATTCCTCTGTCACTGGACATTAGGTTTCATGTCCTGTCTTTTGTAAATAGTGCTGCAACCAACTTCGGGGTGTGTATCATTTGGAATTACAGTTTTCTCTGGGTATATGCCCAGGAGTGGGATTGCTGGGTCATGTGGTATTTCTTGTTTTAGTTTCTTAAGGAACCTCCACACGGCTCTCCAATAGTGGCTGCTCCAAGATTGGGAGTGGCAGATTCTAATTGTAGACACCAAGTGTGTGACATTGCATATGTCTCTGAGCTTTGCTTTCTTCCTTTGTAAAATAGTAATAAAAATAATTCTCTGGCATGTTCTTGGTGCATGCACTAAGAACTTAACATGCTATCAATAATAATGTGCACGTGTGTGCGCATAGTTGCTTTGTGTCTGACGCTTTTTGACCTTATGGACTGTAGTCTGCCAGGCTCCTCTCTCCATGGGATCCTCTAGGCAAGAATACTGGGGTGGATTGCCATGCCCTCCTCCAGAGGATCTTTCCGACCCAGAGATGGAACCCATGTCTATTGTGTCTCCTGCTTTGGCAGGTGGATTCTTTACCACTAGTGCCACCTGGGAAGCCCATCAATAATAACACTTATTATTGATTATTATTACGGTTGACTATCAAGAAGAGAGATTAAAGGAGGGTTTCTTCGAGGTTTATGATAGATTCTGGGATCCAGGGGTCTTTCTTGATACTCTTGATGTCAGGTATACAGACAGCCACTTGGCCTGCTAAGCTTAATCCTAATTTTCAACCTCACATCCTGCCTCCTCTAGACCCTCATAGCTTCTCCACCTCAGAATCAACCTCCAAGAAGACTTTATCTTTGCAGTTTCCAGTGCTGGGCTAAAGGAAAACCCAAGATGCTAGCTCTGGCTCCCTCTGAAAGGCTGTACAGGATACACATGCTCTTTGCTCCACAGGCCATGAGCTTTCCTCTTCCCCCAAGACAGCAGAGGGGTCTTTGCTCCACATTTTTTCCCCAGATCCTGATTCCCTGTGTCTTTTGGCAGCTTGAACTGTTGAAAAGCTTAGCTGCTGTCCTAGCAAGAATCCAACGATTGTGCTGGCCCTTCAAACTTTTGTGTTCTGACAGAATCATGTAAATCCTGCGGACTCCGATCTGCTAATCCCCTGTGCATGGCATTCTTGGCTTTCTGACTGAGAATTAGCCTAGTGATTTTGCAGAATTAGAACAAGTATTGGACTTGACCTTGGGAGACTGGGTTCCAATCTCAGTTCTGCTGGTCAGTAATAACCATGTGACCTTGGGCAGAGAGATTTACCTTCCTGATCCTCAGTTTCTGATTAGTGAGATGAGGTTGATAATAGTGTCTAGAAGGAGGTAGAACTTTATTTGTTGGCAAAAATACTCTAATATACCTTTAAGTAAAAAGGAAGACATACAGCCTTATGTCTGGTATGGTCAGTTTTGGGAAAGGAAAGCATGTATGGATAGCAAAAAGACTGGAAAGGATATTCACCAAAATGTTTGGAGTTATCGCTGGGAAACAAAATAATTACTGATAATAATTACTGATTCGTGCTTACTTTCTTGGAGGATTATTGTTTTCGTAATCAGAGATTAAAATGTAAGAGCAAAGATGAAAGGTGTTTCTGTTCTTTTAAAAAAACAATGCACTATCCTCAAGGTTTTGGCAAGTTTAGAAGGAGGAGATGTATAAATTTCTATAAGGCACTAGGAGAAGAGCTGGGTGAATAGCTCTAGCTGGGCTACTGGAGTCAGACTTTCTGGAATCACAGCAGCCTGAGTGGTGAGGAACCCTTCAGCAGGGAGATGAAACTTTAGGTCTCAAGATGACAGAAAAAACCCAGATGTGCTTGATGATTGCAAGTGGTTATTTAGGTACCTCACCAGCACAATTTGTTCAGCATTCCAAAATGGCCACTACCTAACAAATTATATTTAAACATCTCTAAATTTCTATAATCTTATAAAAATTTTGTCCCAGTTCCTATTTATTTATTTATCTTTGTAAATAAGGTATTAGGAATCTTTTTAGCATTGAGCTTAAGAACTTGGCAAATATTAAATGTATCTCAAGAAGAGCAATGTTCATATCCATGTTGTATAGCTCTACCGCTTTACACATGTTTATATATTCATAGACCTTTGTATAATTAATTTTCCTTCTTGTCTGTTGGTATAAATATTAAAAGTGCAGCATAAGAGAGAAAACATTCCTATTCACTTGAACCAGCAGTCCTAATATTGGACACAAGCAAGAAGACAAAAGCATGCTCTCCAGAAAGTTGTTCCTTGGAGTATGGGAACAACTGCCAGGCAGGACCCCTCCTTGATCAGATGCTGGGAGAATTCCTGGTGCAAAGGGAGGGACCATCTGCTGACATGAGCAGCTGACCGGGCCAAAGGTGGTGATGCCAGTCTACCCCAAGAACAGTGCCTGCAGAGGTCTCAGCTTGACTTTGTCTTGTCAGTTTCAGGTATAAATGCTACTAAATGTTCTAGAAAATGGGACATCTAGGGGAGCTCCAGAAAGATCAAAGCAAGCTGCATGAGGGTGGGGGTAAGGGGTGGGGCATAGCCAGAAGCCACCAAGCAAGTTTGGGATCTTCAATGAAGGGCCACATCAAACCATTCAGTTTTATCTCTAGTCCCTCTCCATGCATTCAACTCAGAGCCATTCTGAGCTACAGACAGTACATGCATTCTTAAGTCTTTGTGTTTGGAACATGTTAAAACTTTTTCATATAGTTTGTTGCTTTGACTTCTGGCAAATATTTTCATCATTAACAACACTGCTCTAGCTCTCTGCTCTTATTCTAACTTAACTGATGCTCTTGTTTCAAAATTTCTTGCATTAAAAAAATGGAAGTTATCTGTTTACTTATCTCTTTGAATATTCTACACACAGTTATTTTGAAGTCTTCTAAAAGACTAGTCCATGGAATTAATTTCATTTGGTGTGAATTCCTGCTCTGATTTTATTGGCTATCTTTGGAGCATTAAGTTTTTCTTCCTGTGTTTTGAAATTTGGATTTGCAGTCTCATATTGTGTATGATTTTTTGTTTACTATTTTCTCTCTCTCTCTCTGTCATTCTGTGCTCACCTAGGGCTTTTCTCTCAGTGGTTCCCAGTCCAGAATCAGATATGATGGGAGCTGAGGGTTTCTGCTTGGGGTGGGAGGGGATGTGGGAGGGTTGGAGAGGGGGGATGTTTCAGACCCAGTCATCAGGCTAGCTGGCATTTGGTTCTCTTCCTAGCAGTGAGGTGCTACCTTTCCTCTGTAGCATTCTTGTGTCTCAGTCCCATGGAATGGTAGTCCAAGGTAGCTGGGGAGAAATAGGTTTTACTCAGTGAGAGGAGAGTGTGGAATCTTGCCTTAGTCCTGCCCTGAAGCAGAAAAAGTGAAAGTTGCTCAGTCATGTCTGACTCTTTGTGATCCCATGGACTGTAGCCCACCAGGTTCCTTTGTCCATGGGGATTCTCCAGGCAAGAATACTGGAGTGGGCTGCCATGCCCTCCTCCAGGGGATCTTCCCAACCCAGGGGTTGAACGCAGGTCTCCTGCATTGCAGGCAGATTCTTCACTGTCTGAGCCACCCTTGAAGAAGAGACACTGCCTATAACCCCTGTTGTGACATCTCTGCTTCCATAAGCCTGAAGCCCAGCCAGCTTGTCCCCAGATGTTTCAGTTTCACTTCTAGTCCATCACGAACATGTCTTGGTTTCCATAGTGACTCTGTCTTTTTGTTCTCCATTTTACATTTCCCTGATAGCTCAGCTGACAAAGAATCTACCTGCAATACAGGAGACCCCAGTTCGATTTCTGGGTCAGGAAAATCCCCTGCAGAAGGGATAGGCTACCCACTCCAGTATTCTTGGGTTTCCCTAGTGGCTCAGCTGGTAAAGAATTCGCCTGCAGTGCGGGAGACCTGGGTTCGATCCCTGGGTTGGGATGATCCCCTAGAGAAAAGAATGGCTACCCACTCCAGTATTCTGGTCTGGAGAATTCCATAGACTGTATAATCCATGGGGTTGCAAAGGGTCGGACACGGCTGATTGACTTTGACTTTGTCTTGCATTTTCCTCTGCACCATGAACAGAGAGGGTAGGCAGGCTTGGAAGTAACTGTATCACTTTGACCGAATGGATTTTCCCCTTTGAGTTACTGAATGTTTCCGTAAGTCTGAAAATTATTCTCAAGTAGGCGTCATGTTCCACTTCTCAGTCCCAGGCTTTATGGAAGTTTTTCCTTGTCTAATGAGAATTCCAATAATTAGGAGAGGACTGAAGACACGAGGATGTGGCCATCCGCGTGGGGATTTCTCTTCCACTCAGAAGTGGATTGACAGCTTGCTGTCTTGGATGTCTAGAGCCAGCTGGTCTAGCAGATGCCTCTCCAACTGGTCAGTGAGTCCTGGGTCCAGCTCCTGTTGTATTTAAGAGCTGTGAGGGCAGTCTAAGGGGCCAGGGCCTGATGAGTCCTCCTCCTCCCCAGCTTCTCGGTTGCCTCTTTGCATCTCTAGTGCTTGCTCTGATCAGGGGGATGTTTGGGAGTCTGGAGGCAGGGAGTGGACAGAGGCAGTGTGGTGGTCCGCCTGATCCATTGCAGGATTTTGCAGCTGGATCATGGGTGGTGGAGGATGGGGAGGAATTTCCCCAAGTCCTGACTCTGGTCTTGCCCTCACAGCAACCCTCAGAGATGCCTCAAGGATTCAGGTCAATGTGTGGCTCCCATCTCTAGTGTCACCTCTCCTCAAAACGCTTGTTTTGTCAATTCAAAAGGGAATTGGGTGAAGGAGGAATGCAAGCCGCATGGTGTCTTGGAAGTACATTTGATGCATGCATGCTAAGTTGCTTCAGTTGTGTCTGACTCTTTGCTACCCCATGGACTGTAGCCCACCAGGCTCCTCTGCCCATGGCATTCTCCAGACAAAAATACTAGAGTGGGTTTCCATGCGCTGCTCCGGGGATCTTCCTGACCCAGGGATTGAACCTATGTCCCTTATGTCTCCTGTGTTGGCAGGTGGTTTCTTGGCCACTGGCACCACTCAGGAATCCCGTATTTGATAATATGTCTTAAATGTCTCTGCATGCTTTATGGGACCCAGGATGGGGCAGAGAACAATAGCTTTTCAGATGTTATTTGATTGATTGAAAATCTAGGTGATTTTCTTATCTGAAAACAAGTTTATTTCTCTTTGTAACAAACAGATGTAAACACAAATGTGTGGCCAGTTCTGTGGGGCTTCTCTAAAGTGCCAAGCCATTGTGTGATGTTCTCTGTTTTTGCCAGGATCTTTCTTATTGCAAGTGACACCCAGAAGAAGTTGTCACTAGTTGACTCACTCCCAGAACCAGAGGATCCAGAGGGGAAACAGGCCACAGGCACACCTGGATGTGAGACCGTCAGCCATCAGCGCCCTCTCTTCCATTTTCTGACTGCTTTCCTGCTAGACTGGTTTCATTCCTTTCTGCTGTTGGAGACAGTAGAGCAGAATAGTTGAGAGCTCTGGGAGATGACTCCTCTGTGACCTGAAGTTAATTAACCTCTCTGGTCCTCAGTTTCATCATCTAGAGAAATACGGTGATACTAGTGGAGATCCACTCATGAGTTGTTGTGAAGCTTGCATTAGCAAGGGTGCACTAACCTTCGTGGCGGTGCCTGGCCCATAGTAATCACTGTGTGAGATTTTCCCCGTGATGTTGTTGTTTTCTGTCTATAGATTGGGGGAAAGGACATGGCCTTAGATGCTTGCGGATGTACATTATCGCAGCCCAGAGGAAAGAAGTTTTCCTGTGGCAGCATTCACGTACACAGGTCTCTGGGGGAATCTCACTTGCTCTTCTTGGTTCATGTGCCCAGACCCTTGAATCCATTGCCATGGCCAGGGCTGAAGGTTACTGTGATTGACAACTCCACCATAATTACAGGACCCTGGGGAACAACAACTCCCCAGAGGTGGGAAGGATTTTACCATTCACCCTTCCATTTACTCACTGAATGTTGATTACTGGTCTGTTAGGAGCCAGGTCCATTTCTAAGCCTTGGGGTTGCATTACTGGTGAGAGAGATGAGTTCTCTGTCCTCATAGAATTTATGTTCTGCTGATTGGAGGAGGAGTCACACAGTGTACACATAAATGAAAGGAAATATTGAATGGATAAGTGTTACGTTTAATATAAAATATGGCTTCCCTGATGGCTCAGATGGTAAAGAGTCTGCCTGCAATGCAGGAGACCTGGGTTCGATCCTTGGTTCAGGAAGATCCCCTGGAGAAGGGCATGGCAACCCACTCTGGTTCTTGCCTGGAGAATCCCATGGACAGAGGAGCCTGGCAGGCTACAGTCCATGGGGCCACAGAAGACTTGGACAAGACTGAGTGACTCACAATTTCACTTTCAAGGAGATGTGTGGGAGGGTGAGTTGGGTGGTCAGAAGAGGCATCTCTGAGTAGGCCACCTTGAAGCTGAGACCTTTGTGCCAAGAAGGAGCCACCACACAACATTGTGGGTGCACTTCAGGCAGATGCAGCAAACTAGTTCAGGGGTAAGCTGAGGGAGAGGGGTTTGTACCCAGGTAGGGTGGAGAAGCATAACCAGGGATCATTCACTGCTGCTCTTAAGAAACTGATGTTGTCCAAAGAGCTTTCTGGCTGCCTTGAAGGAGACAGGAGTGAGAACAGGAGAGGAGTCAGGAGGCGGCTGCAGTGTCCAGATGAGAGCAGGGGCAGTGTGACAGCTGCAAGTGAGGAAGGGTCTGGATATGATTGGAGATCGGAGGTAGGGCAGGCAGCACTGGTCGATGGATTGGATGTGGGGGAAGGGATTGAGGATGACATCTGGGCTCCTGCTTTGAGCTGGGTGGACAGTGGTGTCCTTTACAAAGGAGGGGATGATTAGAGGGAGAAAGGGAAAGAAAATCTAGAGTTCTGCGTTAGATTCACCGAGTTTACTGATTCTCAGCAATAACCAGGTGGAGATAGAAAGTTGTCACTTAGGAGCATGCATCAGGAATTCCGGGGAGAGGGCAGGCTGGGAATGGCGTCCTCAGCAGGTAGATGATATTAAAACCAGGCAGGATGAGATTGTCATGGGAACTCATGAGGATGGAGAAGAGATAAGGAGCCAGGACAGAGCTGGGAAGGAGGGAAGGAGGGAGTGCTGTTCACAATAAAAGAATACTGTTTGCCCTGTTTCCTGAGAAAGGTGAGGCATCTTGGGTGTAAGATTCTTCAAGGGAGGGAAGAGAATTCCTTTGATCCTCCTGGTGGCTCACCTTCACCGGCCTTGTTCCTCAAGCTGGATGGGTCAGCTTTGAACAATCTTGCTTATTTCTCAGGCATTAATTTTATCAGTTGCTGCAACTCTTGCCACAGTTGGGGGCAGTTTTGCATATTGGTAGGAGTTATTCAGCATTTAGGAGATCAAACCAGTCAATCCTGAAGGAAATAAACTTTGAATTTTCATTGGAAGGACTGATACTGAAGCTCCCATACTTTGCCTGCCTGATGCAAAGAGCCGACCTATTGGTAAAGATCCTGATGCTGGGAAGGATTGAAGGCAGGAGGAGAAGGCGGTGGCAGAGAATGAGACGGTTGGATGGTATCACTAATTCAATGAACATGAATTTGAGGAAACTCCAGGAGACAGTGAAGGACAGGGAAGCCTGGAGTGCTGCAGTCTATGGGGTCGCAAAGAGCTGGACGTGACTTAGCGACTAAACAACAACACTGAGGAACTCTGGATTTGCAATCTGTTCTCTTAGAGGGATCCTTGGCAGGTCCTGCTTCAATGCGGGAGTTTGAGGAGTCTGAGAAGAGATTACTTGAACTCTGTCCCCTCATTTCAACAACACAGTTGTATACTTCGCTGTTTCATACAGCAGTCCATGGGAGATGGCATTGTATCATTTGAAGATAGAACTCTGCGGCCGCGGAAGCGTGAACAGCCTCAATAGAACATCAGCTTGTTGAAGGCAGAGCTCCTCCTTGGCACCCAGCAGACACTCAGCGCTCGTTTGTTGAGTGGAATCATAGTAGAAGTCTGACGGCTTGCAGGGTAGCAGCCCTAACACAGAGGCTGTGTCCCACAGGGCAGCAGATTCTCAGCCTCTAATTGTACATCAGAGGTGATTACTGTGGCTGCAAAAACTTCCTATGCAGCATGGAAACAATTACATTAAAATGCAGTTGGAAATTCCAGTAATCTCCTTGGAGTAGACAAATAAACTTTGAAATCGTTTACAAATGATGGGCCAGATCTGCGCGGCATCTGCCCATTGTAGGAGAAGAACGGGTTTCTTCCACGAGGCTTTTCATGTGATGACATTGCTGCTTTCTCGTGATGAGGGAGGAAAACAGGAGGAGCTTGCTGGGCTGACCCCGCGTTGGACCTGGAGTCTGAGCATCCTCCGTGTATGTGCGTGAGGATGTGGAGAGCTGGTCCTCCTGTCCAGTGCTGGCCCCTCCCTCCATGGAAACTGCTCTAATGTGAGATGGGGGTGAGCATGCTGGCCACCGCTCAGCTCCTAGGAGGATGTTTTCTCAGCTTTGCCTTTGCGAGGCTGGTGACAGGAGGCTGCCCTTTGACAGGCTTTGATGACAAGCCAAGATGCTAGGAGAGCCTGTCCCAGACATAGTCTCCCGGCACGGCTTTAGGCTTGGCCCCCAAGCCAGGAAGGAGGCAAATCAGGGTGGCCACATTGTATGTGAGCGGCACATTCCTGACAGCCTTGCCTAATTCAAATCTTACATAATTCAAGACTAATTTTCCTATAAATAACTCTTTGATAAATAAAATTATTAGAGTGTATAATATGGAGAAAATGCATTCTTGAAGTGTGTAAATTTCTACTTATGGAGTCTGGGGCATATTACATGACATTCCTGGGCAGCCATGTCAGCAGAAAAATTTCCATTATCCTTGAATATATACGACTATTTTTTGCAAACTTAAAGGTGTAACCGCTTTAGCACTGGGTTTATTTTTCTAGCATTCTCTGCGGCCGTTGTTTCTATGCTGCTTGCTAAATTAGCAGTGGTGCTTGTCTGGTTTTCTTCATAGGGCGTTATCACAGCTCATTTCTGTTCCAAGGTATTATTGCTGCTTATCGCTTAATGAATGCTTGGATGGTATTGTTCTAAGATAGGAAAAGATTTTCAGTTATAATAATAGTAAATGTGAATGAACTCACACAAGTTGTGAGCACAAATACAACAGCACAATTTATGGGATATTGTTAAAGGATGATGGGCTGCTCTGCTTAATAGCTAAAATCGTTCTAACATGTGATCTTAATGTGAAACATAGTTTATAATCCCTTCAGCCAGATAGCTTGGAAATGATGTGATCCCAGTGGAATTTCCAAAAAAAGCTGGAGCACTTGCATTGTTCTAAAATGTGTATACAGAGTTAATTTTTTAAATTTTGTGCTATTTCAAATCTGGAGAATTCAAATTCACATAGTATTCATGCTATTATTAGCTAGGATTCTTTTGGTTGTAGATTATGGAACAACTATCTCAGAATCTCTTAAATAAATGAGGGAATGTATTGTAAGGATGTCAGTGTTTCTCAGAGAAGTCTTGGTGCCCTGTACCCGGGCTTCAGGAACAGCTGGAACCAGGGGCTTGAAAGCTGTCAGGGCTTTTCCCTTCTTAGTTTTTGCTTTTGTTTCTACAGAACTGGCTACACCACTTGTGGCTTTCCTCGCAAAGTGAAATAAGGGCCCCTTGTTCAAAAAAGCAGAACAAAAAGATTTTCCTTATTTCCAAAATATTACAAAAATGAATTTCATAAACATTTAATAATAAACTCTGTGCCACATTTCATGCTAGGAAGCAGAGGGGTGGGTGGGTGAGGTGGTTACCCAGGAAGGAGACATGGGCCATGCCCTCATGTAGCTCTCAGTCCAGTGAGGGTCTGGACGGAGCTGTCTTTGAATTTCAAGTCACAGACAGAGCGATGAAAATGTTTGTGGGCTCTGCTGTCTTCAGCATTGAGAGCTGCCCATCCCACTTTGTTTTAAACTTCCCAGGTCAGTCATAGTATAAGGATGTAGTGAATAGATTGAATTCATTCCTCCTCTCAAGGATCTTACTTTTCCCAAAAGGCTGACTGGTCAATCTCTGCATTCCTTTGCCAGAAATACATGCATTTAACCTATCACAGAAAAAGTAAGAATACTGCTCAAAAAGACCAGGGAGTAAAAGTGCCCAGGGATGTCCATGTGTGTGTGCTGAGTTGTTCAATCACGTCTGACTCTTTGCGATCCTACGGACTGTAGCCCGCCAGGCTCCTCTGTCCATGGCATTTTTTAGGCAAGAATACTGGAGTGGTTGCCATTTCCTCCTCCAGGGGATCTTCCCAATCCAGGGATAGAACCTGAGTCTCCTGTGGCTGCTGCCTTGGCAGGTGATTTCTTTACCACTGAGCCACCTGGGAAGCCAAAGATGTCCATTGCCTTTCTTTAAACCTCTCATGGTTTTTAATTTGCTATTTAATTCTGCTCTCTTCTGGGCACAGAGATACTCGCAGGGCAGGTAGGACCCTTGTTCAGTGTGGGCTCTGTGACTCAGTGTGTGAGATGTATGTATTCCTGCAACCCTCGGGCGCGGGAAGGAGGGAGCAGGGGTCACTGACTCAGGGCAGGAGAGGGGACAGCCCAGGGTCTCTTCAGGGAAGGTGGAGAGGTGGCAGGAGGCTCTGAGTCTCATGGTCACAATCCACTGTCCATCAGACTCTGTTACTGTCTAAGTTTCTTAGAACTGCAGTAACAGGTAGCACATCTGTGTGGCTTAGATAACAGAATATATGTCTCGCAGTTCTGGTGGTGTCTGCAGGACTGGTTCCTTTTGTGAGAATGAAGCTGTCCTGTGCCCCTCCCCTAGCTCCTGGTGGCCTTAGCGAATCTTTGACTTGAAGAAGGTGATCTCCTTGTACCTTCACATCATCCCCTTTCCGTACGTGTCTGTCTCTGTGTTCAAATTTCCTTTTTATAAGGACACCAGGCATGTTGGATTAAGTCCCACCTCATTCCAGTGTGATCTCATCTTAATTTAACTAATTACATCTGCAACAGCCTTATTTCCAAATAAGGTCACATTCTGAGGCTCTGGAAGTTAGGACCTCAACATAGAAAACTTGGAGGGGGGAATGGAGTTCAACCCAGACCACTTGCCAAACAGAAACTCAAAGATCCAATTAAGAATTTCAAAACGGCAACTGCCCAGCATTAACCCCCAGGCGTGAGCTTGCCTCTGGATCTCAGGGCCCTGGGGGCTCCACGGAGTGTTCACCCTGTTCACCCAGCATGGCTCACACGACCGAAAACGTGACTCTTTAGATGTAGCTCCTTGGAGAGAGATGATGGTTCTCTCTGACTCCTGGGTACACATGTTATGAGATTTTATCTTTGAACCTGGGGTTGGTACCAGGGCCCCCAGCAGAAACCGTTAGGCACTGAGTCTGTGTTCCAAAGACAGTTGTCAGCAAGCAGTCAACTGGCTGCTCACCCTGCTCCCCTCCCTGACCAGAGCTTACTAGCAGCTGGCAAAACTGCTCCCACTTTTATCCCCAGCAACCCCGTCTGCCCACCCTGCAGACTTCATAAGCTGAGGGCTGGTGAGGCAGAGAGGGGCAGGGTCTCTGGGGAAGGGTCCTTGTCTTTGTGTGAATTGCCGTGGGATCCTGGCTGGTCTCTCCTCGCAACACAGAGGACATCTGTAACTAGTCTGGGTCAGCAACAGAAGAAGCCAAAACCTGCAGTCATCAGCCTACAAGCATGGGCAGTTAACTCTATTCTGCTCCTTCCCCCAAGCCAGACAAGGGAAGTGAGGAGAGGAGATACCCCAGTGCCAGAGGAGACTCCCGCTGCAGGGTGCAAGAGTGAAGGAAGAGTGAAGAAGGAACCCATCTCTGCTCCTGGCTGATGCCGAGCTACCTTGCGCACTGAGGGAGCAGCTGAGCTGATAATGCAAGGACAGCTCTAGTAGCAGCTCTGGAACATGAAGCTTCATTTAGAGGGACACTGAGTGTATGATGCCTGGCATGAGGGTGGACCTGTGGAGACCAGGTCCCCTGTGGGATGAGAAGAGGACCTGGAATAAAAACAAGCAGAATTTAGGGTAAACCAACAGGAGGGCTTGGGTTTCTCTTACCTTGGATGTGGGGTATCTCTTCACGGCTGCTCCAGCAAAGCGCAGCCGCTGCTCCTTACTTTGGACGAGAGGTATCTCTTCACCACCGCCCCTCCTGATCTTGAACATGGAATAGGTCCTCTAGGCCCTCTTGCACCCGCACAGCCACCACTCCTTGGACGTGGGGTGCTCCTCCTGGTGTTGCAAGAGGGCATCAGAGGGCAGACACACTGAAACCATAATCACAGAAAACTAGTCAATCTAATCACACTAGGACCACAGCCTTTTCTAACTCAATGAAACTAAGCCATGCCCATGAGGCCACCCAAGATAGGCAGGTCATGGTGGAGAGCTCTGACAGAATGCGGTCCAGTGGAGAAGGAAATGGCAAACCACTTCAGTATTCTTGCCTTGAGAACCCCATGAACAATATGAAAAGGCAAAGTGATAGGTTACTGAAAGAGGAACTCCCCAGGTCAGTAGGTGCCCAATATGCTACTGGAGATCAGTGGAGAAGTAACTCCAGAAAGAATGAAGGGATGGAGCCAAAGCAAAAACAATACCCAGCTGTGGATGTGACTGGTGATAGAGACAAGGTCCGATGCTGTAAAGAGCAATATTGCATAGGAACCCGGAATGTCAGGTCCATGAATCAAGGCAAATTGGAAGTGGCCAAACAAGAGATGGCAAGGGTGAACGTCGGCATTCTAGGAATCAGTGAACTAAAATGGACTGGAATGGGTGAATTTAACTCAGATGACCATTATATCTACTACTGCGGGCAGGAATCCCTCAGAAGAAATGGAGTAGCCATCATGGTCAACAAAAGAGTCCAAAATGCAGTACTTGGATGCAATCTCAAAAACGACAGAATGATCTCTGTTCGTCTCCAAGGCAAACCATTCAATATCACAGTTATCCAAGTCTATGCCCCAACTAGTAACACTGAAGAAACTGAAGTTGAACGGTTTTATGAAGACCTACAAGACCTTTTAGAGCTAACACCCACAAAAGATGTCCTTTTCATTATAGGGGACTGGAATGCAAAAGTAGGAAGTCAAGAAACACCTGGAGTAACAGGCAAATTTGGCCTTGGAGTATGGAATGAAGCAGGGCAAAGACTAATAAGAGTTTTGCCAAGAAAATGCACTGGTCATAGCAAACACCTTCTTCCAACAACACAAGAGAAGACTTTACACATGGACATCACCCGATGGTCAACACCGAAATCAGATTGATCATATTCTTTGCAGCCAAAGATGGAGAAGCTCTATACAGTCAGCAAAAACAAGACCAGGAACTGACTGTGGCTCAGATCATGAACTCCTTATTACCAAATTCAGACTTAAATTGAAGAAGTAGGGAAAACTACTAGAGCATTCTGGTATAACCTAAATCAAATCCCTTATGACTATACAGTGGAAGTGAGAAATAGATTTAAGGGACTAGATCTGATAGATAGAGTGCCTGATGAACTATGGACGGAGGTTTGTGACATTGTACAGAAGACAGGGATCAAGATCATCCCCATGGAAAAGAAATGCAAAAAAGCAAAATGGCTGTCTGGGGAGGCCTTACAAATAGCTGTGAAAAGAAGAGAGGCGAAAAGCAAAGGAATAAAGGAAAGATATAACCATCTGAATGCAGAGTTCCAAAGAATAGCAAGAAGAGATAAGAAAGCCTTCCTCAGTGATCAGTGCAAAGAAACAGAGGAAAACAGAGAATGGGAAAGACTAGAGATCTCTTCTGGAGAAGGCAATGGAACCCCACTCCAGTACTCTTGCCTGGAAAATCCCGTGGACAGAGGAGCCTGGTAGGCTGGAGTCCATGGGGTCGCTAAGAGTCAGACACAACTGAGCGACTTCACTTTCACTCTTCACTTTCATGCATTGGAGAAGGAGATGGCAATCCACTCCAGTGTTCTTGCCTTGAGAATCCCAGGGACGGTGGAGCCTGGTAGGCTGCCGTCTATGGGGTCGCGCAGAGTCGGACATGACTGAAGCGACTTAGCAGCAGCAGCAGCAGAGATCTCTTCAAGAAAATTAGAGCTACCAAGGGAACATTTCATGCAAAGATGGGCTCGATAAAGGACAGAAATTTATGGACCTAACAGAAGCAGAAGATATTAAGAAGAGGTGGCAAGAAGACACAGAAGAACAGAAAAGATCTTCATGACCAAGATAATCATGATGGTGTGATCACTCACCTAGAGCCAGAAATCCTGGAATGTGAAGTCAAGTGGGCCTTAGAAAGCATCACTATGAACAAAGCTAATGGAGGTGATGGCATTCCAGCTGAGCTATTTCAAATCCTGAAAGATGATGCTGTGAAAGTGCTGCACTCAATATGCCAGCACATTTGGAAAACTCAGCAGTGGCCACAGGACTGGAAAAGGTCAGTTTTCATTCCAATTCCAAAGAAAGGCAATGCCAAAGAATGCTCAAACTACTGCACAATTGCACTCATCTCACATGCTAGTAAAGTAATGCTCAAAATTCTCCAAGCCAGGCTTTGGCAATACATGATCGTGAACTTCCAGATGTTCAAGCTGGTTTTAAAAAAGGCAGAGGAACCAGAGATCAAATTGCCAACATCCGCTGGATCATGGAAAAAGCAAGAAAGTTCCAGAAAAACATCTATTTCTGCTTTACTGACAATGCCAAAGCCTTGGACTGTGTGGATCACAATAAACTGTGGAAAATTCTGAAAGAGATGGGAATACCAGACCACCTGACTGGCCTCTTGAGAAACCTGTATGCAGGTCAGGAAGCAACAGTTAGAACTGGGCATGGAACAACAGACTGGTTCCAAATAGGAAAAGGAGTACGTCAAGGCTGTATATTGTCACCCTGCTTATTTAACTTCTATGCAGAGTACATCATGAGAAACGCTGGGCTGGATGGAGCACAAGCTGGAATTAAGATTGCCAGGAGAAATATCAATAACCTCAGATGACACCACCCTTATGGCAGAAAGTGAAGAAGAATTAAAAAGCCTCTTGATGAAAGTGAAAGAGGAGAGTGAAAAAGTTGGCTTAAAGCTCAACATTCAGAAAACGAAGATCATGGCATCTGGTCCCATCACTTTATGGGAAATAGATGGGGAAACAGTAGAAACAGTGTCAGATTTTATTTTTTGCAGCTCCAAAATCACTGCAGATGGTGATTGCAGCCATGAAATTAAAAGACGCTTACTCCTTGGAAGAAAAGTTATGACCAACCTAGACAGCATGTTGAAAAGCAGAGACATTACTTTGCCAACAAAAGTCCATCTTGTCAAGGCTATGGTTTTTCCATTGGTCATGTATGGATGTGAGAGTTGGACTGTGAAGGAAGCTGAGCGCCAGATGCTTTTGAACTGTGGTGTTGGAGAAGACTGTTGAGAGTCCCTTGGACTGCAAGGAGATACAACCAGTCCATTCTGAAGGAGATTCGCCCTGGGTGTTCTTTGGAAGGAATGATGCTAAAGCTGAAACTCCAGTACTTTGGCCACCTCATGCGAAGAGTGGACTCATTGGAAAAGACTCTGATGCTGGGAGGGATTGGGGGTAGGAGGAGAAGGGGAAGACAGACGATGAGATGGCTGGATGGCATCACTGACTCGATGGACATGAGTCTGAGTGAACTCTGGGAGATGGTGATGGACAGGGTGGCCTCGCGTGCCGCGACTGATGGGGTCGCAAAGAGTCGGGCACGACTGAGTGACTGAAATGAACTAAACTGAACTGAACAGAAGGGCTCACTTTTAGCTCATCGGTCAGGAGTTTGTGTAGACCATGCTGTAGAATCCAGTAAAGGATACAGAAAGTGGGAGGATATCTTTATTATTGTATAGGGCTTCTCTGGGGGCTCAGATGGTAAAGAGTCTACCTGCACTGCAGGAGACCCTGGTTCGATCCCTGGTTTTGTAAGATGCCCTGTAGAAGGGAATTTCTTCATAAGCTTAGTATTCTAGTTCCTTCCAGGAGGTATTGTCAGTGAGTCTTCTGACATATCCTCTCCTTCATATATGACCATACACAGTTCTTTAAGATGGGGATGTTCTGACATTTTTTTTACTTAAGTTTACTGAATATTACAAAAGCAGTTGCTAGAATCTGTTCATTTAACCTCTGTAATATCTCTTATGAAAGTGAAAGTGTTAGTTGCTCTGTCCTGTCCGACTCTGCAACCCCATGGACTGTAGCCCTCCAGGCTCCTTTGTCCATGAAATTCTCCAGGGAAGAATACTGGAGTGAGTAGCCATTCCCTTCTCCAAGGAATCTTCCCAACCCAGGGATCGAACCCAGCTCTCTAACATTGCAGGCAGATTCTTTGCTGTCTGAGCTACCCAATTCTTTACCATCTGGCAAGTCCAAAATCCTTAATATCTGCTGTTTTCTTTCAGACACTTCAAGAAGCTCCCCCTGCTTCTGTTCTCTCCCCACAATTCTGAATCCTTCCATGGAAATGACTTTGCTGGAAAGAAAGCATCTGTTGAATTAATTTACATTAATGCTTGACTGACTGACAGTCCTTGATAATCCTGAAAGTTATTTGCATTTTAAAGGGTTAGTTAACCCATTACTTTTTAAATAGTAGTTTTTCCAAACTGCTTAAGAAGTACACATGTAAGATGTCAAATCTAAGGTGGCAATAGTTTGGTGAAGAGTGGAAACGTCACCAGGCTGCCCCTGCCTGTCATTACTCAGTTAGGTCCCTGTGCTCTGGAGACAGACTGCTTGCGCTCTTGATAACTCGGTGATTTGGGCTGTAGTTAATCTATAAAAGAGGTGAATGATATAGTATGTCCTTATTTTGTTGTGAGCATTAAATATGATAATTCTACATATTTATTTATCTGGCATAAATTTAGAGCTCCATAGATGTTAGTGCTCAGATGCTGAAGCTGAAGTTCCAATACTTTGACCATCTGATGGAAAGAGCCAACTCACTGGAAAAGACCCTGAGGCTGGGAAAGATTGGGAGCAAAAGGAGAAGGGGGCAACAGAGGATGAGATGGGTGGATGGCATCACTGACTCAATGGTCATGAGTTTAAGCCAACTCCAGGAGACAGTGAAGGACAGGGAAGCCTCGAATTGCTGCAGTCCATGGGGTGGCAAAGAGTCAGACACACTTAGTGGCTGAACATTGACAACAACAGATGTTAGCTATTGCCATGTACCTGCTTTTCCATACTTAGTCCCTTGGTCTCCTTTTAAAGGTGTTACTTCTGTGTTTGTTTATTTTTTCCTCGTGATCGGTGGCATGATGTAGGGAGTAGATCAGTGGTTGCGTGTGTTTGCGCTTAGATCTCCATTTAAAAAATGTTTCCATCAGTCTGTCTCTCCTTATGTTGCAGAGTTCTGTCTTGTAGGCCATTTGCCCTTCTTTGTTCTTTTTCGGTACTGTTCTTGGCTCATTACACTTTGATACAACTTTTAGACTCAATTTGTGAAATTTCATACAAAAAGTTATGATTTTAGTTGGAATAACATATCTCTATGTCAATTTGCAAGAAAACTGGAATTTTTACAAGACTGAGCCCTCTAACCCTAAGCATTCATTAAGTCATTGTTTACTATATTTAGTGAAATTTTTATGATTTCCTCCATAAAAAGATTTTCATATCTTGTGTTGGATTGATTCCTAAATATTTTATATTTTTGATGGTGTGGTAAATGATATGTTTTAAAATTTCATTTAAGCTCTTTCTTGCTAGTGTTTGGAAATATAATTAACCTTTAAATATTGAATTTGTATACAAAAGTCTTGTTAACATTAATTCTAATGGCTATCTTTAACTTCTTTTGAGCTTTCTGTTTGGGAATCATACAAAATTTGGATAGACATTTTTGTTTCTGACTCTCAGTTTTTTATCTATTTTTTTCTTTTCTTGCCTTGCAGCTCTGGCTATGATTTACATAGTCGATCAAAAAGGTGAGAATTGCCATTCTTGTCTTGTTCCTGATTTTAAAGGAAAAGAGGTCTCCTATAGATTTTTTAATTGAGAATCAGAGAAATTATCTTCTATTACTTGCTTGCCTACTTATTTGTATTATTATGAGTGGATATTAAAGCCTATTAAATGCTTTTTTATACATTTGTTGAAATATTGATCATTACAGATTTTCTACATTGTTGGATGCAATTTGTTAATATATTAATTTTTCAATAATATCCTTGTTAAATTTAAAAATTAAACTCAGCCAGACCTTGTGAAATGATCTGGGAAGTATTCTCTTTTTTACTCCTCCCTGGAATGTTTCACATAAAACTGCAATTCTTTGTTCCCTGAACATTTGTTAGTTTATTTTGTAAATCATCTGGGCCTTGTTTCATGGGTTGTGTTTTGTGAGTGTATATATTCGTGTGAGATATTTAAAATTCAGATTCCCTTTATCACTTTTTGGACAATTAGAGTTTATTTTTTTCTTAAATCAGTTTTGGCGAGTTAGGTTTTTCTAGGAATTTGTCAGTTTTCTCTGTTATCAAAGTTACTGACATGAAGGTATTCATTTGAATTTATGCTGCATTTTTTTCTTTCCTAATGTTTACTTGTGCCAGATCCCTCCATTTTTGGGGAAACAGTCTTAACAGAGTTTGTTGATTTTGTTGGGCTTTTTAAAGAACTAACTATTGACTGTGATATTTTATGGATTTCTGTTTATAATCTTGTTTTCTTCCTCCTCCTTTCCTGAGATTTATTCGATCATTATTTTCTCTTAGTTTTTTTTTTTTTGACATTTGCAAGAGGTTTTTTTTCTTTTAAGATTTGTCCTTAGTGATCTCTCTTAGTTTTTAAACTGAGTGGTTAACTCTTTAATATTCAGCCTTTTTTCTTTTCTTTTAAAGGCATTTTGGCCCAGAAATTTTCCTATTAAAACAGAATTATCTCCATGTTACATCCTATATGTCCCACAGGATATATTAGTTGCTTTTTAATTATATAATTCTCTCTCTCTCTCTCTCTCTATATATATATATATATATATATATTCTAATTTTGTCTTTGACTCCTCAGTTAGTTAGATACACATTTCTTAATTCCCAAACCTATGAGTGTTTCTAGTTATCTTTTTATTGAATTTGTAAGTTTGTTGCATTGTGATCTGAGCAGATCAGAGAATGTGATCTGTATGACAACAATACTGAGAAGTATATTGTGGTTTATTTTATAGCCAAGTATGTGTCAATTTTCATAAATGTTCCTTGTACATGAACTTAGAAATAATGTGTATTCTTCAGTCCTTGGATTTAATGTTCTATATTCATCTGTCAGATCAAATCTCTCATGGCATGTCCTTATCGAAGGCAATTTGGCATTATGTAGCAAAATTACAAATGCATTTTCTCATTATTTCAGTATTTTCAGTTACAGATAAAAGATAAATACTGATATGCTTTTTCAAGTGTGAGTTACAAATTCTTTAATATGCAAAGATAAAATTGGTTTATCATAGCTTCTACTATAGCAAAAACAACTAAAGTGTCCATTAATAGGGGACTATTTGTATAAACTAGATTTCAGCTTTACAGCTGGTTGCTATGTAGCTGTAAAAAGAATCAGCAGGAGAATGCCAATCAATGCAGGTAGAAGGAATAAGGGGAATAGAACATATACATTAGAACATCACAGTAATGCTTGTTGTAGGCAAGATACAGATTAATGCTAACATTAGTGAATGAAACTTAAAGGAGAAACAGGTTCTTTTTTAGCCTCAAATGATCTCTCTTAAAATATTAACTATTTGATGCTCACAAATCAAGAAATGAGCATAACCTAGGTAAAAAAATTGTGAAATTGCAATCAGACATAAATGGATACTTGAGCAAATGAAAAGATATGATATGAAATTACAAAGGTGTCAGTTAATTCGTAAGTAGGATTGCTATGTCTTCTTGGTGAGTTGACTCCTTTATTATTAATGCTATACACTGTTCGTTTCTGTCCCTGGTAGTTATCTCTACTCTTGACATCTGCTTTTACCTGATGGTAATATGAAAAGACCTTTTAGGCCTGATTCGAACTGACGACTCTTTGGAATAGTCCCTGATGCTGGGAAAGATTGACGGCAGAAGGAGAAGAGAGTGTCAAAGGATGAGACGGCTGCACAGCATCACCAATGCAACGAACGTGAACTTGGGCAAACTTTAGGAGATGGTGAGGGACAGGGAAGCCCGGCATGCTGCAGTCCACGGGATCCCAAAGAGTCAAACCAACTGAGTGACTGAACAACGACAGTATGAACAGGGCTTCGCTGGTGGCTAAGCTGGTAAAAAACCTGCCTGCAATGCAGGAGACCTGGGTTTGATCCCTGGGTTGGAAAGATCCCCTGGAGAAGGGAATGGCTTCCTACTCCAGTATTCTTGCCTGGAGAATTCCATGGACAGAGGAGTCTGGTGAGCTACAGTCCATGGGATCACAAACAATATATACACTGTTCATTTCTGAACCTGGTAGTCATCTCTACTCTGACATCTGCTTTTACCTGTTGGTAATATAGCCACTCCTGATTTCTTTTGTCTAAGATTTGCATGGGTATCTTTGTCCATCCTTTAGCTTTTTACTTACCTATATCAATGTATGTGAATTGAGTTTATTGTTGATAGCACCTAGTTGGATTTTTTTTTTTCAGATGCTCTGCTGATTTTTGTTTGTTGGTTGATTTTGTCTGTCGTGTGTAGATGATTTACACTTAATGTGATTATACGTAAAGATTTATGTCTGACATTTTATGCTTTTGCTTTCTGCTTGTGCCTCTATATTTCATTTGTTTTCTTTTTTTCTCACTTTCTTGAGGGTTAAATTTATTTTTAGAATTTTATTTTGATTTACTTATGGTGTGTTTGAGTATATCTTTTTTAGTAAAATTTTAGTGGTTTCTTACAGCATTAAAATATAAATAACTTATCATGGCTTAGTAATTTAAGTGGAGTACAGACACCTTATTTCTTTTTACATCACTTTGAAAGTGAAAGTGAAAGTCACTCAGTCATGTCTGAGTCTGCGACAGCATGGACTATACAGCTCATGGAATTCTCCAGGCCAGAATACAGGAGTGGTTAGACTTTCCCTTCTCCAGGGGGTCTTCCCAATGCAGGGATCAAACCCAGGTCTCCCACAATGCAGGCAGATTTTTTACTGTCTGAGCCACAAGGGAAGCCCAAGAATAATGAAGTGGGTAACCTATCCCTTCTCCAGGGGATCTTTCCCAACCAGGGATCAAACCAGGGTCTCTTGCATTGCAGGTGGATTCTTTACCAACTGAGCTATGAGGAAAGGTTACCTCCCCTCGTTTAAAATTGCCTTAATTGTTTCCTCTATATACAATACTTTGAGAACCACATCAGACAATGTTTAGAAAACTTTGAGAAGGAAAAAGAGAAGGAAAATCTGTTGTACTCACCAATATTTTTGCTGTTTCAGTTGTTTTTTCTTCCTTCTTTCCTGGTATTCTAAGAATTCTTTTTTGAAATCTTTTTTTTTTCTATTTGGAGAAATTCTCTTAACCATTCTTTTAGGATTGATCTGCTGGTAACAAACTCTTTTAGTTTTACCTCATCTGAGAATTTTTTTTTTCCTTTTTGTTTCTGAAAGAGATATTTTCTGGGTATTAAAAAAAAAAGAAGTTCTTTTTTTTTTTTTTTCCGGCACTTGAACAATGTTTTTTACTTCCTTCTGGCCTTCATGGTTTCTGATGAGAAGTCCACTGTCATTTAAATGATTTCTCCATGTAGATGAAGTATTACTTTTTTCTCATTGTTTTTGAAATGTTTTCCTCGTCTATAGTATGTCTTGGTATGAATTGCTGTGGGTTTACGTTTTGGTTGTTGTTCGGTTGCTCAGGCATGTCCTACTCTTTGCGACCCCATGGACTGCAGTGCACCAGGCTTCCCTGTCCTTCACTATCTCCCTGAGTATGCTCAAACTCATGTCCATTGAGTCGATGGACCATCCTGTTTGGAGCCTCTCAAAATCTCGAATCTGGATGTTTACGTCTTTTGCCAAATTTGGGAAATTTCAGCATTACTTCTTTGCGTATTTTTTACCAAGTCTTTTTTTTTTTTCATTCCTTCTGGCATTCTGAAAACACAAGTATTAGATCTTTTGTTTTTTTCCATATGCCCCTGAGGCTCTGTTAGTTTTTTTAGTCTAGTTTTTCTATGTTTGTTCAGACTGGGTAATTTCTACTGCTCTGTCTTTAAGTTCACTAATTTCTTTTTGCCAATCTGCTGTGGACTTCCCAGGTGGTGTTAGTGGCAAAGAACCTGCCTGCCAATGCAGGAGACGTAAGAGATGCAGATTCCATCCCTGGATCCGGAAGATGCCCTGGAGGAGGACATGGCGACCCACTCCAGTGTTCTTGTCTGGAGAATCCCATGGGCAGAGGAGCTTGGTGGGCTACAGTCCATAGCGTGTCAAAGAGTCAGATACGAATGAAGCAGCTTAGCATGCTGTTGAACTCATCCATTGAGCACTGAGTTTTTATTTTGGGTATCATATTCTTCAGTTTTAAAATATCCATTTGATTCTACTTTTTGCTTTATTTCTTGGAGAGACATATTATTTTTTCATCTGTTACAAGTGTGCTCATCATTACTTGTTGAAGTATTTTTATGATGGCTACTTTAATATATTTTTCCAATAATTGCAACATCTGTGTCATCTTGGTTTTGGCATCTGTTGATCATCTGTAGTTACTCAAGCTGAGATTTTTCTGATTGTTGGTACGCTGAATGATTTTTGATTGTATCTGGACATTTTTGGTTTTATGTGAAGAGGCTCTCCATTTTATTTAAGTCTATTTTAGAAAGCTTTGCCTGATATCACATTACAAAAGGAGTGAGGGTCTTCATTACTGTCAGATGGTTGTGGGAGTCCTCATTCCTACAATGTGTGGACAGAGTGGAGTGGGGGTTGGAAAATGGAAAAGGGGAAGCTTGTTCCTCCTTGGGTAGCAGTGGAAATTCAGATTACCCACTAGACCTCTGTTGATACCACCCTGGTTGGGAGGAGAGGAGAGGTCCTTGTTTCTGCTCCCCATGTGATCTCCCACACACACATATAGGTGATGAAAGCCTTGACTTTCCACTAAGCTAAATGGGAAGGGACACCTTGTTACTTTTTGTTGGGAGTGGAAGTTCAAGATTCCCACATGACCTTCAATGACTCCTTGGGGAAGGACCTTGTTCCAGCCAGGCATGGATGAAAATCCCTCTTGGTCTTCTTTTGATACCACACTTGCAGTGGGTGATATGTTGGTGGGTGAATTGGGGCTTCACATTACAGCCAGGTAAAGGGGAACATCTAGGATTCCCACTCAGTGTTTGCTGATTGGGGTGAGAGTGTGGTCATGTTTTTTTTCCCCATTGTATTTCTCTAGGGTAGGGAAGTTATTGTTTGAACATTTCTGTCTCGCTGGTTGTTTTCCTGTTCTTTTCTTCAGAGAGAGTTGTCTTTGGGGGCTTTATCTTTTGTCTGTTTCCACTGTTATGGGTTTTGGCTTCTCTAGCACCCAGTCTGAGCTTTATGTGGCAAAAAAGAACACCAGGGAACTCACTACTATGGTGTTCCTTGGGTTTCAATGTCTCTCTAGCCAGTCTGAGTTCTTCTGTCTTTCACAGTTCTTTTGCTTGTTATATATATAATGCTCAGGATTTTTAGCAGGAGGCATAGGAGAAACATTTTAGTAGGAGTAAAGATTTTTGACAAGAGCAATAGGAAAAAGTGCTTCTACTCCATGTTGGACTGAAATTAGAACTTCTCCCTTCCAATTTTTGTATCTTTTTTTTTTTTCTGTGAATACTTTTGTTATAGCACGACACCATGGTAATGATGGGCTTCGCAGGTGGCTCAGTGGTAAAGAATCCACCTGCCATGCAGGAGAACAAGAAACGCAGATTCCATCCCTGGATTGGTACGATCCCCTGGAGAAGGAAACAGCACCCACTCCAGCATTCTTGCTTAGAAAATCCCGTGGACAGAGGAGCCTGTAGGACTACAGTCCATGGCGTCGCAGAGTTGGACAGGACTGAGTGACTGAGCACGCGCAAGTGGTACTGATGGGGGGATCCCTGAGGTATTTTTGGCTTCAGAAGTATAGTGTCTAGTGTTTATCCATTGAGCGCTTATCAAGAAGTGGCGTCTTTTCCTTTTTTATTGGTGCTGTTTTTAAAAGTCAAGAATCACTGTTTGAATTTTTGTTGAAATTTTTTTTTCTTTCGGTCCCTGTGGAGATAACTATTAATCAGTTCAGTTCAGTTCAGTTCAGTCACTCAGTCGTGTCTGAGTCTTCATGTCCCCATGAACTGCAGCACACCAGGCCTCCCTGTCCATCACCAGCTCCCAGAGTTTACTCAAACTCATGTCCATCGAGTCGGTGATGCCATCCAGCCATCTCATCCTCTGTCGTCCCCTTCTCCTCCTGCCTCCAATCCCTCACAGCATCAGAGTCTTTTCCAATGAGTCAACTCTTCACTTGAGGTGGCCAAAGTATTGGAGTTTCAGCTTCAACATTAGTCCTTCCAATGAACACCCAGGGCTGATCTCCTTTTGAATGGACTGGTTAGATCTCCTTGCAGTCCAATGCACTCTCAAGAGTCTTCTCCAACACCATAGTTCAAAAGCATCAATTCTTGGGCTCTCAGCTTTCTTCACAGTCCAACTCTCACATCCATCCATGACCACTGGAAAAACCATAGCCTTGACTAGATGGACCTTTGTTGGCAAAGTAATGTCTCTGCTTGTGGCTCAGATCATGAACTCCTTATTGCCAAATTCAGACTTAAATTGAAGAAAGTAGGGAAAACTACTAGACCATTCAGGTATGACCTAAATCAAATCCCTTATGATTATACAGTGGAAGTCAGAAATAGATTTAAGGGACTAGATATGATAGATAGAGCGTCTGATGAACTATGGACGGAGGTCTGTGACATTGTACAGGAGACAGGGATCAAGGCCATCCCCATGGAAAAGAAATGCAAAAAAGCAAAATGGCTGTCTGAGAAGGCCTTAAAAATAGCTGTGAAAAGAAGAGAACCAAAAAGCAAAGGAGAAAAGGAAAGATATAAGCATCTGAATGCAGAGTTCCAAAGAATAGCAAGAAAAGATAAGAAAGCCTTCCTCAGTGATCAGTGCAAAAAAATAGAGGAAAACAACAGAATGGGAAAGACTAGAGATCTCTTCAAGAAAGTTAGAGATACCAAGGGAACATTTCATGCAAAGATGGGTTCAATAAAGGACAGAAATGGTACGGACCTAACAGAAGCAAAAGATATCAAGAAGAGGTGGCAAGAATACACAGAAGAGCTGTACAAAAAAGATTTTCATGACCCAGATACTTACAATGGTGTGATCACTCACCTAGAGCCAGACATCCTGGAATGTGAAGTCAAGTGGGCCTTAGAAATCATCACTATGAACAAAGCTAGTGGAGGTGATGGCATTCCAGTTGAGCTATTTCAAATCCTGAAAGATGATGCTGTGAAAGTGCTGCACTCAATATGCCAGCAAATTTCGAAAACTCAGCAGCAGGATGCATTCATTCCTATTTGACAGATGAGACAGCTGAGACGCAAAGAAGTGATGAGATGTGCACCACATCACCTAGCCAGGATGTATTCGAGCCAGGATTCTACCCCAAGTCTGCCTGGCTTCAGAGGCTACAGTCTTCATAACTCAGTGCTTGTGACACAGAAAGGACAGTTGCCAGGTGCCTTTGTTGACACAGTTCAGCAGTTTATAGAGTGCAAGCTGGTGACACTGTGTGATATTATAGGCTATGGCTATTTTCTGCCTCACATCTGCTCAAGTTCAACATATGGCTTTCGTCATGCTGCTCCTGTAGAGCTTGCTTTTAATTTATCTGCTCAGGAAGTCTCAATTTTCACACAGGGTTTGGTTTCCAGTAGAAACCTATTCTGATATCATTTTCTGGCTCGTCTGATGAAGGCCTGTCAGAGTCCAGTGGTTTTCCACAGGTCATCTAGCACAAGTGAGTCAGAAGCTGTGGCTGCTGAATCATAAATTCAGAGTCCACCCGGCTCCTGATTCTTTACCACGGCCACCAGGCCATCTTCCTTGCTGAGCATGACAAAATGCTGACTACTGAATGGGAAACATATTTCAGAGAGGCTAACACTGGGGTGAGAAATAGATTTGGGACTTTCTGAAGAGGAGATCTTATTTAAAGGCCTGAACATTCTATTGGTCTCTGAGGCAATAAGACAATGTTTTAGGTAGTGCTTCTCCGCAGGGGGGCCAGGGCATGCCGAGTTGCTACAAATGGATTCCAGGTGGGTTTTCGGTATAGCTCCACCTAATTTTGGGGGCAGCCATGCAGGTCCTGGGATTCTCCAGAGCTGTAGCTTAGTTACTGCCAGCTGTGAGCATTCCCATCTATTTATCCCCAGGGAGCCATGCAAAAAATATTTTGTGTGTACCAAGAAGAGAAAAAAGTTGGGAAGCACTGTTATAGGTGATGTCTGCAGACACAGGTACCACATTGGGAAGCTGATTAGCACCAGTTGCCTGACACTGTGCTGTGTGTTCAGTTGCTCACCTGTGTCTGACCCTTTGCGACCCCACAGACTATAGCCTGCTAGGCTCTCTTGTCCATGGAATTTTCCAGGCAGGAATATTGGAGTTGGGTGCCATTTTCCTCCCCTAAGGGATCTTCCCAACACAGGGATCAAAACTGCGTCTCTTGCATCTCTTGTACTGGCAGGCAGATGCTTTACCACTAGCATCCACCTATGCTAAACTCCAATTAGGACTAGAGAGCTTTCTTAAGAATTTGGCTACTCTGACCAAGAAGATGACGAGTGGTGGAAAGTGGGATGGGTCTCTGAGAAGGCATGAAGGGTGTGTGGATGACATTAGATCATGGAATTATACGGTGAAGGGGGGCGTTATCCGAGGCTGAGAAAGGTAAGTTGGCAAAAAGTTAAGGAATCCAGTTCATTCAATGGTATTAAAAAATGAAAATACCTTCAAGCTGAGAAGATAAAGTCCCAAAGGTTCGCTATAAGGTCACAGTCAGCTTTTCTTTTGTGTTCCTTAGGGACACTTGGGTGCTTGGAGGACATCCCTGCCCTCTGAGGTTGCTGTCAGGTGGATTGCAAGATCCCTTTAAGAGTCCTTGGCTCCGTCGTCAAGGATGCAGTATGTGGCCTCTTGGGGCATCTCGGCTGTCTTCAGTTCTGCTGTGTGTCCTGTTTTCCCTTTTGAGCCCCACCAAGGCCCCTTGCTTCACTAGCCAGCCCCAGGGCCCTGGAGGCAGTGCCACTGTAGTGATCTACCCAAGAAGCTGAGCACAGAGGAGGGTTCAGAAATTAGCTTTTTGAGAAGCCAGTGGAGAAACAGGTTTATTGCCTATTGATATATTTTTTATTATTGTTGGAACTTCCTGACTCATATATTGGGCTCCAGAATCACTGCAGATGGTAACTGCAGCCATTAAGTTAAAAGACGCTTGATCCTTGGAAGAAAAACTGACCAACCTAGACAGCATATTAAACAGCAGAGTCGTTCATTCACTTAACCAACATAGGTCCATCTAGTCAAAGCTATGGTTTTTCCAGTAGTCATATATGGATGTGAGAGTTGGACTATAAAGAAAGCTGAGCACCGAGGAACTGATACTTTTGAACTGTGGTATTGGAGAAGACTCTTGAGAGTTCCTTGGACTGCAAGGAGATCCAGCCAGTCCATCCTAAAGGCAATCAGTCCTGAATACTCATTGGAAGGACTGATGCTACAGCTGAAACTCCAATACTTTGGCCATCTGATGCAGAGAACTGACTCATTGGAAAAGACCCTAATGCTGGGAAAGAGTAAAGGCAGGAGGAGAATGGGATGACAGGATGAGATGGTTGCATGGCATCACTGACTTGATGGACACGAGTTTGAGTAAGCTCCGAGTTGGCAATGGACAGGGAAGCCTGGCATGCTGCAGTCCATGGCATCATAAAGAGTTGGACATGACTGAGTGACTGAACTGACTGACTGCCTGGGAGTAGGTAGAGAGATTTACTCTAATTATAAGAGCACACGTGAGCTGGAGAGGGACTTGCATGGGAGAAGAGCAGAAGGCTGCAGAGGCTTTGGGGATGACTGGTCATGTGCGTCCAACTTGGGCTGGAAACAGAGCGACACTGACAGGGGGTCATGACAATCTCCAGGTGTTCTCAGTATTTATGGTTGCTGATCCGACAGCTATTGTATTACTATTATTATCATTTGTTGTTGTTTAGGGGCTAAGTCACATCTGACTCTTTTGCAACCCTATGCTCATCTGTCTGTGGGGTTATCCCAGCAGGAGTATTGGAGTCAGTTGCCATTTCCTTCTCAAGGGGATCTTCCCAACTGAGGAATCCAAACTGCATCTCCTGCATTCCTGCAGGCAGATTCTTTACCTCTGAGCCACCAGGGAAGTCCTTATTCTCTTTCTATTAGTACTACTTGCTTATGGCCAGTGGTAAGTGAAACCTTATGCAGAATACTTCACAGGCCCTGTCTTATTTAATCTTCACACCAAGCCTGCAGCTCTGGTCTCATTGCCCAGATGAAGGAATTTAGAGTGGAGACAGCAAACAAGAGACACACAGCTCTTAATGGTGGAAGGAGGACCCAAACCCTGCCCACTTTCAAAGTTAGTGCACTTTATACCTCGCTGCGCTCGCTTCTTGGTTAGGCAACATTTCCAGGTCAGAGGCTGATGGAATCATGGATATTCCGACAGAAGGGGTGAAGACAACAGGGAACCAGGATACGTGGGGTAAGAGGTGTCTTGGGATAGTGAGGAAGTGCTGAGGGAGCTCTCAGCTGGGTCTGGGGCTTTGTGAGACCTCAGTGTGACCTGGATTGCTGACCTGGATCAGCAACCGGGAAAATGGAGGAAGGGTGTAAAGTGTGGGAAGAGCACTGGGTCAAAGAGAACTTGAAGAATATGAGCAGGTTAGGGCTGGGCAGAAGAGGAGGAGTCCAGAGAGTGGGGCAGGGCTGGAAAGAGCAGCCAGACGGGTGGGAGGAAAGAGCAAGGAGAGTGGGGAGAAGGTGTACGGGACATAGAGATGGGAAGAGCGTGGGGCAGCTTAGCGCTTAAAGCCTGAACCTTCTGTTCAATTAGCCAGACTGGCCCTCTAGGCAGAAGCTGGTGTGAACAAATGCCAAGAACAGGCTGCACATGAGAGTCCTGCTCTAGGGCCAGGAGCAGAGAGCAACCTGGATCCCAGAGCCAACCTCCCCTGCTCCCCACAGACAGGTGAACTCTGTCCAGCTTGTCCCGAGTGCAGTTCCTATCCTTTGTTCACACTTGGAATCCTTTAGCTGAGTCTCTGCAGAGCACTACAGTGATGCAGGTCAACACACTGCAAAGCACTGATCCAGGGCTAATACTGTTGTTTAGCGCTGCTCATGGACTTCCCTGGTGGCTCAGATGGTAAAGAGTCTGCCTGCAATACTGGAGACCTGGGTTCAATCCCTAGATTAGGAAGATTTCCTGGAGAACAGAATGGCTATCCATTCCAGTATTCTTGCCTGGAGAATCCCATGGACAGAGGAGCCTGGCAGGCTGTGGTCCTTGGGATCCCAAAGAATTGAACATGACTGAGCGACTAACATTTTGCTTTCATTTCACTTTTTCAGTGCTGCACATACACCTTTGTGTCTGCTTCTGCTCCTGCTTATATCAACCCCTTTGGAGTCAACGTTGATTGAACCATTTACCTCTATTCCTGTAGTTTTTAAAGCCCCAGAGGCCATGGGTTTGGTTAACAGAATGCTTTGATGAGTGTGAGTTCCTTCTGCCATTTTTGACACCTTCAAGATATCCTCAAGATGTTGTGCAGGAAAACACTCATTTTATTTTGGACTACATACTCTGGTATGGTATTGTTATGAGAGGTATATTGGGAATATTTTTGGAAATTTTGCCTTCTTTTAAGGCGTTCTTCTAGCCCTGAGAAGATGGGCTGAAGGGTCCCCACTGGACATTTTCCTTGTTGTCTTCTTGGTGGTGGGGACATTCATCCTTACTCAGAAAGAAGTCGCACTGCTGGCAAATGTACGGGATTCTGAGCACTTACAGAAAGGGAATCTCCCCATAGACAAATCCAGGCTTAGCGGGTTATCAGTGAGGATTAAGCAATATTCTGTGTGGAGGTGGGAAACTGGAGGAGAGAGAAGCAGGAGGAAGAGAAGGAGGAGAAAGTGAGAGGTGGAATAAAGAGATGGACATTTCATTTCAACAGCCAAGGATTTGCAAGCTGGAAACTGTGACCCCAAAGTGCACATCAGGACTGTTGGCTCACAGGAGAGGCGTGCCAGGACCCTTTCTTCTCTTTCCCAGTCACCTCTGACATTATTTGACTCATCTTTCTGGAAATATTTCTAGCTGTACCTCTGAACCCAGAATGTTTCCCAAACTCATTGAAATGCACAAACGAAAATTATTCATCTGGTTGGAGATTACACAAAGCTGAGAATGCTGTCAGAAGTACATGGATACAGTTGCACAATCAGATCCATGCTGAGAAAAGGAAAGCTTTGCTCGTAACATCCCAGTGGGCCAAGTGCTGAAGACAGGTAAGGGAAGATGACTCACTGTTGGCTCACATCAGGGTGGAGAGACAGGTGCCCCGAGCAGATGTTTAGGAAGACTCTCATCCATCAAGGCAGGCGACCCAGAGCTGGATGCTGGCCACCCAGCTGGTCGCGTGGAATTGCAGCAGTGACTCAGAGTGTGTAAAATCAAAAGCAACGGAGAGAGAGAAGACGGAAGAGTGCCAGCTCGCTCTCGGCCCAGGACTGCGCTGGGTTGCTCAGGGTCAGGCTGTTGGAGGGTGAGTCAGAATCTTGGGACCTCTCTTCCTGTTTCTGCAAGGATCAAAGAAGTGATGATCTGTCTCACTCAAGCCACTTAACAGATTTCTCTTTACAAAAGAGGACTTGTAAATCCTTCTCCAAAGCATGAGTAAACGAATCTGTGTATTTTCCAGGAAAATCAGTGCTGAAAGGAAATTGATATTACTTAAGAGCACAGCTAGCTTTACCCCAGGGAGCTCAGTGGTGCCCTCTGTAGTTTGCTTGGGGATGCCTGAAGCATCTCTAGAAAAGACTCCTTGTGCCAGAAATCCCAGTACTGCAGTTCATTCCTTTGGGCTAAGCATTACTGTCTCTAGCTACCTCTCTTAAAAATACGATATCCTGGGGTAGAGCTGATGCCAGAATGGCTGCAGAGTACAAACGAGACCTGTTCTGTTCAGCCCTGGCCAGCATGAGGGTTCTGGATCCTTGGAGGTGAGGGAGGAGGAAGGTTATAGAAGGGGGAGAAACACGTGGAAGGGAAGAGGGAGATGCCTGAACGTTGCTTTCTGGAAGTCTTCAGAGAATCAAAACCCCCAAACTCCAAAAGTAGCTCCAAATGGTACTTTATGGCATGTGGAATTAAAAAAAAAAATCGTGGTCACTTTGGTCTTGGAGCTATTTCTTCTGTTTTTAAGTTTCTTATCTCTTTTTGCCAATTTTGGGTACAGAGACTCATGGACTTGCAGAGCTGGTGACAGTATCACGTTCTGGGTTAAGCATGGAGTTGGCAGCCAGAGATGAAGAATCTGGCTTCCCACTTATTGTGTCTGTGATCATATTATTAACCACTCTGAGCTTCTGATTTCTTATTTATGAAGTGGGGATAATGATATTGATTTCCCAGATATTTCATGAGGTTAGAATAAAAATACTCCATAGTAAAAGGCTTTAGCATAGTTCCTGGAAATTTTACTAAGAACCCAATAAAATGCAAGCTCTTCCATATTGTGCAGGAATCCCTTCTTTGGCTCCCAAACTCCCCTGTTCTGTTAGAGAACTGGAGTGACAGTGACAGGGAACTCATCCCTGCAGGAGGCAGCTCTCTTCGTTCCTGGGCAGTTATGATTTGGGAAATTCCTTTTTGAATTGACATTCTGCTTTTCTGTACCTTTACCTGTAAATTGTAGTTTTACCACTGAATCTTTTTAGTATGCTGCTGCTGCTGCGAAGTTGCTTCAGTCGTGTCCGACTCTGTGCAACCCCATGGACGGCAGCCCACCAGGCTCCGCCGTTCCTGGGATTCTTCAGGCAAGAACACAGGAGTGGATAGCCATTTCCTTCTCCACTGCGAGAAAATGAAGTCACTCAGTCGTGTCTGACTCTTCGCAACCCCATGGACTGCAGCCTACCCCAGGCTGCTCCGTCTATGGGATTTTCCAGGCAAGAGTACTGGAGTGGGGGGCCATTGCCTTCTCTGTCTTTTCAGTATCAGTTCAGTTCAGTTCAGTTGCTCAGTCGTGTCCCACTCTTTGTGACCCCATGTATCGCAGCACACCAGGCCTCCCTGTCCATCACCATCTCCAGGAGTTCACTCAAACTCACGTCTATCGAGTCAGTGATGCCATCCAGCCATCTCATCCTCTGTTGTCCCCTTCTCCTCCTGCCCCCAATCCCTCCCAGCATCAGAGTCTTTTCCAATGAGTCAACTCTTAGCATGAGGTGGCCAAAGTATTGGAGTTTCAGCTTTAGCATCATTTCTTCCAAAGAAATCCCAGGACTGATCTCTTTTAGAATGGACTGGTTGGATCTCCTTGCTCTCCAAGGGACCCTCAAGAGTCTTCTCCAATACCATAGTTCAAAAGCATCAATTCTTGGGCGCTCAGCCTTCTTCACAGTCCAACTCTCACATCCATCCATGACCACTGGAAAAACCATAGCCTTGACTAGATGGACCTTTGTTGGCAAAGTAATGTCTTTACTTTTCAATATGCTATCTAGGTTAGTCATAACTTTTCTTCCAAGGAGTAAGTGTCTTTTAATTTCATGGCTGCAATCACCATCTGCAGTGATTTAGGAGCCCCCCAAAAAATAAAGTCTGACACTGTTTCCACTGTTTCCCCATCTATTTCCCATGAAGTGATGGGACTGGATGCCATGATCTTCATTTTCTGAATGTTGAGCTTTAAGCCAACTTTTTCACTCTCCTCTTTTCAGTGTAGCTCTTAATAATTCCCTTAGCTTCTGCTGTGATGATTGTGAGCTTTTTTAAAAGGCAATGATATGTACTTTTTTTTAATTAAAAACTTTTTTTTGGCTGCACTGAGTCTTTGTTGCTGCACACAGGCTTTCTCTAGTTGCGGTGAGCGGGCAAAGGCTACTCTTCCTTGCAGTGCCTGGGCTTCTCACTGTGGTGGTTGCTCCTGCTGAGGAGCACTAGGCATGCGGTCTCAGTGGTTGTGGTGCACGGGCTTCATTGCCCCATGGCACGTGATCTCTTTCCAGAGCAGGAATTGAACTTTTGTCCCCTGCATTGGCAGGCATATTGTTAACCACGGGAGTCAGGGAAGTCCTTGATGTATTCTTGAGGTTTTATCTTTTCAAGCTTAAAAAGCTCTATTTCTTAAAAAAAAAAAATTATTGGCATGTAGATTGGCAATGCTGTGTTAGTTTCCAGTGTATAGCAAGTGAAAGTGAAGGAAAGTGAAATTTGCTCAGTTGTGTCTGACTCGTTGCGACCCCATGGACTATACATTCCATGGAATTCTCCAGGCCAAAATACTGGAGTAGGTAGACTGTCCCTTCTCCAGGGGATCTTCCCAACCCGGGGATCAATCCCAGGTCTCCTGCATTGCAGGTAGATTCTTTACCAGCTGAGCCGCAAGGGAAGCTCGGTATATAGCAAAGTGATTCAGTTATAAAAATATGTACTTTTTTCATATTCTTTTCCATTGTAGTTTGTTACAAGGTATTGAATATAGTAGTTTGCTTTTCTGTACATAGGACCTTGTTGTTTATTTTATATATAGTAGTTTGCATGTGCTAATTCCAAACTCCTAATTTTTCCCCCTGCCCATTTCCCCCTTAGTAACCATAAGCTTGTTTTCTGTATCTGTGAGTCTGTTTCTGTTTTGTAAATAGGTTCATCTGTATCATATTTTAGATTCCACATATAAATTGTGTCATGGTATTTGTCTTTCTGTGTCTGACTCATTGTACTTCATCTAGTATAATAATCTCTAGGTGAGAGATTATTATATGAGATTATTAGCTGCTGCAAATAGCGTGGTTTCATACTTTTCATGGCTGAGTACTATTCCACTGAATGTATTTACCACATCTTCTTTCCCCATTTATCTGTCCATGGAGATTTAGGTTGCTTCAACATCTTGGCTATTGTAGATAGTGCTGCTACAAACATACAGGTGCAGGCATCTTTTTGAATTAGAGTTTTCTCTGTATAAGGGCTTCCCTGATAGCTCAGTTGGTATAGAATCCACCTGCAATTCAGGAGACCCTGGTTCAATTCCTGGGCTGGGAAGATCCGCTGGAGAAGAGATAGGCTACCCACTCCAGTATTTTTTGGGCTTCCTTTGTGGCTCAGCTGATAAAGAATCCACCTGCAATGCAGGAAACCTGGGTTCAACCCTTGGGTTGGGAAGATCCCCTGGAGAAGGGAAAGGCTACCCACTCCAGTATTCTGGCCTGAAGAATTCCATGGACTGTATAGTCCATGGGGTCACAGAGAGTCTGACACAACTGAGTGACTTTCAGTTTCTCTGTATATATGCCTACTCCTGGTTTGGATTATATAGGAGTTGGATCATACATTAATAGTAACCTTATTTTTTAGTTTTTAAAAGAACCTCCATGCGGTTTTCCATAGTGGCTGAATCAGTTTACATTCCCACCAACAGAGTAAGAATGTTCTCTTTTCTCCATTCCCTCTTCAGCATTTCTTATTTGAAGACTTTTTGATGATGGCCATTATGACTAGTATGAGGTGATACCTCATTGTAGTTTTGGTTTGCATTTCTGCAGTTAGCAAAGTTGCACATCTTTTCATACGTCTATTGGTCATCTGTGTGTCTTCTTTGGAGAAATGTCTATTTAGGTCTTCTGTGCATTTTTTAATTGAGTTGTTTGTTTCTTTGTAATTGAGTTATATGAGCTGTTTGTACATTTTGGAAATCAAGCCTTTGTCGGTCACATCGTTTGCAGATATTTTCTCCCAATAGGAAGGTTTTCATTTTGTTTATGGTTTCCTTTGTTGTGCAAAATCTTATAAATTTGATTAGGTCCCATTTGTTTATTTCTGTTTTTATTTCTATTCCCTTAGGAGACTGACCTAAGAAAACATTGCTTTGATTTATGTCAGAGAATGTTTTGCCTATTTTCTCTTCTAGGAGTTTTATGAGGTCATGTCTTATATTTATTTAATCTTTAAGCCATTTTGAGTTTATTTTTGTATATGGTGTGAGGGTGTGTTCTAAATTCATCAATTCATTTGCAGCTGTCTAGCTTTCCCAGTGCCACTTGCTGAAGAGACTGCTTTTCTCTGTTGTATATTCTTGCCTCCTTTGTTGAAAATTGATTGGCTGTAGATGTGTGGGTTTATTTCTGGGCTCTCTATTCTATTCCATTGAGCCTTGAGTCTGTTTTGTGCCAGTACCATGCTGTTTTGGTTACCATAGCTTTGCTGTATTGTCTGAAGTCTGGGGGGTTTATGCCTCTGGCTTTGCTTTTTTTCCCTTCAGGATTTCTTTGGCAGTTCTGGGTCTTTTATGGTTTCATACACATTTTAGGATTGTTTTGCTCTAGTTCTGTAAAAAATGTCATGACTAATTTGAAAGGCATCACGTCAAATTTGTAGATTGTTTTGAGTAGTATGGCCGTTTTGATGATGTTAATACTTCCAATCCAAGTAAAAAGCTCTAATTCTGTTAAGTCTTATTTATCTGACACATTTTGGGTCTCCAACAATCTCTTTTGCCTCCTTTGGGAATTTTTTTTTTTTTAAACAATTTGTAACATACCAGTCATAGGTCTGGTATTTGCAATTATGTACAATTTACACTTTGTTGACAAAGGTCCATCTAGTCAAGGCTATGGTTTTTCCAGTAGTCATGTATGGATGTGAGAGTTGGACCATAAAGAAGGCCAGGTGTCAAAGAACTGATGCTTTTGAACTGTGATTTTGGAGAAGACTCTTGAGAGTCCCTTGAACTGCAAGGAGACCAAACCAGTCAATCCTAAAGGAAATCAGTCCTGAATATTCATTGGAAGGACTGATACAGAGGCTGGAACTCCAATACTTTGGCCACCCGATGCAAAGAACTGACTCATTTGAAAAGACCTTGATGCTGGGCAAGATTGAAGGCAGGAGGAGAAGGGAATGACAGAGGATGAGATGGTTGGATGGCATCACTGACTCGATGGATATGAGTTTGAGCAAGCTCCAGGAGTTGGTGATGGGCAGGGAGGCCTGGCATGCTGCAGTCTTTGGGGTCGCAAAGAATTGGACATGACTGAGCGACTGAACTGAACTGAACTGAGATAAATGTCAAAACAAATACAGCATGAGAGAAAAGTCAATTAGAAAAGCTATGTATGTTTATTTGGGTGTGCATTTAGGTGATTAATAGAATCGCTTTTACACTAGTAAGTATTTGCCATTCTGTGGTAGTATAGCAGACTGTGAGTACAATACCAAGTTCAGTACCTATACATGTAGTCTAAATGGACACTAGGTATAAACGTTTTAGTGTGACAACTGAGTTAGCTTTTTGCTTTCTAATTAATCTAAGTAAGGTTGGATTGATACACTTGAGAATATAAATATATATAAATTGTTTCTGTTTTGTTTCAGTATTGATCATAGTAGACAAACTTGAGCTAGGTGAGTGGGAACAGAGGAACTGCTTTTCAAAGAAATTTCAGCAGACTAAAGACATTTAATTCTTTAACTTTTACTCAAAATGAAACCCGTGATACTGTTTGAAAAATTCATTTTCAATTTATCATCAATAGCCATTTGTAACAGTTTTATAGTGAAAAGTAAATTAAATAATTTCAATTGAGGAAATTAATATATTCTAGACTGTATAGTACGTTCAGGTTGACAGACTGATGCTAAGGTATCCACACTGTAACATGACTAACCCAGCTGTGCATGGCTAACCCATCTCAGGCCACATTTGACTCACCAGGAGAGTTTGAAAAGAACTAGTCTCTCCCCTGTTTAACTAGATGGGTTGATGGTTGGGTGTCAGAGTAATGGCTGATTACTGTAAACATTTCTAAATGCCCTCTTAGTTTCTGTAAATACCTGATCACAGGGCAGTAACAACAGTTCGGCAATCAGTCATGGGTTCACCTTGAGCAGCATGGGATTGCTTTATCTGTTCTACCTAGTGGGGCAGCCACGCTTGTGATTGGATTGCTCCAATTGGTAAAATATTTGCCCTTATATTTTGCCAAAATACTTATTCCATACCTCTTGTCCGTTGGTTCTCATTCTTTGCTTTTGAACCACAGCTAGTAAATGTGCTTCTGCTGTACGTGACAACCTGCCAGAAATTTCACAGTAGGTGTCTTGGGTACTTTAAGTTTTATTTTCCCCAGGTAAACCATCTTTCCCTCAACTCATTCTTCACATAACCTGGATTCTAGAATCTTCACCTAGTCACCCTCTGGTTACCCTGGTGATCAGTCTCAAACACCTATTGAGTAGGGGTGACCCTTGAAAAACATGGGGTTTAGAGCTCCTGGCCCCCATTTAGTAAAAAATCTCAGAACTTTGACTCTCCTAAAACTGGGAGATGGGAGTCCTTGCTGATAACATAAGCAGTCAATTAACACATACTTTGTATATTATTTGCATGACAACATATATTTTACGCATTCATGGCATACCTAACTTTTTAACTTTTTCAGTATTTTGAAGTTACACTGTTTATGTGCAAATTTTTTTCAAATTATCACAAATCTCAAAAAAAATTTCCTAATGTAGTGATTGAAAAAATGCACATGTAAGTGAACCTGTGCAGCTCCTAGCCACATTGGTGAGGGTAACCTGTATTTACTTATACTAAATACTCTAATGGATGTAGTGTTTTCTCTTCTGAATGAGAAGACTTGGACAGATGATATACGTGGATTTCAGTTCAATTCAGTCACTCAGTTGTGTCTGACTCTTTGAGACCGGGTTCTAACAGAAACAACTATATCACTGCCCCCACTTCTAGTCTCTCTGTCTCGACCTCCATCTCTCTGTCTCTGTTTTCCAGCCCTTAAAAATGTTTCTGATTTTTAAAAAGGAAGTGAAGTGAAGTCACTCAGTCGTGTCTGACTCTTTGCGACCCCATGGACTGTAGCCTATCAGGCTCCTCCATCCATGGGATTTTCCAGGCAAGAGTGCTGGAGTGGATTGCCATTTCCTTCTCCAGGGGACCTTCCCAACCCAGGAATCGAACCCGGGTCTCTCGCATTGCAGGCAGACACTTTACCGTGGGAGCCATCCTAATCATATTTGCCCAGACTGTGAGCTGGAGCGAAGTGTTGTCAGTATGAAAGAGGCCAGGCTTTTCTTCAGGCGTCTTCCTCTACTTTATTCATGGGGGTCTTACAATTACTTCATACTTCACACACACTCCTTTTCTCAGTCTGGGGCTTCCCAGGTGGCTCAGTGGTAAAGAATCTGCCTGCCAATGCAGGAGACAGGGATTTGATCCCTGGGTCAGGAAGATCCCTTGGAGAAGGGAATGACAACCTACTCCAGTATTATTGCCTGGAGAAATCCCATGGACCGAGGAGGCTGGCAGGCTGTAGTCCATGGGGTCACAAAGACTTGGACATGACTGAGCACATATACACACACACCTACCTTCAGGTCACTAGGTATGCTCTTTACTCTTCATTCATTCAGTTCAGTTCAGTCTCTCAGTCGTGTCCGACTCTTTGTGACCCCATGAATCGCAGCACGCCAGGCCTCCCTGTCCATCACCAACTCTCAGAGTTCACTCAGACTCACGTCCATCGAGTCAGTGATGCCATCCAGCCATCTCATCCTCTGTCATCCCCTTCTCCTCCTGCCCCCAATCCCTCCCAGCATCAGAGTCTTTTCCAATGAGTCAACTCTTCATTCAACAGATGCTTATTGATACATATTGGATACACTGATATAGCTCCTTTCACAAGGTTTCCATTTAAGTAGATAGAAAGGCTGATCAGAGGATAAGGAGGAGTCTCCAGGTGAAGAGTGTGTCAAAGTGTGGGTGTGTGTGGCAGGAAGTCATCCCCAGCAAGTGCAGCGGCTCGAGGGAGAAGGGGCTCTGAAGCAGAAATGTCATCCAGAAAGCACTCTTTCTGGACATCTGCTGTGTTACTCGGTTTCCAGCTAGGGAGCCAATCCCCGGCTGTGAGAGGGCAACTGTACCCATGCCCTTCCTATCCACTCCTGACCCCCAGCACGGAGAAAAGGGCCGGACACAGAGATGGCTCGTAACTTGTATTTGCTGACAGAATGAACGAGTGGGTAACTTTCCATTGTTAGGGCATCTGTTGCTCTACTTGAAATCCAGAGTCATGGAATTCTAACAAAGACAATGAAAATGAATTGTGCCTCTTCAGAATCACTTATATGTCCTCACATATATCACTTCATGCACTTTTATTCTCAGATTACCTGCAGAAAACTAAGGGGCCAGAAGTTGTAATGGCACCAGCCCAGGGTCACACAGAGAGTGACAATTCATCTGGACATGGAAGCCAGATGTCCTGACATGCAGACTGCCTTATGATTCTGAAATAAAACTTGAGGTAAGCTTTTTTGGTTTTTGTCACAGATACAACTATCATCATTACATAATTTGCCCAATAATACCATGCATTTGTTAGCTGTATCTTTACAAAAGATTTTTTAAAATACAACTTTCTGCTACTTTTGACATTAAAACAAAGCAAAAATCACAGGAAGGTTTTTTTTTTCCTCTCCCTCTCTTCTTTTACATCTTTAAAAAATATAAGCTATGATTCAGTTCAGTTCAATTCAGTACCTCAGTCATGTCTGACTCTTTGCAACCCCAGGGACTGCAACACACCAAGCTTCCCTGTCCATCACCATCTCCTGGAGCTTGCTCAAACTCACGTCCATCAAGTCATTGATGCCATCCAACAATCTCATCCTCTGGCATCCCCTTCTCCTCCTGCCTTCAATCTTAACCAGCATCAGGGGACCAAAGTATTGGAGCTTCAGCTTCAGCATCAGTCCTTCCAATGAATATTCAGGACTGATTTCCTTTAGGATGGACTGGTTTGATCTCCTTGCAGTCCAAGCGACTCTCAAGAGTCTTCTCCAACACTGCTGCAGAGAATAACAAAAGAACTGGCAAGCCCTAGAGGCTGACTATCTGGGGAGAATCTTTGGCATTTTCTCCTAGGCAGGTTTGGGCTAGTTTGGGTCTGCACTCAGGAACTAACCCTTAAGGGACAACTCATGCCGGTGGGCAGAGTTGCGTCTATGAAGTTATTTCCCACAGCAGCAGAGGCACTGTCTCAGTGTGGGTTGGTTCTGCTTTGAAATCAGAGCTTGAGTCAAGGATGTGTAGGGTGGTTGATCTGAAAGATCATTCTAGGATATGGCACTGAGGGCTAGGCAGAGAGAGGGCAGAGGGGAAGCCAACACAAGGCTCTATTATCAAGGGCACCACCGCAGGCAGCTGGAGTTTGGTGATAAAGAGTGCTCTGCTGGGCCTTCCTTGGCAGTTCAGTGGTTAGGACTTTCCCTTCCTATGCAGGGGTGTGGGTTCGATCCCTGGCCCTGGAGCTAAGATACCACTTGTTTCATGGCCAAAATAGCAAAACCTGAAAGAAAAGCAATATTGTAACAAATTCAGTAAAGACTTTTAAAATTCAGTTCAGTTCGGTCCAGTCACTCAGTCGTGTCCGACCATTTGTGACCCCATGAATCGCAGCACGCAGGCCTGCCTGCCCATCACCAACTCCTGGAATTCACTCAGACTCACGTCGATCGTTCCCCTCTCCTCCTGCCCCCAATCCCTCCCAGCATCAGAGTCTTTTCCAGTGAGTCAACTCTTCGCATGAGGTGGCCAAAGTACTGGAGTTTCAGCTTCAGCATCATTCCCTCCAAAGAAATCCCAGGGTTGACCTCCTTCAGAATGGACTGGTTGGATCTCCTTGCAGTCCAAGGGACTCTCAAGAGTCTTCTCCAACACCACAGTTCAAAAGCATCAATTCTTGGATGCTCAGCTTTCTTTATAGCCTGACTCTCACATCCATACATGACCACTGGAAAAACCATAGCCTTGACTAGATGGACCTTAGTCGGCAAAGTAATGTCTCTGCTTTTGAATATGCTATCTAGGTTGGTCATAACTTTTCTTCCAAGGAGTAAGCGTCTTTTAATTTCATGGCTGCAGTCACCATCTGCAGTGATTTTGGAGCCCCAAAAAATAAAGTCTGACACTGTTTCCACTGTTTCCCCATCTATTTCCCATGAAGTGATGGGACCGGATGCCATGATCTTTGTTTTCTGAATGTTGAGCTTTAAACCAACTTTTTCACTCTCCACTTTCGTTTTCATCAAGAGGCTTTTTAGTTCTGGTCTACATTAAAAAAGAAATCTTCAAAATAAGAAGTTCTCTCTGAGCTGCCCCATGGACTGTCCTAGAGGTGCACTCCTCCTGCTCGTTGCTTGGGGTCCCCCCGGGTCAGGAACTCGCTGTGCTTTGGCTGCACAGGTGTGCCTGTCTCCTGGGCTCCTGAGTGATGCAGGGTGAAGAAGTGCCAGAGCAGGAAGTGGTAGGAGCTTGAGACAGCAGTTGTCAGCATGTTAGTCAGCAGGAATGAAGCAGTCTGCAATAGCCCGGAAGATGTGATCCAGGAGCCCCAAAGGGCAAAGGAAGCTGGACTTCTGCTGCTGTGCCACGCAAACGGGAGGGAGCCTTCGCAAATCTTCCACCAAGGAAAATGCTACCAACTGGGAGAAGAAGTGAAGGCTGGCTGGTCCCCCAAAGAGGATCCCCTTCCCACATTCAGGAGGAAGAGCAAGACTGGAGGCATGTGGAGCCGCGTCTCCTGGAAACCCAGAAGGACATGACTGCGCTGCTGAGACTCACATTCCAGCCAGCTCTTTTGATTTTTTTTGCTTTGTATCTGAGACACCTGTCTTTGCCAAGGCCAAGGACCATGCCGTCTGCCCCTCTGTATCCTTGCAGCGTGGGACTGGGCCTTCCAAGTGCCCTCTGGGAGTACTGCCACAGCAGCCCAAGTCCCCTCGTCACAGGGCGGGGGTGAGGGGCGCAGGGCATTTGGTGACAGTGGTGGCTTTCTGAACTGTGACCACTGTTGTGCCTCAGATTTTTTCCTGGTGTGGGGGTTAAGGCCTTGCACGCTGGAGAGACCAGAACTAGGAAAGCAGAAAGAATCATGACCCTCGGACTCCATGTTGCCCTTTGATTTTATTATATGTCATTCCTCAAAAAGGGGGCTTCTCTGTTGGCTCAGATGGTAGAGAATCCGCCTGCAGTGTAGAAGACCTGGGTTTGATCCCGGATTGGGAAGATCCTTTGGAGAAGGGGATGTCTACCTGCTCCAGTATTCTTGCCTGGAGAATTCCATGGACAGAGGAGTCTGGTGGGCTGCTGTCCATGGGATTGCAAAGAGTGGGAGAGGATTGAGTGACTTTGACATCACTTTCCTCAAAAAGGGTCCTTGCTGTTCTTGCTCTACCATCTTTCAAGGCCCTGTTCCAGTCCCTCTTATCCAGGAAGCTGCCTCTGGTTAGCCCAGGTGCCATTGGTACCACTTCTTTCAGGCTAGATGTTTAAAGCTAGATCCTCATACAGTGAATTAAAGCAACAGGTGGGTGAGTTCTGAATGTACACTCACCAAGTGAATGACTGGGCTTCTTTTCTGTGTAAGCACGGCCTTCCAGGGGCTGGGCTCACTTGCCGTCATTTGTCTAGACTCTGTGGGAAGCCTTGTTCGGGACGAGTGGCTGACTTGGGGACTAAGACTGCATGTGCACCCCCAGGCTTCAAGCCCATCTCCACTGTCTGAATCACATCACATGAGCCTCACGTTTGTTTTGGAGGTTACAAAATTAACGGATGAAATAACTGCAGCAGATGCTACCTATTAAAGAAGAATTTCATGTAGCAGGCCATGAAAATTTTGTTTGTAAAATAAGACCTAATTAGTTTGGCTTGTGCTGGAACATAATGAATTAAAGTGGCAGGGTAATTAATAATGATCATTTGGGTCTCTTTGCTGGTTTCACTTCTGTTTGTGTTAGACGTTGGGATATTTTGGCCAGTGTTTCCTATTTGAAACCAAATCTGAAGGCCTTCCCCTTGCTATTCACCTGCCCCATATGTGAGATGATTCTGACAAAGTCATTTTTTCCTGTCTGGTCCATGGTCTTTTGTCTTTTGGCTGCAGAAATCTTGGCTTTGATTCTCTTCCTATTGTTTGATGAGTGTTTTGGAGGAGTCTCTTTTCCTGCTTTGCCCTCCATTCATCATTCCATCTATCTGACAAACATCTTTGAGCACCTGTGATGTGCCAAGTGCTGTTTTCAGATTTAGAGAATCAAAGTGAAAGAAAAGGTGTTGATCTTAAGGAGCTTACAGCCTGACTGGCATGGGGTGGGGGGAGGCAGAGAGTAGTAGCCCTTCATGCCGTAATACACTGTGTTAGCAGGAAGAGAAGGGTCTAAATTAGCCTGGGAGCAGTAAGAATCGACTGAGTTTTGAAAGGAAATAGAAATTATGGTGAGTGGAAACTGCTGATTGTGTTTAAGAGGAGAATCACATAATCAGATCGTTATTTTAGAAAGGTGACTCTCTTTTTTGACTTACGTTTTACTTTTTAAAAAACTTTTAATTTTATATTGAAGTATAGCTTATTAATAAGGTTGTGACAATTTCAGGTGAACAGCAAAGGGACTCAGCCATACATATTCATGTATCCATCCCCCCTCCAAATGCCCCTTCCATCCAGGCTGCCACATAACATTAAGCAGAGTTCCCAGTGATATATAGTAGGTCCTTGTTGGTTATCCATTTTAAACACAGCAGTATGTACATGTCGATCCCAAACTCCCTAACTATTCCTTCCCCCATTCTTTTCCCCAGTAACCATGTTTGTTCTCTAAGTTTATTAGTCTGTTTTTAGTAAGTTCATTTGTATCATTTCTTTTTAGATTCTGCATATAAGCAATGTCATACAATATTTCTCCTATGGTTTTTCCAGGAGTCATGTATGGATGTGAGAGTTGGATTGTAAAGAAAGCTGAGCACCAAAGAATTGACGGTTCTGAACTGTGTTTGTGGAGAAGACTCTTGAGAGTCCCTTGGACGGCAAGGAGATCCAAACAGTCCATCCTAAAGGAGATCAGTCCTGGGTTTTCATTGGAAGGACTGATGTTGAAGCTGAAACTCCAATACTTTGGCCACCTGATGTGAAGAGTTGACTCATTTGAAAAGACCCTGATGCTGGGAAAGATTGAGAGCAGGAGGAAAAGGGGACGACAGATGATGAGATGGTTTGATGGCATCACTGACTCGATGGACATGAGTTTGGGTAAACTCTGGGAGTTGGTGATGGACAGGGAGGCCTGGCAGGCTGCAGTCCATGGGGTCGCAAAGAGTCAGACATGACTGAGCAACTGAACTGACTGACTGACTGAAGAAAGGTTACTCTCAAGGCACCCTGGAAGGTGGGTAGAAGAGAGACAGACCAGAACTTAGAGGTTAGTATTATATAATCCAGCAAGAGAAGCTTGGGATCTGAACTAAAAGCCAGTGATGAAACATAGCAAGAGAAATGAATAGACTTTGGAAGATTGAGAACTAGGGCTGGAGGTGTGTGAAGAAGGAGGAGGAAGGGGTAACACTGGATTTTCTGGCTTGGTGCCTGAGTGGATGGTGGTAGCATTCCTAAGCATAGGAAGCACCAGAAGAGATCCAGATTTGGGAACAGAGAGAGGGGGCAATGAAGGAGCTAACGTTTATTTAGCACTTACTGAACCACCGACTTAAGCACTGGATATTGTAATGACTCTGTAAGGTAAGTACAGTTATCTGCATTTTACAGATGGAGAAACTGAGACTCAGAGAAGTTAAGCAGCTTTCCCAAGGTTACATAGTAAGTGGCAGAATAGTTTGTCTCCTGGGCTGATACTGTCCTTCCTTAAGGTGATGGGTTCATCTTTGGCTGTGCGTCAGCCAGGTGTCCTGTAGGTAGGCAATTTCATGTTGGTATTGTCCTCAAAATGATGACCAAAAGCACTTTTGAGTTCGGCCAGGCCATTTGGTACAAGCGAAAGGTGAAGTTGATGAGGAGGATTTTCGAAGGCCTCAGCCGTACAGTTTGGCTATTGGCTTTCTACAACCTGATTGATGAAGCATCTTCTTTGAGCCTGATGTCCTGTGCCCCCTGCTTCACTTCCATCCAGCGAGATGAGTTTGCTAAGGTCTCTTAGGTGCTCAGTGCTCTGCTGTGCAGTCCACCACGATGAACCAGAGAGCCATCATCTCCTCACCCCACAGTCTACAGCCTGTGCTTCTGTCAAGAAGTGCACTCAGAAGGAAGCTGATAGCAGCTGTTTCTCCCTGGGTGACCATATCGGCCTCTGTGGCTCCCTTTTTAAGGTTTGGCTTTCACCGGTGAGGACTTTTTCGTTCCGGGAAGTGAGATTACAAAGGGAAGACAGGGATTAAGAGAGAGGTTGGGGACACTGACAGACATCCAGGGTCTTTGAAAGACCTAAAATTTCCTGGAGCCCCTAGGCACCAGCTCACCCAACAGGTGGCACAAGCCCTACCTCTGGGGGGGGGCAGGGGTGCGGGGCTCCCTGGGGGTGGGGGGAAGGGGACTCCCCTACGGCTTTCCTAGACTGGTCTTCCTCTCTCCAGGTCTCTGTGTTGGTAGCTGCTTGAAATGCATATCACCCCCCGGGGGCTCTCCCAGACCTTCTCTTGCTTGGTTCAGTCCCAAGTCTTCAACCAAACATCTGGCCTCACCAGACTGGACCTGTAGTGCTGAAAGTCAGGGGAAAAGAAAATAGGCCAGGAATCAGAAAATGCTTCCCGAGACAGCGTCAGTCTTTGGGGGAAGTTGGGTCCTTCCTGGGGACTCCTAGCCGGCAGGTAGATCAAACGCCGTGAGGAGGGCTGGACCGAGCAGCGCCGCAGTCAGGAGGATAACTAAGGCAAGCTCTTGGATGCTTTCCCTCTCGCACTTCTGAGACTCCCTGACCTTTCTGGCCCTTCAGGGTTTGTCAAAGATGGGGAGCTGCTCCCGCGCAGGCTAGAGGGCTTATTCCGACCTTGGTTGGCTGTGCTGAAGGCCTGCGTTTTTCTTGAGGGGTGGGGGGTAGGGGGTGGTGGTTGGTGGTGGGGCTGGGGTCTTCCCTCTGGTCTCCATATGTGGTTTCTGAGAGAACCCTGACATTTTACTCCACAGACCTCAGAACTCCTCCTCACTTCTCTTGAAGCTTCTCTTTTTAAAGACGTGTAGCGGGTCTCCCTGCATCCCTCCTCACAAGTCTTGCGGGTGCAGTCCTTGGCCACTGAAGTCTTGCTCTTTGTCCAGGTTGGTGTGGTCTGTCACTACATTTTGATATTCCTTCTCAAGACATCTTCTCTCCACGGTGAAATTTCATGACCTCTCAATCTAGCATCCCGCACAAGCCCACAGCTCAGGACATGGCCTGCTAACCTTTCTACCAACAAAAGCGTGGATGCCGTTACGCGATCCCTCCACACCACGGTGTCTAATTTAGCATACTTCCTCTGTAGGGACATCCAAGGGAAATATTTCTCACGTGAAATTATTTTTGGAGATGCTCCAAATCAACAAGTCCCCTCTCTGCCCTCCAGGGATTGGAGGGCTGTGGATTTGCCAAAGTTAATAATATTAATCTGTCCGTCATATTAGAAAGTCCTTGTGTTGGAGAATAAAGGGAGTTACTCTCTCCAGGCTGGATCCTGTGTGGCATTGCTTTCTTTTCTGCCGTGTCCATCCTGTGAGTTCTCTGGGGGGCACTGCTGGGTCCCAGTTCACCCCTTTCCTAGGATTTCTAATCACCAGGTGATGTACAATCATAAACAGCCGTGACACTCTGGTGTCCCTCAGGGCGTCTAGCCTATGGCTTTTTTGGCTAAAGTCCTAAGCCCTTCCAGGCTTGTGCTGTTACAGAGAAGACAAAGAAGCCTTGGGATATGGTTTTTAGCAGGTCAGTTCCTGCAGCAGGTGCTTGGGATCTTTGCCTTTTGTTCATTCATGATCCAGGAACTGAAAGTTAAACTGTTAGCTTGGGAGAAAGAGGAAGAAACAATATTTTCTGAGCATTTACAAGTACTTGTGTATAACAAGCATTGTCTTATTTAACTCTCCTAACAACCATACAAGGCAGGGATTTTTTTTTTTTTAAATCCATGTTTTGTTTGCTTTTTTCTCAATGGTATTTTTTTTTTTTAATTTCACAGTTTGGTGATTTTTTTAGCTGGAACAATTGCTTTATAATGTTGTGTTAATTTCTGCTGTACAACACCGTGAGTCAGCCATGTGTATACATATCTCCCCTGCCTCTTGAGTCTCTCTCCCCTCCCCACTCCCCCAACCCCATCCAAGTCATCTCAGAGCTCCAGGCTGCTTTCCCTGTGCTATACATCAGCTTCCTGCTAGCTCTTTCACACGAGGCAGTGTATATACGTCAGCGCTGCTCTCTCAGTTCTTTCCCCTCTTCCCCCTCTGTGTCCATAGCTGTTCATCCGTGTTTTACAGATGAGGCATAGACGGGCAAAGTAACTTGCTCAAGATCACACAGCTAATATGTGGTGAAGCCAAGGTTGGAACACCTATTTTCTCTCTTTCTAAATTTAGTGTGTTCATTCAAGTTTAGACTTTATATTAGCATTTAGCACAGGTATCAGCACCTCACAGTGTCACATAGTAGGGATTTAGGAAAGCCTGATGAACTGAACAGAGCTTGAAAAGAGATGTCAAATTTAAGATCTTTTTAAAAACACCTCTATAACTGTTTATTAACTATGAGGCCATCTCCATTAAAAGTTGGGCAGTGCATTTTTAAGGAATCATTTTAGAGCTGACATCAAGATTGTTAAGGAAAAGGCAGGTTGAAATTGTGAAGCCTCTTTTGGTTGTGAAGCAGGCATATTTGCTATGAACTTCATTTTTTTAACCACACTGTGCAGCCTTCAGGATCTTAGTTCCCTGACCAGGAATCTAACTCATGCTTCCTGCAGTGGAAGCATTTTAACCATTTTAACCACTGGACTTCCAGGGAGTCCTGCAATGAACTTTAAAAAATTAAGAGAGAGCAGTATGAGCTTTGTGTGGAGTCAGTCAGACCTAGCTTGGTCTCAGGGTTATGACTCTCTGGTCCCCTCATTTGCCTCTGGTTGTGTGACCCACCGACTTCTCAGCTCTAGAGCAAGAGGTTGGGGTGCATCTAGGATTCATTATGGAAAGTATTTGATATCTGTAAATAATTAAAGAGCTGGTCATTTGATGAGCACTTATAAGGCATTTTCTAGAGGCACTAAGGATTCATAGAAAGTTTAGAAGCAGTCCTTGACTCAACCTAGTTACAAAGTTGGAGTAGATGAGTGAACCGATTAAACACTGTGTTATAAGGAAAAGAACACATTATGGGTGTGAGTGACTGAGACAGTTGATGTTCAGTTGCTAAGTTGTGTCTGACTCTGCGACCCCATGGACTGCAGCACGCCAGGCTCCTCTGTACTCCACTATCTCCTGGAGTTCGCTCAAATTCATGTCCTTTGAGTCGGTGATGCTGTCTAACCATCTCATCCTCTGCCACCCTCTTCTCCTTTTGCCCTCAATCTTTTGCAGCATCAGGGTCTTTCCCAGTGAGTCGGCTCTTCCCATCAGGTGGCCAAAGTATGGGAGTTTCAGCTTCAGCAATGGTCCTTCGTATGAAAGTTCAGGGTTGATTTCCTTTAAGATTGACTGGTTTGATCTCCTTTACAGTCCAAGGTATTCTCAAAAGTCTTATCCAGTGCCGCAATTCAAAAGTATCTTTTCTTCGGTGCTCAGCCTTCTTTATGGTCCAGCTCTCCCAACCATACATGACTATTGGAAAAAGCATAGTTTTGACTATATGAACCATTGTTGACAAAATGATGTCTCTGCTTTTAATATGCTGCCTAGCTTCATCATGGACTTCCCTGGTGGCTCAGACAGTAAAGCATCAGTCTACAATACGGGAGACCTGGGTTCGATCCCTGGGTTGGGAAGATTCCCTGGAGAAGGAAATGGCAACTCACTCCAGTACTCTTGCCTAGAAAACCCCAAGGATGGAGGAGCTTGGTGCAGGCTACTGTCCACGGGGTCGCAAAGAGTCGGGCATGACTGAGTGACTTCACTTCACTTCACTTCACTTATAGCTTCTTCATAGCTTTCCTTCCAAGAAGCAAGCATCTTTTAATTTCTAGCTGCAGTCATTGTCTGCAGTGATTTGGGAGCCCGGGAAAATAAAATCTGTCACTGCTTCCACATTTGCCCCTTCTGAGATAGACTGAAACAGTAGGCACCCTAAAAAACTCAGATGGAGATTGCTGTGTGATTCAGCACAGTCATGGAGACATCACTTTGCTGACAAAGGTCTGTATAGTCAAAGCTATAGTTTTTCCAGGAGTCATATACAGCTGTGGGAGCTGGACCAAAAAGAAGGCTGAGCACCAAAAAATTGATCCTTTTGAACTGTGGTGTTAGAGAAGACTCTTGAGAATCTCTTGGACGTCAAGGAGATCAAACCAGTCAATCCTAAAGGAAATCAGTCCTGAATAATATTCATAGGAAGGACTGATGCTGAAGCTGAAGCTCCAATACTTTGACGACCTGATGCAAAGAGCCATCATTGGAAAAGATCTTGGTGCTGGGAAAGAGTGAGGGCAAGAGGAGAAGGGGGTGACAGAGAATGAGATGGTTGGATGGCATCACTGACTCAATGGACATGAATTTGAGCAAACCCTAGGGGATAGTGAAGGACAGGGACAAGCTGCAGTTCATGGGGTCACAAATAGTTGGACACAATTTAGTGACTGAACAACACCAATAAGTGTATTTTCATGGGATCCTTGCAACTTTAGGTTAACTCAAGTTAATTGAGTAACTTTCTGAAGTTAATAATTATCTTTATGCAAATCTGTGATAGGGAGCTTATTCCTCTCCCCCCAGAATTTTCAGGTCTGTTTTGATTAGATCATAACCTTTTTAAAGATTGTTTCTTTAGAGAGCCAAGATAACTTTATTTAAAATGACAGAGTTGTATTCTCATCCAATTTCTTCATAGAAACTTCAGTGTTTGGGTTTTATTAGGATCACTATCTTGATAACATGATTTAATGTGAAATTCAGATGTTTATATAGGAAATCTTGTGTGGATAAACCATTATCTGATTCCCATGGTGTTGACGTGAAGCCTGTTTGTCTATTGTTCTATCTTGTGGCAACACCGCTGCAGATCACAGACTGACAGTGTGTTTCTTTAATTTCACTCTTGTTATAAATTATGCAGTGTTGACTTCATCACTGTAAAAATGTGGAGATTTTTTTTTTTTTGCCTCTGATAATTCATTTTGGTACTTTTTTTGTAGAAAAAGTGGTATTTCCAACTGTTTTTTTCCTCAGACAATAATTAATGTCATTAACTGAGTGTAGTTACTCACATCTGTAGATTCATGAACCTAAAATGAAAATTTTTTAAATTAAATGACCTAGATCTAGGTTACTTGACATGCTATTGAATATCTATTAATAGTATTGTTCAAAAGAAGAACTTTTACTATTTCTTGGCATTTTTGCTCTGAACATAGATCTGATGATCTTCACTTAGACTGCCAGAATGGCCACTTCTGTTAATACAATTATGTGAGGCATTTTACCCCTACTGATTAACTGACCTTATAACTAAATTCTTAAACTGAACTGATAGTTCTGTGACCGAGTTCATGAAAGAATTTCGATCCTTTATTTTGAATTTATGGATACACGAGCATATTTAAAACTTTTTCTTTGTAAGAGAGGTGTTTGGAGAAATGTCTGTCATATTTTTTTGTTGACATCATTACTTCATTTAATATATTTTTCAAGCAAAGAAGACATTTAAGCTGAGGGAGAGAAGAATTTGAGGAGATAGACAAATCTAATTTGAGATATTCCTCAATGTATTGCCAAATTGGTGACATATTTAGACTACTCTGCTTATCATGTATGAATCTTTTAATTTCCTAGCTTAAATCAAAGAGTGGACCTTTATGGTAATATGATTATTCATAGATGAAGTATTTTAGAGGACTGTAGTATTTTATAGTTTCAGAGAACTGTCTGTATTATTAAATTAAGTTGCATAAAAACACTGAAAATTAAGCATATGATAGCAAAGTAGAAATATTTTAATATTAATTTTATTTTATTTAACAACTAAAATTCCAAAATGATTTCAAAATACACATAGGACTCACTCATATATAAGAAAAATCTTGAAACACTCATATCCAGAAGGCATAAATGTATATAGTGAATTGGTAAATTGAATAATATTAATGAATTGGTTTCATGAAATTATATTCAATATTATTTAATTTCGGAAATAGCTATTACTTTTAAAATCTAAAAGCATACAATACTTTATTATGAAATTACACCAGGAATCAGATTATGGTAATTTCTATCTATCTGATATGCTTTATTTAGAAATTCTTAGTACCAGATCATTATCATCATTCATCAGTGTTTTATGTTAGTAGGCAAGGTTGGGATATGTTGTGTGTTGTGTGTGTGTGAGTTGCTCAGTTGTGTCTAACTTTTTGTGATCTCATTGACTATAGCCCTCCAGGCTCCTCTGTCCACAGAATTCTCCAGGCAAAAATACTGCAGTGAGTTGTCGTTACTTTCTTCAAGGAATCTTCCCAACCCAGGGGTGGAACCCAGGTCTCCCACATTGCAGGCAGATTCTTTACCATCTGAGCCCCCAGGGAAGCCCTTGTGATATGGTAGAACAAACTAAATTGACAGAAAGCTATTTTTACACATGTACATAAAACAAAGAATTTCACTGCTGATAGATTGTGACTGGGGCACTCTTTAGGTTAATTGAGATGATTCAGTAGGGAGATCAGAGGGAGGTGCTACTAGAGTCCTTCCAGTGTAGCCACCACCACCGTAGGGAACACAGTGCGTACTTTACATTTAGAATGTCTGTGGGGTCATTTGTCATTATGTGACACCCAACTTATCCCTGTGTTGTTGGAAGCTAAGAGAGTGGGTGGTGATGGTGGTTTAGTTGCTAAGTCAAGTCGGACTCTTGCGACCCCGTGGACTGTAGCCCACCAGGCTCCTCTGCCCATGGGATTTCCTAGGCAAGAATATTGGAGTGATTGCCATTTCCTTCTCCAAGGGCTCTTCCTGACTCAGAGACTGAACCTGTGTTTCCTGCATTGGCCGGCAGATTCTATACCACTAAGCCACCAGGGAAGCCCCAAGAGAGTGGGTGCTGATTGTATATTAAGTGGCTGATGTATAGGAGAGAGTGACTGTGCTGATGATGGAGATCCTCTCCGTGTAGCAGAGATGGTTGTTAGCACCTCCTGCAGGTGTGGGAAGCCCAGGTGCACCCAACTACCGGCCAGGATTTTAATATTTATTTTTATTTATTTATTTAGCTTTGCTGGTCTTAGTTGCAGCAAGAGGGATCTTCACTCTTCGTTGCAGCATGGCAACTCTTACTTGAGGCATATGGGGATGTAGTCCACTGACCAGGAATTGAACCTAGGGCTGCGCCGCACCACCCCACCACTGCCCCAGTTGGAAGTGCAGAGTCTTAGCCACTGAACCACAAGTGAAGTCCACACTTGACATGATTTTTATTTCCATCAAAAATGCACCACTCCAGGTAAAGTGCACCAGTATTACCTGCTATGGACTGAATGTGTCCCCTCTCTTTCATATTTTGAAATTCTAATCCCCAACGTGATGGCATTAGGAGGTGGGGCCTTAGGGAGGTAATTAATCATGAAGATAGAGCCCTCGTGAACGGTATTAGTACCTGTATAAGAAGACGGACTATGTGCTTTCTGTTTCTCTGCTCTCTGTTGTGTGAGGACACCAGGAGGAGACGGTCATCTGTAAACTAAGAAGCGGAACTTCACCAGAGAGTGGGTCTGCCACCACATTGATCTTTGGACTTCCCAGTCTGCAGAACTGAGAGAAATAACTATGCATTGTTTAAACTGCCAGGTCTATGGGTGTTTGCATTACAGCAGCCCGAACTGTGACACCACCCGTGAGGGGAAGCCCAATTCCCAGGATGCTTGCCAAGCAGGGGAGCTCATCTCCAAGCATCAACACAAGTGAGAAGGTGACAAAACATAACACATGCTTGTGAAGCCAACTGTTTTCTTGGAGCCTGGACATCCTCTATGCTTTTGTGTAGGCAAGGCGAACAAGAAGAAATGTTCCCTTGCAGATGGATAATTTTCATAGTGCAGAGGTATGATTACAAAGCCTGCTGCAGATTTTGGAGCACAGACTTTTATGTGTTTGTATGAAGGTAGATGTGTATCACAATTCAGAGTCTTGGCTTTGGAATCAGACTGATGAAGTTCAAATCCAGGTGTTGCCGCTTGTTAGATCTGTCAGTTTAGGCAAACTACCTGACTGGACAGGTTTTGGTGCCTCATCTATAAAAGGTGAATAGTGGTTCCTACCTCATAGAGCTGTAGGGGTTGAATAAGATAATTTATAATATGCTAATGCTTGGCCCAGCACCTGGTAACAAGTAGGCATTCATTCAGTAAATGGTGGCTATTTCTCCACCGCCGCAAGTAATACTGCTACTGTCATTAGTGCATTTTTTCACCTGTGAGTTCAAGATGCTTTCCTGCTTTGAACTCAGGATAGCACTTCTCTCTCTCTTCTCTTTGGGGGTATGGGAGCATTTGCATTCACAGGCCTAAAATCTGTTGGGATAGTGATTCCATCTGGTGACAGCAGCAAGGTTTTACCACTGTCTTTGTAAACTGCTTGCAAAACAAAGCAAAGATTTCAAGGCAGTTTGATGGGATCCAAAGACTTTGGAGATTTTCAGAGAATTTGAAAATTGTACAATAGAATTTCATCATGAATTGCTTAAAAAATTTCAGTCCTTTAGATTCCCACTTTCCCTTGCAGATGGAAGAATGGGTTAAGTGCCACTTTCTGAACCTTAATTCCAGAGATGCTGGCCTCATTTTCAGAAGTTCAGTGTTGTTGTTTAGCTGCTGAACAACAGCATTGTTTGACTGACTCTTTTACGATCCCATGGACTATTGCCTGCCAGGCTTCTCTGTACATGGGATTTACCAAGCAAGAATACTGGAGTGGGTTGTCATTCTTTCTCTGGGAATCTTCCCAACCCAGGCATCGAACCTGCATCTCCTAGGCTGGCAGGCAGACTTTTTTTTTTTTAACCGCTGAGACATCTGGAGAGCCCTAAGTTAAATGCATACCCACAAATGAGAGACATCGTGATCTGTCTCCAGGCTTGTTTTCTCATATGATTTAGCAGCCACGCTTAACTTCACATGGCACACAAGAGCACCCCAATTCAGGTCTTGGGGTTTATCCAGTCTCTTTCTATTGACACAGGCTCACTGGCTGGATAAGCAGTTAGCCTGGTAGACAGTGGATTTCCTGACAATTACATTTGATAAGATAGAGAAAATTAGACAAATATTTGTATTAGTCTTTACTGTGTATAGTGTGGTTGTGCACCCTTTATCTCCTGACTCTAAGAAAGTTTCATGAAGCTCTCACATCTTGCTTGCAGGTGGACTTGAGGGGATATAAACCCAGTCCCTTTGGAGATGTCAGGTTATATGACATTTGGGTGCTGGATCTAGGATTACAATCCAGGGCTTCTGCTATCTCATCTAGGACTGTTTCCACTAAATCGTGCTACTGACTTTCAGTGCTGTCTTGTTCTTTATGGAGATGTGCTGCTCATTTCCCATTCCCATTCTCATCTTCTTCTATTCTATGCCTGATTAGTTAGAGTTTCCCCTGGGACAAGGCATATTACTTAAATTCTTCCTGACTTTCTGAAAGAGCACATCCATTGGGGCTGTTCATCCTTCTTCCCACCCTGCTGAGCTAAGAATTCTTCAGCAGCAGGAAATTATGGTTGCTATTTTAAAATGATAAAACTTGAAGCATCTGAACCACGAGGGGGACCTTAAAAATGCATATGATTGCCTCTTGCTAATAGCAGTTTTCCAGAGGTAAATGGGAGGGGAGTGAATTTGAGACAGGACCGGGAATTTCATGTAACCAGTGCCTCTGGCCTTGAGGATTGCCAGGGAAGCACTGCTCATTCTGGACCCGTTCGTGCCTCCTTATAATAACCGGTTGACCATACCTGTGAAAAGAAAGACAAAAGATTTTCTAACAAAACCTTCAGATAGGCATTTTTACAGTGTTTAATTTTAAGAAATGGATTTTTGTAACATGTCTTACTACACCTTCATCAGGCTGCTAAGTGCATTTTTGAATCAATATGGCATTGACATTTTCCATTGCTCCACTGGATGCTGTGTTTCAGTGACTGAAACATGTCAGGAGAAGACCATTGTAGTGGGATCAGACCAAGAAAGACACCCGTTTGGAAGACTCAGGTCGTCTCTCATTTCCCCACAGCATCTCATCAAGATTAAACAAGAAAACATTTGACTTCCACTATTCTATCTTGAACTCCTAAAACTCTCCTGAACTGTGTCATCCTGTTTTCTTGATAACTCCAAGCCAAGTGTGGATCAGGAGTCCCTGCTTTACCTGGCTCTGCTGCCTGTAATAATCAAGTTCAACACTTAATTGTCGGGTTTCCCCTTGCCTTTGTGTGGTTTAGACAGAGTTTCAGAAAGCTTGTAAAGGCCCAGCCATAAATAAAACAAGGTTCACACACAGGGGCTTGGAGAATGCAACCTTTATGAAGCCCCAGATGCAGAGCAGAGGGAATTCAGAGTGAAATATTTAATTACTTCATCATCGAAAACTAATTACCAATTGGGGAGTGTTTTCATTTGTGGAACGTAGATTGATTAGCAGGATCACCAGAGTTCTAGTTTCCTTACTACTGATTACATCTCTCATGGAAGAAAAATGGGTTCATTTTAACAAGCTCGAGTCAAACTAGAGACAGGCAAGGTTACCGAAGAGTGATTGCCCGGGATTAGTGTTATTCAATAGGCAAAGGGGTATTGGGTTCAGATATTTTTCCTGATAGGCTATTAGAGATAAATTTCACATTTGGGATTTACTCTTCTGTAATAGGCAAGGTCGTATTTTTTCATTCAGGAAGTTAATTTGTTTGTTCCACAAAATGTTTCAATCAATGTTATGCATGTTCACTGACCTGGCGCCCTAAGGCTAAGTTTTGTCCCAGTACTGGACACAGATATATTGTTTAAAGACCCAGTTTGGAAAATTAGAACCTCCATGGCAACTTTTTAATACCAAAATGTAAACGCTGTGGCTCACCGCGATTAACTAGAGGCAGAATCTGATGGGGCAGAACATGGTGGGGGTTTGGGGAAGGTGGAGGGCCATTGTTTGGCTTCCATATTCCCAGCATGCTTCTCCTTCTCGAGATAGCTCCTTGACACCCTTGTGTCCAGTCACCTTGTTCTCCCTTGCCCTTTGCAGTTTTGCTCTCCAGCAGGAAGCTGCCATTGGCCATTTGCCCTTGAGAGTGGATTTAAGTCACTGTGTCCCCCCGATCTCTCCGTAAGATTGAAAATAATTTCGGGACCCAGTCAGCAGGTGGGCAGTGGCCCCTGAGATAACACGGCACCTGTAGACACACTCTTCCTGTTGGTGTGGAGGTTCTTGCTGTGGATGACATGAAGAGGCGAACTGATGCAGGAGGAAGGATGCTAGGAAGGGGCAGAAACCTGGGCTCCAGTTCTGGGTTCGCACTTACTTTGAATCCTCGGGTCTGTTTATTGATCATTTGAGTCCTTTCCTCTTTGCTTACAAATGGGGTCACATGAAATAGGGACTGTGAGCAGTCATTGAAAGGCTTAAAGCACTGTTTAGAATAAAATGAATATTTCGGTTGCATTGGCTACCGAGATCCATCATTTAGATGCCCTAAGCAGTGACTTAGACCGAGGCTTATCCTGTCCTGCCCAATTTCACTCATACTGGAATTGGTGCTTTTATTTTTGAGATGGAGACAAACTTATAAACTCTCGTCTCAGCCAACATGGCCTTCCTCCAGGCCGGTGTATCCTCCTCTGGGGTTGAGGTTGTGCCAAGACTCTGCACAGATACCAGAGCCCTCCGACTGGGACCCTTGGTCTGGTGAAGAGGACAAAACACTTTTGAAACCACTTGCATCCCACCCCTCCTGCCTGGCGGGTAGCTCATTGCACACCTGGCTTGCTCAGATTCCCAGGGTTGGCTCAGGATGATCGCAGGCTAGGCCATGACCTTCTCTAATTTACGAGGAATGAACTGTATATGATGCGTGCATAGGTTCAATCTCTATTGTCTTGAGAAAGGAATTTAAACTTGAGGATTTCACACATTACTTACATGATGACTTTTTGGGACTGATTTAACAATTGATGGGCGTTCAATGAAGGGACTCCAGGGGGACAGCTGTGGAGAAGCAGAGCAAAGGTATTGAATGACTCCCTGAATGTGTCACTCCATGACCGTGACCCCCTCCAACAAGGGGAAGATTTCTGCCTGGTGTTGTGCCCCAATGATCACATAAAAATATTTAAAGAAGCTAAAACCACAAGACAAAGTATAACAAACAAAATTCTTGGAAATGAAAGCCTTAAAGAATCAAGTGAATAGGGGGAGGAAAGGCTTTAAATGTAGAATGATAAGAAATGAAATGTTGGAATATTTAAAAATAGCATTATTGTACAAAGATAAGAGATACAAGAGGTTTAAATAAAGGTAAAACTATGGAAGTTAAAAAAAATGTTGGCAAAACAAAACAAAAGAAATAAATATTAAGAGATTAGAGAAACGACAATGTAAAAAATAAAACCAAAGAGCTGAAAGGTTAAAAAAAAAAAAAAAGAAAATGGATAATCAGAGAGTAAAAGTTTAGACAGAAGTTAAAACATGTCAAGAACACTCAAAAGCCAAAGAGTACTCTAATGATTCAAGGTTACTTAGAAACACGAGAAAAGGAAGCAAAATATAAACTTTAAAAAAAGTGCCTAATGCTCCAAATGAGGGGAAAAAAGTGACAAACTCACGTAAATTTCTAAAACATGAACAAGAGGATTCATTTTTAATGACAAGTGCGTATGTGCTCAGTTGAGTCTGACTCTTTGTGACCCCACGGACTGTAACCCGCCAGGCTCTTCTGTCCATGGGATTTCCGGGCAAGAATTCTGAAGAGGGTAGCCGTTTCCTTCTCCGGGGGATCTTCCTGACCCAGGGATTCAACCTGGGTTTCCTGTGTCTCCTGCAATGGCAGGTGAATTCTTTACCGCTGAGACACCTGGGAAGCCTCTTTTAATGATGAAGGGACCACACATTCCAGTAGAGTCCTGATATTTATCTTATGGAAATTTGTAGCACCTTGTAAGGGGGGTTCTTATATATGATTCCTTTGGGATCTTTGGAATCAGAGAGGTGTGACCCCATTTTTGCTATAAAAATTTCAAATTTTCTTAGGCTTTGGTAAAAAACAAAACAAAACAGCAGTAGCGTGAGTTTCCCAGAAGATTGCCCTGTGTAGCCCTTTTGTCTACAAACTGCCCATACCCCATCCCCAGCTAGAAATGGGAGGAGGCACACTGTACTTAGCCCGCAGTTCAAAAAAGACCAGGAAATCTTAATAAATTCTTGAGGACTTATTCTTTGCTTGGCAGTGGAACTACCCAACATTCAGGGAATTATCTCCTTTAGTCCTCATAACATCCCAAGATAGGTTCCCTTAAGATTTCACACAGGTAAGATGGGTTGGTGAGCTCAGTTAAGTAATTCATCTGAGGCCCCAGTCTGCACATGTGAGAGGGACCATTGCAGTCCAGGCCCTCGTATTGCAGATCTGAAGTTCTTAACCCTCCTTGGCCAGCTTCCCATCTGTCTGCACTGTCACCGGGAGCCCAGCGTAGCCCCTCCACCCGTCCCTAAAGAGTGAGACCACTTTCTTTGAAAGCAGTGGTTTGTGTTGCTGTTTGTCTTTAATCACCTCCTCTAAGTGGACAGTAACACGTGCACTTGTCAAAGGCTATTAGGATCTATCCACTGGTGCTGACATGCTGACAAGTTCACAGAACGCCCCTGGCCTTTGCTGGCTGGGGAGGGCAGGATATTGACCATAAGCTCCAGGAGGGCGGGGGCACATTTTCCTTGCATTTTTCTCTCTGGATCACCTCGAGCTTGGCACCTTACAGAGCCAGCCTTGCTGTAATTGAAAAGGTGGTTTGATTTTGTGTTTTCTAATTAGATCAAAAGGACAAACTAAAACTTTTTTGATGGCCTCAAAATGGTGTCAGTCACACTTTCCTGGGATTTCCCTGGCAGTCCTCAGATGGTAAAGAATCTGCCTGCAGTGTGGGAGACCCAGGTTCAATCCCTGGGTCAGGAAAATCCCCTGAAGAAGGAATGGCTACCCACTTCAGTATTCTTTTTTTTTTTTTAATATAAATTTATTTATTTTAATTGGAGGTTAATTACTGTACAATATTGTATTGGTTTTGCCATACATCAACATGAATCTGCCACAGGTATACACATGTTCCCCATCCTGAACCCCCCTCCCTCCTCCCTCTCCGTACCATTCTTGCCTGTAGAATTCCATGGACCAGAGAAGCCTGGTGGGCTACAGTCCACAGGGTCACAAAGAGTTGGACAGGACTGAGCAACTAACACTTTTACTTTCCAGTAGTTAAGACTTGGCCTTCCAACTCAGGGGGTGCGGGTTCAATCCCTGGTAGGGGAGGGAGCTAGCATTCCTCATTCTTAGTAGCCCAAAAAAACAAAACCATGGAAGCAACAATGTAACGAATTCAATAAAGATGTTAAAAATGGTCCACATCAAAAAAAAAAAAAATCACACTTCCTGTTTTTCTGCCTGGTTAAACGGCTCTTTGGAAGGTCATGGTGTCTGCTTTGGGGCTTTTTCCTCCTGGAGGGTGAGAGGTGTCCTGGAGTGCTTCACAAGGTCCGACTTACCAGGTGGCAGGGCAGGGACACACATGGTGGAGTGTGGTTTAGGGGCTCCTGAATGACACTGTTGCCCAGAAACCTTGCTCCCTCCTGGACTTCCTACCACGGCTGTCGTTCCTTTGGTTGAAGCTCTGCCTCTGGAAAGCTGCTAGCAATAACAAAAATGTACGATCAAGAAGGAAACCCATGAGCTTCCTAGAAGCTTCTGACATTGGACACTGAGTGGTTTGTGATGCAGAAAACGGGATCCTGGATGATGAGAAACAAGGTGGGAGAGAAGAGGTGGATTGACAGTGGGGAAGGGGTGAATGTTTCCTTGCCTGTCCGCTGTCTGTGTGCACTACCACCTTCCCGACGACAGTCAGGCTGTGTTTTGTTTACGTCCACATTCCCTAGCGTCAGGTTGAGGGCCTGATCTGGAAAAGGTGCTCCAATAATTGAGTAGCTTTCCTGCCTATAGAATGAATGAAGAGAGAAACAGGAGGATGTGTCCTTGGTGCTGTCATTATAGGGAGTGACGGTGGAAGCATCACCAGGAGAGACTGGAGAAAACAGTGCAAATAGTGAAGATTGAAGTGAAAACTGCTCAGTCGTGTCCGACTCTTTGCGGCCCCATGGACTATATAGTCCATGAAAATTCTCCAGACCAGAATACTGGAGTGGATAGCCTTTCCCTTCTCCAGGGGATCCTCCCAACCCAGGGATAGAACCCAGGTCTCCTACATTGCAGGCGGATACTTTACCCGTTGAGCTACAAGGGAAGCCCAAGAGTGTACCAAGCACAGACTAAATTCTCTTGCCAGGCATTGTGGAGGCTGCAGGCACCAGCTGGACTCTGCCCCGCCCTTAGGGAGCTTCCTGGGCAGCTGGGGAGGCGTCTTACATGATAAACAAGCAGCATGGTTTGAAGACATGTGTGTTTTCACATCACCAGCAGTGGGACAAATAGATATCATATGCTTCCTGATACGATGCACTGAGAAGGACACTTCATCACTTCTGTGGTGTGCTGGCCAGAAGTGTGTAACCTGAGTCCAATCAGAGGAAAACATCTAACGCAGTTGTCTTCAAAAATGTTGAGATCATGGCACATGTGATCCTGGATGGCATCTGGGAGAAAAACAAAAAACAACCACAAAACCGTTGCTATAAAGGATATTACTGAAATAATTCGTGCTCCTGTTCATGCTCAGTCATGTCTGACTCTTACAACTCCACAGACTGTAGCTGGCCAGGCTCCTCTGACCATGGGATCTCCCAGGCAAGAATACTGGAGTGGGTTGCCATTTCCTGCTCCAGGGGATCATCCACTGAGAGAATTAGCCAAATGTAAATATAACCTGTAGATTAGATAATAGTATGTGTGTGTGCTAAGTCGCTTCCGATGTATCCGACTCTTTGTGACCCCATGGACTGTAGCCTGCCAGGCTCCTCTGTCCACGGGATTCTCCAGGCAGAATGTTGGAGTGGGCTGCCTTTTCTTCTTCCAGGGGAGCTTCCAGACCCAGGGATCAAACCTCTATGTCTTAAGTCTCCTGCTTTGGCTTTTTCTTTACCACTAGCGCCACCTGGGAAGCCCCAGATAATAGTATATCTATGCTAATTTCTGATTTTTAGTAATTATATTGTGGTTTATAAGAGAATGTTTTTGTTTAAAGGAAATGTACAGAGCTGTTTAGACATAGAGGGGCCTCATATCAGCAACTTACTCTCTAAGGGTTCAGAAATATCCAAATGTGTGTGTGTGTAGAGAGAGAGAGAAAGGAGAGAGGGAATTATAAAGCAGATGTGCTAAAGTGTTAACACTGGGGAATCTAAGTGAAAAATAAGTTTCTTTTTTACTATTTTTGCAACTTTTCTATAAGTTTGGTTGTTTAAAAATAGATTAAAAATTCATATATGTATAAGTATATTCCTGGATGTATAAGAAGCAGAATAGCTTAGTGGTCAAGGATACAGGCTCTGGAGTAGGAGTTCCTGGGTCCAGATCCTGGCAGGACAACTTGTGAGCTGTGTTACCTTTTACTTTGGCAGTCTAATCCTGAGTCACGTGGGATGGTAATGGTGTCCATGTTGGGTTGGTTGTGAGAATTAAATGAGTTATGACCTGCGACATGCTTAGGACTGTGCAAACACATGGCACTATGACACGTGTACACTAATGGTGGCTCTTATTCTGCAGTGTGGAGCCGCATGTAATCAGTCATGATTATTCAGTTACAGGGCAAGTAGTATATACACATTAGCTGACCTGCTGACCATAGGAGCATAGCACTTAGAGTTTTCAAATAATTTATATATTCAATCGTTACAACAATCCCATAAAACAGAATAGCAAGAACCATTGCCCACATTGAGCTTCCCTGGTGGCTTGGTGGTAAAGAATCTGCCTGCTAATGCAGGAGACTTGGGTTCTATCCCTGCATCGGGAAGATCCCCAGGGGAAGGACATGGTACCCACTTTAGTAACGTTGTCTGGGAAATCCTGTGGGCAGAGGAGCCTGGTGGGCTACAGTCCATGGGTTGCAAAAGAGCCAGACACGACTTAGTAACTAAAAGAACATTGCCCCCATTGTATAGATCTGTAAACTGAGGTCGAGAGAAGCCAAGAAACTTACCTAAGATTCTCCAGCTGATAATTGGCATAACCTGGGGCTGATTCTAGGTGTCCTGACAGCTAGAGGAAATTCTTTCCTGTGGGTGCTGCTGACATCACTAATGTCACTTTGCCCTCTTTTATCCTCTGTGAATGAGGAATTTCCTGGGACAAAGTGCACTCCCAGGCACAAAATGACTCATTCATGTCATTATCCATTGTCAAAACTGTCATGTGTATGTGAGTGAGAGCATGGATTCTTCCAGAAATTACTGACTGGTTCTTTGAACCAGATTCCAGCAAAGTGGTCTCCAGTCACTCGTCCTGAGGATGAGAAGCCGTTTGCACAGGAGGATATGTGCATTACCTTCTGCAGGGCTTGGGATACAGTGTTGGGGAAATCTGCATCTGAAAGGCACTGGCTCTGTGCCACTATGTGCTTGTATGAGTCATAGCCAGTGCCTGGGCATGCTGGAAACTGTACGTTCTGTTTGGAAGGAGTCTTAAAGTGCTTTAGATGTCAGACATGATCTCTTAAAACAAACAAACAAAAAAAAGGACAAAAAACAAACAAGTAAAAACTAAAATGCAACAGGAGTTTTCCGAGAAACAGCCTCATCTGCACTTCAGAGAACCCAGAAACCAGATTCTTGCCTCCGTGAGTCTAATGATCTTCAATGGGGCCTCAAGCCGACAGATGTTATTACTATAAATGGAGCTCTGGCAGCCTTGGGTAGAAAGGGAAGCACCTCTCAATTTGTCAGGGATGATAACTTCCCTGCATTTTCACCCTGCTCTGTAATTTGCACAGCATTGTTCTAGATATTTCTCTGGATTCGCTCAATAAGCGATGAGGTGGATGGTGCAGAGGCTGCAGTTCCTATGGAGTGGATGATAAAACTAGGGGCTCATAGAGGCTAAAGGAACAGCCTGCGAGTTGGGACCTCCTGGGTCCTGATCCAGGGCTCCTTACCTACACTGTCTCTCTAGCACTTTCCTTCCTATTGTGGAGGTTATTTTATTTTTTTGACATTGCTACTTTTTAATTATCCACACGTTTATTTCCCATTTGTTCAGTCCACCCGGCCCCATCCAGCCAGACTTTCAACTATGTCTGTGTTATCCCTCCAGCTGTGAGTCAGGAAGTGCTCGAGGATGTAGACCCCCTTAACCACTTGCTTGAAAAGAAGGAAAATTGTGAGAATAAATGTGCTGCCAATATGATCACAAAATGCATGATCAAGCCCAATAGAAGCTGTGCTAAATTTTAACTCTGCTTTAAATTTTCTGGAGGAAAGTCTTTTCCATATGCATTTCTAATTAAGAGCTGAAAAATGTATTCATTCTTTTTTTATAAGTATATACGTGTAATTTGTTGCCTTTTTTGTTAATTGACATATAATTGCTTTGCAATGTTGTGTTAGTTTCTGCCATAAAAAATAAAGTGAATCAGCTATATGTATACATATATACCCTCCGCTCGAGCCTCCCTCCCACTTTTCCCCATCCCATCCCTCTGGGTCGTCACAGAGCACCAAGCGGAGCTCCCCGTGCTACACAGCAGCTCCCAGCTAGCTATCTGTTTTTACACATGGTAGTGTGTCTATGTCAGTGCTACTCTCTCAATCCATAATGTGTTCATTCTCTCAATTATGGTGAGCACCAGCTATGGACCAGGTGCTAAGAGTTCCCTTCCTTCCTCCTCATCAAGACCAGAGGCTACACATTTTAGGCCAATCAGTCTTAGGACAGAGGTTACAGACTTGAGTTCTAGGCCTTTCTTCACTGTGACTGTTTAGGATCTGTGAATTGCAAAAGGGCTAATCTAGCACTTGCACTGTCTACTTTATTATGACAAGAAAATATGTTTTGTGGATTTCAGAGTGTACATTCCTCAAACGTAAGATGGAATGATGGTAATGATAAAGCCAAAGATAATAAAAGTTGCTTCTGGGGAATTACTCCTTCAGTCATACTTCCTAAGACCCTCCTAGAGGAGAATAAGTTCAATAAATGGAATGGTATATAGAGCCTTTGTATAAATATGTGAATGAATGAATTGAAGGGAATTGTAAGTTACTCTTTTGCAGTATTTCTTTAAAAACATTTGTTTGGCTGTGTTGGTTCTTAGTTGTGGCCTTGGGCTATTTCGCAGGGACTGTCTAGCTGTGGTGTGTGGACTCAGTAGTTGCAGCACTCAAGCTTAGTTGCTCTGTGGCATGTGGGAGCTTACGTTTCCTGACCAGGGGGAACCCACGTCCCCTGCATTGCAAGGCAGATTCTTAACTACTGGCCCACCAGGGAAGTCCCAGTTGCTGTTGTTCAGTTGCTCAGTTGTGTCCTACTCTTTGCGACTCCATGAACTTCAGCACGCCAGGCTTCCCTGTCCTTCATCTCCTGGAGCTTGCTCAAACCTATGTCCGTTGAGTAAGTGATGCCATCCAACCACCTCATCCTCTGTGGTCCCCTTCTCCTCCTGCCTTCAATCTTTCCCAGCATCAGGGTCTTTTCAAATGAGACAGTTCTTCGCATCAGGTGGCCAAAGTATTGGAGCCTCAGCTTCAGTATCAGTCCTTCCAATGAATATTCAGGATTGATTTCCTTTAGGATTGATTGTTTTTGATCTCCTTTCAGTCCCAGGGAATCTCAGGAGTCTGCTCCAACACCACAGTTCGAAAGCATCAATTCTTTGGCACTCTGCCTTCTTCGTGGTCCAGCTCTCACATCCACATATGACTACTGGTAAAACTAGGGAAGTCCATAGTATTTCTAATGAATCAAAATGTTTACTACCATAAATCTTTCATGACAAGTCTTTAGACTAACATATAGAAAGCCTTCTCCTCCTATTCATCATTAAAACTCAGCTCAGCAGTCACTTTTTCCAGGAGGCCTTCTTGGATTCACCCATCCTCTTTAGCCAGGCTGGATGAGATGGCCCTTCTCTGCTGCTGAAACACCTGGGCTTATTTGCACTGCATATATCATGCTGTAATTATGGGTACTCTCCCACTCTAGATTCTGTTTTAAGCATCTCTGCCTCCTCAATGTCCAGTGCAATTCCTAGAATATTATTTTTGCCTTAGGAAAGGTTTTCTGAATGAATGGTCAAACATTGACTAGTTCAAACAGGTTTTGGCTTGTAAATACAACAGGGATTGAGGTCAGGGAAATGTGGTTCCCTTTGGCCATAAAGTGCTTACAAAGTGAACACTCAAACACAGTGCTTCATGATTCTTTTTTTCAAACTCTTATGTGATTATCCTCCTCAAAACCCCATGGGCTAGAAAGGACTATCATGACCTTGGTCGTTTTGAGCTGTTTAATCTTGACATCAAGTTTGGCCTATTTTCATTATGAAGGACATGACTGACTTCATGGAAAGCAGGAAGAATCAGAAGATGGCCTCTTCCCCAGAAAGTCTGCAAAAACCCTGCCTGGCCTTCGGGGGTTCCCACGAGTGTATGCAACATAAAGGATCAGTGTGATATGGGTACATTTGTACATTTTTTAAAAGATTAAATGTGATATAGTACTGGAACTGAGCAGGGGAGATTGAGGCCCTGGGTATTATGCTTTCCCTTGCTACAGGGGATGGAAAGAATATTGTTTCTCCTTAAAATGATTTATTTAAATGGGTAGGCTAGAATTCTACTTAAAACCCAGCGTCTGAATGCACCTGTTGAAGTCAGCTTCTTGTTCTCGCAGGTATTTAGGCATTGAATTTTCCCCATTAGGGAAGTGATTGACACCGTGGTCCTTACAATAACACATGATTATAACTCTGCAAATGGCAATTACATTCAATGGAAACCAGATGTTGCATGGAATTTGACTCTCTTGGTTTCTTGGTGAAGTAGATGAATTTGTAAAGTAGAAAACCACAATCATTACTCAGATGGACTGTACATGAATTAATGACATAATATCTAAATCATATATGGTTGAAAATAATGATTAAGTTAAACTATCAAGATAAGCAAATGAAAAACAGACTCTTAAAAAATTAAAGCTATGTTTTCTCCAGTATACATTGTATCAGTATGCTAATAACAAAACCAGGCTTGTGTTCATGTCTCTTCAGCCCCGAGGAAGAAAAAAAAAATGTTTAAAAAAGTTCTTCTCAGTGGTTAACACTGAGGAGAAAGTGAACAAGCAAGATAGTTTTTCTTGGCTGGTGAATTTTTAGAGTGTCTGAAATTTGTCTTTAAAAAACATACTGTTGTTAGGGACAGTTAGCAATGTTTTACGCAGAATAACACAGAGACGGTGTAATTTTAAGGACACATTTGGCATGCAAAGTATCAGCTTTATATGCCTGTGCAAAGCATAACCTCTCAAATACAACTTCTTTTCCTGTCTCCATCTGTATCTAGAGCTTCTGTGCAAATGTGTGTGTACACACATATGCATGCACACGCGCTCACACACACACCCACCCACACCAAGGATGCCTCAGGCCAGGGAAGGCAAATCAGCATCACATTTGAACCTGCCCTGTCCCTTGAAAATCTCAACCTTCGGTTAGCAACCACCTAAGTGGTTCAGTTTGCAAACCTTGGCCCATCATTTCCACTGTCATGAATTCTCCATGACATCATCACTGTAAAATTAGGAACTCTCTCTCTTTTCCTGCAGATGTGAAAGTTTGACATTGCATTCCATGGTCCCGTGCCACATTTCATCAGCGTTTTTCCTTTGCTTTCTCCAAAGCCCGTGGCCGCATGTGGCGTGTAGATTGCTGGTGCTGTTTGGGATTTCATATCAAATGCTGCTACCTAATCCCAGGCGGCCTTCCACAAGCCCACACCTGCAGCTCATTGAATCCTCCTGGAGTACAAAGGGCTGATTTACAGCACGAAGGATCCAGGCACTGGTTGCAGCTGGGGCTCCAGCAGGAAAAGGAAGTTGTTCATCATCTTGTGTGCATTTCATTAACAATAGTGTACCCGATATGTAGCTTACAGAATAATTTCAAATCACTGACAGAGAGCATTATGGCACTTGGCACTACTAGGAAAAATACTTCGGGATGGGCAAATTACACCTGAGCGTGAGGTTTCCATGCGACCCTTTGGAACCGTGCACGCTGATTTATACCAGGTGGGTTGACCTTGCGATATTTTCTGATTCCTTGGGCATTTTCCCATTCCTCATTGCTTTCCCTTTGTCTTTGAAGCTCCTCTAGGGTAGAGTTGGGACATTCTTAGCTTTCTGTTCATTTCATGTATTAGCCACAAGAGCTTAGAGACACCTGTGCTAAGCATGGTGTTTCTAAACTGACGAACTGTGGAAACGTCCGTGTAGCTGGTGGGCCAGGAGCGCCACAGCAAAACGTGACAAATGGTGTGTCTCTTTCTTTTTTGTGTTTTGATGGTCGTAGAAATAAGCGAGTCCCATTGAGTCACTGAGATCCCAGTGCTGGCTCACCAGGATTCTGGGGAATGAAAAAAACAGAGGAGAGTCTTGGTCTTTCTTCTGTCACCATGCTGGGCTGTGCATGGGTTTTAGTTTTAACTCCTTTGTACCCCAGGAAAGCCCTCCTGGTGGGGATGGCCTGAGGGAGATGATGCTGTGTGCAGATGAAGAAGGAAAAGGCAGGAAGAGGATGCTGGTCCCCTGGTCCAGGTTCCCACAGCCCCTAGCAGCCTAAGGGCCTGGCTCCTTGGGGGCCAACTTGGCCTCCATTTGAACATCTCACCTATTTACCAAGAAGGCTCCAGGTGCTCTGCCTTTCCATGTCTTTCCTGGGAGTATTCTGCAGATCCCAGTTGAAGGATTTTTCTTTTTTCTTTTTTTTTTTTAGGAAGTAGCAAGCCTTCACGGCTCAAAACAAAAATGCTTCAAGAGGCCTGGCTCTCACCAGGTTGTGGGTCAAGCCCCACACAGGAAGAACGGCAGTGATGGCCAAAATGAAAATGCTAAGACTTCCGGTTAGTTTATCATGGAGGTTTTTAGCTTCGACTTTTGTATAAAGGAGGACAAAATCAATTAAAGTCACCATCCTCAAGGGGAAGGGAGCAGGGAAGGAAAAGCAAATTTCTTTTCACTTTGTAATGGTAAACAAAGTTGACACAGAGCAGTATCTGATGTGGCTGCACGGAGCCTGGTTTCCAGTTTCTCTTGATGTGTCAAATGTATCCCTTATGTGAATCATGATTTAAAAATACTTTTCCTCAGTGGGTTCGGGAAATCAATAAGCTTTTATGATTCTTTCCTTGCTTCACATGATTCCTGATTTCAAAAGAGACTCCGGGTATTCCTTTAAGATGTTTATATATTATGCATTTAAAAAACCAAACAATGCTTCCAAGGGTTTCCCAGGCATTGTTGTTGGAGTGATTTTTGTTTTTTCCCTCTTCCTGAGCTTTTTCTTTCTTTCTTTCTTTTTTTTTTAAACATAATGCTAATGATTATGGGGCTTACACATAAATTGAAGCCGGATTTATAAAATGCAATATAAAAATCCTCGGGAAGGAAGATAAATATAACAAGCTATGAAACTCCGTTAGCCTCTTCCAGCACTGGAATGACTACAAACAAGGAAATTAATGACCAGGATGTGTGATGTTGCCCAGGTTAGAGGCTTTGGCTCTCAGGCAGGCCGCCCTAAGACTAGCTGTCCTGCATTCCTTGATTTTTCTGAAATACAAATCTAATTGCAGATTGGAACCTATCCATTCGCTTAGTCTGTAAAAATAATTTTCCCCGAATATTTACCCAAAGCGCATTATTGCTTATACAGTTGTGAAAAGCATTTAGCACTTTATAATCCCATATTTGCTCCTATGTGGGCCTGGGAGTGCACTCGCCTTACAAAATTCACAAATGCCTAGAAGGCTAACAATTTTTACAAAGTGTTCCTCATGGAAAACATCTGGACGCTTTCCAGAATGGCATTCCAGATGTTATGGTTTTAGCAGTCACAAAAGTACACTGTGTGTGTGTTTCCTGGTTCTACATAACATGTTACTTAGACATACCCAGCTCTCTTTGCTCTACCCCTGGAACATTTTAGGTTTGAATTGTTTAATATTTCACTTCTGGACAACTCTGCTTTCAGGGCAATTGCACATCTGTATGGTGTGGAGTATGATGTAGACTGCTGTAACCAGATATGCACTGGGAGAAGGCATTTTTAGTTGGTAGCTTAAAATTGATTTTTTTCCTCTGTTGGGTCAGAAAGAAGAGTAAACACTGGAGGAGTGAGCCCTGGAAGCACTGCTGGCATCAGGAGAGGGCTGCCCTCTTTCCGATGAGTTATACTCGACGCATAGGTCTCCAACCCCCAGGATCTAATGCCTGAGGATCTGAGGTGGAGCTGATCTAATAGTAACAGAAATAAAGTGCCCAATAAATGTGATGTGCTTGAATCATCCCCAAACCATCACCCTGCTCCTTCCATGGAAAAGTTGTCTTCCATGAAACTGGTCCCTGGGGCCAAAAAAGTTGGGAACCACTGCATCTATGGAGAAGAGAATCCTGCTGCCTCTCCCGTCTTCCTCCCTGGATGCAGGGTGCTAGGTAGAGCTCTGGACAGAAGACCAGCCAACACGAGGCAGGCTCTTCTTTCAAAATGCAAGTGCTCCTCAACTGGGGAGAAACTTAGGAAAGCACCAGTTCCAGGTGCCTGCTCCTTGATCCTTCTCTCCTCCCCGTTCTCCTTCCCTCGCCTTCTAGACCTGGGCCCTTGCCATAGCACCCAACCCAGGGAGATAAAATTGCCACAGCAATTCCAACAAGAGATGGGCCTCTTTGTCCAACCAGCTTCTTGCGAGTCCTGTCTAGTGACAGGTCTCCTGCTCAGGACCGGGACAGAGGGTGGCGACATGGAGGAGAAGGGACGATGCAATCATGGGCCAGAGGCAAATGAGTGATGCTTCAGGGAGCCCTGGGCTTCTCCAGCGTGAGCTATTTTCATCACATGGGGAGACAGGTGAGCAGGGATCCATCTCCCTAAAAAAGCTACAGGATTTGATGACAACCTCCTCTGAACAAAAATCTTTGTTGATGCAATCTTGTTGTGGGTTACAGGTTACTTTGGGGGGATGGGGTGGGGAGAGCATACTGGCAAGGAAAACAGCCTGAGGAGAGGACAGGAGAGGGGATGATGGGTGGCATGTGGGTGCTGGGTCTAGACTGGTTGGAAGAGCACAGAGGTAGGGACCAGAGGGAGGAGAGCTGCATAGGACCTGTATGGGGAGGAACATGCAGATTGGGGAGCATCACAGAGGAATGCAGTTGTTCTTGTGGGCTTGGGAGGAATGATGCGAGAAACTCTGGAGAGAAGTCTGGGGAGACAAGGTTGCTGACTGGAGTTGGGGAGAGCAGCCTTCTTCTTCTTCTGTTTTTTTAAAATGGTTTACTTGTTTATTTTAATTTTGGTTGCCCTGGGTCTCTGTTGCTGTGTGCAGGCTTTCTCCAGACAGTTGCAGTGAGTGGGGGCTACTCTAGTTGCAGTGCTCAGGTTTCTCTAGTTGGGGTCTAGGGGCACGGGCTTCAGTAATCGCAGCACACAGGCTCAGTAACTGTGGCATGTGGGTTTAGTTGCTCTGTGGCGTGTGGAATCTTCCTGGGCTAAGGATCAAATCCGTGCCCCCTGCATCGGTGGGCAGATTCCTATCCACTGTACCACCAGGAAGTCTTCAGCCGGCTTCTTTGAGTCAAATTCAGCTTGGCCAAGAGTTGCTGAGTGTTTGCTCTGAGCAGAATGGAGAGTCAGCAGATGAGAAGCAAGGTCCGAGGCTGGAAGGCAGTGTACTGTGCCTGCTGCTTTCTGGGGACCTCCCCAACTCTTCTGAGCAGTTGGGAGGCACTGAGTGGAAACGCCCCCACTGCCCCCAGGGCGGTGTTGCCTACACACAACAGGGGAGTCATCCCAAGTCAGATGTCAGAATGGCAGAGGTCATCTTGTTCTCCCATCTCCACTGCTCGGAGAGGTATCAGCTACAGGCATTTGCCCCAGGGAATTCCTGAAGAGTCTTTGCTTGACCTTGGGAAAGTCAGAATCAGGATCCTTCAAATCAAGAGGTCCTATCATCCCAGAAAAGTAAGACTCCCCCAGCATGGCATCCAGGCAATGTGTGGTTCCTGATCCTCCGTCAGCCCTTGGACTCTGGTTTCCATAGTTCCCTGGGCTCACCATTGGCGCCGGAAGAAACTGCTCCTTTGGGATTGTCCTGATTCTCCCAGGCAACAGTTGGTGATCAAATTTGAAACATGCCTCTGGCTTTTAGATTGGTCTGCCTCAGAGAGGTGGTGGTGACCTTCTGCCCTCTTGCAGGGCTGCCACAGCTGAGAATCTGTTTAGAGCTGGCCTCTGGGTCTGCCCTGACACCTGGAAGACCCGCCACACCGCTGGCAGATCATGACAGCCGAATCTTGCTTCAGGGGGTTCACGATCCCCCTGTGCCAAGGAAGTACATACATCTTAACCCCCAAAGCCTGAGCCCTGTGTTTGCTTCCAAGCCTTGTACCCCAGAATGCCCAGACGGTGGTTACTGGCAACCTGCTGTAGGAAGCCAGGAGGGCAGAGTTCACAGGGAAAGAACACAGCACCAAGGCCAAGATCGCTTCTAGCTCTGAATTCATGATCAACTACAATTTCACCCCTGGGATGTATTTAACCTCTTCTCATCTCAGTTTCTTCATCTGTCAAATGGGGATAGTAATTCTTGCTTCTTCGAGATGCTGTTTATAAAACTTTAGTGCTGTGGTTGACATGTATTACTAGTTTAAAAAGTGTTTCTTCTGTGATTCGGGGACATGCAGAGTCATCATCCAAAGTGAAATAAATGTCATTGTCCAGGGTAAGGGCAGATGTGACCTACGCTGGTGACCTGAGTGCCTTTCACATTGCTGCTTCCTCCTTCACCCTGGGTTTCTCCTCTTCTGCCTTTCTGACTCACCTTCTACTTCTCTGACCCTCATCAGCTTCCTCCCAGGGCTGTAGCCCCCATGCCTCTGTTGATGATCATGGCTGCTGTCCATAATATTTGTTTCTATTTCCAAGGCCAATCTCATTCTCACCCGTGGCATCTACAGGACTGCCAAAGGCTTCCAACCCACATGCATTCCATTTCTATTCTTCATTGCTGTCTTGGACACCATGTATTTTTAGTTTAGTAATATTGCAAACACTGACTCTTTAGAATCTTTGTCTTCCTTGTTTGTCTGTTGTCTGTATTTCCAACTCTATACATACATGGACACACACACACACACACACACACACACAAACACATACACACTCACAATTTAATTAGTCAACAAAGTTTAACTTACCTGTACATATTTTTCAAAAGCAAACTATTCTCATAGCCTCTCTCCTGGCCTATTTAAAGTCCCCTTACAGATTTTCTTATCTCTGATTCCAGAACTTTCCAACCTACCCACCCCCTCAGTGGGATCAGTGTTAGGATTTTAAAACCTTTGTTGGACCACATCACTTCCTAATTCACAAGCCTTCACTGTATCCCCTTTGTTTCCAAGTTAAGCCCAAGTTGGTCAACCTAGCATTCGAGGTCCTTAGCATTTGGGACTTACTCTCTCCAGCTTCATGTCCCACCATTCCTTTCTTCTCGCTTCCTCTCTCTGTGCTTTTAGGTGACACACAGGTGCCTCTCATCTTTTGCACGTGCTATGCCTTCAGCTTCCATAGGCTCTTCCTCACCCATCCTTCAACACTCAGCCTGACTTTACCCCTTTTGCTGAGACAAAATGAGAGCCATGGCCTTTTGGACATTCACCTGTTGTAGCACTTAACACCTTGTGTTACTGGTTTCATCTGTGACATCAGCACGCACTACCATGCCTGGACTATCTAAGGCCAGGGATCTCTAGTTGAACAAATGAATAGCACCTGCAGGACAGATGACAGAATACTCACAACACCATGGTCGACAAGGCCAGGGTGGCATGAAGGGGTCACTCCAGGGGCTTCAGCAGACGACAGAGGGGCGCTGGCAAGCTCTTCAGTGAGAGGCTTGGGGACCCGATTGCAGGGCTTCTTGGGGATAAGAAATTCACAGCGAATTTCCCATGTATAGAATCCTATCTTCCTGATGGCCCCAAAGCACTTATCACTATAGGTGTTAAGACAATAAACTGGGAAAGTTGAATTATATAGAAATATGTTGATACTACCTTGAAGTAGAGTTTAAGAAATTATGACTATGTCCTTTGTATCCATTTCATTTAGGTAGTTGAGGGTATTTTAATGACAAAATGCACTTCCAGTCAGTCCTAATTTTTTTGGTTAAAAGAGTTGGCGTCTTAATGACATCCAAACAAATCTGCGACATGACAGATGAAGGGATGGTTGACACCCAAACAGTATCAGAACCTTCAACCAGTTTGACAGTATTCTTTCAGTTATTAATAGTAGGTCACGGGCATGAGGGAGGCAGTATGGTGGGACATCAAATGGGGTTGAGCTTGGTTCACCTGGTTAAGCCAGGAACCCTGTGCTGTGTACTAGACAGTTGGAGTGTATACATGGTGTTTAGCAGCTTCATTACCCTGCACTGACTCACCAGTGGAAAACTCAGCTCCTCCAACACACTGACACTCAATGGCCCTTGCCCAAGTTGCAATTTCTGAAGCTGACCAGGGATGATATTCTGCCATATCTAGACAGTATCCCAGACCTTACAACATCAGATTTTGATTCACTGTCATCTGAAACCACATACATACTGGATGACAATTTGTGACACTTGATACTAAGTCAAAGTATCCCATGGTAAGTTAATCATCTCTAAATTTAAGGATGAGTAAGCACTTCCAAATTAAAGTGTTTACAAAAAGATGGGTCATGGTAATAAAAAAAAACTTGTAAATTTATGGGAAATAATTTTTGAGTTACTCTAGTAGGTCAGTTTCACTTAGTCTGTCCTCTGGGGATATATACAGATATAATAAACTGATACATATATATGCTGATATTTGATAGGTAACTTTAAAAATCTGAGATACTGATTCCTAAAATTCAGTCAGTAGCTTTAGAATCAGAGAAGGCAATGGCACCCCACTCCAGTACTCCTGCCTGGAAAATCCCGTGGATGGAGGAGCCTGGGAGGCTGCAAGCCATGGAGTCGCTAAGAGTCGGACATGACTGAGCAACTTCACTTGCACTTTTCACTTTCATGTATTGGAGAAGGAAATGGCAACCCACTCCAGTGTTCTTGCCTGGAGAATCCTAGGGATGTCGGAGCCTGGTGGGCTGCTGCCGTCCATGGGGTCGCACAGGGTCGGACACGACTGAAGCGACTTAGCAGCAGCAGCAGCAGCAGCAGCAGCAGCAGCAGCTTTAGAATAATTTCCTTTTTCTTTGTTTCCCAAGGTGTTGGGTTCTGCATACCTTATATTTGAACCAGTTCTCTATGTTTTTATATTATTTGGCCCCATCGAGGCTTAGTTGCCAGATGTGGGATCTTTCATTGTGGTGCACGGATTCTCTAGTTGGGTTGTGCAGGCTCTCTCGTTGTGGCATGCTCGCTGCAGAGCACGCAGGCTTCAGTAGTTGTGGCACACAGGCTTTCTAGTTGCGGTGCATGGGCTTAGTTGCTCTATGACATATAGGATCTTAGTTCTCAGACTAGGGATCAAACCCATGTCCCTGCATTGTAAGGCAGATTCCTAACCACTGGTCCACCTAGGAAGTCCCAGAACCAATTCTCTATATAATTTTATATTCTTCTTGAGCTGTTTGTCAGTTCCCATAGCTTCACCTTTCAAGTGTATATCCCGCACCTTCTAAGATAGGGCATGGAACTAGGAGTTCACTGTGTGTACTATGAAAGTTGTAGACCCCTACAAGCTTACCTGCCAGTGTGGGAAATGCAGTGCACACTTGGGTCAGCTGGGTGGGGTGTGCCCTTTGAGATCAAGGCTTGATAGAGCCCACCCGCCCCCCTCCCACCCCTGCCATTTTGGCAATCCTAGCCTGTGGAAGTCCAAATACATCTCCAACTTTTCTGTGAACTCCCAGGAACATTTGGTGTATTCTATTTTCTAGATTTTTGCTTCCTTATATGAAAACTTGGCTCTACATTTTTTGATAAGTCATTAGGGTGATTCTCTCGCTGGTGTCTATGAATCACACCTTTGCAAGCACTGATAAAAGCTAATACAATTTGCCTCATGTCTTGTTCCCAAGTGGGCCTATCCAAAGGGGTTCAGCAGAGTCAAAGACTTTGATGCAATACAATCCCAGCAAAACTCAGCTGGGATTAATGACTCCCTGTTATTTTCTTATGTTCATGAGACAGAGATGTGTATGAATAGTATCAAAGGAGTGTTATGGACAAGTCAATATCATAAGTGTTCAGACGATGGAGAAGCCATTGTGTTCCCAGAGTACAGAAAGAGATTTGAGACAACTTCCTGAGAGATGTTGAGATGAGACTTTGAGGTCATCAGCTCTAGGGTAAACAAGATGAACAAGAGCTTGGGAAGTGGACATGGGGGTGGCAAGAATTCGATGTGGTTGAGCCCAGCCAGAGTGAAGAGCCCCGGGTATCAGACTGCCGCTTGAACTTGGAGGAGAGACGATAACCTTGCCATCTCTACTGGGAAATTCATAAGACATATTTTCTTTTTGAATTAGTGCCTCCCACTCCACTGATGGACACAACAGAAATTTGTAAAATGACTCCTCAGGGAGGGTGCTTTCCTGCTCAGTTGATCCACAGTGCCTCATGCTCTGCTAGGAAGCAGGTTTTGTCCGCTTCCCCAAGGCCTTCTTTTAAGGCTTCTGAAAAGACCGCCCTTCTTCCCTTTCTGACCTCAGCGCTCCCTCACCTCCACCTGCCCACTCCCGGTCGTCCGGAGGCTGCGATTTCCCGTCTCGCCTTCTCGTTTTGTTCCTCCTGAGCCTTGATTAGAGGTGAGCCACAGAGCAGTCCCCTCGGGCAGCTCCTTTCTTTCCACTCTTCCCTGAGCTGAGGCATCTGGTTCTCATTCTCCTCTTGATGCATTGGGCTCCACTTTCACCTTGCTCTGTTTTCGTATATATTACCCTGCCGGTTTGAAACTCAGAGCTCCAAACTGGTCTTGCCCTCTGTAATAAAAGTAGCATCCAAAGGGAATCACAGGAGAGTGGGACGGGTTGAGAAAAGCTTGCGTATGAATTAAGCCTTATCCAGAGCAACGTTTCTGTCGTCAGGGAGATGGGAGTCTGTCAAACTCTTTCGATGGAGGATTTCTTACCTTGATCTGTGTACAGTCTTTGTGGAGTCTGTTGACCCTCACAGTGAGATTCAGATTTGTGTATGGGCATGTGTGTTCTTTGGATGATGGAATCTGCAGGTTTAATGAAATTCTCAAAGACTTCTCAGGCCCCAAAGAGGTTAAAATCCACCATCACAAATCTTTCTATGCGGTTATCTGTAGCAATCCCACTGTTCCTAGGAGGAAGCTAAAGCTTAGAGAGGTTACATGCTTGCTAAAGTCACTAACTGATGTGAATGGGAGGCAAACCAAGACAGGCTGATCCAGGCAGTGAGTCCCTGTCCCCCCTGTCCCTCCAGTACTGGAGACAAGTCCTTATACTTCCTAGAAACTCTTGTCACCTATTGGACTTTTCAGATGTGCAGAGAAGGCTGGGTCAAACCCACGTACTTTCTGTCAGTACCTGGAACGATGAGGATCACCTAGAGCAGATGTGTTCATCCTTGGTTGAAACAACAAGGTCCTGGGTATGCCCTGGCCATACCCCCAGGCCAGTCATTTAATTTGACCCTCCCAGGGGGTAGAACTCAGGCACCAGTAATTTGTAAAGGTCCTCTGGTGACTCCAATGTGCAGTCAAGTTCAAAACCCATTAACTGCTAGCATCTGGAATGGTGAAATGAGACTGAGCACCATTTAGGAAACTTGGGTTCTGGCCCCTGAACAGCCACCGATGAGCTCAGGGCCTTCACCTTTGATGGTTTCCCACCCAAAACGCATGCTCAGTCTGGATGCTCCATCAGGACTGCCCTTTCCTCATCTCTGCTCATCAAAACATTGCTCATTTTGCCAAGCCCAGGTCCTAGGATGATGCCATTAGCCAGAAATGCCCTCTCCCTGTTGGCCCCTCAAAGCACTGCTGGGTCTTCTCTCCTGGCTCTCTGGTTTGCACTTTGTGCATCTCACTGTCCCCTCCTGAGGGCCATCTTTGCATCCTCTCTGATGCTGCCTGCCAGCTCTGTGCCTGGAGTCCAGTAGTCAGCTCAGCATGTGTTTCTGGATGGATGGATGAGCATGTGGCCTTGAGGAATTCACCTCCTTCTTAGCCACCCGTTTACCCCTAGCCTTTTAGATTAATGTCCCCGCTGAAGTCATAACAATTTTTCAGTCTCCAGAGTTAATTTCTAGCACAGTCACTGGTGTTTTCCAGGTGTCACAGTGATTAAGAATCCACCCGCCAACTCAGGAGACACAGGAGACTCAGGTTCGATCCCTGGGTAGGGAAGATCCCCCAGGAGAAGGAACTGGCAACCCACTCCAGTGTTCTTGCCTGGGAAATCATATGGACAAGAGGAATGTGGTGGGCTACAGTCCACGGAGTCGCAAAGAGCCAGACATGACTGAACATGTAGACATGCATGCACAGTCACATAGTCAACTAGGATGGTTTTCTGGGATTCTTTCAGTTCTCCCAATAAAGGATATGCAGAAAGAAGAGCTACAGTTTTCACTCAGTTCTATTTGTAAATAGTGTTTTTTACAAATTCTTGTCAAAGGGATGGAGAAAGCAATGGCACCCCACTCCAGTACTCTTGCCTGGAAAATCCCATGGACAGAGGAGCCTGGTAGGCTGCAGTCCATGGGGTCCCTAAGAGTCGGTCTTGACTGAGGGACTTCACTTTCACTTTTCACTTTCATGCATTGGAGAAGGAAATGGCAACCCACTCCAGTGTTCTTGCCTGGAGAATCCCAGGGACGGGGGAGCCTTGTGGGCTGCCGTCTATGGGGTCGCACAGAGTTGGACACAACTGAAGTGACTTAGCAGCAGCAGTCAAAGGGAACCTAAGTGAGCTATTTTGTTTTGGAGAACTCAATTATTTTTTGATACTCTTGCTGCTATTCAACATTCCCCTCTCCTGACCTGAGGACATCTCACTGGTTTTAGTTGCTCACTGTACGAGGACGCCTGCAGCTCAGCCCCTGTTCAGTACAGACCTCAGAGTCTGCTTCTACAGCCTCAGTGCTTAACTCTACCTTGTATTTGGGCATAATATCATAATCATTATCATTAGGACTTCCTTGATGGCTCAGATGATAAAGCGTCTGCCTACGATGCGGGAGACCCGGGTTCAATCCCTGGGTCAGGAAGATCCTCTGGAGAAGGAAATGGCAACCCACTCCAGTACTCTTGCTTGGAAAATCCCATGGACAGAGGAGCCTAGTAGGCTACAGTCCATGGGGTTGCAAAGAGTCGGACACGACTGAGCGACTTCACTCACTCACTAACTCAATATCATAATGGTTTTTCTTGTGATTTTCGGGGGCAGCAGATTGTACCTTTGCCTTTATTTACTTTTTTTTTTTTAAGTAATTTAATTTGCAATTGGAGGATAAGTTTACAATATTGTGTTGGCTTCTACCATACATCAGCGTGAGTCATAGGTATACACATGTCCCTCCCTCTTGAACCTCCTTCCTACCTCCCTCTACTTCCCACCCCTTCCCACCCTCTAGGTTGTCACAAAGCACTGGATTTGGCAGCCTTGCCTTTAAATGCCCTAGTTTGTCTTCAGTGTTCCCAAGGAACTGTATTGAGATTCTCCAGATGCACTTATTTGTGATTCATCTAATCAAACAACATTTGGGAATAAGGTGGGGATGGGTGAGGAGAAGGAAGTAAAAATGCTCAGACTCATGGACTGAGAGCCCTGTGGAGTCCTAGAGGTGTGGCTCCTTCTTACTGAGGTGGTTCTTTCCTGTTCTCTAAGAATTTAGCTTCCCAATATGGTGATCATCACAATGGGAAAGAGCAGCAATCCTGGAGGGTTAGTGTTGGAGTGTTAGTGTTAGTCCCCACCAGCATCCTGAACTTGGCTTAAAAGGAAGAAGCTTTCACAGGGTCACCAAGAAGGATGTCCAGCCAGTGCTAGGACCCTATGCCCAGTGGAGCTTAGGAAAGGTGGACAGGACCTGGCTCCTCCTCATTGTAGGTGGGCAAACTGCTGTGGTACTGCAGAGGCTCTTCTGCACAGTGTGAATGGCCTATGGGGTCATGTCACCAGCTCAGTTTAACATTCATGGAGCCGCAAGAGATATTAACGTGATGAAAGTGAAAGTCGCTCAGCCATGTCTGACTCTTTGACCCCATGGACCCCTGGAATTCTCTAGGCCAGAATACTGGAGTGGGTAGCCTTTCTCTTCTCCAGGGGATTTTCCCAACCCAGGGATCGATCCCAGGTCTCCCACACTGCAGGCGGATTCTTTACCATCTGAGCCACCAGGGAAGCCCAAGAATACTGGAGTGGGTAGCCTATCCCTTCTCCATCAGATCTTCCCTACCCAGGAGTAGAACCAAGGTCTCCTGCATTGCAGGTGGATGCTTTACCAACTGAACTATCAGGGGAGCCTTAAGGTGATGAGAGTTCTTCTAAATTAATCACACACAACCATCTGAACTAGCCACCTTCTCTTAGACATTAAATAATGTAGTCTGTACTGAGTTCAGCCTTGACATTTTCTCTGCAGCAAACAGGCATTGGAGAAGCTGTTTCTTTTCATTTTATTTAAAAATATTTTTCTCAGGATTTTTATAGACAGAGCCTTCTGGACAACATGCTAAGGGGTTTGAGGCTCCCATTTCCTTTGAACTGACCAGTGAAATGCACACATTTGCAAAAACTTGTATTCATATTAGAAGCCAGAAATTGATGCCAATCACATGCTGCAGGGAAGGAAATGGCAACGCACTCCAGTGTTCTTGCCTGGAGAATCCCAGGGACAAGGGAGCCTGGTGGGCTGCCGTCTATGGGGTTGCACAGAGTCGGACACGACGGAAGTGACTTAGCAGCAGCAGCAGCGGCACATGCTGCAACACCAAAGAATTTCTGAAATAGGAATGATGGGGTTTGAACTGAAAAAAACCTACCTCAGTAATCTTGTCTCAGAGAAAGCAAAGTCCAGCAATTATATTGAGGTGACATGGGGAGGATCTCAGTGACGATGCTGACCCAGAGAGATGAACACTGGAGGTGGAATCAGGGTTCAGAGCTCTTCACTGCATGTTATTTGAATTGCTCTTCTGTGAAAATGTAGGCTTAGTTCCCTCTAAATTGCATGATGAGTTCTAGAGTCCCTCCTGAAACAAGCATAGCACAGACCTCATATCTATATATCTATATATTTCATATCTATATATCTTATATAGTAGCTTGGTAGCACAGACCTGCTATTATGGAGAATTCCACTTGATGCCAGAGTTACACCCAGCCAGACAGAAATACTATATTGTAGGATGGGATTGATTTCACTGATGTTGCCTAGATCAATGTTTGTGACTAAGAATTTGCCTCTGACTGTTATATTGGCTTTATCCTTATTATTTCAATATTTTTTCCCTATTTTTTTTTTCTTTTCAGTTGTCAGTTTGATTTCCTCAAGGACTCTAAAGTTATTACAGAAATATAAATTTTTAAAACTTCTCCTAGCTTTCCTTCCTTGGAGAAGGCAGTGGCACCCACTCCAGTACTTTCTTGCCTGGCAAATCCTATGGACGGAGGAGCCTGGTGGGCTGCAGTCCATGGGGTCGCGAAGAGTCAGACACGACTGAGCGACTTCACTTTCACTTTTCACTTTCATGCATTGGAGAAGGAAATGGCAACCCACTCCAGTGTTCTTGCCTGGAGAATCCCAGGGACGGCGGAGCCTGGTGGGCTGCCATCTATGGGGTCGCACAGAGTCAGACACGACTAAAGTGACTTAGCAGCAGCAGCAGCAGCTTTCCTTCCTAACTCTAAAAATTTAGGAAAAATATTGTTGTTTCCTAATTTTATTGAGTTGTGGTCAGGCAATGTGGTTATAGAATTTATGCATTTTGAATTATTAAAACTTTATTTATTGCATAGTATGAAATACTTCATAGGCATATATTAATATATTCTTGGTTGAATGCCAAATTAAACCTCTCTCTCTATCCCCTTCCCTCCTAATCTCTCTCTTTCACATCTATATATCTTATTCTAACCTTATTAATTATATGGTTCAAAGCTTCTGTAACTTTGTTTTTGATTTATCATAGGTTAATAGTACCTTATTAAGTTTTCTTAGTTTCATTTCTAACTTTGTAATTAAAATCATAAAAATTTTATCTAATATTAAATTATTTAGCACATAAGTATTTGACTTACACTATATTATTGTCAATATAAAGTTATTGCTTTATTCATTTAATATTTTTTTACCTTTTTCTGGTGTTATTTCTATTCCTTCTCTAATTTTATTGCATTGCCTGACATGTCTAAGTTAAATCTTATGCTTTTAACCTTTCTGTGTCATTTGCTTTGTTGCACTAATTGGTGATAAATCATTGTTTTGTGTTCTAAATTAAGCTTTCTGTTTCTTTTTACTGGGAGAGTTTAACCTGTTTATGTTTACTGATATAAATTCCTCTTTTTCCATTAATCTTTTATGCTTTCTCTTATTAGAGGTCTAATGAGGATTAAGTGAGATAATAAGTCTAACGTTCTTAGCACAGCGTCTGGCACATATTCAGTACTTTTACTGCTGCTTATCATGTCAATACTTCCCTGGTGGCTCAGTGTCTACAATGCGGGAGACCTGGGTTCAATCCCTGGGTCAGGAAGATTCCCTGGAGAAGGAAATGGCAATCCACTCCAGTACTATTGCCTGGAAAATCCCATGGACAGAGGAGCCTGGTAGGCTACAGTCCATGGGGTCGCAAAGAATTGGCCACAACTGAGTGACTTTGCTACTTCGCTATCATGTCAATAGAGGCTCAGAAAAGATTCATTAAGCACTCATTCCTGAGAAAGCTTTTAAAAGAGTGAAGGTAAGAAAGAGATTCTAGTCCATTTAGCTTATTAAACATTTCAAATATCCTTCAAAATTTGTTTGGTCCCAATGACTTATGTCTTCTGCCTTAGAAGCACGTAACTGGCATATGTGCGTGTGTGTTCAGTTGTGTCCGACTCCTTGTGACCCTGTGAGGTGTAGCTCGCTAGGCTCCTCTGTCCATGGGATGTTCCAGGCAAAAATACTGGATTGGGTTGCCATTTCCTCCTCTAGGGATCTTTCCCACACAAGGATCGAACCCTCATCTCCTGTGTCTCCTGCATTGCAGGCAGATTCTTTACTGCTAAGCCAGTGGGGAAGCCAGTTGTATTAAAAATACAGCTTCCTGAGCCTCATTCTATACTGCTGAGCCAGAATTTCCAAGAGAGAAGCCTGGTGATTCTTTTGAAAACAAATATCCAAGGTGATTATTGTTATTAAAGAAATTTGAGATCTATTTTAGTTTCCTCATTGGGACTTTTAGACCTTATCATTTGGCTTTATTTAGTAAATTCGATGCGCTTTTTAAAACATTTATAGCATGGAATCATAGGTTAATTCCAAATGAAAGCAGGAAGTAACATTAAGATTAATTGGAAGGGTCCTTTTTAATAAAATACTTTAAAGGATTCAAATATCATCAGTAGTTTTCTTAACAGACCAACAAGAAAATCTGATAAACAAGAAAACAAATACTGGTAGTACTGTCAGGGACTACCAGGAACAAGACTAAGATGGCCACAGTCTTCATTATAGTTTAATTTTGACAGTCTAGCTCCAAGCTCAGGTCCTGGAGTCCAGAGGTCCTGGGTGGTGGCCTTCTTTCTTCCACCACTATCTCTTTGAGCACTGGTTCAATGTGCCTCTTTCCTCAGTTTTCTCAGCTCTAGAATGGGATATAGTAGCCGTACTGACCTAATGCAATGTGAGGATGAAATGAGGTGAAGCATAGGAGATGCTGAGCAGCCTGCATGGCCCATTAGTTAGCACTTGCAAAAGTCTCCTTTCTAAAATTCTCGCTCATGTACACATGAAGAAGGGGCTGAGAGAGTGTGGACCTGGAACCCCTGAGTTAATGGATGTGAACTCTGGCTTTGGAAATTTGTCCAGAGCATTTTTCACTCCACCACCCTACCGCTTAAACCTGGACTTATTAGAGTTGAAACATGAGAAATAAACAACTGAAACAGATTTGTCATGCAGCACAGGCTAAACTGCCCATACGTCCAAGGGTGAGCATGCATGTTCCCTGACTGCAGCCCTGAGTGATGGAGGGTGGAGGGAGAGAACCTTCCAGCACCTTACACCTCAGTGGCCACAGCTCATGCACAGATAGGAGAGAGTGCCGCATGGACACCCGTCCCGACTTTTCCACTTGTAACCAACCTCCAGCGGGAAGCAGAGGCTGGTACACATAATCCAAAGCCTTGTTACGTCTGCGTGCTGCCCTCCCTGGGGTGGATGGTGCTGTAGGTCTGCTCTCCCAGCGGGCATGGCTTGAAATTTTCATCACCAAGACCACAGGGCAAGCTTGAAGGATGTGGTGAAATTAATTCTATGGGTCTTGATGCAGAGCCTTGAGCACCCTTCCTTCACATAAATGTATCACATTATTTCCTCCACTTTGTTGGCTGACAGGGAGACAGAAAGTGCACTGACATGGAAGTGAACTTCTCTGGTTGGGCTTGGCCTACAGCAGCCAGGAGGCATCAGAAACATCCACAGGTAAACGTCTGGGTGAATGAATGAAGGAGCCATTTATTCATTCATTTTTGGCTGCACGAAAACCTGCCTTGATTTCCTTAGCAGACTCGGTTTTTCATTCTTGTTCAGTTATAAAAGAAGTCTTACATCTCCTGTGATGGTGAGAGTAGGTAAAACAAATAAACTTCACCTTTATGAAAATCAAAAATGAAGATGCAATAAGCTCACCATTAAGAAAACTAAGATCATGGCATCTAGTCCCATCACTTCATGGGAAATAGATGGGGAAACAGTGGAAACAGTGTCAGACTTTATGCTTTTGGGCTCCAAAATCACTGCAGATGGTGATTGCAGCCATGAAATTAAAAGACGCTTACTCCTTGGAAGGAAAGTTATGACCAACCTAGATAGCATATTAAAAAGCAGAGATATTACTTTGCCAACAAAGGTCCGTCTAGTCAAGGCTATGGTTTTTCCAGTGGTCATGGATGGATGTGAGAGTTGGACTGTGAAGAAAGCTGAGCGCCAAAGAATTGATGCTTTTGAACTGTGGTGCTGGAGAAGACTCTTGCGCTGCGAGGAGATCCAACCAGTCCATCCTAAAGGAGACCAGTCCTGGGTACTCTTTGGAAGGACTGATGCTGAAGCTGAAACTCCAATACTTTGGCCACCTCATGCGAAGAGTTGACTCATTGGAAAAGACTCTGATGCTGGGAGGGATTGGGGGCAGGAGGAGAAGGGGATGACAGAGGATGAGATGGCATCACCGACTCGATGGATGTGAGTTTGGGTGAACTCTGGGAGTTGGTGATAGACAGGGAGGCCTGATGTGCTGCAATTTATGGGGTCATGCCTGAGTGACTGAACTGAACTGAAGCTCAACAGAGACTAGGCATCAGAAATTCTGGGCTCCAGCCCCAATTGCCCCTAGCAGTTGTGTGGATATAGGCATATAAGCTCAAACTTCAGTATTCTGTAGAATACAGTTAATAATATTTACCAAGTTGATCTCATCAGGTGTTTAAGGTGTACTGGACAATTCACACAGAAGCTTTGTTGAGGGCATGGTTCAATTCATATGTATCTCTCTCTGTGCTTGGCATTCAACTGTTCAGTGAATTTTTGTTGAGTGAATGAATAGGTTCATGAAAGAGCACTTCAAGCCCTAAGTATCTCATTTTAAATGATCTTTTTGTCACTCTTTATCTCCTCCTATCCTATGACTTTGATGAAGCCAGGGAGGGCATCTGATTCATCGCTGTATCTCTGAAGCTGACATCAGGGCATGATGAGTGGTAGGCTCCAAGGTCACGGTGGTAAAATTAGTGAAAGCTGGACAGCAGAGATGCTATTACAAAGAAGCTCTGAAGCCCCAGCTCCTTCTCTTGTTCTCAGTTTATTTATTCTGAAAATCCCATTTGGTGTGAACTGTATCTTGGTTCACTTTATCTGTATGTCTTGTCTCTTCCATAAACTGTGAGGTCCCAAGGGAGGGGTCACTACCTTCTATCTTGGCAGTTTTCCTGACTCCTGAAGACACGCCTTTAAGCTTAGTGGATGGAGCAACTGGAACAGGTCTGACTGACTGTTAGACCAATGAGTACTTTAAAAGCTAACATTATTATTTTTTTTTTAAGTAATACAAGCTCATATTAAGAAATTTGAAACTACAAAATATTATAAAGAAATTAAACAAAATCTTTCCTTAATCTTCCCACCCAATTACTATTTTGCCTTTACAGAATTTAAATTTTATTTGAATTTATCAGTATAAAAGGAAATTGAAGTTTCTGACAATGTCTCTTCAGTGTGAGAGTCACTTATTTCTAAACTATTTCTTGTTGCAGCACTCAGAATCTTTTAGCTTTAGTTGCAGCATGTGAACTCTTCGTCGTGGCCGGTGGGATCTAGTTTCCTGCAGAGGGACAGAACCAGGTTCCCTGCATAGAGAGCGCAGAATCTTAGCCACTGAACCAAGGAAGATCCAGAATTCATGTGTTTTAACACATCTTTGATGGACGTAATTTTCAGTGTCTGGTTGGTAGAACTTAGTCAAAGGTCAGAAGATACCTCTGAAGTCTAAAAATCAAGCAAGCAATACAATTTTTCTCTAATGAAGTAAAAAGGTTACACTTATTTTTCTGATTCAGTTCAGTTCAATTCAGTCGCTCAGTCGTGTCCGACTCTTTGCGACCTCATGAATTGCAGCACACCAGGCCTCCCTGTCCATCACCAACTCCTGGAGTTCACTCAGACTCACATCCATCGAGTCCGTGATGCCATCCAGCCATCTCATCCTCGGTCGTCCCCTTCTCCTCCTGCCCCCAATCCCTCCTAGCATCAGAGTCTTTTCCAATGAGTCAACTCTTTGCATGAGGTGGCCAAAGTACTGGAGTTTCAGCTTTAGCATCATTCCTTCCAAAGAAATCCCAGGGCTGATCTCCTTCACAATGGACTGGTTGGATCTCCTCGCAGTCCAAGGGACTCTCAAGAGTCTTCTCCAACACCACAGTTCAAAAGCATCAATTCTTCGGCGCTCGGCCTTCTTCACAGTCCAACTCTCGCATCCATACATGACCACAGGAAGAAAAAAAAATCAAGCCTATGATTTTTCTGATTATTCTGCAATAAAGATTAATAGCAAAAAACTAATCTGTAGTAAAAATATCCTATAAAAGCAATAAAGCCCTTGGAAAAAGATAAGCAGACATGTTGTGGGGAAACAGGGGGAGTATGGCAAGTTCTATGACCACCTCAAGTGTGTAGGTGCGCTCAGAAGACTAGTTCGTTCTTCCTTTTCTCCTAAGACCAGGAACAGTAAAGTTTTAATTTGTTAATTTATGCCAAACACTTATACATGCCAGATAGTGTCCTACACGCTCAAAAAATTTAAGCTCATTTTCTTCTCACAACTCTCTTATTTTGCAGATAAGGAATTGAGGTTTGGGGTGAGAGAAGGCCTTTATCCCAACTTCAGGACTTCTGAGAGATCACCTGGTCTAACCATCTTGTGTCAGAATCAGGAAACTGAGGCCAGAGCAGTTAAACGATACTCATGGTCTCTCCGACATTTGTTAACACTGCTGGGCTAATCTTCAAGTCTCCTTCTTCTTACTCCAGTGCTCTCTCCATAATTCTGGCCCTGACTACAGTCCTGTGATTTGCCATGGGACTAAATACCCTTAGCTGTCAAATCTTTGTGCTTGGACCCACTGGGGATGTTGGCATTTGCTCTCATCAGTTACATCATCTTTGCTGTGTGGGGGACCTCCTGGGCCAATGAACTTGTGTGCAAAGCAGTGAGTATCAACATCATTGTACAGTGAGAGGAAAACAGGTTGGGAAAAAACAAACAAACAAACAAACTAGAGGTTCAGATGACTGCTGCTTCCAGAAATTCCAGGCTATGATGTGTGAGAAGATGCAAGCCATCATCCCCCTTCCAACTTCACCCTTGTCACTTGGAGTTAGACCCTAGGTGAGAAGGTGTGAGAGAGAATATAGCTACTGTGTTTTCTTAGGCAAATCACTAATGCCAATCAGTGTGTGTGGGCACAGACCACGTGGTAAGCCTTGGAGAATGCTTTCCTTTGTGTCTTCATTTTCAACACCAGCTTCTTGTTGTTTTTTAGCAACGGTTTAGTAAGTGTTCCTCAGGTTTCACCCTTTCAACATCTGAATGTCATTCCTTTGGCTAACCGATTTTTTTTTTTCCTTCCACTTCTTCACTTGGTGATGACAGGAGAAACTGTTAGTTTTTTAAAAAGTTGATTTAATGGTCCACTTGCAAGAAGCCACATAGCAACCAATCTGTTCTTAAGATTTGGAATTTATTTGATTCATCTTCTCAGATGACTTATTGAAATTGTCTTTAGAATGTGTCTAAAATGGGTGTTGTGTGCTCTGCTGATGGCACTAGACCCAGAATTTCCATCCAGGTATTTATTTAATTGTCTCTTCTAATTCTCTCTGCTGACACTCATCTTGAAGCTTACTTTTGCCATTTTATTGGAACAGTGCTCACTCCACCCCTGCCCCAAACATTTAACTCCTCTAAGATAAATCCAAGCCCAACCCTGAAATTCCCAGGTTGGCCCTAAATCAATGCCAGACTGTATGGTATGTTAGTAATGGCTCATACTTCAGGGAGAAGAATTTTCATGAGTAGTTTCAGAGAAGCAGATAAAAGCAGCAGAAAGCCCACACTTGGGCTGTAGTGATCATTGCTTAAGACATGTAGGAAAGATTATCATGGAGAGAGGAGAAATTCATTGTTTGAATCCAAAATGAGTATTACAACTTTATGCCAGGAAGCCTGAGCACTTCCAAATTTAAGTTGAACTCTGTAATTACATTTAAATTTGGTCTTCAGATAAAGATAGAGAGATTCAGGGCCTTTCAAAGTGAAGGATGGTCTGCTGCTTTGGGCTGTTTTAGGGACCTTTGTCCATTAGTGGACTGGCTGCTCTTCAGAAAGGAGTGATCTTTGATCTGAAAAACAACAGAAGTATCACCTTCCTGAGTGTATGGAAGACACTTGAAGAAGGCATGGGTCATGGGTCAGACTTTGATTTCTTTCCTGTAAGAATCTATGTGGCACAATTAAGCATTTTAAAAAGATAAACCTGGGGCAGTCACCTCTCTTCTGTGTGTCAGGTTCCTCTGCAGAATCAATGGTGTAGAATAGAGATATTTCTAATGATACTATTGTATTCTCATTATGATTAGTTCTGTACCAGGGTTTTGGAATTGTGAAACTGAAAGCACCTTAGAAGTCATATGGTCTAACTGCCTGGCTCAGATAGCCTTTGTGTGCCAAAACCATTTGAGAATTTAATGGCTTCAAACAAAAATATACTATTCTTCATCATCCTGTGGGGGGAGGCCAAGCAGTCTTTCTTCCACTTTCTTGGGACTCACTCATGACTGCTTTCAGCTGGAGGGTCAGTTGGGCTGGAAGGTCAAAGATGGGCTCATTTACATCTCTGGAAGTTGGTGTTGGCTGTTGATTGGGGTCCTTATTTTTCATTTTCATATCTTCTAGTAGAAGATCAGCTTCCTTATAGGGAAATCTCAGGACAATGTCCTAAGAGGGGGAATGTCTATCAAGGACTAGGCTCAAACTAGAACTCAAACAAAATTGCCTTCCATGTATTGATCATGATGAAAATACAAGTATCGTAATTCCCCTAATCTAGTGCCATGCTCATTCTGTAACACACTGCTCCTCAGTGGTCATTTCCAAGTTCATTCATCAACCACAGTAGGTATTACTGGGCAAGTACCACAGGCCAGGAACCATGCTGTGCATTTTGGTAGATTGAAAAGAGGGATGGGGTGGAGAGGGAGGTGTGAGGGGGTTCAGGATTGGGGGAGACATGTACACCTGTGGCTGATTCATGTTGATGTGTGGCAAAAACCACCACTATATTGTAAAGTAATTAGCCTCCAATTAAAATAAAGAAATTAATATTTTTTAAAAAAAGAAAACATCTCTTTCCTTTAAGTAATCTATAACCTATGCCTTGCATAACATTCAAGAAGGGGTAACGGACCATATTTTAAATATGGCTGTAATCTACTTCTATAGGCTCTGTAAGACTGTATGTTGTGGGTTGAAATAAAGGCTCCATCTTATCTTGAGTTCAATAGCATTACTATATATTTTTACTGGGAGAGTTGAGGTGCTTTTCCACTTTCCACAATCTCCTCCACAGTAAGTTTAATACATGAAGAAAGACAATATCCAAATTATCGTAAATCTGTCGGCATTCCATTTCAGAACGGAGGCAAATGGAGCTTCCTTGTATCTGAAATGTTGTATGTATTGGGATTACTGTTTTATCCTTTAATGGGGTGGCCCTCAGGGTCAAGTTTTATTATCTGCATCTTAAAAATGTAAAGCTGGAGTTTCAGAGAGGGGAGTGGAGGGGTCACCTGAGTCAGGGCGGGACATTAACCTCCTGACCTTGGAGACTGATGACTCCCAAGCAGCACTGTACTCCAGAGGGGAGGCTGTTTGGGGACTGAGAGGAAGGCCAGGCGCCCTGGTGTTTCATTTTAAGCTTTGAAAGGTTAAACTTAGGCTTGCCTTTGCCCTCTAACCTGCCAGGGCCACCCCCTCGCCAAGACCACCTTTAGAGTTCTCCACTTTTTCTTCCTGAACCTTAGTTCTGCTCTTCTCCCACACCCCCTTCTGGTACCTGACATGCACTTGTCATCAGCTGCTCCCTTCCATACCTGATTTTCAAGAAAGAACCAGCTACCAGTTATTTACATTTCAAGTGTGAATGTCAGTTAATGGGCAAGTCTGATCTTTTTCTAGGAAAAGAAAAGCTTTATTCATGGGAAAAGGGATCCTGATCATCAGCAAATAGGTTATAAAAACTTACCGAAGTCTCCTTGGATCATGCCTGCTACTTTCTGCTCTTAACACCTCCTCAGAGAGTCTAAAACTCTAAGACCACTGAGGAGTAGAATTTGAAAATCAGAGTGGTCAGTGGAAATACTGTTGGTACTCCCTATTTTGTGGGTGAAAGGACTAAACTCCAGAAAGAAGTGGTGGCTTGTCATGTTATACAACTAGTTAGTGGCGGAATTGGGATCCAAATTTAAATCACTAGATCTTTAAACAAGCAAAGTTTGAGCCAGGTATTATTTCCTCTTCCTGCGAAATAGATCTGCACAGAGCTGGACCCTTTCAGATGCGTAAATTCTCATAAGTCTTTTCTAAGTCAGTGGAGGTCTTTTGATACAAAAAGAGTGGAATAAGGAATGGAAAGGAAGCCACGGACTAGTCTCCGAGATGCTCCTGTCATTGTTTTTGTTGCTGCTGCTACTTCCATATGACGTATGACATATGACATATGGAAGTGACATCAGAAAAACAGCTTTTGATAGAATGAGTCTTGGCCTCTAGCATTCAGACATAAGTCTCTTGTGTGGTCTTGGCAACTCACATAATCTCCTTGCTTAGGTAATCTCTAAGCAAATTTATAGACTTTCCAACTCTGGAGTTGGGAGACAAGACCTTGGTGCAGTGACCAGATTGTGCACAGACTAGGAGTAATGAGGGAGTGATGGTTGCAGTAATAGAGTAATGCTTGGGGTAATGTTAGCTATTTTGGGGACAGCAAAGAGGCTAGCTTGAATAAGAAGAATGACTTACGTTGGCAGCTTTGAGTAAAATAGAGATAACAGTTACTTTCTTAACATGAGAAAATATGCCTATCAGGAACTAAGACGGAATGCTGACTCATGTTGCCATGATTAACCAGTGCCCTAGAAGTACCCAACAACGCCATTAGCTCTTTGAATTCTCTTGTTTGGGGCCCCCTTTAAACTCAGGAAATTATGAGAGCCTCTGTTCTTTACTGAAAGAAGTCATTCTTAAATGATAGAATTTTGGGCGTTGTGGACAAGCAAATAGAATAAACAATTTTAGGCAGAGGCCTTCTAGATGGTCATGTGTTCATACACATCTCTCTTCTGGCTTCTCACTGGGGCATTTTTTAGGGTAAGCATCTTATAACAGGGCTTCCCCGGTAGCTGAGCAGTAAAGAGTCTGCCTGTCAATGCAGGATACGTGGGTTCAATCCCTGGATCAGGAAGATCCCCTGGAGAAGGAAATGGCTACCCACTCCAGTATTTTTGCCTGGGAAATCCCATGAACAGAGGAGCCTGGTGGGCTACAGTCCATGGGGCTGCAGAGTTGGACACAACTTTGCGACTAAACAACAACAAATCTTGTAACATCGCTTCATTCAGAATTCCTCCTGACTGCGGGACAGGACAGCCTGTGGATGGAGCACTGCTCATGTGAAGATCATGTTTCAGGTCTGCTACTCACCAGCCAGGGGGCCTTGGCCAAGGCAGTTAATGCCACCAAATCCCTGTATGTTTTTATGAAAATAGAGACAATGAAACCTATTCTCTTTGCATCACAGAGTTATTGTAAGGATCAAGTGAAAAAAAGAAAGTGTGAATGTGTTTTATTATTGAAGGAAATTTATGGAGATGAGGGATGGTTCTTGTCTGGACCAAACCCATGGGCCTCTAGTCTCTGGAGACCCATGGAACCATATATCAGCCCTCATCCTATAAAACCACAGTCTTTTCCCAGTGCACCCAAGGCCTGCATCACAGAATCCCATGCACCTAGGGTATTTGGATTTCAGAATGAGAGCCAGCTTGGAATTGTGTTAGCAGAGCAGGTACAGTTAAAAAGCCTGGGGCTTTGGAATTTTTAAAAGGGAACCAACACCAACATCTCTGAAATAAATTGATTTGGTTGAAACTCTTCCAAAGAAATTACCTTAATTCTGAGACTAAATATGCTGCGTTCCAGCCCAAATGGACTTTTCTTGGCCAATCCCCTGAGAAGTAAACATTCAAGTTTAATAGGGAAAGGGCAGTAGAACTTGCAGTTTTAGCTCACTGATGTCACCCATCGCTTTTTGAGCCAAAGAACAAGAAAATCCAACACTTCCTTCAAGTATGAAGGCATCATATGGGAACGATACAAATATGTTTGTGGTTTCTCCATATTTTCTCTTAAAGAAAAACACAGGAATTGAAGAGGATACATTTTTCAGAATCTTGACAGACATATGTGCCTCTCTTGGAGAGGGGGCCCACCTGGGAATGTTGGCTGTCTGGTCATAAAGGCTGTCTTTTTATTCTTTGATTTAAAAATATGATACAAAATATAAGCACAGAAGGTCCAAACTTGTGGAAGAGCTTAATGTTAAATTGAACTACCAAAGTCAGACCCTGGGATAAGATCTTAGTATTAGGGAATAGGAGAACTTTTGAGCTGAAAGGCCAGAGTTCATTTTGCTGGGAAGGAAGTGAAAAATTAAGATCTGGGGGTCTTGTCTAGCTTACCCCAGGTTACAGGGCTTCTGTCATCAAGGTTAGACTAAAACACAGGGCCTTTTGACATCAGAACTCCTGCTGTCATGTTTGAGAAAAAAATCATTCCTTGATAACAAAGACATTGTGTTAAGGCCACCCTGAGTCTGGCGTTCTCACAGTCGTGGCAGTAATGACTCTGAGTGATTAGATAACTGGGCAATGACACCTCACTCATACAAGGGAGCAGGCTAAGGCAACTTCCAATGGTAGCCGACTAAAGTCAAGATCTGTATTCCAGGACTGTCTCTTAGGCGGGTGAATCAAATCATGGATTTCAACAGTCCCAGTAGAGCTTGCATTCTGAGCCAGCTCTGGACTGTTTTCACTGGAGTATGCAGAATATTTGGGTGAATCCAGTTTCATTCTGTCAGTCTTAAATAGGCACCGCTGAACTAGACAGATGTTCAAAAGTGAGGGTCACCAACCAAAGAGATGGCAAAGACTGGAGCATCTCCATCTTTATATCCACAGTCTCTAATGCCCAGGAATTATTAAAAAAAAAAAAAAACATTTGGTGATTGAATATGGATAGTCAAATATTAAGTCAGTGGTATGATTGCGCTGAGTGTGGAGAAGAGGGAATGATCAATCTTCCTGGAATATGGGAGAGAACAAGTTCAAGGGATGCTTTAAAGCTGATATTTGATCTATACCTTAAAGGAAAACACATCGCAGAACAAATGATCATCCACTTAATCTATTTAAGTTTCAGGATATAGATCTGATAATTTGGCAGGTGGGTGGTGGGAGATTAGTAGGTATGTAAAGCACCCACACCTCCCTGATAGAGAAAGTGACCCCTGGGTTTGAAAGCGGGGATCAGGATGCCCAGCTTGTTTGTATCAGAGCTGCCCAGTGTGTGTCTGGGTGGAGCTTTGTCCTCAGGCGCTAGAGGCGACTTTGGGCCTTGGACCGGGTCTCAGGCGGCCTCACCTGACTTCCTGCCTTACCCTTACTTGGGTTCCTGAGAAAGGCTGTTGTCCTTGGCCTCCCTCCACCCCCAGGGTATGCAATTACTCAGAAACTCCCAGCTGCTCCCAAGCCCCACACTGAGTTTCCAAACAAAACCTATGAAAACAGATCTCCGGTGGCAGCTTTGGCCACACTTGGCAACTGCCCGTGTCCACGGTCCACCAGCAGGCTTCGAGTCCCAGACACTCTCCACTCCAGATGTACATGAAGCCTGGATGGACACTGTCTTTGAGACACATCCAGGAAAGATCTGCCTGGGAACTCGTGGATGCGATGTTTTTCTTTTGGCTCCATCCAAACCAAATGGGGCTGAATATCTGCATCCCAGCCCGTCCTTTTATTGCAGACACAGGCTCACAGCTCTGCAACTGTGCAGTAGGAGAAAGGCTCTTCTACCTGCTGGGTCTCACAGAGGTTCCCAATATCTGCTTCTTCCCTGATGGGGACCCCAAGCTCACGGGTGGCCCTGCCCCCCTCACGCCTTCATCTCACCAGTTGGCCTGGTATCTGGACCTGCCTTCTTGTCTTCCTGCTGCTCTCCCCGCATGCAGGTCCTCACCTCTGGCTGTATTAATTCAGTGAACTCGGTTGCTTCAGTCACATTGGCACTTTGTGATCCTATGGACTGTAGCCTGCCAGGCCCCTCTGTCCATGGGATTCTCCAGGCAAGAATACTGGAGTGGATTGCTACACCCTCCTCCAGGGAGTCTCCCCAACCCAGGGATTGAATCCACGTCTGCTGTTTTTCCTGCTTGGCAGGTGGGTTCTTAACCTCTGAGCCTCTGGGGACACCCATTATTTCAATAGTCACCTACTATTCACCCTACAGCAGCCATCCCCAACCTTTCTGGCACCAGGGACTGGTTTCATGGAAGACAATTTTTCTGTGCATGGGGAGTGGGGGTGGGGTGGGGGCAGAGGCAGGGGGTAGGGGATGGTTTGGAGATGATTCAAGCGCATTGCATATATTGTGCACTTTATTTCTAATATCAGCTTCAACTCAGATCATCAGGTATCGGATTCTGGAGGTTGTTACCCCTGTCCTACACTGTTCCCTTCTCTCTGAAGAATAATATTGCCAGAGTTTTCTTTCCAAAGTATAAACCTTCGGTAACATTATTCCCTTGCTCGAAACCCTTCTGAGGCAAGCTCCCCTAACCCTCGATAGTCTTGGAGGCCAGGCTGTCAGTGTTTGAACCCGGCTCTGGCAACTGCCCCTACTGTGTGACTGGGGGCATGACCCTGAACCTCTATGCCTCAGGGTCCTCCTTGTGAAGTGGTTTTAATAACCTCCCTATTCAAGTTGCTTGAGGGCGAAACGAGGTGTTATCTAGGAAGGTCTTAGGACAGTAATGGGTTGGGGTGAACACAATTTGAGTGCGCACATCATACCTCTTTACCCCTTCTCACTTCTCACTTGTCTTTCTCTAGATCTATTTTCCGGCCCTGTTGGACGCTGAGGAGGCAGAGACAAGAGCTGCCCAGGGCCCGGATAATGGGCGAGTCTTCCCCGTGTGTCACTTACTGTTGATTATTTGTGAGGGGCTGCTTGAGTGCTGGAGGTGGGTGCTTCTGAGCCAGAAAGAGAGCCGTGATCTGTGGGCTGTATGTGCTATTAATTCAGGGCAGGAAATAGTGGCATAGGGGCCAGGCATTATTCATTCCCAAAAGAACCAGGGTTTTACTAGACATTGTAACTTAGAGGAATGAACAATTACCTGTGGAGTTTCAACTTTCTATAAATAAGTGTTCAGAGTTCAGATGAGTCACGACAGCCTTAGTGCTATAAAACTATAGAGAATCCTCTACTACTTACCCTCATTTAACTTGGCAAACACCAGTGTCTAAAGACAAGAGGAATCTGCCTGTGGATGCAAGCGTTACAGGTACAATCCCTGGGTCGGGAAGATCCCCTGGAGGAGGAAATGACAACTCACTCCAGTATCTTGCCTGGGAAATCCCATTGACAGAGGAGCCTTGCGGGCTACAGTCCATGGGGTCGCAAAGAGCTGGACATGACTGAGTGACTAAACAATAGAAAAAAGACATGTGGCGTGTTCAAGGGGCCATGGCTGGTTTCAACAGTGCAAACACAAGAACCCAGCCCCCAACTACTCATCCAGCGTACTCCATAAGTAGCACAAGTGCTAACCTCAGGTGAATTTGATACAGCTTGTCACAGCTTGCTCTCTTATCCAAGAGTCTGAAGCGGTTCCCTCCTACCCTAAGAGGAAGATGAAATCTCTCGTGGGTATAGAAATCGTCCACAGCATGATCCTCTTTCCCCGTTCAGAATCCACCATAGCTGGCACTCTCTTGCACCACTGGCGACAACAGAAATTGGCATAATCCTTTTGGAAGCTTCCCTTGTGGCTTACCTGGTGAAGAATTCACCTGCAATGCTCAAGACCTGGATTTGATTCCTGGGTTGGGAAGATCCCCTGAAGAAGGGAAAGGCTGCCCACTCCAGTATTCTGGCCTGGAGAATTCCATGGACTGTATGGTCCATGGGGTTGCAAAGAGTTGGACACGACTGAGTGACTTTTGGAAAGGAGTTGGCAGTACCCATGAAGAACCAAAACAAACTCATAGGGCCCATAATCCTATTTCTATATCTCTTCCTAAAGAAATATCCCTACTTTAGTAAAGAAAAACCTGTAGCAGAAATATTCACTGTAGCATTTTTGTAATAACACAAAACTGTAGAGAACTTTGGTGTTTATCATTAAAAGGATTTTTAAAAAATAAATCATGGTGTATTTATGAAATGAACTAGTGAGATCATTACAAGTGATGAAGATAAAAACTGTGAAATACCGTGAGACATACTTTAAAGCTAGAATGTTAAGTTGAAAAAAAAAGCAGGATATAAAAATATAGGTAGAGTACAGTGACAATGATCTGAGAGAGACACAGAGGGGGCAAAAGACACTAGTGAAATTTAAATAACTTGTATGGAATTCTTTTTCTATTACAGAAAATTTATGCAACAGCCATACATTATTTTCATAATATCTAAAAATTTAATATGTCATAATGATAAAGGTTATGGTTCAGTCCCATTTTCTAACTGTCCTTGCCTGGAATCTTTCCACTCTCATCTTTGTGAAGTTGTGTGAGCTGACGTCTGGTGTGTGCTTCTGTTCCAAGTGTGGTTGTGGACCTGTCCTCCACAGAACAGTTGTAGCCATAGAGTAAACACTAATATGTTCTGGTCATGGATGGGGGACAGTCAGTTTAAGGTCTAGGACAGGGCTTGAGTGCTCTCTGCAGGGGTGGGGAGTGGGGGGAAACGATGAGGAAGATAGATGAAAAGTTGGGCAAAATTATAGAAAATCAGTGACAGATCCAGGGGGTTCCCTGCACTATTTTACTTGTGTGAGTGTTTGACTATTTCCATAATAACAAGAGCTGAAAATTCCTGCACATTCCTTCTGAATGCCATTCTAGTCCTGTCTTTGGGGAGTATTATTTCTGTGCATTTTACTCCTGCTGAGCTCACGTTTTTTGTGTGTGCTGTGCTAAGTCGCTTCAATCGTGTCTGACTCTTTGTGACCCCATGGACTGTAGCTCACCAGGCTCCTCTGTCCATGGGATTCTCCAGGCAAGAATATTGGAGTGGGTTGCCATGCCCTCCTCCAGGGGACCTTCCCGATCCAGTGATCGAACCCATCTCTTATGTCTCCTGAATTGGCAGGTGGATTCTTTACCACTCATGCCACATGCAAATATTTTATTCTTTATTTATTTGGCTGTACTGGGTTTTCATTGTGGCATGTGGAATCTTTTAGTTGTGGCATGTGGGATCTAGTTCCCTGACCAGGGATCAAACCTGGGTCCCCTGCATTGGGAGCGTAGAGTCTTAGCCACTGGACCAACAGGGAAGTCCCTGATATCACTTTTGATGACTAATTTGCTTGGTGAGATGGTTCTATGTATATGTATGTATGTTCTTGTGTGTATATACACACATATATTCACATGTATACATTACACACATATTTTAGATATAATTTGCAAATAGAGTTGTAAACTCTCTGACAGTGTATATCTCACTTTACATTTCTTTTTCCCCAAACAACACTTGAAAGGCATGGGGATGCACAGTCACTGTTTTATAAATGACTTGTTCAGATTTATAACTTGCCTGATGACTTGTTAAAAGCAGATTCCTGTGTCTCTGCCTGGAGATTCTGAATCACTTGCCCTAGGGTGGGCCACGGCCTGTAGATCTGCCAAGAAACCTTCCTTCCTCAGTGTCTGAAAGGCAGTGAGGTCTTATACGGTCCTCTGTTAAAATAAGCATGTGATTGGGAGGGAAAAGTCCATTCAAACAATTGCCAAGGCTTACTGACCAACACCCTCTGCCTTTAGTCCTTAACTGCTGGCCCAGGGTGGAGAAGGGGATCTGGGGTGAGGCTGGGAATAAGATCAAAGTCTGGATGGTCTCTGAGAGATAAGATTTAAGGACAAAAAGAGAACTTCACTGAGTTTTAATCAACACTGAGGCTGTTTGTTGGACTCATGGCTCTGGCTCAGTAAATCCCTTCCAAAATCTCATTTCAATTATTTAAACAAATTTGAAGATAATTCAGCAATGTGGAGCAAAACATGTTCTCAACGTGGAGCATGTTCTCAAAAGATCATGAGCCCGAGAAACATGTACTCAGTGAGGGTCTAGATTACAATTGAGAAATACTAGTAGATATGATGGATTTAATGCATTAGGTGCCCACGTGTCAAGCATTGGTAAATACTTTAAGCTTGGTTCTGGTACAGATGGAGAAACGAAGACCACAACAGCTTAGTAAGTGTCAAAGCATCTATTTGAACCCACATCCGTTTGGTTTTGAAAGTCATCTTTCTTCCATGCCATTCTGCTTTTTTGTACACCCAATATTTAGCCAGGGTCAGGAGTACATGGATTCTCATGAATACTTCTTAAATGGGGTCATTTCCCACTTTGTTAGGTTCCTGTGTATTTTCAACCCAGCGCTGGAGGCCAGGAGATTCCAAGAATATAGATGATTCAGAGGAACGGTGTAAGGAAAAAAATTTAAAAAACAAAAAAACACTAATGAAAGGTAGAAAAGGTGAAACAAAATAAAGATTTAGAATAAAATGATTGGGGTAATTAAACCTGGAGAGGAAAGAGCTGAAGACAGCCCTCTAAATGGTCCTCTGGTTTATGGAGCTAGCAGGGGTGTAGCAAGAAGAGGATAGCTCAGCCGGAGGAGCCAGGGGAGGCCTGGGGAACCCTGCAGTGACCTGGGACTCCCAGCCTGTGGGGCTGAGCTCTGCAGAGTGGCTGACCATAGGGTTTTGGATGGTGACCAGTGCTGCCTGCTGAAAAACATCCAGAAAGGAAAGAACTACAAAATTCACTGAGAGCTAAGTTTGTGTCTACGTGTGTGTGTTAGTCACTCAGTCCTGTCCTCACTCTGTGACCCCATGGACTATAGCCCACCAGGCTCCTCTGTCCATGGAATTCTCCAGGCAAGAATACTGGAGTGCGTTGCCATTTCCTTCTCCGTTTGCCATGCCTCAATCTAGTGACTTTGCACACATGTATCATCCCATAGTGCTCGACCCGTCACTCCTTCCCAGGATCAGTCTGGTCTGTCACAACAACTGGAAATACCATTATCTGCATCTCAGTGCATTTCTGCAAAGAGACCTCAGTCTCAGTGGATAATCTGACATCATAGGCCATGATGGATCGTCTCCGACCATATGCCCTGAAAGACTCACATACCACAGCAGAGCCAAAGGCTGTATCGCAGGCACTCTGGTCTCTCCACGGAAGCTCCCTGTCATCAACAGCTTCGGCTCCAGGTGAAAACATGGAAGGCAGCAAAAAAACCCAGCCCGTTCAGCCTGTATACTGGGAGCACTGGAGTTATCACACTCATTAGCAGAGCCGGGAGTGACCTGGCAGAAGGGATGCTCAGTTCTAGCTTCTTTGACCTGTGTTTTCTGTGGGGTCAACTCTTTTACTCAGTTTTCCTGATTATTTTTGCTCTCTCTACCTCCTGTTTCTTTTGAAATCAAACAAAATTATATCCCTTAGTTTTAACGAGTTTAGGTTAGTATTAGATTAGTATTAGGTTAGTATTAGTATTAGGTTAGTATTTAGAATAGTATTTTTATTAAGCCTGTCATACATAAAAAATAAACCAAATTCCACAAGAAGCTCTCCATCAGAGAATGAACATAATTGTTTTAATTACAAGGCTTGTCACAAAATTCCTTTCATGTCCAGGGTGCCTGGATTATGCATTTGGATCTCTTCTGCTATTGGAAAATGTAAAATGATGTCAATAAGGAGACTCCCAACGGACTTTCAATTATGTGGAGCTACTGATTCTGTTACTCCCAAAAATAGCCCGTGGGTAGCCAGCTTCCTACAGCCTACAACTCGAGGACAGGGAAAATAATATTGGTTCATGTGTTAAGACTGTTGAAGGTGAAAGCATCCTTCAAAATTTCTTCCAGAATCTAAGTCTGTCCAGTTGGAACTGTCTCTGCCTCCTCTCAGTCTCCATGATCCTCTCTACTTCCAGCACTTGTTAGAGATGGCCCAGCTGAACTTAGCACCAGGGTACATTCACATGCCTGTCCTTTCATGCCTAGTAGAGGGCCTTGACCCCTATGGTCATTACAAAGGTGTTTTGTGAAATCCAACCTTTGCTTCAGAAATCATTAGAGCACCACAGAAACCACTGCCAGTGACTAAGATGGCCATGAATAACTCAGCTCCCCACCACCCAAACCAGAGAATGATCTCAATGGTATTGCAGCTTGCGTTTGAAGCCAGATGTAGCTATACCTTTTCTTGTGACCAACTCACATCAGCCTCCAGAGGAACCTGAAAGTTCCTAATCCAGAAACACAGGTGATCACACACTGCAGCCCTAAAGGGAGACGTCTGTCACCAATATGGATTTCAACAACCAGAGAAGGTTCCAGGTAAACGGAGATACAGTAATAGTTTCCAGATACGTGGAGATTGTGGCTGGCTCAGTGATTGTCCCCATTGAGCAGGGAGATCATGAAAAGTGCCCTTTCTCTGGCTCAAATCACTTCCTCCTGTTGGTTTATTATTATTATTATTATTTTTAGTGATACAGTTATGGCTATGTTTGTAACGGACGAGTCTCATTGTTAATATTGTGAATGCTTGGTCCTCAGGACAATTTTATTATGTAAATTCAGCATTATGAAATGCACTTTAAAAATCATAAAGACTTACATGGAATTTAAAATATTTCCTCTATTTCACAACAGCATATGGATTAGCAAATAATATAAGGTAGAGGATACTGACGGAGATCTTTACGGAAAAAAAAAAAAGTACACATGAAATATGGTTTGGCCAGCTTTAATACACACAGAATACAGTTTAATACTTTCATATGGTCTGAATAATATCCCCATATTGATTTTTTCCTCGTTTCTACCAACTCCACAGCAAATGTACGACAATGGCTCATTGATTTATTGTGAGTGTAGCAATGGGTTTATAACGGCATGAATCATGCCGATTGCTCAATTCACCACATGCCTTAATAAAAGTTTCACTTTAATAAAACTGAGCTAAGGCAAATATGCCCAGAGGCTGGCCTGACATTCCTTGTACATTACTCTGCCTCAGGAAATTATTGCCATATATTTTACAGCAGCTACAGTAGGCTAGGGGATCAGGATTAAAATGTACTAACTACTGTGATATTTAACAGAACTCCTGTGTTCCCAGTTAACCCTCACAGGTACAAAGTGAACAGAGCAATTAGGAGAGAGCGCAGTGCAGGCAACAGAACTGGTCTGGGGTGCAGGCCACGGGGGTCAGTGCTGGCCCTTGTCACACTGTGACCATCCCCTAAGCGCTCTGTGGGGTGGACATGGGAAAAAATGATCCTGTTTTCCTCCCAGAGTTGCTGCGAACATCAAAAGAACATAGAGGAAGCACAAGAATTCATAAACTACAAATGCAATGCGAGTGTAAGGGGAGGCGTCACCCTGAGGGCAGAGCCTGGAGGACACGAACACACACACACTAACCCCTCAGCACTGTGAACTTGGTCTTCGGCAAGATCCATCATCACGGTTGTTAACTCCAGAGAGTTGAGATAAGAGAAGATCTTATCCTATTCATAAATAAGGTAATTAGGGGTTACAAAGAGAAAAAGCCAAGCATGCTAATGGAGCAATAGTATTCCTTTATAAGCTAAGGATTGTTTTCGTCTCCCACGGTAAGAGTTGAAAATGCTCTGCCACACCTGCATTGTGTTAGAGAAATTTAAGCTGGGGTGTGAGAATGTAGGCCGAAAGGAATTGCCAGTACCGTTCAAATGACTTATCACCTATTCGTTACTGCTTTGGAAGAAACTGAGATTAGTCCATCCATATACCATTCAATGATGATTGGTGCAATGTATTTAGTCCAAAAGACCAGGAAGCCTCTTCAGACTTCTAATCAATACCAATCACAGGCTTCTTTATAGAATGCGTGATAGAGTAAGGGGAATGTGGTATAGTTCTTTGGAAAGAGTCAGCTTTGGGGTCAAGTCACACCTCTGCCATTAACTACTAGCTGTATGATCTTGCGTGTGTGTGTTCTAGGTTGCTTCAGTTGTTTCTGACTCTTTGTGACCTCATGGACTGTAGCCTTCCAGGCTTTTCTGTCCATGGGATTCTCCAAGCAAGAATACCGGAGTGGGTTGCCATGCCCTCCTCTAGGGGATCTTCCTGACCCAGGATCCAACCCATGGATCCTGTGGCTCCTGCATTGCAGGTGGATTCTTTACTGCTGTGCCGCCAGAGAAGCCCCCATATGATCTTGGACCACGTTCACAAATCTCTCCGGGCTTCCATTTCCTCCTCTGTAAAATGGGGTTACAATTGTTGGAGTGACATTTAAAACTGAAGTTCTCTCCACCTGATCTCAGCTATTTCATGATGATTAGTCTCCGTCTGCTCAACGAGTCCATCTCCTCCACTCACAGCCTTTTTCCATTTCCACTCTGGTTTTTGTTTCACCTACACAGCTGCCCGGTAGGGAAGACGGAGCTCACCCAGGGCCCAGTGTGGTTCAGAAGGCCTTTCCCTCTGCTTCTGCAGCAGCTTCATCACATTCAGCACTCTCCAGAACCAGTTCCTCGTCATCTCAATCTTGTCTCCTCAGTTAGAACCTGGAGGGAAGAAACTCTCTCTTGTTTTTCTCAATTTTGTTCCCCTAATGTCTAACTTTCTGTTTGGCACATCAACAATAGGAAGGAAATATTAAATGAATGATGAATGAATACGTGAATTAACAGCATACAGCAGGTCACATCTCAAAGAGGATGAACTTTCACAAAAGTGAACCAGATTGTAAGTATGGAAAACAAGTGGAGACTGGGGAGATGCTGGATATGCCAAAACTCAGTATGTAATTCAGAGTTGCTGCTTCGAAGGTAGGAAAACAGCATTAATACACAGCTGATGTTTACTGACCACTTACTGTGTGCTAGGCACTACGCTATTTGCCCCAAAGACTGCATGTATTTAGTCGCTGTAACAACTCTATAACATTATTATTATTCTTCTGTGCTATTATTATTCCCATATTACAGCTTACTACACTGAAGCTTAGGGAGATTAAATAACCTTCCCAAAGCTGCAGAGCTAACAACAGCTGAGCTGAGCTAGGATTTGAACTTGTCTTTCTGATTCCAGAACTGGTGCTCTAACTCCTATGATGTACTGAGCAAAAGGGAGTGAGCACCCCAGATGCCATAGATACTGCCATCCACAGAGGAGTTAACATTTAAACATGGGGCTTAGGGTTATGGCGAACTAAACTGTCACCTAGTTCTCCATACAAGTTTCACTTCCCCTGGTCCATGTTCTGAGGCTTTAACCACTCATTCTCACTTTCAACCGCAAAGGGACTCCAACAGGGGCAGCTGAAATAAAACCCACCATCATCAGCCAGGAACTGAGCTGTCAGAAGAAATGAAAAATCCAGGGGCAACTGCCTTTTTACCATTCATAAGTGAGTTTATCGGGAACTCTCTTGACGTTGAGCTCTAACTACAGCGTTTAAGAAAATCCCAAATTTGAAATAAATAAGTTGGCTGACATACAGACATTTTACATATGAATTTAATAAAATAGATTTTTCTTTTTGAAATCTTTGGTAATCTCTGAAATATATCAACTGCAACCCAGGAACATTGTATCCCAAGTTGTGATTCATGAAATGAAACGGAAATGTATTATGTAATTCAATTTGGAGAGTCCAGCACAGAGCTCATTAGGGCTGCTGCTGGTGATGTGGACTAGAGTTCGGAGGCCTTGTGGTCTGGGCAAATTTCTCCCGGTCCGTACCTCCCCTTCTTCTGAGAACATTTTAACCAAATATCGTCACCCTTTAAAAATAGCATTCTTGAGCATTTTGCCCACAAATGAGGATCGTTCAGGGGAAATTTTAGGAAAAACTGTGGATTGCACACACTTCCCCCCTGCCCCCCCCCCCCCTCCGGCCCCACTTTACCATTAACCCATCTTGTGATGAGTCAGGCTCAGAACTGACAACTGACTCACGGCCTTTCTATGTGGTTCTTGGATCCAGACCAGGCCTCGCCCGTACGTTGGGCAGGTGGACGTCAGGGTGTCATCTGAGGTAACCAGAGCCCAGGGAAATGAAGAGACTTCCCCAGGTTCTAGCTCTTAAATTCAAGGCTAGAACCAACTCTGAAATCCCTGTGCTTTTTGTTCTTCTTCTTGTTGTTTCTGTTGTCTGTTTGTTTTGTTTTTAAGCTCAGCACATGCCTGAATTTCCAGTCAAAGCGTAGTTTTCCCTACATGTGGTGATTTCTAAGAAAACAACTTGGAAAATGAGTAAGAAAGCACTTTTAGTCCCATCTGATTTTTATTGTACTCCTTTAAGTTTCTTTCTTAAAAATTTTTTTTATTATGTTTAGATAAAATACACCATTTTAACCACTGTAAAGCGCACAATTCAGCGGCTTTTAGTACATTTACAATGTAGTGTACTGTTACCACTATTTAATTCCAGAGCATTTTTATCACCTTGAAAAGAAACTCTGTGCCCATCGAGCATTTGCTCCCCATGTTCCTCTTCCCTGAGCCCCTGGTGACCTGATCTGCTTTCTATCTCTATGAATTTGTCTATTGTAGATATTTCATATCAAGAAATCAAACTCCGTGAGGTCTTTTGTGACTGGCTGCTTTTACTTAACATAAAGTTTTCAGAGCTCATCCATGTTATAGCATGTATCAATACTTAATTCCTTTTTATGGTTGAATAATATCCCATGGTATGTATATACTAATGGGATTCCCAGGTGGAATAGTGATAAAGAATCTGCCTGCTAATGCAGGAGACACAAGAGACATGGGTTCAATCCCTGGGTCGAGAATATGATCCCCTGCAGTAGGAAATGGCTACTCACTCCAGTATTCTCGCCTGGGAAATTCCATGGACAGAGAAGCCTGGGGGGCTACAGCCCACAGGGTCACAAGGTGTTGTACACGATTGATCCTCATATATGTATATACTATGTTTTGTTTCGTCAGTTGATGGATACTGGGGTTGTTTCCAATTTCTGGCTCTTAATGAATAATGTTACTGTGAACACTTGCGTAATAAGTTTTTATTTGTTTATTTTCAATTCTCCTGGGTTTACCTAGGAGTAGAATTTCTGGATTGAATAGCAATTTTATGTTTGACTTTTTGAAGCACACCAAACTGTTTTCCAGAGCTGCTGCACCATTTTACATTCTCACTAGCAGTGTATGAAGGTTCCAGATTCTCCACATACTCAGAGACACTTGCTAATTTCTGTTTTTTGTTTGTTTACTAGAGCCATTCTAGTGGGCATAAAGCGGTGTCTCACGGTTTTGATTTGTGTTTCCCAAATGACTAATGATGTTGAGCATCTTTTCATTTGCTTATTGACCATTTTTATATCTTCTTTAGAGAAATTTCTAGTCAAACCATTTGACCATTTCTCTGGATCGTTTTCTTTTTGTTGTTCAGTTGTAAGATTTCTTTATATATTCAGGATACTAGTCCCTTACTTGATATATGATTTGCATATATTTTCTCCCATTCTGTGGGAGGATGTCTTTTCAGTTTCTTGATGGTATCTTTTGCACAAAAAAGTCTCCCAAATATTTAGACAGGGAAAAACAGAGTTACCTTGTAGTGACCTTCATCAGTTCCCTAGTGGGAAGTGGGCAGAATTTCTTTAGGTGGAGGAAATTTGTGCCAATTAGAAGCAGAAGTCACTGGGTAGCCAGGAAGAGGCCAACTGAATGAAAGCAGTTGTCTGGGGTATATATGACCATTGGCTGGGAAACAAAACTTCTGGTGATGGAAAGAGATTCAGATTAATGGGTTTTGATGGAAATAAAGGGGATCCAGATAGGAAGCAGTGACTTTCCACTAAGGCTGGCCTTTATCCAGGGATTGTTTCTTGGGATGGAATTCCCAATGAGCCAAGTCCAACGTTTTTCCCACAGGATGATCCTGGAAGGTGTCTCCTGGAGAAAAGAGCAGAGTAAAAGATATTGTAGGTTATAATTCCATGGACAGAGGAGCCTGGCAGGCTACAGTCCATAGGGTCACAAAGAGGCGGACATGACTGAGTGACTTTCATTTTCAACCTTGCGATAAATCGGGATCCAAATAGTCTAAGAAACTGGGGGGCTCTGAGGGAAGGTCTCCACTTCACATATCAACTTGCACTTACGAAGAGATGACCCAAATCTGGCGATGACAGGTGCTGTTAGGAATTCTTTGCAGCCTTGAAACAGTCCAGCTGTGTTGGAATGTTTCTAGAACTAAGATTTTGGATAAAGTGTCATGTAGTTATGCACAAGATTTTTAGTTTTGCATATAAACCTGGGGGAAACTGTGAGGCTTTTGCATTGAATCTCAAGATTCTGCAGTCAGTTTTCTGTGATGTTTGTGTCTTCTGTTTCCACCATTTAGAAGTATGTATAAGAACATTATAATGAATAACAGAACATTATAATGAAATAATTCAAAACAAAGCACACAAGTGTGCTTGTGCAAACACACACACACACACACACACACACACACACACACACTTGTCAATGGAGCAAAAGCCCAGAGTAGAAAGAAAACAAGAAGGGAGCTTGTTCCCCTGATGGCAACATGCAAGTGCATATCCCCAGAATGTCAGCTTCTCTGTGAGAAGAGACATAACCTGCTTTGCCCCACTTTTGGGGCCTGGTCTGGAGAGTGAATGAGAAGATAATTACCTATGTATTTTGGAAGTAGAAGTGTTGTAAAAGAAAATGTTTTATAGTCAGCCAATGAAAAGGAATCTTGTCCAAGGTCATCTTCTATAGCCCTTAGCCATCCTTCAGATAGTAAAGGAAGATAACGGAAGTAACAATGAGAACAAAACTGACCTAATGGCTCAAGTCCCAGTGTCGGGGTTATATATTTGCTGGGCACTTCTGTTCTCGCTCAGCAAGTGGCTGAGATTCTAACTTCCACAAATAGCTTAGTTCCTCTCTCCTGCAGCACTGCTGACTCTACGCTCGCCCTCTCCCTTCCCTGTACTCAGCATTGATGCCCTAATATGTTGGTACCCGTGGACCTGCTATTTGCTGCTGGCTTCTGGTGTGCCCAGCCTCCCATGCCATTCTAAACAACTGGTGAGTACAATGGCACTTATCCAACCATGTCTGCCTCAGATACCAGCATAGGACTGAGAGTAAATATTTTTTGATCAGTTCCTTGATGAATAAAAATATTTTAAAAAATGAAAATGCAAAAATTCATCTTAGAAAGAAAACAGTGGCATAACCTTTTTAAACGAACCGAAATGGAAACTTACTGGCCGGGAACTATTAACTTATCTCCCAAACACACAGAAGTAGAAACAGACCAGATTTAGGTTTCATAGTTCACATTTCTGTAACAGGAGTTGTTGTTTTTATTATAAGCTCTATGTAGACCAAATTAACACTGAATTATAAAACAGTGGAAAAATGCAGAAAGTTGATAACTTTTGTTTGGTGATAATTTTGATAAATCATTATTTTCATAACACAAATGTACATATTTGACAGTTTTTTTTAAGCTCAGTCAACGGCTATTTTTAAACAGTACAATAAAACAAAGAAAATGTAGTAGTGTGGAGTAATGGAAAGAGGACAGGATTTGGCTGTTAAGTCTCAGGTGTAAAAGTAATACACTATCCTTTGTAAAATTCTCTGAGTCTTAGTTTCCTCAATTGCACTATTAACATGGCAATAACATGTTCTCATACAACCTCCCAGAATTTTGAACAGCCCCAGTGATAGAATTCATGTGACCATGATTTATAAATTCTAAAATGCTCCAGTGTATTAGTTAATGTTATTACCAAAATAAAGCAAAGCTCTCTGCATCTTCTGTGTAAAGGGGATTTGGCCTTAACTATGATCATTGTAGAATTTCAGATAAGCAGACCCACTTAGATCAGAATTGGCACTGTGGAATTTTGAGAAATGAATGATCTAATTTCATTTTTGTTTTTGTAAAATCGTCAGACAGTTTGTTTGTGGTGCTTTCTTTTTTTTTTTTTTTTCTTTCTTCTCTCTCTTAACATCTGGTTTTCCTGATTTGATCAGACCTAGACATACCAAAAGAGTGTAGAAAATATTTTTGGGATTCATTTGCAGACACTAGTCATTTGGATCTTTTCATGCATTTTATGGGTTCTTATCTCAGCTCAGCCTAGACACTTGCGACTTTAAATATTCCTCATGTAGAAGATGATGTAGTTATCAGGTGAACCTATTTTGTATCCAACTTAAGAAGTTTCTTGAGACTGTACTAGTCCAGACTCCTTCATAATAGAAAGGTTGTGGCCTGAGTTAGCCAGGTAGCTTCCTGTCATGGTGTGGAAAGGAGAAATGTCACTGAGGAGGTGGCTCACATGTGGGATGCCAAGCAAGAAATTAGGAGCCCTGCCCTTATTGGCATAACTAGCTCTTGTACCCTCTTAAGGATGACCTCTGACCCACAGAACCAGGTCTCTCCCTCACATCTTTACAGGCATAGACACTCTACAGGTCAGTTGTAATCGACCTCGCTGATGAGGCAGGAGTGGAGGTCAAGTCCCCTTTCTTCCCCTCCAGGCCAAGACCACCATAACCTCCCTAAGCTTAGACATAAGGCGCTGGATCAGGCTTTAGCACTCTGTGGCTTGACTGTGTTGACCCAGCTGGGCACTGAAGAAGGGTAAGATGAAGAAAGATAGGTTATTAACCACTTGGCTAGGGTTCCCTATGGCCCAAATTGATGTGCACAGATCAGACTTGCTCAGTCCATCAATATAGTCTCAGCCAACAAGCCATCAGGTGGTCAGTCGGTGTTCAGTATTCAAACAAGAGCTACTATGTGAATGAACGAGGGGATGGCAGCCCACTGGCTTTTTTACACATGGAGCCTTTGGGCATCAGTTTCCATTTATTCCTTAATACAGTAGAAAAATATTAATTGAATGCCTGTGACTTGAGCAGTATCTGGGTCTTGGGGAACAGCTTTGTCCACAGTGATTAAAAACAAACAAAAACAAAAATAGTAGTGGTCACCGCACCTATGGAACTTATAGTCTACCTGGAAGGGGAAATAAATGTGAAACAAAAAGACACATATTCCTGTACTATCAGAAGTGCTAGGAAGGAAATGTATGAAGTTCTATGATAGCATAAAAAGGGGATGCAATGCAGTTTGAGTGGATTGCCAGGAAGCTTTCCTAAGGAAGTGACATTTAAGGTGGTATTTGAAGAGTGAGAATGGGTCAGCTCAGAAGAGAATTTTAAGAAGAAGCAATTGTTGCAGCAAAGATTCTGTTCCAGGAAGAGACAATGTGTTTCAACAGGTAAAAGAAATTGTGTGGTGTGAAGTTAGAATAAGTAGTGTTCTGCTGATACTGCTGATACTGAGTATGTAGGGACCAGACTATGAAAATCTTTGTGGCCAGGATAATAATTCTGCTCCTTAGCCTAAGAGCAATGGAAAAACATGAAAGGATTTATAAAGCTCTCTATAAGGAACAGTCTGGAGTGTTAAGAGTGAGTGTGAGATGCCTGTTAGGAGGCTAGAATAGTAGTCAAGATGAAACAAGATGGTAATTAAGAAAGACTAAGGTGATGGTAGAAAATGAATGAAGATAAGTGGACAGAATGGAGAACTTGGTGAAGACTGATGAAGCTTGATGCTAAAAATTCAGCATTTAGGTGGCTCAAACAGTAAAGAATCTGCCTGCAATGCAGGAGACCTGGGTTTGATCACTGGGTTGGGAAGATCCCCTGGAGGAGGGCATGGCAATCAACTCCAGTATTTTTGCCCAGAGAATCCCTATGGACTGAGGAGCCTGGTGGGCTACAGTCCATGGGGCCACAAAGAGTCAGACACAACTGAGCAACTAAGCACAGCAGAGCACAGGATGCATGCACAGTGACTCTTGGGTTTTGGCTTCTACAATTAAATAGATGGGGGAGCCATCTCCTGACAGGCATTCTGGAAGAGGACCAGGTGTGAGGAAAGATGACAGGTTCAATTTGCACATGTGGATGTTGAGATACCCTTGTGCCATCTTTGTGCAGACATAGAGTAGACATTGGATACGTGGGACTAAAGCTCAGGGGACAGGTCACAGCTGAACACATGACCTTGGTAGTCATTGTCACACTGGTGAGAACTGAAGCCATGGACGGGAATGACATTCAGTGAAGTGAAGGGTGATGTTGCTGCTGATCTTGCTCAACATCTGCTACCAGAGCTAGGTCTCCAGCTACAAGCTCTCACACTCTGAGAGCTGCCTCCTCAAGGCCATTGAGAATGCTTTTCATCCAGAGTTGGCAGGCTTCTTTTCAAATTAAACAGGATTTTGTGTGTGTGTGTGTGTGTGTGTGTGTGTGTGTGTGTGTGCACGTGCGCACGTGTGTGTGTGTGGTGTAACTGTGTGCAGGTGAAGGTTTGTTCTGTGGACCCGGGGTTGGAGAGTTACCATGCACGCATTTGAGTTTCATTCTCTAACACTCTAGTCTGCCAGCATTTTCAAAATGGAAGGAGCCAAGTGGCTTTTTCCAGGGTATAATTTGTTTCCTTTACCTTTGGATTTTTATGGAGCTCACACCTTCTTTCTCCAAGGTTCCCTACCACTTGAGACTTTAAACAGTCTGATTTGGTTTCTAATTTTCTCAAAGTGTCACCACCCACAATCAACTGGATAGCTACGCTTTTCCTTCGTCCAGCAAGGCCAGGAGTCAAACACCTACTCTTTATTTTCCCACCTGTCTTGGCATCTGATCCTGACTCCTCAAATGGGTCTACTGGTTACAGCACTCCCTGGTGCTGGCACTCTGTCCCCGCAGGTGCCCAAACAGTCTGTTCTTTTGAGAGGGCCCTATCAGAGGTCTCGATCTTGCCAGTGGAATTGTATGGCTGGGTTTTCATTGACTTTTAGTTCTCAATTTGGTTTGTATTGATGGGGAACACATTTTAAAAGCACTTGCCTCATCATAGTCCTCAGGTGGCCTTGCTGACTGTTCTATGTGTCTTGAAGAATGGGCGGTTTTGAAGGGCCCCGAGTGTGGATTTTGGAAAAGTGAGAATTTTTGCTTGTGACTGATAGGCCTATTTAAGGCTCAGAGTTTAGTGTCTGTGTTTATTGCCTATCATCTTTTAGTTCTTGTGTAGAAAATCATATGTCTTGCCTTGAATTTGCCAATGAATTGAGAGTGAGTGCATAGTATGATGCGCTGGGTTCATGCTCTGGGGGCACCAGGATAATAAAGGAAGCTGTAATCCACATCCAGGTGCATATTTGTGTAGCAGTGGAGACAGAAAGACAATGACCAAATCTCAAGCGCTATGTTGACAAAGGCAAGGAAGCAACTAACATGGAGAAAATGAGATATTTTACTTATGATTTAAAAGCTACACATTTAAAGGAAGTGGATCAGGTTAGCGTGCAAAAAAACAGGCATATTTAATAGTTCACATCACAGGAAAAGATGGCAATATCCACAGACAAATTATGAAAACAGAATATGTATCCTGAAAGTAGAATGTGGGCTTAAGTACAAAAGACACTTTTCTGCCAGTTAGATGTGTAACAAAAATTAATATTAATGAATAAGTAATTCTAGGAGAATGATGGATGCACGGAATATACCAGTGTTAGCAGAATGGCAAAATCTGTGCAACATTGAAGCTGGACTTCCAGAGCTAAAATGTCTAATGATTACTATCTAAAAAAAATACAAGGCTTCCATAGCCACCAGACAGTAATTAATTTTAGTGAATCTCACACCTGCCTTAAATTAACAACCTTCTGCTCATGTTCATATCTTCATTAAATATCATAACAAAATATACCCATTCTTTAGATAGAATTCTAGCTGGTAAGCATGACCCTGATATGTGTAAGAATATATTCAATATCTGTACACCCTTTATGTTTTCAGATAGCAGGAGAAAAATGCAGTACAATTTTTTCCTCTTGTTAAGTCACTATCATTTAAGCTTTAACCTGGAACACTTAAAATAGAATTTAGGTTTACAAGATAAAAGCATGGCAAGAAATGTCAGATGGCTATGGAAGCATGTTTCTCTGAAAAGTAGAACTCTCAAGAAAGAAAAACAGAAATGGCTTGCTCAGTCCATCTTGCTTAGTAAAGGAGCTGCAGCTTAAATTATCTAAAAGGGCATGTACAGTGAATGTTGTTACAAATTGTGTTAATTATTGAAGTATTGTGGATGCTGACAGCAAGTAGTATCAAAATATACCCAGGATTGTTTTGATACCTGTATTGTTGTTGTTGTTCCAAAAACCTTCTTTGTAAAAGCTTTTTTAAATGGGAGTATAACTTTTTAAATTGATTTACAATATTGTGTTAGTTTCAGGTGTACAGCACAGAAATTCACTTACATATATGTGTGTGTATATGTGTATGTGTATAATATATAATAATCCTTTTCAGATTATTTTCCATTAGATTGATACATGTATTTATAATAAACTTCTGGGGGGACAAGGGTGGATGAATTTCTGTTAAAAGCTGTTCATGTGTGTTACATGTAACATATATGGTAAATATTTATTTACAGTCTTTGTTTAATAAAACAGGCATTTAAGTTTAAGTGAAATCAACAAAAGGAAAATAGGTGCATGGATGTGTGATTTTGAGATTAAAGTGAGTCTTACTATGTAAATAAGATGTGTAATGTGAAAAAAAAAAAATAGCATGCTTCACGGTCTGAAGGGATGTGGAGGTCAGATCTAATAGATAGAAATTTTGTATTACCCCAGAGGACATAACCAGGGCTTAGAATTTATAGAGAGGTAAAATTTGGCACTCCAGAAGGGGGGACCTTCCCAAGAACCTTAGATATCCAACGTGGGAATGCTTGGCCTCAGCTTTAGTGAACTCACAATGGCAACAGTGTCTAAGCAGGTATTGGATTACTGCTTGTCAAGGATGTCATAGACAGAACTGATTCGTGTGAAAGACTCAGCTAGATTGGTGACTTTCAACTTCTTTTTAAGGAGTGGAGCTTTTTTTTTCAAATCACCTCTTACATAAAAGCAGAAAATTTAAAAATATGCAACAAAATAAGAGGAGTGCTTTGGGGAGTCCCACTCTCTTGGTTTTCTCAACTCTCACATAAATGCCCCTTGGCACCTCCTCTGAATTCCAAGAGCTTAAACATCCCCTCCTCACTCTATAATATCTAAAGGATTTATGGTTCCTTTTGCTTCCAGGATTCCATGATTATTCTGTATATAAATTGTTCTTGTTTGAATTGCTTCATTAGCGGTATTTCTTTTTGCTTTAACTCCTAAAACATATGGAATTTTACAAATTAGGTTTAGGAATTTTTAGCTCAGAGTTTAGTTTAGATTTGTCTAACTACATATGTTGACCAGTCAGGATACAGAAATGATGATTTTTTTTTTTTTTTTCCAAAAGAAGAGTTTTTGAGGTCTACTTAGCAGCAGCAGCAGCAGTATCTGTTTTAGATTCAGACTACTTGAAATCAGATTGTATGACAATGAGGAAGCAGAGCATTAAGAACCAGGTCCAATAACTTTGATCAGATTGTATTTAGTGTGTTATGGAATTATGTGTTTCTTTCAACTCTGTCTGGCCACAGAGTCTCTTTTGAAGCTCACATGTAGGCAGTTAATCTTGACTGGGTTCATTGATTTATAATAGGGAGAAAAATGCTCTTGTGAATCCAAATAACTTAAACTTGAAAAAGTTTTCAGTCAAGTGATTTTGTCCATAAACCACTAATAAAATTAAAGAGATGTCAAACGGAGAATGGATATCTTGCAGGGGTCACTGCTCTGCAGGTGCAAAAACTGGAGTTAACCAGTTAATCAGCTTGGGAGATTCAATGTGCTAACTAACCTAAAAACTATGGGTGTATCAGGCAGCTGATGACTTATGAGTCAGAATGAAGCAAAAGGTGGCATGCCTGATTTGAAAAATGAGGCTTTTTAAAAATCTGTCTATCTGGATTGTATGTACACTTAGCAGGCCAAATTACAGCTGATTTACAGAAGAGAGAAGCATTGACAAGTATTTTCATTGGCACCTTAGTACGGCAGCAAAGAACTGAAGGCATTCTGGTTGTGCATCAGTTGGAGAATATATGGATAAAATGTGGTGGGTGTGAGGGGCCTTGGAATAATATGAGTGAACTGTTAGAAGCAAGATGCTTGCTGCAACATAGCAACATGGATGCATCGTAAAGACACAGAGTTAACACGCAGTTGCCTGTGGGAGGGATGTGGGAAGATTTAGGAGCTGGGGAATGGGAATAAAAGACAACATTCAAAGAATTATTTGTTGTATGGTGTAAAACTAGTTGTATGCAGGAGAAATGCCCAAAGTAAAATTTTGAAATGAAGAAGAAATTGATCAAATCTGTGAGGATGGATGGAGACTTCTAGAGAAGGAAATGTTTGGGCTGCCTCTTCAGGCATAGAACAATATGGACAATTTGGAGAAAGTCAACAATTCAGCATAACTGTGGCATATAGTGTGTATTGAAAAGTAGCAGGAGATGAGGTGAGTGCTACAAGCAGGGTATAGATTACAGATAGTCTGGTGGACCATATAAGAAACTTGCATTTGATCTCAGAGGGAACAGAACTAAGCTGAGAAAAAGTAAGAATGGATTGTGTACTAGACCACTCAACAGGAAGAGCGTAGTCTGGACTAGAAGAGATAGGACTGAGAAAGAGAAATTAGTTGAAATATTTGAAAGAACCTATACAAGAAAGGGCAAATAACTGAATTAGGGAAGTAACCATGAAGATGGATGCTGGGAAAACATATGGATAGTATTAAGGGGGGAAACTGGTAAGACAATTGTGACTGACTCGATATTACATGAGAAAAAATGAGAATAGCCCTCAAGTTTCTGGCTTGGATGATTAGATGAAAAGTTATATTGTTAAGCAGTAGAGGGAATTTAGGAGAAAGTTGAGAAGTGGACTTAGTTGAAGTACATGTTGAATTTGAAGCTCTTGGTGTGCTATTCAAGTGGTGATATCTAATGGGTAATTAGGTCTGTTATCAGGAAGTGGTCTGAGCTAGAGGTACACATTTGGGACCTGAGGCAGTCAAAGAGCTGCTGCTTCTGTTTCAGAAACTCAGGGGAAATCTGTAGAAGGAAGAGGAAAAGGGACCAGACATTTTGGAGAATATGAGGGAATGGGTAGATGAGAGAAGAATTCAAGGAAGGTATTTAGGGTATAACAGAAGAATGAGAATAAGAGAAGTTCAGTTCAGTTGCTCAGTCATGTCTGACTCTTTGTGACCTCACGGACTGCAGCACAACAGGCTTCCCTGTCCATCACCAACTCACAGGGTTTACTCAAACTTATGTCCATCGAGTCAGTGATGCTATCCAACCATCTCATCCTCTGTCGTTTTCTTCTCCTCTTGGGTTCAATCTTTCCCAGCATCAGGGTCTTTTCCAGTGAGTCAATCCTTTGCATCAGGTGGCCAAATTATTGGAGTTTCAGCTTCAACATCAGTCCCTCCTACGAATATTCAGGACTGATTTCCTTTAGGATTGACTGGTTTGATCTCCTTGCAGTTGAAGGGACTCTCAAGAGTCTTCTCCAACACCACAGTTCAAAAGCATCAATTCTTTGGTGCTCAGCTTTCTTTATAGTTCAATTCTCACATCCATACATGACTACTGGAAAAACCATAGCTTTGACTAGATGGACAAAGGTCTCTGCTTTTTAATATGCTGTCTAGGTTGGTCATAGCTTTTCTTCCAAGGAGCAAGTGTTCTTTAATTTCATGGCTGCAGTCACCATCTGCAGTGATTTTGGAGCCCAAGAAAATAACGTCTGTCACTGTTTCCATTGTTTTTCCATCTATTTGCCATGAAGCGATGGGACCGGATGCCTTGGTCTTAGCTTTTTGAATGCTGAATTTTAAGCCAGCTTTTTCACTCTCCTCTTTCACTCTCAAGAGGCTCTTCAGTTCCTCTTCGCTTCCTGCCATAAGGGTGGTGTTTTCTGCGTATCTGAGGTTATTGATATTTCTCCCAACAATCTTGATTCCAGCTTGTGCTTCATCCAGCCCGGCATTTCACATGATGTACTCTGCATATACATTAAATAAACAGGGTGACAATATACAGTCTTGACGTACTTCCTTGAAATCTGCAAAATACAAGAAAACTGGGAGAAGGTGATGTATTGGAGGTCTAGGGAATTGTGTAGTTGATGAATGAGGAGGCAGACTTTCTTCTATTCTACACATCTGTTCATTAGCAAGCGGGAAGGTCATTCCTGTTGCTCACATCTCCGCTGATCCCCAACAACACCACTGTCACCCACACCCATGCCACTGTCTGCTCTCCACCGTGATCGCCTCTTAATTGTTTTCTCTCCTCCACACTAATCTTAAACTTTGTCTAAAACATAGTTCCTATCATGTTGCTTCTCTGCTTATAAACCTTCAATTACTTCCCCTTATAAATAAAAAAGAAAGAACAATCTATACTTTATGATGGACTACAAGCGCCTGCAAAATCTGCCTCCTGCTGTTCTCTCCAACCCAACTCCTGCCACTTCCTCCCTGGATTTTCACTGATCTCCATTCTGTTCTTGAGAGGCAACAGTCCCCTGCCCACCAGGCCCCTTGCTTTTCCTAAAGAGTAGTACGGCCTCTCCATTCTTCTCTTTAATGACTCAACTCAAATGCCACATGCCCAGAGCAATCTTCCCCAGTGTCTCTGTCCCTCATTACTGTGTCTTCAGGGTCAGAAGTGAAGTGTTCTCTGTGGTGTCCTAAATGGGAAAGAAATCCAAAAGAGGGGGGGATATATATACATATATATGTGGGACTTCCCAGGTGCCTCTAATGGTGTGGAATTTGCCTGCCAATGCAGGAGACGCAGATTTCATCCGTGGGTTAGGAAGATCCACTGGAGTAGGAAATGGCACCCCACTCCAGTATTCTTGCCTGGAGAATTCCATGGACAGAGGAACCTGGTGGGCTACAATCTATGGGGCAGCAAAAAGTCGGATGCAACTGAACAACTGAGCACAATATGTGTACATATAGCTGATTCAGTTCTCTGTATAGCAGAAATTAAACATTGTAAAGCAACTATACTCCAATAAAACGTAAGTAAAAAGAAAAATAGAAGTGAAATCTTCCATGTGAGAGTAATAGAGGAAAGAACTGGGTCTTTCCCTTGACGGGAGGAGAACTGCAGGCTTCATCAGCATAGATGCATCTGTGTAATCACCTTCAAAACAAGTTCTAGGATATACTCATCACCACCAACATTTCCCTAGTGTCCCCTTTCAACCAGTTCCCTCCCTCAGTACTTGCCAGCAGAGGGGGGCTGCTTGTCGATTTCATTGCCAGCCTTTGTGTTTCCCCAAACCTCATCAAGATGTCTTATTGGTAAAAGTGGTGGGAAATATGGGGCTTGACTATATTACAATCCTTCAACATAGTCTGTGCAACTATCAGATTTCATCTGGTTTGTCTTTCTCTTAGTAAATGACCTCTACCTCTCTGAGCACACACGAGTGGCAAATGCCATTTGCATAGAAAATATCCAGCATTTGTCAGCCAGCCCAGAGAGGACATTTTTCTTCTCTGGAAATTTAGACAATTTTGCTATTTTTGGTTCTATGGTTATCAATGTCTTCAAAAACATTATTTTATATTATTTTTCTATATTACCCCAAATTGTTGCAACAAAAATGTTGGGCTACCACATCCTGCTGAATACTACTTCAAAGTGGAGGTCTGTTTTCTCTCTAAAAGCCAAGTTAAAAATTGCCGAAACTTCCCTGGTGGTCCAGTGGTTGAGAATCTTCGCAACTGATGGTTGAGAATGCAATCAAGGCATTTCAGTGCCATGGAGCCACGAAACCTGTGCGCCGCAACTAGAGAATCTGTGTGCTGCAACTAAAGGTCCCACCTGTTGCACGAAGACCCCCTGTGCCTGCTGCAGCTAAGACCTGACCCAGCCGAATAAACACATAAATATTTTAAAAATTTGCCACCAAGTACTCCTTTGACATTCTCTACTCCAGCAGAGGGATCTTCCCAGCCTCCAGGAGGTGTAAGAGAAACATAGGGATCGAACTTAACATCTCTTACACCTCCTGCATTGGTAGGCGGATTCTTCACCATGCCACCTGGGAAGCCCTATTTCTTGGATCCCTGTTTTATTCTTAATATGGTGCTGAAGGAGTTAGAAAAAGAATCTAAGCCATGAGCTTTAATCAAGGTAGCTGACATCCATTTGAGAAGGAAAAACATACCTGAGTGGAACTATTAGAAAGTGTGACAGTTATGTTGACTCTAATGGGAACACCTAGAACCTTGGTTAAGTGGTTCTGTCTTCCAGATCTCATTTTCGTCCGTTGCAAATGAGAGGTTTGATTTTGATGAGCGGTTCTCAAATGTTTCTGTTAAATGCACTGAGCCACATAACAGGGCTGGCCAGCTGAAAAGCTGCTCGGGATATCCATCTATATGAAGTGTTAAAACAGTGATGGAAATAAAATAAAATGGAGAAAACTGAATGTATCAGAACTCCTCTCAGGAAGAGGACCATATGTGATCTCAGAGTCAGCCATTTGGGATATTGGGTGAGATTCCCGAGGAGCTTGCCTAAGAAACAACAGATGGAGGATAAACCCTTCTAATGAGGAGGAATCTGGTTTAGCGCAGGGCTTTTGTTCTGTTGCACTGCAAGTTTGGGCCCCATTCAAGATGCCTGGGATGACAGAGCAGAGGTTGAGCCTCACTACCAGTGGTCCTGCTTTTCTGCCCTGTTTACATACTGCTTAGTATTTCTACATAAATGAACAAATGTTTTTAAAATGCAATCTGAACGGGAAACACTCAAGTATGAATGCTGCATGCCTCACCAAGCTCTGCAGCAAATAACTGCTTTACAAATGAATTTTTACATAGAATCCCAGTGGAAAAACCAGATGAAACAAAAACCACCCTGTTTAAATTAGATGTAAGGACACGGGGCTTTGTTCACTCAGTTTCCCTTTAAACCTGCTGAGAAAATGTTGTCAGATTCTAGTCCTCAATGGAATAACTGTTTAAAAACTACTGATCTAGCTGATTTCCACCCTTTTTAAAAAGCACTAATCTTCTCTGATTCTTTGATAAAGTACAGACATATAAAGAATCGTATAGCAGTGCTTTGTTTCTTAAATTCTTATATATCTCTCACCAAAATTAGTATTTTCACTGGTTCAATAACAAGTATTTTGAGAAAAATAGAACATTGACATGTTAAACATACAGTTGTCATTTATAGTTTCTCTTTGTCTTTTTAAGAAACCTATGTTCTGAAAGTTTTCTTGAACTTTCAGCCCTTGCATGAAATAATGTGTTTTCATTTCCATGAACTCATTCTTGTTCTCTGATGACGTCTTTTTAAAAAAATAATCACCACTCTTGTTTTATGGAAGCCCTCCCTTAAGCTTCTCTGAGGCTATTCATTAGAGTTCTTTGGGTGTCTATTTCTCTTTTTTTTAGGTTACCTTCTGCTTGTTTCTCAGTATTTGCTTCTGTTCTGTTCTTTCTCTTTTGAAGAGCTGGATCTTTGTAACTTTCCCAGAAGTCTTGACTGCTGTTCATATTTAAGAAGGAATAACTAGGTTGATTAATAAAAGCAGATCCAGGATTTCCTCTGTGGTTTGGGGCCCCTTTCCAGAAGGAGATGGCGATTCAGATTTTGGGGATCTTGGCTGTCAGGCTTTCTCCCGCCAACTCAGCTGGGACTTGATAAGAAAGTCAGTGTTGGGTACCCACTCTCACGTGGAACACAGAGCCCTCCTAGGCACATTGCTGAATTCCTTTGGGAGCACATCTCAGGTCTATGATCCAGGGGAAGACACTGCCGCTGCTCGGGGCATGGTGATTGGAGAAGGGGTGGGATCAGGCTGATTCAGCAGAATCGCACAGGCTCTTCATTCACTGCTTCAGCCTCCCCTTCCATTCCCTCCACTCCTGCTCACCCCAGACACTCTGCCATGAAAAACTGCATGTGACAGCCTTCCTCTTCTACCTGCTCTGAGCCGTGGCTTCCTGCATCCTAGTTTATTAGGCAGTATGATCCTGTGTCTAGGATTTCTAAAAGAATAACCATTACTTCCATTTCCAGTGCTTTTAATGGGTTTTTCCCTTCTGTATTTTACTGCAGTGGCACACTAAAGATGGGGAAGTTGGAAAGCTCCATTCAGGGTGTAGGCAACAGTGGTACATTGCTGTAGAGAATTTATAAACAATAATAAAAACCAACCCAAAGAAAGTCTGGTTTTTATTATCACCAAGATCAGTGATAAAGTGTTCTCCCTACCCCCTAAAAAAGTATCTTAAGAAAAAAAAAAAGTTCTAAACAATTTCATTGGTACTGTAGAGTTTTAATAAAATATATGTATGTTTCAAATAAGCACATTTTTACAACTATTGTCTAACAAACATTGGATTCTACAGAGAAGTTAATTTGGAAACCTCCCAGTTATACAGTTGGTTCCAACACAAATGGACACAGCTACACATGTTTGTTTCAAGAGTAAGTTTATAAAGTTTTGGAATCATTTGTGATTTTGGCGTCGCTTGTGTTTCCAATTCCTGTGGTCCTACATATTCCTGCATATAACCAGTAGATTGGAAATAAGCATTGACAGGGCAGTATTGCGAAGATAAAGAAACAGAGCTTGAGTAACTTCCATTGTCTCATTCTGTGTGACCATTCTGAGCTTTATTTGTGTTTCAATTTAAAACAATGATATACAGAGCAAACTGTGAGGCATAACATCTTTTATTGTAAGTGCAAATTGTAGTTTGTGCATGAAATCTTTTATTGAATTACCATAGTATCTTGACATGGAAGTTTCATGTGTATAAATTAATTCTTTGTTTTAAGCTATGGTCCAGTCCAAGGAAACAGTGACTGTTACTGAAAGTAATTTTGTCATAAAGAAAAAGGGAGTATTAAAAGACTACTCCAGGTGCCAAATAACAGTATGCATGCCAGTATTTCAAGTCATCTCACTGGGTTAGAGGAAAGAAGGAAGGAAGTCCAGGTGTTTAGGCGACCATTTTGAAGCAGAAGGTTGGGTACTATGATTAAAAGGAGAATTGAAGAGGCAAAATGACATTTCCAAAAGCAATGGAAGTTCAGTAGTGGAACTTGTCTCCCACTTGCGTTTCTTTTAGCTGAAGTGGTCTCTGCAATTTATGTGAATTCTTGGCCCTGTGAAGAATATGCACACACATCCAGCTCTACTAGTTCTTCTGAGCTAAGCATGAGCCCCGTTCCTCTTGCTACCATTTCTCAGACAACTTTAGCCCAGACTCATCTCAGCTCTCATGCCTTACTCATCCAGCATTTTTCATACTGCCTGTGTTTTGCTTCTACTTGGACTACAAGCTCTTTAAGAGCTGGGATCTAGCTTATGGGTGCCTACATTCCTGGCAGCACAGAGACTATTTACTCGAGGTTCCCAGGGATGGTTGCTGATGGACGTGTCTATGGCAGGCTTGCTAAGAAGGGTTAGTCCTCAATGGTGACCTAGTTGAAGGTGGGTTAAAAAAAAAAAAAAAAAAAAAGAACTGGCCAATTCATTTGGAAACTGGATGAAAAATGAACTCTGAAATCTAAGTGCTATTTTACATCTTAGTAAAAAATGAAGTACAGTGATGAAGCAATGGGATTTCCTGCTAGTTTAATTGACACAGTGGCTCTAAAGGAATTTGCAAAAGCGTGATTTCAGTTACGTTCTGTGCTAAGGAAAGGTCACTGGCATAGGCATGTAGCCTCCTTCAGAGGGACTGCTCTGAAAGATAATACCCAGGGCATCTGCTGGTTCTGTTACCTAAATATCCAGAGGTAATACTGTTTTCTCAAAGGACTAGATCACACTGAAGGCATTGGTTCAATCTGAATCTCATTATCAGAGATTAAAGGATGACTTAATTTTATAAGAGAGTAACAGTTTTGCTTTCTCAGTTTAAGAGAAAGTCATTGTTGTAATCAGATTCCTTCCATACTGAAGCTGAGCAAAAAAATGTTGCTCAGTTCAATTCCATGGAGAAATAGAAAAGGGTAGGGTAGGGTAGCTCTGGCTATCGAGAGAATATTAGCTTATGTCATTAGGATCCCCCCACCCCTGTTTTTTTTTTTTTTTAATACACACAGACAGTTTAACAGATTGAGGAAGTGGTAGGAGAAGAGATAGCTGTAAAGATTCAATCTTCAACAAAAAGATCTTTCATTTGGAAAGATAAGGCTGTGTTTGGATAAAAACAAAGCTTATCAAGTCATGATGGGATCAAGAGGATAAACTGAGAATTGTTCAATAAACACAAATGCTAGATATTCAAAAGTGGTAGATTTAGAGTAAACAAAAGGGAATTATAATTTCCATAGTCTTCCCTGCTATCTCAGCTGGTAAAGAATCTGCCTGCAATGCAGGAGACCCAGATATGATTCCTGGGTTGGGAAGATACTCTGGAGAAGGGATAGGCTACTGACTCTAATATTCTTGGGCTTCCCTGGTGGGTCAGATGGTAAAGAATCCACTTGCAATGTGGGAGACTTGGGTTTGATCCCTGGGTTGGGAAAATATATTGGAGAAGGAAATGGCAAACCATTCCAGTATTCTTACCTGAAGAATCCATGACAGAGGAGGCTGGCAGGCTACAGTCCATGGGATTGCAAGAGTTGGACATGACTTAATGATCACCATAATTTTGACAGAGGGGAGTCAGAATACACATCTGGAACCCATTAACCTAAGAGGTGGCACTGGCAAAAATATACATAGACTGCCAAGAGATTTGATCCCTTCATGGGTGACAGGTTGTTGTTCCATTGCACTCCATGGACTGCAGCGTGCCAGTCTTCCCTGTCCTTCACTGTCTTCCAGAATTTGCTCAAACTCATGTCCATTGAATCAGTGACACCACACAAACATCTCATCCTCTGTTGCCCTCACCTCCTCCTGCCTTCAGTCTTTCCCAGCATCACAGTCTTTTCCAATGAGTCAGCTCTGCCACATGGGGTGGCCAAAGTATTGAAGCTTCAGATTCAGCAACAGTCCTTTCAGTAAATATTCAGGGTTGATTTCCTTTAGGATTGACTGGTTTGACCTCCTTGCTGTTCAAGGGACTCTTAAGAGTCTTCTACAGCACCACAGTTCAAAAGCATCAATTCTTCGGCACTCAACCCTCTTTACTGTCCACTTCTCACATCTGTACATGACTACGAGAAAAACCATAGCTTTGATTATATGGACTTTTGTAGGCAAAGCGATGTCTCTGCTTTCAATACACTGCCTAGCTAAAGCAAAATTATTCAGGGAGGCCAGGATGACTGGTCACTTTCCTGACCTCCAAGGCTGATGTCGAATGTGATACTCCAGGCCTCTAGGACTCATTCTTGGTTTCATCATTGCAGACGGTCTTCTGGACAGCAGGGACCAAGGGACTGGCCCAGGGACCAAGGGGCACCATTCTGATGTTCTCAAGTTTCATCTTCCCAGGCTAAATATTAACTTTCAGCCTGGAGTATCTGTCACCAAGTCATCTGTCTTAGTAAATGCTCTTGGGGTTCCAGTATCAGGAGGAGGCAATGAATCTTCCCTGCTGACAGTGAGAATACCCACACCCAGCCGCCATCATGATTCCCGCGTCCCACAATGTTCATGACAGTAAATTAGGCACCAAAGATTGTTTATATAACCCTTGATACCTGGTATATTTGTCAGCCCCACTCCATGGTCTGTGACTTTTGTAGAGCCAGAAAATGTTTAAAATAGAAGGCTACAGATAATATATAAAATTATGAGCACTTTATAAGAATTCAAACAAGTTTATCTGAACATATCCCTCAGATCTCATATATCTCCTTTCCTCCTTTCCCTCTCTCATTTTGTCTCCATTTCCCCCACCCCCCCTTCTTTGTTCGTTTTAATTCCATACAAGCTTTTCACTGGATCCTCTGCTTGCTTCCCTAAGTAGCCATTTTCTTAGCTACACTAACTGGCTGTGTGTGCATGTGATTTCCAAATCTGCAGACCCCACCATAACTTTATCCTAACTTTTGACCATGTGTCCAGTTGCTTTCTTCTTAGCTTTATGGTTACACTTACCTTGTAAGTTTAGTCTTTAGCCAAAATTCCTGTGTTATAAGACCTGGTTGTGAAATAAAGACATTGTTCCTTAAAACAATCTCTATAGAGTGTCATCCCAATCAAAATAGAAACATTGGGGAAATATTCATTTAGCACGTATTTCTCAAAACACTTTTGGAACTTCTGTGTGTAGACCTCATTGGTGGTAAGTTTGTCCTTTGACATTGGAATGTGATTTTCATTTCTTTTTTCTTTGCATGGCATATGGGATCTTAGCTCTCTGGCTAGAGTTTGAACCCACACTCCCTGCATTGAAAGTGTGGCATCTTAACCACTGGACTGCCAGGGAAGTCCCAGAATCTTTTTTTTTTTTTTTTAATAAGAGTGAATGTTACCTGGTTTAGATTCAGCAACTCTAATGGTAAATTAGCCCTTACAGATTTAGATACTGCTAGCCCTTCTACAAATCTTACTTTGATCCAGCTATAACTTTTCTTATGCCGTCTGTTCCTTTGTATAATTGAGTATCTACTTTGTTTTCAGAACTACAGAAGAGTTGCTGGTATTGAGATGAATAATATGCCAATAATGTTATTGAAATAAATGCTTTGTGTGGAGGAAATTTTTGACCTTGATTCTAACAATCCATTATATCCATTTTTTTTCAGGTCAGGACTAATTCATGGATTGTGAAATTTTAAATTTGGTGGTCACTTTCTGTGGTTGTTTTTAATTGAGTGTAATAAAATAGAATGTGTATAATATATTTTCCAGCATTGTTGAGATGTCATTGAAATAGAAGAGAATAGAATAGTATGGAATACATTAGAATTCTGCTTCTGCTTAGGATGTAGAAAGCTGCAAGATAACTTTGCTTCGACTCTATTAATGGGCTAAGACTAAATAATCAAACCAAAACTAAGTAATTTTCTTAAATTAATAATAGAGTTTAGGTAACAAAGCAGCCAGGTAAATAGAATTTCAGAAGTGTGAGTCTCTTCGAGGAGAAGAAACACATGAACTCTTTCACCATTGTCATACCATGGGAAGAAGTGGCTGCCATAAAAGGGGAGAAGACCACTGACATTTTGATGAATTCTAAAAGGCTGAGCATGGATTCATGTGATAGTTTAGAATAGCTGGGAATCCCAGATACAAGAGAATTTATACTCATTTACAAACTCTTTTATACTAATAACCAGTGGGTTCTCAAAAGAAAGACTGGGGACTGGGCAGGAGTGAGGGGTTGAGTGCTCATTGGTAAGGATCAGCTCTCGCTGATGCACAGAAATAAAGCACTGTTAACTTTCTTACCTGTCCCTCATACCTAGGAAAAGGTTTCAAGATCTGGACAAAGGGCTTGGAACTCTTTTGGATCTAGGATTCTGCACTGATACAAAGCAGACGTCTTTTATCACTGAGAGGGGGCAAGGAATTCTACCACCAATGCCCCATCTCCTACCTCCACCACATCAACACAAGGCAAACTTGCTACCATGGTGATAAGAAGGAAAGGAGCACCAAAAATGCTCAGTCCCCACGGCCTTGCTATAGAGTACTTGTCTAAAACCAAATCTGGATAAGGAGAACCAAGAACCCCCACGAGGAGTCTAACCCCAAATAATGAGCAGTAGCTGTCTACTGTTGCAGTTGGTCAGAAGCATGAAGACAGATGGATCTGTGGTACAGAGCTGAAGCGTCTGCTGAAAGCTGAGTGGAGTAAGATCATTGAGGAAAACTCCTCAACACTCCACACCCCACACTAAGCACAACGCAACAGCAGCACATTGCCAGAGGAATTTGAGTCTGTGCTGCACCAAAGGTTATGTGCCTGTGTGCATACTTCAGTTGCCTCCGACTCTATGACTCTATAGACTGTAGTCTGCTAGGCTCCTCTGTCCATGGGATTCTCCAGGCAAGAATACTGGAGTGGGTTCCCATTCCCCCCTCTAGGGTATCTTCCCCCCACACCCAGGGACCAAACCCTGGTCTCTTATGTCTCTCGCATTGGCAGGCAAGTTCCTTACCACTAGCACCACCTGGGAAACCTGACTATAGCAATAAGATAACCCAGACCAATGAGACTGAATCAACTCAAACAGCTCAGTGGAAGAAGAGACATGCTTATTTCTGCATGCAAATATAACCCTATCTAGATTGTTCTTCTAAACAGAATTTTTAAGTACATAAAGCTGGTGGCTCAGACGGTAAAATGTCTGTCTACAATGTGGGAGACCTGGGTTCGATCCCTGGGTCGGGAGGATTCCCTGGAGAAGGAAATGGCAACCCACTCCGGTACTCTTGCCTAGAAAATCCCATGGATGGAGTAGCTTGGTGCAGGCTACTGTCCATGGGGTTGCAAAGAGTCGGGCATGACTGAGCGACTTCACTAAAGCAAAAACTTGCAACTCAATGGAGAAGTAAACAAGTCCACGATTACAGGTTGAGAACTTAATACTCTAATGCAGTAACTGATAGAACAAGTAGACAAGACATTAGTGAGGCTATGGAAGACCTGTACTAGCAGAGTGATGCTTACAACGCTTCACCCACCAGTAACAGAATGCACATTTTTTTCAAGTGCACATGTTCACTAAGATGCACTACCTTCTGAGCCATAAAACGAAGCTTAACAAATTTCAAAGAATTGAAATTATTCAGAGTATGTTCTTTTGGTAAGAATGGATTTAAGCTAGAATCAATAACAGAAAGTTATTGGAGAGAGTATTGTAAAATACTCAAATATTCTAAAATTTAATAACAGACTTCTAAGCAACCAGTGTGTCAAGAAATCACAAGGGCAATTAGAAAGTATTTATAGGGCCGGTGCACTATGACAACACTGAGGGATGGAATGGGGAGGAAGGGGGTTCAGGATGGGGGACGCATGTACACCCATGGCTGCTTCATGTCAGTGTATGGCAAAAACCACTACAATATTGTAAAGTAGTTAGCCTCCAATTAAAATAAATAAGTTAATTTAAAAAAAGAAAATGAAAACAGTATATAAAAATTTATGTGATGCAGCTATGGCGGTGCTTAGAGGGAAATGAATAACAGAAAAGAATAGGCTAGACAGTAGTAATGCAATGCAAGGATTCTATTTAGGAACTGCACACATAGCAACTCATGTTAGGTCAGCCGCTGTCAGCCTTGTGGGAGATACCTTTGTTTGAAGGAGACATGACATATATACACATTGGGTAGAAATGTGTTTATAATTTATTGCTTACTTTTCTCATTTGATTTTATAAAATAAGGCAGCCAGTTTGATTATCAGTCTAATAGGAGCTGCCAAGTGTATTGATTTTTTTATTACCATAGTCCATAGTTTTGAAGCAAAGTGAGAAATTTTTTCTCTGCTCTTATCAAGAGGGAGTTTCTACCCTCTTGCTAAGGGACTTTCTACCAAATTTCAGTTATGAATGTTCAGTGCATTTTTCAGAAAGGAAGTTTAGAATATGACAGTTTTTGGGTTTATAGCAATTGTGGTATTTAATTCTAACTAGTGTAGATTGCTCAATAAAACATATTGGTTTTTCATTAGAAGAAAAAATTAATTTGCATACTCAGTTTCAACTCCTGGATGTAAACTGTGATGATATTGAGAAAAATCATTCACCTTATTCTAAAAAAATACTTTATAGTAAAGTTTATTGAAAATACAGTTTTATCAAATGCTGAAAATACAATGAGAATAACAGAATCCAGTGTATTTTTTAAATTTATTTTTTAATTGAGAAATTGCTTTACAATATTGTGTTGGTTTCTGCCATACATCAACATGAATCAGCCATAGGTATACATATGTCCTCTCCCTCTTAAACCTCACTCCCACCTCCCACCTTATCCAACCCTCTGGGTTGTCATAGGGCCGATGTTCCAGTGCATTTTTATTATGAAATTTCAAACCTTCAAAATTAAGAGATGAAAATCTACTTGGCAATATGGTATGCCAAATTTGTTGATAAAAATTCTCAAATATTTTCACTGGGAAAAAAAGTTATTGTGACATTTTCTACAAGTTTTGTAACCATTGAGTAAGCTTTTTTTATTATCAGATTTAATAGTTTATAGTATTAATATGTAGTGTGGTAAAAAGAAAAATGTCTAGCTCATATAATTGCTAGAAAAAAGAATTTTTTCTGTTGTTTATTGATGATGTGTATTGTTGAAGAATATTCCATAGCAATGTTTATTACATCATTACATTCAATTTTGGATTTGCAATCCAGTCTGATGAAGTCCTCATATTTTTAACACTTATAATTTATGACAGGTAATTGTGGCAAGACAATTTTACAGAGGACTTGTTCAGTTGTATTAATTTTACCAATACTATAATTTAACATAGTTTTAAATTTCTTCCTAGACTCAGGAAGAAGAGTTATAATTCAATATAAATTAACCTGGAAAAGCTTTAAAAAATACTTGTAGGTGATAAGGCAATATATATTGGAAAGCATATAGGAGTTAATAAAATTATTAGTCTATTGATAATGGCTTCATTTCAAAAAATTTAAAAATACATCATAAATCTTGGGAATATCAAAAA